>NC_141691.1:1724794663-1726030288 GCF_964263255.1 Lissotriton vulgaris | reverse complement strand
GACCGGGGAGGGGGGTGGTTACACCCCTTTCCCTTTGTTCAGTTTCGCGCCAGAGCTGGGGCTGGAGTGCCCCAGCACCGGTTTGAACTGGCCTATGCATCGGACACCTTGTGTGCCCCAGGCAGTGTCTCAATCCTTTCAGCCCTCCCTGACCCAATACACAAAGTCCTGTCTGGGGTGGTGCTTAGACCTCCCAAGGCAGGAAACCTATAGTCCAAGCCTCCGTCGCTGAAATGACTCCCAGCAGCAGGAGGTCAGACTTGTGTCTGTGGCAGCAGCATACATTTTGTGATGCTGAGGCTCTGGTTAACTTTAACCGGGAATAGTAGGAACAACATGTCTTCTCCCTCTAGAAGGGTGGAATGCTACCCCCGTCGCCAGGACTGGCGATGGGGTAGTATTCCAAATCGTATGACACCTTACTCGACATGTTTTGATAAAGCCAAACCATAGTTAGCATTTAACCGGGAGGTTCATAATGCACTTAAGAGTATATGGTATGGCAATATCCTAGAACAGCTATAAGGACATGGTTCTGAAAGCTGCAGACAGGCTCAGCTCATGCTAGAGCACCATCTCACATAAAACCAAGCACTCTGCCTCCAGGATTGTTAAGCCTTGACATAGGAGTGACTTATTGGTGTATATGTGTCTAGATATAAGGTTAGATATAGGTATACTATATCTAAAGCAAAGGGTGATTACACCACCTTGCCCCAGCTGAGTGATCAGCCAGTTGTGTCAATTTGGGTGGCCAGCCAGGGGTGGCAAAAGGTATGCTGCAGCCCCTGGTAGGCCTTGGATGCACCTATGCCCTGGGTACCTATAGTACACTGTACAGGGGCTCATAAGGTGACCCAGTATCCAATTGGAGATGTAACTAAAGTACATGGAGCCCATTTTGCAGAGTGAGCAGATAGCCTGGGGCCCTGATTAGCAGGATCCCAGGCCAACTAAGTCAAAAACCAGCTAAACACTAGGCAAAAAATCTGGGGTAACCATAGTCAGGTATCCACCTTCCTACAGTGGGGTGGGAGGGAGGGCACATGGTCATTAACATACAAGATTGTCTTTTGAGGGGAGTGGTCAGAGTGTTGAATGGTTTCGCTGTTTCCCAGTCAGTACTGGATCTGATGGTCCGTCTGGAGCTAGACTGGGGCCTTCCCTGCGATATTGAGGTTATAACTGCATGGCTGGTACCTTTCCGAGCTCATGAATCCTACTGACGTTGACAGGCTGAATGTTCTCACGTGGAATGTAAGAGGACTGGGAGATCCACGTAAAAAGCTCAAGATATTAGCGTATCTCGATATACATCAGGTACATGTAGCAATGTTGCAGGAGACGTACCTTACCCCACAACACTCCAGTACATTAGCAAGCAAGTGGGCAGAGCACAGAATCTTCTCCTCTTATTCCTCGTACGCGAGAGGCGCAGCTATCCTTATAAAAAAACGTACACCATTCACGCTAGCTGGAGCCGCTTGGGATACACAAGGGAGGTACTGCTTGGCTTGGCGCAGATTGGGACCCGATTCAGTTACTCTAGCTTGCTGTTATGGGCCGAATACAGATGATCCGCAGTTTTATACGGACTTGTGGGTGACGATTATAGACATTGGTTCCAATCACATTATATGGGGTGGAGATTTTAACATCTCATGCGCGTCGAATATTGACAGATCTCACCCCGCCCCCCATCACTAAACCATGGCACGTGCGACACTACAGGCCACACTCACTGAGTACCGCTTTATAGATGCCTGGAGACATTTGCATCCCAATAAACTGGAAGGTACTCACTTCACCACGCAGTCGGCATCCTCGGCGCGTCTAGATTACATATTCCTCTCTGAGAGGCTTGGTCCGGCCATCTCACAGGTGCATCATTTAGCTCGTACCTATTCTGATCATGCGGCTGTCAGGCTCTCCCTGTCTTCGGCAGCCTATGGCCCGCCGAGAGGTAGTTGCAGATTGCAACCTATCATCCTATTAGACACGGTATTCCAAGAGGAGCTCCGAGAGGAGGTACAGGATTTTTTTGTGCCTAACAAAGACTCTGTTGACAGTGTGGAAACAGTCTGGGAAGCGTTCAAAGTCACACTAAGGGGTTTTGTATAGCGAAAGGAGCTGGCATACTCAAAGACATTATGCACACGCTGCGTAAACTCGACACCGAACTTAAAACACTAGAGGCGACAGTTTCCACAACGCCAGATAGCCCCACACAATCGAAAGCTTACAGAGTTTATGGACGCGGCGCGTAGGGAATCGCACTTTAGGGGGAAGTATTGGATAGCCCGTCACTACGGAGAGGGGGAGAGACTAGGCAGGGCATTGGCAGAATCCATACGGCGGACGCGAGGTTCCAATGTTGCTCTGGAGCTGGAGGGGTTGGATGGGATTGTGTGCAGGGATACTGCGGACATATTGAATACTTTCATTGCACACTATGCAACACTCGACATTACTACTACGCGGATGGACACGCTTGACTTGGATGCTTATTTGGGGGATGTGTCCCTGGGGTGGCTGAGTGATGTGCAGCGGCAATTTCTCTGTGCCCCGTTTGAACTGGATGAGGTAAGGGAGGCAATCCTGCATATGAAATCTGGGCATCCCCATGGAGTTTTACAAAACCTACATAGATCTGATGGTCCCCATATTACGACAAGTCTACGAAGATGCGCTGGAAGTGGGGCATCTTCCTCCCTCTATGAGAGAGGTCCTAATTACATCTCTTTTAAAACCCGGGAAACCACCAAAGAAGTGCGATTCTTACAGACCCCTGTCGCTACTCAATTGTGATGTGAAGATACTCGCAAAGCTCATCGCCACACGTCTCAGTCTGCTCATGGAAAATTTTTATTCTACCAGATCAGTCAGGTTTTGTCCCTGGCAGGGCGGCGTCCCATAACTTGAGGACACTTTTCACAGTCTTGAATAATGTATCATCAGGATTGCCTTTGGCGGCTGTCTTTTTAGACGCCACAAAGGTTTTTGATTCAATAGAGTGGGACTACGTCTTTGGAGTAATGAAGCGCATGGGGTTCCCCCCTCTTTTCCTTTCATGGATACGATTACTCTACTGATCGCCAGTGGCCAAGGTGCTTGTTAACGGTAGAGTCTCCCAGAGTTTCTCAGTCACAAGGGGCACTCAGCAGGGCTGTCCCTTATCACCCTTACTTTTTGCGATAGCAGTTGAGCCGCCGACGGCAAAACTGAAACAGCATCATCGGGATAGAGCGTTACGATGTAATATGCGGCAGATATTGGTCTCTCTGTACGCCGATGATATCACGCTCTATATACGTGACCCACAGCATAACTTAAGGGATTCATAGTGTTTGGGAAGCTCTCGGGGGTCCAGATTAACTGGGGAAAGTCTCTTATATTCCACTCACTGATGCTACGACTCGCTTCCCATTGGATTAGCCGATGGAATGGTGCGAGGACGAATTGAAATATTTGGGTATCCGCATAACAAGAAATGGGGACGAGCGTTTGCGTCTTAATTATGGAACCTCTATGGTGCGTATAACACAATATATCTCGTTGGATAACGCTCCCCCTGTCTATAGCGGGGAGAGTCTCACTGATTAAAATGGTGATACTGCCCCAACTGATTTACTTGTTTCTGAATATTCCGTTCCACCCGGGAACATATTTTTTTAAGCAGCTGTAGTCCGAACTGACGCGGTTAGTGTGGGGTGGGAAGCACTCAAGACTGCAATGGAAAGTGCTTATTAGGCCTTATTCCCAAGGGGGGTTCGGCATCCCCAAATTCAAATTGTATTATCATAGCGCACAGGCGCATTATGCCTACTTTTGGGTGTATCAGCCACGTTACATGCCTCAGATAGCGGCGGAGCACTGGCTCGCCCAGCCGGTTCCTATTGATGGCACACTGTATGGTCCACTTCCCAGCAGGGATGAGACGCCAACCACTGTTACTTGCACTATCACAGCATGGGCTCACATAAGTAAGATGCTGGATGCGCCTATGCTGTATTTGCCATTACTGCCCCTTGTGTATCATCCCAATATGCCTCTTCTACAGGAAGGGCTCTTCAATAAATTTAAAGAGCACACACACATACGTACCTGGGGAACGTATACCATGAGGGGCAATTCTGCTCGGCTGATCATATCTTCCAGGGTTTACAACGTACACCCTTAGATACCTTTCTATACATCCGTCTTAGACACGGAATCCGCTCTATTACTCCAGATTTCCCTGTGGAACCACCGACTCTTGCACCATTGCAACTGGCACTTCAAGGCGAGACAGCTAAATGCCTGGTGTCGGTGATATACAGAACAGTGCACACGCAGAGGGAGGAACCAGCTGCATTAGCAAGAACGAAATGGGCTCAAGAACTAGATATGGATATAACAGGTGAACAATGGGCATTCTGTTCACTGCAAACTGATTGGGTATCGGCCAGTAGCAGGCTGAGAATAATTCATTATAAGTTTCTACTCAGACTATATTATACCCGAGCTCAGATGCACAGATACAAACTAAAGGACACTGACACATTTTACAGGTGCCGAGCCCCTGGTGCTGACTTTCTGCATCTTCCATGGGAGTGCAAAGGGATATACGTGTACTGGCTGTTGATTTTTGAAGCTTTGTCCTCAATGGTGAATGAGCGGATTGAGCCGACACCGCTGATAGCTTTGTTGGAGTATGTTGTACCATTACGAGCGGAGCACCGTAAGTTTGTAGCCTTGGCGCTGTTACTAGCTAAGAGGAGAGTGGCATGTCGTTGGGGCAGGGGAAGAGCACCAACATTCAAACTGTGGCTTAACGATCTAATATATTGTCAGGAGCAACTTGCGACCTATGCGGAACTGCTACCTGTTACGTCCAGACCGACGGATATATGGGCCACACTGCAATGTTACTTATTATCGCGCTCTCAGACAGATCCCTCACAGACTGATGGGATTACTTACACACCATAGTGCACCTCGCGCGCTAGTATTTGCTATAATAGATGACCCTGGTGGAGGTGAACTGTCGGTACGTTGAGTTGGATGGGTGGGGATAGCAACTGCTCCTTTTTTTATTCAAATATGACCGAAATGGGATACAGTGGAGTACTGTGGCGATGTTCATATTATTGCTGTATGCTGTACATAATGCCCCTCCTTTCTCTTTTTTCTGTACCCTAATAATCCACAGAACGTTTTGACCATGTGCCTCATTTGGGTAGCGAGATGCTGAAGCCATTAAAGATGGGTTGATAGTTGTATCTGGGGAGGTTGCTAAAGACAGCTGGCTACGGCTCTGCAAACATGTTACATCAAGCAATTATGAGTATATATGACCATGTGTGTACTATGTTTGAGAAAATCAATAAAAAGAATTTTTTAAAAAGCTTGTGCAGTGCAGAAGAGGACTATCTCGCAATGGGTCGTCCTCTGCATCAAAATTTGCTATGCTCTGGCAAAAAAGCTGCCTACTGAAGGATTAAGGGCCCATTCCACCAACGTGGAGTTCCAGTCCTCAACAATTGTCAGGCAGCAATGTGGGTATCCCTGCACATCATATGTTTACCAAGCACTACTGCCTCGAAAGTCAAGCCAGAAAGGACTGTCTTTTTGGCCGCACTGTCCTGCAAGACTTCCTGATTTAACCTTGTCCGCAGTTCCTCCTCTAGGTATGGTATTGCTTGGGTATCTATTCAGAGGTTAGGAATCTGCGGCTAGATGTCTCTAGCAGATGGACAGGTAACTTTCGGTAATGCCTGATCTGGTAGAGACATGATCTAGCCGCAGATTCCTTACCGGTCTATCCATCTTCTCCGCATGGCAGACAGGTTTATAAGGTCAGGGCTGTTCCCTCTTAGGGCCCAAGTTGTTCTAAACACACCAATATCCGTGCCCTTTATGGCTCCGGTCTCTTCTGGCACGGACAACGATGTCACGTGGAGCCGACCGATGCCACCTACGGGCTCACAGTGGTATTTCCCGAGCAAAAGTCTTCCGGATCCAGCCTGACGCCTGGAAAATTCAAAGGGAAGGAATCTGTGTCTAAATTATGTCTCTAGAAGATAAGGTGTTACCGAAAGTAAGTAACTTGTCCAATAAAAGGCACTTCCATTAGCATTTCAGGAGTTTGATTTACACATTCTTGAGCGGTTCTTCCACAAGAGTGAAAATCCACTTTTCTGGAATATGTATTCTGTCTGTGCCCTTTCCTTAATCACTGTTAAAGATCTTCATCATAAAAGAGGAGAGACAGACAAAAGGCAAATTGCAGTAAGTAACTGAATGAAATATTCTGAGATTTGAAAAGTAAGAGATCTGACATCTTCTGTGCCCCTACCCCACCCTTCTTGAATTGTAGATGAAAGAAGACTTTTAACGTTGCAAGACATTTATTTTTGAGTGTATTGTGGTAAATATTGCTCCCCAAATTCAATGGCTAGCAGTACTTTTCAAAAGAAAGTCAACAGCATTGATCTGTCCATCATACAATAAAGAATGCTTCCATAAAAGAAACAACAAAAAGGTTATGTTAATGTGAAGTTCATATTAGACTTATAATTTTTGGGGAGTTTGTTTAGGTCTACCAAGACCTTTTGATTATTATATATATACATTTACATATATATATGTGTGTGTGTGTGCGCGCTTACAAAACGCATTTGCTCCTGTTGCATCATAGGTGTGTTGAGTTATTGAACACGTTATAAATCTTTGCATTGAAGAGTAACTGTGTGTGCAGGAGGCAGTTGATGACTTATGTTCAGCATGTTCCACACAAGTTTAAGTACCATGTAAGTTCTGTAAGCAGCCTTGAGCTATTAGACGGATTCGTCACAGCATGACAATTTCTACATAACACAGAATACTGTGTGCACTAAGTACTAACCTATGTATAGGTGCTTCTTTTGCTTCAGAAGATCTTCAGACCTTGGTGTTTTTAAGCAAATAGTGTTGCATAGAGTGCACACTGTTCCTAGTAAATAATTTTTAATACTAAAGTGTACTTCTCATGAATTTCAAACAGTGTGGTACACTCCATAGAGTAAATACTGTTTACAATACCAACTTTTCTACTCAAATAAGCTTTATTTCTCAATGTAGGTTTGGTGACAGTGAGGAGTTGGATACAGATAAAAGCTGTGCACAGTAGGGTATTACTTTTGGAAAAGACTTAGAATTTCTTGAGTAACTTGGCTTTTTCTGTACAATTAGTAAACATGTTGAACACTGTGTGCAATGAGGGGTTCCCATGTATCTGTGGTTGATTGTTGATGTGAACTAGGCTGACTGTGAAATATATGGTGTAGGGTCAATGTTGCAAATAACATATGCTTGCTACGCCTAAAGGTATTGTATCTGAAATTGTATTAATAATTCATAATGCTCTGAGCTATTACGTACTTACTTTTAGGCCTCTAATGCCATACTAGTTTATAGAGTAATGTGTACAAAAGAAGCTTAGATGATGTTATCAGTGATGTCATTAATGTTGTCAGCTGTGATATCATTTGAGATGGCATCAGTGATGTCACAAATGATGTCAAAGAACATGTCATTAGTGATTTAATATGTGAGGCCACAAACGGTGCATGGGTGGGCGAAAGTGAAAGTTAGCTATGCTAACTATAACTTTTACATTTCTGTGGTTGATTTAGTTAAAAACGTTAATGTTGTCTCACATATTCACATAACTATGTTACTTTAACCTTTGTAATTTGTAATTGGGTTTTTAAGGCTTTTTTCTTTTTAAATCAAAGACAGATCTTTATATCACACCTAACTATAACCTTTCTTTAACCATTGGGTTTTTTAGTGAATTTCTAGGATTATTTTTTTTACATATGGTAATATTTCTTTACCGTGCATAAAACCAACCCGCAGTTGCACACCTCCATCGGCTCTGCGCCTCGGGGAGTTGTCTGCAATGCCTAAGTGATGTCATTTTAGATGTCATCAGTGATGTCACTGACCATGACATGAGTGACTTAATATATGAGGTCATACGTAGTGCATTGGGGGGGCGTGAGTTAAAGTTAGCTCAGCTGACCATAACAGCTGACTTTCTCTGGTTTTGTACGAGTGAAATGATAGCCTAACTATAACGTCCCTTTAACTTTTTTCAGTGACTAAATGTATGTATATATGTATGTATATGTACAGCCGCTACCAATCTCTTAGCGGCAAGACATTTTTAGTGTGGACTGCTTCCTGGCCCAATATTACTCCACGGCGCTGACGAAGGCCACAGACGCCGAAATGCATTCGCCCTGGTGGAGTTGTTAAAGGCTTCCTTTCCCGTTCCCGTGCTGGTCTCCGCCTTTTCTTTCGGGAAGGATTTTGGTGCATATATTTATATTTATATATGTATGTATGTATGTATGCTTGGGTATCTAATCTAAGGTGAGAAATCTTGGTTAAGTCTCTATCAGAAGATCAAGTTACTTAAGTTCTGTAACACTTTTTATGATAGAGACTATCTAACCCCATAATCCTCACTGACCCTCCTGTTCTGCGACATGGGCTGTTCTCCATAAATATCCGATTAGATACTGACTGTTCAAACATTGCTTTTTATGTGGCTCTATGTTTTTAAGCATGGAATTAGTCGCGAAAGAAACTGATGCCAGCAAGCCATATATAGGCACCGCGTTGGCACTTCCAACGCAGCTGATGCCAAGTGGAGGCGGTCGATGCCACCTCCCTGCACACAGAGGTACTGGTCAAGATTTTCTGGATCCAGTCTGATGCCTGGGGAATGCTCTTAACGTGAGGAATCTGGAGGTAGAAATAGACTCTACCAGAAAAGGTGTTACCAAAAGTAAATAAACTTGTTAATACATCCTCAATTTTTAAATTTGAGGAAACATGCTATCATCTAGCTCTATCTTTAAGGCTCCTGGGCATCACCAGTAGCGACAAATAATAAATTATTTTAAAATGTGGTGTCCGATTTTGTGTATGAAAGCGTGTGTTGTGTGTCTTTTTTAAAAACAAATGTGGTAATAGTATGGTTTCTGTAAGAATTTTGTTTGTGTAAATTATTTGACTGCATGGTAATGGTGTTGGAAGATGTATATTTTTCATGAAAATTGTTGTAGGTAACCCCTTTCTATGTTGTTGGTGTCAGAATTGATAACATCAAAAGTAAATATAAACGTATAACTGGTTGACTGAAAAAAGATACAAAAGAAGGTTTTATATAGGGATTGTTAGGGGGTGCAGTTAACGCATGTTTACTTCCTCCACTAACTGCGTCAATTTACATGCCATTTCAAGTTGACAAATCCACTTTCTGAGTACTTTGCATCATCTGGCATAAGCCATAAAGCACCATGTTCATGCATTTCATAATAAACACAGCCTTAAGGTTTTGGGCTTTAACCGTACAGGTATATCAACATAGCAGCATGCTGGTCAATTCTCCAGAACTTCCAAACGCAGTTTGCAGAGCTTCTTCTCAATGTGGGAAGACTGTTTTAAGCACCTTTTTACACAGTGAGTTTCTTCTAGGGCACTCAAGCCATGCCTGTTTGTTAACAGAACCTCATGAAGGGGAACAAAACATGTATTTACTTGTAAAGCCAGTTGTTCCCATGCTTTTTCTCAGAGAGCACTCTGTCTCTCTCTAGAATTTAGTTGTTTTTTTAAAACCTGTGGTGTGGTTATTACAAGTTGCCGTACCCTCTGTCCTGTAACTTCACTTGAATATACTACATTCGATTTGTTGTGCATCTAGTTGATACTCTTCGTCTGTTTTTCCTGTGCAATTTAGTTCCTCACTTGGGTCCAGCTTCTAAATTGATTAGTTCGTCTTTGTTCCCTTTTGTAAAAGATTTTGTGTCACACCCGGGTGCTACCCTATATGAGGATGTTAAATGGGCTTTATTTTGCTTTATGATACTAACTTCAAATTGTCTTATTCTGGACATCTGATAGAGACTACTAGCAGCAGATTCCTTCTCGTAGAATTATCCCCAGGCGTGAGACTGGATCCGGAAAATTTTTGCCACAATATCCCTGCGCGCCGGCACAGCATCACGCAACTCCGCCCAGGCGTCGTCTGCCCACATGATGTCAGCGAGGTCACATAAGCCCCACCCCGGCGCGCCTACGTCAGTTTTCTTAGTTTTCTTCAGAGAACTTTTCACGTCTCTCCAGGTCGACCTCCTACCCTCGATCAGTTTCGGCAGACTGCTTCAGATACGGCCGTGGTTGTCGTCCTCGTCCTTCTCCGATGTCGCGAGAGCGTCGCACTCCGGTGGGTAAGTGTCGCAGTTTGTATCCGGGGGCTGGTGTTTGGCCTTCCGGGGGCGTGAGCACTCCACGGGTCATGCGGCCCTTCGTGTTGTCCTCTGTTTTCCAGTGAGGGGACGTTGAGAGTCGAGATGGAGACATACGTGGCAGCTGTGCAGGCCTCACTGTCATCTCCTCCTTCCCCTCCTGAAGCGTAGACGGATCCCTTGCCTCGCGCGGGACCCTCCGCGACGCCACCGGCGGCTCTGACCCCGGCGCCGACTGGTTCGGATCCAGGCTTGGAGGATGTGGTGCTGTTGGGGTGCGGCCCCTCTGGGGTCCCTCCTTCAGGCCATGGCGCCTCTGCCTCGCCCCAAATTCCGCGGGAGTCCCTGTGGTGTCGCGGGAAGTCGACGGGGCTCGGGTTGCATCCCCAAGCCCCGGTCGGCCCTCTGGGCATCCGAAGGCGCTGTCCAAGGCTGAGCTGATGCCACCAAGGCGCTGGTGTCTGCTTCGGGCAGCGCCACAGGGGTCCGTGACCTCTCCTTGTCCCACTCTGGGTCGAGGTGGGGTGGGAACTCCTCGTCCCCCTCCATGCCCTTCTCGTTACTCCCCGCGGGCGGCTGCCTCGTCAGAGGGCGAGTGGGAGGTTGATTTGTCCCTGCGCCACCCCATGGGTCGCCGGACTGCCTCCGCAACATTCTGGTGTTTTTTAGAAACAAGGGGAACCCATATGATAGCTAAGGACCATGAGTATAACTACGTTATAAGAAACAAAGGTACTTAGCTCATTTAGAATCAATACAATAAAGTATAGGAACACAATGGAATACTATACGTTCTGGTTTCCTAACCCAGCCGGGTAAGGAATTTATTTCCAACAAACAATGTTAAATATACAATGTAGAACAATAGCGTGACACAAGCCTGTGCCGTACTAAAAAAGAAAAAGGAGGAATAAGAGTAGAGTGAAAGGGGTGCTTTTCAGGCAAAGGAAGAGAGCAAAACAGGGTACTGTAAAGAAATTAATGAGTGCTGACAGTATCGCCTGGAATGGAGCATACACAATTTCATAAACAATATCGTGAGTGTAACCCCACTCGTGGGTGTCGACGTTTCGATCCCTATTGCTCAATTAGTTACATGGGATCATCATCAGGACTTAGAGATACACAAGACATGCCTGAAAGTAAAAAAGCCTCTAGTTTGGAGGTAAGAAGCCTCTCATGTGAGGTTTCCTGCAATTCTGGGTATGTAGCACGGTGGTTACTGGTGCCAGGCTGGGACCAAGTGAACAAGAATTGTGAGGGAAATCCTTAATGGGATCCAGTTGGGATTTCACAATAGACGTTCAGCGCGTCTCCCGTTCATGTTGCGTGTAAATTCGGACTTTAAACAATGAATAAGCGGGAAACGGACTCTGCAGAATCGGCATCAATGGCCGTTCGAGCAGTACACCGACGGTGCGGTGCTTCGGTACAAGTCAGGATATCGACTCGCCTCTACTGCGGATACACGGTCGATGCCGGTTCCGGGAACTGCCGGTTCCGGGAACCGGCATCGACCGTGTATCCGCAGTAGAGGCGAGTCGATATCCTGACTTGTACCGAAGCACCGCACCGTCGGTGTACTGCTCGAACGGCCATTGATGCAGATTCTGCAGAGTCCGTTTCCCGCTTATTCATTGTTTAAAGTGCGAATTTACACGTAACATGAACGGGAGACGCGCTGAACGTCTATTGTGAAATCCCAACTGGATCCCATTAAGGATTTCCCTCACAATTCTTGTTCACTTGGTCCCAGCCTGGCACCAGTAACCACCGTGCTACATACCCAGAATTGCAGGAAACCTCACATGAGAGGCTTCTTACCTCCAAACTAGAGGCTTTTTTACTTTCAGGCATGTCTTGTGTATCTCTAAGTCCTGATGATGATCCCATGTAACTAATTGAGCAATAGGGATCGAAACGTCGACACCCACGAGTGGGGTTACACTCACGATATTGTTTATGAAATTGTGTATGCTCCATTCCAGGCGATACTGTCAGCACTCATTAATTTCTTTACAGTACCCTGTTTTGCTCTCTTCCTTTGCCTGAAAAGCACCCCTTTCACTCTACTCTTATTCCTCCTTTTTCTTTTTTAGTACGGCACAGGCTTGTGTCACGCTATTGTTCTACATTATATATTTAACTTTGTTTGTTGGAAATAAATTCCTTACCCGGCTGGGTTAGGAAACCAGAAGGTATAGTATTCCATTGTGTTCCTATACTTTATTGTATTGATTCTAAATGAGCTTAGTACCTTTGTTCCGCAACATTCTGGGCCAAGGCTGGCGGAGGACTTCGGGTCACTCCCCTAGTCCCTCTCGTCCCTCCACGCAGGCGGCTGCCTCGGCCCATCTCTCTACTACCCTTCCCGGCCAAGGTCAACGAGAAAATCGTCAACAGACAGCTAACCCGTTACCTCAAAGAAAACAGAATCCTGGACCCTTCCTAGTCGGGGTTCCGCAGCAACCACAGCACCGAGACTGCACTCATCGCCGCCACCGACCACATCAGGACTTCGCCGGACAACGGTGAGACGGCAGCACTCCTCCTCCTAGACCTCATCGCCGCTTTCGATACTGTCTGCCACCGCACTCTACGCGCACACCTCCACGCTGCAGGGATCCGAGACAAGGCTCTGGAATGGACCACCTCCTTCCTCTCCGGCAGAACCCAGAGCGTCCGCCTCCCCCATTCCGTTCCAAAGCCTCCCAGATCATCTGCGGCATACCCCAGGGATCCTCCCTCAGCCCGACACAGTTCAACATTTACATGGCCCCGCTCGCACACGTCGCCCGACAGCATGACCTCAACATAATCTCCTACGCTGACGACACTCAACTGATCCTCTCCCTTACCAAGGACCCCATCACCGCCAAAGCCAACCTCCACGAAGGAATGAAGGCCGTCGCCGACTGGATGAAGATCATCCGTCTGAAGCTGAACACGGACAAGACGGAGTTCTTCATCCTTGGCTCCAACCCTTCAGCCTGGGTTGACTCTTGATGGCCGACGGCACTGGGGGCAGCCCCGACACCCACCGACCATACACGCAACCTGGGAATCATCCTCAACTCAACGCTCTCAATGACCAAGCAAGACAACACCGTCTCCTCCTCCTGCTTCAACACCCTCTGCATGCTCCGCAAGATCTACAGATGGATCCCGACAGATACAAGAAAGACAGTCACCCAGGCCCTCGTCAGCAGCAGACTCGACTACGGAAACGCCCTCTACGCGGGAGCCCCGACCAAGCTCATCAAACGACTACAACGCATCCAAAACGCCTCGGCACGACTAATCCTCGACGTATCACAACACGGCCCCATCACCCCCCACTTGAGAAACCTGCACTGGCTCCCTGTCAACAAGAGGATATCCTTCAAGCTCCTCATACACGCACACAAAGCACTCCACAAGACCGGCCCAGCCTACCTCAACAGACTGCTCTCCTTCTACATCCCCAACCGCCAGCTACACTCTGCCGACCTCTCACTCCCCACCGTCCTGCACATCTGAACAGCCACCAGCGGGAGATCCTTCTTCCACCTCGCCGTCAAGACATGGAACACCCTCCCACTGAGCCTACGACAGACCCAAGACCTGCTGGCCTTCAAGAGGATACTCAAGACCTGGCTGTTTGATCAGTAGCGGCCCCCCTCCCCAGCGCCTTGAGACCCTCGCGGGTATGTAGTGCGCTTTACAAATGTTTGCTTGATTGATTGATTGATTGACTGTTGACCCCGCCGTCCTGTGAGGCCTGCTGGCTGGACTCTTGGGGGCGCAACATGTTCGCCTCAACCAGTGCTGCCCTGTGGGCCCTTAACACCTTGTGTGTATTAGTGAGGGCCTCCTCTTGTTTGTGGGACTCGGCTGAGTCTCTAGGATCCGTGGCTTCCCATGAGACTGTTCAGGTGGACTTACGGCATCATGCTTTGGATGGACGGGAGCTAGCGGCTTTTATTCTCCGCTCCGCTCTGGACATCTCAGAGGTGTTGGGCCGGGCCATGGCTTCCTCAGTCGCCCTCCGTCGCCATGCTTGACTTCGGGACGGCATGTTCCCTGAGAATATTCGGGAGCGGCTCAATGATCTTCCGTTTGATGGCAGCTTGTTGTTCCATGCCCGTCTGATTCTGCCATCCAGAGGTTCCTGGTGGGGCTCTGTCCTCCTCCACCTCCTACTCCTCTGCCTTAT
Organism: Lissotriton vulgaris; assembly: GCF_964263255.1. Classification (NCBI taxonomy): domain Eukaryota; kingdom Metazoa; phylum Chordata; class Amphibia; order Caudata; family Salamandridae; genus Lissotriton; species Lissotriton vulgaris. The sequence continues at coordinate 1,726,015,813 of NC_141691.1, read as the reverse complement.
TGTCCTCCTCCTCCTGCCCCCTCCTCTGTGACTTCTGAGTTGAGCTGGGTTTGGGCCTTTTGGATGCCCTCGCTATGGATGGTGTTTCCTGGCATTGAGTCCTCCTTGATGGGATTTTGGCATTGTTGCCTGCTGGACGGCCCTTGTTGCCTGTGTGTGTGTTTTCTTTTGCTAGAGTAGTTACACAGACTTGGCCCTGAGATTAGGCCTTCTGTTTTTCTTTGGGCTGATGTCAAGCCTTCCGCAGGGCTGTTTTTTTCCCTGTGACACTTTTGCTTTCTCCTCTGCTGCTGAAGTTATTCCAAAAAGGGTTCCCGTGTCTTGGGACTTACCGTACCCTATGTGGGGTAGTGGTAGCTGTTATCTAGCTCTGTTCTGCTGGGGAGTGCTGGTTGCCTTCGGTGCTTGTTCTCCATGGCTTTTCTGTATGTTGCTATTGCTTCTTGAGGTTGTGTGCGCTACCCTTGTAATAGTGGGTCCGGGCATTCCCTCTTCTTCCTGCTCTTGTGCTGAGAGCTGGGATTCTTCTGTGTCCTTCTTGCGGCTTATGCTTTGGCTGCCGTTCTGGCTGGCCTGTTGCCTTCCCTCTGTGTGGGCTCGTCTCTTTCCTTGGTTTCCTTGGGCACTCTAGGCTTCTTCTGGTTCCTCTGCCTGTACTGGCGTTGGGTGGAAGCTCTGTTGCCTTAGGGGTGGAGCGGGGTGCTTCGGCCTCTCCGGCCTTGCCCTTGGTCCCTCTGAGGGGATTGTGCGGGCCCCTTCACTCTTCATTCTTCCTCCTACATCCCTCTTGGGGTTACTGGTGTTTGACTTGCGGGGATCCTCTTGCCTGGTAGGGGCGAGGTTACTTCCCTGGTCTACTGGTCTTGTCTCCAGTGGGCCCCTGTCCTGTCCAGACTGGTGGGGTCCTTTTGCAGACCCTATGTCCTCTGTGAGTACCTTCTTTTGCTCTTGACGGGGGCTCCATCTGGTTGCTGTTCTTCCCTCCTCCTTGCTTCTGGGAAGTTAGGGTTCTGGTGCTCCTATGCCCCGCTGCTCTGGCTGCTCCAGGTTGGGGAGGTTTGCCTCCAATCTCTACCCTCCCTCCCTTCCTCTTACTGCTAAGGGTCCTGGCCCCTCTGCCTCTTCTGAGTTGGGGTCCCTTGGTCGTCCTTAACCCTGTTTCTTGGGGGGTGGTTGCCCTCTGTGCTTGGTGGTTTGGAGGTTGGTTGTTCCTGACTGTTGGGACTGTCTCCCTTTCCTTGTTTCGGGGTGTGGGTTGTAGGCCTGCTACAGGTGTCATGCCTTTTTACGCAGGTTCCCTGTCTCCGAGGGAGAGGTGGGGTGGCTGTCTATGTATTGGCAGGGTGACTGCTCAGGACTCTGCTCTGTTCTTCTTTCTCTCCCTGCCCTTGGACACTGCAGTGTTGCACTGTTTCCTATGGGGTCTCATCCCTTTTTGTATACTCTTTCTCACACTTTCCACGCTCCCACAGTTTCTTGTCTGGATGCTCCGCGTTGTGGTGCGGAAAAGTTCTCCGGAGAAAACTGACGTGGGCGCGTTGGGGTGGGACTTATGTGACCTCACTGACGTCATGTGCGTGGACGATGCCTGGGTGGAGTTGTGTGATGTCGCCCCGCCCCGTTGCGCAGGGATGCTGTGGCAAAAAGTCTTGTGATTTCGCCCCTCCCCCGGTGCGCAGGGATGCTCTGGCAAAAAGTTTCCGGATCCAGTCTCACGCCTGGGAATAATTCTATGTGAAGGAATCTGCGGCTAGAATCACCTCTACCAGATACATCGTACAGGTAAGTAACTTGTACTTCTTTGCTACTCAGCATCTTGGATCCTTGGTGCTGTTCCGAAGTGAGCTAATTTTCCACCCTGGTGCTAAGTGTAAATTGTTCTGTCTTGGAATGAGGTGCTGCTTATAGATTGCGGTTTTTATTCCTGGGTGCAAGCATGCCTCAGGGAAATGCATTTCTGAATGTATTTCATACAATGTCCTTTGAAGACACTAAGAGTGCTTCTCTGCGCCATGACGTTACCTATGAACTGTTAAGTCTGTATTGAGCAACAATTAAATTATTTTACATTGACCGTGGGTATGTTTTTATGTCTCGCACCTAGCGTTGCAGTGTGTAGCACTGCTCGTTCAGCGCGAGACCTCATGTAGGGGCTTCTGAAAGCTGACCACACGCTTGTGCGTGTGGTTTTGGTTTTGTCAGCTGCTAATGGTTGCGTTTTTATAAAAGACAGCACGCCATTGGTGAAAGGCGTGTGCATGTCCCAGCTTCTTTAGGAATGTAACCGCCCACGTCCCATCGATGTCTGTTACACACAGCAGCGGCATCTGAGACGTTCACTTTGCTGCTGCGCTCCCTGGCCCCCTCTCCTCTGTGGTGCACGCGCACCACTGGTTCCGATTCCCGCCCCCACTCCTCTGTGGTGCGCGCACACCACTGGATTCGATTCCGTGTTTGTACTCTTTCTCCCACTGTCGTCGCCCATCTTTTTCTCAGTTCTCATGGTCCCTCATCGGCTCCCTTTCCTTTTCTCTCCTTACTTCCCTCTTTATCTCTGCCCTTTCTCCCTCCACTGCTTCCCCTTCCCAGTCCTGCATGTTCCCGCGCTGCTCTCTCCCTCCTGGCCGTGAACCTCCTCCCCCTCTCCCTCCTTCCTCAGTCCCAGGCATTTTTTATTTAACTAATGGCGGACTAGCATAATGGTTTCAAAGCACGTGGCTCACCCACTTAACTGGGAGATCGCTTGCCAGCTTCCACCCGCCTGTTTGCTGTCCTGGGAACTTCACCATTTCTGACCTCTCCAAACGTGTGGCCGGAAAAAAGTGGTGGGAGTTGCTGGGAAAATGGCGCACTTCGCCCCCACTTCAGTCATCCCCTTTGTTTTTCTTCAAACCCTGAGAGCTCTGCTTCTGTTCCAGGTAGAACCCCCATCGATCCCTTAGTACTCAATGCTATGGACCTGCGCTTCCTATCTCTGCAGTGAGTTGCATTAGAGCAGTGCACCACTCACAATGCCCCTACCCCCTACACTCCTCACTGACACTGAGTCACCACCTCCTGTCTGGATGTCCTGATTTCCAGCGACTGCAACTCCCTCTAGCAGGTGGCCGCAAGAGGTGTATGTCACAGCAGCCGCCCACCAACACCAGAGATGAAGCAGAACGAATCCTCCCCCGTACCAGCCCAGAGCCAGCATCTGAGCGGAAAACCAGCCCACACCCGAGCAGTCAACCTCAAAAACAGCTCGTACGAAGCGCACTCTGTGACATGGAGGGAAAAACCATGCTATAAGGGTGTGGCTAAAGCGCCCACTCTAAGGTGCAGTGAAAACGGATAAAGCACCAACTGCCAGGTGTTGTAAAGGTGTGGCTAAAGCACCCACTGTAAGTTGCAGTGAAAAAACGGATAAAGCACCAACTACCAGATGTTGTAAAGGTGTGGCTAAAGCACCCACTGTAAGGTGCAGTGAAAGTGGATACCCTAGCTCTAACAACTGTATGGCGCTATAAAGGTGTGGATGAAGCGCACATTGTAAGGTGAAGTGAAAACGGATAAAGCACCAACTGCCAGGTGCTCTGAAAGTGGATAAAACGCCAGCTGTGAATACTTTAAGGAGCTCCGTCAGTCTCTCAATATAACTCAGTCACTGTGGGAGTGCTCACTGTTACAGGACTCACTCTGTTACCACTGTCGTAGAGTGCTCTATATGCCACTCATTGTAAGCACTCACTGTATAAGTATGTAGAGTCAGTGTACACCAGCGATCAGGATATGCACCCCTATCCTGTTACTCATCCTTCCTTCAGAAAGCGATTAAAACGTCTTTTTTTAGTCACGTATAAACTGTATCAGAGGTACTTATTTTATCTGTTTCAAGTTATTTTCGTTAATATCCCCGATTTTGTATTTTGCTCACTCACCCATTGAGTTGTTAAACCACACACAAACTTACACTCTCTTATTCACTCACCATCCACTTACGTAGCATTCAACTAACTCACTTAAATGTGGTCACTCCTGACTCATGCCAGAACTCATTCGACTGATTCACTCACACAGTCCCCCTTGACTAACTCACTCATACGTTCAGTTACTCTTTCATTCAGCTTTTTATGTTACAGTTTCACTCTGCCCTCTGAGCTGTGTATTTCAGTCTTACACTCATATCCCTGGTGCATGGTGCAGTTTTACACTGCCCTACCGGGGGTATGTTGCAGTTCCACTCTCCTCTCCGTGGTGCATGGTGCTGCTTTACTCTGCTCTACCGGGTGTGTGTTGGAGTTTTACTCTTGTATCAATGGTGCAGTTTTACTCTGCGCTACCAGATGTATGTTACAGTTTCACTCCTGTATGCCTGCTGCATGGAGCAGGTTTACTCCGCCCTCCCAGGTGTGTGTTTCAGTTTTACTCTCCTATGCCTGGTGCAGTCTTACTCTGCCCTGCTGTGTGTTTGTTGCAATTTCGCTCTCCTATGCCTGGTGCAGGTTTACTCCGCCCTCCCAGGTGTGTGTTTCAGTTTTACTCTCCTATGCCTGGTGCAGTCTTACTCTCCCCTGCTGTGTTTGTTGCAATTTCGCACTCCTATGCCTTGTGCAGGTTTACTCTGCCCTCTGAGGTGTTTACTTTTCTTACAAACACAGCACCCACGCTTTAGCTTTAAACATCTGAAGCAAAAGCACAGGTGCCGCAATTGTTTAAAAAAGAAAATAAATAGGGGCAAGATGAACGAGCAGACGTAGATAGTCTCGGCTCCCGGTCCGCGCGCTCGCTCTGGGCAATTTCCTGCGGCTTCCCGTGGCGGAATCATCGCACAGCGCCATCTCCGCGCAGCAGAGGATGTGAGGCGCAGGCGGAGAGTGCTTTGTTGCCTTCGGCGTACCTACGGAGGTCGTGTTTGGCTGCGGCCTCGCCTGGAGTGAAATTCGGTAGGGGTCAAGATGGCGGCCGGAGCTCTCCCGTAACGGGAGACGGACCGGGCGCCCGGAACATCGTTGAGAGTGCGGCGGCTGGGCGGACGCACTGATGCCTCAAAGAAAATGGAGGTGAGCCTCGTGAAGCGCTTTGGAGGTCACTGGCAGCGTTGAACACTGCGGGTCATTTTAGCACACCTGCCTGCACTTAAGATAGCGGCCGCGCTGCATGTTTGTGGTGGTGACCTCTAGTGATTGACCCCTGATCCCTGCGGGTGCCGGCCCGAAAATATATGGGGAGAGCGTGCTTGATGGGCAGAGTGACAAGCTACTCCCTGGGCCCACCATGCTTATGTCGGCAGGAGTGGCCTGGACTGAGGGATGCTGCAGTTTCACTGTGTAGGAGAGTAGGGTCTGCAATCCTATGATCACCCAGATTTTTTGCTTTTGTTTCACTGGTTTACGACTTTCTCTGGCTGCGGGCCTGCCAATCAGACCCACAGCCTGGCTGTTCTCTTTCTAAATTACGAGATGTACCCTAGGTGCATTTACCAATTGGTACTGGGCCACCTTATCAGACCCTGTAACTCAGGGCATAGGTGTACCCAGGGCCGCCAGGGGCTGCAGCGTGTATTATGCCACCCCTGGCTGGCCTCCTAAATTTGACACAACTGGCTGCATGACAGCTGGGGCGAAGTCGTGTAATCACCCTTTGCTTTAGATATAGTAGCCCTATATCTAACCCTCCAATGGACACCCGAGTTCCTATCAGTCACTCCTATGGCAGGCCTTGACAATCCTGAAGGCAGAGTGCATGGGCTCGTGTGAACTAAGCTCTGGCCCGAGCCGAGCCCGGTTGCAGCTTGCGGAATCAAGACCCAATGGCTGTTCCATGATAACGCGTACCATATCGGTAACTTCGGTGTCGCGTTATCAAGACATGTCGAGTAAGGTGTCATACGAATCGGGATGCTGCCCTCTCACCAACTCTGGCGACGAGGTTAGCATTCCGCCCTTCTAGAGGGACACGACATGTACGTAACTGTGAACCCCGGTTAAAGTTAACTAAAGCCTCAGCTCCACAAAATGGATGCTGCCACCACAGACACGAGTCTGACCTCCTGCTGCTGGGAGTCCTTCCAGCGAGGAGCACTTGGACAAAGGGTTTCCTGTCAAGGGCGGTGTTCGCACCGTCCCAGACAGGGTTTGTGTATTCTGGGTAGGTAGGGCTTTTGCGAGAAGGTGACTGCGGAGTGGCACCCCGGTGCTCACTACGCATCTGCCGGTTAGAACCAGTTCCAGGGGCGACAGCCCTGGCCTGGGGAAAGTCCGGCAGGGGAGAGGGGTGTAACTACCCCCCTTCCTGGTCCCACCCTTAGGGCAGGACCTAGTCATGTACCCACCCCTTTCTTTAGGATAAAGGCCGGAGCGGGGACCCTTCCAAATTAGATCATCTTTGAATCAAGAACTACTTTCTACGAAAGGACTTCAAGACTCTTCTCAAGATTTCTCCCTTGTGACTAAGGAGTAGTCACCCTGCATCAGCGGGCACCATCTAAGAACTCTGCGGTTTGCTGTAAGTCCTTCCTCAAGGAATCCGACGGCCCAGCTCGACGAGAACCGGCTTCCCTGGCACCTCTGACCTCTACCCACGTCATCAGCTCAGCTGTGATCTGTGGGTGCGACGAGACCTCGAGGGACCGGCCATCATCAGAACCTGCACGCTCTTAAAAACCAGCACGACCATCGAGGTAACTCTCTGGTGAGTGCTCTGGGGTCCGAGAAGCCCCGACCCTGAGCCGCTCCAGCACCGAAGTGCAGTCTCCCAGCATCTCCACGATCTGCGTGGGGCCCTTCTGCTCGCTGCTCAGCACGTTGTCTGGTCACTAGCCGCTGGCTTGTGTCCTTCTGTGATGACATCCGAAAATCAACACTGCCGGTCTGGTTGCTCCAGACTGGCCCTTGCTTCCATCTTTTCGAGAAGCACCCCGGACCCTCCTGGTCCACTCAAGACGCCGACAGCGACATCCGTCGTGGGACAGCTCGCACCTCCACCGTGGTCGCCGACAACGCCTCCTGGTCCGTGAGACTGCAGAGCCTAGCGTCGCCCACTCACCTGGTCGAGGTGACGGCCAACCGGTGCCTTCCTGGTACCCTCTGACTACTGGCTAGTAGTACGAACTTGGTCCCCTCTGCTTTCAGGTTTCATCAATCTCCGATCCAGGCTTGGATCTCTACGAACTATTCATCACTGGTCGCCGGCCAGCAACTCCTTTCCTTCCGGCTCCTGGCTCGTCAGCGAAGACCCCGACGCCTGTAAAGACTTGCAGCCGCAGCCCTCGTGGCTAGGTAACTCGGCACTTCGGTGCCTGCATAGCCTCCTTACTCTAGGGTCCCGAGTCCCTCGCTTCCGACTTGCCTTAACCTTTCCGTGTCCCCGGACACTTGTTTTAAACTGTGCACTTGAAGTATTTGCTAAAGAGATTTGGTTTGTGCTTAGTACCTGTTAGACGGCCCGGGAGGGTCGGCTGAGACTACGGGGAGAGGTCTCCGGGGAGAGCCGTCTCCAACGACTGTACAGACAAGTAACTTCCCCCCCACAGACGGACACCACACAAGATTGAAGGTTAATGAGACTTTATAGGCAATTCTTAGGTTACGATGATATGATACAAGGAGGTCTGGACTCAGGGGTCCCCTCGGTTCTAGTCTCTGGCTTAGGAAGGGGGTAGCGGGACAGTCTTTGTTACCAATGAGTGGAAAATAGCTCTCAATCCCCGAGCTCGGCGTTCTAGATGATCGGGCCGCGGTGGAGCCAGCAGGTCCCGAGATGGACGAAGGAAAACGACGGTCCGCGGCGGAGCCTGCAGGTCCCGGTGAAGATGACGGTTACAACGGTCCGCGGCCACGCCAGCAGGTCCCGACGACGATGAAGGATATGAAGGTTGCGAAGGCTGTGGCAGCGCCAACAGGCAGGACGATGGTGCACAAGACAGAGCTACGGCAGCGCCAGTAGTCCGTCAAGGATGAGTTCCTCTTTACGTCTCTCGACTCCAAGATACAACTGCCTTCCTGCTCTGGAGCTGCCCCAGTTATAGGGCTGGCGGGCTTTGATGTCCGGACCCTCGCACTTGGAGGTCGGGAGGTCCGGGATGAGGGAGTCCAGACACCCAGCAGGGGGGTGGAGCCAGCGCCCGGGGAGGCGATGGGCGAGCGGCACTTGGCGGGGGAGAGCCATCGGCACCTCTTTCTCCCATTGACTTGCCAAGTAGCCCGCTCACCTCCTGGGTGGAGGGTGGTGCCGGAATGTCTGAGGCCGGGCCAGGCCCAGGGTTGAGGTCGATCGGGGGCCAGGCGGCCTCGTGGTGGAGTGTCCAAGATGGCGCCCCAGGCTGGGCGCGTGGGCCGGCCGTGGATCGGGCCCACGAGGTCAACAGGCTCGAGGGCAGGGGTCCCTGAGGGGACGGAGGACGTGCAGTGGTGGTGTGTGGTACTTGCGTGACTGGACTCAGGCCTGGTTGGGCCGGGGGAGAGCGGCCCTTCATGTGGCCTGTCCAACATGCGTCCCCCCCAGCTGAAGGCGGGGAGAGTTACCCATCCTCTTGGGGACTCTCCTCGTCGAGGCGGAAAAACCGGGACAGGCCATCCGCGTTGGCGTGATCTGGCCCAGGCCGGTGTTCGACTGTGAAGTCCATACCTTGCAAGGAGATGGACCAGCGTAGCAACTTTGGGTTTTCCCCCCGCATATGCATCAGCCACTGCAGGGGTCGGTGGTCGGTCTGCACCCGAAAGTGGGTGCCAAAAAGGTAGGGCCGGAGCTTCTTGAGGGCCCATACCACAGCGAATGCTTCCCTCTCTATGGTGCTCCAGCGTTGCTCCCGTGGTAGGAGTCTCCGGCTGATGAAGGCCACCGGTCGATCAAGGCCTTCGGTGTTCACTTGAGACAGGACTGCCCCCACGCCCTGGTCGGAGGCGTCTGTCTGGACGACGAACTCCCGGCTGTAGTCTGGGGCCTGGAGCACAGGGGCGGAACACATGGCGTCCTTCAATTGTTCAAATGCAGTTTGACACTCTGGGGTCCAGTTGACTTTCTTGGGCTGATTCTTTGACGTGAGTTCTGTGAGGGGCCCCACTATGGTACCATAGTCTTTCACGAACCTTCGGTAATAGCCCGTGAGGCCCAGGAAGGCTCGTACCTCGGTTTGGGTGATGGGGGGCTGCCAGGCCTGGATGGCGGCAATTTTCAGCTGCAGAGGGGCCACTAGGCCGCTTCCCACCTGGTGTCCGAGGTAGGTTACAGACCCTTGCCCAATTTGACACTTGCTGGCCTTGATCGTGAGGCCAGCTTGCTGAAGGGCTTGCAGCACTGCTCGGAGGTGGTGGAGGTGCTCGGTCCAATGGTGGCTGTATACAGCGATGTCGTCTAGGTAGGCGGCGCTGAATCCTTCGAGCCCCGCCAGGACCTGATTGACGAGCCGTTGGAATGTTGCTGGGGCATTCTTCATGCCGAAGGGCATGACCGTGAAATGGTAATGGCCATCGGGGGTGGAGAAGGCAGAACGTTCTTGCGCCCGGGGTGTGAGGCCGATCTGCCAATAGCCTGCTGTCAGGTCGAAGATGCTGAGGTAGCGGGCAGCTCCCATGCGGTCGACTAGTTCATCTGCCCGGGGGATGGGATGTGCGTCTGTTCTGGTGACCGCATTCAAGCCCCGGTAGTCGACGCAGAACCGGAGTTCTGGTGTGGTGCCGGGGGCCGCTGCTTTGGGGACCAGTACGACAGGGCTGGCCCAGGGACTGTCTGAGGGCTCGATGACCCCGAGCGTGAGCATCTTGGCTACTTCTTCCTGGATGCAGGCCCGTACCCGATCTGGCACGCGGTAGGCCCGGTGGCGGATAGGGGGGCTGTCCCCGGTGTCCACATCGTGCACACACCAGGAAGTGACACCTGGGGTGAGGGAGAACAGGCTGGCGAACTGCGACAGGAGGGCTTGACACTCTTGGCGTTGTTCTCTGGTGAGGGCCTCCGAGAGCCGGACCCCATCCACGGAGCCGTCTTGCTCCTGAGTCCGTAGGAGGTCAGGGAGAGGCTCGGAGTCTTCTTCAACCCCATTGTCTGTGGCCATCAGGAGGCTGAGCTCCGTCCGTACAAAGTGGGGCTTTAGTCTGTTAGCGTGGAGGACCCGGAGAGGGTTCCGGGAGGATTCCATGTCGATGAGATAGGTGGCAGGACCCTTGCGCTCGATTACTTTGAAGGGCCCCGTCCATTTGTCTTGTAGGGCGCAAGGCTCAGTGGGGGACATCACCCATACCTGTTGGCCAGGTTCGAATTCAATGGATGAGGCATTCTGGTCATACCATTTTTTCATATCCTCTTGACTGGCCTCTAGGTTGGCTTTCGCTAGTTCTCTGAACCGCCGGGTCTGGTTGCGGAGGGTGAGGAGGTACCGGAAGACATCTGGAGGGTTCTTTAACGGAGGCATCTCCCAGCCCTCTTTGACTAGGCTGAGCGGCCCCCGCACTGGGTGTCCATATAGCAGTTCAAATGGGCTGAAGCCTAGGGATTTCTGAGGGACCTCTCGGTAGGCGAAGAGGAGGCACGGCAGCAGCACATCCCACTGGCGACGGAGGGGCTCTTCCAACCCCCCGATCATCCCCTTTAGCGTGCGGTTGAACCGCTCAACAAGTCCGTTCCCTTGGGGGTGATAGGGGGTCGTGAATCGGTAGGTGACCCCGCACTGTTGCCAGAGGGATTTCATGTATTTAGAGATAAAGTTCGTGCCTCTGTCGCTGACGACTTCTCGGGGGAAGCCCACACGGGAGAAGATCCCCATCAGAGCCCGGCCGACTACCGGGGCTGTCACAGTTCGTAGAGGAACAGCCTCAGGGTAGCGGGTGGCGTGGTCCACTAGCACCAAGATGAATCGATGGCCTTGTTTTGTGCGCGGGTCCAGGGGCCCCACAATGTCTATTCCGACCCTCTCAAATGGGGTAGTGACCACAGGGAACGGTTGCAGGGGGGCCTTTAGTTTGCGGCCGCTCTTTCCACTGGCTTGGCACGTGGGGCAAGATCGGCAATGCTGGTGCACGTCGTTCCTCATTTTGGGCCAGAAGAAGTGGGTCACTAGGCGACTGTAGGTTTTATCCTGTCCCAGGTGCCCTGCCAGGGGGACATCGTGGGCCAGGTTTAGCAGAAAGTCTCTAAAATGGAGGGGTACCACTAATACTCTGTTGGCCCCCAGCTCGGCTATTCTTTGCTCGCTGTACAGCAGATCATTGTCCCAGTAGACCCAATGAGTTCCGGAGGTATCCCCTGCGCTTTGGGCGAGCGCTTGCTGGCGGAGTCCCTCGAGGGAGGGACAGGTCTTCTGTTCTTGGCGAAATTGTTCTTGCGTGGGCCCTCCCTCTTGAGGCCACTGGTCGAGATTAGCGAGGTCGGAGGGTTGAGCTGGTTCGGGGGGGATGTCCTGGTCGGTGGTTTCGGCTGGGGCGACCGGAGGCGGTGGCGCCGGCCATTCGGGTTCTTCTGGGCGGTGGTTGGCACGGGCGGCCATGGACCGGGTGGTGACGCACGCCCAGTCTGGGACGCCTAACATCCCCAGGTGTTCTCTTCGCTCCACGGCTGCCCACGGAGAGCTTTCAAGGTCATTTCCAAGGAGGCAGTCTACGGGGGCGTCGTCTCGGACCGTTACTTTCAACATGCCGGAGACCCCTCCCCATTCGAAGGGGACGCAGGCCATCCGACACAAACTTTCCGAGTTATCGGCTGATCGTACAGGGCAGAGAATGTTCGGTAGATACTGTTCTGGGGTCACCAGGTGACAGCGGACGGCTGTTACACTGGCCCCGGTGTCACGAAGGGCTTCGGCCCGGCGTCCATTGATGCTCACCCATTGGCTGTACTTCTGGGTGTTAGCGGGTAGGGGGACCCGCGGGACCATGTCCTTTCCCCCTAAGCATGCTAGAGCCATGGCGGCTGGCTCCCACTCCTGATGCTCTTGTTCGTATTCTTCCTGCTCCTCGGAGATCTGTTCTTCTCCTAGGGCCGCGGCGGCCACTTGGCGGGGTCTGGGGCTCTGGTACTGCGGGCAGTTTGGGTCGTTTGCGTAGTGGCCGACTCGTTGGCATCGGTGACACGTGACATTGGCTCTGTACCCCGGTCGCGCCGGGGTGCTGCCCCGGTTGGCCGGGGGGGTGGTGCTGGTTGCGGGGGCGGTCGTAGCGTTGTCTTTTCCTCGTCCTTGGCCCCCTCCTCCTCCTCTGGGTCGGTGCTGACCATTGTTGTTCCGGTTCTGTTCGTAGAACCCATTCCGGCCTACTCTGGTGATCTCCCACCGGTCAGCTTCTGCTGCGAGCTGCCGGGGATCTGTTAACTTGCTGTCGAGGAGGTGCTGGCGGAGTTCAATGAAGCAATTGTTCGACAGATGCTCCCATACCATCAGATTGAACAGTTGTTCGTAGGTCGTGACGTTGCTTCCTCTGATCCAGCCCTCGAAGGCTCGGCTGAAGTAGGTTACATAGTCCACCCAAGTTGTACCCGGGATGCGGGTGCAGTCTCGGAACCTCTGACGGTACATCTCGGGTGTGAGGCCATAGCGGGTGAGGAGTGCCGCTTTCATATGGTCATAGGAGGTCATCTGGTGGTCCGGGAGCTGTAGCAGGGTATCGCGGCCCTCATTGAGGAATCTCCCCCATAGGCCGGCTCCCCAATCGCTTCTATCGATCCGGTGTGCGGTCATCGCTATTTCATAGGCCTTAAACCATTGCTGGATGTCGTCCTCTCGGAAATATTCTCGGACAACATCCTTGGGGATGTGTACCTTTTTCTCTGTGGCCCCTGAGGTGTGGGGTCGCTCGGGCACCCCTGCTTCTTTATTCTGCTTGCGCAGGTTGATCTCGGCTAGGTTCCGTTCGTGTTCGTACGCCAGTTTCTTTTCCTCGAGCTCCCTTTGTCTCTGTTTCTCCTCTCTTTCTTCTCGGAGACGCAGGTGCTCTAAGTTGATTTTTTGTTCGGCCAGCTTGAGTTCAATGTCCATCTTGAGTCGGGCCATTTCCAGCTCGTGTAGTCGGGTTCTTTCTCTTTCCTGGATCTCGTCTTGCGAGAGACCCGTTCTTTGCCCTTCAGGGGCCGTGGTGGTTTTTTCTGCGGTGCTTTGATCGGGGGTTCCGGCAGCCCCGGTCTCTGCCCAAGATTCTAGGGCATGCTTGAAATCGTCTTTGGTGCTTAGTCCGGTGGTAGCGATACCCAGTTCGATGCAGAATTGTTTTAGTTCACGATGGCTGTACTCCTCCAGTTTCTCCATTTGGAACTTCTCGGTTGATCCGCTTTCTTTAGTTGTCATTGTGATTTCGTCGTGGGGTGAGCTACTCTCTGTACGTTATGCGGTGATTCGAATCCCGCCGCTGCCACCAATGTTAGACGGACCGGGAGGGTCGGCCGAGACTACGGGGAGAGGTCTCCGGGGAGAGCCGTCTCCAACGACTGTACAGACAAGTAACTTCCCCCCCACAGACGGACACCACACAAGATTGAAGGTTAACGAGACTTTATAGGCAATTCTTAGGTTACGATGATATGATACAAGGAGGTCTGGACTCAGGGGTCCCCTCGGTTCTAGTCTCTGGCTTAGGAAGGGGGTAGCGGGACAGTCTTTGTTACCAATGAGTGGAAAATAGCTCTCAATCCTCGAGCTCGGCGTTCTAGATGATCGGGCCGCGGTGGAGCCAGCAGGTCCCGAGATGGACGAAGGAAAACGACGGTCCGCGGCGGAGCCTGCAGGTCCCGGTGAAGATGACGGTTACAACGGTCCGCGGCCACGCCAGCAGGTCCCGACGACGATGAAGGATATGAAGGTTGCGAAGGCTGTGGCAGCGCCAACAGGCAGGACGATGGTGCACAAGACAGAGCTACGGCAGCGCCAGTAGTCCGTCAAGGATGAGTTCCTCTTTACGTCTCTCGACTCCAAGATACAACTGCCTTCCTGCTCTGGAGCTGCCCCAGTTATAGGGCTGGCGGGCTTTGATGTCCGGACCCTCGCACTTGGAGGTCGGGAGGTCCGGGATGAGGGAGTCCAGACACCCAGCAGGGGGGTGGAGCCAGCGCCCGGGGAGGCGATGGGCGAGCGGCACTTGGCGGGGGAGAGCCATCGGCACCTCTTTCTCCCATTGACTTGCCAAGTAGCCCGCTCACCTCCTGGGTGGAGGGTGGTGCCGGAATGTCTGAGGCCGGGCCAGGCCCAGGGTTGAGGTCGATCGGGGGCCAGGCGGCCTCGTGGTGGAGTGTCCAAGATGGCGCCCCAGGCTGGGCGCGTGGGCCGGCCGTGGATCGGGCCCACGAGGTCAACAGGCTCGAGGGCAGGGGTCCCTGAGGGGACGGAGGACGTGCAGTGGTGGTGTGTGGTACTTGCGTGACTGGACTCAGGCCTGGTTGGGCCGGGGGAGAGCGGCCCTTCATGTGGCCTGTCCAACAGTACCCTGTCCTCATAAAGAGTACAGGGCTGTTGTGATTCTTAATAAATATACTGTTTATTTTCATAACACTTGCGTGGTGTCCTTTCACTGGGTGTTCAAGGGGTACATGTGTGGTAAACAGCTGGCTTAACGCGCCCTCTCGAGTCTTTAGCCTTAGACTGCTCGTATCCACGCTACTAGGATAGCTGGTCTATAGGTTGACTTACAACCAAACACCATAAGGGTCGTTGGAACGATACATAGCGGTCGCTAGAATAGCGAACGTTGCATATCGGGCCAACTTCTCACATTGGTGGCAGCGGTTGGGATTTGAGCTTGCTGTTGTTTTACCACACGTATCCTAAGAATATCTTGTTGAAAGATCACACAAGTACTGTTAGTACATATAACTAAAGCTTAGAATACTCTGAGTTCTACTGAACCAGCTGTTGTAGCTCCTCAAGGCTTAGCACACCTTGGCTACAGCTCTTAGCAAGGGAAAAGTAGGTAAACACATAGTGTAGGTAGGTGCATCACTTACACCACACTAGAAACAGTATGTCGGACAAAGGAGGAAACTCTGAGTCTCCCCTTGTGTCAGTTGACCCTCCACAGGTCATCCCGTCAAGATATACTGCGCTTAACTTCCATGAGTTACGACAAGTATGTACCTCTAGGAAGATTAAGCAAGGGGCTAACCCCACCACCTCCTTTCTGATTGGTCTCCTAGAGACTTATGATGCCAGAAAGGCTGAGAAGCTTCTTAGCCCTTCTAATCCAGAAGGAGGCATGCCTCCCCTCGAGGGAACCCGGGACGATCCTGACCTCATTCACCTCGCAACTGAGAACGAAGATGGCGAGGAGGATGAGGATGAGGATCTCTCTGGGGACGAGGCAGATAAGGGACAGGTAGAAGTCGTCAGACTGACACGGTCCAACTTAAGCAGACATGATAGTGGTACTGGGGGACCCCCGGCGCTACTGTCAGGTGCGCTTAACATTGGGAATGGACGAGTTAGGTCTCTATCAAGGGGCTCTAACAGATCCGTTCGAACCAATGGCTCTCGCAACTCTTCTCAAAGAGGGATGACGTCCCCTCAGAGGAGAGTGTACGAAGCTAAGGAAAGGGCAGCTAATCTGAGGATCGAAAGGGAAGAACTTGCCCTGGCCAAAGAAAAGCTTGCTTTTGCTAGAGAGCAGCAGTTAAGTGGGGCAGTCCCCACTGGTGGCAGCAATGTACCTAGTAATAGGGAAAAGAGTTTCGATACGAAACACCTTGGGAAGATAGTGCCCCCCTTTAAACAAGGGGACGACATCCACAAATGGATTACTGCTTTGGAGAGGGCCTACACTGTGCAAGGTGTTCCCCAGAGTCAGTGGGCAGCTATCTTGTGGCTCTCCTTTGAAGGTAAAGGAAGAGACAAGCTTCTCACCACAAGGGTAGAGGACGCTAACAATTACCAAGTCTTGAAGAATACACTCGTTGAAGGGTTCGGCCTAACCACTGAGCAGTACAGGGTGCTGTTCAGGGATACCCAGAAAACGCAGACTCAAGACTGGTCTGATTTTGTCGATTGTGCCACTAAGGCTTTTGAGGGCTGGTTGCTGGGCAGTAAGGTTACTGATTACAAAGGATTGTACAATTTGATGATGAGAGAACAAATTTTAAACAATTGTCAGAACCAGTTGTTGCATCAGCATCTTGTCGACTCGGATCTGACCTCTCCCCAAGAATTGGGGCAGAAGGCAGACAAATGGGTTCGTACGAGAGTTAAACAGAACCAGGGCCAGAATCAAGGTGGTCAGAAGAAAGCAGACCAGAAGGGTAAAGATTCTAAGGGGGAACAAAATGACCAGAAGTCTTCGACAGGTCCCCAACAACCCAAAGAGGGTGGGGGTCAGGCTCCCCAAAAGAAGAAAGAAGGCCAATCCAAACGATGGTGCCAGTACTGTAAAAGTAAATCTCACTGGTTTAGTGAGTGCACCAAGAAAGGAGGAGGGCAGACTCCTGCCACTGCAGCCCCTAAGGCACCTGTGCCCCCTAGTACAGTCAGCAGTGGTAGTGCGCCTCCCAAGGGTTTAGTAGGGTTAACCCTGGGTTCTGAGGGGCGTGACAACTTAGTTGGCACACTCACTCAGGCTGTCCTTGTCAGTACAGGGGACGTGGACGTGTCCCCTGACGTAAGCCCCAATACTTTGGGCAAATACAGACAGACGCCTTTCATAAATGGAAAGATGGCTCAGGCCTATAGGGACACTTGTGCCAGCGTCACCATGGTGACGCCTAACTTTGTGGACCCTGGACAGATCATGCCAGGTACAGAATTCCTGGTGACCAATGCAAGCAATGTCACTACCAATCACAGTATGGCAATTGTAGCTTTCTCCTGGGGAGGGGTAACTGGCCAAAAGAAGGTTGTAGTTAGTCCAGACCTCCCAGTGGATTGTTTGTTGGGCAATGATTTGGAGTCGTCACAATGGTCAGAAGTGGAGCACCGGACTCACATGGAAATGTTAGGTTTGCCAGCACATGTGTTCGCTGTGACTAGGTCACAGGTCAGGAAATGCCCCACTGAACAGGTGCTGGATCCTGGAACAACGGACCAGACACCTCCCAAGAAAAAGAGCAGTAGGGTTAAGGCTGCGCCTTCCCCCTTGCCCCAGGTCGAGGATCAAGTCTCAGAGGAGGCTGACCTACAGGAATTGAGGGAAACTGAGCCGAGAGAGTTCGAACTTGATCAAGTTGAATTCTTGGGCTCAGGGGGACCCTCAAGGGAAGATCTGGGGAAGGACCAGTTAGACTGCCCTTCTCTTGAACCCCTCAGACAGCAGGCTGCTGCTGAGGCTGCTGGGAACGCCACAGGTACCCACAAGGTATACTGGGAAGATGGACTCCTGTACACTGAGTCAAGAGACCCCAAGCCTGGCATGACCAGGAGGCTGGTCGTCCCCTTGTCTCAGCGTGGTTTCCTACTTACCTTGGCCCACGAGATTCCCTTAGCAGGTCACTTAGGCCAGACGAAAACGTGGGACAGGCTTGTCTCGCACTTTCACTGGCCTCACATGAACGAAGATACCAAGGAGTTTTGCCGCTCCTGTGTCACTTGCCAAGCCAGTGGTAAGTCAGGTGGCACGACAAAGGCCCCCCTTATACCAATGCCTGTGGTGGGGGTGCCCTTTGAACGGGTGGGGATCGACATCGTCGGTCCCATGGAACCACCGACAGCATCAGGGCACAAGTTTATACTGGTGGTAGTGGATCATGCCACCAGGTATCCTGAAGCTATTCCCCTTAGGACCACTACAGCACCTGTTGTGGCAAGAGCCCTAGTTGGAGTATTCTCCAGAGTGGGCTTCCCTAAGGAGGTCGTCTCCGACAGAGGTGCAAACTTTATGTCGAGCTACTTAACTGCTATGTGGAAGGAATGTGGTGTCAACTACAAGTTCACTACACCCTATCATCCACAATGCAATGGGCTTGTTGAGAGATTCAACAGGACCCTAAAAGGGATGATTCATGGACTACCGGAAAAGCTTCGGCGTAGATGGGACGTCCTGATCCCCTGCCTCTTGTTCGCCTACAGAGAAGTCCCACAGAAGGGGGTTGGCTACAGCCCTTTTGAACTTTTGTACGGGCATCCTGTAAGAGGACCCCTGTGTTTGGTGAAGGAAGGATGGGAGAGACCTCTCAAAAAGCCTGCAACCAACATAGTGGACTATGTGCTCGGCCTCCGCTCGCGGATGGCTGAATACATGGAGAAGGCATCCGAAAACCTTAAGGCCAGCCAAGAACTCCAAAAAGCTTGGCATGACCAAAAGGCTGTCTTGACTGTTTACCAGCCCGGACAGAAAGTGTGGGTGTTGGAGCCAGTGGCCCCAGCAGCACTCAAGGACAAATGGTCCGGGCCCCACACCATCCTGGAGAAAAAGGGAGAGGTCACCTACCTGGTCGACCTGGGAACTCCCCGGAGCCCCCACAGGGTGCTTCATGTCAACAGGCTAAAAGCATATGTCGACAGGAAGGACATGAGTTTGCTCATGGCCCTAGATGAGGGACAGGAAGAGGAGAGTGACCCTCTCCCCGACCTGCTCTCTCAGAATCCTGACGATGGCTCGGTAGATGGTGTTGTCTTTTGTGGCAGCCTCTCCGAACATCAACAGAGCGACTGTAAACAGGTTCTTCAGTCGTTCCGACATCTGTTTTCTCTGACACCCAGTCAGACCGATTGGTGCACCCATGAGGTCGACACTGGTGACAGCTTGCCCGTAAAGAGTAAAATCTACAGGCAGCCTGATCACGTTAGAGACTGCATCAAAAGTGAAGTGCAGAAAATGTTGGAGCTGGGAGTCATTGAACCCTCGGATAGCCCTTGGGCTAGTCCCGTAGTTCTAGTGCCGAAACCTCACACCCAGGGTGGTAAGAGAGAGATGAGGTTTTGCGTAGACTACAGGGGTCTCAATGCAGTCACTAAGACTGACGCCCACCCAATACCAAGGGCAGACGAGCTTATCGATAGATTGGCTTCGGCCAACTACTTAAGTACGTTTGACCTGACAGCTGGGTATTGGCAAATCAGGTTAGCTGAGGACGCCAAGCCTAAAACCGCGTTTTCAACCCCTGGTGGGCATTATCAGTTCGTGGTGATGCCCTTTGGTCTGAAAAATGCACCTGCCACCTTCCAACGGTTGGTGAATCACGTCCTTACTGGGCTGGATGACTTCTGTGCGGCGTATCTTGACGATATTGCTGTCTTTAGCTCCACCTGGGAGGATCACCTGGTCCACCTGCGGAAGACGTTAGAGGCACTGCAAGCAGCAGGTCTCACTATCAAGGCCACCAAGTGCCAGATAGGGCAGACACAGGTTGTATACCTGGGCCACCTTGTAGGTGGAGGTCAGGTTCAGCCACTGGAGAGCAAGATACAGTCAATCAGGGACTGGGCTCCTCCAACCACCCAGACTCAGGTTCGAGCTTTCTTGGGCCTGACTGGTTACTACAGGAAGTTTGTCAGGAACTATGGTTCCATCGTGACACCATTAAATGAACTGACAAGTAAGAAAATGCCAAAAAAGGTTCAGTGGACAGCGAGCTGTCAAAAAGCATTCGATGACCTAAAGCAGGCCATGTGCACGGCGCCTATCCTCAAGAGTCCGGACTACTCCAAACCATTCATTGTCCAAACAGATGCTTCTGAGTTGGGTGTGGGAGCTGTTCTTTCTCAACTGAATTTTGATGGTCAAGACCAGCCCATTGCTTTTATAAGCAGACGGCTGACCCCTAGAGAGAAGAATTGGTCAGCTATTGAGAGGGAGGCCTTTGCTGTGGTTTGGGCCCTGAAGAAGCTGAGGCCATACTTGTTTGGCACTCACTTCAAGATTCAGACCGACCATAAGCCCCTCTTGTGGCTAAATCAGATGAAGGGTGAAAACCCCAAACTGCTTAGGTGGTCCATTTCCCTACAGGGGATGGACTTCACAGTGGAACATAGACCTGGTACTGATCATGGCAATGCCGATGGGCTCTCCAGATATTTCCACTTAGAACAAGAAGACTCACCTGGTCAAGGTTAGCTAGTTGTTCCGACGTTTGGGGGGGGGTCATGTAGGAGAGTAGGGTCTGCAATCCTATGATCACCCAGATTTTTTGCTTTTGTTTCACTGGTTTACGACTTTCTCTGGCTGCGGGCCTGCCAATCAGACCCACAGCCTGGCTGTTCTCTTTCTAAATTACGAGATGTACCCTAGGTGCATTTACCAATTGGTACTGGGCCACCTTATCAGACCCTGTAACTCAGGGCATAGGTGTACCCAGGGCCGCCAGGGGCTGCAGCGTGTATTATGCCACCCCTGGCTGGCCTCCTAAATTTGACACAACTGGCTGCATGACAGCTGGGGCGAAGTCGTGTAATCACCCTTTGCTTTAGATATAGTAGCCCTATATCTAACCCTCCAATGGACACCCGAGTTCCTATCAGTCACTCCTATGGCAGGCCTTGACAATCCTGAAGGCAGAGTGCATGGGCTCGTGTGAACTAAGCTCTGGCCCGAGCCGAGCCCGGTTGCAGCTTGCGGAATCAAGACCCAATGGCTGTTCCATGATAACGCGTACCATATCGGTAACTTCGGTGTCGCGTTATCAAGACATGTCGAGTAAGGTGTCATACGAATCGGGATGCTGCCCTCTCACCAACTCTGGCGACGAGGTTAGCATTCCGCCCTTCTAGAGGGACACGACATGTACGTAACTGTGAACCCCGGTTAAAGTTAACTAAAGCCTCAGCTCCACAAAATGGATGCTGCCACCACAGACACAAGTCTGACCTCCTGCTGCTGGGAGTCCTTCCAGCGAGGAGCACTTGGACAAAGGGTTTCCTGTCAAGGGAGGTGTTCGCACCGTCCCAGACAGGGTTTGTGTATTCTGGGTAGGTAGGGCTTTTGCGAGAAGGTGACTGCGGAGTGGCACCCCGGTGCTCACTACGCATCTGCCGGTTAGAACCAGTTCCAGGGGCGACAGCCCTGGCCTGGGGAAAGTCCGGCAGGGGAGAGGGGTGTAACTACCCCCCTTCCTGGTCCCACCCTTAGGGCAGGACCTAGTCATGTACCCACCCCTTTCTTTAGGATAAAGGCCGGAGCGGGGACCCTTCCAAATTAGATCATCTTTGAATCAAGAACTACTTTCTACGAAAGGACTTCAAGACTCTTCTCAAGATTTCTCCCTTGTGACTAAGGAGTAGTCACCCTGCATCAGCGGGCACCATCTAAGAACTCTGCGGTTTGCTGTAAGTCCTTCCTCAAGGAATCCGACGGCCCAGCTCGATGAGAACCGGCTTCCCTGGCACCTCTGACCTCTACCCACGTCATCAGCTCAGCTGTGATCTGTGGGTGCGACGAGACCTCGAGGGACCGGCCATCATCAGAACCTGCACGCTCTTAAAAACCAGCACGACCATCGAGGTAACTCTCTGGTGAGTGCTCTGGGGTCCGAGAAGCCCCGACCCTGAGCCGCTCCAGCACCGAAGTGCAGTCTCCCAGCATCTCCACGATTTGCGTGGGGCCCTTCTGCTCGCTGCTCAGCACGTTGTCTGGTCACTAGCCGCTGGCTTGTGTCCTTCTGTGACGACATCCGAAAATCAACACTGCCGGTCTGGTTGCTCCAGACTGGCCCTTGCTTCCATCTTTTCGAGAAGCACCCCGGACCCTCCTGGTCCACTCAAGACGCCGACAGCGACATCCGTCGTGGGACAGCTCGCACCTCCACCGTGGTCGCCGACAACGCCTCCTGGTCCGTGAGACTGCAGAGCCTAGCGTCGCCCACTCACCTGGTCGAGGTGACGGCCAACCGGTGCCTTCCTGGTACCCTCTGACTACTGGCTAGTAGTACGAACTTGGTCCCCTCTGCTTTCAGGTTTCATCAATCTCCGATCCAGGCTTGGATCTCTACGAACTATTCATCACTGGTCGCCGGCCAGCAACTCCTTTCCTTCCGGCTCCTGGCTCGTCAGCGAAGACCCCGACGCCTGTAAAGACTTGCAGCCGCAGCCCTCGTGGCTAGGTAACTCGGCACTTCGGTGCCTGCATAGCCTCCTTACTCTAGGGTCCCGAGTCCCTCGCTTCCGACTTGCCTTAACCTTTCCGTGTCCCCGGACACTTGTTTTAAACTGTGCACTTGAAGTATTTGCTAAAGAGATTTGGTTTGTGCTTAGTACCCTGTCCTCATAAAGAGTACAGGGCTGTTGTGATTCTTAATAAATATACTGTTTATTTTCATAACACTTGCGTGGTGTCCTTTCACTGGGTGTTCAAGGGGTACATGTGTGGTAAACAGCTGGCTTAACGCGCCCTCTCGAGTCTTTAGCCTTAGACTGCTCGTATCCACGCTACTAGGATAGCTGGTCTATAGGTTGACTTACAACCAAACACCATAAGGGTCGTTGGAACGATACATAGCGGTCGCTAGAATAGCGAACGTTGCATATCGGGCCAACTTCTCACACACTGTGGGTGCTAACCGGTGCACGTGGCTGCTAGTAATGCATGATTATTGATACGGATACCCGGAGCCCCACTTCCAGCGCATCACTACCTGGAGCTGGAACCACCACCAGGAGCCCACACACCGCCTGGATGCCTTACCCTCTTAAGCACTGGGCCGGTCACTGCACATATCTTTTCTAGCGCCTGGGGTGCCTTTTGCCTACATGGAACCCGCCCCCTAACCTGGCGTCTTTGGGGACGCCCCGATTCTGACCGCTGACGCCAGTGGTGAGCCCGGTAAGGCCCTGCTGCTACTCTGACGAACAGCCTGGGTGCGGGGAGGACGCCATCGCGCCTTCATCCAAGTACTGGTTGAGGTTACATACAGAGTGACGAGGATCGCAATCACCAGAGCTGCGCAGTCCTGTGAGGCTGCATCCTTATGCCGCCAAAGAAAGGGATGGGCAAGACGACCAGCAAGGTTTCGGATTTCTTTTCAACCCTCGACAAGCGCCCTACGCTTAGAAGAGACATCAGGAGCTGGGGCAGCAGGCCACCGAGCTGCGCGACGATATCCGCGTCCATAAGGAGCAATTACAACAGACCCAACTCAAGGCGGAGGACCTGGAAAACCGAGCGAGGAGGGAGAACATAAGGGTCTGAGACCTGGCGGAGGGAGCGGAAGGGCCGGACCTTGAAGCTTTTATGGAGGTCCTTTTTCACGCAGATCCTGAGCCCCCAGACACTCAAGATAAAACTTGACAGAGTCCATCGTGTGGGTCCTCTACAGCCTGGCAACAAGATAAGACCCCGCAACGTCTTCGCGAAATTCCATTGATACAAGGTGAAGGAGGCGGTTCTACAGGCGGCTCGATCGAAAGACACCTTCTCCTTTCAGGACCAATCCTGTACCATATACCAGGATGTCACACCATCCACGCTGGCGCGAAGACAAACTCGCAGACCTATCACTGCCAAACTACAAGCTGACAACATTAGATATCGGTGGACTTATCCCTTTGGGCTTCGAGTTCCAGAACAAGCGACGCCACATCGTTGAACTAAAGGAGGGTCTGGAGCTCTTGGGCCTCCCCCGAGGGGGATCGCCCCACCTCAGGAACAATCGGAGGCCACTCTCAAGGCACAGGATCCACCTCTACCTAGGCGACGAATGCACATAGAGGAAGCAGGTGATTAACGGCGAGGCGCATCCTGACGGGCAATGAACGCCTCCACTTACCCAATAATGATCCGCAGGGTCTCAAGCACACCTTCCAAGGGTGATGGGGCATCGGGGGTCTCCAGACTCAGCGATGGTGAGACCTCGGCCTCCCTCTGACAGCGGAAGCCTGCCCTCTGACTCTTCCTTGGCCCCCATTTGGGAGGCCTGGACTTTCTATTGGAATGAAGGGCATGTCGATGGTTACTGCGGCTCCCTACGTGAGAACTATGTATCCGCATCATCCTCCATTTGATAGTGGGGATCGAGGCGCTGACAGCCTACGCATTTTTCTATCCAGGGAGTTTTCCCACTTCCACACCGACCTTCCGTACATACTGCTGCCCATTGTTCCTCCTGCTGACCTGCAGTAGGGGCCTGCTTCTACCGGGCGAGCTGGGAATGTTGCTTCCTTGAGCCCCGCTGCGGCCCCTGCCTTGGCAACTGCGGACCATCCTCATCGGGGGAGAGGACTTCTCATTCCAGTGGGCCTCCTATGTAAGACTGAGGCTGCCGCCTCTTGATTTTGACTTTATAGCTTTATCCCTTATGATCCTGCTTGTCTAGAACACTAACTGCGACCCAGGATCTTGAAGTTTGACCTGTTTGTTGTTGTGCTCGCTTTCTTGCTGTTCCCCCTTAGACTTGGCTCTCCTCCTGCCTAATGCGATATTATGCACCGCGCTGTTACGATGCCGATTCAGCTGCCCAATGAAGCGGGCGTGGACCGGGACCTCGGACCCGAAGTCCTCCATGGTCTCAGTGGAACCCCACCGGCCCCGTGAAGAGACCGAGAATTTTGTTAGTTTCTTTTACTTGTTTCTTTCAGTTCTTGTTTTTACAGGAGTTTATAGGGTGTTACGAGGGTTTGTTGGGAGGGTCTGGGTGGGTAGTGGTGGCATCTTTTTTTATAATGCTTATATGGGAACTGCAGTGCTACGAGATGGTACGCCTAGTGGGGCTTAACATTACAATGCTACGAGGGGGAGGCTATGGAGTGGGGGAGGGATGGGATGGTATGGGCTTGGGGAGTGATGTAGTTTCTTATATGTGACATGATGCCGCTTACAATTGGAACATGGAATGTTAAAGGTCTCAACTCCCCACAGAAACTCTAAAAAATGTGGAAGTATATTATAGACCACCATCTAGACATTGTGGCTCTGCAAGAGACACACCTGGCTAGAGCTGAGGACTCCCGTCTCCGACACAAACAATTTCCACTCATTTACAGATCCTCGGCTCTCACGAAACACCGGGGGGTGGGTATCCGGTTTCATGCTTCTATTCAATTCCAACCGCTGGGAGTTCAGAGTGATAGAGATGGGCGCTGGGTCATGCTCAAAGGTCATTTAAAGGGGAGAGTTTGCACGTTTGTGGTGATCTACGCTCCTAATACTGGTCAGGCGGCATTCCTGCACACATTTTTAGGGAAACTGACTGACTTTGCAGAGGGGCCGCTGATTCTCATGGGCGATTTTAATCTGATCTGGCACAAAGACCTAGATAGTACACACACACAACGCTCGGATGCAGGCATATTTTCCGGGGGGACGCAGCAACGTCTCCATGACCTGGGCCTCCTAGACACTTGGCGCGCTCTATTCCCACAATCCCGAGATTACACGTTCTATTCGCATGTCCATCGTACATACTCTCGACTGGATTACATCTTCATCAGTCAGGCCCTGCGGGGCGCCTTACAGGATGCCAAGATCTTTCCTCTCTCGGTATTCGATCATAGCCTGTTTTCAGTTTGCCTTAACTGGATGGGGAATGCCCCGGCCACTCCTAGGTGGTACTTTCCGCCGTCACTAGTTCGGGACAAAGAATCCTGCACCAAGCTGCGAACCACCATTACTGAATTCTTTAAACTTAATAGTCCAGACGATACTTCGGAATTTACCCCCTGGGATGCTTTGAAGGCCGTTATCAGGGGGGAGTGTATTGCCCTCAATTCAGCACTAAACAGGCAGCGCGCTCGTGAACAGGAGTTATTGGAGTCTGAACTAGGCACTCTTGAACGTACCCATAAAAGCAACCCCACAAGACAAACATTACGTCAGCTTACGGCCTTCAGAGGCAAACTCCGGGCCATTTATAACAACAGGGCAGAATTCACGCTCCTTAAGCTTCGCCATTTATCTTACACCCAGGGCAATAAAATTGGTAAACACCTTGCCAGACAATTGAAGGGCAAGCGGGAGAAAGAATATATAGGCGGTATTATTGGCCCGGGGGGTGAACTCGCATATTAGGATGAAGACAAAGCTAAGATCTTTGGGACTTTTTATGAGACTCTATTCTCTTGGGGACTCTCTGAATACGGAGACCCAGCAAGCATACCTTCAGTCGTTGCCCCTTCCTCAGGTGTCTGATGGTTGGAATGATTTGCTTTCCGCTCCGATCACCTTAGAAGATATTACCACGTCCATTAAAAACCTGAAACTTCATAAAGCTCCTGGGCCAGACGGCTATACGGCCTTGTTTTATAAGACATTTACCCTGGACATTGCCCCTTGCCTTGTACGCCTTTTTAACAAAATGGCGGAAGAAGGTGTGACTTCTGGCTCTATGACTCAGGCTATGATCTCAGTGATCCCCAAGCCTGGGAAGGACCCCAAACGCTGCGCCTCATATAGGCCGATTGCCCTACTGAATCTCGATGCTAAGCTGTATTCCACGATCCTCGCCAGGCGCCTAAATGACCTTATGCCCGCCCTTATCCATCCGGGCCAGTCGGGTTTTATTAAAGGACGCCAAACGCACGATAATACCCGCAGAATTGTACACCTGATAGAAAAGGCCAATAGACGCCACAATCCTGCTGTATTGGTAGGTTTGGACGCCGAGAAGGCCTTCGATAGGGTTGATTGGGCCTTCTTATTTCACACTCTAGCAGCTTTCGCATTTTCACCTAAATTTCTAAACATGATACAAGCTAATTACACTCTTCCCAGCTCCAGGGTGGTGGTCAATGGGATCCAATCATCTACCTTTTTGCATTCCAGGGGCACTCGCCAGGGGTGCCCCCTCTCACCTCTACTTTTTGCTCTTAGCATCGAACCCTTGGCATTGGCAGTCCGGAACAATCCTGATATTCAGGGAATACCGTTTACAGGAGAATCCCATAAAATATCTCTTTTCGCAGATGACGTTCTTCTGTCCTTGTCCAAACCTGAGACATCTCTCCCATGTTTACAACTGGAACTCGAGTGCTTTGAACGAGTGTCAGGGTTTAAGTTCCATCTAGGTAAATCCTACATACTGAATCTAACTCTCTCACCTACGGAGACCGCCACGCTTCAATCTCTTACCCCGTTACCATGGGCTACCTCTTCCATTCAATATTTAGGGGTCCAATTAACACCGAAACTTGAGGGGCTCTATGCTGCCAATTTTCCCCCCTTACTTGCTCGCATTCAAACGGAGCTTACGACGTGGAAACCCCTATTTCTGTCATGGATGGGCCGTATACATGCCGTCAAAATGACCCTCCTGCCCAAGCTTCTTTATTTATTTCAAGCCCTACCTATTGAGCTGAAGTCTGATTTCTTTCAGAAGGTAAAGGCCATGCTTCTACGCTTTATTTGGCAGGGGGGCGGGCCCGTTTCTCTCACTCTCTGCTGCTTCGCTCCCGCGCTGAAGGGGGAGTTGGCCTCCCAGACATTCTTTTATACTACAAAGCGGCACAGCTGAGGATCCTGGTTGAATAGTCCCAACACGAATCAGAGAAACACTGGTTACATATTTATTTATTTATTTATTTGGACATTTTTAAAGCGCCTGGTGACGCCAGAAGGCGTGTCCCCGCGCTATGATAAGTGAGCAGTTGCCATCCCCCCCTCCCCCGGGAGCTACCTGCTAAAAAGGTAAGTTTTTAATTTTTTCCTAAACAGGGCCTCTGATGGCTCAAGACGCAAGTCTGGGGGCAAGACATTCCAGCACTTGGGAGCAAGGTATCTGAAAGATCTCCCCCCCATCCGCGCCTTCCTAACTCTGGGCACCACAAGTAGTCCCATCTGAGAGGACCGTAAATTGCGGGTAGGCTCATAGTGGGACACCAAACTCTGAAGTGGCACAGGGGCTTTGCCGCTCAGAATGCGATGGCACGTTGAGAGGGCCTTAAACTCAACTCTCTTCTCCATCGGAAGCCAATGGAGAGCTTGGAGAGCGGGTTTAGAGGGAGACCTTCTCGGGAGTCTTAGCACGAGCCGTGCTGCGGCATTTTGGAGCACCTGAAGGCGCCCCATGACCTTGCCTGAAGCCCCCAAATAAAGCAGGTTACCATAGTCTAGGCGCGAGGTGACCAGGGCGTGCACCAGCGTCCTACGAGCCGAGATGGGAAGCAGATCTAGAACCTTCCTCAAAGTTCTCAAGACACCGAAACACACCCCTGTCACCCGGCCAACCTGCGGGCCAAAGGCATGGTCCTTATCAAGCCACATGCCAAGATTCTTGGCCTCCAGGCTGGGAGTGGGGGCCTCACCTAGGCAGGGTGGCCACCACGCAGGCGACCACGCAGAAGGCCCGCCCCCCACCACGATCACCTCGGTCTTGCTGCCGTTCAGTTTTAAACAGTGTGCGGACATCCAGGCTGCAAGATCTTGCATGCAGTTCCTGAAGATGTCCGCCGCAAGGCCGGGGGAACGAGATAGGGAGACGACCAACTGCGTGTCGTCGGCGTAGGACACCAGGTGGAGACCGTGGCCCTCCGCGATGGCTGCTAACGGGGAGACGTAGATATTGAATAAAGTCGGGCTCAGGGACGAACCCTGAGGTACGCCCTGGCCCAACTCGATCTCCCTCGAATAGCATTCTCCCATCCTGACTTGGAAGCATCTATCAGACAGGAAGGACTTAATCCAACCAAGCGCAGCACCTGTGACCCCTCCTTCACTCAGACACTGTAGCAAGGTGGTATGTGCTACAGTGTCGAATGCTGCACTTAAGTCGAGTAGGATCAGAGCCATAGTCTGGCCCTCATCCACACCCTGTCGGAGTGCCTCCACCGCCGCCAGAAGTGCAGATTCCGTTGAGTGACGGGGACGGAAGCCAAATTGTGAGTCGTGGAGTAGCGATGCCTCCTCCACGAACTGCATCAGTTGCGTATTAGCAATTTTCTCCGCTATTTTGGCCATGTAAGGCAGAAGGGAAATGGGGCGGAGATTGTCGAATTTCTCGAAATTCACATTGGCCTTTTTTTGCAGGGGGAGTACAACTGCCCGCTTCCAAGCCTTGGGGACACTCTGGGACAGAAAAGAGGAATCGAGTAGATTGCGAACATAAGGTTCAAGCACCTGCAAGCTGCCCTTAAGCCGACTAGGGGTCGTCGGGTCTCTTGGAGAGCCAGATTTAATTGACCCGCAGATGCGGATTAGCTCTTCTGTAGGCGGGGTGAGGAAGGAGGTAAGCTTTCGTACTCCCGTCTTTTTGACACCCTTGCCCCATATGGGAGCGTTTATTGCCTGCCGAGGAAAGGAATTGTAAAGGTGAGTGACTTTGTTAGTGAAAAATTCTGCAACACGGTCACAGCCCTCCACCGTGCAGAGTTTCGGGGGGCATGCCGCAGACTTGCCTATGGTGATGGACTTGTAGATTAAAAAGAGTTCTTTGGTGGACTGCTCAGCTCCTTCAATCCTAGTGCAGAAGTACGCCGATTTGCCCTTCCGTAGTAATTTATGGTAACTACGCCTACGGTTAGTATACTCTGCTTTAGTGGAGATGGAATATGCTACTCTCCATTGCCTTTCAGCCCTTTTACACGCTGCTTTTGCCACCCGCATATCAGCATTAAACCAGAGAGCAGATCTCTTTGCTCGGCCCCCCAATTTGGCCGCACCAAGTGGAGCAACCAGATCCAAGGCCTCTGTAATGCGTTGGTCTAGGTTGGAGTTGATGTCTGCCACACCTATTCCGCCAGGATGACCTTTGGCCGTTAGAGCCAAATTGAATGCGGGTTGGGAGAATGCTGCCCATCTCCGCCTAGGGTGTTTATCAGCTGGAGGGTCAATCGGAGCAGGTTCTTGATTCCCTATGGTAAAGGGGACAAGATGGTGGTCTGTCCATGGAATGGGGACCGGTGTGCATGCTTCCACTTGACTCCAATTAGCAAAGATATGTATCGTAGTGTAACGGGACGCACCATTTGGGACTTGATATGGCGCCCTCTCAGGGACAGACCACAGAACACATACATTAGCACCCCCACTCGCACCACTCTCAGGGTTTGGGACTCAGTCACGGGCGATGATAGGTGGACTACATTCCCCTCCCCATTTACCTCAATTCACTTCAACCCAGCTTTTCCCCCGGCCAAGCAGAAAGGTCCTTTTGATGCTTGGAGAGAGGGCGGATGTTTGGCTTT
Organism: Lissotriton vulgaris; assembly: GCF_964263255.1. Taxonomy (NCBI): domain Eukaryota; kingdom Metazoa; phylum Chordata; class Amphibia; order Caudata; family Salamandridae; genus Lissotriton; species Lissotriton vulgaris. The sequence continues at coordinate 1,725,985,896 of NC_141691.1, read as the reverse complement.
AACACACTTGTTCCATAATTTCGACCCTCTCACTTTCGATACCTGCAGAAGGGACTATGAATTGGGGAATACGGCAGGATACCACTACACGCAACTGATGAACTGGGCCCTCACTCCTCAGGTACGAGAGGCCGCTACTCGTCCTCTCACAAAATTTGAAGCTTTTCTCACTAAGGCTACCTGTATGAAAGGGGCGATCTCGTTTATTTATAGCTTCCTTCTCAAAACAGCCCTATCCCCGCGCCCCAGGTATATGTCCATGTGGGAAGATCTGATTCAACGCCCCATATCTGAGGAGGAATGGACGCACTTCTGGTCTGACATCGCACGCTTCAATCATTCCATAGAACTCAGGGAAGCGCATCTGAAAACCATGATGGACTGGTACCTGCACCCATCCAAGCTTAAGCGTATCTTCCCCACCACTTCAGATAGATGCTGGAGAGGATGCAGACTTTTGGTGGACTTTCAACATATATGGTGGGACTGCCCGACTATCAGGCCCTTCTGGGAAGAAATTCTGTCACACATGAAAGATATGTTGGGTTACCCCATCCCCTCCACCATGGCGGGCGTCCTTTTGGGGCTCCGTGACCCCTCTTTAGACACCAGACCCGAGCTGATAAACAAATAATGTGGCTTTGCATTGGAGCGGCTAAGGTTACTTTGGCGGCGGCTTGGAAGAGGGGGGTGGCTCCAGCTATTTCCCTTTGGCATTCCCGTCTTTGGAGATTACTCGGCTTAGAACGTATGGCTGACATTTTCCGGGATAACTACATGAACTTTGAATTTAAATGGGGACCCCTTGTCTCCTTCCTCTCCCGGGGCCTCCCGTATGCTGTTTGCCCCTCCACCGTAAGAGCCCTCTATCTCTTCCAATTTTCATTGCAGCTCCTGAATATCTTGATTCATCCAGTGTATTACGTTTGCCGCCACCACGGGTAGGGTGGGGGGTGAGTCTCAGGGGGGTTCTTTGTTCTTCTCCTTTTTTGTCCTCTTTTAACTTATGTTTACATCTCCCATGTTGGGATAGTTTTGTAAATGTTTTTGTCTTTTACGCATACAGCACTTCAGCTGCGAGGCTCGGAGAAGATGCCATTCCAGAAGGACATTGTATCGCACACAGAAAGGCCTCTTGATTAACGCTTAGGCTTGGTCTTCTGCCTAGCTTCAGACTGTTGAGAAACTGTAACTATCATTCGGCTTACTTATTGGGCTGAGGAGCTGGTGTATATAGATCAAAGCACTCAGGTAGCCTGGTATAATTCTGTTGAGGTTTTTCAATCCCCTCTGTGATAACACATGATGGGCTGTCTCTGAATGTATGCTGTGGAAAATTAATAATTTTTTTACAAAAAACAAGGGAACCCGATGAGTAGCTAAGGACCCCTGGTATCAATTATTAAAGCAAACAATGGTCCTTAGGAGGAAAATAAAGGAAAAAAATGAAATATAGGCCTGGATAGGTACTATATATGTTTTCAGTGTCCAGCCGGACAAAGAATTTTATTATGCAGTATATTTGGAATAGCAAGTAATACAGAAAAGGAAAAATTATATTCAACGGGACGCAATCCTGCACCCGACACATAGGACAGAAGTCAAACAAACAATACAAACAAACAGTTTTCAGGCACAATTGGAGCAAAGGCAGCTTGTACTGGTCAAATAATAAAGCAAGCTGGCACAAATAGTAACCACATTATATATACTCAATGGACCATAGTGGTACTATTGTCGACGACGTTTCGATCCCAAGCTCTAGTATCTTACGGTATCATCATCAGGACTGAGAATTAAATTTGCCTGGTTTAGAACACAATGCCTCGCTGGCGGCATTCAAGGCCTATTGTGAGGAAGATCCGGGCAGCTGTGTGCTGCTCCTTGGTCATGGAGAACATTGGTGGAATACACACTGAGTTAGTGCCACTCGAGATGTGGGTGATAATTGTGAAGTGCGTCTGCCTTAGGAACGTTCCTGCGATCGCGCCCTGGAACGTAAGGCAGGCTGTTGCCGCTCTGCATTTGACTTCAAAATTCCTCGAGACATCGGTAGCATCTCCAAAATCCCCACCCCCTCGGCTAAGTCAGACGCACTTCACAATTATCACAGAGTGACACAGGGCAGAGCCCTGGAAGCCGTGAGGGCAACGGCCGTGCTGCGGACCCCACCGGCGCTTCCCTGCCGTGAGGGCAACGGCCGATACCTCGACTACATTCCCCAGCTGCCCTAGGGGACCGGCGCACCTCTGACGCTCCTGCTGCGCCTGAAGGCCCCATAAGAACGCGGAGCCCCGAGTGACACAGGGCAGAGCACACATACCCTGGAGGCCGTGAGGGCAATGGCCGCGCTGCGGACCCCACCGGCGCTTCCCTGCCGCTTTCCTGCCGTGAGAGCAACGGCCGATACCTGGACTACATTCCCCAGCTGCCCCAGGCGACCGGCGCACCTCTGCCTCTCCTGCTGCGCCTGGAGGCGCCATAAGAACGCGGAGCCCCGAGCGTCCCCCGAGTGACACAGGGCAGAGCACACATACCCTGGAGGCCGTGAGGGCAACGGCCGCGCTGCGGACCCCACCGGCTCTTCCCTGCCGCTTTTCTGTCGTGAGGGCAACGGCCGATACCTGGATGACATTCCCCAGCTACCCCAAGGGACAGGCGCACCTCTGACGCTCCTGCTGCGCCTGGAGGCGCCATAAGAACACTGAACTCCTCCCTCCCCGCGGGACGCGCGCGGGCGTCGCCGGGCATCAGGGGCCGGCAAAGGCTGGGCTGGGCTACCCCCCTAACGTCCTAACAAATGGATACAACATCTAGAAGGTACTGTTTAGAACTATTTGTGGTTATATCAAAATATTCCTACCGCATACGTTTTTAGCCTCCACTTTTGATTTGACTTCTGATTTTTTAACTGACATTATTGATAATGGCAAGAAAACTGGGAAACAAGAACCCGGTGGAAAATGTATTCAATACCTTGGCCACAAACTTAGTCAAAGTAGTCAGTGATCTGACTAAGGAAACTATTCGCAAGAGAGACGATTATCCTTAAATTCTAATGTAGCGCTTGACGATAAAACCAGGGAAGATTCCAATATGGCAAATACAGAAGATGTACCTAATATAGGGTCACCGATTATAGTGTGAGATGTAATCATTCATGCTGTTGATGTAATTGATACCAGCCAAGAACGTTCACGCATCTCAAAGACACCTTCACTGTCTCTATTGGATACACTATCAATCAATCAATCAATCAATCAAAGACATTTATAGAGCGCACTACCTACCCGTAGGGTCTCAAGGCGCTGGGGGGAGGGGGGTGCCGTTACTGCTCGAACAGCCAGGTCTTCAGCTTCTTCCTGAAGGAGAGGTGGTCTTGGGTCAGGCGCAGATCGGTCACAAGAAATAAACTGTTAATCAATGAGTTATTAAGACAAAGAAAGTCAAAAAACATTTTACTCGTGGGAGTGTGGCAACACCAAATAAAGAAGCGGAGCTTACTGATGTTTCAAGAAGTTTGGATATAGAAGCTATTTTTGATAAGTTGATAGTACTGATAAGGCCATTGCATGACAGAATAGATAACCTAGCCAAAGAGGTACATAAACTTAGCGGCTGTATAGAGAAAATGTATACTAAAATAGAAAAAGGTAATGGGGGTGTATGTAAAAATGGTGGGGGTGAACCTAAATTGATCCCTGATAAAAATGACAATATTCCCACAATCAGTAAGAACAAGGAATCTAATGGGAATCAAATTCACATGATATAACCAACAGAAAATTCTAAACGGCCATTAAGTGAGTATGCCGCTAGAAATCATTGTGAAAAAGAAAAAAAAGGGATGTAATAGTATTAGAAAGCAATAACCCTTCTGCACCAGTCAGAGGAGATAGGTGCTAAAAATACTGCTTCCACAGCACCCCCATTTATTAACCTACCTCCTGAGTGTGGGCCTTATGTGGCGGTCCTGGTAAATGCGCCTAAACTGAAAAAAGACCAACGGGAAAATCAAGTAACACTAAGAAATAAAACGACCTACTGGTTGTCTGAGAAGTGTGGTTTCCCACTCGCGGGTGTGAATCAAATATTATTAACACCGCGTGTGGGTTGGATTGGTCCCTTGAAGAAAAAATTAGAGGGAGACTGTATTATAATTAATTTTAAATCTCCCGCCTGGGCAAGAGATGTATTGGCAAATGCCCCCCCCTCCATCCCAATGGGAATATAATATGACTCTTTTGCCACTAGGTTATTTCTACAGACACCTAATGGGGAATTTCGTTCAAGGTGATATTACTTGAAATCCCAAACCCAAGTACCAAACTTTTTTACCACCACCACCATCATTTTTACACCCAAGTATCCCCATATCCAATAGATATCAGATACTGGGGTACTTGGAGGATAATGATTGACTTATGAAATGTGAAAGAATTTCATTTATGTCAGCTCTGGATATTACAGGGAACAGTCTGGGTACGAGTTATAAGAAAATAGCTAAGGAGAATCTGGAACAGACTTTGATAAATGTTGTGCAGGATGATAATACACTTAATTCTGTGGTAACCCCCGGGAATATTTCACTAACATCAAACATAGCGGGGGTAGTAGTAAACCAGTTTTTAACCAAGAATGCTGTATTAGAACCTACATTTAATATGAGCATACGGCCTGAGTGCCCAACTGCAAGATCAAACGCAGCTAACCAACAAGAGGGTGGCGTGATAAGTGATCATGAAGGTTATTCCTTCATGAGTTGGAATATAGCAGGTCTGAATAGTAAGTTAAATACACCGCACTGGAAAGATCTTATTGCCTCCAAGTATAACGAAATTTGCTTACAGGAAACCTGGCATAAAGACCCAGTTTATGTAGAAGGGTACACCGCTATTTGGGTTAAAGCGGTCGACTTTACCTCTGGTAGGGCAAAGGGAGGCTTGCTGACACTGGTTTCAAATAAATTAACAGAGTGTTACATCATTTCCTGTACAACTATAAACCCTAATTGCCAGTTAACTAGATTTAGGTTTAACAGGGGCTAAGATTTGCTGCTAATTAATTTTTACACCAATAATTTTGGTAAGAATAGAGGTGGTGCTATCCACGTTATCGAAAAAGCAATAGATAGCGCACTGGCAGTGCCAAATAGACAAGCAACCCTCTTATGGATGGGTGACTTTAATGTCCAAATGTGCCCACTTGCCCACACAAAAACGTGTGGTTTTACAAAAGGTTCTACCCCAGACGAAAACATAGATTTGTTACATTTTCCCCATGGTGATTATGGAACTGCATTAAACTCCTTGTTATCTAAATATGACCTCGATCTTTTAAGCTGTACAAGGAATAGGAATAATATTATATGTCCAACTTTTACTGGCAGAGGCGCATCAACAAATATAGATCATATTCTATTATCATATAATAGTAATTATAAAAATGTATGGATCACGGAACAGGTGGTGAGCGACCACAATAGTATTTCAATAGATCTGTTATGCTGGGGAAACAAACAAGTAAACACATTTAATTGTATTACTGATATTATCCCCGCAAAATCAAATGGTATGAGATTAAAATGGGCAGCCGTGGATCCAAATAAAATACAAAAGGAAGTTATCACGAATTGTAAACAAGAAATAGATTATTGTTTAGAAGAAGAGGCGGACTCATGCTCCCTGATCCACAACTTTCAAAAGATTAATGGATTCATAGAAGGACTTCTTATTAGGAAACATAAAGCTAGGAAACAGCCACATTTAGGATGGTTTAATAAGAGCTTTACCAATGCTTTGAGTAATTTAAAGCAAGCACTGGGTACAAAGCCCCGTAATAAAGAGAGCATTAGAGTATTACGCCTCAATTATAAACATATTATCAAGGTTTGGAAAAAAGAACTGCAAAATGAGGCTTGGGACAATTTTAACTTGGCGGCAACAACTAAGAATAGCAAACTTTTTGGGGAAACGGTTAATTGTCCCTTTTTAAAAGATGATAGCTGACCAGAACTTACCTCATATGTAAATAGCGATAATTGGATTGAACATTACACATCTATTTTTAACCCAGATAGGATTGATATAAATTAGCCATTTAGTTCCATCTGGCCCATATTACCACTAATGATATAAATAGATGAAGTCCATGAAGGACTATCTGACAGCAAAGGTGGGAAGGCCCCGGGGCCCGATGGAGTACCCATCGACCTATATAAATGTGAGGAGGATCTCTGGGCACCTATTCTAACGAAGATTTTTAATACAGCTGTTGAAGGCCAAATTCCTCTAACATGGGGTCAATCACTAATTATTCCCCTTTTTAAAAAAGGTTGCAAATCCGAGGACAGCCACTATTGACCCATATCGTTGCTGGACTAGTCACTTAAAGTAATGAGCAGGGTCATGCTGAAACGACTTGAAACATGGGCCGAGGACAATAAAATTCTTTCACAAGCCCAATATGGGTTTAGGAAAGGCATGGGCACCCTGGAACAGTGTGTGAACCTGGATCTTCTCATAAATAAATATACTGTGGCAAAAAGGGGCAAACAATTTTTTTGTTTCGCAGACCTAAGCAGCGCTTTCGACCTGGTTGATCATTCTATACTGTGGTAGATACGCCCCAAAGGAAATTGTCAATTTTTTCGCAAGGGTGTACGAGAAGTTGTCCAGTAAAGTGCGCTATGGTCCCGCAGGCGAGTGTACTCCCTTATTTAAGGTAAAAAGGGGCATCCGTCATGGACGTGTACTTGCGCCATTTTTATTTTCATTATTTATTAACTATGTGGATAGTACACTAAAACAGATTCCTGCTGACTTACCCTCTATTGAGGGCATGGCTGTCCCTATTTTATTATACGTAGATGATGCTGTTTTAATTCCACGCACCCCTATTGGCCTTCAACGTCTTATAGATAATTTTACTATTTTTATTAATGACAGGAAACTCCGAATTAATAAAACAAAGACATTCGTAATGTTGTGCGGAAAACCAATAACTAAATCAGAAAAGGCCTTTTACCTAGAAGGAATAAAAATGCAATTAGTTAAATCATTTTGCTACTTGGGGGTAACTTTTGCCGGAAACAGGAAATGGTCACAGGGATATGATAACATCCGCCACAAAATGAGTAGGAATGTAAATGGCATTTTCCGTTTCGCTGCAAAAGTTGGTGCACGAAGAGTCTGAGATATGGTGACTATATATAATCTTGAACAATCACTACAGCAAGACGAAAATACATTCGTTAAATGCCTGCTGAGTGTACCATCGTCGGCTTTTATTGAAATAATACACCAAGAAGTGGGTCTAAAATATATCTCAGATTTGGCAGGTCTCCGCCCTCTTTTACTGTGGCGATCTATTTGGGAAAAACCTGAAACTGCATTCATACAAAGTATAATAAAAGATTGTATTAAGCTCGCCCACAATTCACGCATCCCGTGGCTGAGTTATATTCGATATTGGTACAGCTTTTTATTTAATTGTGACATTTTTAGCGAACCTGAGTATGCAGTGTCAATTACTAAAAAAGACATTAAAGAAGCATTTTTTGCCCATAAGAACGAGACAAGAGGAAAATTAATTAAGTCTCAGCCGACTGTTGTGTTTTATACAGAATTACACGTTATAATAGGTTTTCAGTCATATCTGGATGATTTACCCATACCATCCCACCGTTTTGTTTTAACGCGTTTAAGGTTAGGGATTGTACATCATTTAGTGGCCTTTCCTGTCTTGAAGAGAAGCACGAGTTTAGTATGTCCTTGTGACAATATGTCCACGCAAAGTTCCTGTAATTTTTTACTGTTTTGTAAATGTTATCACTTTTTAAGGAAATATTATCTGAAGCCATTGTTTTTCATATATAATGTTCAATCCACTAAAAATGCTTTGAAGCTGCTATTTTCATTGGAAAGCTCTGATATTTCTTTTTTTACGGCTTCTTATATTTTAAAAAGTATTGCCACCAGGAAATCAATTATATTCTAAAAGCTTTACCTGTGAAGTTTAAATTTTGCATTTATATAGAAAGATAATGATTATAAATAAAATCAAGAAACATATGCACTTCTCATTTTATATTTGTTACTTTAGCACATTTTGCACATGCCTTATAATCTAATAATTTTTATTCGTGGATCCGTTTATATAGAAGTATAAGTCACTTTATTGCACTTTTTTCACATTTTTGGAATTGTTTTTGTAAATTTACTTGTTTTAACTTCTATGCTCAGTAACTGTACAATATGCAATAGAAGTTGTATTTTATGTTGAATGCATGCTTTTATGGTGTTACAAAACACCGAATAAAGCTTTGAAATTGACTTATTCCCTGTGAATTGTTTTGTTTTGCATTGGGGTATTACTTCTGAACTAATGTTTCTCCATATGGGTGCCACTTGCACCAGGATGCAAGATAAATTCAGTACACACAATCATATCTAAACCCCTACTGGTTTAAAAACTATGTTCATAGTTATGCATCCCCTTTTTCATTACATAATACAATAATCCTTTCTTATTATCGGTTTACATGGCTAAAGCAATCTTGCTGTCATTGGATGAGAGAATTTCTGTATTTCAGTCTAACCACATCTGTAGGAAGGTGGATACCTGACTATGGTTGCCCCCAACTTTTTGCCTAGTGTTTAGCTGGTTTTCGACTTAGTTGGCCTGGGATCCTGCTATTCAGGACCCCAGGCTATCTGCTCTCTCTGTAAAATGGACTCCATGTACTCTAGGTACATACACAATTGGGAATTGGGTCACCTTGTCAGCCCCTGTAAAAGTGTACCCTAGGTACTCAGAGCATAGGTGTAACCAAGGCCTACCAGGGTCTGCAGCGTGTTTGTGCCACCCCTGGCTGGCCACTCAAATAGACACAACTGGCTGATCACTCAGCTGGGGCAAGGTCGTGGTATCACCCCTTGCTTAGGTGTAGTATTCCTATACCTACCTACATATAGACACATAGTAACCTATAAGTAAGGCTCCCGGTTTTCCGTTTAAACGGAATTTTACATATAAATGCAGACGGAAAACTTTTTTTCCTTCGTCTGTATTTATACATTTAAACGGAAAAATACTGGCAAACCAGACAAAGTGCTTCAGCTCAGGGTTGCCTATCTGATGCATAGAGGAATGCAGGCTGCTCTCTGCACATGAAAGGCACCCTGCTAACAGGGCGGACGCTTCGTGCCGCATTTGGCACTCTCTCTTCACAGGTCGTTCATCACTCATCAGGCCCCGTGAGGGGGCATGGGGTAGTCATCAACATCCAGCATGCTCTACCCGTATCACTTATGGGTGTGTGAAGCGTTTAATTGTCTGAGAATGCTCCACTTTCTAAAGGTGAGCTCGGGCAGTGTTGATAACTGTTGCTTCTGCCTCCGGGCGCCTTCCCCTTTTGTAATGTGCATTCCTTTACTTGGGTCCGCGCTTTCAGTGGCCTCTTGTCTTCAGGAACTACTCCCCTCCCAGTTCGTAAACTTGGACTACTAGGAAGGTGAAATAGGTGGCCTTGAATACGATAGGAACAAAGAAACAACTCAATTGCTTATCGTAATCTTCAATACAACATGGTAATCTTCATTACAGCACTGCTGAACACGCTGCCACTGAACAGAACCAGGAGAGTGCTGCATTGACCTTATGGAAACTAGGAAAATGCCCCTGCTCCAAAAAAACATGTTTGGTACTAACTGGAGTTCAATGGGTAGTTCACATCCATTAGTGCCACTGCACCTGCTGCTTTCCTGATAGTAATACTCCTGGTGGCGTGAGAAAAGAGATAATTGGTTTAATATTAAGCAAAAAGCAAAATTAAAGGTTTTGGGGAGGAGCAGTGGGGGGGGGGGCACCTTATATTCTCCTAAGTGAAAGATATTTCCCCAACTAGGTTCCTGGAGGGCCTCATCAATTTTTGTGACATATGTATACAAAGCCACCCCCTTCACATCATTCGCAATGTCCGGGAAGAATCCCCTACCCTTTTTACCTGCCTCTTCCCATCTTCATAAGGGAGAGTGCCCTTCAGCTCCAGGAATGCAGTGGACATGCATATTGAAGAACATCTCACTGACTGTACCCTGCACTGGCTGCTTTCGGGGCTAAATAGACGGAAGGGGCTCTCGGGTTACATGACACCAAAGGTTGCCCCAGGAAGAAGAAGCCAATGCATTTGAACAGAAAAAATTGAACTGGCGCTAGGGTAAAGCTCTCCAATACCTCAGGGCCCAGTTCCATTGTACTTTGTGTTGGCTGAAGACTGTTTCCGATGTTGAAACAAAGCATTTCGCACCCTCCTCCCCATAAAAATATGTACACTCACCTTGCGTTTTAGCAAGTTATAAATAGCTATTTATCATAGTATACGTTTAAAAAAATGGAATTAAAATCTGTCAAAGTAATTCCTATGTTGGTCTAAATAATCCCAGGGAAGTTGTTCTGCAATGAGAAAAAATAATGGGTTGCTCCTTCAAACATACAGCTTGACATTTGACATCTGTCTTTGAATGCACATCCCTAGGGAATACAGCCCCACAGTAAAGGTTTCTTCGTGCAAGTTACTCAAGGTCTGTTTAGGCCCATGTTCTCTTTAAATTATTTTGGCAACGTTTTCAGATGAATGTATTGTGTTTACTTAATTTGATGTATATATAAATATATATAAACCATAACATCTGAGTGCAAGTGTGCAGTGCCTATTTAAATAAATGTGGAAAAATACTAGCTGCAGCATCTTTTTTTGCTTGCAATAAAAATAAAAGTGGATAAATACAGAAAAAATGACCCAAAAATAAATATGGATAAATACAGACGGAAATGTAAAAAAAAAATACCATAAAACCGGGAGCCCTACCTATAAGTCACTCCAATGGCAGGCCTTAACAATCCTGAAGGCAGAGTGCTTGGTTATGTGTGAGATGGTGCTCTAGCATGAGCCGATGAAAGGGTAGAGAGGCCTTCAAGGGATATAATTCATAAGAGAGATCAGTTGTTCGATATGCTTATGGGATAAAGTTAAGTACCCAATGTATCAATCATATAATTAAATACACACAATCAGTTTGAAAAACACATAAAAACATATAAACGTATAAACAACAAAGCACAAGGGTGTATCAAAAAAGAATTTTATCAAAGATTTCATTGAATCAGCAGTAAATCAAAAAAGCAGGTAAGGAGATGCTGATATGAAAAGCCTAGTGGCAAATAATCAATAATACAGCAAAACCTAGAAAAGACATCTATCTCAAAATACAAAGTGAATCAAACACTGTAGAGATAAGATGTAGGTCGACGTTTCGGTCTCTCTACAACACAATTATCGAGACCATCTTCAGGACTGTTGTCATTAAAACACTGCTGTAAGCTGTGCTGTAATCTGTAACATAAATATTAACAAATTACAAGTCTATTCTATTTAAAAACCATTACTCCGTACACCCATGTGACAAACCTAACTACGGAAAAACGTGACTTAAGAGAACTGGACATAACTTACAATATAACAAATTTAGACTACAAGAATACGTGACTAACTTGAGATGGACAGACACTATGTATATGATACAGAACTAAACGATATATATCTGCATTGTGACATTTTTCAGAGAAACATACATTGAGCAAAGTTCATAATTCGTAATGGGCTCACATTTTCAAACTTATTATGCAGATCTTTAAAAGAGCCTATCTTTATTTTAAGGTAATAAATCCCAACAGAGAGAATGCAAGTTGCATAGTTAATTTAAGTAACAAGAATAATCAAATCCTCTAGTAATATGTCTAAGAATCAAGTATTCACTTATACATCACAAGTATATCCTTTTCTGACTCTGGAAAGCCTAAAGAGATAAGATTGTGATGGCTAGGACAGGGCTGTTACATACAATAATTGTCGAATAATGTAGATGTTTCACAAACATACCTAGATTGAGTGAGATACCACAATGTTGGTCTCAAGGTAAAAATAAGCGTTGGACACCGGACGGATGCCTGCATGGAAAACCACGTACTTAGTATACATATCGTGGCAGAGAAATGCAGAAAATGGCACATAGTATGGAGAAATTACCTACGAGAGGAACACAAACGTCCAACAGATGAACGCGGCACGAATATACTGGTAGATCGATTCTGGATGGCAGATGGCTCAGAAAATGAAGTCTGAATACACAAAGAGAGCAACTATCAGTATAGTGTGTCTCTGAAAATTCTGCTAATTATTTATAACCTCGGTTGAACCCACCTCTATGACATGGGACTTGTGGACCAAGGATCCTTTTTAGCATATAAAATCTGTGTCCATCAATATGGAATCTATAAAGGAAATGATGGGACCTGCTTAGTCAGATATAAGCCTTAAAGAACGATGTAATAATAAAAATAATAATAAACGCTCCATGGGGCATAGCTACCTTGTGAGCGGACGCAGACATCCAAATGGTAATTACTGGGCGATTGACAGTATCGTTTCTGGGTTTTCTGTAAAAAGTCAATATATGCCAAAAGGTCAGTATCACGGTCTGTGGACAGACCTGAAAAAGCGGTATAGCACAAGCCCTAACTAGCGCATGTTGCTTACCTGGATTATGAAAGTCGGGTCAAAATCAATTTGACTGGAAACACGGGGAAAGCCGAGTGAAACGCGGACAGATAACCTCCCTATTTGAGGTATGGTTTGGAGCGCGAAATAGGACTACGCGCATGTCTGTTGTTACCTGAATTTGTGAGCGCCATCTTAGAGTGGGTATTATACGAGGAGACTGAACTTATAACTAAACCAAGTGTTTTAGCCTTAGTTAGTATTATTGATGATTAAGGTAGAGTCCTCAGAGCCGGGCGTTTTTTATGTGACCTATTTAAGGTGCAAGTTTTTTACACATAGCATGAGCCGAGCCTGTCTGAAGCTTTCGGAACCATGTCCTTATAGCTGTTCTATGATATTGCCATACCATATACTCTTAAGTGCATTATAATCCTCGTGGTTAATGCTAACTTTGGTTTGGCTTTATCAAAACATGTTGTGTAAGGTGTCATACACTTTAAAATACTACCCCCTCGCCAATTCTGGCGACGGGGGTAGCATTCCACCCTTCTAGAGGGAGAAGACATGTTAGTTCTGACTATCCCGGTTAAAGTTAACCAGAGCCCCAGCATCACAAAATGGATGCTGCTGCCACAGACACAAGTCCGACCTCCTGCTGCTGGGAGTCCTTCCAGTCACGAAGGTTTGGACAATAGGTTTCCTGCTTGGGGAGGTGCGAGCACCACCCCAGACAGGAGGATGTGTATTGGGACAGGGAGGGCTGAATAGAATCAGACACTGCCTGGAGCACTCTAGGTGCCCCATGCATACCCCAGTTCAAACCGGTTGCTCGGGCACTCCAGCCCCAGCGCGAAACTGCACAAAGGAAAGGGGGTGTAACCACCCCCCTTCCTGGTCCCACCCATAGGAGGGGGACCTAGTGACCAAACCAGCCACCTTTAGTTGTATAAAGGTAGGAGCTGGCCCAGGAGACTTTAGATTAATCCTGGAATCGACTGAAGACAAAACTCTGGACCCTTCGACATTCACTGACGATTGAAGACTGAAGAAATCTCCCTTGTGGCCAAGGAGTGACCACCCTGGGCAACCAGGCACCATCCAGCAACTTGACGGCTTGCTTTGTCCCTGTTCCCACCGGAACCCGAGCACAGAGCCTGACAAGACCTTGACTCCTGGATCCCTCTGACCCCACTGCACGACTCCAGCACAGCTGAGCCCCGTGGAAGGCGTTGGGACCCGTGGAAGCAGGTAACTTGGAAAGCCTGCAACTTGCTAACAGCGCAGCTCCTGAGGCCTCCTCGAAACTGTGCCCTGGGGACTGAGACACCCCAACACCGAGCTCCACCTGCACCGAAGACCAGCCCTCCACACTCCACGAGATCTGCGTGGGGCCCTTCTGCTTGTGTTCAGCTCGACGCGTTGTCCGGTTGCTGGCCCGTTGGCTAGTAGCCCTCTGACGACGGTCCTTTTGAAACTCCATCGCTGGTCTGGTTGCTCCAGACTGGCACTTGCTTCCCTGAAAAGGTGAAGTACCTCAGACCCTCCTGGTCTGCACCAGAAGCTCCTTGTGTATCCTGCATGGGTTGCATTTGCTTAGGCTTGTTGGCTCCAATCTTGAAGCCGACCCCTCCATCTGTGAGATCCTTCGCGGGACAGCTCCTCTCCAGCACCTGTTCGTCCTCGACGCCTCCTGGTCCGCGTGGCTGCAACAACAAGCTTCACCCCAGCACCTGATTGCTCCTCGACGACCTCTGGTTCCTTCCTGGTTCCACCCGGTTACTGGCTAGTGACCTAGACTCTGTCCCCTCTGCTTTCAGGTCTTCTTCAACTCTGATCCACCCGGACATCTTCCTCCTGGTCGCCTGCAGCATCTTTCTTCACAGGCTCCATAGACTTCACTGGTGAAACCCGACACATCTTCACGCCTATGCACCCGCTTCCTGTGGGTGAGGTAACGCGAGTACTTCGGTGCTCTTGTAGGGATTGACTATCCTAGTGTCCAGTTTTACTAGTTGTAACTTCCTAGTTAGACTGGAAGTGTCCTAAATCCTTCTTTACTTACCTTTTAAGTTCCCATTGACTTTCTATTGAATCTCGCGTGAGTGTACGGACACTGCACGCGCCGCCTGTGGGCCTCCTACTCCTAACCTAAGGGTCAGATAGTGTAGCCCCAGCGATGCCCTAGGCCTCTTCCTTTCCCAAGTCGTGGTTCTTATACCACTTACTTAGTATATGGTTTTACGCGCCCCTAGGGCCTGACTGTAAATTGTGCTATTTAAAGTATTTCTAAGTGTAACTTGTTATGTGCTTTTGCCTCTGATCTCATAAAGAGTTCAGAGGAGTGTGTTAGTAAATAAATACTTATATATTTTATATATATCCTGTGTGGTGTCCTTTCATTTGATATTCAAGGGGTTGCATATGGTAAAACAGCTGGCTTTACACGCCCTCAAGAGTCTTTTAGCCTAAGACTGTTCTGTCCACGCTACCTCTAGGATAGCTGATCTATAAGGTTGACTTTACAACCATCACCATAAGGGTTATTTGGACTGGTGCAAGGTGTTCACTAGAATAGTGAACATCATATACCAGGCCAACTTCTCACAACATCAACCAAACGATACTAAATCAGCCCCGTAGACAAGACCCAAGACACAGGATGCTACCAGTGTATTTAGTTTTTCTGCCTCTGAAGCCTACTAAATAATTCGTATTTTGCTAACTTTTGTGCTGCTGCGCATCTGGGTATTATCGGTGAATTGATTTTCTGTTTTGGAGAGCTGTGTTCTGAGTATTTTATTTTGCTTTTATGTACTGATTCAAGATTGCTTTATACTGCTTCTGTTACTTGTAGCCTAATCTCCTAATCTACATCTTAGTGCTACTGTGTATTTACGTTATACATGCTAATTGTTTTACAGTGCATTTGGAAGCGTGTTCTGGGTTGTTTTCATCACACTTCTGCTTGTTAACTGCTAAAGTATACTATAGTGATGTGCGTTGGGGCTTTAAGGGTGAATTCTTTAATTGGTATCATGGTACTTCTTGTAGATTATTTACCACATGTGGGTATTCTTAATTCTGCATTGGAGCGCTCCGCCACAATGAGGTGTTCAGCAACGTATTCATTGCTTCTTGTTTTTCCCTATACTTTAGTATCCAAGGCCTGCTATTGAGTGCCACTGCCCTTGTGTGCGCTTTACCAACTGCTTTATCATGTTGCGTATCTACTTGAGGAGTATTTTTTTCAACTGGGTGATATTCTTAAAATATTCATTGGACTAAAAAGATACAGGAGCAGATGGAATGTAAAAAAGCATAAAATCATCTTAATTCCCTCCCCATTGTACACATATCTATCTCCCTCCTCTTTTCTCTCTTCCTTTAATTTCCCATAATCCTCTGTGCTCTTCAGCCAACATCCCTCCCTCGTCGTTCAAGCAGGATCCCAACTACTCACTAACCCTCCTTATTTTTGCCTTTACAATTCTACACAACTCTTCCATCAACCATTCATTATCTTAAATCACAGCTCAACTAATAATTTATGAATCTCCACTACTTCCCCTTTTCCTTCCTTTTCTCCTCTCCCTACTTGCCCTCCCCTTCACTACTTATACTCCACACCTTCTTTTTCCTAGTCTTTCACCTCCCCATCCTTCTCTCAGACTTTCCAAACTCTCGTTTACCAAACTGCAAAGGTACCACATCATTGAAACTTTTTATTCATCATTTCTTGTTAATGTGGCTAGCACTGATCCTGTCGGAGCTTCACAATTGCGTCAACGTCATTTTTATGGGGCTAACATGTCACTTTCTCCATCTGATGGCACCTACGAAAATTCTCTTGAGTGGTAACTCATTTAAGGACTCTCTCAGAATTCTGCTATCTTTTGAATCCACGGCTAAGCAGCTTAATCATCCACGTTATGATTCACGTTTGGGCCCTTGTCTCGCTCATATCTGATCTTTCTGCCAGTCTGGTTGCTTTACCACTCAGATTTATGCAGTTCTTCATTATGTCCTGCCCCAGTGCCTGCTTCCTGGAAACAAGCATTTGCAATGCAATAGGTCTTGCGTTTATGAGAGATTGAGCTATTGGCATTGTAAATGACAATGCCTTTTATTTATGTGTTGTTTTTAAAACACATAAAATAAAAGGTTTTGTCATTTACAATGCCAATAGCTTAAATGCTCACAAATGCAAGACCTATTGCATTGCAAATGTGTGTTATAAATTTTTTTTAATCGTTGAAGAGAGTGTCTCGCCTGCAACAGTAGGCAGGTCAATGCTATTTGAGAAAATAGTGCTAAGAGGCTGTAATTACCCCTACCGAGCAACAACACACGTAACAAGGGATGTTGCCATTGGAGTTACAAAATGAGACAAGGCGGTACTAAAGAGAGACTACTAAGCATTTTGACCAATGAACAGCCAAAGTTTACTGTGGACAATGACACAAGCCAATGAAAAATGTGGGCGGGAAGTGGGGGGAGCATCAAGTCCCTACCTCAATACAGCATGTCTTGCGGAGCAGCGCATGCTCTGCCAATGCTCGACCAAAAAAGGCTTGGTGGCCCTCATATGGGTCTTATATGTTAGGAAGTGTTCATACTATTTCACTGCTGACTTTTTCAAATAAAATCTTAGAAAAACAACATTAATGATCAACTGTCATCCTTCGCCAAAACCAACATTTGACTAGACTCTGTTCTGTGTGACTGTAGACTTTTCCATAGGTAGAATCGGCCTTGTTGTCGATGATCTTAGGATGACAGCCGACAGGATGACTTTCTACCACATCCCCTTTTATCATCTTATTCTCCCTTCAGTTCACCACTACCAACACTCACACGTTGTGCATGCCCATGTCAGTTTACATGCCAGTTCTAGCTCATCTTTACGCTGCCTCATCTCTTTCACTCATTTTGTCCGAATCAACCTCCTTTTCTAGCTCATTTCCTCATCAGCCCACTTGCATCCTCCTACACTTCCGCTGCGTCACTTCTCCCATTTCACCATCACTCCTCCTTAAACCTCCTCGTTGAGTGCTCTCCACTCAACAACCTATCCGCCATCACTGCCTTCCTTCTCCAGGTGGCCAAGTCCCAGGATTCTCTAATGGTTCCCCCTTTCGTTTCTCCCCCTCACATTGATGCAGCCCCTGCCCTCCAATAGTAATCAGGCCTTCAATACTGATTGCCACGCTCATATTGATCAAATCCCTTGCTCTCCTGTTAACTCAATTTAATTCCCTATAACCAGTTTCCCCCGCCTGTATTCACTTCTCTTTCTCTACTCTGTATAATTGTCCGATCTAGTAAAGAAGCACTCCAACATCCACCATTCCAGCCACGAGCTGTATTTTATCACTGAGCCTGGTTCACAGTCAGGCAATCCTGCCCCTGTTCTCCAATGAAGGTATCCTGTTAAGTCATCAGTGTCCTCTAGAAACTAGTCAGTGATTCAGAGGCATAGTCCAGAAATTCTAGCTTTTATTTGCTACCTTTCCTGCTATCGCTGTCTGAAATGTGAATCCCTTCTGATAAGTGTCACTGTCACCTTATAATTCATCCTTTTTCCTTCACACCTATGCTTCCCCTCACCACGATCTTTTCTGAATCCTTCTGACAGTTTTTCTCAATAATTGTTCTTGACCACCCACCTTTCCCACCGTTTTTTTTTGTATCATGATCAACAATCTCTATATTTGGTTTGAAGTACCTGATAGTAGTACGGCCAAACACAGCATTCCATCCATGGGCCTACTCACTCTGCTGAACATAGCTTCGGTGTCATTTTCACTGAGCGACTTACCCTAGAACCTTCATCCGCATGTCTTTGACCACCATGCCCATAGCATTATTAGTCCGCACCCATTCCCCCCCACCCCCTTAAAAACTGCTCCATTTAGGATTACTAAAATCTACACCCAGCATCTGTATTGGACCTTTGGATATCAGTCACTCTCAATGTGTTGGCACCATTCCACCTCAAACAACATTATTGTAACTTCATGTGCTGCCACTGGTATACACTAAGGAGCTTTTGACTCTCAAATCTAAGAAATTAACCCTCAAGTGCAGAGGGAAGGCCAACTTAGAACCAGCTGAAAAGACACTGCCCAGGTCGGCCAAAAAAAGTGATATTTTGCATGGCTTATTCAGGCAGACTTCTCTTCCGGGTTATCTTGTTATTCCACAATCTGGTGTCACGCTTCCTGGACCTAACCAGTTTATGGACATTCGTGTGAGATCTGGGCCAACCACTTTAAAAAGAAAAGGCCCTGGACCTTGCAACTTGCCTCGCAAAGCCGATGATTGTTTTGGACTGGATGCAGAGCTGCCTATCCTCTATGCAACCTACAACCTCTTTGACTACTTCTTAGCTTCTCTCAGCAGTCGCATCCTGAATTGGTAGAGCTATTGGCATCCTCCAGCCTTTCGTTGCTCACCTATATTTTAAGGACCTTCTCATCAAAATGCCTGCCATTGCTAACCATGTGGACCTCCTCTCATCATAGACTCTATCCAACTGAATTAAACACCTTACAAAAAGCTTTTTTCCAGAAATGTTCGCCTGACAACAATCTTTTTTTCCCCCTCGTGATTAGAAACATTGTATTAACAAGTGCTTGTTTGGTGGTTCAAAGGAAATCAAAGAACATAGAGTAAAGGAACAATTTTACATTTTGCAACCTCTGACATCTAAGCAAGACTTGATTTCTGGTCTCCCTCGAAATTGGATCTGAATGAATCAATTAGAGACACTATTTAAATCTATCTAATTAAATCCAGTGATCTGTCAATTATTGTGAAGGGCACAGACAGTAGTGCTGGGAGAAATTGGAGGTGACCCAGTGATTCTATACTGAAGCATGCCATGTCTGTTGTCAAAATAGATACAAAATAATGATAGTACACAATAGACACTGCCTAAAAGAAAGCACTACCATGATCATATGAGCTGGAATATTTAGGGGACAGTCGGAAGTAGCAACAGCCAAATATTTCACAATATTCTTTGAATTACTGTTCCTCAGCATGGAAAAATCACACCTTGGAATCCATGGTTTTAGCTGCAATAGCCAAATCTCCTGATTATTGAATAATTGCATGGTTTATTATCTTCTGCAGTTTCTGCTTCACATTGTGCATGTCACCATAACATGGCTTGTATTCCCATCTGCGTGGTGTCGCTACAGGTTAGCCAAAGGTTGGGGAAGCTGCAGACTTTGTCCCGAGCTAGCTCTAGTTCGTTCACGTTCATCCCAAAGTGTCACCCCATCACATGTGCAGATCTTCTTGGGGCTCTGGAAGAGGCCAGCTGAGCATGCAATGATACCACCTGCCAATCTTTCCCCAGAGTTGCCAGATATTTTTGAGAGTGGGTTTCGTCCTCTGCCCAGGTTCATCCTCCCCTTCGTCCACAACTACAGAACGACCGATAATATCCCAAACCTTCAGGTGGTCATCCTCCATTCTGAAGACTGCCCTTCCCATCTCATCAGCAAGGATATTTCTAAGGTCGCCCACGTGCCGGTCTGAGTCCTTTGGATCACCATGAGATTTCCCATCGGGGTTAAAATGGTCCCCACATTTGTTAAAGCAGTCTGTGAGATCCCCAAATGTATGGACATGCAGGCCGTGAAATCCTGGTTTCAGGCCATCTATGGTCCCCTCAATGATGCACTTCTCCAGCGACAACTGTACAAAGCGCACCACCCCCTGTATGGAATTCACTCCTTCGACCATGGCAACAATCTCGTATAAATGCAAGCATGTCTTTTCTTTGGCCAAAGTCATTTGAAAAACAGTGTTCCAGCAACATATCGATTGCACTGAAACACATAGCTTGCTTACTGATCGCTAGTAGAAGGTAATGCTGCTGCTATCGTCGTATCGTTCTGTTTGACACAGTTCAGCACCTCCACTTTACTTTGCTGCCTTCAGTGCTTTGGGTTCAAATGAGGTCATGCAATGGATTTCATCCTTCCTCTTGAAGAGAGTCCAGATAATCTCTACTTAACCATCTATATCTTACATACTGACAAATATCTAGGGCATTGCAAGCCAATACATCGATCTCAGTCTTTAAATTTACCTGATTGAATGATGCCCAGATTTTTAGTGATCAGGAGCCATGACTGTGAAATTGATTTTCCTTGCTTTTGCGCCAGAAGAGTAGCACAGTTTGTTGCTAAGAATCCTCTGATTACACATTGTTTCTTTATGTAGCATAGACTTTTTTTTTTAACTGAGCATTCAAGATCACAAAGCGCAAAGTAAGGTTGGGTCTCACCAGCAAGAACCCATTTGCAGGAACCATTGTTGGATGCAGGTCCCTAAACTCCGTTCTGCTACAGTTGATGGTTGAGCTCAGCAGTTTTGGCCTCGAGTCAAGTCCCCCCAAATATGAGGATGGTCACCTGAAAGGGTGCTGTTTTAAAGATCCGGTAGAAATTAAAGCTCAAAATCAAATCCCGCTATCAGATGTAGACCATGTTAATTTCTGTTATTTAAACCCATGCTCAGCAGCAAGATCTGGGTAGATGGCTGCTGTGATATCTGCACACCACTGCCTGTGGTCAGTCTGCCTTTAAGGAGATCCCCCATGTCTGCAGTGGAACTTGCTTCTGGGTAGATGTGAGCCCTTCAACAGAAAGCCACAGGCCAATGCGATTTGCGGCCAGACTGCTAGCCCCAGTGATCCCGGTGTATCACCATAGTGAGGCTGAGTACTGATCCCCGTCTGCAATAGGCATGTTTGCATGGATTCTCAGAACTCCTATAACCTTGCAGATTGTTTTCAATGAGCTGTGCCTATGTCTAAGGTCAATCTTGTCCTGCGCTAACTACTGTGCTCCCTCAGTAGGGAACACTGGGGCCATCTGCAGTTACCATAGTTTTTCCTCCTCCATTGAACACTGGTCCTGTTCTCTGTATTGCCAGCTGTGCCACCCTCTCCGCACAAGGTGGCCTCTGCGGTGGCACCAACTGTTGCTGTGCAAGCAACTGTAACGGTTATTTTTGCTACAAAGCAGTAGGTTTCCAGACCTGCAACAGACAAGCTACGGCTGGAATCCTGGATCACTGCTAGTGGCTTTGTTGCTATAGACGAGAGGACTTTCGAGGCACTGGCATGTTGGACCTGAAAAGCCCAAAGCTTGGTGCTTCTTTTCTCTTTCCTGTTTGTGATTTGCTGCAGAGGAACCCAGGCTGAGCTGTGAGCTCTTCATAGCCCTTGCACAGGAGAGCATAGGGATCTAGCGCCCTCCACACTCAGTCTCACAGTAATGAGCAAACCTGCCTAAGCACACTTAGGGGTGAACTATGACTATGTACTGGGGAAATGCACTTCAGATGCAAAACATCACTACCATGAGTTTCCCAGTAGGAAGGGAGAAATCACATACTGATAAATGTACACAAGCAGTAAAAGATGCAGTCATCCTGGAGTGTGGAATGTCAATTGCGTTTTCAGAGGTTGCATCGCGATCTGGCCCACTCAAAAAAGCTCCCCAGAGCCTTTTGCTGCCATTTCCATCCTAACTACTAGGAACAATAAGCGCTGGCTCTAATCAGTAAGGCTGAGCCTAAAACTAAGAAACAAGGGAGAATTGCCAATACTGATACTCAATTTGACTCGAATTTATAGCCAAAGTACAGACCACAGTTCAATACTTTGATGTGCTATTCAATAGCTGTTTTTTCAGAGATAATTTGATAGTACGCATTTTAGAATTAGTGTAACAGATCAAACAATTTTGTATAACAATAATGAAAATAAGGACACAGCAAGTGGAATAAAACCACTTACATTCAACCATTCAATGCAAAAACGAATTAACACCGAAATGCAACCAGCAGTTGGGTCTGCTGGTTGCATTTTGGTGTTAATTAGTTTTTGCATCTTTATTTGTGTTCATACACTGAAATTTTGGTGATTATGTTTAAAATTCTATGACTTAACTGAATTTTTCTATAGTGTATTGTTGAGAATATCAGGGATTGTTTTAGATCATATAGCAGACCCAGTACTTTACCTACTGGTTTATTGACCCTCCAGAGTGTGTGAGGTACCTAGGTTGAATGTTTGAATGTAAGTGAGCTAGGACTGGAGACTGATGTCTTAGTCACCAAATACAGAGCAAAATGCAGAGCGAAGGCACCGATTGGGAACAAAATGATCCGCCTCGCAGTCAGATTGGACACATGTGCCAGAAGCATATCCTATGCCTTCAGCCCCATCCCAGGCCAATCGCCACCCTCAATATTAATGGGCACTTCCGACCCCTCTCCTGTGGTATCTGCAGGCCCAGCGAAATCGCAATAGAACTCTCTATGTGACTCACCCCTGATGCCCCAGTCAAATGCTCAGCTGTTGTAAAGTGGCTACACTATGAATCATTGACTGCTAACACCGAATGCCTGCAGTGTAGGCTGTTCCAAATTGCGAATGACACTTCCAAATGGGCAGTAGCTGAAGGCCTCACTCGGAGCTCATCTGTGTTGAGCTTTGGAAGAGAGACACAGGGCGAGGTCAGCAGGAGAGACCAACAGGAATAGTTTTGTTCCAAAATCCTAATATAAATGTCCATTTCCTTTGCAGCATGGTTCCGTCACCAAGATGGCGGGTAGTGGGCTGTAAGAGGATTCTCATTGTAGAGCACTTCGGGCCGGATTATGTTTGTGTGCAAGCGCATGGTGAGAAAAATGTGCCAGCACTAGGCATCACTGGAGGACCAAAAAATTGCTACAATGAGATTTTTTAGCATAATGATGACTTACAAATGTAATACTGAACATATAAATAGACACCAGCGTGAAGCTTCACATATGCAATTACTGCAGCACAAACGTGAACACGGTATATAAACCGGACACCACTATCAGTTAAGACTATACTTTGTTTCATAGATAAAAGCCATTGGACAAACGGAACTGAATTCCAGCAACCCAGAAGATGTATTACAACTTGCTGCGCAACGAAGAAAAAAGAAGTTTCTGCAAGCTATGGCAAAACTTTACTTTTGACGCAGCATGGTGGCGTGTATAATTGAAGATGGCAAAGAAGAGCAGAAGATACATGAAAATATTTTTTTTTATTCTCCTCCAGAACTCATTGTTACAAATAAACCATTAAAACATGTTTATAGTCTTTGTACAAAATACATATTTACACATATGATCAACATATTAACAAGCACCTTAATTCATTGTCTCTTTTGGAAGATTTTCAAACACAAAAGTTGCAATTATTTGTTTCAAAATTTAAACAGAAAATTCCATTTCACATTAGGAATTGTGATAATGTATAAAATGGTTTGTACAAAATTACGTTTTTTTCAATGTACATTATAAAAATCCAATATATTAAACATGGGGATACACAAACTCTGGTTTACATCCAAGACCCTAGCCGTATCAGTGCGCCATCCACAATGGGAACATGCTCAACATGAGCCACCACTAAAGTTTCTTATAGTAACGACTGCAATTATACATTCGGGGGTATTTAAAAAAAGATCACTGAATATTACGTTATCACCAAACATTTCATTTTAAAAGTTATGAATCGGAAGAGTGGCAAAAGTACACCTGGACATGGCTTATAGAATAGTATGCAAAGTTCTAGACCGTAGATACAAAATATACATGTACTCCTCTAATGAAACATGTTTGTAATCATGTGGTCAAAGATGTTATGTTATACTATTTGCACACCGTAATTACTATAGTTAACGTTTACAGATTTCTCATTGGAAAAATTCGAGCACCTTATTTATTTTTTAATTGACAAAACATTAGAGATTGAAAAGTAACTTCCATGTTCAGCTGTCTAGGGTCATGCCCAATGTTCCCATAACTCTGAATTTAAAACCCATGTGTTTACTGAAGACACTTTTTTTATTGAAACTTCTCTAAGGTTGGATATCCGTGAAAATTGCACAATGTTGAAAGGTAGTTCCAAATAAATAAGTGCAATTAAGGACTACCCTGCAGCAACCACTCGCATCTTTAATTCGCCAAAATAAATAGAACATGTGCTCAGCCATTCCTATCTAGTGATAAACCCATCAGGATAGTCTTATCAGTTTTTTTTTAATACTGTAACATGTTGCATGTTACTTAAAACTAATTTCCAAGCTATCCTAATAAATAATTTAAGAACAAGCAAACTAAACCAAAGGTTAATTTACTGTAGGAGTTGCTAGTTACATTTTTTTTAATGTGATACAGTATTCATATAGAACTCGATCTTTAGTCCCTCATCTTAACAGTTTTATCATGCATGGAGTTTGACATATTGTATAGTGTTGGTCCATTTAGAAGGGAACGGCAAAGTTTGCATATAGAACATTGTATGTATTAGCTTGTGTCCTAGTAGTACAATGTCTGTAATACTTTGCATTCTAGCATTTACAACATTAGTAAAAGATGTAACCCAAGCAATGTTGTGTACATATTGTTACAACCAATATCTAACATCCTTTTGCAGGAATGGGTCGTGTTTTTTAAAAATAGAGTAAAAACTCAGTGCAAGCAAACCGATGAAGTGGATGCCACTTCATTCTATATAAATTGTAAACCATGAAACACTTTTGTACAATATTTACTTAAATAATGTTCGAGGCGATTGGCTCAGCACTCAAGTCAGTCTGTATTGTCACACTTCAGGGTGGGCAGGCAAAAACCGAAGCCTGGCCCTTTAGTGAATGGTGACCACGAAACATCTCCCAGATTTGTTCGCGAATCACAGTTGTATAGCACCAGTATAACAGTCTTTCCTCTGGCTGCAGTCCTCCACCATTAATGCTTTGTATGTAGTGTTTTTTCTGTACTCTTTGGTGGAGTTAGGATGCCTCCAATACACACTGGAGACTGCCGTCCCACGACTACACAGTTTGGTTTCACATAAACTTCATCCTAAACATATCAGGGGAATAAAACAAAACCTTCAGTTAGTTCATGCAGGAATATTAGGCAGTTCATAGTTGCATTTATTTATTTAGAAGTTTTATATAGCGCTGGCTGGACCCAAGAGTATCAGAGCGATTTACAAGGTGTTTCAATACAGGTACAGTGTGTATAAGCATAGACAATGGAATAATAAAAAAGCAAGTCCACATAGGATACATGACATTCAGATAAGCGAGTAAAAACAAATTGCTAGACATTATGAATAATACAAAATAGCGGTCCCCGTTTGGCAGGAAGCCTCACTTAAGTATACAAAAGAAAATATGCAAGAGAACTGAGGGTCATGAGGAGGGGAGGTAGGTGATCATATAGAAGGAAAGGGAGTTGGCCAGGCGGGAGGTCACAAGTCATATGCGGAGCAGCTAGTCGGGGTGATGCAGAAGGGCGAGGCTACCAGGGAGTGATTATCTGACCTGGCCTCGTTGATGCAGGTCCAGGAAAGCAGTTGGGTGCTGAACCAACAGATCCATTGTTGAATAAAATAATGGTAGATTGGTTAAAGATTGAGGTCTGAACGGATGTCACATAAAACTTCTCACTTAGATTTACTGACTGGATTATCTTGTCAGAGGGTTGGGCTGAACCCACGGAGTAACCACTACTATTCAGCCATCAATCTAGTCTGAGTAATTTATAATAATTTAATTGCAAATATATACACACACAGACGATGCCCGGATTCGCTTTAGCCGGGGAGCATACTACTCCAGAACCCAAGTCTAGTGCTAATCCAGAGGTATTGAGCGCTGAAGAAAACCATTCCATACACTGGCCCCATTTTTTCTTTGTGGCAGATTAAACCAAGAGGAGCAAGGTGAGCTCATGGGGTGGGGGTGAATGGGGAATGAGCATTCATGCAGATAGTTGGAGAAATTAACTGATAAGCTGAGGAAAATTGATATTGTTAAATTGCAGAGCTATATCTTTCAAAGAATGAGGTTGTCATCTCTACAGTGAGGTATGGCCAATTTGCATAACTACAATAGAGACTATGGCAAATATGCATGTGACAGAAAGCTGTGCTTAGAAGAGGCACACAGAGGATGGAAAGTAGGGAGGAGGCAATTAATGGTTTTAAATCGAGGTCAGTTTTGCATGCATGATTTTAGGACGATATGTGAGGCGTTTTGAGATAGCAAAGGACCGGAGAATTAAACGTTGAAGAAAAATAACATTATTTGAATGGAAGACAGGAACTTGTGATATGCACTAGAATCAGGTGAATAGTCTGTCTACTGCTAGGCTTTCACTGGACCACTGCTTTAGCAAGGAAAGCTGATCAGTTCATGGGTTGGAAGTGAAAAGTAATTGGTGGACTCGTGTGTAGGGAAATTTCAAGAGAAATATGCTCAGTTCAAGGGTTGGAAGTGAAAAGTAATTGGTGGACTCGTGAGTAGGGAAATTTCAAGAGAAATATGCTGCAATTGGAGAAAACAGTGCCTTGTTACTATAGCAATGGGAGGAAGCAGAAGGGATAAATAATGCAAACACCAAGTCTGCAAATTATGGGGTGGATGTCTGATCTTCACCCTTAAAGGACTAGCTTGCAGTTTTCAATTACAGAGAAATAGGAACCACGTGGATGGCACTGGTTTAGCATGGCACATGATGGGGATAACTAGTGGATTGCTTGCATTCCTGTGGCTGGAGACCCCTGAAGACTGGGTCACCCATTGAAATGACATAGGACTTTATTAGCGAGGGTCATCTAATTAGTTGTTCCTGAGCACTGCTATTGAGTGTGAGCGGTCGTTCTCTCCCCCCCTTCCCTCCCCCCCCCCCCCCCCCCCCCCCCCCCCTCTTCAAGGTAAGGTTTGCTGTGTACTGTTCAGCCGTACATGTACAAGTAAGAACAATGGGACAAACAGATTAAAGCCTATAACTTTTCAATAGGTTTAGAAACAGTTAAATAAAGCTTGCTAGAAACCGTAATGAATGAATAGTTACAGACTACTGTTTGCAGAAGTAATAGTTTACACCCAAAGCACTTCTTATAACTGGCAAAGTGAAGCAATCTATACTCAAGTCAATATTCTAGTGGTTTGGGATGCAAATACAATCAGAGAGCAGATAAATAAGTCGAACCATGTGGACCTATTTTGTGATCGTGCCCTTAGTAGTTTGTAAAGTCTAATGGGGAGTTGTTTTGTTTGTGGTTCAGATAGTTTCCCAGTTAGAGCAAATCCAGTTATTTACTTTTGCATAGCATGTTAGAGTATAATAGCTACAGATGTTGCCATCCGATTTGTTCCAGTACATGCAGTATTGCAAATGGTAGGCAGAGATTACCTTAGAAACCAGACAGCCCAAACCCAAGACCAGTGCCTCCCGCTTCGAAACACACCAAATGTTGGGCAATATGGATCTCTTAGTAGATCTACTGATGCAGCTATGTGTCTATCTAGGAATCTCTTCACCTTCAGGAGTTAACAGAACTGTGGACACAAATCATTGCTCACCTTGAGGGGCAGGCCAGGTAAAACGCACCATTTCTAATCTGACCACTGCTAATCAAGAACTTAAAGGTAGTTTGTAAACAAAATGTGAAGAATGCTCTTACCAGCATGTCTAAATAGTTTGTGTGGGTCTGGATGTTATGCCGGTCTTCTGCAGCAACTTTCTTAAAGATCTTCACTTTTACAGTTATTCCTTTAACAGTGTTGAAAAATGGTTCCATCCAATTTATACATTCAGAAATGCAGTTCCAATCTAGACCTAAAAAGAAAAGAAAAATATGGGAATGGGTTACCACTGTTCTATCTATACTTCTCAGCATGTCAGATTTTTAGAGAAAAAAAATGTGTTGCCACTTTCGACATCAGCGAATTAAATACAAAGCCAGAGGACAGAAGCACATACTATCCACCACCAGGGAGGTAGTTAAAATATGGACATTGGTCTGTAGCTTCACACATACGGAACAAATTCTATCAGAAGACATTGCGGTACTGTCAGTGGGCTGAGTGAGCAATCATTTGTGGTTAAATTCCGTGAGTTTTAGTTGTGGTTAAAGAGGTGGGTAAACTGCAGTCCTCGTAAGATTCACTATTTGCAGGAAAGGAATGGTACATCAAATAGTAGGTATTACCCCATAGTGGGTATATCGTAGAAACCGCCTCCTTCAGGGGTACAGTTCTGCTTCAAGTCATGATAGCAAGAAGTTGCACAACATACAACAGAATGAAATGGATATTGGAGAAAAGGGGTGAACATCTGATGTGCACTGCTTTTAATCAATTTGTGACGCTGGAAGATTGAAGGATATCATTACATGGTGTTCCTCCCCCCACTTCATTTGAACATTTTAACATTCCCTCTTATCCAAATGTTATGCAATAATTTGTACAGTCTTGTGTAGGAATGAAGTTTGTTTGTGAGGGACTAAATCCTACATCAGCACCTTCACTCATCTAGCTTCTTCCAGATACCCCATTTTGAACACTTCCTAGATTTCCCCCATGTACATTTCAGGAGTGCACTAGAACTAGAATTTCACTTGTCAGATTATTTCAAGTAAACTTGGTCCTATGCTGATCATTTCCCATGGACGGATGTGAATTTATGTATTGGGTTCTTTGCACCAGTTTGGCCACTCTCACATCTGGTCCCGTATTGGATTACTCTATAGGCAGTGGTTTTGGTATGGGGATGTAGAGTTGGGGTCACTCAGGTAACTGTGTAATTTGGTTTCCTTTGCTCCGAAGCAATTAAGATTGTATGGAGCTAATTGGAGAGATCTCTGAATGTTATATTTTTTTAAATCTAAGGTCTCTGAAAATGCATTCGTTGGATGCTCCTTGTGCTTGAGTTGTTAATTCCATGTCTATCCAAGTTCTACCAATGTGCCTTATTTTTGTATTATCTAGGAATTTGCTCACAAGACTTCTACTGCTTTTAAAGAACTAGTTTGTCTGACAATGGGGAAAAAAGTAAGCTGATTCTCACTATTAAGTCATGATCTCCAGTAGACCCATGTCCACCATCTCTCATCCAGTTTATTCCAGATATTGCAGAACAGCTAACGAATTTTTTAAGAATATGTTCTCTACAGGTGTATCTGACACTTACTACCTATTAAAAAGTCTAACCTTGATCCCCAAGAGGTAATCAACTATCACCCTATGTCAAGGCTTCCCCTTCCGACCAAATTGGCCGAAAAGGCTATGAATATACAGCCGGCAGCATTTGAGTCAAACAATCTTTTGGATGTGATAGTTTGGTTTCTGCAGTGGGCACAGTACAGAAACAGCTCTCATCATGGCCAAAGAAGAAATCTTGAAAGCAAGGACGGCAGAGCGGCCTTTGTCCTGTTGGACCAATCCGCAGCCTACTATACGGTCGATCATTCTTGTTTGATTGCCCGGTTGAGGAAGCTGGGGATTAAGAACACAGCCTTGGCCATGCTTCCTTCATTTCTGGCCAACAGGATACAATCAGTGGCTTAACAATTTCATAACTGAACCATATTCTCGGTCTTCTTCCGCAGGGCTCACGGCTAAGTCCTACATTATTCAATTCATACATCACCCCCGTAGCTGTCCAAATTAAATCTTTTGTGTCCTGTCAACGATACCCAAATAGTGGTGTCGCTTTGTAAATCCGATCATAGCATAGATGAGACCTTTTGAAACTGCAAGTCTGCAGTTAGTGACTTGATGAGATGTAATTGCCTTAAATGAAACTCATCCAAAATAGAAGTGATGTTGTTCGGGCACGACAATTCCTTCTGGTTCTCATCTTGGTGGCCACAAGAATTAGGGACTTTGCCAGTCCCTACAAAGAGTAAACAAACGCGGGTGACACTTTGATGACCGAATCGTTTATAAGAAACAAGTGAATGCAGATCTCATCATGCTTCTTTGTATTAAAAACCCATTAAAAAGATTTTCCATAGGATTTCATTTGCCCTACTAACGATAAGTCGCTGCACTATCTTTTCTCGTGTCAACTATTGCACTGAAGTGTACAAACTAAAAAACAGCCCAAGAATGTTGAGGGTAGAACACGCTATCCTCGAGGCTGAGCACCAATTATACAAAGAAAACAAGTTTCTACTCAAAGTTCATTAGTTTTATTGGCTTCATCCAAATTTTTCGGTTCATAAGTTCTGTCCGTTTAAATGAATGATTCTGACCAACATAATTCAATTCTTATGTAGTCATGTCATGATACAATTTTCCAATGTTTCAATACACGTATTGAAACATAATTTTGCGGTTCATAAGTTCTGTCCGTTTAAATGAATGATTCTGACCAACATAATTCAATTCTTATGTCGTCATGTCATGATACAATTTTCTAATGTTTCAATACACGTATTGAAACATTGGAAAATTGTATCATGACATGACTACATAAGAATTGAATTATGTTGGTCAGAATCATTCATTTAAACGAACAGAACTTATGAACCGTAAAATTTGGATGAAGCCAATAAAACTAATGAACTTTGAGTAGAAACTTGTTTTCTTTGTATAATTGGTGCTCAGCCTCGAGGATAGCGTGTTCTACCCTCAACATTCTTGGACATTTGAAGGCACGTTTAGACTACGTGTGACGACTAGAGCGCCTTTTCATGAAATGAACTAACAGAGTTGATAATTTATGAAACCGTGAGTGCACCGGGATAATACTTTGTTGTTAAACTAAAAAACAGCCTCATAATGTTGTTAAACCTCCCTAAATTTCATTTAACAACTCTGGCTCTTCATGAACTCCATTGGCTACATGTGGGCAAAAACGTTCTATTTCTAAAGCGTTATGCATAGCATTTAATTCTTTTGGCTTTTAGGGCTTCAATTCTCCGTTGTCATAGGCTAGTGCTAAGACGCCTCCGGACATTAGAGCTCTCTACAAAATCCTACATCAAATTATTTATGTTCGAAGTTCTACAGCAGGCCTAGAGTCATCAGCCGTGCTGTCAATATCCTCCCTGAGATTATCTGCATGCATCGATACTGTTTTTCCACTATTAACTGCTTTTGCTACATCCACTTCCGACAGAATGACACAATCTTTACCTTTAGAAATTAAATAGTCATTGGTTAAGGAGGCAATGGACAGACCAGAAAATGTTCTTTATTTTGCCATTTGGATATCACAAGTATGTCTGTTGATGTTGCCGTGATTAAAAGAAACAATGAGAAGCGCATCAAAGAATTGTTCCTCACAGCCGAGGACAATCAAAATTCAGAGCACAGTCTAAAATGGGTAGGAAGTTGGTTTTACCACAAGCACCAGAAATATATGTTAATATTCATTTCGAGTTGAGGTTATTCATTATCCTACAGAGCCTCAGAAAAAAAAAGCATTCATGTTTAGTTCATCCAAGTTTTATAAGCATTGGCATAGCCAATAGGTCTCGCCTTTGGGACCTATTAAGTGTTTAGCCACGCAACAGTTGATGTTGTTGCACCAAGGATATTGTGCTGCATAAGTAAATACTTAGAAGGTCCCAAAAGCAAGACCTATTGGCTACGCCAATGCTTGTTATATGAATATTTTAAGCATCTGGCAGTTAAAGCACAAAATAAAAATTTTACTTTACAGTATACTGATGTAGCTCCCCAAAGAATTCAACAGAAAGCATTCACGGATGTAAAATGGTGGAGATATATTCTTGTAGTTCAGGGTTCTCCAATGTCAGTCCAGGAGGGCCAGATCCATGCCAGTTTAACAGAACTACTTTTGTATAAATGGGGATGTGCCAAAAATCTGACATGGAGCCAGCCATCCAGGACCGACATTGGAGAACCCTGAATTCTAGTTGATATACCGCTCTTCTCTGAATAGTGATCCTGGGCACTTTGTTTTACTTTGCTGGCTTTTCCTTCAGTCTAAAAATAGAGAGCAACTTGAAATACATCACTTTATGGTGTGCACTGTACAAAACCCTCTCTTGCACATGCGTACGATGTGCGCCGTTTAAAACTCTTACACATGTGTTAATAGACTAAAGTTGCTCCATCTGTAGTAACACCAAAAGCCCCAAAATAAGGTATACATGACAACCGACACCTGGTGGTTCACTAATAGCTGCGTCACGAGGGCGGTATGGCAGATGGATGTTTCTAACTTAAATTTAGAAACTATCACTTGGAATAAATGCCACTCAATGAAGTGAAGCCATCCAATGTATTAAAGTAAAACACTTCCGCATGTTAAAGATATACACTTTTTGAATTTTGAAGCATCTTTATCATATATTTCAGTTATATTTGTTGTTCGATTTCCATGTTATGATATTCATAAAGCGCACAAACAAACATTGTGGCGCTAAAAAGAGAGATAGAGCAGATTAAAGGATAGGAGCACTGTAATTCACTATTGTGTAAACATCCGGGTAATTAAAGTCTTCCTAAAGCGCCATAGATCACGTTTTGCACAAATTCACCAGGAGTTTTGCAGCGGAGTCTTAAAAGAGCTGCCTCCAATGCACACCCGACTGAACCTTGGTATCATCAATAACACACAAAAAAGAATAATAATAATAATAGGGACTTATTAGAGCGAAGGGTATGACTAGGAACACAACATATATTTACATACCAAATACATTGACCCTTAGCTTGGGTTATGGCTCTTGGAGCCAAGCCAGACTCCTGTTTCAGCTCTGGGTTGGCTCTTCATATCAATTTACTAGCTTGGTCGCCCCTAAATCTGCATAACAGAAAGAGCCCACTCTACATTATGTGAGGAGGGAAGACAAATGATTCTCCTACTGGTCCTGAGAAATTCTTCAGGTCCATTCCTGTGCCCTGCGCCGACATATGTAAAACCGGAGTACCAGTGACGTACCAAGCCCTTGTGCCACCCGTGGCAGTCCCTGCATTTGCCGCTCGCATGCAAGAGCGGGGGTTGTTGTGCCGGCAATTCCTGCGACGGCCACAGGTAAGAGCGTAAAGGGAGACCACCGCCCCAAAAACTCATGCCGTCTGGGGCAGACCGCACCCCACCCCCACCTGCTACACCACTGTGAAGTACTCGCATATGTTTTGAGCCCTACGTTCAGTGCCACAAGCACCGGCACTGGCGACCATCATTTCTCCCAAGTGTCTGCTTGTCGCAGCTCACATATTGAGAGTGGGGTAGAAGGGATCCTCTGAGCCCTAATGCATACAGAGACCCCCCCCCCCCCCCCCCAACGCCATGTATCCCTCATTTCCCAAGCAGCTGCATAGCATTGAAAATTTGTAATCCGTACTCCTTGTAACCTAGGGGATATGAGATGGGGGGTTTCTGCCCCTTCCTAACCCACACTCCATTGTAATCCGTCAAAGATAGG
This sequence comes from Lissotriton vulgaris, assembly GCF_964263255.1. NCBI lineage: Eukaryota > Metazoa > Chordata > Amphibia > Caudata > Salamandridae > Lissotriton > Lissotriton vulgaris. The sequence goes on along the minus strand of NC_141691.1, from coordinate 1,725,952,066 downwards.
ACACAATGTATGTAAGAAATGTGCTCCAAGCCCTAGGTTTTATAGGCAACAATAAATGAAAGGGTATTTGTGAAATGTTGTAACAAGCTAAGATTTGACGATAAGTGTACTATCAATAAATCCTCAATCACCATTTTTTGGCAAATATCCTGTCACGCCTAAAAACAGCAAACATTTGCAATGCAATAGGTCTCACATTAATTAAGTTTGAGCTATTGGCATTGCTAAATATTGCAACACCAATTGCAACAAAAGTCTATAAACTAGGCCAAAAAATGTGTATTTATTTTTGTAGCAATGGTGGCATGCTGCGCTATAGATGAATATGTGTAAAAGTAAAGTGTTCCATACTGCAATTGCTAAAATAGTTAATTGTGAATGCGTTAACAATTGATGTGTGCATGGATGGCTGGTGGTGTGTGTGTCTGGTGGAAGCGTGCACTGACGGCTGGTGGTGTGTGTGCCTGGTGGAAGCGTGCGCTGGTGGTGTTAGTGCCCGGTGAAAGCGTGCACTGGTGACTGATGGTGTCTGTTGAATGTGTGCACTGACAGAGTGGTTACGTGTGGTTTTGCGTGTGGTTATATCACAGCATAACCATTAAACCTGAACGTTTTAACTCATAAAAAGTTCATACAAACTGATGATAGGGCCTTTTTCTGGCTTCACAAACACGGCCTCCTGCACGTCACAGAGCTGCCTCGGTGCGGTATCATCGGTGCAAAACCTATTAGCATTTTGTAGGACGCCTTGATTTTATTTCTTATAAAATGGCAAGAATAAAATGCCAAGAATCTTTTGGAAATCCAAACTTCTGTTCACTAGCTCAGGGAAGGATAATGAAACATACATTTACATTGCGGCCAGCCTTCATGTAATCCTCGGCTGCTCTCTAGGTAAACAACCCCCACGCTCGCACTATAGCCACCGGGTTGCGCGCACTGAAAGAACAAGCACTGATAAAAATCAGCATACTGTAAGGGTTGGGGTGGAACCAATATTCCTCCACCACTGCCCCTGGTGGTTATCTTTTCAGTTCAAAAGCGAGTAAAATAAATATGGCCATGGTAGGTTCTTGTAAATTCTTCTTTTACTAAATCTCGCATAGCATTGCTTACGCGATAGCGAGGTGAGACCTAAAAAGGACTAGAACAATAAGAACAAAGGGCGTTTTTGGTCTGAGTTCCAGCGTCTAGGGCACAGTTCAAGGTTGATTTGGGGGACCCATGGAGAAGAATACCCTGCTGTTTTAATCTGATCATTTCAAAGTGCTTGAACCTCTTTCTAAAAGGAGCGATCAGATGTTAGCCTCTTACATCTAGAAACGTGTGTGGTACACTGCCGGACCTGAAAGTCTTGGTTCTGAAAAACACAGCGCTGACATTCCCAAAATCCAAATGGGTCAAGAAAGATCTAAATACATATTGCAGCAGAAACTTTTCACTCTACACTAGAGATTTGAACCTTCCCTTTAAGACTCGCTGGATTATGGCGGCCAGTGCTTTAAATGGAAATATAGATTTGCTGGTACTCACTACCCCCACAGTACCTGTTTACTACTCATGAGTGCAGGTACGCTCTCAAAAGTATTGAGCAAGTGCTGAGAATTGCAGGTACTCTCCCATTCATATTAAAGAGGTGTAGATACTTGGTATCGGAGAGTACTTGGCCATTTAAAGCACCGAGTGACCCCCCAAAAACAACCTGACATTTAGCGAACAAAAAAAAGGCCCAAAATCCATTTCGGTCTCACACACAAACATTAATGGTGCTATTGCTTAATGAGGCCTTCTTGCAAGAAAAAACACAGTAAAGGAGATTGGAAATAACTAAATATAAAATTAAAATTGCCTTTATTATCAACAGCTCTGAAAATTTAAATGGGTGGGACCTCTTCCAACTTTAAGTCTTAGGAGCACCACCCTCACAGCAATCCAAAAAGTCACAGTCCAGATTAATGACCTTAAACAGTGTAAAAGCCAAATCTTTCTATTTGAGAAACTCAAACTAATCAAAAATCCAAATCTAACAAAGTTCCTAAACGTATTACCTAACGGTATAACTTCTTGCCCAAACAAAATTTATGTGGACGTGGTAGCTTGCAGACATTTTTTGTGGGGTCAATAAGCAAACATAAAATATCAAAGTCAAGACAGAAGAGGACATAAAAGTCTGTTTTAGCTACTCCAACTAAGAGGTGCCATCACTGTTCTATTTTACTTCAAGCTGGGTAACAACCTTTAGAAAATCCCGCACGTGGCTCCATCTCAGAGTTCTTAATCCTTAGCCACAACATTTTATTTGCAGAATCAAATCAAGATAATTGTCCTTAATGTACTAGTTTTGAATAATAGGCAGCCAAAGGTGTATCTAAGCAAAGTCACTTAAAACGTATAAACAAGCGGAAGCGTGTATCTGGTATAGTCACACAGTCTGGGGTAATCAAAGCATTCCCTTGGTCAGTGAAATAAAAACAACTAATTGACTCTTCTGCAATGCCCTGCTTATTCTGTATGCATCAGTTCTTCCTTCATTGGCCTCAGCTCTTATTTATTGGTGAGATTACGATTCTAATGATCTTTGTGGATTTAAATCTACATTTGATATAGTGTAATCTGCATTTGATTATCTGAAAGTACGTTTGATAGAGCAACTGTACTCTGGTGTACACTCAGATTCTGTATTTCAGAAAGAAAAGGAAACGGACTTTCTGGCTTCATCGTGTATTGCTGATTTCATTGTGACTCAGAAGTAACCAAACTTGTAGAACTTGCTTTGGCCTCGTGCGGTACACAGCTTTTCATGTTTTTAATACACTCTGAATATGACCTTGTTTTAACCGTACAGATCATACTTGGCCATGTTTAGACAGGTTTATAATTTAACGACAAATTGGTGATATTTCATATAAAATCTTTTAAGAAAGCCATTCATTGAGGTGATCAGTGAAGATGCAAGGGATCGAACAATGCCCACTCGAATATTTCTTTTCAGATATGAACTCATTCATCAATCTGCCTATGGCATGCTTGACATAACTTTAAATGCAGTAGCATCGGTGCTTAATTTGTAAAATAATAAGGGCCGGGCCCACACGTTTGCTCAGAAGCTGGCGTTGCAGAAGGTCTTGGTACTGAATACCAAGGCTGCATAGCCTAGATTCCCCCTCATGCATCTGCAATCCATCATCAGACACTACCCTCAAACTCACTCATACACATTCTATTTAGTCGCTGCTTTCTCCCACTGCCACTGTATTTTTTAGGTTCGAGGCATGTGGGCTGCTGAATTCATATCTGTGCATAGATCGCCGCCTAGTGTTGGGTCCGGATGATTGCACATTGTTGTCCTGGAAGAGTCTTCGAAGTATCACGAGATAGGTGGCTCCTCCCCTGGACTACAGTGCGCATGGGCATCGACTCCATCCCCAGATTGTTTTTTTCCGCCATTGGGTTCGGATGTGTTTCGGTTCCCTCTGTCGGAACCGATAGTTTTTTAAGTTTCTTTGCTTGAGACCAAAAGGTCTTTAGGATCTCGCGTCGGTATTGTTATCGGTCGGGTTGCTTATTTATCGGCTCCGATCTACTGCTGCCCTTCCGCGTGCTGTCGGCGCGGACGGGCCTACACGACGCTCCAGACTACTTCAACATGGAACGCAGTCCATTTAAGAGGTGCCCAGTGTGTGCCTCAAAGTACCCGCACATCGACGTACACCCGGTGTGCAACAAGTGCTTGTCGCCGGACCACGACGAGGCCAAGTGTATGGCCTGCTCCAAGTTCCGGTCGAAGAAGACTCAAGCTCCGCCGGGCCGCAAGACTGCAGGCCCAGAGTTCGGCACCCCCACCAGCGAACATCTTTGAAGAGGATGTTGAAGACGACACCATCCAAAATGTTTCGGACTCTAACCCGGCGTCGGAGGGCGAGGAAGACTACGACGCGGGAGACGAAGAGTTCGAGGAAGTCGTCGAGAAGGTAGGGGACAACGTCGGGGCCATTGCCACCGTGGAGGATAGCTCGGAGGAGGAGCATCCTCAGACTGACTCCGGGGTCAAACCCCATCATAAGGCCCAGGTCGAGGGATCGCCTTCGGGCCTTACCCAAGACCTTAATACTCGTCCCACGGCCCCGCCTCCTGGCCCGGCCACGGACATTGGTGATGCGCCACTCCCGGTCCAGAAACCGAAAGTGAAGCCATCGGGGTCAACACCATCAGGGTCGAAACCGAAAGTGCAAGTCGCACTGGTTGGATCAAAGGCGCCAGAGGCCTCGGCGCCGAAGAAATCCAAGATGGCCGTCTAGCTCAAGAGCCACGCCAAAATGGCCGATCCGAAGACCACGGTGTCGAAGCCTAAGGCGAAGACGCCTGACGCGGCGGTGTCGAAGCTGGTCGACGCTCTAAAGAGTCGCGTCGACGCCAAGAAGGCAGATGACCATAAGAAGGCCTCAAAGAAGCGTCAGGACGACCCCAAGTCGATGACTGCACCGATCCCAGTCGAGAAAGCAAAGGGAGGTGCCGCGTCGGCTCCGAAGACGGCTGCTTTGGTCGCCGACCCAAATCCGGATTCGGAGGACTCGCTTGAGCCGATCCGGCCCTCCCCATCCCTCACAAAGAAGGTCACGGAGTCCCTTCAGCGGATTCGAGAGGAGGCCGCGGCGACCGAGCCAAAGGACAACGTGCCGCACAAGCCTCCGCAGAAGCCGCCAAAGGCGCAGACGCCGATTCACTTCACGCTACCGCCAAGAACGGCGCCGAAGGCTTTCGCGCCGAAACATGGGGCCGGGGTGCCCTTAAAACTGGTTTCAACGCCGAAGGCATCATTGGTGGTGCGGAAGCCACAGCATCAACCACTGGCAAACTAGGAGCGCTGAGAGGTCATCATCGACGCCAACACAGGCAAGCTCTCTCTCCTCAAAAGGAAAATCACCCCGGAACCTGCGTTGGGGCATTTCCACATTCCCCTTAAACATAAGTTGGACTCTGCGGGTGCGTCTGCCCCTATGGAGCCGGCATCTCCACAGGGTCTGGACCTCTCACCCACTCACTCTAACGCTGGGGAAGGTGACGGAGACGAGGAGGACGAGTATAATTATCCAGCATACTCTGACCCAGAGGATGTGCATGAGCCATGGTCTGCCGGGGGCGACCCCGAGGACCCTCAGTCAGGACACGAGCCGCAGCTTTTTGCTGCAAAAACTTCCCCAACGGAGGACTCTGCAGCCTTCAACGCATTAATTGAAAGAGCTGCAGCCAATCATGACGTCGACCTCCATGCTGACCCAGTGGATGTCAATTTTCTTTTTGACACTTTCTCAGTGGCTGAAAAGACCGTCAAAACATTGCCAATGCTTAAGGGTGTGCTAAAGCATGCGCCAGAGGTTTTCAAGGAGCCCACCCGGGCAAGAGTCATCAATCCTCGCATTGACAAAAAATACAAGGCAGCGCCCACTGACCCAACGTACATCAAGGGACAGTTGCCACTGGACTCTTTGGTGGTCTCCAACGCACGTAAACGAGCCAACTCACAGACCACGGGTGATGCTCCTCCCCCTGACAAAGAATCAAAGGTGTTTGAGGCATCAGGGAAACGTATTGCTGCGCAGGCAGACAATATATGGCGCATATCAAACACGCAGGCGCTACTTGCACGCTACGATAGGGCACACTATGACACCCTAGAAACACTTCTACAGCACTTGCCAGATCAGTATAAGGAGGGCGCTGAAATGCTGATTCAGGAGGGAAAACTTATTACTAATGCCTCCATCAAATGTGCTCTAGATGTGGCTGATACCGCCTCACGAGCAATAAATACTAGTGTTCTGCTGTGCCGGCATGCATGGCTCAGGATATCAGGCTTTAAACCGGACATCCAGACTACCATCCTCAACCAAACAGTGAATCCAGACCACCTGTTTGGACCTGAAGTGGATGCCACACTTGAAAAAATGAAAAAGGACACTGACACTGCTAAATCTATGGGTGCCCTTCAGTCCCAGCAGTTTCGGGGTGGTTCCTTTCGCCGCTCCAATAACAGAGGCACCTCAAGGGGGCAAGCGTCACAGTCCACACAATTCTATAAATCTAACACCCAATCCTCATATACCAACAAGGGTAGGGGTGGATACCGTGGCAACAACGTCAAGGGCAGAGGACGTGGAAATAACAGCTCCAGGTCCTCCACCGCCAACAAACAGTGACGCCTTGTCACTGCCCCCGGACCACACAACACCGGTCGGGGGGGAGACTCCAGCAGTTCCTGCCCGTGTGGAGGTCCATCACCACGGACAGGTGGGTCAAATCTCTTATTCAGTACGGTTATTGTCTGGAACTCACTTCCATCCCACCAAACATACCTCCAAAAACCCGTCCTATGTCCGGCGAGCACTTGCACTTGTTGCAGCAGGAAGTTCAAGTCATGCTGCAAAAAGGGGCAATCGAGCTCGTTCCACTGCAAGAAAGGGGAACAGGGGTTTACTCCCTGTACTTTCTAATCCCGAAGGACGGATCACTCAGACCCATTTTAGACCTCAGACCGCTCAACACGTACATTCTGTCAGAGCATTTTCATATGCTTACTCTGCAACAGGTTCTCCCACTGCTTCAGCAAGGGGACTTCCTGGCAACTCTGGACCTCAAGGATGCATATTTTCACATTCCCCTGCATCCTTCACACAGAAAGTATCTGAGGTTCACCATTCAAAACCAGCACTACCAGTTCAAGGTTCTGCCCTTTGGGGTCACCACGGCACCCAGGGTCTTCACAAAGTGCCTGGCGACAGTGGCGGCGCACCTAAGACGTCAGAACGTACACGTATACCCCTATCTGGACGACTGGCTCATTCAAGCAAAGTCGCACGAACAGTGCGCCGACCACGTGTCCCAAACCATTCACCTTCTGCACGATCTGGGATTCTCACTGAATTACCCAAAGTCCCATCTCCAGCCCGCTCACATACGGCAGTATCTGGGCGCGACCATAAACACTCTGGCGGCTACGGCGCAGCCAAATTCAGGGAGGATCAACAACATTCTATCGCTGATTCAGAAATTCAGACCTCAACACTCACTTCCAGCGCGAGTGTTCATGCAGTTGATAGGCATGATGGCCTCCTGCATCTCCATTGTCCCGCACGCGAGACTACATATGCGTCCGCTTCAAGAGTGCTTAGCACGTCAGTGGACCCAGGCTCATGGCCAATTAAAAGACCTAGTGTTGGTGAGCGGTCGGGCATACAACTCTCTGCATTGGTGGAACCCACAAAACCTTTGCAAGGGCCGACCGTTCCAGGAGCCTGTGCCACAGATTATCCTGACGACGGACGCTTCTCTCCAAGGTTGGGGAGCGCATGTACTCCACTACACAGTGCAGGGACTATGGACACTACAGCAGAGGAAGATGCACATCAATGTGTTGGAACTGATGGCAATCTTCATGGCCTTAAAGGCGTTCAAAGTACATCTGTGCAACAAGGTCGTGTTGATCCGGACGGACATCATGACGGCCATGTACTACATTCAGAAACAGGGAGGGACACACTCTCCACAGCTGTCTCATTTGGCTCAGAGCATGTGGAAGTGGGCCATTCAGAGGAACATCTTCCTCATGGCAGAACACCTCCCAGGCAAGGACAACCAGATGGCGGACCTGCTCAGCAGGCACAGCCACCAAATGCACGAGTGGGAGATACATCCATCAGTACTCCAGCCGTACTTTCAGACATGGGGTCATCCAGAAATAGACCTGTTCGCCACAAGGGAGAACGCAAAGTGCCAAAGCTTCGCCGCCAGGTTCCCACACCCGCAATCGCAGGGCAATGCGATATGGATGAACTGGTCAGGCAAATTTGCGTACGCTTTTCCCCCAGCACCCCTGATACCGCTGGTGGCACGCAAGCTCAGGCAGCACTCAATGACCCTCATCCTGGTTGCTCCAACGTGGGCTCGCCAACCATGGTACACCACGTTTCTGGAACTGTCCGTGGTACTGCATCAAAGGCTTCGTCTCACACCCAGCCTTCTGACGCAGAGCCATGGCGACATTCAGCACCCAGATCCGCAACAGCTCAACCTGGCGATCTGGCTCCTGAAGTCTTAGAGTTTGGCAACCTTAACCTTCCTCCGAATTGCATGGACATCATTCGGGAGGCAAGAAAGCCCACTACTAGAGCCTGTTATGCGGCCAAGTGGAAGCGGTTTGTCATTTACTGTGCAAACCACAACATCAATCCACTAGATGCTTCCATTCAGAACATCATCTGTTACCTGTTTCATCTGTACCAGTGTAATTTGGCATATACTTCCATCCGCATTCACCTGTCTGCGATGGCCGCATATCTCCAAAATAGGCAGCACCTTTCACTTTTCAAGGTGCCTGCTATCAAGGCTTTTCTGGAAGGACTCAAAAGGGTCATTCCACCACGGACCCCTCCAGCTCCGGAATGGAACCTCAATGTGGTTCTTACAAGACTGATGGGTCCTCCCTTTGAGCCACTACATTCCTGCGAACTTCAGTTCTTGACTTGGAAGGTGGCTTTCCTAGTAGCAATTACTTCGCTACGGAGAGTTAGTGAGCTGCAAGCCCTCACTATCCAGGAGCCATTCTTCCAGGTTCATGCTAACAGGGTAGTGCTCCGCACTAACCCCAAATTTCTACCCAAGGTTGTGTCTCAATTCCACATAAACCAAAGAATTGAGTTGCCAGTGTTTTTTCAAAATCCTAAGTCACTGGCGGAGCGGATGCTCCACACCCTTGACGTCAAGAGGGCCCTAATGTATTACATTGACAGGACCAAGGATTTTAGAAAGACTAAGCAGCTTTTTGTTGCCTTTGCGTCACACCACAAAGGTAACGCTATTTCCAAGGCTGGTATTGCTAGATGGATCGTGAAATGTATTCAGATCTGTTACGCAAAAGCTAAACGCACTCTTACAATTCCACCAAGAGCCCACTCCACCAGAAAGTTGGGGGCCTCTATGGCCTTCCTTGGAAACATTCCCTTAGAGGACATATGTAGAGCAGCCACATGGTCTACCACACATACATTTACAAAGCATTACTGTGTAGACGTGCACTCTAAACAGCAGGCAGCTGTAGGGCAGGCTGTTTTCAAGACACTTTTCCAAACTGCTGCAGATGGCACGGGCGGCCGCCGCTAATGGAGGGACTGCTATGTATTCTATGCACAGATATGAATTCAGCAGCCCACATGCCTCGAAATGCAAATGCTACTTACCAGTATGCATCTGTTCTTGGCATGTAGGGCTGCTGACATTCATATCGCCCGCCCTCCTCCCCGGCGCCTGTAGCAGCTGCAGTGTTTACATGCATTTCATGCCATGGTCATCACTCACAAAGTTCACTCCATCTCGGCCACAATGGCTAAAAACAATCTGGGGATGGAGTCGATGCCCATGCGCACTGTAGTCCAGGGGAGGAGCCACCTATCTCGTGATACTTCGAAGACTCTTCCAGGACAACAATGTGCAATCATCCGGACCCAACACTAGGCGGTGATCTATGCACAGATATGAATGTCAGCAGCCCTACATGCCAAGAACAGATGCATACTGGTAAGTAGCATTTGCATTCTCCTTCCTATCCTGTTCTTTTTTTGTCTCTTGCCAGGTCAAAGTCTGCTGAGGAAAAATAATTGCAGATGCCCAAAAGTAAATTCAGGTGGGTTACATCGGCAACCAGATACTCCAATTAAGCACTGACTAGCACTACTGAGGCACTACATAGTTGTGTATCGCAGAGGATAAATATAACTTTTTTGTGCACAGAGCCCCCATTATGCAATTGATGAGTCCTGATGACAAGCAACCGTGATATTGAGTGGTCTGTAAACGTAAGGAGAAAGACATAGGAATACCACGGTATATATTTTTCATAGTACTTTTTTAATTCGGAGAATGTGCGTTTACATTACAGCAGTATTCATTTATACCGTTGCATGCTACACTAATTTCCGGGCTTCTCATTAGTACAAATCCATAAATTAATGGGATTAATTAATTTCTCTGCATTTTGGAAAATCTAGATTTGATTGGTATAACTTAATCCTTCGAGAATTGAGACTACAGGTTAATGCCAATATAGTTGTGAACAAAGACCTAAGACACTACTAGCTATGTTATGAAAGCAGCCACAACACACTGCTTATACACAGTAAGCACGCCAGTGCCAAGAACTACTGCCTTCGGAACCTGCTGTCCACAACCACCAGCCTTGCTCATGCGCCACAGGATGCAGACATTTTACCAGCACGTCTCTGCGACTCAACTACAGTAAAAAGATAATACACAGACATCGGTGAACTGGTGCTTTATCTAAAGTTTGCGCATGGAAATTTCCTCTCGTGGCTCTGTGCTTGTGACCGTCCCACCCAGTGCAAAGGCGTGAAAGTTAAAGGTTAGTGCATGCAGCTCGGTACATGCATAAGACACGGCTGTGGCACTCGCCCTCCACCTCACTGTCCTCTTGTGGCTCTGTGCGAGTGACCATCCCACCCGGTGCAAAGGCATGAAAGTTAAATGTTAGTGCATGCAGCTTGGTACATGCACAAGACAAGGCCATTGCACTCGCCCTCCACCTCACCACAAAAAAAAAAAAAAAAACACTCCCGGCAAAATTCTAGTCTACTCGTGAAATGAGCTGGCTCGGCCTGATAATCGTTATGAGATAACGGCTTGTTTTAGTCCGCTCCAGACAGCCTAAACTTTGCAAGATCTACGCCACAGTTAAACAAGAGGAGGGGGGCCACAACCAGCGCTTGCATTTGCCGGCAGGGACTGAGACGTCCGTCAGGGATAAAAAACAGATGGCACACTGCATGTGATTAAGTGCGAGCAAAGTGGAGGAAAACTGTAGTTAGGCGCCGCTGCCTCTGGACTACACGGAAGTGACAATAGGGCCAACAAAAATCAAGAACACAACAGCAATGCCAAACTTAAACTAATCACGAGGGGCAGGAGAAATTACACGGAGGTGAAGCCAATATACAGATTACTTTAGTCTTGCTGAGACAGCGCATGCAGCACATGCGCTGCCAAACAAGAGACCTAAAAACTGGTAGCTCACTATTGTACTGTCTTGTGCAGCCTGGTAATACAAACGGCAATGGTAAAATCAACACATGAACAAAGATCACTTGGTTTGCATGAAAACGCACATACCATGTTACTAGGGCGCTATTAATTTTTGTGCCCTGGCCTTCAGCTGCATTCCATTCCTCCAAACATTTTCTAGAATTTACTTATGCCAAGTAACACTCTCCAAAACTCAAAGAGACCCCATGGGTATCTTGCAACACACAATTAATACTATTGAATTATTTACCTGTTGCTTTTTTGACAACTTCAGCTGAAGTATAGTGGAACAGTGCGGATGCTGCCAATATCCTGTACGAAAACTGCAATGACTCTATATCCAGAATGCATAAATCTAAAAGCTGGAAGAGAAATACAGATTCATTGAATTAAATGGTTTGCAAGACAAGTTTGTCAGCCAAGTCATGCTACAAGTGGTTCTGCGATACATAGCTCTCAAAAACTACTGTGTGCTATTCAGTCTACTCGCTGTAGACACTATCGATCAACCCACTTATGCTTCTTCACTAATTATATTAAAATCTAGATACTTGTTTTGTGCCAGTATAGAAAGGTATTGGTACTCAAGTGATCTTTACTTTCTAATGATTGATGCTTCTCGACATTCTGACAAATGGAGCCCATGAAGTAAATCACATGCCAGTTTCTCATAATTTGGCAAACAGCATCATCTACGGTTTTGTGAATCTGCTGATGCATTATGTAGCAGGTGAATGGCTTTGGGAGAGCCCACTAATGTGCCCAAATGCTCGCTGATACACCCCTTTGAGTAGTAGGTGGACATTCTACTCTCCAGTCACTTGGGGAAGAGCGAGAACTTGTTTTATTTTAATGGGTATACACAATTTTAGCTAACTAGCTACACATCTGATTTTTCTGTTCCGTGACATTGCTTTTATTAGTGGAAAATCTTTAATCGTGGATTATAATGCATTGCCATGCTTTAAACCAGTTGGTTTTTTACCTTTTGACTTCTGGGGACCCCTACTTAACATTGGAATTTGGGGACCCTATTGAGTTATTGCTAGAAGCGTTTGACCCCAGCCTAGTCCTTTTTTATTATTTAAACTGCAAAAAATACAGAAGCCTTCATCAAATAAAAATTTAACATTTTATTTAATGCACGAAAATATTTAAAAAATATAAATTTCAATAGGAATATTGGCCCATTTATATTTTCAATTTAGGATACTCATTGTCCGTGCCTTGTTCTGTTTCATACATGTGCACCGTTCCCACAAATCAAGGGATACTACCTTACATTTTTTTATCAAAAATTTAAGTGACCTTATTGTCTGTTGCATGTGCTTAAAGAAAATGTACCGAAAAATACGTAAGACCATGTTATATATCAAAGATATAAATACCAAAAAAAAAAAAGTCAAAGTTCTTTAAAAACAGGAAATCCTTACCTGTGCGATCTGTATGAATTTCTCCTGAGAATACTGAGGTTGGAGTACTTTTGGAAATTCCTTAAGCGAGTCCACTTGAAGATACAGATTCAGCCACGAAATTATGCTCACAGGACACAGTTCCCATTTTAAAGCCTAAGGCCAAACAAAATAGTTCAAAGGTTTTTAAAAAAAAATGCAAACCTTTCAATCCTAAAATTAATGGTGTACACTTTTGCATCAGTTCCATCTGCATGCAACTCATGATCAAATCACACCTCAGAAACAAGACATTAGCAAAGTGACTGGAATTACGATAAGGTAGTGTGACCAAGGAAGTCCATTGTATGGGGTTAAAAGGTATTTGAAAGGCTTAGTAGAAGAGAATGAATATCACAGATTTAAGATTAAAGACGTGTTGTGCAGATTATCCCCATGGAAAACAAATCGAAGCGTCGGGCACTGCAACAGGATAAACTGGTCGGTTTCATTTAGGATGCAATCGATACAAGTAGGTATCTGAACTCTTAACCCCACCTGCAGCAGTCTGCACAAATTAAAAAGTATACGGTTTAGAAGCCCAGTTTCCTACACATCCCACAATGTCAGCCCTCCCAAAAAAGTCTTCAGGTTAGTAAAGTAACATTCATACATAACTTGCTGTAATCCACTAATAGAAAGATTTAAATATCATAGAGCCAAAATATGGATGTATCTCCACAACCAAAATATTTTAACGTAAATATAGAGTATATTAACTTCTATTCAAAATATATATATATATATATATATATATATACACATATACATACACACACACACACACACACACTAACCAAATGAAGAAATCACACTTGTGGATGGTGAAAGGACTCTGTAGGTTTTTTACAGGGTCCACAAAAACAGGGCGGGTTTCGTCTCACGCCCTTTTCACATATATATATATATATATATATATATATATATATCCCCTTCAAGAAAACCTAACTCCCTTCGAAAACCTGAGCCCGTGGTTCTGGCAGAGATAGACCGGTATGCAAATCTAATCAAAATTGTTACGCTAGAAACGTGCTCTCAGGACAAAGGTTCAGCAAACTCTCAGGACAAAGGTTCAGCAAACTCCAATCAATAGTAAGGGGATTTATTAAATGCCATAACCCTACGTTATGAAATGTTATAATTCCCCTTACTATTGATTGGAGTTTGCTGAGCTTTTCTCCTGAGAGCACGTTTCTATTGTAACAATTTTGATTGGAGATATAGATATATACTCCTTATTTTGCCATACAATCTAACTAGCATCACATATTTTCTTTCCTATGACGTTTCCTTCTTAGATCTAGAATACTGCTACTGCTATTAGACAATTACTCTCTTTCACTGACACTTTCCAGTGCTGTGTCACTGCCATAGGAACACTTTTGAAAGCCCTTCCTGGCTCGTATAACCAAGATGTCTTGCAAACTCCTTGTGTTGCCTTTTTCTCTCACAAGTGCTCACCTTGGGATCCAAGTGTGTGCAGGATAGGTGGGAAGTACTGTAGATCTGTGATCAATAAGCGGATAATGGACCAGCAAAGATCAGTCGGAGTGAACTCTATTGTTCCTTTTCTTCTAGTTAGTTTGTTTTCAGTTGCCACTGCCTGCCACTTCAAGTCGATTGCACCCACCGTTTGATTTCCTTTTTCCTTCTGGATTATCACCCTATTATTGACTCACTGGCCTGTCTGGGAATACTATGGGAGCTGGACCAATGGGGCCGCTGTGTTCTCCCTTTACACAGTGCTGCTCTTTGTTGAACTGCACTGCCCTGCATTGCATTGCACTTATTAGTGCTTACACTTTGGCAGGCTTTACGCTTTAGCTCCAAAGTTGGAAACAATATGTTAAAGGAGAGCAAGCTTGGATAAATTTGGATATAAATATTGGGGTATGTGTTACCTTTAATATGATGAGCTCCATTGTTAGGATATCCTCTTCGCTGCACGCACCATCTGTGACGTATGCAAACTCCTGCAGTTTAGGAGGGTAGATTTCCTGCAGGGGTTTAAAGGTATTGTGCACGTTAAAAACAAGCAAGCAACATCAAGAGTACGCAGACCTACAGCAGAGATTTTGGTGGCCCTAGCAAGATGGAATTCTGATCCTTTAATTTCACCTCCACCCTTGTAAGTGTCAACTACTAGAAGTGATTTGTAATACCAATGGAAGGGTGTGGCATGTTTTAATGTAAATCTCCCTGAAACACACTCAGTTTATTGTGACCTGCCTCACTGCTGCTGGTCAATGTATCTTCTTGTGGGGACATCAATGCACCCTTCTAGCATCCTCAGTATTTATTTATTTTAAAAGTTTTATATAACGCGAACAAGATCTTCGCAGATATCAGAGCGCTTTACATAGAAGGGTACATGAGGGAACATAGTCAAACAAGTAAATCAATAGATCACACAGTACAAATAGGTGACTGCAAAGCCAATCGTGTGGGTAATAAGACAACTCATACAAATAAGTAAAGGGGTCAAGCATGTAGTACAAATCGGTGCAGGGTGTTAATAGGGTTCAAGATAGTAGTTCAAGTGTATTTAGCCATGAGGATAGCTTTTACTTCTTTTTTAAAGAGTGTAGTGGAGGAGATAAGCCTGGTTTCGGGCGGGAGTGAGTTCCAAATCCTAGGCGCCATTCCTGAGAAGGAGCGCTTGTATGTTTTTTCCTTCCGGAATCTTCGAGGTTTCAGCAGAAGATTGTTTGTGCCTCTCGTGTTTCTGATTCCCCCAGAGATTGTCAATTTCTGAGCAAGTTAGCCGGGTGAGTTTAGGTGTACCGCCTTGTGTGCCATGCAGGCGATTTTCAGATGTATTCTGGCTTCAAAAGGCAGCCAATTCAGGGATTTCAAGTCAGGGGTAATGTGGGAGTGCTTTTTTGACCCAGTGATGAGTCTCGCTGCAGCATTTAGAGAAGCTTTTAGTGGTGCGGTTGTAGTTAGGGGGAGTCCGCAGAGGGCGGTGCTGCCGTATTCAATTCGTGGGATGACTAGTGCTTGTACTGCAGTTTGGAAGTCTTTGGCTGGGAGGTAGGGTTTAAGTTTCCTCATAGTATTGATCTGGAAGTTCGCTCCCTTTGTTGCCTTGCTGATATGTTGCTGCATGTTGAGATTGGTGTCGAGTGTTATGCCTAAAGATTTTGCTGAGTCCACGATGGTGGGTTGGACATTGAGTGCGGTCAGGAGTTTAAGCCAGTGTTGAGTGGTGGATATCTTCGCTGGAGGTGAGATCAGAAGGAACTCTGTTTTCAGGGCATCGAGTTTGAGGTGATTGTCGGCAAGCCAGGATTGGGTGCATCTGATCGTTGAGTTCAGGAGCAGGATGTCATTGGGTGATTGTAATTTGAGGTAAAGTTGGGTGTCATCGGCGTACATGTGGAAGTGTACATTGGATGCTTGTAGCAAGGTGGTGAGAGGTTCCATGACTAGGTTGAACAAAGTTGGGGATAGAGAGGATCCTTGGGGGACGCCTAGCGTTACAGGTATTGGCGAGGACATCAGGTTGTTGCTCTTGAATTTCTGCGACCTGTTGTGAAGAAAGGAAGTGAACCATTTGAGGACAGTTCCAGATAAGCCCATTATTGTGTTTAGTAATTCTAGTAGATTCTCATGTTTAACGGTGTCGAATGCTGAGGAGAGATCAAGAAGGATGAGGAGGCAGGTGTCGTTTTGGTCTAGCATTTGAAGTGCGTCGTCAATTATGTGAGTCATAGCAGTTTCTGTGCTGTGTCCTGCTCGGAAGCCTGACTGGTGAGGGTTGAGGAGATCGAATTGCTCAATGCGTTTAGTCAATTGTAGTTGGGCGCATTTTTCCAGCAGTTTGGCGAGAGTGGGGATATTGGTGATGGGATGGTAATTGTTGAGATCAGAGGGGTCGGCTGTTGGTTTCTTTAGTAGAGGTGTGACCTGACCAACTTTGAGGGAGTCAGGTATGCTTCCTTGTTGGAGAGAGCTGTTGATGATTTTAGTCCAGAGAGGGAGAAGCAAAGGGGTAAAGTCTTTTACTGCGAAGGCAGGGAGGGGGTCCGTGAGGTGATTGGATGGTTTCAGGGTGCTGAGTAATTTGCAATTTCTTCTTCCGAGTATGTGCCAAAGGTTGACCATGTAGCCTTGTTTTTTGGTTCAGTGGGTGCTAGGCATTGGGGTTTGGAGTAGAGGCTTGCGTCAAGGGGGAGATCGCTTTTTATTTTGTCAGTTTTTTGGATAAAGAAATCAGCGAAGTCTTCACAGGAGGGTGCCTCACGCCCAGTGTTGAGTGGTTGTGGTTGCTCCTTGGATTGTGACTTGATTAGCTCAAACAGTTTTCTCGGGCGGTTTTTTGCTTGGTCAAGTTGGAGGCTGAAGAAGTCCGATTTTGAGCGTTTTATTTTCCTGAAGTAGGCGTTTCTCTTTTTCTTCAGATCTTTTAGGTGCATTGCGGAGGGAGCTGATCTCCAGGTCCGTTCTGCCATTCGCATGTCTCTTCTATCCTCGTTGAGACTCCCGTCGTACCATGGTTTGGAGATTTTAGTAGAGACTCTTTTTAGCTGCATAGGTGCAGCCTCATTAATTATAGAGGTCATAGCGTTGAGATAGTGGTCAGTCAGAGTTTGGACGTCCGTGGCGCCTGCAGGTGGGAGTAGGAGATTGCAACTGTTAGGGGGCAAAGAGCCTGGGTTGAGCTTTTACGAGTCTCTTTTCCAGACTTTAGGCTTGGAGAGTTGCACCGGGTTGACTTTGACTTTTTCGTTGATAAAGAATGTGATAATATGATGATCTGACCAGTCACAGGGTTGGATGGATTCGAGTTGGATAGAGTCCTCTTTGGAGATAATCAGATCGATGGAAGAACCTTTCTCGTGGGTCGGGCTGTCGCATATTTGGGTGAGGTTAAGGGCACCGAGGAAATTTTTAAGACTATTTACCACCGCGTCGTTGCGGTCATTCCAGTGGAGGTTGAAGTCACCAAGGTATATTTGGGTGAGCTGCCGTCCGGAATTGGTTGAGATCATATCCATGATTTGTTGGGAAAAGGTGAGGTTGCCCCTGGGTGGGTGGTAAATGCTGTGAAGAGAACATATCGGTCTGCCCTCACTAATAATGTCGAGGCAGATGTATTCCCAGGATGTTGGGGATGGTAGGGATGTGGAATTGACTTTCTGAACAGAGGTTTTTCCTGTAGATGCATGCGATTCCACCACCTATTTGGCCTGTTCTGTCGAGCCTGATAATGTGGTATTTGGGAGGAACCAGAATGTCCATTATGGGTGTCGAAGCTTCAGTTAGCCACGTTTCAGTCAGGATGATTAGGTCAAGGTCCCGCGATAAGAGGAGCTCAGCAATGGCTGCTGAATGTTTCGTGGCTGATCTGCACTTGAGAAGAGTGCATTTGAGACGGGGTGTGTAGAGGGTGTTAGTTGGTTCTAG
Source organism: Lissotriton vulgaris (assembly GCF_964263255.1). NCBI lineage: Eukaryota > Metazoa > Chordata > Amphibia > Caudata > Salamandridae > Lissotriton > Lissotriton vulgaris. The sequence goes on along the minus strand of NC_141691.1, from coordinate 1,725,934,118 downwards.
CGAGAGAGGGACTTTTCTAAGGTTATTGGGGATGGAGAACCTGCTGTTTAGTGTGGGTGGTCTAAGGGGATTTGGGTGTATCGTGGGAATGTTGCGGTGTGGGGTGCTTGTGTGAGTTTGGGGGGCTGGGTCATAGGAGCGGAGAAGGGTGAGTGTGTCGAGGTCAGAGGAAGAGTTGTGGGTGCGGCGAGGGCGGTTGTTGCGATTAAGAGCTGGGATTGATGTCAGATTGGGGGATAGCTGAGTGCGAGAGTTAGTCGGAGGGGTGGGGGACAAGTTTGGCGGGGAGGTGTAGATGTGTGAGGGGTTGCAGGGGCGATGCGGGGGACGAGGGCAGTTGCTGCGCCTATGAGCAGGGATTGACGCCTGGTGTGGGGCGTGATGAGGGTGGGAGTCCGCCAGCGGAGTAGGAGACAAGTTGGGAGGGGGGGTGGAGGTGGGTGGGCGGTGTATGGAGAGTAGTTCTTTGATGGCGTGAATGTCTTCTTTGATCTGAGTGAGGGTGGCCGTGATGTATTCCATCGTAGGGTAGGTGGTGGGGGTGGGAGTGGCAGTCAGGGGTGAATGGCTGACCAGGAAATTCGTGTGCAGGTGGGAGGGAGGGCTGGTGTTCGAGCAGGTCTGCGTTGTGTTGGTGTGCGGGATGGGGTTAGGGAGGCGAGAGGTTTTGGACGGGAGGGGTGTGGATGAGGTAGGGAGGAAGTTGGTGTTATGGGTGAGGGCATTGGTGGTAGGCGGGGGAGTTAAGGGTGTCAGTAGCAAGTAGGACGCTGGAGGAGCCCAAATATTTTGGATCAGCCTTACCCAGAGAGCTGAGGCACAATGACCAGCCTGTCGCTGAAACTTGGTGGCGTGCTGAAACCCACTTTACCCATCAACTCCATACAATTTTAATGCCAAGCCTACACCAATTGGCATTACCAATGTTTGTGCTCACTGACACCTTTTATGAGACATTTTGTGCTCCTCCTGCACAACCATGATGAGTATTGCATCTGTAACAGATCTCTAGTTATTTGATGTTCCGTGGTCACAGGAAGAAGCAATGGTGCTGTGGGTATGCAGTTCCTATTAGGATGTGTAGCTCTACTGAGGTCAGAAAAGTTATAAGAAGTCAGCAGGGAGCGCAAATCTTTTGGAACTAATACCCTGAAACACCTAGTTATGTGTCATGCTTCGCCATTGGGCTTTTGCTCCACATGAGGTCGGCGCTACAATGCCCGATGGGCATCCATAATCTTTTAATAAGCTGCCTGTGAAGGATAGGTGTGGGAGTCTCAGTGTAGATTGATGTAGTAATTGGGTGCGAGTGTAATGTTAAATATGCCAAATTGCGTGAGTCTTGTATTATCACCGACTGACTCTGAAGTATGACACCTATCTAGGTGTCAGAGGGCACACACACTAGACTCTTTAGAGCCTGCCTGACCCAAGTAGAATTACACATCTTAATAGGAACTGTATAACCCCCCGACTACTGATCTGGACCAAGTAAGCTGGATCTTAGTGTGCCGGAGTCCCTTTATCTTGATAAAAACTTTGAAAGAAGCACTCACAAAACCCAGTTTGAAGTCACAATAGCCTTTTTAGGGTGCTGTGAAGACATTGGGTAAGTTGGTTTAGTATCAACACTTACTCATGCACTGCCATTTCAGAAATAGCTTCACTGTCCCCTGCGGCAAGGACTGTAGTGCATATGCAACTTTCCACATAGAGGTTTCGGAACGATTACTAATGGTCAACGTTTTAGAGTGACTGAATACCAGAATATGTAAACTGTTTGACCTACCTCAAGCTTGGCTGCAATGAACAACGCAGAGATCCCAATAAGTTGAAGCATGTTTTTGTGGATATCACTTTGTGTGACCATGAATCTGTCAAAGAAATCTTGAGCTAGGTAGAATGTGTCCCTGTGCAGAGTGTAAACTTCACACACCTAAAATTGAAAAAATATATATATTAAATTATAATATATTACATTTTCACAGGCAATACAAAGCAACTTGTCCAAAATAGTGAGCAAACCACACAATCTTTAAATTGCATTGGAACCTTTTATTAGTTTCCTGCTTAAACTTCTTTCACCTCTTGTTACCAATTATACAATATTGTAAATCAACCTCTGGCTTTTGATGCCACCAAATCCCTCTTCTTGGTCTGATCCATTCTAAATTTTTTCTACACTTAATTAGTCTACTTACGGATAGATTTGCTTATTTTGAATTGATATCTAACAATGCCATGCACGTTGGGTCGTAAAATATTCTACTCATCTCCACCCACGAAGGCTGCCCATCCATTCCAGGTTTGATTTTGAAAGCATGGTCTTCAGAGGCTCAGGGATCCCTACTCTGGCGCCCATCTTCTAGATTACCATGTCAACTCCACTCTTCCTCTAACATTACCTTATCTCACAACTGGCCAAGCCAGTTCTTAAATACTGGAGTATTACTTATACACTATCAATTAAGAAAGTTCCTCCAACCACCCCTCCTCCTTTAAAGTTCCATGTTTTTCTGCTACCAGATGTGTCTGTAGAGCACATGGTTTTATGCGCTAGTGAGATTTATAAATTATACAAGAACCCCTTTTACAATTGGGATGAAAAACAGACCTCTTAGTAGTGTATAATGAAGCCCCAAAACAAACCTCAAAGAGCCAGTCCAGTAGTATCGCTCTCATGTTTGGTTTCAGCGTTGGATGCTGCAGCAGCCAATGTTTGTCATGGACATATCTGGTCTCCTTGTTCACCATTTTGCGCCAGACATCTTTTGAGCTTCCCCAGCTACAAAAGTAAAGAGTGCGTAAAACTTAATGCCTATTTTTCGACCCCATTGTTCTACAACAGCAAAACTATATTAATCTTTTAGACCGCCCAGGGTGCACATTCCTCATTAGCATTCAATTCAGGCTTCGCCTGGAAAGACACAGATAATGATGGGACTAAACTGTTTTTGAAACAACAAAAAAATACTGCTATCAAGTCCCCTATTTACAAATTTTACATGGCAGTGACCCAGAGGCTAAAAACCGAATATCCCAGGAGGTGATATAGAAAACGTCTGCTTTGACACCAGTGGCTTTTTAGGGAGCTGGAAAGTGTCATATGTATACAATTATCTGTTGTTTTGTCGGCCAAATAATGCTCAATACTACCTAGTAAATGATGGGGTTTTCTGGACTTTGCAAATCTTAGCTTTGCATTTAAGTGTGGCGAATAGCCTACACTGGTGTGAAACCGTTAAGTAGAAAGACTAGTCCGATACATACACGCTTGCTTGCAACCCTGGTACAAATGTGTCTGTAATTTGAGTATTATTCTAGTTGGGACATCACTAGTCGCATGTGATAAAATTGCACACCTCCTGTACTATAGGAGCTCCAGGGAATACAATTCCTAATCAATGCCCCAAGTCGTTTTGTGTGGTTGCGAGGGCAAGACGTGTTTATGTCTATTTACATGAATGGGACGACGTGCTTCCAAGTGCCAGGACTGGGGGAGGGACGGGTGCGTTAAAGTGGAAGCACAGCGGAGGGCGCCAACGGGAGAGGTTGCAGGTATGCGCTTGATGGGTTTCTTAGCACCTAATCCCGCCATTTCCCATGCCTGCCTTTTGGTATGCAGAGAGAGGGTGGGGACACTTCACTCCAGGGAAGGGGCGCGAACGTGACCTTTTGTTTGACAAAGGAAGGGTACTTGAGGGGGGTTTGGCGTTAGCACTGCCACCAGTTGCTGATGTGCATTTAATTCCCTTTTTAAGCCAGGGCATTTATGGGTTGTTTTCTTACAATACATAGGAGGTTAGTGTATGCATATCTTCCTACTATAAATCTTCCCAGAATTTTGAGAACAGCGGCGAACCACAGGTACAATTACACAAATAAGACAGTATATAAAATAGACAGCGCCGATTAGCTGTTGACTGCCCACCCCACGTTTCTATAATCTGTAAAAAAAAAAAAAGCTGAAATAACATGAATAAACCAATTAGAACTTGCCTGAGGCTGGGCAGCGGGGAAGGCGTTATGAAGATGTTTTTAAACCGGTACTGCGTGAAGCTGGACAGATCACTGGTAATACCCATGTCTTTGTGCGGAGTTTCAATTAAGATGCAGGGGCTAACGCCTCCGGATATCAGGGGGGACCAGCAGCTCTGCAGAGAAAACAAATATCACCATGTTGGTTCGACGCTGCTCGCTTGCAAAACATGGCGCAATTAACAGCCTGTAACAGCTCAGGTAGGCGCATTCCTCTGCAGACATATGGAAGTATGCGCTTCACGGCTCTATGTCCGATATACACTCTATTGGCACATATTCCAACTAAAAATTGAAGCTAGGACGACCTACGCAGCGCCATTTCCCAATGAGGAACAGTTTATTATAAAAACAAAAGTGCTAATAAAATCTGCATTGTAGTGGATCTTTATTTGCAGAAACCCAGTGACTCCGCAAGGTGCGTGACCACTCGGACAATGCTCGCAGTAAAAACTGTGGCGTCCTTGAGTAAGTTCAGTGAATGAATCCAGGGTCTGATATCGATGGGTCCCACTGTATTCCGGCTCAGTGTGAAAGGAGACACCTCTTCCTGTTCCTCCTCCGAAGCGGAAGTTTACAGTGACACTGTGTACAGTCAGCTGCGCGCCTATTGGCTGGACTGAGTCACGTGGAATTTTCCCCGGGACTTTCAAAAGTGCTCTATGGAAGTCTCCCAGCTGAAACCGAGCTGCTGCATCCGTGGTAAATAAGAGCTTCGAGAGCAGCGACCAAAGATCGGGAAAGAGGGTGGACAACCTGCATGGGGGAAATGCGAATGCAAGAAACTAGCGGCGCCACCAGTTTGTTCCCGCAAATTGCTGATTATATTCTGGATGGTGTTACCAAGGAACACGAAGCACCTAAGCTCTGCAGGGAGGTCCTCGGTAACAGCCAAGTGGTTAAAGCCAGTCTAGCAGCAAGGAAGACATTGGGCGCTAGATTACATTTCTAATCGGACGCAAAAGAATGTCTCCGCCACATGGCGGGATGCCGCGGCTGCCCCCATGAGAGATGCAGTCCATTCTCTGCCCGGAAATAGCTTTCTTCGCAAACTACTTGAGGGCCACACTCGGGAAGAGCAGGTCGCTTGGAGATGCAAACATTAAGTAAGCCACGGAATACGCGGCAGATAGGAACGCGAGAAGGCGCGCGCGCCAAGATCAGCAGGAGCTCAGGCAGGGAAGCAGCTGTTCTGCACCCGCGCTGGGGGTCAACCCCTCTTACGCCAGGACATGGGATCGACTATGGCGCTTGGCAGGCCAGGCTGCCATAAGGGCAGTGTATACAGCAAAGCAATATATTCAGAGTAGTCGGAAGCGTCCTCACACACATGTCAACTCTACACCAGCATCAGACATCTAAGCACTCTCACATTGGCACTTACCTGGATCTCGTACTGTTGCTTTTTAATCTTGTGGTGGTTGTCGTATTTCCCATTCGAATCCTGAAAGGGGAAGACAGTATGTTAAACCTTGTCCGGCACATGCATTAAAGGCTAACTCCCGCCACATGTCCCACTGCAGGTCTTTACCTCGGTTTTTCTCTTCTTGGGGCGCAGCACAGACAGAGCATTCTCCTCGTCCATCTCCAGCTTAGGGTTTCTTGCTTGCAAGCGATCACTGCAGAGTACAAACAAGTCAGGCCAGGAGCATCACACAATGACGGGACAGTGAATAAGACATAGGTACGAGAGCTCACCTGCGTCTGGACATCCTGCTTGGTGTCTTTCAGGTCTCCTGTAAAAGAAAGCAAGCGATTGAACGTCAGAATTATGACTACTAGGCTGGAAGACAAATCAACCCAAAGGAAAAGCACCCCCACCCTGTATAGGCGCGCAATTGGGGGACAAAAGAGCACCTTTAGAGCGGTTACTGAAAACCGCGCATCGCAAAGAATGAATGGTCTAATGCAGCCATATGCGAGGAGGTTTCAAGCAGAAGTCTCCCTTGTGTAAACCGTGCCAGTGTGCTAATGAATGAGTAGTTGGTGCAGATGGCAGCTGCTGTCATTGCAGCCCTTGTCCCTCGAGATGCGAACACACAAGTCTCCCCTGCACGAAGAAGAACCCCAGAACACAGGGACTGCCCTTTATCATGTATCCTGCATCCCGGGGGGACACCCCGGCTTTCGGATGTTTGAATTTAAGAGGGAAGAATGCGTTCCGCGCCAAATCGCTACGGGCGGTAAAGACGGCTCCCGCGCCCGAATGCCCGCGTCCGGCTTGAGGTTTCCTCAAATTATCCGATCTTTAACCGAGGGTAGGTGGGGGGCACGGAGACCCCACCGGGGGCCAGAGATCCCTGTACAGCAGCTAATGCCGGTGCTAGGGTTGGAAAAGCCGGGGAAAGACGTCCTGTTTTCCGATCATAATCCTCGTGCAGGGGTAGCCTACTGTAGCAGAAAAAAATGTGCTGGGGGGTCCTGTCCCGCCAATGGCCACCATATCTTCAAAGATGGGGTGCAAGTACTCCGACCCCTTCCTCACACTCGCGGCGCGATGTCGTCGCTCACTGCCTGTCCCTCTCTGAAGAAGATTCTACGGCCGGGGGCGAGCCTGTGTGTGCTGGGGGGCTGGCTGCCCAGCGAGGGGGTCCTGTCTCTGCTCAGGGTCCGGCAGCTACTCACCACAAGAAGTTCTGGGTGGATGTCAGCTGCTGCTGGCGCCAAGCTCTTATATTCAGAGCGGCGGCTGCCGCTGCGCATGCGCGACCCGCCACCGGCTCTGCACCTCAACTCAGACACAGGAGACCCCTGAGCGGGAGCCCGCCCCCAGAAATAAAGACCTCCCGAGCCAGGACAACAGAGACCCGCCGAACTGGGGAAGACACTCTCAGGAATATTTTATTTATTTTTGGGAGGTTTTTGTTATGTAAAGCGCGGACACATCCCAGTGGGGCGTCAAAGAGCCCCACGATACACATTTAGTGTTATTAATTTATATACTAAATAATACAAATGGGACATACGGTTGCAGAAATTAGTCGTGGGAAACAATGTGAAAAGTCAGCTGGATCCTACTTTTTATGACTATGCTCCTTCATGTACCTACCCTATTTTGCTACTCACTTATTACCTACAACTATTTTGTACTCAAATGTCTGTTTAAGCACTCTCTTGTTTTCCTTACCCCTTGTTTTTGTAAAGCACTCTGATATTTGCAAAGATCTTGTTTGCGCTATATCAAACTTTAAAAAAATAAAATAAAAAAAATAGCACATTAAGAGTCAGAAGTAACCAAGAAGATTTGCATTCTCGGAGAGAAGCCATTCATGGGCTTTGAAAGACATTGGAGAGGGACACCAGATAAATCAACAGTAGGTTTCAGGGAGAACTTAAAAATCCTCATAGAGTTGAGCAGTCTAAGCGTTACTGGTCTGGAGTTCTATATGTTGAGTCCGTGCCTAGAGAAAGAACGGACAGTGGGGGATTTTACAGATTAGATTAGCCATGAGCCAGGGTGACACCCTCCTTTACCTCGTTGTGTCCAGGCTGGAGCCCTCAGAGCTGGATACCACCTCCACTTTATAAAGACCCTCTAGCTAGGAAAAGACAGAGATTCACCCCCCTGGGAAAGAGAACCCATCCCTCCAGGAATAAAGCCCCTCAGTCATGGGCCAGACACTCTCTTTCGACAAGGCCAATTCCCAACCTGGGGTGACCGCACCCCCAGGAAGTGCAAGATGGCATTTCAGGGAGTGCGACAAAGAGGGAAAGTATTTACTGTATGCATAATAGGAATCCAGCGAGACTTTTGTAGGGGGTGCGAACAATAATCAAACATTTCCCTATGGTGCGGGGATAGAAAAGGTTGTGAACCCCTGTTTTATGTTCTGAGCTCTGGAGAAAGACTCCCTAAGCAGGGGAGCACGCTTGAGAATCAAGGCTCCTCCAGTCGGGGGAACACCCCAAACCCAGTTTCCACACTCCCATGAATAACAACACCCCATCTAGACTGACAAGACCACTCAATGATGCCCATTGAATAGGACATATCTGATCAGTCAAAGAAGGACTGAGATGGATACTCTTAGCTCAGCAGAAAAGCAGTTCACAGAGTAGGAAAATCAGCAGTACTATTCCTGAGCAAGAAACTTTCCTTTTCCATATTCAGGGAGTAAAGACAGCTGGTAGATTGGACAAAGGCATGCATAAAGTACATCCCCTCTAGGAAAAAAAAAACATGGACAAAGCCAACAGGCATATTCCCAAAATAAGCAAAGGCGCTATGCACACAAAGAGCACACATGCAACCCAGATACACAATCTACCAATATAAATTTACATGCATGCGATTGATAAGATTCAGGAGTGTGTGGTTGAATGACAGTGGATGCATATGTGGGCATAGAATGATGAAAGAAAGTAGATTCTAGGTTTGTCAATTTGTCTTTTGAGTTTTATGCAGTTAGTGGATTCAATGGGTCTTTTGATAGCCTGTTTTGCAAGAGAAACACACAATTAAAACAACCTGGTTTCAATTTGCAGTGCTTGTATGAAGAACTGAAGTAAGTTTCTAATGTTAACTCTGCAGTTATAACTTCTAGTAGTGTAAATATATAAAGTAGTAAAACCTGTCTGTTCCCTGCTATGTTTTGAACCATGCAATCATTCTATGTTGCAGATTCTGCATGCTCATTCTGGGCTCATCCACTTAAGCAGGACAGAACCTTGTGTGCAACTAAGATTTAAACTGTCAAGGCACCCACTCAAACAAGCCGCTGCTGGCATAGAAATTTTAGAAAAAGTCCAAACCGCGCTAGACCATACCATGGTATACAACCAGTGGGGTGGATTTTCAATGTATAAGAAGTGCTGCTCTATACACATAGTTTCTCTTTCACAACACAAGCTTGCGTACATGCAGCGTCAAACGGAAATGACTAGTTTGAAGCACTTACCTGGAACTCTCACATACGACTAATGCTTCACGTATAGATTATACTGCAACTATAGGATCTATGAACCAAAATGTCTGCTCCAGCTTACACCACAGCAGTCAAGACAATTGCATACACAAGGGTTGGCTTGCGCCACATCCGACTAGGGAACATGGTGCACCAGGGCATATCTTCTACCTAGACAAAGCAACAAGACATGCAAGCAACAGGTTGCCCGAAATCCGACAGCGTAATGTTGACTGCAACTTGCTACACTAATGCCATTGTAACACTACACGTTTTTGAATTAGAAAATGCAGAAAAAAATGAATTGTGAGAAAATCAGCCTTAGAAAAAAAAATAGGCGATGCTCTTTTTTTAGATGCCCATGTTGAGAATGCTTGACTCACTAACGTAGACTGCAAGGACAGAATATTATTTATAAGATGATGCAACACCAACAGAAAGACATTCCAGAGAAATGGTGCAAGATTTAAACTGCACTCCCTACTAACAAACATACTATTCACAAATCTTGCAATTTTACTTATCAGCATGCCTTCCTTTTGTTTGTTGTATATGAGACAATTATGTAATAAACAGGGTTAACATGCGGTTAGAAACAAACATAAAGGGTCCAGTGAGCGTGCCAAAGACTTGCAAGAACATCAAGATACCTAGACTTCGTAAGTGGTTGTCAAGTGAGACCTCTCACTTGATTCAGGAGTGCTCTTCCAAGAGCAGAGTTTACAAGAACCCTCAGTAAGGCAGACTCCATCCAGGGTTTGACAACACACCTAGTTCTGGCAGAAGCAATGCGCAGTAGTTTCATTTATATAGTACGTGTGTCCTGCCAAGATGGCAAAGCCCATTTCAGGACTGGTTGCATGCTCCGGGATTGGTATGCTATTCACATTTGTATAGCACCAACCGCCATTGGTATGGCATCACAGGGCATTGCTTACCTGGGTGTCCTTTCATAGGGATCTCAAGGTCATCAATCAGATGGGAGGAACCATCTCTTGATAGTGTCTGTATTTTGGTGGTTAGATGGAAGAGTGTTTTTATCATATGAGCTATATGGGTAGTGTTTGACGTTGAGCATGAGGACTATGGTTGTAATGTTGCTGTGTTTTGTTTCTACGGGTATGTATCCTATTTTATTATATTCGCATTTACTTAGCGTTTGTGAATTCCAAGCGAAAAGGAGTAAGTTATAGAATGCTTAAGCATTAATATGATTATATATGGATGGATAGAAAGAGCCAGAGTAGAAGCCTTAGGTATCCACCCAGGCGGAGTGGGGCATTTCTTCGTTTGAGCTTGTGTTTGCATGTGGAGGCCCTCCAGTGCTCTTATCTGAAGGCCAGGCACTTATTTTTCCTCTACAAACTTTGATCTCGAGCAAGAGAGAAAAATACAAACAGAGGAAAGAAGAATGAAGAGAAAGATGGAAAAATAGGCACACAGGGAGAATGCAGAAAGAAAGAAAACTTGCAAGAGTGTGATAAAGGAGCAGGCACTGCCTGATCGTGTATTAAAGAATCATGGGGTATATTTAAGACTACAGAGACTTAGTATTCTGCACTCCGACATTCAGTAGCGCTGAGCTTGGGCGGCTGAACAAAACTTTGTGTCCCAAGACTTATTCTTTTACAAATTAAGCATTGGTTAGAAGACAGCCAATAGAAATTAGCATTAATGAGTCATCCATATTATGTGCTCTTTGGAGTAGACCCAGAAGCACAGGCAAGCGTCAAACTATGAGTTACTGCAGGAACAAAACATAACTGCATTCAGGACACCAATGACCTGCAAGAAGATCAAGAAAATGAAATCCCTGAACTAGGTACAACTGCAAGACTTCCGAAACAGGGCACACCAGACACTTTTCCTGTGGCATTTGGAGATTGAAACACAAAGAAGAAAGTTAGAATAGGGGGTACTATACCTCCCACAGTTATGACTGTTTCTGCATGATGAGGTTGGATAGAGGAGAAGAACATACCATTCAGATTTTTGACATTCACCCCTGATGACGTCCTAAGGAACAAAAATCGTTGGCCGGGCTGAATGAAAATAAGCTGTTTAACAGCATTCGGAATTTGAATGCATGTACAAGACTCCTGAATAATTGAATCACAACAAATCTTCAATATTGGATATACTTAGGATCAAATAATGCTTTCATTTAGCTAATTAACAGAACAACATTTCTGTGATTATAATCTGCACTCCTTTTCTGTTGTTGTATCACACCAGCAGGGCCGGCGCTAAGCATGGGCAGCATGGGCAGCCTCCCAGGGCCTCGCGCTCAGGTGAGAGGCAGGTGGCCCCCCTGCTCCACCAGGGCCCCCTCCCCACACATTACAATACACATCAGAGATGTCTGGTGTCCAACCGCGTGGTGGCATTCCTGGGGGTGCAGGGGTGGGGGGGAGGGACAAACAGAGTGGGGAAGTCACAGGGCAGGGCCAGCAATTAGGGCTCAGAGTGTCAGGGGCGAGGCAACACCTCTCTTAAGTACCAGCCATTCCTGTCTGCATTTTGTTGCTAGGTGACAGAAGGCCCCTTTGCTTCCAGGACCAGCGGACACAGGTTAGGAGCAGTGGGTGAGGGGAGGAGGGAGCAGCCGGAGAAACTGGTGCTGGGGCAGTGTTTTTAAGGCCTTGTTACTGCTTCAGGCCCGGGGGAGGGGGCCCCCTTTCCCTGGGCCTCGAAGCACTAGAGCAAGCTGCAAGGTCCAGGTGTGGGGCCCCCTTTCCCTGGGCCTCTAAGCACTATAGAAATCTGCAAGGTCAGGGTGTGGGGGCCCCCTTCCCAGCACCTTGTAGCCACTACTCCCTCTTTCTTTTCCTTTCCTTTAGTTGTTCCCCTGTGAAATGAATCCAAAAAAGAAAAACTTTTTTGCTGGAAAGGTCATCTTTTGTGTGACATTTCTCACTTCCAAAGTGCAGCCTTGAGAAAGAGAGAAATAAAAAATTAAAACGTAAAAAATAACTAAAGCAAGACAGAGTGGGTCGAAAAGGGGCCAGATGGATTTTATTCACACCCAAATCACATTAGTGCCACTACACAGAGTTTACCAGTGAAGCGCTACTTTTGTTTTCTTGTCTTTCTCTAAACAGCATTGTTTTCCCCAGGTGGGGAAGTGCACCATTTCTGAATGTACTGCAATACCTCCTTGATGGGCGGACAGGAAAATAAAGTGCATACCGCTGCTCTGTATTCACAAATGTGGTCTTTTTAAACCATATTGCTTTTGTTTTGTAAGGATATATTCAATGGGCATTGAAGCAGGTCCGTTCCGGCCCTGTAGTCATGGCCTTAACTTTTCATGCAAAAGCACTCATTCATTTCTGAATAAGTGCTAAAGCGTTAAGGTAACCATGTTGTTCCTGCTTATATTTCACATGCTTTAATTAATCTTACATTCCTTATGAGTGTTTGCTTTTTCCAGAATGTTGTCACTTTTTTTTAGGCAGCATATTGCTCTTGTCTAGTGCGTAATTTGAAATGAGTCGCCTCTAGGTGTTAGTAGCGGGGCACAATTGGGTTGTAGTTGAAGGCAGTGCGAGTTTCTCTCAGTGGGGTAGTATGGTGTTCAGTGGAGAGAGGATGTGGCACTATGGTCAGAGCTGCCGAATTTGGAACAGGGGAGACAGGTTCAGCCTTCATGACCAGTCCACCAGACCAATCTCCCTGAGGGAGCACATTTCCATGCTAGACCTTGCAAGGACCCACACGACCTTAGAAGCCCTGGTGTCTTAGCACCAGCAGGTGAACCCTAGCAGTGGCAAGTGTGGGTTAACCTTGAAGGCCTGTCTACCACAATCCCTATTGAAGCCCACTGCAAGTCTTTTGGGCAGGCCTACGAAGCAGCACACCCTAGAGCAACAGTGACTCTGTCATTGAGGTCACAGGACCCTTGAGCAGGGAGGATCTAGGGCGGTGCAAACGGTGAGATCGCATTGAGCGCTGACTTTGGGTCATGTTTGCGAATATATTATCTTTCTAAAAGCACTTGCTGCCTCCTTCCTGGTCTCCAGGAATTTTCGGCAACAACAAAAATGTCATGAAACTCCGGTGATCAATAATATACATCTTTGTGAGACCTGCACCTAGCTTTTCCATCTAATGAGACAAATGTAATCCATTTAACAGTTTTAAAATATTTGGACTTATTTCATTTGTATATTTATCTTTTTGTCCATGTTACTGATATCCATGTTAGGTCTCTTCAGGGATGCCAAATAAGATCAATAGTCCTGCGATGTCCCTTTCTATGATGTCACTTCTTGTGATGTTACCAAGGGCGGCTCCTTCACTAGGGCAGAGGAGCGACGCCCCACTACTTTCTCGCAAAAGCAGAAACGCAAAATGCTAAAATGTCCATTTTATTGTTCTGCTTCCAGCACTGCGAGAAAGCAGAAGTGTTTCGTTGGGGGCGGGCGGGTCTGTTTTAGGGCAGGAGAGGATTGCCTTGCCAACTTCTAAGGGCGCTGACTGTTCGGCCAATCCAGTCATGCGCACTCTGGCCTTCCTCTATGTAGGCTGCAATGCAGCCTACATGGGGAAAATGGCCTCCCCATAGGCGCCTGGCTGGTCGGCCTCCTGATCAATCATAACGCTGCCATTGCAGCATTATGATTAGCTTAGGGGAGGGGAGGGAGGCTGCCTGCTTCTTGTTCTCCACCCCCCCTCCCCCTTCCGAACTCCCCCGAGATCCTCCACCCGCGAGTCATGCCGGCTGCGACTGGAAGATATATGCAAATTAGAGGGGCCTCACATCTTCTCTTTCGCCCGGGGCCCCAGGAGTTCTAGGACCGGCCCTGCACACCAGCATACTCCCTGAATATGGTAGAATATTATATATGAAAAGAAAAGGACCTTGCATGTTCCACTTTAGTATTTATTGTAAATTGATTAAGTGGAAACAGATATGTTGATCAACACATTCCTATTTCATTAGACATTTGTTCATTCTTTTTCAGAAACATATTTTGTTTTCAATGAATTCTTATTGTATCAAACAGAGAAAGAGGAACAGTTGATCACATTCTTGCATCATATGCCTTAACTGCTCGTGAAGTAAAAAGTCTGTCCTTCACCAGTGACTAAAGATAGTGTTAAAGGATTATAGAGAACAAAGTTAAGGTTACAAAAGCTTTGTAAAGCGTGAATGTTTTTCGAAGAATGGCAAGTTGCTTCTGAGGTTGTCTCTAGGGAAGATGGGTTGTCTTTTTAAGTTAATATTTTGATATTTTAAGGTAAAGGGAAGTGCACACATTTTTCGTATCCTGTTACTAATAGAGCGGTTCTTGGACTTTGAAGGGCCACATTTAGTCCTTTGATAAGGCCCTTACTGGCAAACTAAGAGCAAAGAAAAGGCCACTCAAGATTGGTGTTGACAAATTTAAACTCCCACTTGTTCTGGGGTCTCCTCAGAATGAAGAACTAGTGGGACCCATGACTTCTATTACATTGTGGGATAGGGAGTGACTTCAGATAAAACAATCTCTTTTAATAATTGAACTGCTTATGGAGTGATGTTCCTTAAATTGTCTTTTTGGTCTTATGGCTGCTGGGTTGAAAAGTTCCAGTTTTCTTGATGATTTTGTGAAATGCAAGCTCTGTGTCAGGTGAGTCGCCTCACTGCTGTGCCTTGTGTTTTAATACAGAAGTCTCAAATTTGGCAACTCAACGTCTCACATGCTGTATCAGAAGATACGAGAAGCAAAATTCTTGACTCGACTCAAAGAAAAAAAAACATGTCAGATCCCTCTCCCTTCCCAAGTATTTCCCCACTCTATTTTGCACGAAAGCAATTTTCAATTCTCAGTTTCCTTGATTAAGGGAAGATACACTTCTCATCACTCTGTAGAAAATGTGGGGGTCTTCTCTGAAAGGATTATCATTGTGCATCTGTCCAGGTTACCTGGACTTTTCTGGTTGCTAATAGTTTTATTATTGATGTGATCATTGCAGCATTGAACAGAGCTGAGTCTTAGAATACTATACCCAAAAGATAATGTTATCCTGTAGTGTGATAGCCCACTTCCTGCTTCATACTTTTCCCCTTCCTTTTTATTTTGTTTTTATAAAATCTATTTTAACTTGTTTGTGAAATCATATCTTTGCATTTTTGTTATCGCTTACTGCTGAAAGTTACCCCATGTGTTCGGCAAGGGTGCTCAATGGCCCCAACTTTGTTCACCCTTTTTATTAATGGTATCGTCCCCCGTATGCAATCTCAGGTAGTGGATGCTCCCTCTCTCGCAGGTGTAAAAGTTCCTATTTTAATGTTCGCCGATGACACGTTAATTTTATCTAAAACCCCAAGTGGTTTGCAAAAAGCATTGGCAATATTTGACGAGTTCTGTGGGGATCACGGTTTGGAGGTGAATGCTTCTAAAACAAAACTCATGGTTTTTAATCCGCATAAAAATGTTAAACCCAAAATCTCCATGAGTGGACGCATTCTTGAGGTTGTAAAATCATTTACTTACCTGGGGATCCTTATCTCTAATGACAACAGGTGGCACCAACATCTTAATATTGCTACATTAAGGCACAAGCAATTAGCTGGTACCATTATAAAGGAACATAGGAAATTGCTGACCAAACCTATTAAACCACCCCTGATCATATACGAGGCAAAAGCAATTGGGTCAGCTTTGTATGGGGCTGAGCTGTGGGGGCATGAAAATCTGCAGGAACTCCAAATATCAGAGAATAAATTCTTTAGGACACTCACAGGTACCCCACAGAGTAGTCCGTTATTGCCCCTGAGATATGAGCTTGGCAGGAGAGAAATCTCGGAAATGGCCAAACTACGACCGATTCTATACTGGCGTAGGCTTTGGACCACGCCTGAGCTCTCCCACTACGCGGATGGGTTCATTGATGTCATTAAAGCAGACCGCTTTAATAAAATTAGATGGTTCAAAGCACTAAAACTTGCACTATTCGAACTAGGACTAAATGCATTATGGTCCGATCCAGTTGGGGCATCATTTCCCACCAAGTCAACCTTAAAAAACATCTTTTGGGAACGGGTTGCTAATAGGAGTTTGCTCAGTACCAATAGTGGGTCCATGACCACCAGTTTTCTTGAAGTTAAACAGTACCCTATATATGAATTGTATTGGGATTACATATCGAACCCCATGGATAGGAAACTGCTCTTCCAACTAAGGGTTGGTTCCCTCCCTCTCCGTAATTTAACATCTAAGTGGAAAGCAGGAGGACCAGCTACTTGTGCAGTTTGTGGGGAAGGAAACGAAACCCTTGGACACTTTCTGTTCTCCTGCCAAGTATATTCTGCTCCAAGGCGAGCCTGGCTGGCACCTACGTGCAGGAACTTAGGTACAAAAAGCAGCATGGTAGCGTTGCGTATTGTTAGATCTACTTCTTTGACTTGGATCACAATTGCCACCGCAAAGTACTTGGGGTGGGCGTGGGTAATAAGGCAGAGATTGCTAGTAGGGTAACTACTCTCTGCCTAGTTGTTCAGAGACTGCTAGACTATTGTCTATTCTCTGTAACGGTTCATTTTATGTGTCATTCGGAACGAAATTTTAATGATTTTTAGCACAATGTTACTGTAATCATTTTTAACTGTATTTTTAACAGTAATGAACTTTACACCTGTGATCATGTTGAGAAATAACTTTTTTAATAATGTGATATGTGCTTATGTCTAAAATGACTTCTGTAATTTAATTGACTTTCTTATTACATGTTTGTATGTCTGCTTTTATGAGTAATACTCGAATAAAGCACTTTTGAATTGAATTGGTTGGATTAAGGGAAGATACACTTCTCATCACTTTGTAGAAAATGTGGGGGTCTTCTCTGAAAGGATTATTATTGTGCATCTGTCCAGGTTACCTGGACTTTTCTGGTTGCTAATAGTTTTATTATTGATGTGATCATTGCAGCATTGAACAGAGCTGAGTCTTAGAATACTATACCCAAAAGATAATGTTATCCTGTAGTGTGATAGCCCACTTCCTGCTTCATACTTTTCCCCTTCCTTTTTATTTTGTTTTTATAAAATCTATTTTAACTTGTTTGTGAAATCATATCTTTGCATTTTTGTTATCGCTTACTGCTGAAAGTTACCCCATGTGTTCGGCAAGGGTGCTCAATGGCCCCAACTTTGTTCACCCTTTTTATTAATGGTATCGTCCCCCGTATGCAATCTCAGGTAGTGGATGCTCCCTCTCTCGCAGGTGTAAAAGTTCCTATTTTAATGTTCGCCGATGACACGTTAATTTTATCTAAAACCCCAAGTGGTTTGCAAAAAGCATTGGCAATATTTGACGAGTTCTGTGGGGATCACGGTTTGGAGGTGAATGCTTCTAAAACAAAACTCATGGTTTTTAATCCGCATAAAAATGTTAAACCCAAAATCTCCATGAGTGGACGCATTCTTGAGGTTGTAAAATCATTTACTTACCTGGGGATCCTTATCTCTAATGACAACAGGTGGCACCAACATCTTAATATTGCTACATTAAGGCACAAGCAATTAGCTGGTACCATTATAAAGGAACATAGGAAATTGCTGACCAAACCTATTAAACCACCCCTGATCATATACGAGGCAAAAGCAATTGGGTCAGCTTTGTATGGGGCTGAGCTGTGGGGGCATGAAAATCTGCAGGAACTCCAAATATCAGAGAATAAATTCTTTAGGACACTCACAGGTACCCCACAGAGTAGTCCGTTATTGCCCCTGAGATATGAGCTTGGCAGGAGAGAAATCTCGGAAATGGCCAAACTACGACCGATTCTATACTGGCGTAGGCTTTGGACCACGCCTGAGCTCTCCCACTACGCGGATGGGTTCATTGATGTCATTAAAGCAGACCGCTTTAATAAAATTAGATGGTTCAAAGCACTAAAACTTGCACTATTCGAACTAGGACTAAATGCATTATGGTCCGATCCAGTTGGGGCATCCTTTCCCACCAAGTCAACCTTAAAAAACATCTTTTGGGAACGGGTTGCTAATAGGAGTTTGCTCAGTACCAATAGTGGGTCCATGACCACCAGTTTTCTTGAAGTTAAACAGTACCCTATATATGAATTGTATTGGGATTACATATCGAACCCCATGGATAGGAAACTGCTCTTCCAACTAAGGGTTGGTTCCCTCCCTCTCCGTAATTTAACATCTAAGTGGAAAGCAGGAGGACCAGCTACTTGTGCAGTTTGTGGGGAAGGAAACGAAACCCTTGGACACTTTCTGTTCTCCTGCCAAGTATATTCTGCTCCAAGGCGAGCCTGGCTGGCACCTACGTGCAGGAACTTAGGTACAAAAAGCAGCATGGTAGCGTTGCGTATTGTTAGATCTACTTCTTTGACTTGGATCACAATTGCCACCGCAAAGTACTTGGGGTGGGCGTGGGTAATAAGGCAGAGATTGCTAGTAGGGTAACTACTCTCTGCCTAGTTGTTCAGAGACTGCTAGACTATTGTCTATTCTCTGTAACGGTTCATTTTATGTGTCATTCGGAACGAAATTTTAATGATTTTTAGCACAATGTTACTGTAATCATTTTTAACTGTATTTTTAACAGTAATGAACTTTACACCTGTGATCATGTTGAGAAATAACTTTTTTAATAATGTGATATGTGCTTATGTCTAAAATGACTTCTGTAATTTAATTGACTTTCTTATTACATGTTTGTATGTCTGCTTTTATGAGTAATACTCGAATAAAGCACTTTTGAATTGAATTGGTTGGATTAAGGGAAGATACACTTCTCATCACTCTGTAGAAAATGTGGGGGTCTTCTCTGAAAGGATTATTATTGTGCATCTGTCCAGGTTACCTGGACTTTTCTAGTTGCTAATAGTTTTATTATTGATGTGATCATTGCAGCATTGAACAGAGCTGAGTCTTAGAATACTATACCCAAAAGATAATGTTATCCTGTAGTGTGATAGCCCACTTCCTGCTTCATACTTTTCCCCTTCCTTTTTATTTTGTTTTTATAAAATCTATTTTAACTTGTTTGTGAAATCTTATCTTTGCATTTTTGTTATCGCTTACTGCTGAAAGTTACCCCATGTGTTAAAAAAAACTGCCACATAACCCACAGCGTCTGTCCTGCAAGTACATCTGATGTATGTACTAAAGGTATTAAAACAGTACAGGCAAGTTCCCTTTATTTTCATATATAGGTAATGTGTCTAACCTCCTAAAGTATTAAGGACCCACCAACTGGCCTCTCTTTTTTAGGTCGAGCCTGGGCAGCGCATGTGCTGCTCCACGAGGCATGCTGTATTCAGGTATGGACTTGAAGCTCCACCCACTTTCTGCCCGGATTTTTTATTGCCGTGTGTCATTGACCACTGTAAACTGTGGCTTTTTATTGGGCAATAGGCTTAATAGTCCCTCCTTAGTACCGCTTTGTCTTATTTGATAACCTCCCGCGAGGCCAGCCCCTATTACATGTGTTGTTACTCGGTAGCAGGGCACGAGTCGGGGGTACACACAGGTACGCAGCATCCACAACACTATTTTCACAGAGTGGACGCCGTCCACCTTGTCAAGAAGTTGAGCCCCACAGAAATACGTTGAACTTGTCCCAGTGTCATTTTCAGATACAGGGACACGTTCAGCAGCTGCTGCACATTGTCTGCTTTTCATTCTCAGAAGCAATGTGCAGGAGGTTCAGGGGCTTTTTTTCATCTCCAGCTGTGCCAAAGATAAAGGCAGAAGTTAAGGGGCCATTAGGCCTCCTTTTTGTTTGATTATCGGACTGGAGGTGGCCTGGAACCTCTTCCTTCTAGCTGGTCCGATCAATATCAGATTAATTTCACACTAACCAGTTTACCTGACAAG
Organism: Lissotriton vulgaris; assembly: GCF_964263255.1. Classification (NCBI taxonomy): domain Eukaryota; kingdom Metazoa; phylum Chordata; class Amphibia; order Caudata; family Salamandridae; genus Lissotriton; species Lissotriton vulgaris. The sequence continues at coordinate 1,725,914,339 of NC_141691.1, read as the reverse complement.
AACATCTTAATCAACTCTAACCGTAAGGAGGAAGCACAGAAAACTGGAAAAAGTTAGACATTAATAAATTAAATGAGTGTCTCGATGCCCATAAACCATCCTTAGAGCATAAAGTTGGTCCTCTCGCTGCAACAGTACAAAGCTGGCTTTCTGAAGCCATTGACATCTGCCTCCCCACCATAAAGCATTAAAGAAACATACATCATCCACCTGCACCGTGGTATAATGAATCTCTAAAAACAATGAAAACTAATTGTAAGACCCTGGAAAGAAAGTTAAGGAGAGATTACGCCCAGTCTTCCAAACAGGCTTACAAAAAGGCTCTGAGCCACTATCACAAACAATGTAAACTAGCCCGTGCTATGTTTGTGAATGCAACTATCACTAAGGCTTCTAACTGTGCAAAAACATTGTTTAACACAGTAAAGGAACTCGCAGGCTCTGAAACCTCGGTCATACCACCAATACTGACTGAAACCAAGTGCGAAGAATTAGCAGCCTTCTTCATAAATAAAGTTGAAGGAATATACCAAGAGATTGTCTCACAAGACAATGTACATGATATTGCAGCATGCTCTAGTACACCCATGCCAATGTCACCACATCCCCTCACCAGGCAAGCTAACAGTCAGTATGATGCTGACTGCATCCTAACTGACTGGCCTGTCCTCACAACCGAAAATGTGGTTTCACTACTAAAATCCATTAAGTCAGGATCACTGAAGGATCTGCTACCAGTAACTATTCTTAAACAACTAAATCACTCTGCGTTATCAGTTATAACCCATCTTCTAAATACATCAATGGAAGAGGCAGTGATCCCTCCCACATGGAAACACGCCATGATTCACCCATTATTAAAAAAAAACAAATGCTGATCCGGCTGAAACCAAAAACTATCGCCCCATATCATTGCTCCCTATTCTGTCAAAAATCCTAGAGAAACACATACCTGCACACCTGACGCAATATGTTACAACACACCACTTACTCCACCCTTCACAGTTAGGATTTAGAACGGGTTTCTCTACCGAAACCACTCTTTTAGGAGTTACGGAAGGAATCCGCCACCATCTAGACAGAGGAGAAACTGTGGCGCTCATTCTGTTAGATCTGAGTGCCGCATTCGACACCATATCACACACTGTGCTCATTAACACATTGAGCAAGATAGGTATAGTCGGAACAGCTCTTAAATGGATTCAGGCCTTCCTTTCAGACAGAACGTTTCAAGTTTTTTCTCAGAACGCATGCTCCCAAACATACTCCTTTGTACATGGCGTTCAGCAGGGATCCATTTTAATCCCGCTATTGTTCAATCTTTATGTAAATCTTTATTTAAACTCCCTAGCGGAGCTAGCTGAAAAATCTGGGTTATCTATATATTCCTACGCAGATGACTCACAAATCTTGTTTTCCCTATCGGCACAAAACCCCAACTCCAATGATACCTCAACACTCAAGACAGGACTAACTAATATAGCAGCTTGGATGCAATCCAACTTCCTAAAATTAAATGGAGAAAAAACAGAGGTACTGATACTGGGTAAACAGAAAGACCTTTGGAGAGCACAACATTGGCCAGACAAAATGGGCAATCTCCCCACCACTTCATTACACGTACGGAACCCAGGTGTACTTCTCGATGAGACTCGTAGTGTGAACGCACAAACAATAAAAGTCGCAGCCACATGTTTCTCTATCATCAAATGGCTGAGGAAAATATGCTGGATGCTACCAGAAAAAACAAGAAAAACTGTAGTCAAAGTCTTGATCACTTCTCGGCTTGACTATGGAAATGTCCTGTATGTGGGCTTAAACAAACCCATAACCCATAGACCTCAGATGGCCCAAAATGCTGCAGTCAATCAATCAATCAACAAAATTTGTATAGTGCGCTACTCACCCATAAGGGTCTCAAGGCGCTGAGGGGGGTCGCTACTGCTCGAACAGCCAGGTCTTGAGTTGTCTCCTGAAGGAGAGATGGCCCAGGGTCAGCCGTAGGTGAGTGGGGAGGGAGTTCCATGTCTTGGCTGCCAGGTAGGAGAAGGATCTTCCTCCGACGGTGGATTTGCGAATTCATGGGACGGAGGCGAGGGCGAGGCTGGCGGATCGGAGCTGGCGGGTGGGTGTGTAGAATGTGAGGTGGCTGTTGAGGTACTTCGGGCCCTTATCGTGGAGAGCCTTGTGTGCGTGGGTTAGGAGTCGGAACGTGATCCTCTAGTTGACGGGGAGCCAGTGCAGGTCTTTCAGGTGGGCAGAGATGTGGCTGTGGCGAGGGAAGTCCAGGATGAGTCGTGCTGAGGCGTTCTGAATGCGCTGGAGTCTTTTCTGGAGTTTGGCTGTGGTTCCAGCGTAGAGGGTATTCCCGTAGTCCAGACGGCTGGTGACGAGGGCCTGGGTGACCGTCTTCCTGGTTTCGGTGGGGATGCATCGGAAGATCTTTCGAAGCATGCGCAGGGTGTTGAAGCAGGATGACGAGACATTGTTGACTTGCTTGGTCATCGTGAGGGAGGAGTCCAGGATGAAGCCCAGGTTGCGTGTGTGGTCCGTTGGCCTGGGTGTGGTGCCCAGGGCAGGGGGCCACCAGGAGTCGTCCCAGGCGGAAGGAGATGGTCCGAGGATGAGGACTTCCGTCTTGTCTGAGTTCAGTTTCAGACGGCTGATCTTCATCCATTCTGCGACGTCTTTCATTCCTTCCTGGAGGTTGGCTTTGGCGGTGGCGGGGTCGTTGGTGAGGGAGAGGATCAGCTGGGTGTTGTCAGCGTAGGAGATGATGTTGAGGTTGTGTTGGCATGCGAAGGCTGCGAGGGGGCTCATGTAGATGTTGAAGAGGGTGGGGCTGAGTGAGGATCCTTGCGGAACGCCGCAGATGACTTCGGTGGCCGCGGATCGGAAGGGGGGAGGCGGACTCTCTGGGTTCTTCTGGTGAAGGACGAGATGATCCACTCCAGGGCCGCTGCTTGGATTCCGGTGTTGCTGAGGCGCTGTATCAGGGTGCGGTGGCATACGGTGTCGAAGGCTGCTGAGAGGTCCAGGAGGATGAGAGCAGCAGTTTCCCCGTTGTCGAGCAGGGACCTGATGTCGTCGGTGGCTGCGATGAGGGCGGTCTCGGTGCTGTGGTTTGCTCGGAAGCCGGACTGTGAGGGGTCGAGGGATCCGTTGGTCTCGAGGAAGGCGGAGAGTTGTCTGTTGACGGATTTCTCGATGACTTTGGCTGGAAAGGGGAGGAGCGAGATGGGGCGGAAGTTCTTGAGTTCCGTGGGGTCCGCGGTGGGTTTCTTCAGGAGGGCGCTCAACTCGGCATGTTTCCAGCTCTCCGGGAAGGTGATGGATGCGAAGGAGCTGTTGATGATGTTCCGGAGTTGGGGTGCGATGATGGAGTCGGCTTTGTTGAAGATGTGGTGAGGGCAGGGGTCTGTTGGGGATCCGGAGTGGATGGTGTTCATCAGGCGGGTGGTGTTTTTGGTGCTGACGGGGGTCCAGGTGCAAAGGGTGGTGGTGGGGGGCGCTGGTTCGGTGGTTGGGTGCGTGGTCAGCGCGCCGAAGCTGTTGTGTATGTCGGCGATCTTGCGGTGGAATAATGAGGCGAGTGAGTCGTAGAGGTCTTGCGAGGGTGTGATGTCGTTGCAGTTAGACTTCTATGCAAGCTACTCATCCTAATTCAACGCATCCAACACTCCAACGCATCCAGAACGCCTCCGTCCGACTCATCCTGGACATCCCCCGATGCAGCCACATCTCCGAACACCTGAGGGACCTGCACTGGCTCCCCGTCAGCAAGAGAATCACGTTCAGACTCCTCACCCACGCACACAAGTCCCTCCACGACCTGTGCCCCAAGTACCTCAACGACCGCCTGACCTTCTACACGCCCACCCGCCAGCTACGTTCGAGAAGCCTCGCCCTCGCCGCCGTACCACGCATCCGAAGAGCCACCGCCGGAGGAAGATCCTTCTCCTACCTGGTGGCCAAGACGTGGAACTCACTCCCCACCCACCTCCGGCTGACCCAGGACCATCTCGCCTTCAGGAGACAACTCAAGACCTGGCTGTTCGAGCAATAGCAGACCCCCTTCCCCTAAGCGCCTTGAGACCCTCCGGGTGAGTAGTGTGCTATACAAATGTCATGATTGATTGATTGAAAGTCTTACAGTGAGGTTACTTCCTGTGATGCCACGTGGGATGTCACGCTTTGTGACGTCATGTGCGTGTTGGCACGGGTCATGATGTCACTTGCATACTGCCTAACTTGATCAGTCCCCCTACTTCTTATAGGACTTGTGCCCTGCTCTGTAGGCTTTAATTACAGCCTCCGAGCACTATTTTCTCAAATAGCTTTTATCCTTGCTCTCTCCTAATGCTTTTTGAAAACTCATTATAGCACGGGCACTGAACGCATTTGCGAGAGTTTACGCTATTGGCAGGGCTTTAAGTGGGCCGGGTCTCAAGGGGTCTAAGCACCGGGAGTTTTTTAAAAGAGGCCTCGAAACGGTTCTCTATCGGGCTCTGTTTTGAGCCCTGGCACAGGCGGTCCGTTTTTTTCCAGACTGCAGAGACAGCAGTTTACTGTCACTGTAGTCCGGAAAAAAGTGCCAGGGCACAAAACAGCCAGATAGAGACCCGTTTCAAGACAAGCACATGGATGTGCACACTGCTCACTTCTCACTAATGGACAAGTTACAGCATGACGTCATGCTAGGTGAGCTTTGTGGGGGAAGGGAAATCCTTTAGAGAGAGTCATTTTCTCTCTGGATTTCCCTTCTCTTTCTGAAACGCAAGAGCAGCAACATTGTGGTAGGGTCACCAGGGCTTTAATTGGAAGCTTTTTTAATATTATATGTAACAAGATATAGTTGCAGCTTATTTATCTTATGCAACTAATAACCATTGACAAAGCCAATAGTCCTTACTTGTTGTAGGTATGATGTTACTTATTGTATCACATATCTGGATGCAATGACAGAAACAGCAAAATACAAGTTGGGCGGCACACTATACTAAACAAAGATTTTTAGCGCAAGTGTTTAAAAGCCACGCCCCTAATTCGTGGCCACGCCCCTACGAGAGACCCCCCAGTTTTTTAGGTCGAGGTATATCCGGTTTTGCCGAAGGCAAAACCGGATGTAAAGAGATCTTATGTTGTATAGTAGGGCACTTTAGACCCGCCTCTCAGCTCCATTCGCTTCCATTGGCTGGCTTCCTAAACAGAGGCCAGCCATTGGAAGAGAAGGGAGTCACTCAAAACAAGCCCCGTCTTTTTCGGATTTGGGGGCGTGATTTTTTGCATTCTTTAGCCCTGTGACGTCGTCTGTCACTCAGGGCGCAAAAAAACACACCCCCAAATGCGAAAAATCACCAGGCTTTCTCCGAGGCATTTCTGCTTTGCCTCGGAGAAAGACGGTGGTGATTTCCACAGCTGCTCTGCTCGTCCCCCCCCCTCCCTCCGCAGCTCTCCTTAGTCCCGCTCCCCCTCCTCCCCCCCCACCCCCCGCAGCTCTCCTTAGGTAATCGCACCGAAGAACAATGCACAATATTAATCCAGATTGGAGAATAATTAACGGAAAAAAGACATTGATGCTGTAACGTACGTCAGAAACAGCACTTTGCGATATGCTTTCTACATATCCGTTGAAAACTTCACCACGTGTTCGTTGAACACTATTAACAAAATATTAGCTAAGTGTGCACACAGATATGTCAAGAGCAAAGGTACACAAACAGGCGTTGTGTGCTCTGCTCGTCCCCCCCCCCCTCCCTCCGCAGCTCTCCTTAGTCCCGCTCCCCCCCTTCCCCCCCCCCCGCAGCTCTCCTTAGTCCCGCTCCCCCCCCCCCCCAGCTCTCCTTAGGTAATCCAAATTTTTTTGTTTCTACCCTGTCTTGTTTAATTAAGGGGCTTGAAACCGGCAGCCTCTGCACGCTCTTCCCGAGAGACGGGGGGAACTCACCCTAGCTCTCCTTGGCTGCAGCTCGGGCACACGCCCACATCCCTGCATGCAGAGGGGGTGGAGATAAACAACTGAGCGCGCGCGTGGTCTGCCCACCGGTGCCCGCTGGCACCATGCTGCTGTTCGTCGTTGCCTTCGCCGTGGCCTTCGTACTGCTGCTCTACAGGGTGTCCCCGCTCATCAGCCCCAAGCCGCTGAAGCTGGCAGGGGCGCACGTCGTGATGATTGCCTCAAGTCCGCTGCCTTCTCGCTGCGAGTGAAGTGGGTCGAGCCTGCTTAGACTCAGGGGGTGGGGGACCCTCAGGCTGCCCTTGTCACCCATCAGACTGAGGTCACGGGAGCCCTGCAGTGTGAGTGGTAGCGGCGCGAGCCCCCCCAGGATAGCATTAATGCCGTTTTGCGCATACTGCCACGCAAAGTGTGCGCAGTTCCAAAAAAGTCCATTAAAAAACTTTCGAAATTGTTTTTAGCGCTGTCTCAGTCTGTGAGGCACTAGTGTCTAAACTTCTATTCTTTTACCTCCACTTTGCACACCTGTCAATTTTCTTTCAGTGATACAAAGGGGTCCGACCATACGTCGAAGCGGTTTGCAGATGGGTAGCGTATTACGCAGGATGCTATCAAAATTGTTGACTTTGACTGAGGGCTCCTGGGGGTGGCATTGTACACCCCCGTTCAGCTTCGGTCGAGTGGAGGATTCCACTAGGACAGACACATACAGAGCTGACAAGGGGAGCCCAGGACAGTTCAGTCTTTCTACTTTCAGCAATATATTGTGGTCTGCGTGTTTATTAAATGTGGAAACCACAGTGCATCACGAAGAGCCAGACCTATTAGAGATGAACGACGAGCACATCCCCTCTCTTCCTCTTACAGAGGTCTTGGCATCTCAAGTCGGGGCATTTATTTAATGTGCAAAGCGAAGTTTCTTGTCACGTGGAATGCAGTTCACAACTGCTTGCCAGAACCTCCTGCGGCGCAGGGGGCAGGGGTTGACTGCGAGGCTCCAGTTTCATGCTGTTCGTGTGCAGAGGACACTGGTATGTGCTTGCCTTTACTCATGTGGGGGTTCCGTCGAGTAGGCAGGGCGGGGAATAGTTTTCTGAGCGGTGCCATGGTCAGCCTGCTAGGGCTGACAGTTTCTTTCTCCACACAGTGAAGACAATCAATACTATTGGACTGCGGCGGTGCCCTCTGTGTAAAACAACAAGCACGCAGCGCGCACACAGGCAACTCTATCAATTAAGGTGGGAATATAGTTACCTGAACAGTCTTGAGGCAACAAACCGTACGCAGTTCTGCCTATGATTGGTCCTACAGAAGAATTTCAAGGTAACATCTGTTTGGTAAAATTTTCAGCCGGTGCCTCGCAGCTCGCCCTCTTTTGGACGTTGTGTTGGCAAAGCAGTTTGCAGTTTTCTGCCAGGAAGCTGCAGTCTAACCTCACAATTGACTTTAATCTGAATGTACAATAACTTCCATGAGCCATGAACGCAGAGGCACTGGTTGCTTCTTTGAAGAAAGGTGTGTGGCTGCACTTTATTGGGCTGCAGGCACAGATGTTCTGCAGGGACTGCACCTGATCTCTCTGGTATGCTCAGCTCTACATCCTAATGAGCAGGGTTGGATTGGGATAAAAAATAGGTCAGGGCGCCCAAAGAAAAAAAAAGCTGGCCACCTTTGCGGATTTCACCCTTCTGCAAAGCTCTGCTCAGCTCCCCATTGCATCATCCCTTCACTGCTGCACTCTCTCCTCAGGCTCTCCCTGCACCGTCCCTTCACTGATGCACTCTCTCCTCAGGCTCTCCCTGCACCGTCCCTTCACTGCTGCATTCTCCTCAGCCTCTCACTGCACCATCCCTTCACTGCTGCACTCTTTTTCAGTCTCTCACTGCACCATCCCTTCACTGATGCACTCTCTCCACAGCCCCTCCCTGCACCGTCCCTTCACTGCTGCACTCTCTGCTCAGCCTCTCCCTGCACCATCCATTCACTGATGCACTCTCTGTTCAGCCTCCCATTGCATCGTCCCTTCACTGCTGCACTCTCTTCAGCCTCTCCCTGCACCGTCCCTTCACTGGTGCACTCTCATCAGTCTCTCACTGCACCATCCCTTCACTGCTGCACTCTCTCCTCAGCCTCTCCCTGCACCATCCCTTTACTGATGCACTCTCTCCTCAGCCTCTCCCTGCACCGGCCCTTCACTGATGCACGCTCTCCTCAGCCTCTCCCTGCACCGTCCATTTATTGCTGCACTCTCTCCTTAGCCTCTCCTTGCACCGTCCCTTCACTGCTGCACTCTCCTCAGCCTCTCACTGCACCGTCACTTCACTGCTGCACTCACTCCTCCTCCCCACTGCCCCGTCCCTTCACTGCTGCACTCTCCTCAGCCTCTCACTGCATTATCCCTTCACTGCTACACTCTCTCCTCAGTCCCACTGCACCGTCCCTTCACTGCTGCACTCTATGCTCAGCATCCCACTGCACCGTCCTTTCACTGCTGCACTCTCTGCTCAGCCCCCACTGAACCGTCCTTTTACTGCTGCACTCTCCTCAGCTTCTCCCTGCATCGTCCCTTCACTGCTGCACTCTCTGCTCAGCCTCTCCCTGCACTGTCCCTTCACTGATGCACTCTCTCCTCAGCCTCTCCCTGCACTGTCCCTTCACTGCTGCACTCTCCTCAGCCTCTCCTTGCAACATCCCTTCACTGATGCACTCTCTGCTCAGCCACCCATTGCATCGTCCCTTCACTGCTGCACTCTCCTCAGCCTCTCCCTGCACCATCCATTCACTGACGCACTCTCTGCTCAGCCCCCCATTGCATCGTCCCTTCATTGCTGCACTCTCTGCTCAGCCCCGCCCCCCATCCAGGCTGCAGCCCTCACTCCTCCACTGCACCATCACTCACTGCTGCACTTTCTCCTCAGCCTCTTATGGTACCGTCCCTTCACTGATGCACTCTCCTCAGCCTCTCACTGCACCATCCCTTTACTCTCTCCTCAGCTCCACTATACCGTCCCTTCAAACTCTCTCTCACTAACTCACTCTCTCTATCACTACCTCACTATCTCTCACACTACTACACTATTTCTCATTCACTCTCTACCTCAATCTCTACCTCACTACTCAACTCTCTCTTTCTCACAGCATCACAATATCACTACCACAGGAACTATCTCTCTAACACACTACTTCACAACTTAACTCTCTCTATCTCACTACCTCACTCTCTCTACATCACTACCTAACTCTATCTATAACTATCTCACTATCTCATTCTCACTGCCTCACTATATCACAAAACACTCTCTCAAAAATTCACAACACTCTCTCACTACCTCACAACTTCACTCTCTCTCTCTAACTCCCTGCTTCACTCTCTCTCTCACTACCTCCCACTCTCTCTATATACTACCTCACTCTATTTCTATCTCACTATCTCTCTCTCACTATATCACGACACACTCTCTCTAACGTTCACTACATCACTCTCTCACTACCCCACAAGTTCACTCTCTCTATCTCACTACCACACTCTCTCTCTCAAATACACTAACTCACTTTTACTCTCTCATACACTACCTCACTCTAGCTCACTACTTCACAACATCGCTCTGTTTCTATCTCAATACAGCACAACAACTCTCACCCTCACTACCTCATTCTTTCACTACCTCACTCTCTCTATCTCTCACTACCTCACTCTATATCTACTTCACTCTCCCACAAAACAAAAATAACTACATCACTACTCGAGTTAAATCTATAACACTATCTCACTCTCACTAACTCTCTCCATAACATCACTCTATTTCGATATCACTCTCACTACCTAACTATAACACAAGTCACTCACTCAAAAAATAACTACAACACTCTCTCGCTGACTCACTCTCTATCTCACTAGCTCACACGTTCACTCTCTCTCTCCAACTCACTACGTCACTCTGTATCTCACTAACTCACTCTCTCTTTCTATCTCACTAAGTCACTTTCACTCTCTCTTAAACTACCTCAATCCTTCTCTATCTCACTACGTCACAACATCACTCATTGTTTCTATCTCACTACCACCAAAAATCACTCTCCATCACTAACTCACTCTTTCACTACCTCACTCTCTCTGTCTCACTCTATCTACCTCACTCTCACTACCTCACTCTCTCTATTTCTATCTCACTAAGTCACTTTCACTCTCTTTCACTATCTCACACTCTCTCTATCTCACTACCTCACAAACTCACTCACTGTTTCTATCTCACTACCTCAGAACATCCCTCTACCTCACTCTTTCACAACCTCACTTTCTCTGTCTCTCACTACCTCACTCTCTATCTACCTATCTCTCACTACATAACTCTCTACCTCACTACTCCATTCTATCTCACTACCTCACAACTTCTCTCTCTCAAAACATCACTACCTCACTCTCTCACTACCTCACTCTCTAGCTCACAACCTCACAACTTCACTCTCTTTCTCTAACTCACTACCTCAATCACTCTCTATCTCACTACCTCACTCTATCTATCTCACTAACTCACTTTCACTCTCTCTTTCAGTGCATCTTTCTCTATCTCACTACATCACAACATCACTCTATGCTTATATCTCACTACCTCACAACATCCCTCTCCCTCACTACCTCACTCTTTACTACCTCACTCTCTATCTCACTACCTCACTCTCTCTCACTACCTCACTACCTCACTCGCTCTCTCTATCTCACTACCTCACTCTCTCTCTGCTAATGCAATAGGTATCACATATGCAAAAAACAAAGCTAATGCCAATACAAATGACAATGCCATTTATTTAGGGATACAAAAAAGATAAAAAAATAATGAGCAATTCTAATAGCTCTACCTATAATATTGCCGAGACCATTGCATTGTAAATGCTTGTTTTTTTATCCCACTTAAAGCCCTGGCTATTGGCATTGTAAATGACAATGCCTTTTAGTTATCTGTGTTAACAAACAACACATACATAAAAGGCATTGTCATTCACAATGCCAATAGCTCAAACACTCGTAAATGCAAGACCTATTGCAGTGCAAATGCTTGTTTTCTGAGCAGTGAGGTTCACAGTAGAAGAATCTGCGGCACCCCGAGCAAGACTTTCCCATACAGGAAACCAATACACAGCCAGCTCTGACATGGGTATAGCCACTTAACTAACACCAGTAAAAGTGCTGCAGCCAGCCGGATAGAACGGGGATCCGGTAAGCACGGCAGAAAGGATCATTACTATTCCCGGGCTCTGAGTCCTGCAGGCTAGCCTTGTGTGGCGCTGTTTCCCGCGCTCCGCTTTGTCCTAGAGGAGCGCGGAAGACCCGGTCTCCTGTGACAGGCTGAGGGGATAGCGGGCTGCCTGCTCCCGGTAGCAGGCGCAACACCAGCTCCTCTGACAACAGCAATAACTTCTACAACGCCTCCTTCCAATCCTCAGTCGCCTCTGCTACTTTTCTGTCTTGGTTTTAAAGCAAGCACGGCCCTCCCAAGGGGAGGGGTTTGGCGGGACCAGCTGTCCAATCAGGTGAGCGAAAGTAAGAGCAACGTGTCCGCCGAGAAGGATGTAAACACGGCCAAGAGCAAGGACCGCGGTGACAAGGTGCACGCGCGTGCGAGGTCCTAAAGCTCTGCCACGACGTGGAATGGATGGATGGGAATATGTGGCGGTCGCAGCTCTGATATGCAACAGGATTAATACTACAAAAGCAGCACACGGCTGCCAAGCAATCGAAGGGAACTTTCGCCCACTGTTAGCAAGCAGACTCAACGCAGAGAGGCACAGATGTTTTGTAGAGAGATTTTGTTGACGTCAGTGGTAACCATCGTATTTGAGAGGGCGATTCCACCACTGGGGCATAAGGGCGCATTTGCCTTGCTGTGAGGTCCGTCTCATAATGAGGATTTTTGGGGCCTCGGGCAGAAGATATTTTGCTGGGCTCTCTATGGAACTAATTAGAATGTAATTATCCCTTTCCTGCTAATTTAGGTCCACACAATGCCGAGCAATATTAAATTAAAATGTTAATATTTAACATAGTCACAGAAAATCAGCTGAAATATGCCCTTGTGTGGGACACCAAAAACCTTTCAGATGATACTGGGTAGAAAGACAGAGGTTGAGGTAGTCATACAGTATATCTTTGCACTCCTGTGAGAGGTTTACATTCCTAAATTCATAGAACTTAGTAGCCATACATGTAAATGAAGAGAAGCTGGATCAAGGTGAAAAATCTGACCGTTTTGGACGGCGTTGGTAAGAGACAAAAGGGTTAGGTCTCTGAGAGGAGAAGAAGCTCAGAAAACCAGTGTTGCCTGGGCCTCTTGGGAGCGATCAATATTAGGTGATAGTGTTCCACCTTCATCTTTTTGAGGACCCTGGGAATCAGTGGAAGGGGGGAAAGCATACGCATAGATCCCGGACCAGTGCATCGACAGGACATTCCCTTGTGACCGTGGAGAGGAAATTGACTTGCGTAGAACCAGTATTTTATATTGGTTGATGTCGCAAAGCGATCCAACACCATTTTCCCCCACTCTGAGAAGATCCCGTCCAGTTGGCCTTGGTCGAGTTCTCACTTGTGGCAGTTATCCATGGCCTGCTCAGGGCGTCCGCCAGAGTGTTGTGGACTACTGACAGATGTTCAGCCTTAAGTGATATTCTGTGAGCTGAGAGCCAGTCCCAAAGCTCTTGAGCCTCCTGGGATAATGTTATAGACCAAGTTCCTCCCTGTTTGTTGACATAATGCATGCTGGTCGTGTTGTTGGAACAAACCAGCACATAGAAGTTTGTGATCCTTGGGAGGAAGGCTTGTTGGGAGAGAAAAATGGCTATGAGCTCCAAGCTGTTGATGTGTAGAGACTTCTGACTTGCCGACCACCTTTCCTCGATCTGCAGGTTTTGCATGTGACCTCCCCAGCCCTCCATAGAAGCATCCGTAGTGACTATGAAATCCGGCACTAATGGTAGGTACGTGAGGCCTTAAGAGAGATGCAGTATGTGGGACCACTAATCTACTGTGGGCAACATCCAAGCGGAGATGGAGATCATGTTGTCGAAGGACCCTTCTGACTAGGTCCACTGAAGTTGTAATTCTGATTACAATGGTCTCATCTTGACGTGTGCCAAGGGAACCAGGTTTATGGCCGAAGAACTCATTCCTAGTAGTAATTTGAACAGTCTAACAAACACACACTGTCTTCTTGCAATGCTTCGAGTCAAACGCACTAGCCTTCCTTGTTTCCCTTTCTTGAAAGAGGAATGCTTTGGTTTGGATGGTTTTGAAATGGGCTCCCAGGCACATTGTGGTCTGACTGGATGTGGTGGAGGACTTCTGTCACGATCTAGCCAGCCTGCCAAGATGTGAGAAACGGGTGCACTAGCGGAACTACGAGTCCCAGAAGGCTCAGGTCAAGGAGGAGTCATTAAAGGTCGGAAGCGCGCACCAGAGCGTGTGCGTAATTCGTATCAATTCCAGAGTCATACGTTGGTAATTCGAAGGAAGCAGCCACAGCCGTTTAACTGTTGGAACTCAAGGAAAGAACCGGAGCGAGGATCCGCTCTTTTCTGGACCCAAGGTTCTCTCGCCGTCAGGTAGGGAGAGAGGAGTATTACTCTGTCTCCCGAGCAATTACCTACGGACTGTTTAAACTCTAAAGGGCGAAGCCGTGAAGTTAACGGACTCCGCGACCTTTCTCGACCCCGTCTCTAAAAGTATAGAGGAAGGATAAAGACTGCTGTGCTAAACTGTCTATCGCCGTAGACGACTACCGGAGAGGTAGTGGACTCGCTTGTTTCCCCACTTGTAGCAGAGTGCGGTCGGGGAAAAGACATCAGTTGGTTCTTGAAGAGGAAGCGTGTTGATCCCCCAGAGGAGCGCTACAAATTGGTGTGTAAGGCGGCGGTTGTTACACCGTGGAATCCTATGGTACACTGATTATTGACTTCCAAATAGCACAACCTAAACTTCTATTCACAAGAGACTACAGGGAAGGGTTATTTTGCTTGACTAGTTCTTCTGATGAAGTAATCAGGATTCTCCAGGTGCAGGACCAGATCTGTTGAACTTATAGAGGATCTAGTGTTATATTCATTTTGCGTTTGGCAGAGGATCTGCATTGAAGGTATATATTTTCCTAGCGAGACCTAATGAGTGTAGCATTTGGGGGGGAGTGAGAGTGTTAATATTGTCTGCTTGTGTCTTTCAGATCCTTTGTTCCTGCTGACCCTTCCCGACCTTTATTCCCTGCCTGATCGGTCCTGAACTCAGTGATTATTATGTTGAGTTCGGATCTGTCTGGAAGTGGAACCCTTATAGCATCATCCGAACCCTGAGGAGCAAGAGGAGCATAACAACTTCGCCCAATTGACAGAGAAGCATAGCTTAAAAAACCAGGAGAGGCAAGCCTTTGTTGCACTGGCAGCTTGACTTGGCATTGGGGCTTTTATTAGCCAGTCGTCTAAGTAAGGGAATACCTGATGACCTTTTTTCCTCAGGGCTGCTGCTCCTGGTCCTATGCATTTGGTAAATATCCGAGGTGCAGACCTGAGACCGAAGGGTAGAACTCAGAATTGTTAATGGGTACCAGGTACTGTGGAGCGAAGATATTAGCGGTGCTTTGAGTGGAAGGGGATATGGAAACAGGCATCTTCCAGATCTAGGGATTTCATAAAATATCCACTGTTGAGACGATGAAGAATGTCGCCGAGAGTTATCATCTTGAAGGTTTGTTTGCAGAGGAATTTGTTTAGTTTCCTGAGATCTAGGATCATTCTCCACTGCCCTAATTTCCTGCGGATGAGGAAAAAACAGGAGGAGAATCCTTTCCTCTTCTGCGTTGTTGGGACCCTCCCTATTGCCCCTTTTGAGAGCATTAGGCAAGCTTCTTTTTGAAGTAAGTGAAGGCGAGGGGGAGGAGCTCCTTTTGGCGGAGTATGGGGTGGTCTCTGTGTAAACTCCCAGGTATGGCCATAGGAAATGAGGTCTACTACCCACCTGTCTGAAGTGATAGTTTGCTAATGATGGAGGAAATGGGAAATCTTTGCACCAACAGGATGGGTGGATGTCACAGTTGGTACCCGGAGAACGTCACTGCTTGCTACCTATGTCTTGACTCTGGGAAGGAACTCGTTAGCGAAGCCCTGTTTGAAGAAAACCGCTGTAGTGGGTTGTCTATATTATTGATGCTAGTATCCAGGGCTTTAAGTGGGATGAAAAAACTGGGGGGGGTCTCTCAAAGGGGCTTGGCTTAAAAACACATAAGCTAAAAATCTGTGCTTAGCATAGTGTGCCGCCCGACTTGTATTTTGCTGTTTCTGTCATTGCATTCAGATATATGATACTAAAAGTAACATCATACCTACAGCAAGGCAGGACTATTGGCTTTGTCAATGGTTGTTAGTTGCATAAGATAAATAAGCAGCAACTATGGCTTGTTGTATATAATATTGAAAAAGCTTCCACTTGAAGCCCCACTCACACCACTACGATGTTTCTGCTCCTGAGTTTCAAAAAGAGAAGGGAAATTCAGAGAGAAAAACAACTCTCTGTAAAGGATTTCCCTTCTCCTACAACGTTCATCTGGCATGTCGTCATGCTGTAACTTCTCCACTAGTGAGAAGAGCAGTATGAGCATGCGCACATCAATATGCCTGCTGTTAATGTAGTCCGGAAAAAACTGACCGCCTGTGCCAGGGCACAAAATAGGGCCCGATAGAGACCCGTTTTGAGGCCCCCTTAAAAAAACTGCCGTGCTCAGACCCGGTGAGTCCAGGCCCACTTAAAGCCCTGCTAGTATCCTTACCTATATTGTGGCTGGAACGATTGATATGATTGTTAAAACTGGAATCCGGTCCTGTAAACAGAGAATCCATGGACACGAGCTTCCCTGATAGGTACGTTACGGTATTGAAGGGTACCCAAAAACTTCGCTATTTCAGTGTCTGTTTTTATGGCAAGAAAAGCTTAATCGATGTGTCTGCCAAACAGAGTGTCGCCATCCTAGACCATGTCCATCCTAGACCATGTCCAACATTTTTGATTGCACTTCAGGGCGAAATGAGGTCACCCTAAACCACCCATGACATCGTAAGACAGCTGCGCCTGCCAACTGGCGGAAGCCCGTGGAGGTGATGTCCATAGCATAATCTATAATTTAGTTTATTTGTCTTCGCCTCACCTCTGTCTTGCGTCCTCCTGCGTGTTCCCCAGTCCACCGCTGGTCATACAGTTTGAGTGGAGGGATTGATCGCAAGACCCAGAAGTGTTCCCCACACACTTCCGGTGACAAGCGGAGGTCAGCATTCTAGCTGTTACTTGCACCACCATAAAAGACCCATGCCATCATAGCCCGGAGTGGATGCAAATTCATTTGAGGTACGAAAGCAGCATGCTTGCTACTGCCAACAGAAGCACCTGGTAAAGGGCTTCTCGGCTAATTTACTTAAAATGCTTCTATCTTGCACCTAATCGCCGCGCAGCAGACCCACTTATTCCAACCCATAGAAACAGCACACTCGCTACTGCCTACAGAAGCACCTGGTAAAGGGCTTCTCAGCTATTTTACCTAAAACGCATTTATCTTTCACTTAATTGCCACGCAGCAGACCCACATATTCCAGCCCATAGAAGCAGCACACTTGCTACTGCCAACCGAAGCGCCTGGAAAAGGGCTTCTTCGCTGTTCACATTTTCTTTACTTGCACTGTTCTTTTAAAACTTAAGCATTGTTTATTTGTCTTCGCCTCACCTCTGTCTTGCATCCTCCTGCGCGTTCCCCGGTCCACCACTGATCATTCAGTTTGAGTGGAGGGATTGATCGCAAGATCCGGAAGTGTTTCCTACACACTTCTGGTGACAAGCGGAGGTCAGCATTCTAGCTGTTACTTGCACCACCATAAAAGACCCATGCCTTTCTCCACGCGCAGCGGGCATGCCAAAGGTAAGCCCGTCTGCGCCCGTCCGTGCCTGGACTGGGCCCAGGGTCATGCCCCCTGCCCCTCCGAGACCCCCAACTGGAGAAAAGGTACTATCTTACACTAGCTCCCAACTTATGGACATCAATAACACCACTAATACTCTTCGCTGCCCCCACTTCAATCTTGACTCTTTTTTCAACTTACCTTCCACTTGCTGCCCCAACTGCTCTTTCAAACTGGTCTTACCCACTCCCCCACAACCCGCTAATCCTTCTCCCAGAGCCTCAAAGCCACAACACATCTACTGCACCCTCATTAACGCTCGCTCCCTCCCAAAGCACAAATTTGAAATCTCGGAATTACTAGCTAGCCACAATCTTGATCTCCTCTTCATAACTGAAACTTGGGGTGACCAGGCATCCGGGCCCGACGTCTGCATTGCCACCCCGACGGCTATTGCGTACTCAGGTAGGACAGACCTCTAAAAAAGGTGCGGTGACTTAGCAATTATTCACAGAGAGAATTACACAGCCAAAATAGAATCAATTGACTTCCCAGTCGCTGAGGCACTAACCTTCTCCATCATGCTCTCAAACACCCAATCCTTCAAAGGAACCCTTGTTTTCCGTCCACCAGGCTCCCGAGCCAACTTTCTTTCAGCCCTAAACAGCCTAATAGAGCCAGTAGCCGCAACCCCTGATTACACCATCTTAGGTGACTTCAATTTCCACTTAGAAGCCCCCAAAGACAAGGACTCCTCCTCCCTTACTACTAACCTTCTCTTTGCAGGCCTCTGATAATTAGTTACAGAACCCACTCATCTGGATGGTGATACTCTTGACGGCCTCTTCACCAACAACTGCCACATTTCCCTGTCAGCTCCTGTCCCATGAACCTAGACAGATCACTTTGCAGTAGTGTTCACTATTCAGACCACTAATCACCATCTCCCACACGCTAGCTCTCGCGCCCCCAAACAGTTTCGAGCTGGGAAGAACATCAATGCTCACACCCTGCAAACAACCCTTTCTTCCACTCAACCCGATGACACAAACGACTCTCATACAGCCTCCAACAATTATTCACACTGGCTACATAACTCCTTCAGCACCTTAGCACCATCCAAGAATATTTCCCCCAAACAAAACGCTCCTTCCGCCTACTGGTTCTCAGAAACACTCAGACTTGAGAGGCAACGATGTAGAAACTTAAAAAGGTGCTGGTGCAAACACTACAACAATAATGACAAAACTCTTTACAAAAATGTGTTAGCTAAATACAAAACTCTTATCATCACAGAGAAAAGCAAATTCTACCTCACTCAAATAGAGTCAGCCCAAAACTGCTCCAAACAACTCTTCCAGGTGGTAACCAAACTATCCAGCCCACCTGTGAGTGCAACCATAGATGCCTCTCAAGCTCTTTGCAACTCCCTTGCAAATGGCTTCAAAGGAGAGGTCAATCAAATTTATTCTAAATTCTCAACCAGGGTCAGAATCAACCGCCCTAAACACAACACCATCACCAACGCCCCCACCAATTCACTTTCCAAATTCAGTCAAGTTTCTCCTATGCAGATAGCAGAACTAATCTCATCCATTAAGTCAGGATCCCCCCTTGATCTTTGCCCCCCCTCCAACCTAAAACCCATTTCAGACTTAATAGGACCTACTCTAACCAATATCTGCAACTCAGTGTTCCACTCAGGTTCCATCCCATCAGTCTGGAAAAAGGCCATTATCAAACCCCTACTATAAAAACCCAACCTCGATCCCTCAGAATCAAAAGACTACAGGCCCATTGCATGCCTACCCTTCCCGTCAAAAATCTTTGAAAGAATCATGAATATTCAACTATCCCAATTCATTGACCACAACATTCTCTTGGATGACACCCAATTTGGGTTTAGAAGGGCCACGGGACAGAAACTGCCCTTATTAAGGCATCAGACAAGATCAGAATGATCCTTGACCAAGGCGACGCGGCAGTCTTGATACTATTGGACTTGTTCGCGGCCTTTGACACGGTCGATCACACCATCTTGATCGACCGTGTATCTTCCATCGGCATTCATCACAAAGCTAAATCCCTTCTAACCTCCTTCCTATCTGACCGTACCCAGTCGGTCAAACTCGGCGACTTCTACTCCCCCGTTTTCACCCTTCCCTGTGGAGTACCCCAAGGATCCTCGCTAAGTCCGACCTTATTTAACATTTATGTGTCGGACTTGGGCCAGGGTCATCAAAACGCATGGGATAAGACTAACCCCTTACGCCGACGACACCCAATTGGTGTTGGCTGTACATAACGATGGAGGAGTAGTTACCGACAGCTTCCAGGAGGGAATGCTAGTCATCAGCTCCTGGATGGCAAACAACTGCCTAAAACTTAATTCAGAGAAAACCGAGGTCATGATCGTTGGTAGTCTCACCCCTTCATGGTCCCCAAGGTTTGGAACCTAGGTGTAATGTTTGATGACAAGCTTTCGTTCATCAACCATGCAAATGCAGTCATCTCCTCTTCCTTTTATACCCATGAGAATGGTTAGGAAACGTCAGCCTTTCCTTCCACCTAGCGCCGGCAAGACCCTCATGTGCACCTTAGTTTTGTCCAAGGTGGACTATTGCAACGGACTCCTCCTGAATGCTCAGGAGAAAGTCCTTAACAAATTGCAGTTAGTCCAGAATGCAGCACAAGAATTCTATCCGGCACTCCTAAATTTACATCAATCTCCCCTATCATTCGTCAACAGCACTGGCTGCCTATCAGAAGCTGTACTAAATTCAAGGCATTGCGCATTGCATATAAAGCTATCAACAATATAGGGCCGGAGTTCCTAAAAAAAGTATTGCGCACATACACTCCCAGAAGATCCTTGCGCTCCTCCTCGACTCATCTGCTCACCATCCCCCGCACCAAGAAAGCTTCTTGGGGAGTCAGACGTTTCACAGTTGCCACAGCCAGACTATGGAACACCCTCCCCCTTCACATTAAAATCAGTCCCTCCCTTTTGACATTTAGGAAACTAGTAAAAACTTAGCCCTTCAACCAGTAGTCTTCCATCTAAGCGACTCTTTAGTTACCTTACAGCGCCGAGACACTCCAGGGTATTTTCGCTCTATACAAATCGCATAAATAAATAATAAAATAGCATTTCGGACAATGTTCGTTCTAGCAAGATTTTTTTGCCTCTGATCTCTTGTCTTCAGGGATGAGGTCTATGAGATCTCCTATATCAGGCCACATCTGGTGTCTTGCAGCTGAGAATGGCAAGCTGCTCTCACCGGGAAGAAAAAAATATTTTTCCAAATGGTGCCCGGGGGAGTAGATATAGGTGTAGATGGGTTCTTTGACCTCCTCTGCGCTGCCTGAGATATTACAGAGTCCGGTTTGGGATGACCTGTCAAACATGATTGCGTTTCTTCAGGCGCTCTGTAGACAGCTGGGTCAGTGGCTGGGTTTTCCATAATTTTCACCCCCTCCAGCCAAATGTAATTCACTATTGGTATGGAACATACTCATTTTCTGGTCTGTTCCTTGAACTCATAAAGAAAGCAGTCAGACTGCTTTACTGCCATAGGACGGTGAAATCTGGCTGTGGCTCTCTCCATGAGGTTATGGAACCCCAAATGTCCTCTAGAGGCAAATCAGTGTAACGAGGTGGAGACGGAGTTGGGATTACATAGTTGTCCCACTCATTAAAAGGTGTATGAGTATCCAGGATTTCTAATACTTCCCTTTCCTCCTCAGAGGATTAAGGGTCATCTCTGGGTGGAGCTGCTACCCGGGATTGAGGAAGCATCCTAGGTGTACTTGGTGGAGGAAGACATGGTGGGGGTAGAGCAGTAGCCAGTGGTGGAGGTGGCTCATTATCAGATCGCATTTCAGGAGAGTGAGGAAACCACTTCCGATAGTCAGAAAGCATTGCCTAAATGTCCTGCACTTACGACGTGGGGAGATACGCAGTGTTCTGCCTTGCTGGGGCGTCGGAATGGTAGACTCATGGCAAATATTATCTTGGAGGTGGAGGATAATACTGCTGGAAGTATTGTCCTTCTTTATATTCCTCATTTTCCTCCTGATATTTTACATTCAGCTCAGAAGGGGTGTGAGCTGGGCCAAACACCCCCCCTTCATCCAGTCCTCAACAACCAATAAATAGTTTGGAGGCAAATGCAAAACCTTGCTCGGTGAGGTGATCTCATGGTGGGTCTGCACGAGAGTCCCTCGCCCTCTGCCTCCCTTCAGACGCTGATTAGCACAGAAAAGTACATCGCGCTGCTGCCTGCCTGCCCTGGAAGAGCGCATCCAGCGCCCGGTATCGTTCTGCAGCCTCTTTGTCTAATTATTTAATTAATTGCACAATGCGCCTGGATTCATTTGCCTGCATTATACGCTGATTAGCACAGAAAAATAACATCGCGCTGCTGCCTGCCTGCCCTGAAAGAGCGCATCCAGCGCCCGGTATCGTTCTGCAGCCTCTTCATCTAATTATTTAATTAACTGCACACTCGGCGCCTGGATTCATTTGCCTGCATTATTCCTATCTGTAATAGCGGCGCACTATTGGCATTGTTTGGGGAAGAGAAAATTGTGTGGAGAGTATTTAAAATTGTGCACCACTCCGGCTGTAACTCACTTTCGTTTCTAGGACCGGGCTGCCATTTTAGGCTTGTGTTTACCTGCGTGAGCCCGTGTCTCCTCCCAGCGCCCGCCTCCCAGCTGACCCTCCCACCCACGAGTACAGCTACGGCGCCCCGTCCCACTACCATTTGTGACCGTGTGGACGCTTTCCTCAGTGGTCGCTCCCCTCTCCCTCTGCCTCCCTTCAGATGCTGATTAGCACAGAAAAGTACATCGCGCTGCTGCCTGCCTGCCCTGGAAGAGCGCATCCAGCGCCCGGTATCGTTCTGCAGCCTCTTTGTCTAATTATTTAATTATTTGCACACTCGGCGCCTGGATTCATTTGCCTGCATTATACGCTGATTAGCACAGAAAAATAACATCGCGCTGCTGCCTGCCCTGAAAGAGCGCATCCAGCGCCCGGTATCGTTCTGCAGCCTCTTTGTCTAATTATTTAATTAATTGCACACTCGGCGCCTGGATTCATTTGCCTGCATTATACGCTGATTAGCACAGAAAAATAACATCGCGCTGCTGCCTGCCTGCCCCGAAAGAGCGCATCCAGCGCCCGGTATCGTTCTGCAGCCTCTTCATCTAATTATTTAATTAACTGGACACTCGGCGCCTGGATTCATTTGCCTGCATTATTCCTATCTGTAATAGCGGCGCACTATTGGCATTGTTTGGGGGAAGAGAAAATTGTGTGGAGAGTATTTAAAATTGTGCACCACTCCGGCTGTAACTCACTTTCGTTTCTAGGACTGGGCTGCCATTTTAGGCTTATGTTTACCTGCGTGAGCCCGTGTCTCCTCCCAGCGCCCGCCTCCCAGCTGACCCTCCCACGCTCCGCCCCCTCCTCTTACCATTTATGACAGATGTTCCCCCGCGCAGCGTTCACGCGCAGCGATCGCGCCCCATTCGCGCCACAGGTGCGCCAAAGGTAAGCCCGTCCGCGCCTGGACCGCGCCCAGCGCCAGACCCCCTGATCCTCGTAATGCCCACCCCTCCCGCATTACTTACGATGCCACCACCCTCCTAGCCCTTAACCCCGGCCGTTCCCCCAACTGCGTCCAAGCCGCTCCTGGACACACCCATGGACCCTTCTCCTGCAACTCCTGCAAGTTCGACGGCACCAAGAACAACTCCTCATCTACGAACACACAACAGCTATCCGACCCCCAACCACCTACAATGCATCCTGCTCAACACCCGCTCAGTCCACAGGCACGCCATCGACCTCTGGAATCTACTAGACACCATCTCTCCGGACATCGCCTTCCTAACAGAAACATGGATGAACGCCTCTTCAGCCCCAGACATCACCATTGCCATCCCGGAAGGCTATAAGATCATTCGTAAGGACCGTACCGGCCACACAGGAGGAGGCATCGCTATCGTCCATAAGAAATCCATCCGCATCTCAACCAGCTCAGACGTCAATCTCGCCAACACTGAACACCTTCACTTCCAGATCCACATCGACCCCAAGACCACACTCAGAGGCACCCTCCTTTACAGGCCACCAGGACCCCGCGCACAATTTAGTGAAGACATCACGGACTTCATCACTCCACACGCGCTCCCCTCCGAGGATTACATCCTTTTGGGAGACCTCAACTTTCACCTTGAAAAGAACAACGACCGCAACACCACCACCCTTCTGGACAACCTCGCCAACCTCGGACTCAAACAACTTGTCACTACCCCCACCCACATCGCAGGTCACACACTCGACCCTATCTTCACCTCCAGCAAACATGTCTCCTTCAGCCACACCACAGCTCTCCTTTGGACTGACCACAGCTGCGTTCACTTTACCTACAACAAGCCCACATCCAACAACCACCCCCAACCCACTCTGCAAAGAAACTGGAACAAAATCACCATCGACCAGATCTCCTCATCGCTTCTTCTAAACCCCCCAGCCCACTCCTCAAACCCCGACCAAGCAGCCACCAACCTCACCCAATGGTTATCCATCAGCGCCGACATCCTAGCACCACTGAAAAAACGACAAATCAAACTAGGCAGCAAGAAGGCCTCCTGGTTCAACGATGATCTTAAGAAATCCAAGAAACTCTGTCGCTCCCTTGAGAAGGCCTGGAAAAAAGACCCAACCACCAGCACCAAGGACGCCTTCAAAAACGCCACCCGCATACACCACCAACTGATACGGAATGCCAAGAAAGCCGCTTTCAAGGACCGACTAGATAATGCCCACAACAGCAAGGAATTATTCAACATCGTCAAGGAATTTACCAACCCCTCAGCCAACTCCAACTACATCACCCCCTCTCAAGCCCTCTGCGACTCCCTAGCCTCATTCTTCCACAACAAAATTGCAGACATCCACAACAGCTTCGACAACCGACCCGAAGACCAACCCACCCAACCCCCTGCAGGACCCCCACCCCCCTTGAACATCCTCAATGACTGGAAGCCAATCTCCACTGAGGACACCATCCGTCTGATGAACTCTATCCACTCAGGATCCCCCACAGACCCATGCCCTCACCACATCTTTAACAAAGCAGACTCCACTATAGCACCGCACCTCCGAGACGTCATCAACTGCTCCCTCAACTCCGCAACCTTCCCGGAAAGCTGGAAACATGCCGAACTCAGCGCCCTCCTGAAGAAACCCACAGCTGACCCCACCAAACTCAAAAACTACCGCCCTATCTCACTCCTTCCATTCCCGGCCAAAGTCATCGAGAAAGCGGTCAACAACCAGCTCGCCGCATTCCTCGAAACCAACAAATCCCTCGACTCCTCACAATCCGGCTTCCGAGCCAAGCACAGCACTGAAACCGCCCTCATTGCAGCAACAGACGACATTCGAACTCTACTGGAAAATGGAGACACAGTCGCCCTCATCCTCCTCGACCTCTCCGCAGCCTTCGACACGGTCAGTCATAGCAACCTTTTACAACGCCTCAGAAACGTCGGAATCCAAGGAAAAGCACTGGAATGGATCACCTTGTTCCTCGCCGGAAGAACCCAGAGAGTCCGCCTTCCACCATTCAAGTCAGAGGCCACTGAAGTCATCTGCGGCGTACCACAAGGATCTTCACTCAGCCCCACCCTCTTCAACGTATACATGAGCCCCCTCGCGGTCATCGCACGCCAACACAACATCAACATCATCTCCTACGCCGATGACACTCAACTGATCCTATCTCTCACCAGAGACCCTAACACTGCCAAAACCAACCTGCATGAAGGAATGAAAGAAGTAGCCGACTGGATGAAGCACAGCCGTCTGAAACTGAACTCAGACAAAACAGAAGTCCTCATCCTAGGCACCTCCCCCTCCGCCTGGGATGACTCTTGGTGGCCAGAGGCCCTTGGAAAAGCACCCATCCCGACGGACCACGCACGGAACCTGGGCGTCATCCTGGATTCCTCACTCTCGATGAACAGACAAGTCAACGCCTTTTTTTCATCTTGCTTCAACATTCTTCGCATGCTCAAAAAAACATTTCGTTGAATCCCCACCGAAACTAGAAAAACGGTCACCCACGCTCTGGTCACGAGCCGACTGGACTACGGAAACACCCTCTACGCCGGTACCACCGCAAAACTCCAGAAAAAACTCCAACGCATCCAGAACGCCTCAGCCAGGCTCATATTAGACATCCCGCGTAAAGAACACATCTCTGGTCACCTGAAAAACCTCCACTGGCTCCCCGTCAATAAGAGGATTACTTTCCGGCTCCTGACCCACGCACACAAAGCACTCTACGAAATCGGACCCGAATGCCTCAACACACGACTGTCCTTCTACACCCCCTCCCGCCAGCTACGATCCTCCAACCAAGCCCTTGCCACTGTACCTCGCATCAACAAAACCACCATGGGAGGTAGATCCTTCTCCTACCTGGCAGCTAAAACCTGGAACTCACTTCCCACTCACCTTCGCCTTACTCAGAACCACCTAGCATTCAGAAAGCAACTTAAAACGTGGATATTTGACAAGTAATTCCCCACCCTTCTTCAAGCGCCTTGAGACCCTCTGGGTATGTAGCGCGCTATATAAATTTATTGACTTGACTTGACAGTATCGTTGTTGACAGAATCGTCGACGACAATATCGTCGACTGGACCACCGTCGACGGGGCCGACGTCTAAGGGAATGTTGCTCGAATTATAGTTGATGTTGAAGATGTTGACTGTGCTGTCGTCGATGGAGGTGGCAACAAAACCTTAGTGGTGGGTGGATCTTTGTTCATGAGATAGGGGCACTGATGGCTGCCGGCTCCGTTGTCTTTGCTGGTGATGGTCTCGTCGACAAGATAGTGGTACTGGTGGTCGTTGACGATCATGGCGTCGACTCCACGGTCGTCGTCGATATCGGTTTTTACGTGTTTTGTTTTGCCTCATAGAGTCAGAACATGAGGGTGATCTTCATCTCTGGCTTTAGATGATGAGGATGTGCCAGGTAAAGATGAATCTGAAGAGACATGACAAACCTTGTGTAGGAAAGTAGGATCTGCTTTCATGGTCACCCCCACTTTTGCGGGGGTCATGTTTTTGACTAGTCTGACTGGTATCTTGCTAATCAGGACCTGAGTCTCTGTGCTTCTTCCCTAAATTGGACATGGTGATTACGTACGTACACTCCAGATTGGCTATTGGTGTTGTAGGAGGCTTGCTTAGTATATGGTATTCACTTATGTAAGTGTAGCACCCTGCACTAATCCAGACAACCCGTATGGTTGTTTTAGTGGTCTTAGACAACCTTAGAAAGCTCTCTAAGTGGTAGCTGTGAAGAGCAGCCTTCAGGCTTCGCCCAGAAGAAGTGTAAAGCAACTTGTTTTTACCAGATCTTAATCGTATTGGTATAGGTTAAGTGAAAAAGAACCACACAGTGCATTTATAAAAATAGGTGTTTATTATAAGACACTCACTAACATATAACCATATCTTCTACCCGGAGATATAACACAATGCACGCAATACTTTGCAAATAAAACAGGCAAGTAGAACAAATACACAATGGTCCCCAGGGGGAGACCAAACCATATGCTAAAATAGTGGGATGCGAACCACGACTCAAGTCAAGACTGTACCCAGAAGATGTAGAAATTCTGAGGGACCAAAGGAACCACCAGAGGTAAGTACTCAGGATCACCATGGAGGCCGTGTGCATAGTGGGAACACAACTTCTTGCTCAATTCAAGTAAATGGGTTAGTTGCTGTTGCAATTTTTAAGGAAAAGGACTCTTCTCAGTTGACTCTGAAGAAACCCATTGGAAGACAGAAGGTTGGAGAGCCACCCCACCAGTGGATACCCTTGGAACCAGTATACCTACACCAGGGAAGTCAGGTGCATAGGTGCAAAGAGGTATCGGAAACCGCCGTCAAACTCAATGGAAGACTTCCGGAAGATGCAGCAGACGAAGGTGAAAGTGTCAGGTGGAACCCAAAGGTGGATTAAAGATGAGAAGTAACTGCAAGCAGAGGGTACAGAGTCTGTGCCTCTCAGGAGTGACCAGGAGGCACGGAAGACGAGTGCCGACTGATGTTGGGTGATGCAGGAGAGTTGACGATGACCTTGGAGCTGCAGCTGTGTGGACCAGGCGACGCTGTGGAAGACTTAAAGTTTGGTGGACACAGAACTCGCATTAGTTGCTCGCATACTCTGTTTGTTCCCTGCTGATTTCAGTTTTTATATTCTATGGTTTGTTATACATTCAGATTCGCTGTGCCTCTTTCAATAAAGTTTTTCCTATTCAGTCACCGTTGCCACAGCAATGCACCGACACAGCTCGACCCAAGTTCCGCCCCCTTCCTACCACGCCTTCCCTCCCATGTTACCCCAACTCCCCTGTAACCCTATCTAACTTTATGTATAGCGCGGAACCCCTTCCGGGTCCACGGCACTGTCCGCCTTCGGCGGAGGGGTCGCTCCCAGTGTCCCTACAGACATCTGGTATCTCAGCACTGCATTGCTTCGTTTGCCTCAGCGCTGCATTGCCTCGTTTGCCTGAATTAGCCATTTGATTTCATTTCGCCTGCTGTGTACTGAAGTAGCGCTTTGCTTCATCTGCGCACTGTTTATCTGCCTGAATTGTGAACTGCATTGGCGCTCTGTGTATATGCTCGAATTCTGCCATTTCATTTCATTTCGCCTGCTTTGTGCCATTTTAGCGCTTTGCCTCATTTGCGCTCTGTGTATCTGTGACTGCTTTCCTAACGTTATCAGCGCGTTTACCTGTAGCGCTCCGCTGTGCTTCCCCCCTCCGCCTCCATTTTGTTTGTTGTTCTCGTCGTCCTCGTGTGCCCGCCCCGCCTCCCAGCTGAGACGCCCTCGCCCCTCCCCCTCCACTCTCCATATATGACAGGAGTTCCCGCGTGCAGCGTTTACGCGCAGCGACCGCGCCCAACCCGCGCCGAAGGTGCGCCAAAGGTAAGCCCGTCTACGCCCGTCCGCGCCTGGACCGCGCCCAGCGCCATACCCCCTGGCCCCCGTCCCTCCCTGCCCCCCCGCATTACCTACGATGCCGCCACCCTCCTAGCCCTTAACCCCGGTCGCGCCCCCAACTGCGTCCAAGCCGCTCCTGGACACACCCATGGACCTTTCTCCTGCTACTCCTGCAAATTCATCGGCACCGACAACATCTCCGCTACGACCACAACGCAGATTCCCGACCCCAACCACCTACAGTGCATCCTTCTCAACACTCGATCGGTCCACAGACACGCCATTGACCTATGGAATCTACTAGACACCATCTCTCCAGACGTCGCCTTCCTAACAGAAACTTGGATGAACGCTTCCTCCGCCCCAGACATCACCATTGCCATCCCTGAAGACTAAGATCACACGCAAGGACCGCACCGACCACACAGGAGGAGGAATCGCTATCGTCCATAAGAAATCAATCCGCATCTCAACCAGCTCTGACGCCAACCTCGCTAACTCCGAACACCTTCACTTCCAGATCCACATCGACCCCAAGACCACACTCAGAGGCACCCTCCTCTGCAGACCACCAGGACCCCGCGCAAAATTCAGTGAAGACATCACAGACTTCATCACTCCTCACGCGCTCCCCTCCAAAGACTACATCCTTCTGGGAGACCTCAACTTTCACCTTGAAAAGATCAACGACCGCAACACCACCACCCTCTTGGACAATCTCGCCAACCTCGGACTTAAACAACTGGTCACTTCCCCCACCCACATCGCAGGTCACACACTCGACCCCATCTTCACCTCCAGCAATCATGTCTCCTTCAGCCACACTACGGATCTCCTCTGGACTGACCACAGTTGCGTTCACTTCACCTACAACAAACCAAAACCAACCACATCCAACCAACTCTGCAAAGAAACTGGAACAAAATCACCACGGACCAAATCTCCGCATCGCTCCTTCTAAACACCCCAGCCCACTCTTCTAACGCTAACGAAGCCGCCGCCAACCTCACCCTATGGTTATCCAACACCGCCGACACCTTAGCACCACTGAAGAAACGTCAAAGCAAACCTGGCAGCAAAAAGGCCTCATGGTTCAACGATGATCTTAAGAAGTCCAAGAAACTCTGCCGCTCCCTTGAAAAGGCCTGGAAAAAAGACCCAACCACTAGCACCAAGGACGCCTTCAAAAACGCCACCCGCACTCACCACCAACTAATCCGAAAGGCCAAGAAAACAGCATTCAAGGATCGACTTGACAACAACGCCCACAACAGCAAGGAACTTTTCAACATCGTCAAGGAATTTTCCAATCCCTCGGCCAACTCCAACGACATCACCCCCTCTCAAGCCCTCTGCGACTCCCTAGCCTCATTCTTCCACAACAAGATTGCAGACATCCACAACAGCTTCGACAACCAACCCGGAAATCAACCCACCCTACCATTTGCTGAACATTCTCCCCCCGTGAACACCCTTAACGACTGGAACCCAATCTCCACTGAGGACACCATCCGCCTGATGAATTCCATCCACTCAGGATCCCCCACAGACCCATGTCCTCACCACATCTTCAACAAAGCAGACTCCGTCATAGCACCGCACCTCCGAGACGTCATCAACTGCTCCTTAAACTCCGCCACCTTCCCGGAAGACTGGAAACACGCTGAACTCACCGCCCTTCTGAAAAAACCCACAGCGGACCCCACCGAACTCAAAAATTACCGCCCCATCTCGCTCCTTCCATTCCCGGCCAAGGTCATCGAGAAAGCTGTCAACAACCAGCTCGCCGCCTTCCTCGAAGCCAACAAATCCCTCGACTCCTCACAATCTGGCTTCCGAGCAAAACACAGCACTGAGACCGCCCTCATTGCAGCAACAGACGACATTCGAACTCTACTGGACAATGGAGACAGTCGCCCTCATCCTCCTCGACCTCTCTGCAGCATTCGACACAGTCTGCCACAGCACTCTTTTACAACGCCTCAATAACATCGGAATCCAAGGAAAAGCACTTGAATGGATCACCTCGTTCCTCACCGGAAGAACCCAGAGAGTCCGCCTTCCACCATTCAAATCCGAGGCCACTGAAGTCATCTGTGGCGTACCACAAGGATCCTCACTCAGCCCCACCCTCTTCAACGTATACATGAGCCCCCTCGCGGCCATCGCCCGCCAACACAACCTCAACATCATCTCTTACGCGGATGACACTCAACTAATCCTTTCCCTCACCAATGACCCCAGCACCGCCAAAACTAACCTACACGAAGGAATGAAAGAAGTTGCCGAATGGATGAAACAAAGCCGTCTGAAACTGAACTCAGACAAAACTGAAGTCCTCATCTTAGGTACATCCCCCTCTGCATGGGACGACTCCTGGTGGCCGGAAGCCCTCGGAAAAGCACCCATCCCGACAGACCACGCACGGAACCTAGGCGTCATCCTGGATTCTTCACTCTCAATGAACAGACAAGTCAGCGCCGTATCCTCTTCCTGCTTCAACATTCTTCGCATGCTCAGAAAAACATTTCGCTGGATCCCCACCGAAACAAGGAAAACAGTCACCCATGCTCTGGTCACGAGCCGACTGGACTACGGAAACACCATCAACGCAGGCACTACCGCTAAACTCCAGAAGAAACTCCAACGAATCCAAAACGCCTCAGCCAGGATCATATTAGACATCCCGTGCAACGAACACATCTCTGGTCACCTTAAAGACCTCCACTGGCTACCCGTCAATAAGAGGATCACTTTCCGACTGCTAACCCACGCACACAAAGCACTCTACGACATCGGACCAGAATGCCTCAACTCACGACTGTCCTTCTACACCCCCTCCCGCCAACTACGTTCTTCCAGCCAAGCCCTCGCCACTGTACCTCGCATCAACAAGACCACCATGGGAGGCAGATCCTTCTCATACCTGGCTGCTAAAACATGGAACTCACTCCCCGCTTACCTTCGCCTTACCCAGAACCACCTAGCATTCAGAAAGCAACTTAAAACGTGGATATTTGACAAGTAATCCTCCCCCCCTTTCTAAGCGCCTTGAGACCCTCTGGGTATGTAGTGCGCTATATAAATTCTTTGACTTGACTTGACTTGACAAGCCGTCTGACCACCCCGAGCCTTCGTTGCCTTCAGCCGCTTTGATTTACTCAGGTATGTGGCCGGACTGACTCCAGCGCGCAGTTCTCTTCCTCTGCCCAGTCCGGTTCCAACTAACAGTAACATTCGTCTAATTCCTTCCCACAGGCGCTGTCACCTCCAACCAGCCCCCGCCTTCCGTTCACTCTCTCCAGGTAATTAATCGAACATACGCTCTTACCGCAATGACCTGCCTACCCCGGGTCATGACCTCTATTGTCCACCTTTTCCCCCCCAGATTGTTCATCAACTGCCCCCCGCCCATGGGCCCAGGGTCTACGCAGCCATCAGCGTGCCCATAAGTATGTGCTAGTTTTGTTCTCTTCCTCGTGCACTGGCCTTACTGCGGTAGTTTCCGCTTACTCATCCCTTGTTTCCCTTACAGCTCAGTCGGGACTCGCTGCTATCCGGTCCACCCTCCGAGACCACCCAGCAGCCCGCCTCTTATATATCTAAATATAAGGTATTTGAACTCACGGGTACACCCTTGCACTCCCCCTGCACTTCCCTCATTACGGAGCACTTGCCCACACCTGTAGTTACACTGATTCGTATTCACTGCACGCTCAGTTACCTACACATTCATCTTAATTACGGACTCTGACTCTCAGACCTCCGTTCCAGCCCCCCGCGCCACGTTTGGCTCACGATGCGCTCACTCTTCGCCGCTATTGGGTACGTCCCCCCTCTAAAACCAGTTTACTAGCTTTCTACACGCTCACTGACCGATGTGCTAACAGTTCACGCGGAAATCCGGTATGCGGACTCCTGTCCCCCCGGCATGTCACCCCCTGGTTCTCACTTCCCTCCCACCGCCCACGGCACCTACCCTAGACATCCTTAATTACGTCATGCATGCATGCCATGTTTAGGCATCGCTCTCCAATTTCCTAGCCTTCCCGCCGCCCAGTCCCTAATAATAACCCTCTCCACCCTTTTTCCCCCTCCTAATTACCCTCCCTGACCTGACCCTCTCTCCCCGCAGCACTCCCTGAACCTGACAACCCTGTCCTGAAGACCATCCCGACTCACGGGGATCGAAACGCCGTCCACATCACAGCGCAACTTTATGGCGCATCTAACGTTTTTGGCTTCTGAAAAATGTTGTAACCATGACTAAAGTGACTAAAACTAAGTCTTGTTGAGCCAACAATGTATACTTCTTTGTCACCTTGCGCCGTTCACGCTGTTCACGTTCAGCACTTGCATCATCACTTTTCACCAATTGTATATATCACTATTCACCAAGTGCTTTCGGGTTGTCACATGATTCCCTCTGTACAGTGCTGCCTAACTGTATTCCCATGTGAAATGCCCCTTTTTTGAATTGGTGAATTACAATCTCTTAAACCGCATGAGTCTCCTTGTTTCTTTCTTATGTAATGCTGCATGCATACATCTTTGAACAGCCTTAAATTGAAACCTGTTGGGAATTGTTTCTTATACACAATCTACACCCATCCCGACGTGGTTTATGGGTTTTACTCTTGTTGTTCTTTCACAAGTGGAAGACCAGGAGCCATTCACGAGCTGTCCCATGTCAGATGTCGAGAGTTGACGGGTCGGTGTCCATCGGGAGCATCAACAAGCTATGGCAACTGCAAACAACTTGGCAAGCTAAAAAGGTGCAGTGTCGGGACCAGCAAGGTCCAAGTGACTTACCACGCACAGATAAGTCGGAGCAGGCCCTTATCAAGCAGGGGAGCCCACTGGAGTTGAAGAAGACCCTCAAGAGGACCCACAGACCAGAGCCACAGGAGTTGCAAGAGGACCTCGAGCAGCTCAACAAATGATGAAGGCCCACGGTGCAAGGGATGCGTTGGAAGCGAAGGTCTTGGCTGCAGGAGATGCTTGATATTGGAGCTTCCGACAAGGGATATTGGCCTCAAACTGGTGAGAAGACAGTGCAGGCCTCGAGTGAGTTACAAAACCACTACATGGGTTGCTGAGCCTTTCGGAGTCTGTGGGTGCCCAGGAGCAGCAGACCAGTCAGCTTTGTTGTGGTGCCTGCAGGGAAGGTTAATTCACTTCAAAGGAGGTTACTTCAGGTGTCTTAGAAGGATCCTGTATGGGACACAGGCACAGACGATGCAGTAGACGAGCTAGACAATAAGACCAGGAGAAGCTGGAGTCTTTCCAGTTGCAGCCTCGGTGCCCAGAGAAGAGTCCAGCGAAGTTCAGAGTCAAAGATAAAGAGGTGTCTTATCTGAATCTTGTCCCACGACAAATCTAGGGACCCACCCACAGGTAAGCCCTTAAGTACCCTAAGGAAAGGTTTGGGACGATTCAGGGGTGCCTCCCAGAGGAGGGGTCGGACGGTGGGGAGGATACTCCCATTTCCGTGGTCTGGTTTCGCGCCAGACCGGTAGCCAATGGCTCCCTGAACTGGTTTGAACTGGAGTATGCAAGGAGGGCACAAAATGTGCCCGTATGCAGTCTTAGTGGCGCTGGCAAGTGCCCCCAACCTGCCCCAATACACTAAACCCTGTCTGGGAGGTGGTCACACCTCCCTGTGACAGGATATCTATTGTACTGCCTTTCCCTGCTTAAGCTTGGCTCAGCAGCAGGAGGGCAGAAACATTTCTCTGGTCGACAGCAGCCCTAGCTTTCTGTCCTGTGCTGTTCTGTTCTGGAAGACTGGTACGGGAGCACTGAGGGCCTCCCGGAGGAGCTTTACACTGCATGGATTCATACCTCCCACACCATTTATGATGTGGGGGTATGGTTCCAACATGTTTGATACTAAACATGACAGGGTTCAGTACAGCCAGTTAAGAGATGGTCATCGCGTAATGATGCATGGCCACTCTATACGTCTTAATGGCTGATGTACTTACAACCCGGAAGAATGGACTCCAAAGGTTGTAGGAGTGTCCCGCTCATGTAGGGACACCCTCACACTTAGAACCAAGCACTCTGCCATCAGGATTGAAAGGCCTGCCTTAGAGGTGACATAGGTTTTAAGTGCTGCGACCTCAGATATAGATATAGATATAGAGATAGAAAACTTATATCTGTTGTAAGTGGTGCTAGTACCAGCTTACACAGACTGCAATGGCAGGCCTGTAGTTACAGTTTGAGTGGTCTCCTTTGGTTGGCATGCTTCAGCCCATGGGAGGCCCATGGGAGACCCCTGGTGTACCTATGCCCTGGGAACCTTGGTACCATATACTTGTGACTTATAAGAGTACACCATTAGCCAATCTGGGGTGTACCTAAGTACTTACCATGCCAATTTGGGGGTGAACGCACATAGACTATGGTCCTGATTAGCAGGTTCCAGTCAGACTAGTCAGAAACAACAGAAAAGCAAAAAGTGGGGGTAACCAAGCAAAAAGTGGGTGTAACCATAAAAGCAGATCCTGCTTTCTTACACAACCCCAAACGAAAGGAGATGAGACTAACCATGCCCAGTTGAGTCTTACTTTTCTAAGTGGAAATATCTGGAGAGTCCATCTGCATTGGCATGGTTACTCTAGGTCTATGCTACACTGTAAAGTACATCCCCTGTAGGGAAATTGACCACTTTCCACCCTTCATCTGTTTAAGCCATAAGATGGGCTTGTGGTCTGTCTGAACAATGAAGTGAGTGTCAAATAAGTACGGCCTCAGCTTCTTCAAATCCCAGACAGCAGCAAAGGCCTCCCTCTCAATGGCTGACCAACGTTTCTCCCTGGGTGTCTACCTTCTACTGATAAAAGCTACAGGTTGATCTTGGCCCTCTATATTTAATTGTGATAACACAGTCTCTACCTCTATCTCAGATGCATCTGCCAGGACAATGAAAGTTTTAGAGTATTCAGGACTTTGTAGAATGGGAGCAGTGCACATGGCCTGCTTCAGGTCATCAAATGCCCTTTGACAGCTTACTGTCCACTGGACTTTCTTTGTCATTTTCTTGGTTGTGAGATCATTAAGGGGAGTCACAATGGCCCCATGTCCCCACAAATCTTCTTTAGTACCTAGTTAGGCCCAAGAAAGTGTGGGAGCAATCCAGTCCACTATACTCTGGATTTTGCTCTGCAATGGTTGCTGAAACTGGCATTCTATAACTATATAGATGTTATGTATTGTGAAAAATTAGACTGGTCGCTTTTTAGATACAAAAAGTTTATTTGAAACCTTTCACATATTGCTTCACAAATGTTATTTCTATGTTTTTGGTTGATAGTTTCACTTGGGACACATTACACAACTGTAAAGAGCCTTTGATATCTAGTGTAATAATTGCTTTCATCGTATACTCATATTTAAATACAATCTTTGAGAAACGCAATCTGTGTTTCTGGCTTGTTTTCTATTTGACATCTCACCTAATCCCTGCTTATACATGCAAATTTTCGCTTCTTCTCCATTCTATTATTAAGTATCTTCCCCACAGGAGCCATTGTGTTCCTTATAATACTCGCTGGTAAACAGTCAGGACAGTCTTTTGGTCATGCCATGCTTTCTGAAGCTCTTGGCTGGCCTCCAGGTTTTTACTTGCCTTGTTTGTGTGCTCAGTCACACATGAGTGCAGGCCAAGGACATAGTCCACAATGTCCTGTTTAGGAGGTTTGAAAGGCTGCTACCATCCCCCTTAACTAGACACAAGGGACCCTTAACTGGATGTCCAAACAAAAGTTCAAATGGGCTATAGCCAACTGCCTTCGGAGGAACCTCCCTGTAGGCAAAGAGAAGGCAGGGTAGTAAAACATTCCATTTTCCACTTTTCAACAAACCCATTGCACTATGGATGGTAAACGTATAGTTTATTCCACAGTCTTTTCCCACAGCAGTTATATAACTAGACATGAAGTTGGTACCTCTGTCGTTAAGACCTCCTTAGGGATGCCCATCCTGGAAAAGAGTCCCAGGAGGACCCTGACCACTACAGGAGCTGTAGTGGTTCTAAGGGGAATTGGCTCTGGATACCTAGTGGCATGGTCCACCACCACTAGGATGGAACTGTGTCCAGATGCAGTTGGAGGGTGCGAGGTACCAAGAATATCAATCCCTACCCTTTCAAAGGGGACCCCAACCACTGTAAGTGGAATTAAGGGGGCCTTTGTGGTGCTCCCTGACTTACCACTGGCTTGGCAAGAGACACAGGAGAGGCAAAATGCCTTGGTGTCTTCAGACATATGGGGCCAGTAAAAACGAGGAACAAGTCTGTCCCAAGTCTTGCTCTGCTTTAAGTGTCCTGCCAGAGGAATATCAGGTGCTAGGGAGAGGAGGAAATCTCTGATCGCCTGGGGTATTACCAACCTCCTGGTTGAACCAGGCTTGGGGGCTCTACCTTCAGAGTACAGAAGCACATCTTCCCAATAGATCATATGAGACCCATTGATATCCCCTACTTTCTCAGCAGCAGCTTGCTGTTCGAGGGGTTCAAGAGAGGGGCAGGTCTGCTGCTCCAAACTCAAGTCTGCCCTAGAAGGCCCATCTGCCCCCCCAAGAAACTCTGCCAGGTCATGTTCAAGTTCCTCTGGGTCAGTTCCTTTACAGGGACTGAGATCATCTCCCTCAGGAGGCTGATCTTCACTGTGAGTTTGAGAGGAGGGTAATTCCTTACCTGCTCCATTTTTCCAGGATCCAGTGCCTTCAGTGCTGAGATGTTTGGCCTGAGCTTTGGTGACAGCAAAGGAACTGGCAGAAATGCCCATAATTTCTGTATGAGTCCTGAACTCTACTTCAGACCAGGCCGAAGTTTCAAAATTTTTGCCCAACAAACAATCTACAGGTAGGTCTGGAGATACTAAACCTCTTTTTTGGGCCAGTTTACCCCTACCCAGCCGAGATTAACAGCTGCCAAGAAATTATCAGTCCTGACATTGCTAGTGTTGGTTACTAGGTACATCACCATCATAGACTAACACAACCTGAGATGGAGTTCTGACTAGGCCAGATCTCATGTCAGAACCCATGATTAACCCGACTAATCCCTTGGTTGCTGTACAACCACAGGTACTGGTG
This sequence comes from Lissotriton vulgaris, assembly GCF_964263255.1. Classification (NCBI taxonomy): domain Eukaryota; kingdom Metazoa; phylum Chordata; class Amphibia; order Caudata; family Salamandridae; genus Lissotriton; species Lissotriton vulgaris. The sequence continues at coordinate 1,725,877,308 of NC_141691.1, read as the reverse complement.
CTAGGGGGAGCAGCTGCCTTAAGGGCAGTAGTAGTAGGGGTTTCCTTGGCCTTTGGACAATCCGCATCCCTTATCCAATGGGTCTTTACCATACATAAATAACACAAAGGTATCTTTTTGCATTTCTTGGAATTTTAGGACTCAACCCCAGATGCAGGTTTTTGTGGGCCTTGAGAAGACTCCTTTTTGTCTTTTCCCTTGCCCCCCCCTGTTCCTGGGGGCAACCGAGGGCAGCATAGGTCGCCTACAAGTCATACAGAACTCCGCCGCCAGACTGGTGCTAAGAAGACCCAGGAGAGCCAGCTCGAAAATGGCGCTGGATGCGCTTCATTGGCTGCCTGTGAAGAAGCGTGTGCTGTTTAAGTGCCTCCTCTTCTGTCACCGTATCGTCTGGGACAGGTCACCTATTTACCTACAGGATCTAGTCAGCCGATACGTACCAACTAGGACCCTACGTTCGGAGGGTACCGGAATGCTGACAGTCCCCAGGATCAGGAAGGCCAGAATGGGCGGACGCTCCTTTGCGCTCCAAGCAGCTCAACAATGGAATAAACTTTCCCCTGCTCTGAGACTGGAGAGCAGTGAAACGCGTTTTAGGGCCCTGCTTAAAACACACCTATACACTGCATAGATCCTGGTCTTTGTCTGTTGTTTTCCTTGACAGCTTCAGCGCGGGGACACGCCGTGATGGCGTTACTGAGCGCTCTATAAGCTCAATATTATTATTATTATTTTATCATGGTTTTTAGAAGAATTTTGCTTCTTCTTGTCACCTCCATTACCAGGGTGTTGCTGCTTAACCCTGGTGCGGACTCATTTGTCTGCCTTCTTTCCCAGTTCGTGGGGGAGAGGTCAGATCAGAGTCCACCAGATATTGGTGCAAACATTGATTCTGAAAGTTATTAAGGATGTGCTCCCTCATTATCAAATTGTACAATCCTTCATAGTCCTATACCATGCTCCCATGAAGCCAGCCTTCCAGAGCCTTAATAGCACCATCAATGAAATCTACCCAATCCTAAGTGTGTGCCTTCTGGGTATCTCTGAACTTAATCCAATACTGTTCAGTGGTTAAGCCAAACCCATCAATGAGTGCACTCTTCAGAATGGAATGATTGTCTGCATCCTCTTCTCTAACAGTGAGGATCTTATCTCTGCCTTTGTTAGCAAAGGAGAGCCACAGGATAGCTGCCTACTGCCCTTGAGGGACCTTCTAAACTTTACATGACCTCTCTAAAGCAGTGATCCATTACTGGATGTCATACCCCTCCTGGTAAGAAGGGACTATCCTGCTCGGATTCCTAGTATCAGAAGAGTTTTCACTGACTGTAGGTACACTAGGGCTGCCACCATGGGACTCTAGCTCCAGATTTTTCCTAGCTTTTTGGATTTCCAGGGCCTCCATGTCAAGAGCCAACCGGTCTCGCATGAGTTGGAGTCGAACCTTCTCAAGTTTGATCAGGTGGTATTCCCTCACCAAGGAGTCCTCTCTCTTACTAGACATTGAGGTCCCTATGGACTGTCCTGAAGCATTGGACTCAGCAGAGGGAGACCTAGTTCTCCTCGGTCTGCTTTGAACCCTCCCAGGAGTAATAAAGAGGGACCTACCTGTAGGGACACCCTCTGTGTCATCTGCACTATTCCCTGGATCAGAGTTCACCCAGGTGGAGTCCCCAGACTCCTCTTGACTATGCTCAGAATTAGGGCCACTGGGGGTTACCCCTCATGTCCCATCTTCTGGAGCATTCCCACCCACTTTTTCCTGATCCCTCAACCTGTCAGGGTTCTGAAGATCATAAAGGATAAGCAGCCTTTTTATGTGCATCTGACTCCGGGCAAAGGACCATCTTCCTGAATCTAAAGGTCTTGAAGATGACCTCTCCAACCTTCCATGGAAGCATCTGTGGCGACTATGAATTTCGGGATCACCGGCAGAAAAGAGAGACCCTGAGACAGATGTGACTTCAGTGTCCACCATCCGAATGCCTCCTTTATGCGTGGGGTGATAGTTATCACGTTGTCGAAGGACCCCGTAGTTTAGATCCATTGACATTGGAGTTCTTCTTGCAGAGGTCTCATATTCAGATGAGCTAGCGGCACTAGGTCGATTACGGAGGAGAGCATGCCCAGTAGAGATTTGTATGTTCTCCCCAAAGTGTACTTTCTTCTGGAAAGCCTGAGAGCCAGAGCTTGCAATCGGTCTTGCCTTTCCTGTGAGAAGGAAGCTTTGTTCTGAATGGTGTCTATGTACGCCCCTAAAAACGTAATTGTCTGGATTGGAGAGACCAATGATTTTCGTTGGTTTAATGAAAGGCCTCATTTATTAAATCGGTCCACACAATCCTCTGTAGCAGGGGGGTGCAATCCTCTGGGTGGAGCGTTTGGTGGGCACTTGGTAAATTCTAGAGTGTGGCCATAAGATATGAGGTCCAATATCCACTTGTCTGTTGTAATATTGCGCCACTGACTGATATGGTTGGAAATGTTCGTACCTGTTGAGGGGGGAGTGAAACGGAGTTGGTACCCTGTTGAGATCACTGTTTGTGACCCGAGTCGCATCTTTGTGATGCCGGTTTTCTGCAAGAGCCCTGCCTGGAGAAACCAGCTGTTGTTGGCTGTTGATAGGATTGTTGTTGTTGGTATCCCTGGCGATATTGTGGCGGGAAGTATTGGTAATTCTGGGTGTGCGGGAAACTTCCTCTATAGTCCGTGAAGCCACGACCTAGAGCTCCCTGAAAGGGCACTTTACCGTACCGTAGGGTACCTATTGCTTTAGCACTGTCTGTATCTGTTTTTATTGCCAGGAGAGTTTCCTCTATGTGCTTTCCGAATAGACTATCTCCATCATAAGCCATGTCAAGTATTTTTTACTGCACTTCAGGGCGAAAGGACGTTGCTCTAAGCCATCCATGGCGTCTTAACAGCCGCACCAGCCAGTTGGTGAAAGCTTGTAGTGGCTATATCCATAGCACAGCCTATAATTTCGGCCGCTGTGCTCTCTCCTCCTGCCAGGACCTTATTAAATTCCTCTTTATTTCCCTCTGGAATAAACTCACTTATGGCTCCTATATCGGACCACATTTGTGATTGTAGTGGCCCAGAATGGCTAACGCATTAGATGCTCTGATAGTGATTGCGGACATTGAGGAGATTCTTTTCCCAAAGAAGTTCAAGCAGCGACCCTCCTGATCTGCTGGAGTCAATATGGGAGTGGACGGATTTTTTATCTCCTTTGGGCCGCTTGGGAAATCACAGAGACTGGTTTGGGATGACCTGTAAGACATGCAGGGGTATTTTTTGTCAAGTCCTGGCAATACTGGCACTACAGAAGCTGGTGTCTTCATCATACTTAATTCCCTCCTGCCAGATATAATAAATAATGGGTATTGATCTTATTGATTGCTCTTTAAAATCATAAAGAAAGCAATGTGATTGCTTGACAATAACAGGCAGATAAAATCTGTCCGTAGCCCTGACCATCAGGTTATGAAAACCTCCAATATCCTCTGGAGGCTAGTCCGAAAGATGAGGAGGGGATGGCGTTGGTACCACATAATCATCCCATTCAACCGCTGGTGGAGGCGGATCATTGATTTCTCCCTCTCCAGGCTCTTCCTCAGAAGTGGTTGGGTCCTCTCTAGGTGGCATAGGGATTATAGGAAGTGGCGTAATTGTAGGCGTAGTGGGAGGAGGTAGTGGTGGTGACATTGGTGCTACAGGTGGGGGTGGTTATTAAAAGGAACAAGGGTCCTAAGGAGTTGCAATACAAAAGAGGATGAAGGTATAGACCACAATAAGTACTATACTTTTTGCTCCAAACCCAGCCGGGCGAGGAGTGTTTTATTTTGAAAGATAAGAAAAGATTAATTGACCTGGAGGGGGTCAAATAAGGACATTAAGATAGGGCACAATCCTGTACCTATCCCAAGAACATAGAGTAAACCATAGATTTAAGAGGGGTGGTGGCACCGTGACTTGCTCCTCTTGGGGTGAAAATCTCTTATTGTAGTCCGCTTGCATGGCCTGTAGGTCCGGAGTTAGAGACGAAGGCAGTTGAGCAGGTTCCTGCCTAGTCTATTCATAATAGCTGAAATGAAGGTACTGTGTTGGATGAACTGGATAATGCTGGTAGTATTGTTCCTTGTTAAAATAGTCCTCATCCTCCTCTTGACACTTGACATTTAGTTCAGAGGGACTATGAGCAGTCCCAAATGGACCACCATCATCAGTTTCCTCTACGTCCAACAGGTGACTAGGAAGCAAAGGTGAAATCTTTGGTGTGTGAAAATCAGGCTGCAGTGACAGTCTGGGCTTTGAAAATGGAAGCGGAGTCGAAGGGCACGTCGACGACCAATAAACTGTCGTCCCCGGCAAAATCGTCGACGATGTTGTTGATTGCGTCGACGGTGGAATTGCCGTTGACGGTGGAGTCGTCGTCGACAGTGGATGTCTCGCCGACTATGGAATTGTCATTGAAGATAGAGTCATCGACGATTTTGGAGCCTTCGTCGACAATGGAACTCGCACCAACGGTGGAGTCTTAGTCGACAGAGGAGTTTTCATAATCAACGGTATCGGGCTTCTTATACTCGTAGTCGGCACTGTCAATGGTCTCGACGACGAGAGGGTAGTCATCGTCAATGTTGTTGAAGTGATAGTCGCCGACGGTGAGACTCACGCCAATGAGGATTTGTGGCCAGATTTGCGTCTGGAATGTCCTGAGGACTCAGTTCTTTCTTTAGAAGTCCCAGAAGAGTGACGTAAACCTATCTCTGAGGAGACCTTAGGCTGTTTCTCCTTCTTTTGAGATTCTCTGGTCAAATGAGAGGTTGTTGGGTCTTTCCTGCCCTCTTCAAGCTGACCCTCAGGAGACCTAGGCCTCTTATGTGATTTAGAGGAAGTGTCACTCTCTTCAACCAATGACTCACCTTTCTTCTTCTTTATCCACAGTAAAAGTCTGCCCTCTCTGAGAGTTTATTTGAAAAGGTGCAGCAGATTTTACATTGTTTTGCCTCATGATGGGGACAGAGGCAATATATGCAATCCTTGTGGGTGTCATCAATATGCACCCTCTTCTTTCCACAGGACTTACAAGGTCTAAATAGTACCTTCTCATCACATTGTCCATAAAGTAAAAAGTATGACTTATATGAGAAAAACTGTAGAAGAAAGTAGAAAAGCTCAGGGAGACTCCCTTCACAAATGACGTGCGGTGAAAATCTTATGGTCTCAACCTCTCTTGGGAAGGCTCTAGAGGGTGCTGTTTGCTAATTGGTTGTGTTTAAGTTTGGTCCCTATTTAGTAAAGGAGGTAGATAGGCTATTAAATGCATGGTTGTCTCCATGATAACCTATGAGATTCCCACTTCAACAATGGAGAATGATTCAAGCATGTTAATCTATGAAAGATACCCCAATACTGGATAAGTGTATCACCCTGCACTCATCCAGAGAACCCTTATGGTGATTTTAGTTGTCTTAGACAACCTTAGAAAGTTCTCTAAGTGGTATTTGTGGAGAGCAGCCTTCAGGCTTAGTCCGGAAGGAGAGTAAAACACCTTGTTTTACCAGATCTTAATCTTATTGGTATAGGTTAAGTGAAAAAGAACCACAGCTTATTATGAGCCCTGCATCATTTTTGTGCCACCGTTGCATCAATTTTTGTGATTCAGCGGCAGTGTTGAATATGCGCTTTGCTGCTCCCTATTTATACAGTGAAGCATTTAGGCAGAAGCTTCACTTTGTAAACCCCAGCGCTACCTTATACCAGAGTCAGGTATAATGTATGCAGGGTGAGCATTCCCCCCCCATCAAAGCCTCGTAGAAGTGGCACATTGAAATCTATAAGAATTCAGTGCGCCACTTCTAGGATGCCATTGTGCAAAAACCTTACGCCTGCCTTATGGCTGACTGATGCAGGCCCTTTCACATGGGCTGGACACATTGCGTCATGTTTCCGAAACTCCAGCAATGCATCAGTTTGCGCAGATAGATAGGTCAATAATACAGACGTACCTGTCATTCCTTGCGACATGATGCATCATACAGTAAATATGACACATCGATGGAGTCACAAGGAGGGCGCAATGAGAAGTGTTGCAGCGATGCAACAATCCTCATAAATAAGGCCCAGTGTATTTATTAAAATAGGTATTTATTATAAGGCACTCACTAACACATAACAATATCTCCTACCCGTAGATATAACACAATGCACATAATACTTTGCAAATAAAACAGGTAAGTAGCACAAATACACAATGGCAAAGACTCTGTCCCCTCTGCTTGCAGGTACTTCTCATCTTGAATCCACCTTTGGGTTCCACAGGACACCCTCACCTTCTACGCCACCTGAAGTCCTCCATGAAGTTTGACGGTGGTTCCCTGGTTTCCTGGTTTCTAGGGTATCCACTCAGAACCACCTAGCATTCAGAAAGCAACTTAAAACATGGATTTTCGACCAGTAATTCCCCACCCTTCTTCAAGCGCCTTGAGACCCTCTGGGTATGTAGCGCGCTATATAAATTATCTGACTTGACTTGACTTGACTCTCCAACCTTCCATCTTCCACGGGGTTTCTTCAGGGTCCCCTGGGAATGGTCCTTATTTCTTAGAATTGCAACAAGACTTACCTATTGACTAACATTGAGCACGCTGTTGTGTTCCTACTCTGCACACAGCCTCCATGGGGTTCCTAGATACTCACCTAAGGTGGTTCCTTGGGTCCCCGGCTCTTCTACGTCTTCTGGCTCCCTTCTTGACTTGAGTCGTGGTTTGCGTTCCACTATTTTAGTATATGGTTTGCTCTCCCCTGGGGACCACTGTGAATTGTGTGCTATTTACGTATTCTATTGACAAAGTATTGTGTGTATTGTGTTGTATCTCCGGGTAGGAGATAATACATTGTTTTAGTGAGTATTAATGATAAATACATATTTTTATAACTACACTGTGTGGTTCTTTTTGACTTATACTACATCATAAGATTAAGCACTGGTAAAACAAGGTGCTTTACACTCTTTCTGGACTAAACCTGAAGGCTGCACTCCACAGCTACCACTTGAAGAGCTTTCTAAGGTTCTCTAAGACCACTATCATCACCATAATGGTTATCTGGATTAGTGCAGCTTGCTACACTTACATCAGTGAGCACCATTTATTAAGCCATCCTCTCACATATTGTCTGTCTTCTTTTAGCTGTAAGGCTGATGGGAAGTCTTGAGGGACTTTCAGGACACCTCCAAAACTCCTTCCAAAGATCTAGCCCTTTTATGAGACCTGCTAGCTAGAGTCTATACCAGATAATGCATTACCGAAGGTAAGTAAGTTGTTCATCTGATAGACTTCCAGCTGCAGATTCCTTAGCTTTGAATTAGATATCCAAGCCATACAATGCCGGCGGTGGGTTGCAAACCAATACCTTACACTAGGAAGTCCTGCAGGACTGAACGGGCAAAATGCCAGTCCCTGTGGACCTGACTGTTCAGGCAGTAGTGCAAAGATGTCCACGTTGCTGCCTGACTGACATCAAGGACTGGGACACCCTGAACCAAGACCGTAGTCGCAGCCTTTCCCCTGGTGGAATGGGCCCTTAATGCCGCAGGGGGCTGATTCTTAGCAAGAGCATAGCAGATCTTAATGCAGAGAACGATCGAGCGAGGGATTGTCCTTTTCTGAGCTGCCCGCCCTTCTGAGCTACCACATACCCCACAGAGAGTTTGTCATCCACCCAAAACTCTTTTGTACGGTCAAGGTAGAACGTCAATGCTCTTTTTGGGAGAAGGTGGTGGAGACAGTCCGATTCCTTTGAAGGATATGGGGGAGCAAAGAAGGGGGGCAGCGTGATTGACTAACCCCGATGGAATGGGGTCATCACCTTTGGTAAAAATGAAGCATGGGTGTGAAGCACCACTTTGTCTGGAAAGGACATCGTGTAGGGAGGCGTACAAGACAGCGCCTGCAACTCACTCACCCTCCGTGCAGATGTAATCGCCACTAGAAAGGCTGTCTTAATGGTATGCAGCCGGAGGGGATAGCTGTGTAAAGGCTCGAAGGGAGCATCAATAAGATAAGTGAGGACCAAATTAAGTTCCGTAACAAATGGCGTTCCATAACGAATGGCATGGGTGGAAGCAAGTGAGCCAGCCCCTTCAAAAACCTATTTACAATTGGAGACCTAAAAAGAGATGGTAGGTCTGGCAGCCGAAAAAAAAGCAGACAGGGGAAAAAGATAACCCTTGAGAGTTCCCAAAGCAGAGCCCTGCTGGGCAAGGGTTAGAATGAATAGAAGAACAGTGGAAAGAGAAGCAGAAAGAGGGTCAATGGACCTTTCTGTACCGTATAATAGAAATTTCTGCCATATACCGGCTTAGTGGAGGGCGGACAGGCCGCCAAAATAACATGACATACTTCGGGATCAAGATCAAAAGCATTCAACTGCCGCCCCTCAATCTCCACGCATGGAGGCGCAAAGTTGACAGGTTCGGGTGGAGGACCCTCCCCTTCTGCTGCGACAGAAGATCCTCCAGAAGCTGCAGCCTGATCGGAGGACAGATGCTCATTTTCAGAAGCTCTGGATACCACACTCTGCTCGCCCAATCTGGAAAATGCAAGAATTACATCAGCCAGGTCACTCCTGATCTTCTTCAGATCCCTGGGCAGGAGTGCCATGGACTGAAAGGTGTACAGCAGGCTCCACTTGCAATGAAAGGCGTCATCGAGCGATAGCCACCTTGGAAACTCCAACACACAGTCATGCTGACACTCTCTTTGGAAGGGGACAGGCCTAACCAAGGTTCTCCCCACTGCTGATAGAGGTCTTGTGCCACCTCTGCCTGGAGACGCCATTTGTGATCTGCTAGGCATTGATTTTTTTTTTAAATAATTTTTATTGCAGACAGGAAGTAAAAACAGAACATAACATAAAGCTGTACACGCCGATGTGACTGCCCGTCCACCCAGCCATGTAATACCCATCAACAATCTTTACACAGCCTTAAAGCCCACATCCCGGAGGCTGGGCGGCGCACGGCTCGGTGATATTCACCCCTGGAAACCGCAAGGGGATAGTCTGCTAGGCATTGATGGCTGAGTTTCTCCGCCACGGCATTCAGAGAACCTGGCAGGTGACCCATGCCCTGCTGTTCCAGCCATGTTCAGAGACACAGGGCCTTGACAAAGGATCCATGATCCATCCCCGCCCTGCTTGTTGCAGTACCACATGGCAGTAGTGTTGTCTGTGAACACCTGCACTAACTACCCCTTGACAGAGGGAAGAAATGCTTTCAATGCCAATCGAATCGCTCGAAGCTCCAACAAATTGATGTGGAGCCCTGACTCTGCCAGGGACCAGTAACCCCTGATCTCAACCTCTCCCAGGTGGCCGCCCCATCCCAGAAGTGACACATCTGTCACAAATGTGAGATCTGGTTGGGGAAGGGAGAGGGGTCTGCCGTTGACCCAATCACGGTTCGTCAACCACCACTGCAGATCTCTTGCAGTTCCTTCCGAGATCTGGACCACGTTGGTGAGAATTTACCGATGATGTACCCATTGGAACTTCAGGTCCCACTGCAATGCCCACATACATCACCTGGCATGCTTTACCAACAGAATGCAGGAAGTCATGAGGCCCAACAGCCTCAGAGTCAGTCTCACTGAAATCCAGGATAGAGGCTGAAACATCGGAATCATAACCTGAATATCCTGGACTCACTGCTCAAGAGGATGGGCCAAAAACTGCACTGTGTCCAGAACAGCTCGATGAAATGGATCATCTGAGAAGGAAAGAAGAAATAGGGGGAGGAGGATAAACAAAACTAGGTCAGCCTCCAGTCTATATCAAAATGTCAGTAACCCACTGTGATGTGTTCAGAGACTTAGTTTGTATGTATGGTTACTGCGTAATTCTGTCAGTGTCTGCCATATAGAGAAAGAAAAATTTCTTTCTAGAGTCCCCTCACTCACCGTGGTTTCCCCACGGTGACATGCTTCATCATTGGGGCCATCCCAGTTCTCTACGAAAAGGGGCGTGCTGCGACTAGCGAACTACGCAGGAGCACTGTATTTGTGAAAGGCTATGTGTGGTGTAGAGTGTTGTGGTGGTGGAGTGGTTGTGTGATTAAAATTACCGTGCTAGTGGGCCTCAACAATTTATTCTGCTCCTAGTTTGGTATGATAAAATGGGGTAACACTGTTATCTAACCTTAAATTGGGCTAGATCAGTGTTCTGTGGTCGACATGTTTCAAGCTCCCCAAGCTTTTCATCAGGACCATACAGGGTCCAGCCCTGTATATACCACTCCTATATTTAAATAAATAGGACTGATTCTGATATTATTCTCTTGCGCTGTTACTTGTTAAACATGCGTGTTTATACATACGATTTGTATCTTAATGGCGTATATGTATTGGTGCTAAATTGCACTTCATGGTCTCAGGCGAGGGCGGGATCACCTCGTGGAAACATTGTTCCTATCGGCGAAACCGCTCGGTATTACCTGCTCGATCCTCACCCGACCGCATGCGGTCGGGTGAGGATTGAGCAGGTAATACGCCATATACATATACGCCATTAAGATACACATCGTATGTATAAACACGCATGTTTAACAAGTAACAGCGCAAGAGAATAATATCAGAATCAATCCTATTTATTTAAATATAGGAGTGGTATATACAGGGCTGGACCCTGTATGGTCCTGATGAAAAGCTTGGGGAGCTTGAAACATGTCGACCACAGAACACTGATCTAGCCCAATTTAAGGTTAGATAACAGTGTTAACCCCATTTTATCATACCAAACTAGGAGCAGAATAAATTGTTGAGGCCCACTAGCACGGTAATTTTAATCACACAACCACTCCACCACCACAACACTCTACACCACACATAGCCTTTCACAAATACAGTGCTCCTGCGTAGTTCGCTAGTCGCAGCACGCCCCTTTTCGTAGAGAACTGGGATGGCCCCAATGATGAAGCATGTCACCGTGGGGAAACCCCGGTGAGTGAGGGGACTCTAGAAAGAAATTTTTCTTTCTCTTTATGGCAGACACTGACAGAATTACGCAGTAACCATACATACAATTTAGGTCTCTGAACCCATCACAGTGGGTTCCTGACTTTTTCATCTGAGAAGGAGTCAGATGTGACTACGGTACGTTTATAGAGAACCTCAGCGAATGCAGGAGGTCCACCATAGTCTGAAGGTGGGAGACGATGGCCTGGGGCGAGGGTGGCTTCAACAACCTGTCGTTGAGATAGGGGAGACGGATACCCCTAACCTGCGCAGATGAGCTGCAACCACCGCCATCACCTTGGTGAACACCTGAGGGGCACTGGTAAGGCCGAAGGGGAGCATGGTAAACTGAAAGTGCTTTTGGCCTACCTTGAACAGCAGGTAACGCCTGTGGCCCAGCAGGATGGGTATTTGAAAAAGCATATCCTGCCTACTTCTTAATCCGGGACCTTCTCTATAGCTCCCTTGGCCAGGAGAGCTGTAACTTCCTCTTGGAGCAACTTTAAATGATCCTCCGCCAGCTGTTCTTAATTTGGCAGAATGGGAGAAGGAAATGAAAGGGAGAGAATAGCCCTCCAGAATGATCTGCAAGACCCACTTGTCCGATGTTATGGACTTCCAGTAGGTGAGATGATGATGGATTCTCCCCCCCAACTGGAGTGGTATGGTCTTGCAGAGCCAGACTACAAGTGCTTGGAGGCGGTGGCTGCTAAGGGCAGGGTGGCTGACAACTTCTGGCTTCCATTCCTTGGTCGGAATGAACCGCGTCCACGTCCCCTCACAACTTGGGAAATATGCGCAGGACGGTGGCTGGGATAGGGCTGACGCGGCTGGAAACCCCTTCCATTGCCATGAAAGGGGCGAAAGCTAGATTGGCCATGAGGTGTAGAAGAGAGGCCCAAGGATCTGGCTGTAGCTCGAAAGTCCTTTAAGCGCACTATGGCCGAGTCTGCCTTCTCCCCAAATACGGGAGATCCATCAAATGTCATGTCAATCAGATTGGCCTGGACATCACCGGAGTAGCCAGTTGTCCTAAGCCAGGCATGGCGCCTCAAGGCCACCATTAAAGAAATCTCTCTGCCCAGCGAATCATTTGTGTCAAAGTCACACTGTATGGCGAATTTGCTGCATCTCTCTAATCCTTACCTGCCTGAGAGATCACAGCCCTGGCCTCCTCCGGGACTTTTGGCAGCACTTGCCCAACTATCTCCCAAAGGGAGTGGGAGAAATGGCCCAATAAGCTTGTGGTATTAACCGACCGCAATGCCAAGCTGGAGGAAGAAAACATCTTCCCAAGTGATTCCAGCCTCTTGGATTCCCTATCGGCAGAGGCGGAAGGGAACGCGCCCTGTGATGTAGAAGCCTGCACCACAAAGCTTTCAAGGGTGGGATGTTGTTAGAGGAACTTTGGGTCGTCTGGAGCTGGGCGATGGCTGTATGCAATTGTTCTATTCACAGGAGCCCCTTGTGCTAGGCCACATGCCTAGAAGAACACCATGGCATAAGATGCCCCCTTCTCCTTAGCCACAGTTGGCGGAGAGAGCATGCCAGTATCTGGGGAAGTGTCCTGTCCACCAAGTTCTCCATACCAGTCCATCTGTTCTACAGAGGCATCCTGGTGTTCCAAAGGATCCATAGACCACCTTCCATTCCTCTCCCGATCCAAAAACATCTTCAACATGTTCAGGCGGCAACATAGAACCCCTGGGTTCAACTGAATCGGCATTGAGCGATGCTGTTCCGGCTCCGTGTGGTCGGGGATAAGGATGGGGCTGGCACCGACTTTGGATCCAACACCGGAATGGGGGGGCGCAATGGCACGACCGGGGCCATCCCCGATCTGCATCCCTGAGGCCCCACCGGCGTTGTGACCCGAGCCTACGGCATCCAATTCAATAGGGGCCCGAAGGCTCACTAGAGGGGACACTCTCGCTCCCGGAAAGGGAGGGAGGTGCGAAGTCGAACCTGGCTCCGGCTTCGCAGCACTGTTTGAACTCCGTCTTCCTCAAAGACATCCTCGCACACGAAGCTGGAAAAAATCCTGAAGTCGACAAAAAGTCAAAAAAGCCTATCAAAAAGTGACAGAGGGGTAGCTCTTCCCGGATCGTCGCTTAAATGGCGCAGAAAGAAAAGAACTGACGTGTGCGTGCTTGGATGGTGGCTATATAGATGATCGTCATAATAGATGTCCACAATGTCAAATGGAACCGAATGGAGACACTCCGCAATGTGCGCAAGGGGTATTGCCCAGCAAAAGTTTCCAGATCAAGCCAGACGCCTGGAAGTTTCTATCAGATGTATAATTTGTTCAGGGTGTAGCCAAGAAAGTGCCAAATGAGTAAACCTAGCGGAAAATAAGTTTAAGTCACATAGTTAGACAATAATCACTCAGTGTTATATAAAATAAAATAAAACAGAAGCAATAACTGTTTAAACTGCTAATGCAAGCATTCTTTCTGCAATGGTCAGAAACGTTATCAACTAGCAAGATAATTAGATTGAAGCACCAGATAAACATAGAATAAGAGTCTGACGAGCAGATCTCACCCCTAAATTAAGTAAGGGGCAGTTTAAAAGAGTATAATATGCACTAAGCAGGTTTGGGCAAACACAAACAATGTGCAATAGAGTTTCCCGCGAAAGCCCACACAGTCTACAATCATTGGTTGTCCATTGCTGAACCCAATTTGGCCTGCTGTCTTTAATATGATACCAGCCAAGTGGCACTTTTAAATATTTCTCTCATATGGGAGGAAAAGAAAGTAGTCAAATAAGGCAGAATTACCATACTTTGATGAGAGTATCTATCTGCAGATTCCTCACCATGTGAATATCCCCAGGCATATTGGATTCGGAAACTTTTCTATAAATTCTCTTGTACATCAGTAGGTAGTATAGTGTGGCTCATGACAGATCCGTCCCACCTCGTATATGGTGTTGGTGTCCCTATATATACACTTTCTCCGCATGCTGACGTCAGTTTCTTTCTAAACCCTTACCACCCTGACGGACATGGAACCCATAGAAATTAACATGCGACAGTGGGCAGATGTTTTCAATAGATTGAACCATATTAATGGACAGTATGAGTCCTTTCCAGGAGAGGGTAAAGAGGGTGAATAGGTGAGGAATCTGCAGTTAGATACGGTTTTCCTGAAAAGGCATTACCGAAGGTAAGTAACTTGTTCTTCTGATACGACTTCTAACTGCCAATTCATCACCTTGTGAATAGATGCCAAAGCAGTACATCTCCGCAGGTGAATTGGAATGTCTCAGACAAAGAAAACGGTCAAAATGACCATCCCACCGGACTTGGCTATCTAGGCAGTAATGCTTAGTGAACGTATGGAGGAACGAACATGCAGCAGCATAGCTGACGTCCAAGACTGGTCCACCGCCTGCCAGTGCAATGGAATCAGCCTTTGCTATAGTGGAATGAGCCTGCAAACCTTCAGGTGGTTGCTTTTTGGCCAGCCTATAGCAGATCAAGATTCATAGCATAATTCGTCGGCCACGTCTAGGCCAGGTCTGAAGGTGAATTTCTCCACTATTGATCATCTAAGATCAGTCTCTGCAAAGTGAGTTGAATGTCGTTCTAGACAGCTGGCAAAACCTCTGACTCTTTATCCCACAGTGCGAGCCAATACCTGCCCAGGAGATAAGATGTATTCACTGATTTCAAGGAAAGCCTGGCAGACAAAAATGTGAATATTCTGCATATGTTTCCATTCGCTTTGACTCTATCTGGGCGAGTTGTTGGTAAGGCAGTTGGGTTTAGTCGGCTAGTGGATGCATGCACCACTAAACTCAGGTGTGGGAAGTTGAAGTAGAAAATCTAAATCCCCGGAAGAAGGACCATGCTGCCTTGCCTTTTGCCTACTGACTGGAGGGACGATCCTGCCTTTGCCCAGGTGCCTATTAGCACATCAGTTAATGCCTTATTGAAGGGCAGAAGAGGTTCCTGGTTTGTTTGAGTGGGGTCGAGGACTTCAGTAAGCACATCAGTTTTCACCTCTGCAGTTGAAAAGGTGAGGTATAGGACTTCCACTGCTCTCATGATAACTGTTGAAAATGAGGCAGAGTTCTCTATTGCTGTAGCTGGGCAAGGTCAGTACACACCAATGTCTGGGGAAGTGTCTAGACCACTAGCATCATATAGATCTTTTAAAAATGTCCCGATTATCGTAATATCATCAGCACATGTGGTGCAATATCTGGTTCCGAGTGGGCACCGTGCCGGGGTCTAGATGAGGGATTCTTTTGGAAGTCCTTTAAAACAATGAGATCAATGTCCAGCGTTGGTGATGTTGGACAAGACAGCGGGATATTAACTGATGACACTTGCCTCAGCCCTGTATGACGTGGTACGGGCCTCGGAGCTAGCGTAACTGGTGCCAAAGGCAGAGTCAGAGCCAGTCGTGGGGCTGATGAGAACCCAATTGCAATCCACCTTGTGAGGCACTCCAGAGGTCTGGTGAGGCACCAACAATGTATTCATGGCCAGGTGAACCTCAGGGCACCTGGCCATGAATGAACTTGTGGCATCGCTGTCCATTGCGGATTGGGCTGGATCTGGACCAGTCGAAGTGTTCCAGGCCCAGAGTTCGGCTTTGTGGGCTGGGTGTGTTTGGAGTGTTGTGCGACTTTGTGTGGTGAGAGGGATTCCTTCCTGCACAAAAACAATCCTGCCTGTAACGCAGGCAAACTTGCACCATGGCGCTAGGGTGCCTGCATTAGTGCTAGGCTGCACTCAGTGCCCTAGCATGGTGGAAGAGTAGCTATGCACCATCTTAGTAGACATGGTGCATTTCAGGCTTCTCTTCGTTTGACGTAGCACAGCAAATTGTTTTGCTGCGTTGCATGAAATATATGTAAATTTGCCCCCAGGTGTATCATAGCTGGTCTTTTACAAAGGGTTCTGACAGGAAAGACTCTGCCATCACGCTAGAAGTGGTTCCCCAACTTCAAAATCAGGCAGGAAATCGAGAGTTGGTGAACAGGGAATGCACTGCTTTTTGCTAGATTAAGTTAACACTCACCTCTCAATGACCACCTTAATGACTCCAACATGAAGCAAGATTCTGGAACTTTTTCCTCCAACTACACCCCATATATGAATACACTTTATACGCCTGCCTTTGTGGAAAATTGGACAGCATGCCTGGGCAAGTCATTAAAGTATTGTTAGCAAGATAAGGACTCTGGTGTAACATCTAACACCTACATCCATTGTCTACAGGTATCAAAAAGGATTCATGTAGACAATAATCAATAAAGAGACGCCCACCTACATAAATTATTGGGTGACATGTTGTATACTTATTATGCAGGAAGTTTGACCCAATACTTTATAGAGGTGTGCAAATTTTTATTGATAAATATATCAATTTTTTTTACGGCTCAAATAAACACCCTTGGTCATTTTTCGGAAGTCAAGTCAGACTCAGAGTATTTACCCTTTTCAATAACATACTGTGTGTTGTGTTGCAGCACCTGAGTGCTGCATTCTTGGTGTTGATGCCCCTGAAGTGTTTCACTTCTCTTTTTAACTCCTGTTTTGTTTCAAATTGCTTTAGTTGGGTCTTGTGCTTTGAAGGCCAGTGTGTCTGGGTCACTGAGGCTTGGAGTGTTTCGGCAGACTTATAAATAACTTTCAGAATCGACTTTGGTCAACAACATGCAACTTCAGTACGGTTCCGCATATCAATTCCAACAAGCATTTGCAATGCAATAGGTCTCGCATTAGGAAAGTTTGAGCTATTGGTCTTGTTAATGACACATTTGTTATTTATGTGTTAGTTTTGAAAATAGTGAAATGAATAGCTTTGTCATTTACAATGCCAATACTTTTATCTTTTGCAAATCTGACACCTATAGCATTTGTAATGTTTTGTATTTACGGGACTTAGATGTATTGATATTGCAAATAACAATGGCTTTTAATTCTTTTAAATAATTAATACTTAAATAAAAGTTATTGTAATTTATAATGGCAATAGCTTAAACTTTTGTGAAGATTATGTTCACTGTTTTTTTTTGTGACGAAAATCCAAGAACAGAAGTGAAATACTAACATCTTTTTGTGAGATTTATAATAAAGCTTGAAACATTGAGAGAACATATTCGAACCAGTTGTTGTTGAATGGTTGCACAGATTGATACTGTGGTGGCGCATAGTGATGCTGTGGTGATGCAATAGCTAGAGTGAGGGCGATAGATAGCTAGAGTGAGGGCGATAGATAGCTAGAGTGAGGGCGATAGATAGCTAGAGTGAGGGCGATAGAGTGCGAGGGCGATAGAGTGCAAGGGCGATAGAGTGCGAGGGCGATAGAGAGCGAGGGCGATAGAGAGCGAGGGCGATAGAGAGCGAGGGCGATAGATAGAGTCATGGCGATAGATAGAGTCAGGGCGATAGATAGATAGAGTCAGGGCGATAGATAGATAGAGTCAGGTCAAAGAGGTGCATACTTTTATACTTTTGAATGCCCTTCATGAGGGGCAGTCCCTAAAATCGACCTACATTGTTAATTAATTTTTCTTCTTATCCCACTCTAGACATTTCAATAGAGTGTATCTCCGAGATAAACAGCGCTGCTAATTAACTATGTACTGCCAAGTGTTTGGAATGGATCGTATCATCAAAAACAACATGAATCTGGCCTGAGTACCCCATTGGTAAATGTGGGCAAGTTATTTATTTTGGATGGTCAGAGTAGAACACCGGAAGCTCTGTGGGATTGTACAAAAACGTTTCAACACCACGAACGAAAGAGGTTTGTTAAGAGCGATGTTTGAAGCTCAGTATAGTGCAAAATGAAAATGCGGTAACAGAATATGTAAAGCAACCACTAACACTATCTGCTAAAGGCACAACCCACGGAGGCTGGAGAGCATGAGCTAGCAGCAACGAAATAACATTAGTTGAAAAAGTAGCAAGAGTACGTTTAAATAGACAAGCATTGGAAATGCAATAGGTCTCGCACCATTAGAGTTAGTGCTTTTAGAATTGTTTATGGGTTTTTTTGTAAATGTTTAGCATTTTTGTTTCCTGTAGCCAATGCTAAAGAATTACAAATAAAAAAAGCCATAAACATTTCTTAAAGCTCTAACTGAAATGGTCTGAGACCTATTGCACTGTGTGAGGGTGAGGGGTTGAGGGTGAGTGAGGGTGGGTGAGGGTGAGTGAGGGTGAGTGAGGGTGAGGGGTTGAGGGTGAGTGAGAGGGAGGGTGAGTGAGGGTGAGGGTGAGTGAGGGTGAGTGAGGGTGAGGGGTTGAGGTTGAGGGTGAGGTGTTGAGGGTGAGTGAGGGTGAGTGAGGTGTTGAGTGTGAGGGTGAGTTAGGGTGAGGGGTTGAGGGTGAGAGAGTAGTTGAGGCTGAGTGAGGGTGAGTGAGAGTGAGGGTGAGTGAGGGGTTGAGTGTGAAGGTTTGAGGGTGAGGGTGAGGGGTTGAGGGTGAGTGAGGGTGAGGGGTTGAGGGAGGGTGAGTGTGGGTGAGGGTGAGTGAGAGTGAGTGAGGGTGAGGAGTTGAGGGTGAGTGAGGGTGAGGACCTGGACCTGGGAAACCTGGCAGCTCTGGACAATATGTCTTTGAAAGTTGTATTCATTATACCTATAGTGACCCTTTGCAATACCTATCTAAACAAAAATCCTTCTAATGGCATTGCCTACTGTTACACTATGAAACTAATACTGTCTGAGCACCTGGCGTCTGGGTCTTCTTCAGGACTGAAAGGAGCACCTGGGGAATAATTCTGAAAGTGGGTGTAAAAATGTGGAGTTGTAAATTATGTGCTACTAGTGTGAAAAGGTGAACACTACCTACTATGTATGAAAACGACGGGTAACCTCCGCAGGTCAATCCAAATGGTGGGCCTGTGGAGGCTCCTGTGGGGAGAGAGGTAACAGTCACACGTCTGCTGGTATGTCCTTGCCAGCATAGACAGGGTTACTCAATAGCGGGCCCATTGGTACTTACTTACATGGAAGAGTAACAATTGCAGGACAGTTTGCTTGCAAATTGTGGGAAGATAATTCCAACGGTTCTGTAATGAAAGAAGGGGGGGAGGTGCCTGTCATTAAGACATCCAGAATGGAAACTTTGGATTAATTAAACCATAAACATGGAACAGTGGAACTAAGAACCGTCCGCCTAGCAATACCATGGTCACCATGCTTGTGACTGGAGGGCCAAGATGTGAGAGGTCTGGGCAGTTACACAGGTGAGTGCTCGTGTCATGCTATGCAACCCGGTAATTTTTCCGGGATGCCGGCAATGACGGCATTGGTGAAAGTTATGGGTAATATCATGCCCAGAGGAGTCACTGTAAACGTTAGGGCAAGTAACAAATAGAGCCCAGGTGTTAATCAGGTCAGGCTCCGCAGGCCTGGATTTATGTACAACTGCGGACCTGGGAGCTTGGTGAGACTAAATTCAAAGGCTGTCAAAAACAACCCGGGTCGGTAACATAGTAAAAAAAGCTCGGAGCGGAAATGCCTGTGCCGCTGGAGTCAGCTTAAAGCAGTCGAGAACGACATTACTAAACAACACAAGTTTGGCCGTCTATTCTGAGATGCGATTAAGTAAAGGAAATGTGGTTGCGCCTGAGTCGCTTGGAAGACTGTGAAAAAGCGGAGACTCGCTCTCCTGAGTAACAAGACGGAGGGAAGAGAGGGGAGGGGGGAGGAGAAATGCGACACGGCGGGAAGGGGAGGGGGCGGAGCGGGTAAAATAAACAAACAAGACGGAGGGAAGAGAGGGGAGGGGGGAGGAGAAATGCGACACGGCGGGAAGGGGAGGGGGCGGAGCGGGTAAAACAAGACGGACGTGCACGCGCTTTTAAGCTCAATGCGCATGCGCATTGAGCTTAAAAGTCACGGGCACTGCAAGGAATCGCCACGATTCCTTGCAGTGGATAAAGAGTGGATAAGCCCCCATAGTCTCGCTTGCTCGATGCGCATGCGCATCGACAGGCGAGACCTAAAAATGTTGATATTGTGATAATTCTGTATATTCAACTTTGGAGCTTTCTACATTGATGACAAAGCTTAAGTCCAGCAACACAGGCTATGAAACTTCAGCATCACTCGAACCCATCCTTGACCAGTGTTTTCCTTTCTAGTTATAAAAGGTATTGGCTTCAAAACAGTCTGCCACTAAATATTGCAAATATGTGAGAGACTCAAGGTACACACAGAGTATAAGTGTACCCATGGATACTGACAATGACATTACATGCAGAACTTAAAAGGTATTCTATCCATTAACAAAACAATATGTAAACAACACCAAGCAAATAAACCTTTAAGACTTATTCTGCACAGCCTCTACCACGGAATTTGAAATCAGTAGTATAGGAAGCATCAAAATTCCATCCAGCTACAGCTTATCTTTTTATTTTGCCAAGTGTTGTTTTACTTCTGATTCACCTTTTCCATGTTTGAAGAATAATTTCAATTCTGACTGTCCCAGTTTCCGAACCAGATGATGGATATGTTGTGAAGCATTGTGGGCTAAGGTTTGACATCACAGCGAATACTCCTATTCTACCGGTTTGTGGAAACCTTAAAAAGTTATTATAATTGTTTTCCTGAGCCCTGCCACCACATGGAAGTGACAAGGTTTTTGTTTTAACATATTACGTTATTAGCATGATAATAAACAACATGTATGTGAAGCTGATTACATTTATTTTAACATTTATTAGTGTAGGCCTCGATTTAAAAATGGCTAATGGCATTTGCTGCCATCTATCAGTGCACCTTGATGCCCACGGGCTTAGTTGCGCGTTATAAATTTCATTTCATTTCATTCATTCATTTCACATTCATTTTCTTCACTTCTGTTTCACATGGCATACAGCCTATTCATGTGCAAGCAACTCAGTAAACAATGTTTTGAGATGTAATGTCACTTTCCCGGGTGCATATTGATTTTTCAACTCTTAGTCCTGTAGCACACTGTTCCACTGAGAGTGAATTTTCCCAATACCTCACCTATTTAGACCATGACGGATTCTCATTTGAACCTGCCTTGGTATTTTAAGTAACAACATTTGTACCAACTATTGAGGTGCCTGAAGAGCATTAGGGATGGGAATGGCATTATGCCAATATGAACTCCCCGAAACGGTATTGTTCTTTATTTAACTTGATTGTTTCAATCCGTGTGAATCTTACAAAATTCTATTGAATGTAGGACTTTCTTTAAAAAAAATGCATTAGAAACAAACCCCGTTTTTGGGGGTGTTGGGCTCTTCTCCCTTGACATTTAAGGTGCAGCACCACGTCGGTCTGACCACTGATTTATGAGTTTGGAGCATAACTATATCTGATTCTACTTATTCATTGCCTGCATTTTATTCTGAGCTTTATTTAGTCCTGACTTATATACTGATTTTAATAATTTATTTGGTCTACTTTAATGATTTTAACCTTTAATAAACCTTCATGTTTTTTTTCATAATATTTATCCCGCCTTCATTGTAAAGCCTAAAATGCTTTACAGCTTGCATTGAAATTAGCTGACTAGATCCAGTTGAGGAGGAACAAAATCCATGGGGGATTAATACTTCTCCCAGTCCGTCGAAAGCGATTTAAATTGGCATGTAGGAAAAAGTGCTATCAGCAGAATAAGGTACTTTGTGATTCTAGAATGTGTTTATGCTACAAAAGTACCGGTGCCAAGTTGCCCAAACTAAATCAATTAAATACTCTATGGTATGTTAATATCTGTATCATGCCAATTATATACACCGTAATACAATGTGACCAATTCCTCATTTATTCGTATCAAAATAAACAACCTGTGTCGTAAAATACAGACATACCAACTTCATATAACAATTTAACTGAACGTTTGATAAAAACATGGTCAAGATCCACTCACACATATTCATTCCACTGGCAACTTATTCCATTTGCAATTTTGATTATGTGCAGTACATTTACTCATCTTTACAAAAACTCATACCCACACCAGTTAGAAAAATTACTGTTTACAATGTTCAATTGAATTGCATTGACCCTGAGAATAACTTTAAACTTGATAGTTTGTAAATATTACAGAAAAAATGTAACCAAAGACCTTCCACCTTTTACCTACAGTTTAAGAAAAAGGTAAACATTATCTAAAACTCACTCGTACAGTATGTAACAAAACAGATAAAAACGCACATGCATACAAATACTATACATAATGGATATTTTTATGAAACTATGCATTTTAAACAGTCGTTATAATCTACAGCAAGGCATTTTGTGATACACAGTATTAAATAGTTTCCAAAATAGTGTCAGAACACGTTTCATGATTGTGTCTTACAAAAAGGATCATCGGTTTGGGAAAAAACCTTCATTGTCTACACAAAAAAGAAAAAACATTTTTAGAAAAATTATTAATCTAAAATAGTAGATTTGAGAATAGTCACATCCTCAATAGTTATACTGACGCTGGCAAGGCTGGCGAACAAACAGTCCATTGTGCTTGATTTGCCTGGAGTGGCAATTCCTAGTAAGGTTTTGGCGGCGTAGGTGATTCCTGTTCAGATAAGGCCTTTCATTATGTTCTTTAGCCCACTGTGTGGGATGAAATCTCTTGGCTTGTTCCAGAAAGGTATGATGAGCAGCAAGAGCTGAAACATAGCAACGAATATGTTGGCCCATTTCATTTTTTGCATCCACTCTAAAATGAAAGAAAGGAAACTATGTTAAGAATATTGCCTGTAGGAAAAGAGCTAATACGTGTTAAACCATCTTGACAATCTCTTGTATCACTAGTGATTATGTTTTTTCATGCAATAAATAGGAATCTTTAAATATATTTTAAGTGTTATGAGCCTAAACAAAAATCGACTTGGGTAAGATCATGTAGGACATCAGATCCCGATTATTAATCAGTGCGCTGCATGAACACACTGCATCCGGAGATGTTCTGCTAAGACAATAGAGGACAGCAGTAAATTATAAAACGTAACGACATTTGTGAGGCACAGTAAATTGGGCTAACCTGAATAAACAAAATCCTGAACAACCCTGGTAATATGTATGTCTCCAGGATCCAAAGAAATATACTTGGTCAAGATTCATTGCACAAGATACAAATGAGTGCAGGACAAACAATGCAAATGCCCCCCCCCCCCCAAAAAAATGATATATATATCACAAAAATAACAAACATTTTCCTTAAAGAAAGGTTAAAATCACTGAAGGAAATGGTGCTAGCAGTCGCGGTAAGCAGACAGTGAACATACAAGTAGAAAAATCAGAAAAAGGTTACTTACTTGTAGTCATAATTCTGCATTGTAGGCATCATATTTGAAATCATACATTTGAGGATAAGTCTCTGCTGCGCACACGTGGACCCTGGAGCACTATTCATTAATATATTGTCTATTGAAATGTCACACAGGGTGCTACTGCGAATCTGTCCTTATGATGAGCAACACCCTGTAATAGCCTATCAGGGGCTTTTTTTCTGGAAATCCACTAATGAACCTTAATGAGCAGTTCGTGCGTACACTTCAGCATCTGAGGTACAAGAAAGGTGTGAAAATGTATGATATAGAAGGAAAAATGCAGACAGTCTTACCCTGATCGGTAAGGAAAAAGTGTCCTGTCTCTTTAAGAGTCCAGGACCTTACCGTGCCCATGATGCACTGCATTGGCAGTTGCCTCACAGCGCAAGTTCTTTTTTACAGTAACATTGGTGATACAATTGATTCCATATTTGTTTTGCAATGCCCAACCGTACCCAGTTGGATAGGTTGGTGGGTCGTTTATCAATAATGAAATAACCCTTCCTTCAGCATTGTAGGATCTTCATTGATAGCCATAAACATTAGAATAAAGTTGAAAGCTAATTTTATCAACCAGAAGGTAGCTGTTGGGCAGCAAGAAGAAATCAGAAACAAAATCAATCTTAAGGGGACAGAGTATAGATTGACACAATAGTGCTTCTCTGTTTAAAGAGATTTCTCAGGGTTTCCTGCAGTGTCTTGTGAATGGATGGATCAATTTCCATGTAGCTGCCTTACATATGGCAGAAATTGGTATATTCCTAATCCAAGCTGTCATGGCTTCTTCTCCTCTGGGAGAATGTGCCCTAGGATTTCCTGACATTCGTTTGTTTGCTAGTTGGTAGAATAAAGTGATGATGCTTTAATCCATCTAGCAATAGATTGCCTGGCTGTAGCTAGACCATGTCTGATATAGCCATAGTTACTAAACAGATACTTTGTTACTCTGGTATTTTGTTTTGTCTAGGTAGAAGCAAAGGCCTCTTCTTCATATCTAGTGAATGGAGGGCACACTCTGCACCTGAGGAACGACATTGAAAGAAAGTAGGCAAGAGTAATAGTTAGATAGAGATAGCCAGAAATTACTTTTGGGAGGAATGAAGGATGTCTTCTCATACCACCATATTAGAGTGAAAATAGGGAAGGGCTCTACTGCCGATAAAGCTTGTATCTTGCTCACTCTCTGAGTGGGGATAATGCCAGCTAGCAAAGCTCAAGGAGAGATGCTGCAATGTAGCCTCATGTATCGGTTCAAAGGGGGAGCCAATCAGTTTTGATTAAACAATGTTTAACTCCCATGGTTGAGAAGAATGTCTAATTTGAGTTTACAATTTTTTACGTCCTTCCAGAAAGTCTTGGATGATGAGCATGTTAAAAAAATTATAGTTAATTTGTACATTTTCTGTAGGCAGTAGTAGGGGCTAGATGAAACGTTGTTGATGTGAACTGAAGCTTAGTTTGATCGAAATGAAGCAGATAAGGTGATTCGATTGTGTTAATTATCGTAGCACCAGAAGCATTTCATTTCCATTCTATGGAATATCATAGTCGTGTGGAGGAATGCTTTGAATCTCTTAATATCTCCATACAGGCTGGTGGGAGAACCAAATGTCCATACTGTCGGACTTCAGGAATCATGCTGCCAAATTCAATGATGTTAAAGTAAGATTTTGAATCTACCATTGAAGACTGCCCAGTAGATCTGTCCTGAATGGATCTCTCCATGAGGTAGCATGGACAATAGCAGAAGGTCAGGCACCCCTACTTTCTCGCCCAACATGATGCTATTATTATAATTGTTGCTAGATATTTCTGCAATTTCAGTATTACTGGGCGGTATTAGTAGAATCAGTGGAAAACAAAGAAACAGTCTTGATCATATGGTAAAAAGGGTATTTCCTAGGACATCAGTTCTGGTGGCCTGGATACATTTGTCATGACCCAGGGTGTCCGCATTTGCTGTTCAAAAGAGGTCTAAGTGTTCCCCATTCTTTGAAGAGGTCTTTTAATACTATGTCATCCAGAACTCACTTGTGAGTGTCTTTGTAATAATGATGGAGAAAGTCTCCTTGCGGACTCATTCTTCCTGGAATATGAACAGTTGTTACTGTCAGTTCCCTGGCCAAGGCCCATTACCAGATTGCTTGTACTTCCACAGAGAGTGGTCTCCGCCTGGTGCTCCTTTTCTTTTCAGGTTAAGCATGGTAGTGGCACTGTCTTTT
The DNA here is from genome assembly GCF_964263255.1 of Lissotriton vulgaris. Lineage (NCBI taxonomy): Eukaryota > Metazoa > Chordata > Amphibia > Caudata > Salamandridae > Lissotriton > Lissotriton vulgaris. Next base: position 1,725,851,775 of record NC_141691.1, on the reverse strand, counting down.
TGAACCTGGATTGTTGATCCCTTTTTGAGGGATGGTAAAAAAAAAAAAGACTTGGGGTACAGGTAGACGGCTCCCAGGTCCAGACAGTTTATGTAGTTTGAGTTTTCCTTGGATGTCAACTGTTCCTGCGCTTTCAAATGTTGTACTTGAGCGCCCCGACAGGGCAGAATCCATCACATTGATCTGCAATGGTAGATCTCTCTGCAAGGGAACTCCCTTGAGAAATCTTTGTGTCTTGCAACACCATGCTAGAGATTTTCTTGCTGCAGAGGTTAAGATCAATCAGTCTTCCCAGTTGCTCCTCTTAGGACACCTCTGGTCCTGTAGCTTTGCTGCAATGGATCAAGTGCAACTTTAATTTGTGAAAATGTAGATCACACAGTGCCATGTAGCCTAGAAGGGAGGCAATTTGTCTCACTGCTGGATTGGAGATTTTCTCAAGGAGACAGCTTTTGTCCCAAGATAGACGACACGCCCTCCTCTGAAGAAAACACACTTTTTTGCGTGGTGACTAACATTGACCCCAAATAAGATAGCCTTGGCACTGGTGTTGAAATTGATTTTTAATGGTTAACATCCACAATAGCTCAACGTAGGCCCAAGATGGAAATAGTCTCCAAAAAGATGCACAATCACCCTAAAAATCAGCGTTGGAACACAAGAGCACTCACTGTGAAACATCCTCTGAATGAAGGTCATTCGTCTGAATGTGCCCCTAGTCCAGAGTTTCCTAACCTTTTCTATGCCCCGAACCCCTAGGAAATGTTTGATTTATGTCTCAGTCTTTCTCGGACTGAACGGATATGCCCTGTTCAATGGGCACCATTGTGTGATCTTATCAGCCTAGATGGGGTGTCATTATTCATGGGAGTGTGGAAACTGGGGCTGGGTTGTTCCCCCGACTGCAGAAGTCTTGATTCTCAAGCGTACTCCCCTGCTCAGGGGGTCTCTTTCTAGAGGACAGAACCTAAAACAGGGGTTCCCAGCCTTTTCTATTCCAGATCCCTAGAAAATGTTTGATTAATGTTCGCCCCCCTACAAAAGACTTGCCGGATTTGTATTATGCATAAAGTACATACTTTCCCTCTTTGTCACACCCCCTGAAATGCTATCTCGCACGCCCCCCCCCAGGTGCATTGGAAACCCTGCACTAGTTTGTACAGCTCACCCTCTTATGGCACCTAGTTGTTCATGGCGTTTCTGTACCTTTGAGAATACATCATGAGGGATTCCGGGACCACCAGAGACAGAATCACTTTCTGGAGTGTATCCCTTGATATTACGTAATTGTCCTTTCATTGCTATACCACCTCAGTTCCAACTGTACACAGCCAGAAAGAATATAAACTGTGGCTGGATCCCATAATGATCACCAGGTGCCAGTAACCAGTGCCGAAAACTGGCAAAAAATATGTTATGTCTCTTGATCGGCTCGCAATGTCAAGTAGAACCACGTTACAAAAAGATACTAGACAGCACATATGAGGATGAGGATGTAGCCTTACGGCTAAGAGCGATTGACCTTGAAGCTGGGAAACTAGGTTCGAGTCTCGGCATTGAAGCTCATCATCCTGGGATTCTGGGCAAATCACAATCTCCCTGTGCCTAACAAAAATTAATGTGTCCATCTGTAACGAAACTGGCGCTCGTGTAAAGCACTCTGATACCGGATATCTTCGGTTGTAGTTCGCGCTATATAAAACTCTAAAAATAAAAAATAAAAAATAAATATATATATATCCTAGGATTTAACTAGCAAACGATACATGAACACATTAACCATTATTTTGATGATTGGGGTCGAGATATGCTATGCAGAGGTTGGCCATACCATCGCCTTTCATGCCATAACAGGATGCAGGTATATTCTGCATGCAGAGTAATCTTTCGTTGCGAGCCCCTCATGTTATTAGAAAAAGGACCATACTTAGCTCTTTTTCAAGAAATACATGCAGATCTAAGTGACATTTTTACCCTGTACTGGCCAAAAGAAAAGTTGATAATAGAGACTCTTCCTCATGACTTCCACCTTAACAAGTCATCATTTCTTAACGACTCACTGAATCGTTGAACTAAAAGGAGGGGGTGCTAGCTTAGGGAAGCCTCACATACATTAGGACACCATGGAGAAAATACTGAGATACAGAGTGCACACTTTAGACACAGAACTCACCTTGCAGTAGGAGTATACAATGTGCATGCAACCTTTCTGTAGCTCATCCAAAGGCAGCCAATAAAGGGTGGTTGCCGTGTATGTTCAGCAGCCTCATAAGCACTATGACATCATGCTATGAGCCCTCTTGGTCAACTGGTTTGTAGTCTTGCCTGCTGTACCAAAGAGATGAGTGCCCGAGGAGCAAGGATAAACATGGAGGTTGGGAGGATACAAAAGGATGGGCAGGAGTGGAGAAAGAAGAAAGAGGGGCCTTACAGGATGAGAAATGTTTAGCTCAAAGTTTCTGGGGGAAGAGATTGGAAATCCATGGCCCAGTTGAGAGCAGGGGCGGCTCTAGGCTCATGGCGGCCCTGGGCAGGGGCCGTAGGTAGGGGGCCCCGGAAGAGGGGGTCCGGGCGGGGCGGGGCGGAGCGCGGAGGCCAGTGAAGAGGGGAGGGGGCGGGGGGTGTTTGGAAGTGGAACAGAGCCGGAAGCCGCCAAATCTCTGCCAGGGGCCGCCATGCAAATATGTATCCATCCTCAGAGGATTATTATATTAAGGATATATATTGGCGTGGTGGCCCCTGGGGTTTGGTGGCCCTGTGCAGGTGCACAGCTTGCATGTGCCTAAGGCCGCCCCTGTTGAGAGCGACAGCCCTGAAAAAGAAGGGGCAGGCTGCAAGCGTTCTAGCCCGACCATAGGGCTTTGGTTAGGGCAAAGACAGATGCTAACATACTTAACCATCGTTATCGTGTCAGTTTCAAAGAGCTCAGTAAACAGTTTTGGTTTTACATTGGTTTATTGCTGATGTTCTGGGTTTCCCAGGTAGCTTTTTAGCTCTAAGGGGACATCGTCACTTAGAAAGACCAACAGTGCATTTAAAATCTACTCTTAAATAACAACTGAGGCTCAATATGCTCACTTCGACTTCCATCGTGATCCATTGACCCCCTATTGGCAGCACCCTCGAGCTGCATCCACACTATTGTCAGCACACTGAGTAAGCACCCTAACAACATTGTCTGAACTATAATATGGGTATCAGTGGCATAAAGAACACCCTTGCAAACACTAACAAAGGAAAGGCTGAAAGTTAAGCAACTACATGTTTGTAGGCCTCAATAGACGGGTTCATTTGATGAATGAAAACATTAATTCACAAATGAGTTGGTTAAATGCTACTTGTATTCTTATTAACAAAGAGAAGTTTCACGTTTCTAATGATTTTGGTTGGACAGGGGTAGTAATTGGGTGCCCTTTTCACCTGTAGGTTCCGTGAAACCTCTCCTAGAGGATATAGATTAGGAAATCGGTTTCATATGAACTTCCAAAAGGAAGGGTCAGCTGTCAGACTCTTCATTGTTCTAGGACATTGCAGAATGTTCATGCAGGAACTTTCCAAAATACTCTAATCAAGTTTCTGTCTATAACCTGGTACAATGCTTACCCAAACGCCTATATAAAAACCTGTTAAGCAAGTGGGCTTAAACTGAGTATCTAAGTGAGTATGAAGGATTGTCCTGGTAAAGTTTGAGAGGTGTCAGGAGGGGAATATTTCCTAGAGACACCCACAGATGTTGTGGTACTGCAATGTTTGGTTTGATGTTCCTGACAGAGAATCGATGAAAAGCTCTCCGTCACGATGATGGTAAAGTACTTCCAGGAGAAGAGGTCACCTGGAAATTAGGTCAGTCATGGGCAAGTATGAATGTAAAACAGAGAAAGCGCCCACTCTTTGCAACTTCTGTGGTAGGGAGATTGGCTAAATCAAAGCAGTCCTGCTGGTTTCGCTTGCCATAGGCCTTGTGCCTGTGATGACTTTTTAGTGTACCAGTGAAGTACTTGTTCTTATGCCACGTACTCCATCCAGTAAGACCTAAAGTCATGTCTACTCTGGATGCCAGGATCAACTCTAAAGCGAACCTGTATACCATTTACTTTTTACCTTGGTATAGCATTAAAGACCAGGGAGAGTATTTTATGTGTTCGGCAGTGTTGGTATTTTTTTCTTTTTGTGGGCGACTGTGGGGGCTGTTGACACTTTCACTTATGTTGGGCACATCATGGTAATCTGGATTGTTTTGCTGTGCTACTTCCGAGTGCAGATGTTGGTGTTAATATTATGTGTGGGAGAGATGGCAGTATCACATCTATATACATCAGATCAAATGGAGAGCCAATCAATTAAGAAAAGACAACATTCAGAACCCCATGGGGGGTGGGAGGGGGTCGGCCTTCATACAGCGGGTGGACATTAATATCCTCTAAAAAGTAGATCATAAAAAGTGAAAAGGCTGGTGAAGGAGGACATCATGGTAGAGACAGTAATAGCAGCCAAATTAACATGTATGTAAGAAAAGCCACACTCCAGACAAAATGAAGTACAGTGGTATTATCTGTATTTTCATGGCCTCTTCAAGGAACAATTGTGTCTAGGCACTATATGCTTCGAGATGCAAAGTAGCTCACCCCATTCGGAAAACCGATATGGACCGACACCGGTTAAAGAAAGAAAATTTATTTCTCAAACACACCTGATCATAATGGCTTTGTGTGACCCTTAAGTACCACTAAGATTGGAGAATGATCCGTTTGAGTGTTGCACCAAAAGTGGTGCACCATTTCTTTCACTATACAAACATTATAGCTGGATTGTTTTGTATAAGAAAGGAGTGCACCTTCCAAATCCAAATGGAAGTGTACTGAAGTGCACTATTTGTAAATATAGATGAAGGGTAAAATGCCAATTTAGGCCTAAAATAAAGACCGCTCCTGAAAAATAGGAACAAGAAACAAGATGTGCCTCACACTTAGGTCTCAACTAAAACACAGTGCTTACGGATTAATTAATGGACTTCACTGCACATGCAGGGTAGAACTACTATCCAAGGCAACAGACAGTCCAGATCTGGGACTTATGGGACCCCACTCGGTCTGCATATTTAATAAGGATAGTGACTAAGAGAAAGGGGACTAAAGGTCAGTAAAGGCCAACTGGGGCCTAGCTACTAAATCAAAACGTTGTGGTTTGCAAAGGAGTTTGTAGCTGCTCTCATGTTGAGAGAACATAACTTTGTTCTGGAGGAACATGGCTGTAGGATTAAGAGAATAAATCCAATCTGTACTGTTTGCATGGATAGATAAAATAAACCTGGCTACAAACTCTTGGCTGCCATTACATTATTCTCACCCATAAGACTTCAATATAAAAGCTGACTGCATTTTAAAGCTCATCTAGAAAACAAACTGTCTACATCATGGTTATCTTCGCTTTTCAAGGTTACTGGCTTGCCTGTAACCCATGGATGCAACGAACTTGACGAGCACAAGATCTGTCATCTTCATTGTTTCCTGCCAAACGAAGATGCTTATTGCACGTGCGTAGCGCCCCGTCAGAGGTCTTGTGTCCATGGGTTACAGGCAAGCAAGTAACCTTGAAAAGCGAGGATAACCATGATGTAGACAGTTTGTTTTCTACATGGACACAAGACCTCTGAGGGGGCGCTACGCATGTGCAATAAGCATCTTCGTTTGGCAGGAAACAATGAAGATGACAGATCTTGTGCTCGTCAAGTTCGTTGCATCCCATAAGAGTGGCAACAAGTGTACCAATTCACGGTTTAGTGTATGGGGTGAGCAGCTCCATGAAAATAAACTGAAATCGCATATGTATTTCATCACATCAGGAGACCTCACGGTGACATGTGCACTATATAAGAACGTATGACGTATGACATTGACATCACAGCTGCCATGCCGCTAAGCCTTTGTCTGGAAAGATTGGTGATGGCTTAAATGTATGTTATAGGGCTGATTTTGTACTGACGATACCGGTGAACAGTGGCATCGCAATTCCTAATCGAACATTGGTGGAAGCAGACTGGAAAAAAGCCCATGTAAAACATTTAATAATAACTAAAGATACAGGTGAAATATATCAAGAGGTATATGATGTCCTTTAATAACCAATGGTGTTTGGCAAAGATCCTGTCATGACACTGAGAACAAAATTCTCATAAATAAAAACACAACCTACCTAGAACACTGGAATCCTTAAAAAAAATAACGACTCGCACCTACTGACATCACCTTAAAAGGTACAACTCAACAAACTATGAGACGCCCATCGCAGAAGGAAGAACACCAACCATATTCTAAGCAAAACAATACCTGTGCAACTGAAAACAATATTTAATTACAAGGCACACGCTGCGCCATTGCTTGATAAGGTAAACAGTGTTTACCGCGATTCTTTTTCCCCGCAGGGAATCTCAACGCGGTCGTTACCACGGCCGTGTTGTGATTCCGCATACCATTACTCCGCAAGTCGGAACCACGACTTGCGGAGGGGGGGTGGGGTGCTTCGGGGGGGGGGGAGGTGTTGGATTTAAAATCCAACACCTTCCCTAGTGTCCCCACAGACTGGAGTTGGAATAGTAAATTATACTATTCCAACTTCCAGCGCCCCCCTCCGCAAGTCGTGGTTCCGACTTGCGGAGTAATGGTATGCCGACTCACAACGCAGTCGTGGTAACGACCGCATTGTGATTCCCTGTGGGGAAAAAGAATGTGGGATGTCATCATATATTCACTTGATAAACATGGAGAAATTACCTCAATTTGCTTGGCTTAGGACATAACTCAGGCTCGCAGTTCGTCTCCTGTGCGGTGCGGCAAGTTTTGGGGAAGGCATAGACAGACATGCTGGGATGTTCAATCAGAAGGTTCTCCATGGGGCTAGTCTCCACCGTAAGAGTGGTTAATCCACCTGCAGTGAAACATGGAGGAGGGGTAACAAACCAGCTCTCCTCCAGAGGGCAGTGTTCAAACTGGATAAAGCAGGATTCAGTGGCATCGGCCAGGCACTCGAACGATGATGAACAGGAAAATATGGGTGTAAAGTCAGCAGTGGATGAGGATTCAATTTCCGCTTCCTCTGTTGCGCAATGAGTGCAAGTATCTACCAAGTGACATTGTTCATGTCGCCACAACAGTCCAGATGAAAATGTTTTAGGGTTTTCCAGCAGAAACAAAAAAGATGAGGGAGGGAGGAAACAAACAACACAATTACAAAAGTACAGTGCCAATACAAAAGTACACACAAGCTTCATCAACAGGCCCGTTTCAGGACAAATTGTACAACACAAGGATCATGTGCAGTTTAGGAAAGGGCAATGGTTAATAGCTGGTACAGAGCCAACACAGACACCAAGAATTACTTGAGTATTGTATTGTATTGTAATTGCCTTTATATAGCGCTTACTACCCCTGACGAGGCGTCTGGGCACTTTTTCGGAGACTAGCACGCTAATCCGGCACCCATAGAGGATTAGTGTTGAATTAGTATAGTGAAACATGCAAGTACATTTTAAGTGGTGGATAGGTTAGTCAGTTATAGGTTAGTCAGTTATTTGGATTCGGAAAGATAGCAGAATCTTGAAGCACGCTACTCCGGAAACCCATAAAGGATTAATGCTGAATTAGTATAGTGAAATATGAAAGTAATTTGAGTGGTGGATATTAGTCAGTTATTTGGAGTGAGAAGGGTAGCGGATAAAGAGCATTTTTACAAAGTCAAATACAACAGTGGAAAAAGAAAAACAATGACCAAGGTGCACTCCTGTACCCTAACGCCATAGGATGCCCTGCTCAAAACAACTTGAGGCAGGACATTACTCTGCCTCGACACACACACAAGCTACGAGGCCACAAGATGTAATGTATGCCCACAGCTATGCCTCCCCCTACACACCACACCTTTACCGCACACTTCTGAAAGGGGGTGAGAAAGGAGGAGGAAACGCCCACTTGAAGAACCATGAGAATGCCTTAATGATTGAGGACGGGTTTTAGTAACAGAAGAGAGACTTTGCTACGGTGATTTATACAGTGCACACAACAAACACACTTGTCTACAGTTGCTTGAATAAGAGGCGTCATAAGCAGACCTAATAGCATGCTCATCGACCATAGAAGTACGAAGGGTTGGTTCGCCTTGTCACAATCTCTAAATGTGAGCGAAAGGGATCTGCGTTGGAGCTCGGTTAATTCAAATCAAAGGCCAAATAGAGAATCACAAGTTACTTTTCGTAACTGAGACCACAAAAAGTGATAGATGTAAATATTCAAATCAAATTCTAGTACTACATTCCGTCATTTGGTTGCTTGTAAGTGCCATTACAATGGGAACCAATGATATGTAAATCATTTTTGGTCCTGACCCAACACTATACCTGAAAGTAACGAGTAACTTGCACCCCCCCCCCCCCCCTAATTCTGGCTGTTTTTCATTCCCAAGTCGTGGTAGCAAAAGGAATATGAAGCAAAGAAAGCTGGAAGGATAAAGACTGTATAAATTAAGCCAGGCATCAAGTTAGCAAGTTTTAAGCTGCTCTTTTGACAAATAAACATCCGCTTAGGTTTGCATCCGAAGTATGTTTGGAAAAGGAATTTTGCAGGGCCCTTTGTGCTGCCCCGTGAATCTCTAGGACAGGAACAAATGACCTTAGTTAGTTTATTAAACAAGGTACTTTGCCACAAACAAACTTTGCCACAAACATTATCATGGCTGTCAAACACCCGGTCTACCCACTTTAATGGGGGAACCGTTGTTTCTGCCAGAGGAGCCCCTTCTGGCTCAGCCATTAGAAGCCGGAGACTAGCAGCCTGGCTGACAACAGGCCGTCAGTCAAAGTACCTCACAGGGGCGGTTCATCCATAGGGACGTAGGGTTGTTGACCCCCTGACCTCCCCACTGCATCACAGCAGTCCAGTGGGACGACCTGGAGCTGTCTCTACGGAACTGTGCATGTCAGATTGGCCGGTGTTTTTGCTGCGGGCAGCCTGACATACCGTAGTTCAGCCTTCTGCAATCATCAGCTGAAAGGCAGCTGAGAAGCAGAGGCACAGACCCATTGGTGTCCAACAGAGCACTGTGTTTGCCTGCCCCAGCCAATCCTAACAGTGCTCTTCTGCTGTTTAGCATTGTAAGCAGCAAGAAAGCAGTGCTTGTATTGGCTTGATGGTACACTCCGGCAAGCAGTGCGAGGCCGGAGGAACTTTGAGAGTGTTTGCGGTCAAACGTGTGCTGCAGATCATCATTCAAGGTAAGTTTTATTTTTAAACGTTTTCTTATAATTTTTGTGTGCCCCCACCACCATTTTTTAAAATGTATCAGCCGCCACTGATTGCTCATACCATCTTAACTGTTCAGGGCAGATCTGCCTACATTTGTTTTCATTTTCTATTCCTGCATTGAACATGGCACCTGCACAGCAAAGCCTCAGTGCCTTCAGAGGACTCCGCTCAAGGCACAGAGATCTTCACCTTGCAGACAGAGAACTCGAACTACGGTGAGCTGTAGTCTGCCAGCGTAGAGGAGTACATCCCTCCACTAACCTTGTGGAATGGAGTACAGCCCATTAAAGGATAAATATAAGCCCCGAAGTTCTTAAACCCTACAAATTATATCATTGTTCTTTCCAGAGCATAAACCCCGAGAATTTAGCACAATATATCGCCTAGCAAAATAGGATTAAAAACAAACATCGCACCTCGAAATGAAGGGTCTCCCACAGAAGCAGATGCATTTCTACCTTAAACAAATAAAAAGCAGAGGAGATGATTTGATGTGAAACATACGACCACATTAAACATCCAAAATAGTCTTAGCACCCTTAAAGGAAAAGACCTCAAAAGAAGACATGGTAGAGAAACACTTTGGTAGATATATAAAAATAATATGGCCATGGCGGTGAAAGATTGCGGGATCAAAAGAACCAACATGCTGTAGAAAATATTGTATTGCTCCGAGGAAGTAAGTCTTAAAGATCGAGGACTGGGTGGGTTGGAAGATTGGCAACAATAAAGGTCGCTCTTCAAGTTAAATTTGTAGATGCACAGGAAGACCGATTTTTAGTTTTCCTTGAGGATCCCACACTGGAAGAATTGTGGGAAAGTTCAGAAGGTTTCTTGATCGGAGGGGTGCAAAGAAGGACGTATTCAGGAATATCCCTCGAGTCCTAACCCCTTACATTAGAGTCATATCATAGCAGTTGCATCAATGAAGCATCACTACTGAAGCAGAAGGTTGCTTTGCAAAGCTTACCTATAAAATCCACTAGAATCCATTCATCATCTTCCTTTTCGCTGAATTCTGGCTCTTGGCTTGATACATTTTCATCTTCTCCCATAAACATATTATTAAGTCTCTGAAACATTGTTAAGGCAAGATGAAAACTTTGGCAGAAAACTCTGGATCTCCCGTTCCAGAGACCGTGATATCCCAGACGCAGATATGAACCAAGTGGCAAAAACACAAGGTTAAAGTGCATAGATGTGCTCCAGGTTCGGGTACGGAATATAAACACCTGCAAGAAATTAAGAAGTCATTAACAACCTGTTTCAATTGGTAGTGAATAATAAAAACAAGCAAGATTTAATTGCATAGAATGTGGCCACGCAAATTAAAGCAAAATGGGTGCTTATATCATTTAACTAAGTAGTTAAAATACAAGGATGAAACTACAAGTCATATAATTCAAGACGTTTTTCTTAGTAGTTAAGTCACTCAAATGTTGGGAGAGAAAGCAGTTTTGAAGGATGCTATCTTTACTGAAAATTCTTCTTGACTGGATTCTATTGGCTTTGTTGGCGATAAAGTACCAATTTTTCTACGGTGTTTGAATGCGACCTTGGAAAATTGCTGTGCTATCCAGTGGCGTAGGAAGGGGGGTGCAGTGGGTGTGGGCCGCCCCAGGTGTCATCACTGAGGGGGGTGACAAAATGGCAAAAAGATGTGTTTTAAACACATATTTTTGCCATTTTTTCAAGCCGGGGTGACGTGTCATCATTGAGGGGGGGTTGACAAAATGGCAAAAAGATGTGTTTTAAACACATATTTTTGTGATTTTGTGAAGCCTGTGGTGACAGGAAAATGCCTGCCCTGGGTACCACCTGACCTTGCTACGCCACTGGCACTATCTTCCATTCACCTGTCACTTTTCCATTTTCCTTGGAAGTTATCGAGGTTTCTTCATGTTAGCCTAGAGTTGTTGTGTTGAATTTCAGTCGGTTTACCCCTCGACATTGCTGCTGGGCAATGTACTGTGACAACACTTTTGCATAATGTCATACTGAGACTATACTACAAATAAATTCTGTTTATGAGTGCACATTTCTTAAAACACAGCCATTCATAATCACTATTGGGTGACTGAAAGTTTAAAATGAACACACACGCCAAGCCTTACAAAATAAACAAAGTCGGGTCAAGTAAGGAGAATAAAAATCTGGCACAAACTACAGAGGCAACCAACTTATTTCAGATACAGCACCCATCTATAAATATATATATATATATATATATAAGATGCTTTCATTAGTCAAGTGTCTAAATCAAGGTAAATGAACACTCCTTTCTTGTACAGAAAAGCTGGTACTACTGCCAAGAACCTCAAAAAAAGCTCTGGGGCTGACTTTAGTCTATCTGATAGACCATATACTAGCACTGTTCCTTTCTCATCTTGAAAAAGTAAGAGGTTTTTGCGGTTGGAACAAATGGGTTGATGAAATTGAGCACCTTGAAGACCTAAAGCACACATCCAATCACCTTCCTGTAAACGTGGGAAGGTATGATCATTGTGAATTTCTTCTTCTTAACCCATCAGTTCTGCATTTTGCGGTTTACAATACGACAAAATTCCTGCTTGGGTCCCGTCTTTTAATTAGCAAACAAAGGGGGCAGACATCTCTTGTCCACAGATGTTTTGGAACAAGCTACATTGCTTTTTAGGTCGAGCCTAAAGCTAGAGCCAGCGCGCATGCGCTGCTCTGAGAGACTTGTTGTGGAGGAGTTGCGTATGGAAGCCCGCCCACTCTCCGCCCATATTTGCCATTGGCTTGTATTATTTTCTGTCCTAAATGCTGACTTCTGATTCATAAGTAGGCTTGTTAGTCCCTCCTTAGTACTGCCTCCTCTTCATTTGTCACCTCCAACGGACTGTCCGTGTCTTCTCCCCCATGCCTGCCCTCCCGTTGTCTGTGATGCCCACCATTTGCAATGCAATAGGTTTCACGTAAATGCAAGACCTATTGCATTGCAAATGCTTGGGTCTGCAGCAGTCATTAGGATTCTTGAACCAGCAGTGTAGAACTGCAAAGTTCATCCCCTTCAGTGGAATTAGGGGGGAGAACTAGAAAACTTGATTTTGTACCCATTCTAAACAATAGCTAGTATCCACTTGTCCTTTGTAATCTCTTGCCGGGCAAAGGGATAGTTTTAAATCATTCCTTACACCGAGGTGTAGAAAGGGGGCAGGGAAAGAGAACCACTGCTTCGCCAGGAACTCTCTGGCAGCAGAAGGCTGCTGACTAGATCATCTGCCATGTGTGGACTTTTGTCACTGAAAAGGCTATTGTTCATTTTGTTCCTGAAATTGTCTCTTTCAGAAAGTGATATTCCAGTGTTAACTGTTTGAAACTCCTCTGAGTTGTACACAAGAAATTCTTTCCAACCCAACAGACTTTTTATTTATTTTATTTTATGCAATTTTTAAAGCGCGCAAATACCCGTACGGGTGTCTCGGCGCTATCGTTACAGAACTCACTTCTTGTGTGTTAAGGTATCTGTTGTAAGGTAAATTCCACAGAATGACCAGAGGTAGCCAGGAGGTATATTCCATCTTAGGAAGGTCATAAGAAGGTACTACCAGGAGCTGCATGGTTTCTGCTCAGCCCACTCTTTTCAACTATCATTCTCTCCACACAAGCAGGCACACCAACATTCCACTCTCTCACTCATAAGGCATTCTAACATTACACGCAGTATTCACATTCATTCTGGCTGAGCAGCTAAGGGTAGGTGCGCTTGTAAACATCAAGGGATAACAGTATCCCCCTCCATTATGACTTTTTAATCTCATCAGCTTGTGACCCAAACAAGAACAAACCACTTAAGGGCAAACTCAAGCTTCTCCTTTTGAGCATGTGGCATTAAAGGCTTATGTCTGATCTGAGATGAATGGCTAATAAAATCCCATGGCAGATATCAACACTTGCGAAGCCTGCAATTTCCCAAGATACAACAAACTATCGGAGGTGATCATTCATTCCTTTACAATCTCTAGAAACTCTATTTTCTTTCAGGAGGATTGTAAGAAATTAGCTCATGGTATCCCAAAAGCAGCTATCATAGAGTCCTATCTTCTGCTGTGTTTCTCCTGTGGCTTTAAAGATGTTGAACCTGCAGCATTACACTATTTCTTCACTGCAGCTACCACACCAAGGAATCTGCAATTACAATACCCCCTAAGCACTTTTGATCCAGATCCATAGACCTGAATGTCTTCTCCAATCACCTTTTCATTGGAATTACAGAGGAACGATTTGCAAGTGTCCATCATATTTTGCAGAAGATAGAAAGAAATGGGTCACACCTGAGGTTTAATTTGAATAGTAAAAGAAATTACCTGGTTACCAGTGAAGTAGTGTGGCTCACTGGTTAGAGGCGGCAGACCCGAGAGCAGAGGACGGCCCAGGACCAGGGTTCGATTCCCGGCGCGGCAGGTTTCTGGACCAGGGTCAGCGGACTCGATAATTCTCACGCCTCGGTGCCCACTCTGATCAGCGATCACACTCGGCAACTCTAGGCATTAGCTTGCCTCATTTTCACTAACGGCCCCACCAGACCGCCGGGGATGCCTGGTCTCACCCTGGAGATACCCATTAAGGGACCATCTCTCAGGGAAGCCAGGAAGGGTTTCGCAGCGGTCGAAGCGCCTTGGGACCCTACGGGTAAGTAGTGCGCTATATAAATGCCAATACATTTACATTTACATTTAGGAGACACTGAATACCGAACTTTCTCGTAGCCTATTTGATTGTTCATGGAAGGAGAAGAGGTAAACAATTGGAGAAACCCTTGACAGAATAAATTAAGGGGTAGCTGGTGGTATTTCACACCATACTGAAGAGTTGGCGTTTGAATACTGAGGAGCTATTCTGCACCTCCAAGGAGTGGGAGTGATTACTATGCCCTCTATGATGGAACCCTCTGTCCAGCTCAGGTCAATTCTCTTGTGATAGTAGTTAGGAGCAGAGGACTCTTCTCTGCCCACTTGCCTACCTTCTAACAAGGCAGAATATAAGGTAGATTCCTATGGAACTTGAGACTGTTTCGAAGGAGGTTGAGCCCACTTGTGGAGTACCTGGGTCCACATGCAGTGATGGTTGATCATCATTTTCATCATCTGTAGGAACAGCAGCCACTGGAGGTAAATAAAAAGGTTCTACGATTCACTCCCAAGTGTGGGAAGATTGCAACCCAGCTCTAGTCCAGGAAGGAGACACTCTGGCAGAGGGGAGCACCCCATATTGAAATGTCTCTCATCCGAGTACTCAAACCCCAGCGTTGAGATATGGAAATTACTCTACACTGAACTGTTGTGAAATGCCTTGTGACCTGGAATGAGAGCACCTATGACTTCAAGATGCTGCCTAATCATCTCCGGGGGTGGCAGAAGCAGAATCATAGGAGTGAGAGCTGGACACTTTCCCTCTGAGGTACATGCAAAAAGAGTCAATCTTTTCTACCAATCTCGCCCTTTTAGCACTAAGGCGGACAACATGCCTGACCCTCTCAATCCTGTATGACATCTTCATGCAGATGTTGTAGTCCTTGGTAGAGTGAGAGTCAAGAAGAAAAAGAAACAAACATGAGGGTCATTCCTTGACATTTCTCCCCTAAAGGATGGACATTTTTTAAAAAGAGCTGCCATTGTTGCTTCCGACAAAATTGAGATTAAACACCCTAACTGAAAAAACATGCGCATACAAATGGTAAACAACGCAACAAAAATAAGAACGGATACAAAAAACCACAGATAGTTTTTGGTATCCAAATTTAGCTTCAAAGAAAGCGGAGCTGTGTGACTCTCACAGAGCGGAAAAAGACAGTTTGACTAACTGGCGCCCCCGCTGGACACCGTGGATCAAAGCAGCTTTCCAAGATTCTTAAAGGAGCAGGGTCGTTTTGCAACATCTAATAGTATTTGAACGCAAAGGCAACATTCCGGCTTCTTTTTTTTATTACAGTTTTAGGTATCGGACAATTGTACTATGAGCAGTAAGTTGCATAGTTTTTAAAACTTTTTTTTTTTAAGTGAAAAGCTGTGTTCCGCCATCTCACATATGCGGAGATACTATTGTTTGGTATCGATATCAGAAGAATCCCGTGATGAAAAGCTATGTTGTTACACTGTTGTAGCGTCTGCGCGCTACAACAGTTGAAAAACAACTTGATGGCAAGGTTATCGGCGTTTATTCTTACTTGCTTCACAACCACTGTGAAGCAAATTGGCATCAATGGACGTGTCAAAATTCACAACTCTGCAAGGAATGAAGAAAACTAATTTCAAAAGGAATGCTCTAGACTGGACAAGAAAACTCAAGTATGTACCAGGATTCCAGGAACACATCAGTGGGAAGTCAACACAGAACCTTAGCAAAGTTAAGAGACTGAAGGTTTTTTCATCCCACTTAAAGCCCTGGCCTTCCGTAAATGAATACCGGTACACGTTATGCGCTGTAGCAATCGGTAGCACAGAGGACGAGCCCTATTATTTACTCCAAATCACACAGGACATTTAACTTGCAAATGTATTCCGGTAAGGCGGATCTGGCCGCTTTACATTGCCTTAGGGTGTGTATGTCCTTGGTAACAGTCACCTCCTCGTTGTCCCTGCAAGGGGCGTGGCTTTACGTGGAGCGTCGGGTCTGGGCGTGGCTTCGGGCGGGATATGGGCGTGGCTAAACTTGTAAACAGAAGCTGCAGCCGGTGCGGTAACCCGACACCGGCTCTGAACGTCACCAGGAGCTGAGCAGGCAGGGGATCCCCCGGACGGTTGCAGCATACTGCGCACCCACAAGCTCTAGGACGACCGACAGCACACTGCACGACTACCTCACCCCGGACTAGTTCTATCGCCGCCTTTACTCTGGTAACCGTCCATGAATCACAAACGGAAGAGACACTTTCCATCAGCCGCTTCCAAGCGTCTGTTTCAAATCTGCGTGACAACGCCCTCCGGGTCTAGAAGCAGTAGCATCCGGGAGGGCTTAAGCGGAGTTGAGGGATCGAGGAACCTGTCTCGTCTGTTCACCTCTCAACAGTTGAGAAGGGAGTGACAGGCAACATCTCCGGTAGTCTTGCCTTTTGTTTCCCTTCTCAGCCATAGGCCGTATGGCCTTTCATCCATGTATGGATGACTTGTTTTTCGGAGATGAGTACTTTTATAAACCACCAAAGCTTTTAAAAAAAATTAAGACCCTCACTCACCTGAACCCTCTTTTGAAAATAACCGTTGCTATTCCAGATCACAGTGTGTGTCCCCAGGGTGGGCTCTGCCCGTTTGGGGTTTGAGGTAGATGTGGACCGCTGAATGTTTGCATCGAGGGTGACTTGGGTGTCGCGCGGTTCCTTCTTGTCCCAGCCGTTGGGCCCGTACCGTGGAGCTTGCGCTCGCTTCGTCTCTTTATTCGAGTCTGATCTTTCAGACTTCGGGTCCCAACTGATTCTTTTGTTGTTGTCAGAAAACAGTTTTCAACAGCTGATCGAGGAGACGTCATAGAGAGACGAGCGCCGCCCGCCAATGGGAGCAGACTTGGGAGGTCGGACTTGAAGTTGGCAGAAGCTGTCGCCGAGGCACGTGACTTCTTGGTGGGTTCGGGGAAGACAGACAGCAGGGGGAAGATTTCTGGAGACCAATGGGCACCTGTTGCGCGATACCTGCGTCATACTGTTCGCCATATTACAGTCAGGCACAAAGAACCTCCCATTTCATATTGCAGACCGATTTAGACAAATGGATTCAATTTACTCCTTCTGACGCGTAGCTATTTTGGCTGGACTCCTCCCAGTATGAGCTGGGATGCACTCTAAATATTCATGCGTTAATCCGGTTCAGACAAGTCCAGGCAACACAACGCATAGCAGGGACTGTTAAAATCCCTAGAGAGAAACTCGACTGAAACATGATGCTCTTGTGTCGCCTTTCGAATGGTAATTTTTTTACTCCTAAAAACCGAGCAGTGGTTTCTCGGTGAATGCAAGTTATGTGTCAGAATAGTACTTTTTAGAGAACTTTTCAGAGCCTCTTGTGATTTGAAACTTGGGCCATGCCTTAATGCAGTACATGTCATTGGATACAATTCATACTATACGGGACTCCAAAAACCCAGAACATGCATTTTTACTTGAAAGTTTGAGTAAAATGAGGTTCTGACATTCAGGACGAGTGTCCTATGGTAGTGGCAGCGTTCTTACTGTCAGCTGAGAGACTACCTTGGAACTGTTGGTAAAAACACTGGCGTACAAAACTGACAGTTTTTTTGATGTTTTATTGAATGGTTAACCCCTTAAAAGTAAACCAACCTATTTGTATGTTACACTTTCTGTAAACTCGGTCGGTAGGATATCTTCTGGAGACTGAAAGATGTATTAATTAAGTCGAAGTCTACATATTGTGGCTCAACAATTGCTCACTGCTTTCTGTTAATTGGCTTTCCCTGCCCCTATGATTTGCCTACTTTTTATATGCGTTACAACTTGTCAATGTTGTGTCTGTCCTTGCCACTTTACTTCTCTTTTGATTGATTGCCTTCTGTTCTTGCTTCTCAAGAACTTTTTTTTTTAAATCGAAGACTACTGGATATTTACAAAAATACTTTGGGGGCATTGTGAAAGCTTCCCTGGGAATGGAGTCAGCCATTCTTTATAATTGGCTTTGTTGTTTGAACTCGCACATTTGCTTGCTTTCTGTTTGCTGGCTTTATTTGTTTTAGGCTGTCCAGCATGTCTTTTTCACTCCTGTGGCGCATTGCCAGTTTAACATCGCTCCTTGTATTCTTCCACAAGCGCTCACTTTCTGTGAACAGGCCTTTAGATTTTGTTTTTATCTTGTCACATTTGCTGTGTATTCAAAGACAGAAATCAAATGTCAGGCTCTGTCTTCCGAGGGATCTTGGTGTTTTACTTTTCTTTCTCTGACTTCAAAGTGACAGGATTTATGTGTCAATCCTGCTGGGTTCCCTTGTGAGAGGAAAGCTGTGGAATATTATATTGTCTAGCACACAACTACATTTAAATGTTTTTAAATGAACTGTGCAAAAATTTCAGCCTCGATCAGTATTAGGAAAGCACAAATGTAATGGTAATTTCAATTGAAAATGGTAATTTCAATTGAAAATGTGTTGTCTGTAATGCCAGTGCGCTTCCACTCTATGCTACTCCATTCTACAAGACTCTATGCTTGTCCTGTCCACTCTACATCAGTGTACTCTACACCAATTCACTTTACGCTACTTGACCCTACACCACTCATTTCTGTGCTACTCCACTCTGTACCACTTCACTCTAGGCCACTCTACTTTGACACTCCACTTTGCAACACACAAGACTCTACACCACACCACCCCACTCTGCCACTTTAATCCACTTCATGCAATTCTACTCTATACCATTCCACAACTCTTTACTCCACTCTACTTTATGCCACTCCACAGGACTCCATCCATCTATTCTATGGCACTCAACTCTACACCACTCTGACACTCTACTCCACTCTATGCAACCCCACTCTATGCCAATCCACGCTCCTCCTTTCTGCAACACTCTACTCCGCACCACAACACTTTACGCTCCTCCACTCTACGACACTCCATGCCGTGCCACTCTACTCCATTCCATGCTACTCCACGGCCCTCTACTACACTATACTAGACAACACACTATCCACTTTACTCTATGCAGCTTTATGACACTACACCACTCTGTGCCCCTCAACTCAATGCTACTACACTCTATGATACTCTTCGCCCCTCCACTATAGGACACTCTATGGTACTTCACTGTAGGCCACTTGACTTTACGACCCACCGCTCTATGACCCTCCACTCTATGACCCTCCACTCTATGCCACAACACTCAACTCTGACACTCTACGCCACTTTACTCCACGCCACTCCACTCTGACAGTTTACTACATTGTACTCCGCTTCATTCTACAACACTTTACTCCACTCTACAACACTTTAGTTCACTCTGCTACGCCACTCCACGCCCCTCCACTCTGACACTCTACGCCACTCCACCTCATTCTGCGCCACTCCATTCTATGCCTCTCCATTGTACGCTATTCCATGACCCCCCACTCTATGCCACGCCACTCTACAACACTATACTAATAGCCACAACTCTCTACTCCACGGCCCTCTATGACACTCTACTTCACTCTGCACCACTCTACTCTCCCACACTACTCTACCACATTCCACTCTAAGCCATGCCACTTTTTCAACACTCTACCCCACTTTGCGCCAGTCCACTCTATGCCACTGCATTGCATGCAATTCCACAACACGCCACTCTTTGCCACTCTACACCACTTCACTTTAGGCCACTTGACTCTACACCGCTCCAATCTATGTATGCCACTCCACTCTAAGCCACTCTACTGCATTCCAATCTGCCACTCTACTCTACAACACTTCACTGTAGGCCACACTACACCACTCTATGATAGTTTACTCTGACAGTCTACCCCACTCCACTCTACAACATTTTACTCCACTCCATACTACACCACTTTATGCCTCTCCTCTGTATACCACTCTACTCTACGACCCTCCACTTAACATTACTCTATGACACTGTACGCCACTCCACCGCACTCTGCAATACTTTACTACACTCTACGCTGTGTCACTCCAATCTATGGCATAGCACAACACTCCATTTAACTTTCTGTAATTTTATATAGGGAAAACTCCACCCAAAGGTTGTGTAGCGCTTTACATGAGCACCAGTTATATTGCACAAGGACACATTTGTTTTTTCCCCTAGGCACAGGGAGAGTAAGTGATTTGCCCAAAATCTCAGGGTGTCGACCCAACACCGAGACTCAAACCTGGTTTCCCAGTTCCAAAGTTGTCAGCTCTACCTGTTAGACCACATCCTTCCCATCGCAGAAGTGGTCAAAAATGGACTTAAAATCTGTGTTCCTTTCTAACACATTGTTAACCAACATTTCCATTGCCATGATATTTCATAGTCTCATTTGCCAATGTTTGATAAGGGGTGTGTCTTGCTGTCTCCAGTGAGCCGCCAGTTTTGCTTTCACAACCCGTAGGCTGTTCCAAAGCAGTATTCTATTGGCTTTAGTCTGATATTGCAGTTCAGGTGTTCTCACCCTCCATATAATGAGTCATCTAGTTTGGGATGGAGTACCCAGAATAGCTTTAAGTGCAACTGATACCTCTGACCAGTAGGGCTTGCTCCTTGGACACTCCTACTAGACCTGCATTGAGCTTCCAACATACCACAGTCCCTCCAACACAGCAGGGTTACTGTTTTCCGAGATGTATATAGCTTAGTGGGATATAGGTACCAGTCATATAGAAATGTATTCTGTGTCTCCGTTCCCTGGCTTTTACAGGTTGAATCATTTAAATCTCTTTGAGTATGTGTCCATTGCGTACTGTTAAGTTATTACCCCAAAGTTTGCCCATCTTTGCATGTATTTATGGTGAGGCTGCTAGGATTAAACCGTATAGTGCCATGATTATACCTCTCACTTCCAAAGTCTGACACACACATTTCTAAACTGGGGTGAGCTGCCTGATTGCTGTTTTTTCCGTTGTTGTAAGACCCAGTATTGTGTTGTGTATATTGTATTCCCTTCCTCTTCCCCCCCGAAAGAAAGTCTGTCTTGCAGTTTGCAAATAATTTTATTACTCCTTTAATATACATATCTGATACCATTTGGCAATTTCCACTTTTCCACACATCAAGCAACCTTGGGGGAAGGGTTGGATTGAATGCTGGCTGAAGATTAATAATTGCTCATAGGAATGGGAATGTAGGTTCCTGTTTCTGTGTTCCATGTCTTGAGAGTTATGGAAGTGGGTGAACTTAGATAGGTGTTTTTGGATCTATCAGTCCGTGCCTTATTTAACACCTTGGCTGCTATGGCTTTTCCCCTCCTGTGCTGACATTATTTGAATACTATAATTTCATGACGAGCTCAGCTCGTCATCAGCACAGCTCCACTGTGCCTCATGACGAGCTGAGCTCATCATGAGCAGGGAAGGGGTTAAGGGGTCTCAAATCGTGGGACCAGCTATTGCTCTGTCCTTATTGCCCCTATCCCCAGACACCCCATGGGTTTCCAGGACAGCCATGGGGTCTGGTTCTTAGTTTACATGGATGATTCATTAGTCTTTGAGCGAGGGCTGTTCATTGGAGTTCATTTTTCCCGGCACCATGGTATTCTTGAAGTATTGCTCCACCAAACCTCCGTCCAGATAGCCTTCAAGATGCTTGTTGTGCTTTGTGTTCCACTGAGCACATCACATTTTATCAGCAGGGACATAGGTGGGGCGGTGGGCAAAGTGTTGAGGGAAGGTCTGACAGTTCTTTTAGTTGGATACAAGGGTTAAGGCCTCCTGGGCTTCTTGGTGTCAATACATTGCCTCCTGCTTGTGGTCTACAATACATTGCAGTGTGGGGTGAGTAATAACACATTTTTAGGTCTCGCGACCTATCGATGTGCGCAAGCGCATCGAGCGGAGCGAGAATTCAAGTGGCGAAAACATCTTCAAACCAAAGGGCTTTCAGCCCCGCGGTTTTCATGCAGTTCCCGTGTACATGCACGCGCATCGCATGCAAGCCCAGCCTCTCGCAAGCCCAGCCTCAGCACCTCCCCCCTCCCACACCAGCACCTCCCCTCTCTCTCTCCACGCAATCACAGCCTTTCCCTAGCAGCACTCCTCCCACACCAGCACCTCCCCCCCTCCCACACCAGCACCTCCCCTCTCTCTCCACGCAATCACAGCCTTGCCCTAGCAGCACTCCTCCCCCTCCCACACCAGCACCTCCCCTCTCTCTCTCCACGCAATCACAGCCTTGCCCTAGCAGCACTCCTCCCCCCTCCCACACCAGCACCTCCCCTCTCTCTCCACGCAATCACAGCCTTGCCCTAGCAGCACTCCTCCCCCCTCCCACACCAGCACCTCCCCTCTCTCTCCACACAATCACAGCCTTGCCGTCTGGTTTACTTCCATTTCACCACATGCTTTCAAGTCCGGCCTTTCACCATTCCGTGGTTGATAAACTGTCTGCCACTGAGCTAGCTGGCCTTCTCTGCCTTCCCCTCCGTCTTGTTGTATATTTTTGTTGTACTGTCGATCATTCTGTCTGACTCCGTGTTATATCTTTCTCTCGTATTTTGTTTTATCGTACTGCTCGTCCCCCCCCCGTTTTCTCACTGAATCCTTTTCTTTAGCGCCATCTTCTTCTCTGTTTCTTCTGTCTCTATCTAACTCATTCTCCCGTTCCTCTATCTCGCTCTCTTTGCCCCTTTAATTTGTCTCCACTTTTTTGTAACACTTTATATTCTTCACCTTTCTCTCCCGCTGTCCCTCGTTATGCTTATGCCTCCGTTGCTTGCTTCCTCATTCTCTCCCATGCCATTCTCTCCTCGTCCCTGTTATGTTTCACTTTGCCCCTCTTTCTCCTACTCATATTCTATTCGCCCCTTCTTAAATTGTCTCCCATCTCCCGACCTCTGGTTCTCTCTCACGTAAACACACCTAATATTTCCGTTTCTCTCCCTTGCTCTCGCATAACCTATCCTTGTCCCTCGCCTATGCCTAAAGCAGACACATGAGGGCGGGGGATGTGTTCTGTAATCAACTGCTGAGGAGCGCTGTCCCGTTCCGTGGGCTTGCTTTAAGTGTCGCGTTGCTCTGCCCACGTTTGAATTGGGGGTTGTAGTTAGAATTGGATATGTGCGAGCCCAAAATGAAGCGGCGAGCCGAGAGTTTGAGGAGTCAATGTCACCCACGCAACGCCACTCACCCACGCAACGCCACTCACCCACGCAACGCCACTCACCCACGCAACGCCACTCACCCACGCAACGCCACTCACCCACGCAACGCCACTCACCCACGCAACGCCACTCACCCACGCAACGCCACTCACCCACGCAACGCCACTCACACACGCAACGCCACTCACACATGCAACGCCACTCACTCACCCACTCAACACCACTCACTCACGCAAAGCCACTCACTCACCCACGCAACACCACTCACTCACGCAAAGCCACTCACACCCACGCAGTGCCACTTTCACCCACACAGCACCACTTTCAGACACACAGCACCACTCACACACACGCAAGCCCACTATCACCCATGCAATGCCACACTCACCCAAGCAACGCCACTCACCCAAGCAACACCACTCACCCACGCAACGCCACTCACCCACGCAACGCCACTCACCCACGCAACGCCACTCACCCACGCAACGCCACTCACCCACGCAACGCCACTCACCCACGCACCGCCACTCACCCACGCACCGCCACTCATCCACGCACCGCCACTCACCCACGCACCGCCACTCACCCACACACCGCCACTCACCCACGCACCGCCACTCATCCACGCAACGCCACTCACGCAAATCCACTCACACCCACGCAGTGTCACTTTTACCCACACAGCACCACTTTCAGACACACAACGCCACTCACACCCACGCAAGCCCACTCTCACACACGCAACGCCACACTCACCCATGCAATGCCACTCACACACACAACGCCACTCACACACCCAACGCCACTCACACACCCAACGCCACTCACACACCCAACGCCACTCACACACCCAACGCCACTCACACACCCAACGCCACTCACACACCCAACGCCACTCACACACCCAACGCCACTCACACACCCAACGCCACTCACACACCCAACGCCACTCACACACCCAACGCCACTCACACACCCAACGCCACTCACACACCCAACGCCACTCACACACCCAACGCCACTCACACACCCAACGCCACTCACACACCCAACGCCACTCACACACCCAACGCCACTCACACACCCAACGCCACTCACACACCCAACGCCACTCACACACCCACAACGCCACTCACACACCCACAACGCCACTCACACACACAAACAACGCCACTCACACACACCCACAACGCCACTCACACACACCCACAACGCCACTCACACACCCACAACGCCACTCACACACCCACAACGCCACTCACACACACACACACAACGCCACTCGCACACACACAACGCCACTCACCCACACACAACGCCACTCACACACACACAACGCCACTCACCCACACACAGCGCCACTCACCCACACACAGCGCCACTCACCCACACACAGCGCCACTCGCCCACACACAGCGCCACTCGCCCACACACAGCGCCACTCGCCCACACACAGCGCCACTCGCCCACGCGACGCCACTCGCCCACGCGACGCCACTCGCCCACGCGACGCCACTCGCCCACGCGACGCCACTCGCCCACGCGACGCCACTCGCCCACGCGACGCCACTCACTCGCCGCCACTCACTCGCCCACGCGACGCCACTCGCCCCCACGCAGTGCCACTTTCACCCATACTGTGCAGTGCACAATAGGTCTCGCAGTAGGAAAGTTGGAGCTATTGGTTTTGTAAATGACAAAGCCCTTTATGTTTTTAAAATGAAAACAAAAATAAAAGGCATTGTTATTTGCAATTGTAATAGCTCCAACTTTCCTACTGCGAGACCTATTGGCAACGCCAGTGCTTGTTTAATGTAGCTTTGTACAACAAACCCATTTTATGCAAAAAAGGACCAAAGTTATTCACAAAAGAAAACACAATGGATAGCATTAAATATAATAAAAAAGAATCACTGCAGGTCCTAAAAATACAGAAACAAAAAGAGAATTATTAATGCATTCCACTTTGCCCAGACTCAGTCTCATTTCCGGGGGCAACCTCTATTTTTCTATATTTCTGCTTCTGCCATCATACACCAATCCATATTCCGCTTCCATTCAGCCAGAGTAGGTACCATCGCCATGCCCCACCTCTGAGCAATATTACGTTTCGCTATCATCAATCCCATAGTAGTCCATAGTTGCCCAGCATGGTCCAGATCAGTAGGTTCCCACACATTCAGGAGGCACACTGTGGGGGTCTGGGCAACTGTTTCTCCATATGCTTCTTTCATACATGTAATTATTGCATTCTAGTTTCTTTGGATGGATGCACACTCCCAAATGATGTGGAAAAGGGTGCCAAAGCCACCACATGCTCTTCTACACCCGTATCTTCAAGTCTGCCCATTTTAACCAGTGCAGTGCATGTGATATATGACCTATGGAGTATTTTTAATAGAACAAGTCGTAGTCTTGATATTGCCACCTCTCGGGGTTACGCAAGTGCCTCCCTCCAATCTTCCTCCTTCAACTCCCCACCGTCTATGTGCCTCTTTTCACTGACATTTAGCAACAGGTCTAGTTGGTTATTAATGATTTTTTGTATATCAATTATATGGCCTTGCTTGGCATATATTCAGAGATGAGCCTGTCCACCAGAGGAGAAGCCTCCGGCAAGACCTCCATCTCTACTATTGCCCCCCTGAGAGCGTGTCTTATTTGGGAATATCGAAATAACTCCCTATCAGCTAGTTCATATTCTTTTTGGAGCTTCGAGAATGGGATAATTGCCCCCCTTAGCCACAGATCCTTAACCTTTGAGATACTGATGATTTGCCACTCACGAAACCCCCTGCACCTACCCAGCTTGCCCAGGTTCTCTGCCCACCATAGTGGTGTTTCGAGCATCACCCTGTCACCCCACCCCAACTGTTTCGTTACTCTACGCCAGATTGCGACTGTCCGTGTTTTCAGCCCTGTGAGTTGCTGCTTCTTGGGTTTAGTATATAGTACCTCGTTGAACCTCCCGAGTCCCATGAGGATGACCATGTGGAAGAAAAAAACTTTTATGGGGCTCACTGGTGCAGGGGTTCATCCTTATCTGTCCACCGGTCCTTAAACCAACAAAGAAGAGATTGGCACGGAAGGTGGAATATCAAAACATGGAGTTTATTAATCACTCATGAGTGGGACTACATCGATACAACACCCTCGGGCACCGTGAGAGGTAGTACAAGGAATACAGAAACCAGAGGCCTTTTATACCCATTTGTTGCATAGTCAGCATGGAGACTCAAAGGGGAGGTACTGGCACACACAGGAATAACTATCGACTAAAGTGGGCAGACAGAAACTATTTGTTCAGCGATGTGGGAGGAGACATAGTAAAGCTTAGTCAGTTGAAACAGCCTGACAGTTACACTCTAAGACAGGTGCATTCTAGCCGCTACAGGCCTTTCTGAGCATGCACAGTGCTCTGGCTCAGTACTGAAGGAGTTAACTATAGTTGATGACTCAAGCGGAATACAAAAGCAGGCAACAGTGAAGACGGAAGAAACACATGGCTAACTAAAATGGATGTTATTGTAGCACAAGGGTTAAGGCTAGACCCCAAAATGAGAGAGCACACAGACACATTAATTCCTGTTTATTCTTTCAACAGCATTGCAGTTCACACTTACTAAGACGCGTGCAGGTCTACCCACATACAAGGTATTTAACTAAAATGGATGCCACAAACAAAATGGCTTCAGCTTTTGATAACTATAGTTTCAGTGGTTTCAACAGACGGTCCTTTTAGCATTAGCTGAAGACATCACTATGCAATAGGGGATACATGAACATTATTTTCCATATTAATTAGCATTAACTGGCTAATCTCTTGATCAGTTACTAGTTGGGCATTTACTTTCGGCACATTACGTTTAACTGGTGTACAAGAAATGCAATTGGAAATACATAGGGAACAGAGCATTGGGCCACATTGAATACACAGGCAGCAGGAACAAAGAATTGCAATAGATATACATAAGACGGAAAATAATTTCTAGCCCCAAGCAGAGAATAGTGTCCAGATCCAACCAGTCCAAGTACATGTCCCTGAATAAGGGTGGGTTTCAGTGTCTATTTTGTGTAATTTAGAAATTGCTTCAAAACCAGAAAGGGTGTGGTCTGGGATGTACACACAGCAGCTGCTCCCAATAATGCAAAAAACACAGTTGATGGACAGAATGTAGAACAATGTCATACATTCACCCCAGTACAAGGATCTGGGCCTAAATCCATCGTTTTTTTGCACTCCACACCACCCTGGGTTAGACACTGGCTATATGCAAATCAGCTCTGACCCTGTGACTCATGGGAACAGTCCAGTCCGAACTACCAAGCCATGTCTTTCCCAGACCGGAATCAAGCATCCAAGGACCGGTGTCTGGCTATCAGCCTTCATCAGCCTGGATAGCTTGACTCCAGTGGTGTGGAGAGCCTGGGACTCCCGTCCGAGTATACCCAGCACACTCGGGGTGAAAATTGCAAAAAACACAGTTGATGGACAGAATGTAGAACAATGTCATACATTCACCCCAGTACAAGGATCTGGGCCTAAATCCATCGTTTTTTTGCACTCCACACCACACCCTGGGTTAGACACTGCGGCATGCTCCACCACGGTCGGCTAGGATGACATCGGGGACCATCCTATTTTGGAGCGCCATAATTCTCACAATTTGTAGTTCTACCGTGCTGTTTCCAAGTGCCATGGCTGTCTGATTGCAGCCTCCACAACACGTGTCAAGCGCCTGATTTTTCTGCTGTTTAAGGCTGTACCAACAACTAAGAATAGCCCCAAATTGAAGTCATCGTATTACTGTTGTGCAGTATCGGTTTGATCCACCTCATCATGATTGATTGTCTTCTTATATCGGTTCTTAGAAATGTTATTATACAGTTTATACTCTTTGTGGTAGGATGCAGGAGCCAATAACAAAGGTGGTAACAAAAGGGACACATACCAGCTACCTGACCACCAAATAGGTAGATGGTAATACCCTTTACTTCCACAGATAAAATACGGATTATGTTATGACAAAAAACTGCTATTGTTTATTCCAGTAATGTTTAGTGTTTTAGTGCAATCACTTTTCTTCACAGGAATTCTACCAATACTGCTCACATATAAATCTGCCCGAGCTCTAGTGACCGCTATAACAGGAGGTCCATTTACTTTGGTTGTTCGAGTGTTTGAGAAAACATAGCGTGTGGTGGAGTTTCCTCAGTGATACTCTTCCATTTCCAAAACAGTTCCTTTAGCCTGTGGATCTCCTTCCTCATCAGGATAGCACACCTTGTTAAGGCGGGCATTCAGTCCACCTACACTGCCATCAGTAATGTTAGCAACACTAGAAGCCATTAGTAATGCAAACTAGGCCCTACAAGAACCATGTCTTAGAAATCCCCCCAAATTGGCCTCCCAAATACCACCCCATACGGTGTGAGGCCAGATTGTGTATGTGGTATCGATCTAATGGAAAGCAGAGCAAGGGACAGTGCATCAAGGCCATTTCAAATAAGTGGAAGCCAGGATTTTAGCAAGTTTCAATTTCAACGTGAAGTTGTAACGTTCCACCAAACCTGCTGACTGCGGATGAAAAGCTGCATGAAACTTTTGCTTGATCCCCAATCCTTTCAAAACATACTCAAAAACTTGCCCAATTAAATGAGGTCCGTTGTCACTCCACAGGACTTGACAAATGCAGAATCTGGGGAAGACCTCCCTTAGGAGCACCTTTGCTGTAGTAAGCTGTATTATCTTTCGTATCGTACGCCTCGATCCACTTACTAAAGACACAGACCACCACTAAGACATACTTCAGATTATTACAGCGCTCTAGCTGGATGTAATCCATTTGCAGAACCTCAACAGGTGCAGTTGGTGTGGCAAACCCTCCTGTTGGAGTTTGTGTTCCCTTTCCAGGATTATACTGGAAACAAATCAGAAAAGACTGGACTATCTTTTTAGCTGTGCTGGCAATATCTGGATGGTCCCAAACCTGCATAAGTAGCTTTGCTATTGAGGATGCTCCAACATGTGCCATGTGAATCATAGGATGTAAATAGGCTGTGGGCAATCTCAAGTTAGTCATGTCTTTATTCCTCCAGCAACCATCATCATCCAGTGCTCCCTCCTTAGACAATTGGTCTAATTCTTAAACTGAGGCAGATCGCTGCATGTTCAGTACCTCTTGCCTGGCATCATGCCAAAGTTCAGTCTGTGACTTAACCACATACATAGATGTAGTGCTTCGCTGCATTGCAGTCTCACAGGCTGTGTGATCTGCAAAGGCGTTTCCCTGTCCTAATTTATCAGTCACTTTCTTTTGTGCGCTACACGTAACAATAGTTATCTTTCTAGGATATGTCACAGCAGTCAGGAGATTATGCACTAGTTCCCCATGCACTATTTGTGTCCCTTGTGATATAAGGAAGCCTCTTTCCTTCCAAAGTAGCCCATAATCGTGAACCACTCCAAAAGCATACCGGCTGTCAGTATAGATATTAACAGACAGATCAGTGCTAAGCTCACCTTCTTGTCAGCGCTATCAATTCAGCTGCCTGAGCTGGCTTCTGTGGAATGCCAGCTGTCTCAACTACAGTCTGAAGTGTCGTAATTGCGTAAACAGCAGATGTTGTGCCATCGGGTAATTTCAAGCAAGACCCGTCAACCCACAGTCCCCTATCAACACTAGAAAGGGGCGTATCTTGTAGGTCAGCATGACCCTTTGTTTGCTCTTCAGTAAGGAATATACAGTCATGTGACTCTTGTGACTGATGCAAAAATAACAGTTGACGGACAGAATGCAGAACTAGGTCATACCTTCACCCCAGTACAGAGATCTGGGCCTAAATTCATCGTTTTTTTGCTCACCACACCACCCCAATTCAGACATGGCCATATGCAAATCAGCCTTGACCTGTGCCTCATGGGAACAGTCCATCCTGAACTGCCAAGTCATGTCTTCCCTGGACCAGAATCAAGCATCCTAGGACCGGTTTCTGGCTATCAGCCATCTTCCGCCAGGTTAGCTTGACTCCAGTGGCTTTGAGAGCACTGAACTCACGTCTGAGCATACCCGTCCCACTCGGGGTGACAAATGCAAAAACAACAGTTGATGGACAGAATGCAGAACATCTTGTGACTGAGGCAGAGTAGCTGGAAATGGCAATAGTGTAGCAGGGTTTAGAGTCTAACATCTTTTCAATGTGATATGGGGGCCAAAAGTGTCAATTCATAATCTGTCAAGCGAGCACTAGTCAAGTGCTGCGTTTTCGTTTGGTTCAAAAGCACTAGCACAAGCAATCTGTGAGACAAGACGATTCCCTCATTCTGAGGTATGGACACAGCTGTCGCCGGGACCGGTCGAAAACACCCAGCCAACGCACGAGCAACTGGATCAAGTACAGCTGAAAAATAGGCACAAGGACGCTGCTTTTTACAGTGTGTCTGGGTTAGGAACGAGAGAGAACAACCGTCCCTCTCGTGTATGTAGAGTGGGAAGGACTTAGTGTAGTCTGGAGTTCCTAATACTGGTGCAGAACAAAGAGCTTGCCGTAACTGCTGAAAAGCATTCTGATATTCAGTAGTCCATGGGAGAGGCATTGGGGTGTCTTTAGTCAAAAGGGCCGACAAGGGTTTAACAATGTGAGAAAAGCAGGAATCCACTGCCTACATAAAGAAGTAAGACCAATCAGTGCACGAACATCCTTCTGAGTACAGGGCACAGGTGTGTCCAAAATAGCTTGAATGCAATCTGGTGTGGGTGCACGGCCCTCCTTAGACCGGAGGTGACCTAAGTAGGTAAATCGGCTGCCAACAAGATGTCATCAAGATGTCATCAACATATTGAATAAGAGCCACCCCTTTCGGTACAGGGAAAGAATCGAGCTGTCTTTTCAATGCCTGGCTATAAACGCTAGGACTCTCTGTATACCCCAAGAAGCTCTACAGAATGTGAAGGATCGATTATTCAAAGTGAAGCCGAACAAGTAACGGCTGTCAGGATGAATAGGTATTGAGAAGAAAGCATTCTTCAAAATGATCACACTGAATGTAGTTGCAGTAGGAGGAACCATGGGGCACTACAATCTTATTGACTTCTCGCAGGTCAATGATGAATCTATAAACCTTAGAATCAGTGTCCTTTTTCAAAATAGGAAGAATAGGGCTATTACAAATATTATAGGGGACTTCTTCCACAACCCCCACTCCTATCAATCCCTGCACAATGTGTATCAAAGCTTCTTCACCTTCTCGAGAGATTTTATATTGGGGTTATCGAGGCAATGAAGCACCTTCTTTTATTCGAGTATGTACTGGTTGGATAACCGTTTGTCCCACATCGGTATCAGATGTAGCCCACAAAGTGCCAGATAACGACGCCGGAGCAATATCGTCTTTAATGAGACAAGACCTCTCAACCATGGGATAGTTGTCTTTTTTAAAATAACACGCACACCTTCTGGAAAACAACGTATTGTAGCACGAAAATGTTTGAGCATATCGATACCCACAATATTATCCGGTGTGTTAGGGGAAAGCTGAAATGGA
Organism: Lissotriton vulgaris; assembly: GCF_964263255.1. Lineage (NCBI taxonomy): Eukaryota > Metazoa > Chordata > Amphibia > Caudata > Salamandridae > Lissotriton > Lissotriton vulgaris. The sequence goes on along the minus strand of NC_141691.1, from coordinate 1,725,820,186 downwards.
CATGCTACAGTGAATTTATCAAGACTGAATGCAAGTGGCTGTGACAATGGGCAATGGGAAGGTGTTCCATCGAATCCAATCGATGTTATCATTGCGCCAAACAGGGGAGTCATAGGAACCAATTCTTTAGACAGAGCACTACGAGTAGCTCCTGTATCAACCAGAAAGCGATCAGTAGAACCCAAGATGTTTGCATCGACATAGGGACACCTCTGCTCCACTGGGACTTTAACCCGTTCCTTATCTCATCCTAGGCATTCCTATGCATAATCCAAATCTTTAGGGCCATCAGCCAAATAATCAGACATTTGGTATTGGTTTTGTCTGTCAAAAGTATTAAAAGAAGTAGGATTAGCTCCAGCTGGCTCATATCTGGTACGATTATCCATGCCTCCCCTATTTCCTGTGTTCCCTGGCGGCCTATCATACTGCCTCTACCTCGCTGATACTGCTGACCTCGCGAAAGGGGGCACCCAGAACACCAATGTCAAAACTCCTTATAATACGCAAATTGATCAGAAGACAACGTTGGGTGAGGGAAAGGGGGTACACCAGGGTGATATATCGCACATCCACCTCTCACATTACCTCTAAATGGTGGACCATAGACATTTTTTTTTTGGTAAATATATTTTTATTGCAGCGAAATAAATTGCACAAACAGGTCATATACCATTCCAACCGTTGTCTGTTGTAAAATATGATTCTCCATTACATGTGTCACACAGCCATTTAGCTCACACCCCGGAGGTCGAGCGGCGTAATAACAAAGAAAGTCAAGAGCTGGAAAAGTTAATATGGCTCAGCGACAACCAGTTGTCCGGAAGATGGCAGGACTGCTTTTCGGTCCCCCCATCCCCCCATCTCTGTAATTCCCTAACAAACTAGACAATCCCTCCCCTCCATCCCCGAACAACATCCCCCCTCCCGCCCAGCCCCCCCAAACCTCCTCTCCCAGTCCTACACCCCCCCGCCCCTCTCCCTACCCCCCACCCCCCCCAGGCGTGTCAGAGTACCATCAGAGCGAGCTTGCATCCATCCCGTCTAAGCCAGACCCGAAACAGACCATCAGGAGTAATCAACAAAAACTGCCAGTCATCACGTAGGGAAACAAGGGAAGGAGTCTAGGCCATCACCACCCCAGGCGGCGGCGCCGCAGGAGCAGGGCTATGCGCGGGGGAGTCATCATCATCCAGGTCCAAAAGTGTGAGGTCTAAGACCAACCTCTCCCAGGCCCTGGCCCTCTCTAGAGCTGTGTCAGTGCCTGCCCTAAGTGCAGACTGCAAACGGAGCTCCCCCTCACACCGGGCCTATTTGTTAAGCTCAGCCTTCCAACTCTCTACAGTGGGGCCCCTACTCGCCTTCCATTGGGATGTTATGGCACGTTTCGCTAAAAGTAGTCCCAGGTCCAGAAACTTACTAGTAATTTTGTTCTTTGATGTGTGTGGGAACCAATGTAGAATGCAGTGTGCCATGGTGAATTGCAAGTCCCTCTCCGTGACCTCCCTTAGGCTATCCACTACTTCCTGCCAAAAGGAACTTAACTCTCGGCAGGACCAGAACATGTGTTGCAAATCAGCCAAGTCCGCCGGGCATCGCGGGCAGGCCGCCGGATGGGTCAGGAAATATTTATGCAGTTTGTCAGGGGTCAGGTAAGCCCTATGCAGGGCATAAAAGTGCACCAGCTGAAACCTAGCGTTGCGCGTTCCTTTTCAGGCCCGTTCCACTATGCTAGACCACGCCTCCTCAGGGATCTCCGTCGTCAGGTCTGCCTCCCATTTCACCTTCAGAGACAACAGTGGGGTGATAGCCTCCGAAATCATGCGCTTATACAGGCACGCAACAGCCTTGACCGTCCCCGCCACCGTCACCACGTATTGGCAGCCCAGAGACATTGGCGGTTCCGTCATGCCTGTCTTCCAATGCTTGCGGATCGCCGTCGTCCGTGCCGCATGAAGGAGGAAGTCCCCCCCGCCAGTTCAAAGCGGTCTCTCAAGAGGTCAAAAGGCAGTAGCACTCCATTCTCATAAAGGTCCCCCACGGACGTCAGTCCCTGCAGTTCCCAGCTTTCCAATCGGTGCCATGAGCCCCCATGCGGGATTGCCCCGCACAGTTTGAGCGGGATCTCAGGTGCGTACGGGACTGCAATACGGCCCCTCCGGAGATACCTATTCCAACATTTCTGGGCCGTCGCAAATTCCTGGGAGAGATGGAAGTCCCCCATCGGGAGGCCCAGAACAATCCGGGATACCACCTGAACCGGTCCCGCCGGCTCCCCGGACCCATCCTCCCCTCTCCTGGCTCTCGCGACCCATTGTGTCAGCCACTGCAGCTGAGTAGTATAGTTCGTAGTCTGGTACCGCTAGTCCTCCTTCCGCCCTAGGACGGAGAAGGGTATTGTGCGCCACCCTGCGCCTGCCCGCCCCCCACAGAAAGCCAATCACCATTGACTTTAGCCACCGGAAGTAGCTCATCGGGATCCAGATCGGGAGGGTCCCGAAAAAATAGAGCAATCTCAGCAGGGTCACCATCTTAAGGAGCGCCACCCTCCCCATCGGCGACAATGGGAGCGTGCTCCAGAAGTCGAAGTTCACCTTAGTGAGCCTGATCGCAGACCCAATATTGCCCTCGAGGATGTCTGGATCATGGAAGATCATGGTACCTAGGTAGCGAAGACTCCTCTCCTCCCATGTCACCCCGTCCGTGGATTGTGGACATGTTCTACGTGGGCGGGTCGGGAACAGGTAGGACTTCGTCCAGTTCACCCGGAGGCCTGACACCCTGCTCAATGATTATAGGAGGGACTTATCCCCACGCAGAGAGGCAGCCGAGTCCGCCAAAAACATCAGCAGGTCATCAGCATACAATGCAACATGGTGCAGCTGTCCATAAACATCCAGACCCTGATATACCTGTCCCAGCCGGGCTCGCGCCGCAAGGGGTTCGACCGCTATGGCAAACAATAGGGGGGAGAGAGGGCACCCCTGACGGGTGCCCCTACCCACAGCACACATCTCAGATATAACTCTTCCAGTTCTGACCCTCGCCGTTGCGTTCCGGTATAGCAGCGTCGTCCAATCTACGAAGCCCTCGCCTAGTCCCATTGTGCGCATGACATGGAAAAGGTAAGGCCATTCCAGGCTGTCAAAGGCCTTCTCCATGTCAACTGCGAACACCACCGCCTCATCTCCGTCATAGGTGTCAGCCTCCAAGACATGCAGGAGCCGTCGTATATTAAGCGCCGTGTTGTGGGTCGGGATAAAGCCGGATTGGTCCACGTGGATCAACGTGGACATATGGGGAGCAAGCGCGACGCCAAGATTTTACTCAAAATCTTGTAGTCTAAATTGAGCATGGACAATGGGCGATATGCCGCCCTGTCCCATCGCTGCTTGCCCGGTTTTCATAAAGGGACAATAAGCGCTTCGCCAGTGGTCACCGGCAGGCTGCCCATCAGTTTCGCCTCATTGTAAAGCCACGCCAGTCGGGGCGCCAGGAGATCGATGTTGGTGAGATAGAATTCCGTCGGGAGACCGTCAGAGCCCGGCGTCTTGTTCCTCGCCATACTCTTGATGGCGACTCTCACCTCCCTCTCCTCAATTTTGCTCCCCCAGCAGCTTCGCGTCCTCCTCTAGCAGCTCTGGCAAATCTAGACCCTCCCGGAATCCCTAGAATTCGTCTACTAACGGTAGGACCCGGCTACGGTAAAGCTCCGTGTAGTAGTCATAGAATAGCTCATTAATACCCTGCTGGTCAATCGCGCCACTCCAGAGTGATCCCTGAGTTCAAGGATGACCGAGCTCCGACGAGCCGGGTTGGCCAGCCAGGCCAAAAGAGCACCCGTTTTATCACGCTCCGAGTGCGCGGGTGTGAGATAGGCCTTGTAGTCAAAACACCGGAGACTCTCCACCGTCGCCGCCACCAGTTCCCGCGCCTCGAGTAGGGCCTCATGAGTGTCCGGCCGCTCAGGCCTTGCTCTCTCCAGCACTCGCAGCTTCTCGTCCTCTCGTGTAATATCATCTAGCAAAGTCTTCCTAACTCCCGACGCCGTCGCAATGCATTGCCCCCGCACTACCCATTTGAAGGCGTCCCATTCAATCGCGCCGATCCCGCGGTGCCCACATTGACTTGAAAGTACGCCTCGATGTTCGAGGCTATTGTGGATCAGAAGATCTGATCATCTAGCGCCTCTGGGCGCAGCTTCCAGGCAGGGATTCGTGGGCGACGCTGCGACCAGCGCAGTTGCACAAATAGCGGGTTATGGTCGGAGACCGTGCGCGTAAGATACTCACTGTGGCACACCTCTGCGTGCACGTCCGGGGAACACAGGAAGATATCTATGCGGACGTGTAAGTCATGAAGGGCGGAAAAAAACGAGTAGTCCCTATCTGACGGATGGTTAGCTCTCCACGAGTCAACCAGATCCCATTGGCATTGCCAGGCAGAACGTGCAAGCGCCAGTTTGCCAGCCGGTGCATTTGGTAGAGGGGGGTGCGATCGGTCTAGCGCAATGTCAGTAACGCTATTAAAGTCCCTTCCAAGGAGCAAGGGTCCCACTAAAAACGGGGCCAGCTTGTTGGACAGCAAGGAGAAAAAGGCAGGTTGTTCTACATTCGGGGCATACAGACAACCCAATGTCAGGTCCCTCCTATCCAGCTTGCCTCGCACCATAACATACCTCCCCTCTTGGTCAATTAGTTGCTGTGTGCATTGGAACGGTACCCCCGCCCTTATCCAAATGGCCACCCCCCTAGCATAGGCGGAATAACCAGTGTGGTAGACCTGTCCCCTCCATCTCCGTTGCAGCGCCTTCCTCTCCTTAGCTAATAGGTGCGTTTCCTGGAGGAAGGCGAAGTGAATGCCTCGCCTAACTAGATAGGAGTGGATCTTGTGGCGTCTATGCATGTAAATGTAAATGTAAATGTAAATGTAGGTGTACTTATATAGCGCGACCTGTCACCCAAAGGGCATCCTGGCGCTTGCTTAGGGAACCCGTCCTGGTATTCCCCTGTGAGAGGCCCCGGCAGGGTGTCCACAAGGTGAAAGCCAGGCATCCCGCCGCGAGGGGCCGTTGTGGAGATTAAGCAAGCATCCCTCGTACATTCCACGTGAGACATTTGTAACCTAAGCCGGGTTCCATTGCAGTTCCCATCGTACTTCATCCACTCCTTCAGCGACCCCCTTGACACGCCCAGGTCCCCCCCCCCCCCCCCCAACCTGACCAAGTAAACTCCCCCCAACTCTCACTCCCCAGGACAGACAACCAACATGGAATCCCCATCCAAACTCTTGCAAATTAAGTGTATCTCAACAAAAGAAGGCTAGGGTGGCCAGGACGCCGACCCAAACAGGCCCGAAGCCTCCCGACCCCACCTCCCCCCTGGAACATTCAGGAGGACCCCCACGGCTCACCCCCCCATAGCGCAGTGACAAGCCCCAGGAGGCATCCACATCCCGCCACTCAGCGCCCGGAGGCAGTCTCAACCCACAACACAGAAACGTGTCGAGTGTCCACCTATCCACTTCAGCCAAGGATTCCATCCGCCGTTTGGGGAGTCACCACCGGTAGGTCCGTCTCCGAGAGATCATGCACACTACTGGAGCCAGGGCTGAGAACGTCATTCTTCGATTGTTCCGATGCACTACTGGAAGGGCTGGCATCCCCCTGGCTGATGGCCGCCACCTCCAGCACCGCCTTAGCTCTTTCCTGCTGCCATCCCGACGGGGATCCAGGCCTCCGCGTCGGCGTCATTTCAGCGGAGCGCCTCCCAGGTGAGGTCGCTGGGGGGGTACCTGCGCCGGTCTCCCCTCTATCATCCAACCAGCTCCAAGCCTCCTGCGGCGTAAGAAAAAAGTGTGTGTGTCCTCCAGCGATGACCTTCAGTCGGGCCGGGAACAACATGGCATAGGGCAGCTGCAATGACCTCAATTTCCGCTTGACCGCCATGAAAGAGGCCCGCTGTCTCTGTACGTCTCTGGTGAAGTCCGGGAAAACCATGACCTTGATGTTGTCAATTCGCAAGTCCGGCAGGTCCCTGGCCCTTTGGAGAATGTGGTCGCGCTCTCGGAAGTGCAGGAGGCGCATCACCATCGGTCGCGGCGGACCTCCGGGTTTGGGCGGGCGTGCCGGGACTCTGTGGGCGCGCTCTTGGGCAAAAAACAGGGAGAGCCCCTCCGGAGCCACCTCAGTCCGCAACCAACCCTTCAAGTAGGAGACCGCATCCTGGCCCTCTGCTTTCTCCGGGACACCCACGAGGCGGAGGTTGTTACGCCTGGAGCGCCCTTCGCTGTCCTCGGCCCTGAGTTCCAGCACCCGAACTTTCTGCGCCCCCTCCGCCAAAGATGCTCTCAGAGTAGCCAAATCCCCAGGTAGGTCCTTCAAGGCTACCTCCGAGGTCGTCACTCGCTCCTTCAGCTTCCTGTGGTCGTCCTTTAAGAGGGACAGGTCCGATCCGATGGTGTCTATCCGTTTTTCGAGAGTTTCCCGCGACGCTACTATCGCCTGCATAATATCACCCAGGGACGGATCTCGTGGGCGGGTCGAGCTCCCCGGGCCAGGCGCCGGCTCATCTTCCTCCATGGGATGTCCCGGGTCATCCAGTTTCAGTGCGTCAAAGCCCTTCTTTCTGCCTCCTCTCACCATTCTGCCATGGGTCAAGACTTGTGTGCCTCTCCTGCGATCCCCAGGGACCCAAAGCACGGTCGGTCACTACCCCGGCCCTGCTTCAGATGCTCGGCACCTCCGCACCCCTGTGCCTTTCACCAGGTGGGGCACCAGGCAGCCAACAAACTCAGTGATCGGGCGTCGCTCCCCCAGGAAGAGGGGCACCAGGGTCTCCGCTCCAAACGCTGGGCGAACCCCCCTCTCCGGGAAGCCGCAGGTACTTCGGCGCCTCCGAGTACTAGTCCCAGGCCAGCCTCTAACACGTGCGCGCCCAGCAGTCCGCCGCCCCTGGCCAGGCAGTGTTCCCTCACCTCAACCAGCCCGGGAGCCTCTCCGAGTTGATCGGCAAGCCCTTCCGTCTCCGTGGGTCCCCCCGCCGAAGGCAGCTCTCCGCCGATCTGCAGAGAAATCAGGCGTCGCTCCCCCCAGGGCGAGGGGCAACGGGGTCCTCGCCTCAGCAGCAGGGCGGACCCACCTCGCAGTGATGTCTCGGGGTCTCCGCAACTGGTAGATCCAGGGCAGCCTCTGTCACGCGGGAGCCACCATCTTGGGGTCAGGCAGCTCGATATTCCGCCGCCCCCGGGTCTCTCCAACTCCGCAAGGAGGAGCTCCGGAGTCCCGCTTCCACCTACATCAGCGCTTAAGCCAAGCCCCCCCTGGTGGACCATAGACATGAGCCAACATAACTTTAGTTTTCAAATCCTTAACTTTATCCTCCTTGCCTTTTGCTTCCAATTCCTGACGCTCATAATACTGGTCCATAGTCAAAAGGGAGACTGGGGAAAACTAAGTCCATGAACTCTCACCGGCCTTTAGGCGATTAGCTATTTCTGGCAACATGTTAGCGACAAATTTGTCGACGAACAGATGCTTACCTGTGTCGTCTATCAATGACTGCCCACTAGAGTCATGGAATGTCTCTTCGAATCGTGTAAAGAAATCAGAAACAGGCTCATCCGCTTTGTGCTTACAAGATGCTAATGTAGTCCAATCTATTTTCTTAGGGGGTATAAGAGTTTTCAACTTAGTTACAATAGCTTTGGGAAGATCTAATATCACTCGTGGTTTCTGCGCAGGCTCTCTAGCAGTAGCTATTCCCTCTAAAATCACCCAAGTATCACCATAAGCTACATTATCATCTATCTTCCGAATTGATCTCCACATATCAGGGGGTAAAATAAGTCCAAAGAACATGTCTATATCAGGCAATGTCATAGTACAAGAACTAATAGCTCCTTCTACCTCTTCATAAAAAGCGGCTGTATTTTTGTGTGGATCAGGCAAAGCAACTTTAAGAGCCATAACTTCTTCTCTACTCCAAGGGGTATAGACCCAATTATAAATAAAATATCCTTTTGCATTATCTGAAGTTTTATCGTCACTCGTTCCAGCGCCCTTTGGAGGAACATCAAAGACCCAGCTTCACGCATCGGTTTTACAGTGACTACAGGATTACTAGTATCGGTTTCTGCCCCTGTAGCTGCTTCTTGATGTACTTGGATCTGAATTGTTTGCTCAGCTGCTGCTTTCTCAGCTGTCTTTTTCTCCTCTCAATCGAAAAACCTCAGCACGCAACTTAACCACTCGCCTAATTAGATCGGACACCTGTGAAGGAAGAAAGGTGCCATCATATAACTGTTTATAATCAGCATTTATATCAGTAGGCTCCAGAGTATCGGAATATTTTCTATATCTAGCTACTATCTTGCAAGTAAATGTTTCTCAAAAATATACCTGCTCTAGGTCTGACCATTGCTGAATCATTGCAAGAATCTCTGGAGCAGAGTTATGCCCATAAGGTGCTTTACGGGCAGCATATCTGAGAGTGGCCTTACGATCAGTGGTCAAAGTAGAGCAAGTTGCGCGTCCGTCTAATTTATCCTTCTCTTGTCTGCAGACAATTGTTCTTCATCAGAAACTTCAGTCTCAGGGGCACTAGGAAATTTATTCGGGGGCGGAGGTCTATCTAACAAAATAGAATCATCTGGTGTTTTATTAAGCATGGGATAAAGGAGGCGCCGAATAGGGTACTGGCCAGTTACCTCTAAATAATGCTCCCTTCTTTCTCTTTAGTTTTCAATTCCAAGGCCTTTTGGAAGATTGTTCTGCGCTGTTCTTTTTCTGCTATAACTTCTTCTCTCCTCACTCTCTCATTCACCTCCTTTCACCCACATTTGTGCACAATCAAACATAGCCTGACTGCTTTTCTTCTTTAACAAACACTGCTCAAAATACTGAATCTTCTTAAGGTCAAACGACCCATTTACTTGCCATCGAAGATCAGGATCCTTTTTGGTGTATTTGTTCCACAGTGTACTATACATTATGGAAGAAATACCGTATTTAATATACATGAACCTATTAGGTTTCCCCCCAGGGGAGCCGGCTGAGTACTTTCTAAATCCATATTGGTATCACCATGACAACACATTTTACGAAGTGTGCTAGGAGCAGGTATGCCAAAAATATTACAATGCAATATAATGTTATAGTCAATTCGTATTTATCCTGAGAATTATCAAAAAGTAGAGAAAAACCTCCTCATTACCTGCCTTTATTTGCTGCAGCAAACAAATAAACAAACCCGAATCTTGGCCAAGCTAATCCAAAACAAGAGTGCCGCTACAGCGACCTTATCAAACCAAAGTCTCCAACCTCCACCTGCCAAGTTCTGGGTGACCTAATGGTCTTCTCAAGATACTCATGCCAAAGGAGATCTCAGTCTGGACCGGCCATCACCTGGTGGGTCAGATCGGGAAAACTGGAGAAACACGTCGGTCTGCAGAGACTAAGGGTCTCCTCGTGCAGTGTACATCCTCAGTAGATTCCTGCCCTCCGTCACGACCGCTCTTTTGGATGGCCTCATCTCCGATGAGTACTTGTTTGGGCGCCAATTTGTGGAAGAAAAAGCCTTTTATGGGGCTCACTGGTGCAGGGGTTCACCCTTATCTGTCCACCGGTCCTTAAACCAATAAAGAAGAGATTGGCACGGAAGCTGGAATATCAAAACAAGGAGTTTATTAATCACTCATGAGTGGGACTACATCGATACAATACCCTCGGGCACTGTATGAGGTAGTAAAAGGAATACAGAAACCAGGGGCCTTTTATACCCATTTGTTGCATAGTCGGCATGGAGACTCAAAGGGGAGGTATTAGCACATACAGGATCAACTGTCGACTAACATGGGCAGACAGAAACGACTTGCTCAGCAACGTGGGAGGAGACATAGTACAGCTTAGTCAGTTGATACAGCCTGACAGTTACTCTCGAAGACAGGTGCATTCCTGCAACAGCTACAGGACTTTCTGAGCATGCGCAGTGCTCTGGCTCAGTACTGAAGGAGTTAACTTTAGTTGATGACTTAAGCGGAATACAAAAGCAGGCAACAGTGGAGACGGAACATACACATGGCTAACACATGGGTAACTAAAATGGATGCTACAAACAAAATGGCTTCAGCTTATACTAACAATAATTTCAGCAGTTTTAACACATCAATATAGGACGCCGGATCTGTCTGTCCCCAGGGGGGGGAGGCATTTATTGATAACCACCAGCTGCGCCGCCCAATAGTAAGCCCGGATATTGGGAAGTGCGATACCGCCATCGTACCAGCCTGAACTAGTTTATGAGTAGCAATGTGGGGTGGCTTCCCATCCCACAACAGGCTGCGAACCTCCCCGTCTATTGCTGTAAAATATGAATGCGGAATCTCATAGGGTGTATTTTGCAGGATGTACAGAAATCGTGGAAGTGCCTTAATTTTAAATAATGCCGCTCTTTCCAGTAGGGATAGCGGCAGGGCCCGCCAATGTTGTACATCTCCCTTCAGCCTGGCTAGCAGGGCGAGAAGGTTCTTTTAGTAAAAGACCTCCTAACTGGAAGTAACATATATCCCCAAGTAGGTGAACCCTTCTGTCTCGATTTTAGCTTCGCATCCCCTCGGCAAGGCGGGGTCCACGTCCTGTAAGGGGAACAACACTGACTTGGACCAGTGAGGTGTATCCAGAATAACGTCCGAAGGTGGAACAAATCTGAAGGATCCTTGGCGACGCAACGTACAACAATACGTCGTATGCGTACAACGAGATTCTATGCTCTCTCCTGGCTGTCCACCTTAGTCCCCGGATTACTGGGTCCCCCCTTCTCCAGCTTGCTAGTGGCTCCAGTATCAAGGCAAATAAAAGCGAGCAGAACGGGCAGCCCTGTCTTGTTCCCCGATTTAGGGGAAAGGTACGAGGTGTATGCCCGAGGACAACCACTGGGGCCAGAGGGCGGTATATAGCAGATGGAGCCACAACATGAAATTTCCCCCCAGTCCCATACGTTTTAGGACCGCAAACATGTAAGGCCTTTCAACTGTTTCGAAGGCTATGTTGGCGTCCAACGATAGTATAGCCACGTCCTCTTGTATGGTCTCCCTTCGGCCGAGAACTGAAGGTGGCCCTTTCAAGTTAAAGGCGATATTCCTGCCAGGCTTAAAACCAGACTGGTCCAGATGCACAAGCCTAGTCACCACTGGGATCAATCTGTGAGCAAGTACCTTGGCTAACATTTTAACCTCTACGTTCATGAGGGAAATGGGTCTGTATGAAGAGCACTCTTCTGCTGGCTTGCCAGCCATATGAATGACCACTGCACACCCCAATCTTTGGTCTTTGGGCAGTTTTCCCACCTGCTTACTTTCCTCAAACATGTTTAAGAGATCGGGTGCCACCTTTGTGTCAGACAATTTATGGAGTTCTGAAACAGAGCAAAGGCGGTAGTGTTCCCTGAAGGGAAATGTCTGCACAACACCTTACATAAACGTTATTCTTTATCTTTATGTTAGGTACACATTGTATTAAAAGAAGAAAAGTAATTTTGTAGGGTGCTATAAATCCTCAAGGCACCTACCACCTAAAGATGCCGTCAGTGCACACTCTACAGTGTGTCACAAAATCAAACAACGTAAAGAGGATAGCACTCCTATGGAGTAACAGTTATACAATTTGGAGCAAAATTAAGTAGCCCCCAGTAGGTAAGACTCTAATGTTTGTAGAGTAAACACAAAGAAAAATAAGTTATGTGGTAACATTCAATGGCAATGATAGAGTTCTAGGATATAGTCCACTTGTTTTTGTTTTCAATCTTTATTCTTGTGATTCCAAAGCACAGATTATTCCAGCAGGATTAAACATCACCAACACGTGTTTCGTCCTACACAAGGACTTTTTCAAGGCAGAAAGTCAGGTGAGCTAAATCGTCCAATGGATGTCCAGATTAAAGTGATAGGCCACAGTAGGTAGAAAAGAGTGGAGTATCAAACTGCACAATAGAGCAGAAGTTGTATGCTGGTCAGGTTCTCATAGCTGAACACACGAACATGGACCGTAAAGGATTCAATGAAGTAAAACGACAACCATGATAAGTTGGGACGCCTAAAATTTAGGACCGGTACATGACCTCAAGTGGATAGTCTCTGGAGCGCGGACTCAATCTGTGAGCAAGTACCTTGGCTAACATTTTAACCTCTACGTTCATGAGGGAAATGGGTCTGTATGAAGAGCACTCTTCTGCTGGCTTGCCAGCCATATGAATGACCACTGCACACCCCAATCTTTGGTCTTTGGGCAGTTTTCCCACCTGCTTACTTTCCTCAAACATGTTTAAGAGATCGGGTGCCACCTTTGTGGCAGACAATTTATGGAGTTCTGTTGGGATGCCATTAGGCCCCATGGCTTTACCGGATTGTATACTCTGTATGACTGAAAAATGAAAATGAATTTGTAATTGTAAAGCGCACTGCTGTCCCAGCAAAGGGGCGTCCTGGCGCTGTACTCATACCGCTGTGGAACCCTTCCTTGCTTTTCCCTGTGAAATGTCCACTCCTGGGCACCCCCAAGGTGAAGCCAGGCATCCCAGCGCTGTTGGGGCCGTTGTGGAGATTAAGCAAGCTATTGCCCAGAATTGCAGAGTGGGACCCATGATTAGAATAAGCACTGAGGCGAGAATTTTCAGGTCTATGGAAATTGAGCCCAAGACCCGCCGAGGCAGGAATTGAACCCTGGTCCCGGGCCAGACCTCTGCATCAGGGTCTGCCGCTCTAACCATTGAGCCACACTTCTCCACTCAATGTATGGCATCCCCTATTTCCTCCGTTGTAAGATCTTCCCCGAGCTGTTCCCTGTCCACCTCTGGGAGAACTGGGATTCGGACATCTTGTAGTAGGTCCAATGATCCTCTATCATGCCGAGTGCCTCCGGGGAATAGATTTGCACGTAGTGGTTTGCAAAGGCCTCAGCAATAGCTTGTGGATCTTGTAGCCAGTCTCCCTCTAAGCCTCTTATGGCCTTGACCCATCTCCCAGCCTTCTCCCTCTTGTCTAGCCAGGCAAGTAACTTGCTCGCCTTATCCCCCAGTTCATATACTTTATGTAGTACCTTGCGGAGCTTACTATTGGCTGACTCCGCTACTAAGTTCTGGTCCAGTGAAGGTTGGGTACCTTCCTCTAGCAAGGAGAACGGGGGACCTTTCCAAAGTCAATATCTCTCTTTCAATTGCCTCTAACATAGCCTTTTTTTCCCTCTCATGTCCGGCCGCAAGAGAGAGAGCCTGCCCCTTTATGACTGTCTTATATGCTCTCTTAGAGAAAGAGTACCCAAAACAACTGGTAAACCGTTGCAAGAAAAGAGCACAAAATAACAACAGAGCGAGCCTATTGGAAATAGCGCCGCCTAAAGAGAAAACAGAAAGAATGACATGTGTGACAACATTTGGTACACTATCTAACCAAATAACCAGCATCATCAAAAAACACTGGGGCATTTTGAATACGGGAAATGACACACTGCCCGTTCCCCTATTTGCCTTCAAAAGGGGACCCAATCTTAGGGACAAACTGGTCCATACAAGACCAAAGACCGAAATCCCTAGAAACACAGGCACCCTGTGGGACATGCCAGCTGTAACTGGACATCACCCTTGCGGACAATGTGCAGCATGCCCCCAGACCCGTAAATCCACAACACTCGATATTGGTACAGAACATCCCTGGGAACAGCGGAGGTTCACGAACTGTAACAGTTCTAACCTCATTTATCTAATCAGCTGTCCCTGCGAGAAAAAGTAGGTGGGTATGACCACGAGAAAAGTGAAGACTAGGATCTCAGAGCACAAGAGCTCAATACGCTGCAATAAACAAACAACTCGCATGACAAAACACTTCTTAGAGGCACAACATGCCCCTACAGACCTACAATGGACCGTGCTTGAACAGCCTATGATCCCTAAACATATCACAGATGTCAGTACTTTTCTACATCGCAGAGAACAGAGATGGGTGCACAAACTTCAAACCAATGTCACGGGTCTGAACGAAGACATCCCGTGGATGTCTCTGTAAGTCACTATACATGGGATACAAGTTCTACACTGACCAACCATACTGTTCTCTATAATATCAATTCGGCGGAGAATCATTTTTGTCTCCATAACACACTGACTACCAGTCTGTTCCCATCAGCTTTTCTACCTCTGAGTTGATATTTCACCTACGAACTATATTGCATTCAAAGCTGTAACCATAAATCCATAGGAATGTCCCCTTATGATTGTTAAGTTTCTTGCCACTGTTCATATCTTTGCCACCAAATATACATTTTATCTAATTTAGAGGCAGGTCCTATGAAATACCTTGTTTTTAAATAACAGGGGCGAAGAATTGTAAATAAACTACAAATCCCATCAACTTTGTAGTTTTAGCGCGCAATCCAAATCTCGCGCTACTACATGCAAAGGGGCTAAGAAAGGTAGACTACATTTCTGTTGTATTGTGTAGTTCCAATGCGCGCTTCCAAACCGCGTGCCACCGTGTGGCTCACGTGCCTACTTATTGACGAATAGGGAAGCGAGGAGATTATCCCGTGCGAGCTCACGGACTACATTTCCCTTGCACCTCCGGTCTTGCTATGCGTTCCTAGACGCGCGTAATCACGCTGCACATGTGTCGCTCCTTTGACCAATTAGACTCTGGTTAAATACCCCGCTTCCTGTCCAGTCGGTACCTCCCACAGTCAGCCTAGAGGAAGGCGCGGAGTACCGACGGACAGGTAAGCTGGACAGGGCAGGCACGGAGGCAATGTGTGAGTATGCTGGCTTTATTATAGATTAGATCACGATCGGCCTTCAAAATGCTTAATGCTTAAAACGGGTGGTCTCTGTAAAAGGTAGAAGATGCAGGACAGGCACGAAGGCAAGTTTAAAATGCTTGTTGCACTATGGTTGAGATCGAGATCGCCCAATCGATGCGCAAAGCAGGTTGACTCTTCTAGAGACACAACAGATCGCCCACTCATTGCGCAAAGCGGGTTGACTCTTGTAGAGACACAATACGCCCGTCTGTACTAACTGAATAAAGAGATTAAATTAGACCTCCTTTAAGCCCACGGCAGAGTAATACAGGGAACTACCAACATTAGAAACTTGCCTCGACCTTTGGCTAGAACCCTCAATGGCTGAGGGAATGTGTTTTCAGACTGAGTTCTAGCGAACTCTTCCTCTTTCATCTCTTTTTTTGTTCACATCCATTAGAGCGGTGCTCCATTTGTACCTGAGCTGTTGCCGGGTGAGGTGGAGAGTCCATTCCCCAGATCATGGGTGAGTGTCTACAATTTTGGTTAAACCCAGGATATGTGCACCTGGTTCAATGAGTTGATTACTGTTACAACCACTGACCATAAATGTTTGGCATATAATTGAACATCACGAGATTATCTCTGTGCATTTGCAGCTTTCGTCACTAACTGTGTGTATTTTGTATTTACATGTGTGTTTGTCTAACTGTTTACTGACTGGATCATGTCCACCGGTGTACTCAGGTGATATGATTTTTTATACACACTATACACTTTAAAATTAGCAGTAGCACTCTATCAACAACAAGGTCCTGATGAAGCAGACTGGTATCCTTTGAGCCAATGAATACTGCAGAAACATGTCGACCAAGATAAGATCTCAGTAGTTATTTGTTATTACTACTTGCACTGTTTTTTAACCTTGGGTGTGGGTAGGACCTCAATAAACTCTTTTTCCACTCCCACAACCCAATATTAATTTTCTCACTATCACACGCTACAGCGAGCACTTAATGCACTGCTTATCTATATATTTCTTTGTGCCCCCTGATACCACCACATAGTTTATACCCATACACCTTATATTCCTTCACATTTTGATTAGGCCACAATCTACCTAATCCTAAGTGGTTCTTTCCACTTCCTTCGGGTGAAGGATCCCAAGTGATGTAGGGCGGTACAGGACGGGTATCTGATGGGAACATATTTTTCACCAAGAATACTTTGGATTCAGGGATTGTGTTCTTTCAATACACACACAGTCATCTAGATAGCTGCACCACTTTTTTGTTGACCCATTGTTACACTTTG
Source organism: Lissotriton vulgaris (assembly GCF_964263255.1). Taxonomy (NCBI): domain Eukaryota; kingdom Metazoa; phylum Chordata; class Amphibia; order Caudata; family Salamandridae; genus Lissotriton; species Lissotriton vulgaris. The sequence goes on along the minus strand of NC_141691.1, from coordinate 1,725,804,093 downwards.
TTTTTTCTGTCTTATATGCTTCCCATACAGTCTGGTGGGACTTTACCGACCCAACATTCTCTTTAAAATAGAATTTAGTTTCGACGTCTGCTCTAATGTGTGGAATGGCCAGGTTCCACGGGGTGATGGATAAGAATCGTCACGAAGGCCACACAAGGTAGTGGTGGTGAAACTGTCGCACTTCAAAGAAAAGTTGTCACACTGGTACATTTGGATGATATGTGACATAGATGTATTTAAACACCAAGGGCCATATGTAGGTAATTACTATGGACCAATTCTAAAATACCGAATTTTACCGATTCGGTATTTCAGAATCGGTAAATAATATGTTGCTAAAAATTCGGTAAATATTACCGCTTCGGTAATATTCTGTATTACCAAATCGGTATTACCGATTCGGTAATTCCCATTCATTCCTATGGGCCTGGAGGCCCATTGGAATGAATGGGAAGCCATTCACTATTACCGATAGCGATTGCTTCAAAAGATTGCTAATAGAAGAAATCAGATAATACAAAAGGGGTCTGTGTTGTGAATATCGTCCGACATTCAAAAGTCCAGTTTATTAGAATACCTTAGATGAGATCATTTAGTGAATGGAGTTTTCGTCCTATTCAGTGGACAAATGAGCTGCAGTATTCAGGGTACTGTGATAAGACCCTGTACGTATGTCCACGGTGGCTCCGGCAACCTACACCCGTCTGATTTCGCCGAAATCTTATCTGTGGTATTCTAATAAACTGGACTCCTTTTGTATTATCTGATTTCTTCTATTAGCAATCTTTTGAAGCAATCGCTATTTGGATTCTATTTTTATTCATACTGGATTCCATCATCAGACAAGGAGACTAATATTGACCGCGGTTTATATATTTTCGGCGCATGAAATACACGTGAAACCGAGCTTCGTGTCCAGGCCGCAATAAGAGGGAAGGGGACCAGAAGCAGTTATTACAATTTGCCTCTACAAAGTTTTGAGTGTGGACCAAGGATTTTACGTATTTTGGGATTTCAGGGCCAGGGACAAGTTTTTTGATGGGCTCGCTGTCAACACGATCTAAGCCTTGAGGAAGTCACAGTGGTGACGAAACGCACATTGGCTGTTTTCATTCCACATGACAAAGAACTGGGATTTTAAGTACATCACAGAATCCATCCTTTGTGAATGATAAAATATTGGTTGTAGCATTTTTGAATCAGGAATTATTCTTTTGTTATTTATTAGCAAATAAATTATTGCAACAAATGGATACAATTTGTTCTCTCATATGATTCCTGTGACAGAAAGCTTCTCTCATCAGTATGGTGTTCTTTTGCTTTAAAGAATCATATATATAAAAATTGTACATATGAATATCTACTGCAGCTGTAATATGTGGTCAATCTGGGACATGCTTTTATGCGCTCTGGAATGGAACATAAATTGCTGCTCATCAGGGTTGGATTCACGCCACACATCTATTAGCGACCCCTGACCCTCCTGGTAGGTCGCTCCCCCTCCACGCAGCTCCGCCTGTGTGCTCCTGCTGCCGCTGCCGAGGACCCGCTGGTAAGTGTGCTCTACCCCCGTTTCTGTGCCCTGTTTGTGCCCTCTGTGCCACTGTTTTCCCCCTCTCTGTGCCCGTTTGCTTCTGTGCCACTCTATTTTCCCCTCTGTTGTGCCCCGTTTTGCCCTCTGTGCCTCTGTTTTTCCCCCTCTGTGTGCCCCGTTTTTGCCCTCGGTGCCACTGTATTAACCCTCTTGCCGCCCCATTCTGCTCTCTGTCCCACTGTTTCCCTGCCCCCCTGCCCACTCGCTGCTCCCTCCTCCCAGCTGCTCCTCCCTCCCACCTCCCCATATATGCCGGGCAATGTGCGGACACGCAGCGGACAAACGCAGTGGGCGCGCCGCTGGCACGCCCATCAGCCCCCATCCGCGCCTGGACTGCGTCCAGCGCCAGAACCCCTGGACCTCGCGAACGACACAACACCAGACTCCGCTACGACGCCAGCACCCTCCACGCACTCAACGCCGGCCGAAACCACACCTGCTTTCAGGCGGCCCCGAAACGGACCCTTCTCCTGCCGCACCTGCAGCTTCACCTGCGACAGAGCCACCAAACCTCCAAGGACTGGACCCAACCACCTCCACTGCATACTCCTCAACGCCTGCTCTGGTGGAATGACTCCTCGGCGCCCAACATCGCCATAGCCACCCCGGACGGTTACAAGATCACCCGCAGGGATCGCGCCAACGGAATCTGAGGAGGATAGCCATCGTCCACGAGTCCACCTTCAAGGTCGCCACCCATGCAGACGACACCCTCAACACCGCCGAAAACCTGCACTTCCGGATCCACACCGATCGCAACACCACCCTCCGAGGAACACTCGTCTACAGACCCCCCGGACACCGGGCTCAGTTCAGCGACTCCATCGCCGATCTCGCCAGCACCCTCGCACTCGCCTCCATGGACTACATCCTCCTCGGGACCTGAACTTCCACCTCGAGAACAACGACTACGCCAACTGCGCCACGCTGATCGCCAACCTCGGCTTCAGACAACTCGTCACCACACCCACCCACGCCGCCGGCCACACCCTGGACCCCATCTTCTCCACAAGCACCCACGTCACCTTCAACCACACCACCGAACTACACTGGACCGACCACCGCTGCATTCATTTCACCTTCAAGAAACCAACCACGCACCACCGCACCCAACAGCTGCCTCGCCGCTGCTGGAGCAAAGTCACCGAAGACCAGCTGATCACCAGCCTCGCCCAGAACCCACCCACCGACACCACCAACCGAGACACCGCAGCCCGCAACCTCAGACAGTGGATCGACGACTGCGCCAACACCCTCTCCCCACTCAAGAAACCCTCCAACAGCTACGCCAGCAAGAGAGCCACCTAGTTCACAGACGAGCTCCAGACCTCCAAACGCGCATGCCGGAAACTTGAGAAGAAATGGCTCCACGAACGCACACCGGACAACCACGCAGCCCACAAGGACGCCACCCGCATACATCACCACCTCATCAGATCAGCCTAAAGATCCTCCTTCAAAGACCGCCTAGATAACAACACACACAACAGCAAAGAGCTCTTCAGCATCATAAAAGAACACTGGCCATCTTCTTCCACCACAAGATTGCTGACATCCACGACAGCTTCAACACGACGACCGCCCGACTACGCCAGACTCCACATCCCCTGCGAACACCACCAGCGCCAACAGGCTGACCTCCTGGTCCAACGTCAATGATGACGAGACACGCAAGGTCATGAACTCCATCCACTCAGGATCTCCGTCAGACCCGTGCCCACACCACGTATTCAACAAAGAAGACGCAGCCATCTCACCCCAACTACGGAAGGTCATCAACATCTCCTTCAAAACAGCGATATTCCCGGAAAGCTGGAAGCACACCGAAATCAACGCCCTCCTCAAGAAGCCCAAGGCGGACCCCAAGGACCTCAAGAACTTCCGGCCCATCTCCCTGCTCCTGTTCCCAGCGAAGGTCATCGAGAAAATCGTCAACGTGCAATTGGACTGCCACCTCGAAGACAACAACCTCTTGGACTCGTCCCAGTCCGGATTCAGATGAAACCACAGCACCGAGACAGCCCTCACCGCCGTCACAGACGACATCAGGCGCCAACTAGACAACGGCGAAACATCAGCCCTCATCCTCCTGGACCTGTCAGCCACCTTCGACACGGTCTGCCATCGCACTCTAAAGACACGCCTCCAAGAAGCTGGAATCCAAGAGAAGGCCCTTGACTGGACCACGTCCTACCTCTCCAGCAGAACCCAGAGCGTCCGCCTCCCACCCTTCCGATCCGAAACCACTGACATCATCTGCGGCGTCCCCCAGGGCTCATCCCTCAGCCTGACGCTGTTCAACGTCTACATGGCCCCCCTCGCACAAGTGGCTCGCCATCATGACCTCAACATCATCTCCTACGCCGACGACACCCAGCTCATCCTCTCCCTCACCAAGGTCCCACACACCGCCAAAACAAACCTCCACAAGAGAATGAAGGCCGTCGCCGACTGGATGAGGAGCAGCCGTCTGAAACTGAACTCTGACAAGACGGAGGTCCTCATCCTCGGACCCACCCCCTCAGCCTGGGACGACTCCTGGTGGCCGACCACATTGGGAACAGCACCGCGGTAGGTGTCGGTGCTGTTCCCAATGCACGTAACCTAGGATTCATCCTTGACTCTTCCCTCTCCATGTCTAAGCAGGTCAACGCCATCTCCTCCTCCTGCTACAACATCCTCCGCACGCTCTGCAGGATCTGCAAGTGGATCCCGACCGAAACAAGAAGAACGGTGACACAGGCCCTCGTCCGCAGCAGACTGGACTATGGCAACGCACTCTATGCAGGAATCCCAGCCAAACACCTATGACGACTACAACGCATCCAAAACGCCTTCGCCCGACTGATTGTCAACGTCCCCTGCCGCAGCCACATCACCCCCCCCCCCACCTGAGAGACCTACACTGGCTTCCCGTCGACAAGAGGATCACCTTCAAGCTCCTCACCCACGCACACAAAGCACTCACAACGCCGGACCAGCCTACCTGAACAGCAGACTCAGCTTCTACACCCCCACCCGCCAGCTCCGCTCCACCAGCCTCGCCCTCGCCGATGTCCCCCGCATCCAACGAAAGACCTTCGGCGACAGATCCTTCTCCTACCTCGCCGCCAAGACCTGGAACACCCTCCCTACCCACATACGGCAGACCCAAGACCTACTCGCCTTCAGAAGACTCCTCAAGACCTGGCTCTTCGAGCAGTAGCGACCCCCCCCCCCCCTTCCCTCAACGCCTCGAAACCCTCACAGGTAAGTAGCGCGCTTTACAAGTACTCTGATTGATTGATTAGCCCCATAGCCGTCAAGAATTCAGCCATGGTATTGCATGAGCGTTTGTTAATACGGGCCGGGAGTCTATCTAGTTGATCATTAAGGGTCATATTCTGGTCCTCCTATTATCAGCGCCCCTACAGGGAATTCCAGAATCAATTTGCTAATGTAGCGCAATGTTGTGTAGGGCGGGGAAATAAAAACCGCCAGCACATTTATGCTTGTGCCTTCCCAGGATCCAGTCAATCCTGCAAATCTTCCCTGAGGATCAGTGTCTACATCTGTCACTGTAAAGGGAAACCTTTTGCGCAACATAATCCCCACCCCTCTGGAGCCAGATGTGAACCCAGAGTGTACCACTAGCTTATAGCCTCATCTATTAAGTGCATCGTATGCATTCCCCATCAGGTGGGTCTCCTGGAGAAGCACCATGTCTGTGGCTTGTACTTTAATATGTTGGAGCACTATCGCTCTCTTGAGTTTGTCTCCAAGCCCATTTACATTGGAGGAGAGTAATCAAAAGGATGCTACCTTCTCAACCTCCCCCCCCCCATTTTTGCCCGTTCCATACACTATCTCATCCGCCATCTATATTTTTCCCCAACAATGATGGACCAAGCGCTTTCGCTCATGGCCTGGGTGTATTTCACTCACACCTGGGGTTGCCCTGATATCTCGGAGGAGACCTGCCATGTGTCTGACTCTGAATGTGCCACTAGTGTTTTGGTACCTTGCTGTGTGTAAATAATAGAACTAACAATTTCATAACTCCCCCCGCTCCCCATGCCCACCCCATCCCTGCCTCCCTGCATGACGGTAACCATATACCCGCCTCTCCAAATGTGCCGAGTGCCCGTTCCCCTCCCATCCCAGTGTTGGAGGAACTGTGAGCAAAACTGCCCCAACTACACTCATGCCCAAACCTACAATATTCTTCCGTGGATACACTTATACAGTTGTTCTTATACTCAGCCACTCCTTTGCAGTCCATTCACGGCTGGTTGGTCCTCTTTTTCCTGGGTAGGATCTTGACGCTCCTGTGGCTTCCATTGTTCGCCGCTCCTGCCAGTCCAGATGTCTTCGGTCTCCCCCTTGCCTCCAACCATTTGCCAATCCCAAACTTCTCCTCGTTCTGTAAAGAACCAGCTCTTTCCATCTGCTTCAACTCTCAATTTTGCCGGAAACAGCATTGCATATTTGAGTTCCCTCTCCCATAGGATTTTCTTGACCTCCAGGGAAGAGCGTCTTTGCTGCTGCACCTTTAGCTGTAAAGTCTGGGAAGAATTGTAAATTGCTGTTCTCATAGTTGAGAGGCAGAGCATTGCACGCTGTTTGGAGAATACTGTCCCGATCTTTAAATTCGAAAACCCTAGCCAGGATAGGTCTGAGGACACACCTGGCGTAGGCCTGCCTCTCGGCACACGGTTAGCTCTCTCTATAGAAAAGTACTTGGAAAGTGTTTTGGGCTGCAGGTGTTTCATTACCAATTCCTCGACTAAAAGGTCCACTGCTGGTCCCTCCGCTTTCTGTGGCACTCTCAACATCCGAATATTATTTAGTCTTGATCTACCTTCATAGTCATCAAACTGTGCCGTTAAGGTTTCCGTGTGGGTATGCAGCTCTGAAACTTACTTCTCAAGAGTTGCCATATCTACAGCTAGGTCACAAGAGACGTCCTCAACCCCTTTGACCCTGGATTCCATCTTTCTGTCTGAGGTCTGCCCAGAGCAGGGATAGGTCCTCAGAGACCGAGTCAAGGCGTCCCTCCAAGGAGGTGCGCACACTGGTGATCGCCGCCATTACATCATGCATTGTGGGGGATTCCTGCCAGTCAACTTTTTCTGTGCATCCTGGTCTGATCCGGGGCTTGACGTTCTCCTCCTCCTCCCCCCCCTCCCCACCCCCCCTCCCCCCCCCCCCCCCTCCTTCGATTTCTGCCATGAGAACTTATCTATCCTGGGCTGTTGCAACCTGCGCCCCCCTTTGCTGGTCTCCATTATCACCTCTGGGGGTGCAGGGTTTTAGCCAGTTATGTAATGTGGTGGGGGTACACGCCACTGCCTACCGTGGGAACTCCACATGGCCTGTTGGTTTCCCCTTTGAGTCTCACCAGTAGTGGTGGATCGCTGAAAGGGACTTGTGCTTTGCCGTTGTTTTGAGCTCTCTACAGAGTTTGGGTTGTGTCTCACCATGGGGTATTGCGCAGTCTCTCCACCGTCTCTTACTGTCCATAATTATGGGCCAAGAAGGTTCACTTCCAAACCACACTCTTGGGCCTCTACACACCCTTGTTGACCACACTGTCCCCCCAAAGCAGACCTCATCTCACGCTTCCCAGGGGTCCACTGCCCTCTGAGAGTTCACTTGCGAGTGCTCCCGCCTCACTCAAGCCAAAGGATTCAGTTCGCCTCCATCCAGGCCTCCAATTAGGCACTGCGTTACTGCCAGGAGGAAGTATGCCTTAGGTGCCTCTGGTCCCATCTCAAACTGCACTCTCCTCCGCTGGAGCTGGCACCTTGTATTATGGTGCGGGTCTGTGGGTAGGAAGAGAATCATCCACAGTAGTGGCCCAGGCGTGCCTGTGCCATGCTGTAATGCTGAGATTGCTATCTTGCGTCCGGCCTCACGCTCACGCCACACCGCGGCTTCCAAGTCTCACCAGGCTGCGATCTCGCCAGCGTCCAGTTACCTTGACCGCCGTCTTCTGCCTCCCGGAGCTGAGTCTTTAGGCTCACGGCATCATACCCACTTGTCGTGTTTCCCGTGTAGCAAGATATTAGACAGGATGTACGTGGAGAAGTGGTGGTGAAGTCCGGAGCCGCTCTAAGATACAGCCATCTTCTCCAGCAGCAGGCCACGCCCCCCTAGCCTATTTTCTTTTTAGTTGTTGCAGTTGGTGGTGCTCAGGACAAATGTAAACCATGAACCCGTTCTGGTAGGGGTCCTGGATAGTATATTAAATATATGGATCCAACTAGGTAGTTGAAAGCATTAGCTCATCGGAGCACAAGCCCTCACCCACCCATGAGTGGCATGCTTCATAGGGCCCTGCTTCTCATTGGGCTGGTGCTGCAGTGCCCAACAGGACCCCTCTAGGGGGTTGTTTTTCGGAAATCTTTTTATTGCCAGCTGGGTTGAAAGAATTCTATCTCTGTTGCCTCCAATGTTGAAAGGTACTTCCACAATAAAATTCCCCCTGAGCACATCAATTGATTCTATGATATGAGTACATCTACATGTAACATAAAGTTCAAAATATAAGTGCCAGGCAGTCCAAGATTATTTTAAGGGATATACATCTTTTATTCCTAGTACTTTCCAACAGGTTCAATAGCAGTCTTGAACCGGCAACCTCTCTATACAAAAGTAACAAGCATTTGCAATGCAATAGGTCTCGCATTATAAAGGTTTGAGCTGTTGGCATTGCTAATAATAATGCAACATTGGCAGCTCAAAAATTCAATAATGTCAGACCTATTGCATTGCAATTGTTTATTTTTATTATATAGCACGAACTACACACACAGCCACACACACAACCACACGAAGCATTGGCATAGCCAATAGTTCTCGCTTTTGGGACCTTCTAAGTATTTATTTATGCAGCATAATATCCTTTGTGCAACCACATCAACTGTTGCATGGCTAAACAATTATAAGGTCCCAAAGGCGAAACCTATTGGCTATGACTAAGCTTGGGGGATTGGGGGGGGGGAGAAGTGTGTGTGTGTGTGTGTGTGTGTGTGTGTGTGTGTGTGTTTGTGGGTGTGTGTGTGTGTGTGTGGGGGGGGGGTTGTGTTTGTGTGTGTGTGTGTGTGGGGGGGGTTGTGTTTGTGTGTGTGTTGTGGTGTTCTTGGGAGTGGTCGTGTGTGTGTGTGGGGGGGTTGTGTTTGTGTGTGTGTGGGGGGGGGGTTGTGCGTTGTTGAGTGGCCTCCTAACAGTGATCTTTGAATAGGAGGAAATTCTGCCAGTTTCCGTCATAATGCTGCAAGGGTACCGCCTAGACTGAGTGTCGCACATGCAGCACTGTGTCCTGATGACTTATTTGATGCATTGCATAAAAAGGTACTGAACTTCACTCTGAGTGGGCAGTGGTTATTTATTTTAATGATAGATAGATAAATAAAGACATTTTTTCGGAATACCATGCAGGCAGAAGGGCACATTTTTTTGTAGGCTCTGGGAGATTCTGATTTGCCCAGAATCACAGAATGTTGAACCTTAAACTTGAACTCGGTTCCCTAGCTTCAGAGTCTGCAGTGGCATGACAATTCTCACATACCTTGTCAAGCAGTTCCAAATATGCATGATAACAGCACGTAAGTGCAGAGCTCCCTGAGTCAGCCTCTGCATTGCATGAACTGTGTCTTATTGCAGGCAGGTATCGGTGGGCTCGCTTAGTGGCCCTGGTGCACGCAAGTAAAATGGACCCATCTCTCTATCGGCGACATATTAAAATAGATCCATGACAGAAGTTTACATTGCTCTTAACAAGCACGGGTCAGAGATGTGCTTATATGATTGCAGGATGAGAGATATGTCTATGTGAGTGTAGTGTGAGAGGTGTGACTTTGAGTGCGCGATAAAGTGTACTTGGTTGAGTGCAATCGATAGTCACAGGAGAAGCTTTGCTGTGTCTTTGTGAGCTTGTAGTGAGCAGGGTGCTTGCGTGTCAATGCTGTACTTGTCAGTGTTAGGTAATCGAAGAAAAAAACAAGGCATATTTAAAACACTTGCGCACTTGAATGCTCGGAGAGCTGGTATGAAAACACAATTTCATTGCTCAGCCTCTTTTCTGCTCCACCAAAGCGAAATTACAAATCCAGAATCTATCTATAATGTGGTTCTTTTCTGCCCCAACACAGCACATTAGCCTCAGTATGTTTGGAACACGTTTATTCTAATTTGCCAGCTTGTACAATCATATAGAGCGCCGAGCGTCCTTTGCGGTGGAGCTATGGTCGCCAACTGCCACTGTCGGGTTTCGCGCTCTCGCCTTTAGTCCGTTTGCGCATGCGCGCCAGTTCCGCTCTCGCCTACGGCGTGACGCGTCATCCGTTCACGCTCGTAGACTAGAGCGCAACACCACACTATCTGAAAACGAAATTATTGTGTCCTCTAACAAGAGGGCATATTTAGTACCAGTGTCACAGTGGCAGTCATAGAAAATGTAAGCAGCCTCACCTAGACCCGGGGAACTGCTTTTGCCTATCTAAACTTTGCTGCTCCCGCCGTTAGATTTTTAGCTGTACTCTTTCAAGAGATGTGAACTTTTTTTTCTTCTTTGTGTCTTTTAATAAAAGCTTCTATAACGGAAAATAAATGTTTTCAAAAGGGCAATTCCCCGGCAAGAAAAGTTTGCTCCGTGGTGCCGTTGTCTCTGCTCTCAACTTGCTGAACAAATGCCCTTGCGAGAAGGAAAGTATGCATGGCACGCTGAAAACCAAAAACACAAGAAGCAGCCACCCTTGGGAAAGCAGTGTCTGTGAGTGGTGTGTGAGGCGGCCACTGCTAAAGCGTGGGGGTATGGCTGCTTACAAAATGAAAGCGTGCATGATGCGCTGAAAATAAAAAATAAATACAAATAAAAAAAAAAATTGGCGCCAGCTTCTGGGACTGTTGTCTGAATGGAGTAGAGGAAGTGCCAGGAGCATTGTGTTGTAGTGGTCGGTGCTGACTTATCCCTGTGACGACCAGTAGAGATAGAGGCACCAAAAGACGTGTAACACGCACGGAGCGACATGTTTCTAAAGTGACTGAAGTGTTTTCCTGTAAATAATGGATATGGAGATTATATACTGTGTGCTCCCACCCCACGCGAAAGGAAACACGGCGAGCTGGATGACAGTGGGGTGAGGGGTATCTTCCAGCTCTGGGGTGCACTATCGAGGTGCGCAGGGACACACCACAACAATAGCTTTGCATACAGCACATCATGCGGCACGTTATGGTTTCTAGGCATTGTAAATGACAGTTGTATGTCTTCAAACACTTTAGTGTTCCGCTTCCCTTACAAAAAAGTACATTTCACTGAGATATGAATGACACACAGAAGAAACCGCATTATGCAGAGCACTAACAAAAATAAAATAATATATTTTATACCTCAAGAAGTGAAACCCTAGGAAGAGGATGTAGCTTAACAAGCAGAGTGGCTGACTTGAATCTTAGAAACCAGGTTCGAGTCTGACGAAAGGCTCACAAATCCTGTGATTCCGGCCAAATCACGTAATCTCCCCATGCCTAGTAATGAATGTATCCCTCTGTTATGCAACTGGTGCTCATGTAAAGCGCTCGCTCTGATACCTTCGGGTCGAGTTTGCCTTTATAAAACTGCAAACAAATACATTTAAAAAGCATTGCTGGAGGCTGCAAACATCCGGGTGGATAAAGTAACAAGCGAAGATAGAAAAGATTCAAGAATGAAAAATCAGCTTTGTGAGAGGTGGTAGCACCAACAACCGTGTTAGGCGACAGGCAGAGACCACGCGCGGTGGACATCAAAGGAAGGGTGGGGTGGGAAAACTAGGTATGAAAGGTGTCACTTGCCCACGTTGAAAATGTCACCACCAAGTGTGTAAACATTTAGAAGTTTAGCGTAGGACAACATAAGTCACTATTTATAAGACGGAGCGCATGTAAAGGGCTACAATGCCTTTGGACCGAGTAAGCGCTATATTAAACTTCCAAAAAAAAGAAAGATCTGGCAGAATGAGTTGTGCATCTCCCGAAGCAAATTAAATATGCGCAGGAAGTCTGGGTTGATGTGGAAAAGAGAAGCTGACCGGTCTCAGCGTATGTGAAGGCTAGCAGGTTGTCCAGTATCTGGATTTAGGTGTTTATGGACTGCCGCTCCTGCAAGTTCGTAGGGCGCTTGAGCATCATCTCGAGATGTGCCTGCCCCATGTCTGAGGCGAGGTCTGGAGCTCTTTTACCTCGGCGGTGCCCGAGTGAGCAGGTACCCAGATCCGCGGTGAATGTAGGATGAAAAACACTTTCACTTCACCATGAACGAATGGCAACAGAAGTCTCTTGTCCTGCTCCTCCTCATGTAACAGCAAATGTATAGCAACAGATGGCACACCTCTTCCCCAGGCAGTTATGGCTGCGCAGGTACGGGTGATGACGGGAGGGAAGAAAGAAGCAGCAAAAGTACTGAGGGAGGGCGATGGTAACTAAGAGAACGTGGACAAAGTGGAGGGGGGTGGGAGGAAAGGGAATAGGACAACGGGAGGGGCAGGAGCAAATTAAAACACGAAAGGTAGAAATCAAATGGAAAAAAAAGAAAACACACCCTAATACAAAAAAAGTTCGGTCTCATCAGTGTGCCTCGCTTTTTCAGTCAACAGCAACGCACACGGAGGCTATTACTAGGGCTGCAGAGATGTCCTCGCACACTAACTATTAAATAAAACAAGCATATGGTGATGGGGTGTGAGGCCGGCCGAGCGCTCGCTGGGGGAGCCTTTGAAGTCATGGGGAGGGAAGCCTGTGGGAGGCTGATGAAGGGGGGATTAGAAATGTGAGTCACGGCCTGCGGCCGTGAAAAGTGAAGTGAATAATTAGGGGAGGGAGGCTAATGCCTTTCATGTGGGAAATGCTCGTGCTTGTTAGGTCATGTGATTCACGTGAACTGTTAGAAATCTGCCTGGTTAGGTAATTTTTTGGTTTAACAGTAATAGGTCTCTCTACGAGACCTAAAAACCAAAACGTTACTCCACATCTCTACCGGATTAAATCGTATTTCACGCAGTAACCAGAATCATGCGGGTTTGTTGTCCTCTACGCTGATACCCTCGTATTAATATTCTATTCACGAACAGACGGAGGTCATAGCAAATAATAATAATTGATGTTGTTGGAATGTAGTGTGGTATGCAGACCAATGGAGGTTGATTTTTTAATTATATAGTGGTATATACTGAATTTAGTTATAAATGGACTAGTTAATCAAACCAGCATTCTTATGTTACAGATTCAATATATATTTTGATTTGAGAGCTTTTGTGTGCTCAGAAGATATAATGAGCATTATTTGAGGTAATTTATATCTCTTCCTTAATCAATTGGTGCTTCGGGTTCTAAAGTACACTGCGGGTGTACCCTTTTTGATTATTAAACTAACATCATAGCACTTATTTCAAACTTTGTCAACTAACATCACTTAGGGTGATTTTAGACGCTATAATTTTCCCACTTACCTATTACCCCTTCTTACTAAGTAAGTGGTGGAGGAGAAAGATTCAGATGATGGATAAAATAGGCAAACTATGTGACATTTTGTATTTATATTTTTTGGGTTGCAGCCCTGACGAAGTCATTGATGCATGTATACAGTGCAAGACGAAACACGTGTTGGCTGCAAAGAGAATTCCTCTAAAGACGTTAATTAAACTGCTTCTGGATGAAGAATTGGATACTTGTGCTCTGATATTTTACGAGTGGTACCTTACGAAAAGAAGTTGTATTTGAGAAAAGAAAGAACATTGGAGTGCCTGGCACTTCTATTTTGAACTTTATGTTACATGTAGATGTACTCTTATCATAGTATCAATTGATGTGCTCAGGGGGAATTTTATTGTGATTATAGATATACCCAGAATTCATTTTGGGTTTTGTGGGATAAAGTGGTAACCAATCCCTCTCCCTTGGGAGCACTCATCTATTATGCTGATTTTCCTTTGACACTTTGCCTACATATTTAGTTGTGCGCCCGAGTCTTTACCTGGTTACCATTGTTTACAATATTGAAAGGTACTTGCAGTATCCTCGGCAGATTGTCAGATGTGAATAAAATTAAGTATAGACTCCTTATAGTCCCTTCCTTTTATTCATTACTAGAGTCTATGTTAAGGTTATATAGGAGAATTCACAGTAAGGTATTAGTGGTTTTTGTGAATAAAAGGGAGGTTTGTAAAATTTTTGAGCTCTTTTACATATACTTCTTATGACGGTAGTGACAGTTCCTCCTAAGTACTCTCATCTGGATAGCTCGACCCAGGGGATTTCATCCTTAGGCCATTGCTAAAGGTCTTCAAGCGTAAGGCCCAATGTTGCTTTCTTTCAAACAGCATCCTCTGAACACCCTCTGTGTTCAGCATGGTCTCCAAATTTACCCACTACATATCATCTGGGGTGTGTTTTACTGTGACAACGTGGGCACTCACTTTTGTGGTGATCCGATGGCATCTTATATTACGCCTATCTTTGTTAATGCAGATTTTTATTGGTCTAGTTTTCATGCCAATATATCGCAAGCGAAACTAGCATTGTATAAAGTAAATACAGTTTTTTTGTGTCACAATTAGTGTGTTTGATAGTTTCTACATTCCTTTAGGTCTCATAGGCCCCTCTCTTGTTGGGCTAGTTAGGTGACAAACATTACATTGTCCGTATGAATAATGTCCAACGATAGGTGGAAGGCCCCAACAAGTCATGAGACTCCCAGTAGGTTTGGATCTTCTAGGTCCAGTGTGGTCTAACAGATCTCATAGATTACTTGTTTGTTTGAAGGTGAAAAGAGGTCTCTCAACCTTCTTCCCGCCATTGATCAGTATATTCAGTTTATTGATGCTTTTCTTGACTCTGTTCATGGAAGGCGTGTATGTTGTAGGAGGCTGGCTCAGTATATAGTGTCCACCTGTGGTGAGGCACTGTGTCCAGGCTACCCTTAGTGATAGTGTTTAGGTCCTTGAGCTCTCAAGGGGTAGCTGTGGAGAGCAGCTAAGGGTTATTCAGGAAGGGTGTAAAGCAAGTGCATGTACCATGTTAGTCAGTAAGCTTTTCACACAAGAACGGACCACACCAGCTGAGTATAAAAATACTTTATATTTATTAGTACACTCTAGACCTGAACTTGGTATATCTCCTACCCGGAGATATCAATTACACACAGGAAATACTTTAGAAAGAGGTAAGTGTCATAGGAAACAGAGTTATGGAGTGGTAATACCTGGTACAGGAACGAGAGGCCGTATTGTTGGATTGGGATAAGGATAGATGCAGTTGTTAATGCCCATGTTTCCTTGAAAACGTGAACTACCCAGTGAGGTCTTCATCCAAGTACCTATTCATCCAAGTACCTATTCACGTGGCATAATAGGGTATAGGTGTTAAGTATGTTGCTACTGCCCCAAACTCGTCCGGGGGATCTCATTGTTCAACCCCTGTTTGTCACAGCGGAGCCTGAAGATCCACAGATGTTCCCTGCGGAACAGGGCTTCGCCATGGGTGCCCATCGTGAGAAGGTAGTGGGGTTTGTCTATGACTACCCATTTGATATCCTCTTCTGTGTGGCCTGCATCTAGGTAGTCTTGTTGGCTTAGTGTTGTATTTCTTCCATCTTATTGAGCTGCGGTGTTTCCAATCTGAACTTGCGGGTGGTCATTCCCACATAGATCAATTTACAGGGACATCTTAGCACAGATATGACCCCTTTCGTGTTGCAAATGGTTAGATTCTGAAGCGCCCATGGTGCTGTGAGGCCTAAATCTACCTGAGAATTAGGATTTGTGTAGGGACAAACCGAGCAAGACCCACAGGGATGGTGGCATTTAGCAGACAAAAGTGACGATAGAGTATTCTGGCATGCCTTACGAGAGGTGGGGGTGTTGTTTTGGTCTTGTATGTATCAAGATATCCCCAGTGTTCCTGCTACGTTTAATAGCAAAAAGGGGTTTAAGTAATTGGTTGTCCCCCATGTTGAGGATAGGCCAGTTCTTGTTTATTGACCTCTTGATGATGTTAGTTAGGTGACTGTATGTGCTGGCACAGACAAAGTCTGTCCATAGGACATTTAGGGTGTGTTTCAAGGAGGGCTTTTCTGGTGTTGTTCCTAGTCCTTTTGGCTGCTTTGTTTAGGAGATCGATAGGGTATGATCTCTGGGACAGGTGGGTGCATAGTGTTTTAGCAGGCTCCTTACAATTCATTATCTTGGTGCAATTTCTCCTTTATCCTTAGGAATTGTCCCACCGATATGTTATTTCTAAGGGCACATGGATGGAAACAGGTGTAACACAGCAGTGAGTTACGTGCCATAGGTTTTGTGTACAGTTCTGAGCAGATACATCTATCCTTGGAGTACAAACAGAGGTCACGAAAGGGGAGGAATGTCCTGCTGAATTTGTAAGTGAATCTCAGGAGGAGGTTCCTTGTGTTGAGCCAGACGGAGAAGGTCTTAAGGGATTCTTCAGTACCTTCCCATACCACTGTATGTCGTCACTATATCTCCCCCATACTTCGAGATTGGCGAAGTATGGGTTATCCGTTGAGTAAGTGTGTTTGGACTCAAAACATTGTATATAAAGGTTGGCCAGGTTCGAGGGCAACGGGTGCCCACCGAAGTTCCAGTAACTTGCCAGTACAGATTTTCTTGGAACTGAAAGAGGGTTTCTTTCATGGTGACAGTGGCTCAGTCCATCACGAATGAGGTGGAGGTCATGTCGACCCGTGTTCTGAGACCCAGACGCTCTCTCAACGCTAGTAAGGAGTCGTCTTATAGAATATTAGTGTATAGAGATTCCACGCCAAAGGAGGCCATCAGGTGTATCTCAGTCTCAAAAGCGATGCCTGCGAGTACATTGATTATGTGTTTGATATCTTGAAGGGAAGATGGCATCTCAGATACTATGGGACGTTGGAACCAATCTACAAATTGCTAGAGTCGTTCAAGTTGTGGTCCTATTCTGGAGAAAATGGGTCTTTCTGGTGGAAGTCTTGTGGATTTTAGGTAAGATGTAGAAATAGAGGGGGGGGGGGCGGAGCTAGCCGTGGAGAGGAATAGCCGCGTTCTGAGCGTCCTTCTCCCGAACGCCCGATAAATCCATGCAATATCCTTCATAAGTCAGACGCTGGCAGGACAAAATTGGAGTGGGTCAGCTGGGGGTCGGGGTCGGGTGCTCAGATATTGAAATCAGAGCCCTCGGCGGCGGTAAACCAGAGTGACGCGAATGCCGGAGAGGCCGCGGTCTGCCATGCGAAACCGAAATCAACGCTGCGGGCTAGAATGAACGTCGCGACGTACAGCACGCACAGTGGCTGGGAAGCCAGACAGCGACCGCGGGGCCCGGCCCGGAAAATGGAGGGAAGCGGCTGAGCTCGCGGCTGTGAGACGGCTCCTGGGAAAACTCACGGTAGTATAATGGTGTGCAGCAGAGGCTTATGAGTTGCAGAGGAGTGACTGGTGTACGGAGGGAACAACTATCTGATACACACCAATGGAAAAGGGATGCCAGACGCAGCTCATACTTGTGCAAGGTGAACCACTGGTCCCCAAGTAGCACTGTGACCCTCCGCTTCGGTGGCAAGATCTGCAGGTACGGGGGCACCTTGCGACTTCCTGCGTGACGGAACCCGAAGGTGGGCAGCGCGGGGGGTGCTGCACAAGGAGAATCTACAAAACCTCCACCAATACCTTAATCCTTTGAGACCAGCAATAGACAAGCACATACACCCCTTGCCAACGCGCACATCCTGCGTGGGGGCGGCACACCGGTTGAACAACTGCACTGCACACTCCCACATGGTGGAGGCTTGAAGGTGACACCTGGAGGCTGCAGCAATAAATGAATAAACACAATACAAACTTAGAGGAGATAATGAGAGGGAGACGTCTGGTAACGTGCGGTGCTGTGCCCAGGGAGCCCCTGAGTGGAAGTGGGAACGCTCTGGCCGCGGATGAGGACAGTTTGCTCCTGAGGGGCTGGAGGTGATTTCTGTCGGGACTAATTTTGCAGCTGGGGAACCTAATGGCAGCTCGCGCCTCTTGCGCAGCTCACGACCCCAGGGCAGTCTACCATTGGTTTGGCAAGAAGAACAGGACCAAGGCACATGAAAGCGGCGACCACAGCAGCCCAAGCAGCGCATGAAGTGCCACCACGCGGGTTGTGCTGTGAACTGGGGAAGAGAATAAAACAGGGATGCTGTAAGGATAGTGCTTGACGGAAGTAGGGAACGGAAGACTGTTACACCTGAGTGGGCCATCCATGCTACTACCCCTAGTGGGGTGATTGCACCATACACTAACAAACGAGCAATAAGCAGTGGCAGAGTCGGCAGCTTGCCCAATAACCTCGCAATACAGGCCATTCTACCAGACTTACTTCCCTCGGATGGCTCTGGAAGCGACAAGCCCAAACCCCGCTTTTTTATCCGCATTGCTGCCCACCATTGTCTCGTCACCGTATATAAACAGACACAGCGACCGCACCATCGGCAAGACGGACCGGACACAGCCCAAGCTCACCTTTGACCAAACGAGAAAATTGCAGGACCAAGGTGCCGACGAACAACCATCGACGCAACAGCTGGCGGGCGCGGCAGGTGGGGTCACAAATGATGCTGTGCAAGCTATGTTCGCCACGATCCAAACGTCTCGGTCCAACATTGATGGTAAGATAGACTCACTGACCTACAGATTTGACAGGATGTCTGAACGCATAGATAAGCATACAGGGAGAATTGACATGGTCGAACGTAGAATCTCAGAAGCGAAAGATAACCAAGTGCAAATCGACACAAAACAAGCAAAGATGGAAAAGCAACTAGTGGCAATGGTTGCGAAAGCAGAGGATTTAGAAGCAAGGTCCCGAAGAAACAACCTTCGCTTAATTGCAATATTGGAAACGACGAATACGGGGCCAATGGAACTCTATGTGGAAAAACTACTTGTATCTCTGCTGGGAAGGGAAACGTTCTCTGACATATTAATTGTCCAGAGAGCGAATAGATCCCTAGCGCTGAAACCACGGGCTGGTTCTCGACCGCACCCAAAAATAGCAAGAATATTGAACTACAGAGATAGGTACGCAGCGCTTCGAAAAGGCCAGAGCACTGGGTAAGCTGAATCACGAGGGAATGGATATTTCCCCATACCCGGATTTCACAGCGCCTGTACAGGAAGCAAGGAAGAGGTTTGCTGTGGTGAAAAAAAAGCTGAGAGACTCAAACATATAATATGTCATGTTATACCCGGCTAGGCTTAGAATCACAGAAGATGGCAAGACACGGATCTGCAATGACCCTCAGGAAGTGCTGAAGTTCCTACAACAATTGCGGAAAAGTGGGATGAGCGTCTGATAAGTAAGTTGCATGGGCGTTTACCCATGAGAAATGGTTCCACAAGAAATGGGACGGCAGCTCTATCCCCTCAGTGTGCGCCACAACAGTTACTCAATATTTGTTTAGTATTGATTTGTTTTGTGGGTGTGGGGAAGGATGGCGGGCATTAGAGAGTATTGTTTTGGGATTGTCTCCGCTGCAAGGGGATGGACGGAGTGGGTGGTGGGTGGAGGATGGGAAAGAGAAAAGTTCCAGACGGCATTAAGTAAGCGCTTCACAACTGATTTACATCGACACATTGTACCTCAAGAAGGGGGAGACTCACACTGGAAATTGTACCAATATAACTGACAATTACTCAACCCCCAGTAAACTGACATTTATGACATGGAATGTCCGCGAACTGCAGAACCCGCAGAAGATACGCACAGTTCTAGCATACTTCGATAGACATGGGGTAGACGTGGCCTGTATACAAGAAACGCACCTTACCCCCTACACGGAAGCTAGAGTAGGCGCGAGATGGGTGATGTATCGTGTAGCGTCCTCATTCTCCACGTATGTTATGTTATGTTATGTTATGTTATGTTATGTTATGTTATGCGTTTTTATTTGGCGCACAGATGCTCCAGCTAAGGAGCGTCCTGGCGCCCGACAAGGCAGCTGCACAACACAACTAAACAAAAAACAAACATATGTACACAAACTAAGGGAATAAAAAGGTTTTCACCGCGCGGCGAAAGGAAAGCAAATCTCTCATAGCGCGAATCGCCGGGGGCAGGGAGTTCCACAGGACCGCCGCGCGCACTCGGAACGAGCGTCCTCCGGCTCTACTCCGCTTGAAGCGCGGCACAACAGCCAATTCTAGGTCCGCAGATCTTAAGAGTCGCGCTGGGGTGTAGTTGGCAAGGAGGGCCATAAGGATCGTTGCTGGGGACCCCTTCAGAATTTTATAGGCGACGCAGAGGACCTTAAACTGGATCCGATGGGCCACCGGAAGCCAATGCAGTGACCGCAGGGTACTGGAGGTAGGACAGAATCTTGGGAGGCCTACCACTGCTCTAGCTGCGGCGTTCTGAATCCTTTGTAAGCGCCCGATCTCTGCCTGATTCAGACCAGCCAGCAAGGAACTCGCATAATCCAGCCTGGAGATGACAGTGGCTTGGATCATGAGTTGCCTGGTGGGGGCATCGAAGAACTTAAGCACAGGACGGAGCCCGCGCATATATGGGTATGCCAGAGGGGTGATGTTGCTAGTAAGGCGAGGTACTCCCTTCCAATCACTGACTTCTATTAAAGATGACCAAGGAAGATACTTTATTGTACACTGTAATTTTGGGGGCACGACACTCACAGTGGTGTCGTCATATGGCCCTAATGCTGATGATCCTGGCTTTTATGCTACCATATGGTCCTAACTTGGTGAGCTCCCTAACGCAACTGTTCTATGGGGAGGCAACTTCAACACATGCCTAGACCTGGCCCTAGATAGATCCACGGGAAATGAGAGATATGGCAAACATACCGCTAGAACACTGAGGGAAGGCCTGGACGTCTGGGGCATGAAGGATATATGGCGGTTTAGACATGCTGACCGTAGAGAGCGCACATACACGTCAACAACACATAATACATGGTCTAGAATTGAGTATTGGCTTATTACCCAAGACGCCTGCACATGGACGAAGCAAATTGAACATTTATCCATGACACTGTCTGACCACTCACCAGTCTCCCTGACGCTGGATGTCCCCACACACATACCTAGACAATTCACATGGAGATAACAGAGTAGTTTGAGATCCGGTGTTTCGCTCTGAGCTACAACAAGCAATAACAGACTATTTTGACTTTATTTCGGGATCAGTGGACAGGGCAGGATCGCTGTGGGAGGCGTTTAAGGTTACAATAAGAGGGCACTGCATCAATAAACATGCTGGTATTTTGAAAGATATCCAGCAACAATTGGCTATGATTGAAAGAGACATTGCACAACTAGAAGGTGAACATGCAATAATGCAAAATCCGGCACTGCTAGCCAAAATTAGGGAAAAAATGAACGATTATCAAAAACACGCAGCTGATGAAATAAAATGTAAATCGCGTAGATTCACAGCACGAATGTATGGTGAGGGGGAAGACCTTGCCGCACTTTGTCATGTAAAATTAGGCCGGCCCCAACAGCATCTTACACTACGCAGATGACCAATGACAATGACCACACATTATTTGACACCTCATCTATATTGTATCATTTAAAAAACTACTATAGTGAACTCTATAGCACGAAAACGACAACCACACCATCAGCTATCACTCAATATTTGCAGTATGTTGCCATAGCTTGGCTATCCGACATGCACCGTAAATTCCTATGCCATCACATTACTAAGGAAAAAATCATGAACGCTATAGGTTCCCTCCCAAATAAAGCACCAGGATTAGATGGGATTTCTGCAGAGTTTTATAAGACATAAAGCGAATTGCTTGTGCCGTATCTGGCCGAAATGTATGAGGAAGCTTACGAGCAGGACCTGCTACCTGCTTCCTTAAGAGAGGCTCTCTTGATAGCGCTCCCCAAACCAGATAAAGACCATACAAAATGTGACTCATACAGGCCACTATCTTTGATAAATATTGATGCCAAGATCTTGGCAAAAATAGTTGCAACTAGAATACAGCTCCTACAGGAGAAATTGGTATTGCCAGATCAGGCAGGGTTCGTACCCAACACCTCCACACCATTTTCGCTCTCCTCCACCACTTAGATCCCGACATGGCAGCCCTACTGGACGCGGCAAAAGCCTTTGATTCCGTAGAATGGGTATATAGGTTTACAGTGCTGCGCCGCATGGGTTTCCCAGAGCCCTTTTTAAAATGGATAGAGATACTATATTGCACCCCCAGTGCCAGTGTTCAAATCAATGGGCAGACGTCTGATCCTATACGTATAAGCAGAGGGACAAGACAGGGATGTCAGCTCTCCCCTATCTTATTCACGCTGATACTAGCACCTTTGGCCTGCAAGATTAGACAATGGCACACGGAGGCGGCACTGCAATTCCATCTCCCTCCTCTCCACATTTCTCTTTATGCGGACGATATGGTGCTGTTCACCCGCCACCCGGATGTACACTTAAACACACTCATAAGAGAGTACGTCCGATTTGAGCAATACTCAGGCTTGCTGATTAACTGGGATAAATCAATGGTATACCGCTTACACCGGCCATAACACATCCAAGTCTGGATTACCATCTGAAATGAACTACAGACCCAGTAAAATACTTAGGCATATGGATACATAGGGACC
Organism: Lissotriton vulgaris; assembly: GCF_964263255.1. NCBI lineage: Eukaryota > Metazoa > Chordata > Amphibia > Caudata > Salamandridae > Lissotriton > Lissotriton vulgaris. The sequence continues at coordinate 1,725,781,857 of NC_141691.1, read as the reverse complement.
CAGAATTGGTGGTAAGAGAAAATTATGGTAGAGCAATGACCAAATTAGAGGATCAAATGGAGAAATGGATACGGATGCCCCTATCACTTGCGGATCGTATAGCTTTGCAAAAAATTATTGTCCTACCAAAATTCTTATATTTATTTAGCAATATCCCAATTTGGTTAAAGCAGACACTGTTCTCGAAACTAAAGACAGCAATGCAGAAGTTAACGTGGGCTGGAAAACAGGCTAGAATACATTGGGATATACTGACGAAGCCGTACCACAAAGGAGGTTTTGGAGCGCCGGATCTACAATTAAACTATTACTGCGCTCAAGCACAACACGCCCATTATTGGCTACAACCCCATGCCTTTATTCCACGTGTGGCAGTGGAGAGTGATAGTGTACACCCAACACCTCTGATGGCATACATATCAGACCCTAGCTCCTTTACTCATAATGACAGGATTCAACCAGTCAAATGCACCTTGAGAGCATGGCATATGCTCGCGCGCAGAGCCGAGAAACTTCCAGTTTATGCACCAGCACTCCCACTTGCGTACCATCCAAAACTGTCTGTCACACAGGAAAAGGGCATGCTTCATCTGTTACAGGAGATAAAGTTAATCACTATGGCGGATATATTCCCGCATGGCAGATTTATTAGGAGCGAAGACCCATCGCTAAGCATGCACCAATGAAACGGTTTGCCTATATGCGATTACAGGCAGCGATCAAAGAACTATTCACTACATACCCGGATGAACCACCCAAATTGCAAGCCCTGCAGACACTGCTTACAGCGCCCAACCGTCGGAAGCTAATCACCCGCTTATACAGTGCATCACAACTAGAGCAGGGTGGTATAGTGAATAGATCATTACATAGATGGGAGGAGACACTTGGCGCTACCATTAGCGAACAAGACTGTGACTACAGTTGTATGCAGCTGCAACTAATGATGCCGAACTGTAGTCTACGAATAGTGCACTTTAAGTTCTTTCATCGGTTCTATTACACCGCAACTCAACTACACAAATATGGCCTCCGCCCGACCGATAAGTGTTATAGGTGCGAGGCTTTGAATGCAGACTTCTTACACACGGCATGGGCCTGCCCACAGACGCATAAATACTGGGAAGAGGTTATGGGAGCACTCACAATCATGTTATCCGAAAGGATACTGAATGTACCACAGATATGCCTATTGGGTATCTATATGATAACACCTGCACAAAGGAGGACATTTTTGGCGGTTGCACTACTACTTGCAAAACGCCGAGTCGCTATCAAATGGGGCAGTAAGCGTCCCCCTAGATTCTTAGAATGGCTCAAAGGACATGTCCTACTGCAGAGAGACTTTAGAGATTTACGCCGAAGAATTGCCCTTAGCGTCTAGACCTAGAGATTACTGGGAACCTCTACTACACTACCTACAAACTACACAGACAGATGAGCGAACACCCTGATAAACAAAGTTGTAGTAGTTGACATGTCGATTTTCACTGACTTCTGGCGGGCAACTGTCTTATGGGTACTATTTTTCCAATATGTATATGACAGATACATAGGACATGGGCAAATCGAAATGTTGAAACGTCTCATAAGTTGCCTAGAATCCAAGTGGGTGAGTTGGACTGAAGTTGGTGATAAATGTATACCCCCGAAAATTAGGATGGACACTACAAATTTCAAATCTTTACAATATGTTATGAAACAGTTTGTTGTATAAGCTTGTGATGCAATGTAAATGTTGCTGTTTTTGCTGCTGTCTGAAGCCAATAAACATATTTAAAAAAAATGTAGAAATAGGGGATCTTATGATGATGCTGTACCAGAAATTTGGATTCACCTTTTGTGATCCAATCTGCATCCTTTCCCTTCTCCACTAGGGTTTTGATGGTGTTGAGTAATCTGGGGATGGGGTCCACTTGTAGACTTTTGTAGTATATATTATCATTGATTTGTCAGTATAATTCATCTTGGTAATTCTGTTGCTCCATGATGACCGTTGCTCCACACTTATCTGTCGGTTTGATGGCGATGTACTTGTCAGATCCATGTTGTTGGAGGAAGTGTAGTTCATCCTTTGAAAGATTGAAGAAAGGGAGCCTAGCCAAAAATCTCAGTCTTTCAAAATCTTTTGTCACTGCTTTCTCGTGAGTAGCCACTTCCTGAGGGATTAAGTGCAGAGGTAGGTTGGAGGTGGATTTATTTTTTAAACCTGTACTGATCTCCCTCTCCTGAGTATTCTCTTCCTTATTGTCGAAGAAGAAAGGGAGGCAAATGTTCCTGGAGAATTGGGATGTGAATGAAATAGTCTCCCAAATGAGTGGGGGTGAAACCCAAACCTTTATCGAGTACATCCATTTCCAGAGGGGTCAAAACCTTTTTGCTCAGATTGACGACTAAGGGGCCTATTACAATCTCATTCGGAAACGCTTCCGACCTAATCGATTTCAGAATCCTTTCCGAACGAATCGGGTTCTGCGTGTCTGACCGAACGATTACAATGCTTCCGTACATTGTTTGATCGGACTCCGATTGACAACACAGGCTCCCATTGAAAAAAGGGATTGTTGGGGAAAACCATGCACCCTACAGGGCACCATGGGGTACACTGTGCATGGTGGTAAGGAGGGGTCTCATGTGTACCCCCACTGGCCCCAACCGGAGGCCTTTGGGTGAAAGGGGCGATGCTACGGGCTCCCAAAGTCAAATTCCGACAGCCGTTTTGTGTCAGGCAGATTGAATCGAAACGGCTATCCGAATCGGGCATCCTAATCGCTTGTTCGGAAACTGTGTTCATAGAGCTGTACGATTCGGCTCTGAACGACTCTGGCTGTCCAAATGCCATTCAGAACCGATTTGGACAGCCCAACGGTTTCCTTGCATCATAATCGGTCGTTGGGAAATATGTCCGATTCGGTCGGAAACATAGTGTCCGAATCGGATTTGCCTAACCGAATTCCAATCAGAGCCTTTCCGGACGGAATTGTAATCGGCCCGAAGTCGGCATGGTGCTTGTGGATGGAGATAGACCCCTCGTCATACTCCACGTCAATCGTTGCTCGATCGCTGGGTCCCACTGGATCCTCTGGGCATCTGGTTGATTCCCTGTTTCCTCTTCTTCTCCGGCCCCTTCACCCATGATCCTGTCCTAAAAAAGGCCGATAGTTAGGGCCTCCAAACAGGAGGGGTGATGAAATGGTTGAATAGGATATCCCCAGGGTTGTGGGGTCCACTAAGGTCCTGGTGGAGGCTGTTGGGGTCACGAGTATAGCCCCTCTCCCTCCTGGTTGTCTTCTTCTCATTTGGAAGGAGGTGTTGGAACCACTGGAGTCTGAATCATCTGTGTTGCTCCATTCTCTGAATTCGAAGTACAGTCATCTGTCCCCTGTCTTCAGCCTCTTGTGCCCCTTCTGTTGTTTCTCTTGGAGGGGAGTGATTGGTATTCGTCTGCTAAGTAGGGATACACCTTTTCGTGTGTGAGCCTTTCAATGTCTTTTTTGAATTTATTAATGCCTTCTTTGGTCTCACTGAGGGTCTTGCTAACCTCCTCCAACTTCTTCTTGAGGAGGTTATCTATATGGTGCATTGGATCTGGGATTCTAGTTGTTCTAGTTCTATGAGGAATTGGTCTGCAGCCTCTTTTGCAGTGTTAATCAAGAGGACCAGCCAGTCCATCCCCCCTTTTTAGGGCCGTCCAATGACTGAAGGGGCAGGAGAAGAAGAGGAAATGGGTAAACATCAGGGAATCAACCAGATGCCCAGAGGATCCAGTGGTACCCAACGATTGAGCAACGCCTGACGTGGAGTATGACAAGGGATCCATTCCCATCCATGGGCACCATGCTAAGTTAGTTGTCAATCTGAGCAAAAAGGTTTTGACCCCTCTGGAAATAGATGCACTTGATAATGGTTTGGGTTTCGTCCCCACTCATTTGGGAGACGCTTTCATCACACGTATTCAACTGTCCCAATTCTTCAGGAAAATTTCCCTCTCTTTCTTCTTAGGCAATAGTTAGGAGAGGGAGATCAATACAAGTTTGAAAAATACCCATCTGCAATCCAACAGTTTCCCTACTTTTCCATTGACTAGAGTGGGAATAGTCAATTTTAACCCCTCCACAATCCAACACTTTCCTTACTTTTCCACTGACTGGAGTGGGAATAGTAAATGTTAACACCCCCCCCCCCCCTCCTCCCCCCCCAAATCCAACAGTTTCCCTACTCTTTCACTAACTGGAATGGGAATAGTAAATTTTCCCCTCCTGCAATCCAACACTTTCTCCACTGTTTCACTGACTGAAGTGGGAATAGTAAATGTTACCCCTCCCCAATCCAACACTTTCCCTACTCTTGAACTGACTGAAGTGGGAATATTACATTTTAACCCGCCTTAAGTTAAGTCCAAAACTTTTTGGACTGTTGCCTAAATTGGAGTGTGAATAATATATGTATTATTTCTAGATTTTTAAAGTTTTGTTTATGTTGACAAAAATTATATTTTGTGCATTTAAAATTTTAATATTTATAATTATTGTTTTTAATCTTTAATATATTTTTAGTAAATAGAAATTTTTTAATGTTTGTTTTGTTATTTGTAATTAAGTTAAAAAAATATTTGTAAGTTACTGGTTATATGAATGTGTGTGTGTGTATATATATATATATATATATATATATATATATATATATATATATATATATATATATAAAATTATTACATTATAATATAAAATAAAAATATTAGTTAAATAATTAATTATATATATGTAACTAAATATATATATATATATAGTAATATATGTGTTATTTATTTTAATACGTATAACGCTTATATTTATTTTTAAATTTATAAAATATATTTAATTTGTATTACTTTTTTAATATATAAAGGCTAAAAAGGAGTTTTTAGAAAAAATTCTCACAGGTATTGCAAAACTTGGGTAGACCAAATAGTGTGAAAGTGCTTCAGTTGGGAAAGAACAAATAAATCCGGTGCCACAGGTGGGGGGGGGGAAAAAACCTTAAAGCCCCAAAATTGGAACCGGGTGGTCCAAATAGATAAATACAACAAATCCTATGCACACGTAAGAGAGTACAGAAAACCGTAAAAAAAAAAATCATTTTGTTCAGAAATGAAGATGACAAAGTCCTTAACCGGTGTAGTTAATTTTTAGATTTCGCCTGAGCCAGCACATGCGCTGCTCTGGTGAGACATTTAGTGAGTGGGCTTCAAAAAGCAGACCACAGCTTTTTGTGTGGCCTAGAGCGTGCGGTTACGCGCACAGTTACGAGCACAGGCGCCATCTGGCTTTCCTGTCTCGTCATGGCTCATTAAGTCCATCGCTCGCGGGCACCCTAACAGCACGCAAGCAATCACTTTCACATTCGTAGCCGTGTCACTTTCACGGCTGCGTGGCTCTCTCACTGTCTGCGTTATCGAGGATTTACCAGAGGCTTGCAGTGCTTTATTCTACGACACACCCAAGTACTTGACCAGCTCTTCTGCTTACTGTGACAATGTTTTCATTGCCTTGTGCAGTGCTGTTGTTCTCTGTGCAGATGCTGTTCTGTGTGCCCTTGTTCCCTAGTTTGAACAATTCAAGTAATATGCTCGCACTGCACGGTGTTGCTTTGTTACCACTTCTTCACTCAATTTGCCCTTTGCCGCCAAGTTTTTATATGCCTGCTCTCTTGTCTGTGGAAGCCCCACTCGTTCGCCATGGCTGTCCCTGTGCTTTTTAGGTCAAGCTCTCTCGACCTATTGTAGCTGAGTTGCTCCTCAAGGGAGACAGACTGGTGCACGAGCGCCGACTGCACATCGTGGACGCGCACGCTCAGCCTCCCAGAGCCGTGCACATCTCTTGCTCCACATTCACACTCACAGAAGCACGCGCGCACACACACACATACACACACAAGCACACACGCGCGCACACACACACACACACACACACATACACATACACATACACACACACACACACACACACACACACAAACACATACACACTTCCCCTCCCCGCCGCCCCACTTACCGCATCAGCCGCCACTGCTGCCACCGCTCCTCTCGCAGTGAACGGAAGTCCCAGGAAGTCCCGCCCCATGACAGCCGTGAGCGTGCACAACCCGAAACCGGAAGTTCGGGATGTGCACGCTCACAGCTTGTCTCTTTTGCTGCCATGCCTCTCTGAAACGAGGAAGTGACTTCAGGTCTTGTATTCAACAGCACAGCCCCAACTTTCTATCCGCCCAAGGCGCAAAGTTCTGTTCAAGGCTTGTCTCGCCCAGAAATGTCTTGGCTGGTCTAGCTGTACTTATTAACTTGTTGAAGATAACTGTCTATTTTGGCTTCGGCGTGAGAGACTTAAGGCTGTGAGGAGCCACAGGGACTTGTTATTTGTGTAATTGCAGAGACAACGCTGGAGACTAGCGAGAACATAAGGTGTTGCAGTGGGAAAGGGCAAATTAGGCTGGGCTGGCAGGCCATACCTATCATGCACCTTTGTGGTCACCCGCACTGTGTGCTCCTCCTCGCTCGCGCGCCCCCTGCAGTCCGCTCCCCACCTCTGTGGTCACGCACACTGTGCGCTTCTCCTTGCTCGCGCCCCCCCCGCCCGCTCTGTGTCCCTGTTAAGATACGGCCGCTCCCCGCCGTCCGGTTTGCTCCGTGGTAAACACATTACTGAAATATTAGCTTACGGTGCAAGGGTTCCAGGCAACGGGCCCATAATTGGGTGCGCGCCGGGGCTCCCCTGCTGCGTAAGTGCGGGAGGCCTATCGGTTATTACTGGAAGACTCTGGGCTAATGGAAGCTGGAAATGCTTTCACATGCAGTCTGAATTAAATGCCTTCGGAGGCCTGTCCTGCGCTGACAATATGTCTTCAGACACGGGCATTTTATTAGGAAGTCAGGCCCACAAGGGTCCTTCGCGGGGGATATTATACCGTGAAAGCCGAAGCACAGCTCTGCAACCGTGTGTGGAAATTCAGAGGGTCTCTGCCCTAGTGACCCTCTGTGGCCCTAGTGACAGCGCGCGTCTGTTTATAAAGTGACGTCATTCGAGTGTGGCATGTACAAGGCCTCTCGAGGCTGTTGGCTGTGTTGGGTTTGCAGAGTAATGTCTCCTGCTTGTTGCATCTTGAGTGATCCTGTAAGGGGGTCGCTTCTGTGTCTACACACACTCCCCTAAGGTGTGTGTGTAGAAGTTCCGGTGCAGCAGGTGCGATGATGCAAAGTGCACGCCTGGCACTTGACCGCACCAGGCTGAGGGGCTGAGCTGGCAAATTGTGCTCCTGTGGGAGAGGAGGTGAGGTGGGGGTCACCCTCTTCTATCTATAACTTGAATCATGTAAATGAAAACAAGGGTTTTACAGCCTGTGTGGCCAGAGGTGTTTACTGAAGATATGGAACACATCTATTGTTGTATAGTGATGGCAAGTTTTGTCTGCGCGAGTAAAGAGATTGTTTTCTCCTTCCTTTCAGACAGACCCTGCTTTCACGCAGATTATTTTCTTACTTCAGTGTTTTTTAACTCTTTCGTCAGTATATGGTGAGGTTTGTTTTATTCCTGTAACAGTTCTCTCTTGTAACGAAACTGGTTCTATTGTACAGTGCTCTGACACCTTCGACTAAAGTCTGCACTTTATAAAAATGCATTAAATAAATAAAGTGTCTTTGGGGCTAATGCAGTGGCGAGGCTTCGCGTGTTAGTAGTAGTGTTGGCGTTTCCTGCGTCTCTAGAACAACTCTCGCGTTGTGCAAATGCTGTAATTGACGTGGTCCTTCAAACGCAAGAACCGCACACATGCTAGTTTTTGGCGTATGTAATTTATTGTGTACGTTTAAAAAAAAAAATTGTCAAACTAGTCCTGACTAGAATGGGGAGATCCAGTTATGCGTAGCTGTTTTGAGAGCAAGGGCACCTATCGGTACCCTTGCACATGTGTCTTGAGGAGAATTTCAGGCAATTGGGAAGCCTCCTCCCATGTATTTTTTTAATTTGTTTTTCGTGATTTATATATGCCCTCTAATTCCACCGAATAAATGTAATCTGTGGTGCAACGTAGTGTTTCATGCAAATGTTAATGTTAGCGCCCGGCACCTGCTTATTACGGAATGTATCCAATGTTTAATGATTAACTTACTCTTACTGATGAGATGCAATTGACCCTCAATGCACCGTCCTATTTAAATGGCGTTTTGGAGGGTTGATGAACCCTAATTAAGAAGTGGGTGGCATCGGCGCGAATTAATTCCAATTGTATACGGCGCTGTAATATGCGTGTGTGTGTTCCACAGCGTAGCTTTTACTCTTTATGTTTGATAAATATGGAAACAAAATGTGGCTCGTTGCATGTCGCATTACTGGATTGGTCTCAACATAGGGCCGCCCGCCCCTTATGACGTGTAAATGTGGAGGTTCCTCCACCCACAACCACCGGAAGTTGATTTAATTTCCATGCACATTTGGCTTTCAAAAACTTGTTTATATGATATGGAATTTATTGGCCGTATTGACTGTAATTGAAACAGACGAGTTTTAATTAGTTGAAATTGTCCCCGTTTTTTTTTTTTTCTCTCTAATAAATGGAAACTTGGGGTGGGGGTATATGACCAAGTTTCTGTGGTTCTAATTGATATTTTTCATTAGGGTAATGTGGTTTAAATCATGTACATGATTTATGTATGCAGAAGTATTAATTGTTGTCTAGTAGATGCTGCAGTCCATACCCGACATGTCTTTTGTGTTTGGGGTTATCTGCTGGGGTAAGCAATTATTTTGTGAACTAGTTAGCTTCTTAATTTAGGATATGTTGAGCGCTAAGTTTCACTATTAACCTACTTTATATTCACTATAAGTTCGTTATCGTTGTGGATGACAGGTTTTACAATGGCAGATGAACATATAGTAAAAATTCGAGGATTGCCATGGTCCTGCACGCAGGAGGAAGTGCTGGATTTTTTTTCAGGTGCGTATGTTTCAGGAGACCCATGGAAACGAGGTTATTATGACATAAATTATATTTAATTTGGTAGAAATTCACGCTCATTCAAAGTTGCCTTAATTAGCTTTTACAATTGACATTATTAACGCTAACAATTCTTTTTAATTCTTAAATTGGGGTGGGAGCCAGCATTTTGAGTGTTAGATGCTTTTAATTGATCCGTCGGTTTATGTGATAGGAAACTGCTTAATGCGTGACATTCTGACCATTGAAACCACTCAAAGTGGGTGTATTGAATTGCATGCGACATTTGATCTAGAACAGCTACTTGGTGCAAGTTCTTAATTTGGGGGGCAATAGGTCGATGCATATCACATACACATGACTGGCTTACATCGGGGTGGTATGGGAGTAGTTTAATGGCAAACAATTGTAGTTGGGCCTATAAACATTTGCTAGGTGTGTGGATATTGGAATCTGCGTTCTTTTATTGGAATCGGGTTTAAGATATTTATTTTTGTATCTTAACAATGCAGCATAACTGGTGGTCTCAATGGAATTCATTTCACCATTTCCAAAGAGGGACGTCCTACTGGAGAGGCTTTTGTTGAGTTCGAGACGGCAGAAGACGTGAAAAAAGCACTGACAAAAGACCGTAAATACATTGGAAATAGATATGTAGAAGGTGGTTCTTTTTTCAGTTTTTTTTAGTTTATTGAAGTTTAGCCTCTCTACTGAACGTAATCAACAACATTTTATTCGATGTGTCTAATCCCTGCGGATGGACACTAGTTTTTTAGCAATGAGCTTTTTATTTTTTGTCATCCTAGCAACATATTTGGTGTTACTTTTTTGATATTTGAGACCTTTACTTTTTTCTTATCGATGGTACGGTGAGATGCAATAAGTGAGTCTTTAGGTCTTTCCTAGATTTATAGTTGCGGTAGGCCTCTCAGGTACTTGGTGGATGGGCCCTTGCTGCTTATAATTGGTTGACTTGGCTTGGTCACTCGTTTGCTTGCATATTTGAACCCCACCCACGCCTCCTCTTGTCCTTTTTGTTGAATTTTTTTTTTTTTTGCACAGCTGTCCCCCCCAAATCCACCAGCAGGTCTGTTGCTTTCCCTACTCATCCATGCGCCCCCCAGCCCTAATCCTCATGTTTGATTAGCTTGACAGCTCTGTGTCACAGTATGGTTTTGCACAAGTAAAGAAAAATAAGTTTAGCGGATGTTGCGTGGTACAGGAAATATAATGGAACAGACTTTCTAAAGAGCGCCCTTGCCCACCCCCTGTGCCAGTAGAATTTTTCACATTTATTTTACAGAGTTTTATATAGCGCAAACTTGACCCGAAGTGGGTATCGGAGCGCTTTACATAGCACCAGTTGCATTACATGAGGAAACATTCATCATTGGGTCTCGCCTGGCGTTGCAGCGCAAAGCGCTACTCGCTGGGTGAGAGCTATTGTAAGAGCAGATTTCAGAAGAGGACTTGAAGTCCCGCCCCTCATTTCGATTGGCTGGCATCAACGTTTATGCTAAATGGTGGCCTGCCATTGAAAATTAGGTATTTTTTGTTTCCGCCTTTTTGTCCGGCCCATGCGACTGTCTTGTCTGCTTTGCGGCTGTCGCAAAGCAATTTCTTATCTTTATGGGGGTCATTTGCTTTCGCTCAGTCCCGTGTTTATTTTTGCATGGCGCTTTCACTTAAAGTGAGAGCGCGATGCAAATATAAACAGCAGCTGAGTGAAAACAGATTGAAGTTTCTGCAATGGCTGGAGAAGAAAGTGTCTAAAGCATGCATGCTTGGCCCAGACCACTCCACAGCTGCACACTGTTAAATATTCAAGGTTCTAGTTTTGTTTAAATATGAACTACTTACTGTCACGAATGCTAAAACATGGGCTGCCAGTGTCGTGCATAATTCGGCCTGAGCAATCCACAGCTAAATGTATTTGGTACACTACATTAGCTGACCTGCAGCTGTTGTCACATGCTTCTTGCGTCACCGATGGACTGTCACTGCTGTGCTCATAGTGCTATCATACCTCAGCAGTTTCTGGTTTGGGGATTCATCCCTGTTCTGTTGCCCCTGCCCCTTTGTTGTCCAACGTGGTGCTGCTGTCAAGCATGGTCTGCTGCTATTGGCCGGTCAGAGTCCTGGCTGCAGACCATCTTTGGGCTCATCTAGTCGTTGCTGGGGGAGGGGCAGTCGAAAGTGCTGCCTGGCAGGCACGCGGCCTTAGCTCCTATTTAGGTATTTTCAATGTCTCGTGTTCACTGCGTGCTCGCTGACTGTCCCTGGAACTTTACTGCATTCTTTGCCTGGTACAGAGCGGGTGCACAGGCTGACTAAACTGATGAGTGTATTAATAGGTGGGTGAGTACATGCATGATGTATAGGTGGTCTACAATATTTTCTCTTGATAATAAATCATGGAGAAGTAAAGATGATACGGTCAGCTTTGAAACATCAGGAAATGAAAGCGCTAACAATTCAAACTGAGGCTTTGTGGCTGCTATAGGGTGTCCCAGAATTAGGATTGGTAGACTGGATGGAGATTTGGGCATGCATGCCGTGCCAATCTGGACGCTTTCCAATAACAATCGCCACCATTATGACACTACAGAGAGCTGGGACTATATATGGTAATGAATTCAGTAATATATCAGTATATTTCTATTTGTATCATGGCCAGTACTTTCCTAAAGTATTGGCAAGTTATGGTAGTGAAGGACCAGGTAAAATTATCCCAAGTGGTGAGGAGAATCTGCAATGTTGCAGCCTGAATGAGTAAAAAGTAGGAGTTGGTGCAACCAACATAGACTGAAAAAGACACATAGGAACTGTGCGTCTGAGAGTCGATCACACTTATGGCAACAAAAAATGTACACAACAGTAGGTGTCCAAATCCGCTATTTTTATTTCCAGTACTGCAATATTAACTGCCTTATGAGACAAGTACTTTCCTCAGTCTTTCATCTAGGGTTGGCATGTATTAACAGTAAAGAGGCTCTGAGAAGTCTTAGATGCTGTTTTGCACTTTTGTTGCTCATGTGATATAAACATATGTGGAAAAAGAACCCAGTAGCCAGAATAGACAGTGGGATAAGTTACAGGTGAGAATCTAACCCGCTATCCCACGATCACCCTACAGATGGTACACTATCAACCTTCTTTGGAGAGAAAATCAACAAAATCTGATCTAACATGGCTAATTCATTATCGTCTCGGTATGACAGGCACTGTGTGGTATGCTATAGTGCAGACTCGTGAGGCGGCCACGTTCTTAGGGCGGGCTTTGTTTTGGGGGACATAGATTCAGACCCCGCACCATGCAATGCAATAGGTGTTGCTTTTGGTATTGTAAATTACAATGCCTTTTAAGTTTTTTTAAAGGCATTGCCATTTACAATGTCAATAGCTCAAAATGTAATTGCGAGACCTATTGCATTGTAAATGCTTGTTTCTCCTCTGTTTGCCTGTACTTCCTCTGCTCACCATAGAGCTTATTTCAGTGTGTTTCTTTGGGTTTGTTTTGACTCAGGATATCCAGAAACTTGAATTACATTGGTCACTCCTATGTTTTAATGATAAGTAGATCTGGGTCATCTCCGCCCAAATTCTTACCTTGCTACTATGTAAACTATGCTTGTATTGCCACATGAACCCCTGTGGTATACTGCCTACACCCCACCCCTCCATTGTACTTGATATGCTACTGTCAGGGACTATGTGGGGAACACAGTCAGGGACTTGGACAAGGACTGGGAACTGGGTAGAAGACGTACACAGAAAGGAGGAGTACAGTGCTGCCCAGGATCATACAGGGAGTCAGAGGAGAAAAAGGGATCCAAAGGGGAAGCCTGTACAAGTGAACAAGATGGGTAAGACTCAGAAAGGAAGGGCAATTTAGAATTCAGACTAACAACACCCAGGACGGACGTGCAAGACATATATATGATACAACATTAACAATAAAGGGGGGTGTGGGGTAAAGCACTCAGGAGCTCCACGTGGTAAGACTGAAGCTCAGTAAGCTTCTTACCCGCAATTGCTGTTACAGATACTGACTGCAAATTCCCACATGTAGGATATGCATGCAACGGCAGGGTCTGTGGAGCTTATACCTATAGTGATGTTATAAATGTAACTCAAAGACAAAACTCATAGTGAACAAGAAACACCACCTAGGTAGTCAGCTGAGCCGACGGATCCTGGCGATCAAACAGGAACGCGCAAGGCAGTAACAGCAAAGGGGTAGAACTAAACACAAGCACAATAGACAAGGAGCTAGCAGGGAGGAGTGCTTAACAGGAAAGGAAGGAAATGACAGGGCACACTTTGCAGAAAGCAGGTAACAAACATACAAGGTAACAGAAGTAAGACAGCAGAATAGAAAGGCAGCAGACTAGAACTGGAACCAAGGAAATGGGAAGCAAGGCAGGGACCGGAAAAGGATATACAGAAGGGGAGGCTACAAGGGTATACTAGAATAGTGCAGGTTAAGGAATCAAGAAAACAAAGTAGCAGAGAAGGCAGTGCTGGGGCAGGAACAAGAAGTGAGCTAAGGCTCAGGAGTCAAGGCAGCACTGCAGACAGTGCTGGTTCAGGAACATGAAACTACCAAAGCTTCAGGAGTCAAGGTAACACTGCAGGCAGTGCTAGTTCAGGAACAGGGAAATTACTAGAGCTTAGGAGTCAAGGTAGCACTGCAGGCAATACTGGTTCAAGGAAACAGGACATAGCTACAGCTCAAGAAACAAGGAGTCAAGAGAGCACTGCAAGCAGTGCAAATCAGGAACAAGAAATAGCTAAGCCCAGGAACAAAGAATAACTATAGCTCAGGAACGCAGGAAACAAGGTAGCACTGCAGGCAGTGCTAATTCAGGTACAGGGAATAGCTATAGCTCAGGAACTCAGGAAACAATGTAGCACTGCAAGCAGTGCTAATTCAGGAGAAGGGAAACTGCTGCAGTTCAGGAACAAGGAATAATAAGGCTATGGGGTCAGGGTAGCACTGCAGGCAGTGCTAATTAAGGAACAGGGAAAACAGCAGCAGGTCAGGAACAAGGCATATTTAAAGCTCAGGAAATACTGGAAGCAAGAATAGCAAAAGCTCAGGGAACTCTGGAACCAAGGATAGGTCTCACCGGTAAACAGCTACAATGACCAACCTTTGCCTGAAGGGAGCTGGGGCTTAAAAGAGCTCACAGTAATCACATGCAGCTAGTTTGAGAAGGCTAGCAGCAGCCAGCCACAGGTGAGCTGAATTCCTCCACCCATCCTTGGCCTGCAGGGGTGGAGACAAAGCAGTGAGCAGGGAATTCTGGCTATTGGAGTTTCAGGCATGAGTAGGCTGGCTTTAAGTCTAAGCAGGCTGGCTTTCACAAAACTCGGCATGGATTGGGAATGGATGTCAATTCCCAAATAGTGTCCAAATGGCTGGAAGTCAAGATATGCATGCAGGGGAGTGTCAGGAAGCATATTAGAACACCGGAGAGTCCCACAGTTCAGCCCCCAGTGATGGACACGAGAACATAGGGAGCAAATCGTGACAGCTACATACACCTGTGCTTAAGTTGAGGGGCCCATCTTTTGTTTACATTAAACTGCGTACGCCAATGTTTGGCAAGGACCCGCGACTCCCGGTGCCTCCAGCAGCCGTGTCCACCAGTGCTGCTGCCAGCAGAAGCGCCTTCCACTGCCTCTTTGCAGCAGCCCTTTCCAGCAGCAGCGCGTTGCAGGCAGCAGCCCCTTCCAGCCGTGCCACCAGCTCCCGTCCAGCAGCTCCTTCCACCCTGGGATCCATCAGCTCCAGAGCAGCAATACAAGGAACGGTCTCTGTGCAGCAAGAGATAGTACTGAGGCGTGCGCTCTCCTCTTCGCCCTCTCTGTTTCTCACTCTATATATTTCTCTTTCTATTCCCCCTCGCTGCCCTCCCTTCCTCTATCTCTCATTCATCCACCCTCGTTCTATTTCTCGCTCCTTATTTTTGTTGTTTTTCTTTCGTTATTCATTTAATTTTCTATATCTCTATCTCTTTCTTAACTCTGCTTCTTTTTATTTTTCTCAATTTATATTTGACAAAAAAATCTGTTTCTATTTCATCAGATCTGTCTATTTCTAACTCTCTCCCTTTCTATATTCATCAAAGCCAAAGAACAGACTCTAGTAAAGTCAAAGAAAGTTTTATTCGATTTTCTATATCAGGCAATCATAAAAGCACATAAAACATTGAAACATCACCATAAATATGTACATGGATAGTGTCCTAAGGATTTGCACAAGATCTCTGATATGATACATGGTTAAAACAGCAGTATTAAAAATCATTAAGAAAAACATATCAGGCAATACATAATTTAAAAAAGGATTAACCTGCACATGTACACATAATCAATAATATAATACAAAGATTTTAAAAAACAATATTTAATTAAGACCATATTAAATTGAGATCTGCAACTGATTAGAATCGATTAAATAGGCATGCTTTTCCTTTGACTCAGAACTGCTTTTCAAAAAGGTTGCAATTCTAAAAACACTGTGCTCATTATCTAGGTATTGTAATGCAAGAAGAGCAGGTCGACATTGACGGAGCCCAAACGATTTTAAAACTGGCACTAAGTATGTTTTCCTACCATGGGTATAACATCTACAAAAAAGAACCACATATATTGTAGATTGATAGTTATCACAGGGGCAGGGTCGGAGATTATGAGTCCAATCCTTCGTTTTAGGTAATGTAACTAGTCTATGAAATCCCCCCAACCTTAATCTGGTTAGTAAAAACCTATCCTATACTCTAGGTACAAAAGTCAAATAGGGTTGAAGGCTAAAAGTGGACAAGATCAACTGGTGGTGGAGGACTGTTGGTTTCAGAATCTCGGAGGACAACCTGATAGTCCAACAACGCAAGGCCCTCCTTTTGTAGGTCTTTCCTTGCTATTGTCTCAATATGTCTTGGGTTATTAAAACAGTCTATACGGCCAAGGTCTTGTGAAACGTTTCGGACATACTTTACCCATGGGATCTTTAAGACTCCTTCTAGTTTCAGAATATCTAGTAAAATGTCTCTGTTTATTTTAGCCTCTTCTTTGGTCCAAAGCCTATGCCATAAAAGCACAGGCTCGAGCTTTATTAATTCAGAGATTAATGGTAGTCCTAGCTCCGCATGACAAATATAAGATGAAGTACTGTTTGGGACAGATAGAATGTATCTCAAAAATGATTTTCAATATGTTGGACAGGCAACAAATCAGCAAACCCCCAAACCCCTGCGCCATACACTGTTGAGGTGACACACTTTGCCTTGTACATTTTCATAAGTTCCTCAAGTGGCCTTTTTCCTAGTTTCCTGGCAATGTTAGTAAGGGCAGAAGTTGTTCGAAGGAGTACCAATTTTTCGCTGCCACAGTTTGAGCCCAGTTATCATTGTGGGCGAAAAAGGATTCCCGAATATGAAAACCCTTTGGTTACCCCGATCTTCTTATCTGCCACAAACATATCCTTAGGTTTCTTAACACCAGAACCTCATCGCATTATAAAAGTCTTAGAGGAGTTTACTCTTAATCCTAGATCTTTTATAAAATGGGAGAAACTGCCCAGGACCCTCTGCAGACCTATTTCTGTGCGGGACATCAGTACCGCATCATCTCCATAAAGAAGGGCTGGAATTGGACGTCCTGCCACCTGGGGAATGTCATTATTATCCTTAAGCAGGGCCTCTTCCAGACCGTTGGTATAAAGATTAAAAAGGAACGGAGCCAAGACACAACCTTGCCTGACTCTGCTCCTAATCGAGAATGCAGCCGAATGCTCCCCCCTCAGTCCATAGCGGACGCGCGCCTTGGCGTCACAAGGAAAGCGCCTAAGCAAATCAATGGTCTGAACGTCAACCCCCATATCTATTAAAATAGACCAGAGTTTGCTGTGGACAACACAGTCAAAAGCGGCTGTGAGATCCACAAACGCTATAAATAGGTTCCCCCTCTTTGCCCTTGTGTACTTCCCCACCAGGATGGACAGGTTTAAACCCTGTTCCACCATTCCTAGTCCTGCTCGGAATTCGTATTGCAAGTCTGATAGGACTGAATTCTCCTCTGCCCAATCCTGCAGGCGTTCTAAAATGATCCTACCCATGACTTTAGTTACCGCGTCCAACAGGGAGATTGGACCCTAACATCCAGTCTGAACGTCCTGTCTGTCCCCCTTTTTAGGTCTCGGACTAGCGTCGCACTGCGCAGCAGTGGGCGGAGTCTGAGGTTTTTTGTTTTGGCAGTATGGGGGCTTGAACCCGCCCCTCTTCTCCTTTGGCTGGCTTCCTAAACGGAGGCCAGCCATTGGAGGAGAGGGGCTCACTCATTTCAAGCCCCGTCTTTTTGCGATTCGGTGGCATGTTTTTTGCAGTTTTTTAGCCGTGACGTCATCCGTCACTCAATTGCTAAAAACACGCCCCCGAATCGCGAAAATGGCGGCGCTTTTGTTATGCCATTTTGACCCGACCGCCACAAGAAGTCGCTGAGTCCTCCGCCCCAGCCGGTGAGTGCTTGTTTCCCGATGAGCTTGGTTGCTCTGCGCCTAAGAAAATGGCAAACTGCAAGCAGTAAGCTTGCCTTTCTACCTGTCAACCCCAGGATCACATTTTTATCAGAGCACAACAGAACTGAACGGTACACTCAGCACAAAGTTCTGCTGACGAGCCACTTCTGACGCGCTGCAACAAGAACAGCCCGAAAACACTCCTGTTTCTTTATTTTTTAAGACTGTGTTTAAATGTTCCTTTACTGGCAGAGCACGCGTCGGCGTTGATTTAATTAAAGGATGTCTTTACGGTTTTGTGATTCATTTGATGTGGGTGAAGGATGAGGGACGGAACAAGCTGGATTCTGAATTTCAAACATGCCACCAGAGGTCAGGCAAAAATAGGCGAGCGCAGTGTTCCAGTATAATGTGCAGCCAAGAAACCTCAGCATACAGGAGACTTGGCCAGGAAAAGAAGAACGCCGAAGCGCTGCGCAGGCAGGAAACAAAATGTTACTAAATCTGTATAATCCTCCCATTCCCTTCCTTATTCTGCGACGTAATGCAAAATGATCGGGCTCCTGTGCAGAATGTGGTGAGGGCTCGAGTCTCCCATGTCTCACCGACATTCATAGACAACGGTCTGAATGGGGGCCCTCTGGGTGACGGGGTGAGGGGTGCTGCACTGAAGGGGGCCTAATTTTCACCCCCTCCTGTTACGGGCTCGCATGTGCCTAGCATACATTACCATATCCATTACAAATCCCATCAAAATTCTTGTTGTTTTAGTGACAGTCTTCACGTGCGAGGTACTGTTGCACTTATCTCAAGACGAAAAGAAAAGAGTAGCCCCTGGTAATTAAAGTAATGAACTATTCATTTACTCTACCTTTCCAGTAGCTTTATTGACTCGTGAAATGCTTGCTACATGTGTGCCTTCCAATCAGCGTGCGCGCTGTTCTTTCCTTTTACCAGACACGAGTGACAGAAGCTGAGATACGTGTCAATCTTTCCTCTCCGCCCCAGCCACTGCTCCCGCCCCACACACACACACATACTCAAAGTGGGCAGCCTTAACAGCCATCCGTGCACTCTACCGAAGGAGCACGCACCACACACGTCAGTGGAGGCACACAACCCCAGTATTCCCCACACACCTCGCCAGGACATCTCAGACACATTACTGGAGGCACAGAGCTCTAAGTGTATCACTGAAGGCCCTCTCCTCACAATCCCACAGACACACCACATTGAAGGCATATAACCCCACAGACACACCACACTGAGGGCACACGGTCCCATAACCCCACAAACACACCACACTGAGGGCACAAAGTCCCATAACCCCACGAACACACCACACTGAGGGCGTATGAAAAACATAAATAAAAATAATGTCATGAGCAATGCCAATAGCTCTAACTTTAAGAATGCCGAGACCGTTTCATTGTAAATGCTTGTTAAAAATGGGGACGATGGAGGATTCTACCCAAGTTGATGGAAAGGTGGTACTGCAACTCGCAGTAATTACCTGAACCAGAATGGGTCCCCACAGGGGAATATTTGATTTGAATAAATCTATGGGGACCCTGTCTGGTCCAGGAGCCTTACCACCCTTGCTTAGGGATAAGGCCCGCTCCACCTCGTCCAGAGTAAAGACCAGGTTAGAATATACTCATGGGGGACGGCAAATTACAGTCTTACATGATAATATTACATATCACTCCAGGGTTTCCCTCGCTACTGTATACTTTAGAGAAGTGTTTGATCCATTCTTCCTCAGCGATTGCAATTTCAATGGATGGACCGGCCTCGCTTGACAAGAAAGGGTCTTTGACTACCTTCCAGAAGACGGCACTATCGTTTATTAATGAGGCCTTATGTTAGGTCTCCCAGGCCTTGTTTTCCAAGGTAGTTTTCCTGGCCACTATAGCTTTTTTATATCCCAATCTGGCGCTCCTCACATCATCTGGATTTCTGGGAGTTTTTTATAGCTCTTTTTTAAAAATGGAATATGCCCGAGTACATCTGAAATCAAACCATGCGTTCGAGTGTTTCCTGCCTCTGGTACGTATTAGAAGGGAATCTTTCATTGCGTTGGATATCACCTGTAATGGGACCATGATATTATCTGGGGCAGCTGACTCATTCAGACAAGTCCTGATGGCAGATCTACATCTGTCCACCACTTTGTTTTTGTTATTGCGACCTGGTCCACCATTGCCCTACGCAGGGAATACCCATTAGACCTCCCAATCGCTATGATTTCTAGCAGCTTGTCCTTCTCATCAAATCTAAGTACTTTACTCGAGGGCAATTTCACTGACAAACAAAGTGGGCAATGATCACTGAGGGAGTTATCTGAAACAGTAAACGAGTGCAGCCAGTGGGCATAATTGTGAGATGTTAAAATGTAGTCTATGGTGGTGTGAAGGCCCCTGCCATTAAATGTCCAAGGCATACTGCTTGGTGGCTGACAAATTTCGTTTACAATGCCCAAATTAATACTTAAGATTAATTCATTAAGTTGTTCTCCCACCGCAGAGTGACAGAAGTGGGTTGAACAGGCCCTGTCTTCAGTCGAAACACCACATAGTTTATCATCGTCGGTACATCATGCACAATTAAAGTCCCCAGCCAGTATTTTGCCTTATTTTTACAAACGGATTTCACTGATTTGATAATACCTTTACTATATCACCAATTTTATCAAAAGGGATGTTATTATAAAAATTGGTCAAGACTATGCAGTGTTTTGTGTCCAGTTGTAGAATGACTCTATGGTAATAAGGATCACTAACAGGCATCGTTATTGTCTCCACTTTTAAGTTGCATGATACAAAAGTGCATAGCCCACCCATAGCCCTGCCACTAGTACTTCCTGTGGCTGGGGTATGGTACTTCCTGTAACCATTCAGATGGGTCGCCTCTATTGACCATGTTTCTTGAAAGCATAAAACCTCACATTGCATCACAGTCCCACCACAGAGGATTATTTAACTTGGAAGAGATGCCCGCAATGTTCCAAGATGCAATATTACAAAGTAGTGATTTACCAGTGTCAGTGATATTAGTGATGTTGGTGGGGGTTGGTAGCTTCGGTAAGTCTGTGGCTATATTGCTAAGTATAAAAGTTATCTGTACGGCCTGCGGGATCGGTTGGAACTATTAATTTCAGACGGATGTCCCTGGGCCTCATCTACCAGGCCTATACCGATGGAAATGGGTAAAGGAACAGACTTTCCTCCATTACCACTGACTTTAGACGAACAAGTAGGGTTTTGAATTCATCGTGTTTCTCTGGGTCCAGTCAATCAATCTCTTCCAGTGAACTCAAGACGTTAAAACGATTACTGACTGGTACCAGATATCTGGGTTCCCTATAGCCCATACCATTATCATGTACAGGCGCATGCCAGCATGTTGTACAAAGTAGAACGGTTGGTAGGAAAATCCCAGTGTATGGATGTTGATGTCATTGAGGTTCACAAGCCCATTACCTCCTCTCTCCAGGATTGTATATACCAGAGCTGGCGAGCTAAAGGTTAGAACAACACAGTCTCCCTTCAACGTTTTTGCTGAGGTGCCCACCCACCCTATTCTCCGTACCATTTTGAATTCTGAGAAAAGGGTATTACTAATGCTAGTACTTTAACTTAAGAAGTGCAATGATTTTTTTTTTTAAGTTGACCAATGTTCAAAGGCATTTTGAGACAGGGTGGGTACGTTAGCCAAGATGACAGTGTACGGGGTTGCTTCTGGTGGCAGATTAAGATTTTGTGGGAAGTACATCGTCTCACGGTATTCTTGTGAAAGAATATCTCTCTCCGCTTCCAGAGTCTTAGGGCCTGGTGCTCCTCTTACTGTGCTATCGGAAGTGTTGAATTCTACTGTGGGGAGTCCTGTTATCATTAAAGGGGAACCAGAATGGCTAGGGGCAGCGGCTGTAGTGTGAACAATGGTGTTAGAGCTGCTCCTAGTGGGGATCTGTCTATTTGCTGTCTAATCACAGAGGTGTTATTGGGTCAACTAATCAACCTGTCCTCCCCCCTGTTAAGTGTACCATGAGTAGTCAAAGTGATAGTGTCTTGTATGGCCGATGATTTACAGCTTACCATCTCTTCTATCTTAGTCAGCTTGTCTTCTACCGTTTTTAATGTTGGTAAAATTGGTTCCAATAATGCAGAAAACAGTGTTTCCAGTCTACCCCAGAAGTCCCCCTCTAATATGGCATTGGCAAGCTGGGACCCTCCTTGGATTCTTTTGTGCTTACCCCGGTTCTCAATCTCTTACCGGGAATTTTTTGAGTGGGCCTACTCTGTTTCTGCGGGCCTCGTCCTTTCTTTTTCTTAGTTGGGGGGTCCACAGTGTGATGTGAGGTTGAGATGGCTTTCTGGGCTCTTGGTATTGATGTTGGTCTAACGGGACTACGTTCTAAGTCTGAAGACGAGGAGGAGGAAGCAAGTTCCACCACCGTGTCATTCATAATGGTGATCTGTTCCGTGTAGGTAGTACCTCTTGGGTGGATTTAGATCTCACATCAGTGAGTACAGGGGTCAGAGAAAGTCTAAGGGGGGGTGAGGTTCCAAGGATAATCTTCTCTCTGTGAGTTTAATCTAATTTATAAGAGCCGATTCGGCCCTCAACAGAAAAGCATCAAGGGTCCCTACAACACCCTGGCCTACACGTAGTTTACGTTGACTCATATTAATGTTAAAATTGGAAAAACAGTATGATTATACAGTGTTAAAATGATAAACACACATTACCATAACATTAAGAGTGACCCCGTAACCAAGTCCTTAACCCTTTCGATGCTGATGACGAGCTCAGCTCGTCATGATGCACAGTTGAGCTGTGCTGATGACGAGCTGAGCTCGTCATGAATACAGGAGAAGAGTAATTTCCAGCACAGGGGGGGAAAACACCTAGCAGCCAAGGTGTTAAGGGGGTGACCCTGCCCTGCCTCGTCCGCCCTTGGCCCGGGCTTCGCCAGCGCGTTCTGCGCTGCGGTAGCCCGTGGCGTTCTTTAAAGGCCTCCCCAGGTGCAGTCTTGGTGTCAGCGGCATGCGCGCCGCTAGTGGTGCTGAGAAAAGGTAGTCCGCTAGACGATGATCCGGCGTCGGCAACCCAGTGTACCAGCAAAGTAAGGGCGGCAGAAATATCTGGCAAAGTGGCAGGCAAGAATGTTTTTAAAAAGACTCCCGCGCTGCGGGAGCACTTGGGGGTAGATTTACAATAACTGGCGCATCCCTGCACATCAGCAGGGATGCGCCAGTTATTGTGCGCCGCAGCTCCGCCACCCTGGATGCGCCGCATTTAATGCGGAGCACCAAGGTGCAAAAACGGCACAGATGCGTCACGCATCTGTGCCGTAAAAGCGCCGCATTGCTGGAGTTGCGTCGCAAGCGCGATGCAGCTCCAGAAATGCTTAGGGGGGGGCCCTATCTCCACAATGCTGCGTCAATCCTTACACCTGCTTCAAGCAGGCGCAGGGTTTTGACGCAGCATGGACCCAAAAGTAACTAGGGGAAATCTTGTAGATTTCACTCAGCCACTTTTGGGAGGCGTTCCAGCGCCGGAACACCTCCCCCCCCCCTGCAATGGAACGCCTCCTTCTGGGGCAGGGCTTTACAACATGACGCATCTGAGAGATGCGTCACGTTGTAAATACCCCGCACCATGGCGCATCTTTTGCGCCACTGCTGCGTCACAAAAGTGACGCAATGGCGGCTTAAAAGAGGCGCAGTGGGCTTGTAAATCTGCCCCTTGGTGTTCTTTAAAGACTCCCAGGCGCAGTCTTGGTTTCAGCTGTGTGCGCGCCGCTAGTGGTGCTGGAGAAAGGTAGTCCGCTAGCCGGCGATACAGCATCAGCAACCCAGTGTATCAGCAAAGTAAGGGCGGCAGAAATATCTGGCAAAGTGGCAGGCAAGAATGTTTTTAAGAAGACTCACCGTCTTTCTCATTCCATTATTCATCTCCAAATTGGTGATTGGTCCAATCACCGTCTTTTCTTTTTTATTCTTCAGTCTGTCTCTTTTCCTTGCTCCCTTTCTTTTACCCCCTATGTTTTTTTACTACCTCTCAGTATGCATCTCTTTGTATTTCTTTCATTTCTTCCTTTTTCTTGTTCTCTATTTTCCCACCTTGTTATTCCACATTTCAGATTGGCGCAGAGCAGCACTTATAAGTAAGGTATCCTAAAACTGTAAAGTAGCAAATACCATCAGGTTCCCAGCACCTTGCTACCAATTGTACCAAGTTGCATGTTGATGCTAGTTCATGTGTTGTGCCTCCAACATGACTGACTCTGACTTTTATACTTCTAGCCCCATATTTGTTTGTTGGCACGTTTTTATTTGAACTGCTAACATCCAATATTTAGCACTACGGAAGTACAATTTATTACTGTTCAATGAAAGTGGTTAATCAGGGTATTCACCCTAATATCATGACAGTTGCTTAGTAATATCCGAAAAGTGTGATAACTGTCAGGTGGGATATATTTTGGTAGGCAAGTAATATGTTTTGAGGTCTGGCTCGATAGCAGAGCTTTCTGCTGAACATATTGTTGGCATAATTAATATTAATTATGGTAACAATGGGTTTTGCAGACCGGTGTGCCTAGGTCTTGCACACAGGTATGCCTACTGGTACCGATTATTTGATATATGCACAGAGAGGACTTTGACTTCAAACTGTTTAAACTGTGCACAAAAGTACACTCGCAAGTCCTTTGTTCATAATAACCCACACACAGTATGCATTTTGCACGCTGTATCATTAGGTCCTTGTTTACATAACAATAGAGATATGGTACATTTAACTCACCTGTATATCATAATCACATTTGTACGAAATATACCACAATCCAGGTGCATTGTGCTCACTAGTGCATCGCAGTACCCTTATTTTATACCCCAATTTGGGTGAATTGTGGTTACTGGTACATCACAATGCCTTTTGTATTTATTACGACACAACCAGGCTACATTGTGCACACTAGTACACCACAATGTACTTTTTTTTACACCAGCCACTGTCAGTGGCACAAGGTCTCTCTCTCTATCTCCTCTCTCTCACTCTCTCTCTCTTTGAATCTTTTTCTCTCTATATAAATTTCTCTCTAATTCCCTCTCTCTAAATCTCGCTCTTTCCCTAAATATCTTTCTCTCTCTCTCTCTAAGTCTCTCTCTAAATTTCTGATTCTCTCTCTAAATCTCTCTCTCTCAGGGCGTGGCTTGGACGCCGAGGAAGATGGCGGTTTGAAGCGTCTCTCCTCCCGCCACGAGCGTCCTTATCTACATTTGGGACATCTTCCCATGCCTGCAGCGGGGACGTGACCGAAGATTTGTGCATCGGATCACTCCCTGAACATGCTGACCTGATTCCCGTGTCCGGGGCTGCAGCGGATCAAAGGCTGCATCGACTGAGGCTTCGGGCGCTAATGGCGGCAGCGCGGCTGTAGAACGGACGGCGGAGCGCGAAGTGAGCCTTCAGAGGATCACAGCAGAAAACTCGGCAGCGCAAGGAAAGCGGCAGTAGGTGAGCGCGTTTGCGGTCATTAGCGCTCGGGGGCAGACAGCCGACTTATGCCGATCGAATGAGGGCAGTGGGGCCGGCCATGCAGAGACTTCACTGACCTTTACCAAGATGGCGGCCGCCACTCGGTAATTCCTGAGCACCGAAGCAAGGTCTCTCCAAACGTTAGCATTAATTAAAAGACCACTTTTGACGCCAAAACGAGCACTGCTGGCAACAAATTAGACATGTGGGGAAGGATTTAGGCGCACTTCCAGAAATCCAGAAAGAGAGGATAATCGCTGTTCTGTGTGCCTGCAAAACACTCTCTAGTGGCTCAGATGCACGTGTTGTTCACACTGGCTGATGCTTCTGCGTATGGAAACCCAAGTCTGCGGAAAATGAATGAAATGAAATGAAAATGAACACATGAACACAGGAATTGCTCGACATCAACCCACAGGGGGCTCCCTAATGTCCCAGTCTCAGCTAACACCGTGTGCAATGATAAATGAATAAATGGGTCGCTCTACTCCTCAGTTGCCTGCTGCGTAATGCTATTAATGTCAGTGATCTAGGTGCTGGCTGACTAAGCCCCTACCCAGGCTGGTGCTGTCTGCTTTGCGCTACGTGAGTACCGGAAGAGAGCTTTTAAGTTGCTGCCTAGACACCTGAGCATCCCAGAGAAGGTTACAATGGATACCAAAGACCAAGGAACCCTTAAGAGACTTAAATCGGACCACTCGAACCCGGGGTCACCAAACAAGCCAAAGAAAGTCACTCCGGATGCACTGGATATGATACTAAATAGGTTAGACGAGGTGAAAGACTTAGCCAAGGTTACTAAGGAGGAAGTGGTGGCAATCCGTCAAGATATTCGAGACACTAACGCGCGTCTAACAGAGACAGAATCCCGGATCAGTCGCCTGGAAGACATAGAGGTTAAAACCTCAACGGCCTTGAAACACCTCCACATCTCCTCTGACCAGACAACCAGACGACTAGCCGAGTTGGAGGACAGGAACAGGAGAGGGAACCTACGCATCTTTGGAATTCCGGAAGGATCAGAAGATTCGGACGGTTCATGCATCAAGTTCTTGGAATCCTGGTTCACTAAAGCCACAAACATGACTTTCGCAAATCCTCTGGAATTTGATAGGGCACATAGAGTCCCAGGAAGAATCACTAAAACACAGAGAGGACCAAGACCCATCGTATGTAAGCCCTTACGCTACCAACATGTGGAGCAAATCCTAGCCTTCGTGAGAAAACACAATCATATTCTATGGAAGGACACCAAAGTCTACATCTCTCAAGACTACAGTAAGGAGACCGTCGAAACAAGGAAGGCTTTCCTCGCCCTTCGTCCGCATCTGTCAGTGAAGGGATACCAATTTGGCTTTGCGGGCCCAGCGAAATACCGGGTGACGATACGAGGATCGGCTCACTACTTTACGGACCCAATGAAGCTCAAACGCATGCTTGAGGATGTGGAAGAACGAGACATGGAGCGCGACATGGAAACTAATAACCCGGATGGTCTATCGGCCTCGGCTTCTGCTTAAGGATACAAGTGACCACGTTAGGTCTCATCATAAAGTTTTCTGTGCTCTGTTGTTATTGAAAGCCTGATGGGCTTATATGTTGCTGGGTTCCTACCGGATAGACCTCAAGTCTACGGATGTACTGGAAGTTTCTTTAATTTACCTCTCTGGTTCAGGCTGGCGTGGCCCAGCTGCTATTGACCTGATCCTCTTGTTTAAAGTTGGCTCGCCTGGTTGGCTCCAATGAGACGATGGCCGGTAATGTATACATTGTAAAGTGTTGTCTAACTCCAGACTTTGGTACACTGTCAGGCTACCCGGAGTAGACCGGATTCATTCTGGCAATACTGTGTCTCTTTGACTATTGATTACTGATGTCCTACTGTTCTCTGTTCAGGTTCTTCGCCACTGATGCGATGACTTAGATTCTACTAGCCACTTCGTGCCTTGATGTGAGATATGTTGCCATAATATCTTTTAATAGGTCATGATGATGTCTTCTCAAATTTCTGCTCGATAATCATAGTTTAGTGTGCACTCAGAAATTATTCTGCCTTACCAGGAAGATATAATGAGTGAGTGTGCTGTTGAACACATGTCGGTTTTGCTGCATTACTTCAACGTTCCACTGCTTGCATAGCCTTTTATATGCATTTTCCGTTATGTATTGCTGTTCCAATGTCTTTAAATGACTAAGTTTGGGCGGGGGGGCTACTGCAGTTTTCCTCACGTCGCCATGCTTCTGTATTACAATTGGGGTGGGTGGGGTGGGGGGTTGCGTGGGGTTGGGAGGGGTGGGTGCTGTGTTCTGTGTTTTGTATTATTTTTCCTTATTTCTCCTTCATTCTCCTTCTCTCTTTTTCCTCTCCTTCCCGTATCACCTCTTTCTTCTCTTACCTGTCTCTTTGCTCTTGACTGGACAAGTTGTATCATGCATGTGATGTGTTTATATATCTATACTCAGACTAAGCGTGCTATATCATCAGGTATCCAGGTATCTGGTGGTGGTTTTCGACTGTATCTCATCTTGAGTGGCAGAACAATATGTCCTTTACATGATGCGCCGAATACCATGTTTTCCCTTGGGTCTCTTGGTACAACCATGACACATACACCATTGTAAATGTCACATAGAACGCTGTCCACTCCACTTGGTACAACCTCTCTTGATCGATTGAAAGTTTTATCCATGAATGTTAAGGGTCTGAATCAACCCGTTAAAAAACAAAAGATATTAGATTATTTGCGGAGACAAAAGGGGGACATTGTTCTGCTACAAGAAACCAAATTGGATGCTAAACAATTCTATACTCTGCGCAACAAGTTTTATACAGAGGTTGTAGGATCAGGTGCACTCGGTAAAAAGAATGGGGTTCTGGTATTATTGTCAAAGAAGTCCAAGGTAGAGCTACTATCGTCCTCGTCAGATGAAAAAGGTCGCTGGGTTACGGTGAAACTCACTAAGGATAACACGGAATTCTTTGTCACTAATGTTTACGCACCTAACACTAATGATTTAGAATTCTGGCAGGATTTAGTCAAACAGATTGCAACGGTTCCTGACACGGCGATACACATAATTGGGGGGGACTTTAATCTTCCGTTTGACCCGACCTTAGATAGGGACTCTAAGTGTACATTCAAGCCAAACAAATCACATAATGCCTTCATCAAACTATGCCAACAATTCCACTTAATTGATGCGTGGAGGATACAAAACCCTACTGATAGAGACTACACATTCTACTCTTCCCCTCACGACTCGTTCTCCCGTATTGACTACATTTTCATTACACAAAATGGCGTAGCAAGGATAGAGGATACTTCAATAGAGCCAAGGGTACTGTCGGACCACTCATGTATATCTCTATCCATCAGTAACATTAAACCATCCCCTAAACAAACGGCCTGGAGACTTAATGAAGAAATCCTACACAAAGAACAGAATAGGACTAAAATCTTGGAGGCTATTAGATCTTATTTGGAGACTAATGTGAGGGGGGACACCTCAGAACTAGTGCGATGGGAGGCCCTAAAAAGCACAATAAGGGGGGTGTGCATCAAAATCCGTTCAGCAATGAACAGGGATTGTAATGCGAAGTTAGAAGGGTTGGAAGCTGAGATAGCTACTTTAGAGAACAAACACCAAATGACAAGAGACCAGGAAACGTTCAATATCATGACCCATAGAAAATACGAATATAACAAGCTAGTGAGCGAAAGAGCGGGAGTGTGGCTGGATAGGAAGCGAAGGTTTAAGCTATGTGAATCTAATAAAGCCGGTAAGAGCCTGGCAGCATACTTAAAATTTAAAGTACAAAGGAATGCTATTAATGTTATCAGGGACTCGGCGGGAGTTGCTCATTCGGACCCTCAAAAGATATCCGAGGTCTTTAAAGACTTTTATGAGGACCTATACGCTAAAAACGAGTTGGTGATGGGGGACAAAATTCAGGAATATCTACAAGAATGTGTTCTACCAAAGTTAAAGCCTGAGGAACAACTCAGTCTGAATGGGCCGATCTTGGCTAATGAGGTGGAAAAAGCGATCAAGGGGTTAAAATGTGGGAAAGCACCAGGTCCGGACGGCTTCACGGCCAAATTTTATAAAAGTTTTGCATCGGACTTGGTTGATCCTCTTCTAAACCTCTTTCACGAATTTACGGAGTCAGGAGAAGTCAAAGGCACGTTGGCAGAGGCAACTATTGCAGTCCTGCCTAAGGACGGCAAAGACCCATCACTTCCAAAGAACTACAGGCCGATTTCCCTGATTAACCTTGATTGTAAATTACTAGCCATGATCCTGTCAGCCCGTCTGCAAAAAGTCCTCCCCACCCTAGTACATCCGTCTCAAGCGGGTTTCTTGAAACATAGACTATCTAGTGATAACACCAGAGTACTGGCCCATGCTCTAGAAAAAGCGAAGCTTTTGACGACCCCCACGGTGGCAGTCACACTGGATGCGGAAAAAGCCTTCGACAAGGTAGATTGGTCCTACCTTGAGGCAGTTTTACGCAACTTCAACCTAGGAGAGACGTTTACTAAACTCGTAATGGCTTTGTATGCCGGCCCCACTGCTAAGGTCAGAGCGGGCGGCTCCTTCTCTTCCTCTTTCTGCCTAAAACAAGGGACGAGACAAGGCTGCCCACTATCGCCTTCTCTGTTCTTATTGGCAATAGAACCCTTTCTGTGGCATATCAGACACAATGAAGCCATTGCTGGGGTTCCATTTGGTGATTGCACTGTAAAATTGACTGCATACGCCGTCGATGTCCTGATCTTGTCGGAAAAAGCTGACGAGGCTATCCCGGCCTTGATGGACACAATTGAGGGGTTCTCTAGAGTCTCAGGATATAAATTAAACAAGGATAAAACAGAGGTTAAGTTACTAAACAACATCGGGGATAAAGGAATTCTGGGAACATCTGGCCTTACCTGGCAACCGAAAGCTTTTAAATATTTGGGCCTAGACTTTGAGAAGGACTTGATTACGACTCTGAAGTTAAATGAAGACTCAACATTAAAAAAGATTTCCACTTTGCTAGACAGTTGGTCACCAAAATTCTTGTCCTGGTGGGGTAGGGCTGAGACTCTAAAAATGATGTGCACGCCTCTAGTTAACTACCTGGCTAGCATGCTCCCCATGACTTTCTCAGACGAATTTATTAAGAAGGTGGACAAGCTGTTCGGAGAGTTCCTATGGCGAGGGAAAAAAGCCAGGATATCACTTAAAAAGCTGCAGCTAGCAAAAGATAAGGGCGGCCTGGGCCTGCCCTCGTTTAGGAACTACCAAACGGCTTTCCTCTGTAAGCAAGGGGCCCTTTGGTTGGTTGAGGATACATCCTACACTCCAGTATGGCTAACTATTGAACGGTCATTAATAGCAGATGCACCCCTCTCGTCTCTCCTCACCATGGATCTGGCCCATATACCTCACTCCAAATACATCCTTCTAAATACCAGAAGAGCACTTCTCCGACTTGACCAGTATCATAAGACTGCTCTGGTGATTAAGAGATCCACCCTACTCTCACTATGGCATAACCCTAAGATCCGGATAGAAGGGAAAACCCTTTACTGGGAAGTGTGGGCTGGAAAAGGTATACACATAGTGAATGACCTCTATGATAATGGCAGACCCCTGCCCTTTTCGACATTGCAAGAAAAGTTTAGCTTACCACCCATAGAATTTTACCAGTTCCTAAAACTGAAGGCCGCTATCTCCAAATGCCCCCTCAACACAGACTTACCCTGGCTTGTGTCCCGGCTACGAATACTATACCATGCTGACCATTTTGTATCAAGAATATATAAATTGCTCCTCCCCCTACCCAAGACACCACATAGGCTGACCGAAATTAAGTGGGAAGCGGAACCTAATTCCACAGGCATTGCATTAGACTGGGAGGTGATACACAACACCGCACTGGCAAACAAGATATCCCCGATCCTATGTCAAACGAAATATATGCTGTTAAATAGAGTGTTCTGGACCCCCCAGAGACTGTTTAAATGTAAATTGAGGGAAACGCCTACCTGTTGGAACTGCCATGAAGCTCCTGGTGACTTGGCACACATGTTTTTTCATTGTTCCCTATTACGAACATTTTGGAGTAAAATATTTACATACATCCAACAAGTGCTTGGAATCACGCCTGTCCAAGATTTCATATATGTCATTTTAGGTCCTCTGGAAACACAATTGCCGGACATTCATGACAGGCAATTGCTTGATATTATGCTGACACTGGCGTGCAAGGTCATTCTTTACAAATGGAAAAATTTTGACGAAGTCAACTTCAAAATGTGGCTGGAATGGCTCTCATTTTTAAGAGGGGCAGATAATCCTGCACTGCAGTCAGCCACTTGGAAGCCCTCGAACAAAAAACTCTGGACATCCCTGGATGCGTCATCCTCCCACTTTGAACCACCATGATATGCATCTCAACAATTGACTTTCCTAGACAGTATCTAGGCGGAATTTGAGGTGTTTGCTTTTGGTTTTGTATACTTACTGTATATTCTCCGCTACGCACACAGTGTACCGAGCCTGGGTAAACCAACTACTATTGCCCTATGGATACACCTGTCCTCTCTCTTCTCACCTCTCTCTTCTCTTCTTCTCTATCTTTTCCCTTCTCTACCTCTCTTTCTCTCTCTCCCTTTTCTTATCTTCTTCCCTTGATTTGCTTTTTGATTATTGTAAGTGTCATGATACCAAGAATTTGTTCATTTGTACCTTTAAAGATTTATTGTATTGTCTTTATTTTTATCCTTATTCTTCAATAAAAAAGATTTGAAATAAAAAAAATAAATCTCTCTCTCTCGCTAAATCTCTCTCTCTGAATCTCACTCTTTAAATCTCTCTCTCTAAATCTCTCTCATTTCATATCATTTATTTATTTCGGTTAAAAACAAAACCATAAAAGATGCATGACACACATAATCAATTATACAATACATAAAACAATTGTAAATACAATCTGTGGCTCGGCATCATGTTCGGGGCTTAGTAATTCAAGTCATTAGTATATTTTTCCAACCAAGAAATCTTGTTAAAATATATAAATAACTTAAAACCTAGGCATAAAAGTATAAGAAGTGATACACTTTGTACACAAGTCATTATTTCCTATTCTATATATGGACATGTACATGATTTTGTAAAATTCAACATTATTTCTACATGGCATACCTATGTAAATGTTTTAAAACTAGAGGAATAAATGTATGGTTTCATTATTTAGCATTTAGGACATAAAGTCTAGTCTAGTCTGGACACTTGTATTGCGCACATATCACATCCCGAGGGAGTCTCATGGCGCATAAAGTGCATGTGCATCATTATAATCTTAATCCAGCTTTTGATTTTATTAAGATCACATTAAATAGAAACCTACTAACACTGAAAACAATTTTTTGAGATGTGTCTGTCTTCAGTATTCTTTCTGCCTCTGTACAGACTCTAATATTCAAATTATTGCAGATGGGTTTAATCCATTTGCTCCTCGGTTTGCCATACGTAGGACAGAAGAATAAAACATGCACATCGTTCTCCTTTGGTGCGTTTTGACACAGTTCACAAGATTCATTACTATTTCTGATACTATGTAATGCCCAATTTGATGTTGTTTTTGATGGCTAAAATTAGAACACTTGGTTTCTGTCTCCAATAGGTCTAAGCACCTACTTTGCTTACAGCAGGTGGGCGTTGTTTTGGATTTGTGCACATTTGTACGGATTTCCCTTCCTTTTGAATCCTTTTAAGCACTATTTTAGTTTCACTTGATACTGCTCCACACGAAACCTTAATTATATACAATACCACGCGGATGTTTTAACCATCTATCACGGTCTCACTTGCAAGCACATCACCCGCTCTTCACGGGGTCTTCCTACGTTCACACGTGACTCTGGCATATGTCACGCACAACGGCATCTTGGGTTCTATTCCATTTCCTTCTCTTTTTCTGCCCTCTTTTCCCTCGTTGCCCTTTCCTCTACTTTTTGCATATAAATGAAAACTAAAAAATCAATAATTTAATAATGAAGAACTGGAGAAGTGGAGAAGTGTGGCTCAAGTGGTTGGAGCGGCAGACCCTGATGGAGAGGTCTGGCCCGGACCAGGGTTCAATCCCCCGCCTGGGCGGGTCTTGGGCTCAAATTTTCCCGGACCTGACAATTCTCGCCTCGGTGCCTATTCCAATCATGGAGTCCCACTCTGTAACTCTGGGCAATAGCTTGCTTAATCTCCACAACGGCCCCTCGCAGCGGGATGCCTGGCTTTCACCTTGGGGATGCCCAGTAATGGGTTATCTCGGAGGGGAATACCAGGACGGGTTCCCTAAGCAAGCGCTGGGACACTTTCGGGCAGCCATGCGCTCTACAAATCAAATTTCATTTCATTTCAAGAACTGTGGTATATGTATTGGCCATTCTCGCACGATCTTTTGGGTGCTTCCTTTATTAATTGTTAACTTATTTGGCACGCCTGGTACTGCAACTGTTTATACAGGAGTGTCTCATATTGTCTGTACATTCGGCATCATAACAGACGCTTTTATGACACAATATATTTTCCATGCTGTCTCCAGCCATGAAGAATTCAAGGGTTTTACAACCCACTGACGAAACACGTGTTGGCTGGTTTGCTCAGGAACACTGCATTAAAAATTAACTACACCGGTTAAGGACTTCGTCATCTTCATATGTGAAGAAAAGGAGCTGGGTTGTACTGTTTTCTGTACTCTCTTGTGTGTGCATAGGATTTGTTGTACTTTTTATTCTATATTTAATGTATTATATTTATATATATTTAAAAATCGATATTTTGTACAACTATATTTATTATCCTATATTTTTGTACTTTACATCATAAGTATAGGATGACGATATTTTAGACAATTATATTTATGTCACAATATTTTGGTATTAGCGATATTTGTTTTCAGTAAACCAGTGGCAGTACAGTCCTACAGTGAAGAAATATGCTCTTGTCATTACTCCACTTCAGTGACAAGCTCAAGAGTAGAGTCTGCAAGGCTAAGCTTCAGCTGACCAGTCATCAACTTCCAAAAGCACGTTGAGTAACCAGATTGAATAGCATGTAGTGACCTCCACTTCGTTCCAAGCCACCCTGTTGGCACCACGTTGTGCATTTATCAGGGCCCTTTTATATGCATGATTGCTTTTCCGTCACTCTCAGGTGCTCATGGGGAATAGGTCATGCTTTGCCTTTGTGCAAATTGAATTAAACCATCCATTATCACATGTGGTTCTGACCTTTCTTCTTTCTGTAGGGGATCCCATTGAGATCACCAGAGCTATCAATTACATCAAGAGGCCTGGTATCACAATCAAGTCAGTAAGAATGTTATCTGTGGAAGTAAAACATGCATCTGCTGTAAAGTAGAAGTATGACTTATGAGGAATAGGAACGTTTTGCCGCTCATTGTAAATTAAAGAAGTGTAACTTGAGGCGCTGTGAAAATTCTAATAAACAGGCTTGTCCTGTTATCCCTAGTTCATAAATATTTTGTCTCTAGCATGTGTGCTTTAAGTGCTTGAAAGATTCCAGTGTATTATTTCATTCAATTCTTTAAGAAAACTGAGAAATTAAACCATACAAGGGCTTTACTCGCTCAGCATAATGCAAAAAATAAGTCCTATCCAAGTTAACAACAGGGCTTGTAATTTGGAGGTTGCAAGGTAGCACACGTCCGAAGACCCTTTCCCAAACCCAATAGAAATACCCAAAGTTGTTTTAAATGTTTCCAGGTTGGTTGTTAAACCTATGCTGTGATCATTTCAGACTGTGGAATTAAAAGCTTGTGAGTCTAAATTCATATAGTCTAAGACTATTCTATTGGATTAATCTGGTTTTAAAACAGGAAAAATGCTGTGATATTGCAATTGATATAAGATTGTATTTAGAGCATGCTTTGTTTCTGTCTTCAGAAGATTTTGAGTTTGTATTCGTGGCACACTCCCCAGGAAATAACACGTGGAATAGAATCTTTATCCCATACCGCTTAATTTCTGTTAAAGCTGAGGCTTTTTTCACAGCCCACTCTCTTGAATATATTTCAGCCGCAGCCGACACAGGCAAACACGGCGGGGTGGGGTAGGAAGTAGACAGACAATGGAATATGTATAATTAAATAAATAAAGAATACCTATTCTGTCGTTTGTGGACTCCCCTTCTGCTGCGCCTGTCCCGCCTCACCGCGCTTCCCTGTGCCGGTCGCTATTGATATCATCAGGTACCAAGTAAGAAAAGGCTACATCGATCACCTCCTCCTCGCGGGGCGCTTCCCTAATAAAGAATGGAGGCCGTCCTCTACAAGGATGATGCCGTAAGCATTAGATAAGTGAGGCCAGAATAATACGTTAATTGTGTGCTGTGTGTCAACCTCAATTTGAATCCTTACTTCATAAACCCAGTTTGGAGGGTTTAAATTTCCATCTATGGTTTTAACCTCTTTATATTTTTCCGTTGGTTTTGACATCAGAAACGAGTCTTGTCCGCTATTGTCACTTCTGTTACACTGACTCAAAGTGCTATTGTCCAAGTCCTGTTCCACAGAAATATCCATAGTTTGCACATCATGTTTTTTTAGCTAGTCTAGCTACTTTCTTCCTTTTGAAATATGTCTTGGAGTCAGAACCTTTGTCTTCCATTTTCACTCTATCCTTTGGTTCACATTCTGGTTTACCATTCTGCTTGCTGTACTGTTCTTTTCTGCGGTACTCGGTCCCTCTCTATTCTCTGTCCTATTACTTTCAGAGTCCTGAAAAGAACACGACGAACGGATATCAGAATACTGATACCGATCCGGCTTTTTTATTTTTCCATGGTCCCTCAAATTGTAACCCCCTGTATTGGACCTCTGAGTTGGCAGAGATTCAGCCCATTTTTATTTCTCATTCTGTACTTCTTTTTACGTTTGATGTAGTCATTTCATTACTGGAATTCTAGGTCTCAGATTTGGCTTTGAGATGTGGTGTAACGTCCTGTAAATCCTGGGTACAGATTTCTAAGTGTTAGATATTATCTCTAGTAGCTCCCATTCACTTTCTTGAATGGGATTCGCTGCCAGCCTCTGGCAAACTGCCAAAGCAGCTGCTTATCTCTGAATGTTACTTAGTATGATTGAGGAAACAATTTCAAAATTTCCCATTCATTGTATTCCTAGATCCGGAGCCATTGCAACTCTGTGCTCATCTTGTACTCATCTTACTACATCTGGAAGAGCAATTAATAAAGATGGTCCATGAGTACTAATATAAATACACAGAAATATATTTCCCCAGTTGGTGCAATTCTCTATATGTGGCGCCATCACCAGAGAAGACACAGTGGGCCTGATTATAATGACAGTTGGAATGACCGTCCGACCGACATGGCCACTGGGAGATTCCGACTGACTCAACCTCAAATTCTCCGACTGCCATATTATGATATACACCAGGCAAATTTCTGACCATGTCGGTCGGCGATGACTCCGACACGACCTCGTCGGTTGGAAACGAGTTCGATCTGACCTCGTCGGTCAGAAAGGCTGTTCTATAGGGATTCCAAATCCGCAAATGCATTGATTGTACTGCTGAGCAGATTATGAAGCATCTGACGCGGTTGCAGTTCCATGGCAGCCTGTCAGCCACTTGGCAAGTGTAAATCACAGAAACTGATGCTAACTAACACAACACCAACCATAGTATGCCCCCATAAAACTACACAGCTGATGTCAATTCATGGAGTAGACACACTTACCAATCCACCTATAAAAGAAAAAAAATTACCTGACTATGATCCTGTGCTATCACAATCCTGCAGAGTCTAACAGAGCACATTGCTGTTTCTACTTACATACACTGCAGCCATACCTTCACACCTTCACACACCCCAATTGCATCACTCACTGCACATTTCACTTATTTTTTTTTTTTGGTTCCTTCTTGTTCTGCACACCTCTTCGGACCCACACTCACTAATTCTCACTGACAAAAAAGAGGCAGACACTTTTCTCAGATGAGGAGTTGACAGTGCTTGTGGATGAAATCCTCAGAGTAGAGCCACAGTTATTCGGGACCCAAGGCGAACTAACTTTCATCACCCAGAAAAACCTGATGTGGGACTGTATAGTCAACAAGGTGAACGCTGTAGCCAGCACCCTGCGTACAATGGAGGGTACCAGGAAGATGTTGTACGATGTCCACAGGAGGGTCAAGTTCATAGTCAACAGAAACCACCGGGTCCCACAGCGGACTGGTGGTGACCCTCCCAAGCCACCCGTACCCTTTACTGCCTGGGAGGAGAAGTTGCATGCCACAATTCTGCCTGAGAGCTTTTCTGGAATACCAGAAGGAATGGATTCTGGTAAGTGACCACCAAACATCAGCCACAAGTCAGCCATAACACCTTACCACACAGAACTGCAATGGTCCAAGTTTTGTAATTATGCCTTTTTGGAAATAAAGCAGTAGCCAAAGTATTGTAGATGTGTAACTAATGCGTACAACCAGTATACCTGCACTGAACATCCAAAATTACTCAATCACATTTACAGATGTCTACATGTAGGCTGTCAGAGAATACCCATGTAACCCATCATGGCACCAACAACATCTGTCAACATTTCCACAAACTAGCGTTAACTAGAGTTAGTAGTTACCAGGTATGTAATGCAAACCACTTCATAAAGTAATTAGATCTCCCTAAAGGAAAGGACTATACCTACCATCAGCACTCATACTCCAACTAAGAACAACAGACTCCTGTGTAAGCCATCTCTCCTTGCAACTTCCGCTCACTGGTATTAAGCAATAGGCCCAGGTGGGCTGGCTGGGAGGAGTACTCAATGCACTGACCACAAATCCCAGCAGGCATTTCACTCCAAGCTACATCCCCCTCTGTCAGACATCTTGCTACTGCACTCACCCTCAATGTCAGGAAGCAATATGCCCAGGTGGGCTGGCTTGGAGAAGTACTCACTGTACTGACCAAAAATCCCAGCAGACCTTTCGCTCCAAAGTACATCCCCCTCTGTCAGACATCTTGCTACTGCACTCCCCTCACTGGCAGGAAGTAATTGGTCAAGCGGGAGGGGGGAGTAGGAGGAGTGTTAGAAAAGACCACAAGTCCCAGCAGGCCTCCACTCTAAACTACACCCCCCTCTGTCAGCCATCTTGCTACTACACTCACCCTCACTTACAGGAAGTGATTGAGGTAGAGGGGTTGGTAGAAAAGACCGCACATCTCAGCAGGTCTACTAATACAAGTTCACAGAAACCTGTGATGTACCTCCAAAGCCATTTCCTTACATCTCACTATGGACTGTATGGTAAAATTCACTGAGCTGTGTATACACAATGCTATGCACATACACGGATGTCTACTTAAGTTGAGGTACCCCATTATCTTGTGGAGGAAAGCATGAGACCATCACTCACAGCATGACTACATTATGTTGGAATTTACACAAACTGTTAAGGGTCAGGCTGATACTTCAATGTGTCTGGTGAGACATAGACCATGCATAGCACACATGGATAACAAATAACACTAATAATAGATCAGTATTATGTATTGCAAATTTTGTAGATGTTGAGCTCACTAATCCTCAAGTGTCATCCACAGAGTGTCAGGGACAAGTCAATGTCAGTAGACATGTACAATCACATAATTGACTGTGTAACATCTGTACCTAAGGGCATTCTGTAAACACCTTCATGCAGACTGAAGAAAGCAGCCTAGTTTAGACTTCAACCCTGAATGAGCTCCCCAGCAAAGAAGACTCACCCTGACCCTTGGATGAGGAGAAAGAACCTGGCCAATCAGGTTTGGCTTGGCAGACGGCACCAGCACATCTAGTGGTATCCACTGCGACATCTCCCACCTCAGCTACCAACACACAGCTGACCCCTACCACAACAGTTACACCATCAACCTCGGGCGATAACACCACCACGGCTACACAGTTCACTCTGGATTTGACGGACACAAACCCAGTCAATGAGGAAGAAGGATCTACTTTGACTGTACTGGCGCAAACTTTTCCTTTGTGGAGGAAATGCTGGTGGGAGGGGATGTGTGGATCCCAGTAGCCAAACAGCTGGTGCCACTGATGCCCATGCCAACTTCTCCCGGGTACTTGATGCCTATGAGGGGTACCAGGGAGCAATGGGCTAGGTTTTAGAACACCTCCAGAACATTTATTTATTTATTTGTATGCTTGTATAGCGCAGGACTCGACCCCCCAAGGGGTATCTCCGCGCTTGTGTTCATCTAGGGTGCCCAAGATATAGATAGGCGGTGCACAGAATTAGGATGTCAGGAACAAGTGTGTTTTAAGAGATTTCCTAAAGGCCTGAAGGTTGGTGTTTTGCCTCATTGTGAGGGGGAGCGTGTTCCAAAGGGTGGGACCCTTGTATGACAGTGCTCTGCCTCCCTGTCTAGCCCTCCTAACATGAGGGATCTGAAGTAACAGTTGATTACTGGAACGCAGGAGACGTCCAGGCTTGTAGAGGTTGAATTTTTCAGCCAAATATTTAGGGCCCGAGCCAAAGAGGCTTTTGTGTATTATACAACAGATTTTAAATTTGACCCGTTGCCGAATGGGCAACCAGTGAAGTTTATCCAGGAGGGGGCGTGAGGGTGACCTAGCTGGAGCATTGAGGACCAGTCTTGCGGCAGTATTTTGAGCGACTTGTAGTCTGCCAAGCTGTTCCTCATTGGAAGATATAAAGAGGCCGTTACAATAGTCCAGCCTGCTGACCACAAGGGTCTTTCTGTAACTGTCAGGCAAAAACGGGAACACGCGCCTAAAGAGTCCGATGACCCGAAAGCAGGACCCGGTTACCTGGTTTGCGTGTTCTTTCAACAACAGTGCCTGGTCTAACCGCACCCCTAGATTCTTCACCACCTGCTTAGGACATGGGATCGGTCCTAAGTCCAGTGGCCACCATTCTGGTGACCACAGAATGGGGGCCTCCCCAAAGAGCATGACCTCAGTTTTGCCCACATTACATTGAAGGCAACTAGAGGCCATCCAATCAGACACCGATCTCATACCTTCAGCAAAGGATTGTTTAATTGCAGGTGTGAGGGTCTGGAATTGAAACAAAAGCTAAGTGTCGTCAGCATACGACACTGGGGTGAACCCATACCCTCGTACAATGTCAGCCAGGGGGGCCACATACACATTAAAGAGTGTATTGCTTAGACATGAGCCTTGTGGGATCACCTTAGTGAGCTCCCTAGAGATGGAATAATGGGAGCCCAATCTGACACCTTGTGAGCGGCCCAAAAGAAAACTCTCAAGCCAGGACAGAGCCAAACCTCCTATCCCCACCTTCCGCAGACGACCGAGAAGAATATCATGTGATACCGTGTCAAAGGCAGCGGACAAGTCTAACGGCACAAGAATCATAGAGCCCCCTCTATCCTGTGCCATCTTGGTGTTATCGGTCACGGAGAGAAGGGCTGATTCGGTGCTGTAGTTGGGTCTAAACCCTTATTGAGTATAGTCAAGACCTCCCGCTGCCTCGATGAAATTAGATAAATGGGTATTCACATGTTTCTCGGTCATCTTGCTTAGATAAGGCAAAAGGGAGATGGGGCGGAGGTTGGAAAGGTCAGTCCATGGCAAAGCTGCGTTCTTCCGGATGGGATTCACCACAGCTTTTTTCCATTCTTGGGGTACTTGTCCCTCCTTGAGGGAGAGATTTATTACTGACTGAATCTCGGGCCAGAGCAGATTACCTAAAGAGGCAACCATTTTAGCAGTTAGAAAATCCGCAGGGGACCCTGTTTTGATTTGACTAATTAGGGAGGTGACATCAGAATGACTAACCTCCGGGAACGCAATTAGCGAGCCACTATTATGTATTAATGACAATGGGGGAGCAGTAATGACGTTACTCCTTAGTCTAGTGGCCTTCGTGATTTTTTCATAAATCAACTCTATTTTATTCTCGAAAAACAGAGAGATATCATCACAGAGAGATTGGGAGAAGTCATCAGGGTTCTCACAAGCTACCGGTTTCACAAAGGTCTGTAGAATCTTATAGAGTTCTTTCGAGGAGTTGCCCGCTTCTGCCAACTATGAGGTGAGGCAGTTCCTCCTGGCCAACCTGATACATTTATGATAGGTAGACAAAGCATCAGAGTATGCTTTCTTGCTTTCCTCAGTGTGGGTTTTCCTCCATATTTTCTCAAGTTTTCTGCACCCCTGTTTCTCCAATCTAAATTGTTCATATACCATACCTCTTGTTTGGATGTGGGATACTGTTTGTGTAGTTTCAGAGGAGCCAACAGTTCGACCGCCTCTGAAAGAGCTTTGTTAAACTTAGATAAAGCAGACTCCACATTGTCTGCCCCTGAGATAATGGGTTTCTTTCATACCCTCTGTAGTTCCCCCGCTATCACCTTGTCCCCTTGTCTGCGCCAGAGGGCAGGGAGAGAGGGCTTTTGGTTCTACTTGTCCAGGCCTAGAAGATAAAATTCGGCCATAAAGTGGTCTGACCAGCTCACTTGGGTCGTCGGTCAGCACCGAATTTTGGGGCAGTTGTAGAAGACTAAATCTAGGGTGTGTCCCCCTATGAGCGTAGGGCCAATATTCTGTATTTCAAGCCCTAGTAAAGAAAGATCGGAAAGCAGAGCCAATGTGTCAGGGTGAGTGGGGATATCTACATGGATGTTGATATCTCCCAAAATAATAAAATCTTCTTTAGCCTTAAAATGCGGAGCCAATAGTTCCGTTAGAGAGAGTGTAAAGCCCGTACTGGGCCCAGGAGGGCGATAAACCAGTGCTCCCTTCCAGTGGGCTTTTGACCCCGAACTGATCTTAAAGATCATAATTTCCATCAAAGAACAACTCCAGGCGTACCAAGACCAAAGACTCAATCACTTCAATGAGTAAATGGACAAGGTCGTAGGGGTGCTGAGCAGGGCTGGACTGGCCATAAAGGGCACAGGGCAGTTCCCTGGTGGTCCGCCAGGGTGGGGTCTGGTTTTGGGCCCCTGGGGGGCGATTTCTGTTACCGGGGGCAGGTAATGTCGGCCCCTGTAACAAAACCGGCCCTAGCAAACTGCTCAGCCCCACCCACCTGCCCCCCTCCCCCCCCCCCCCCCCCCCCCAGGAGGGCTGGCCGAGCAGTTTGTCAGGGCCAGTTTTGGTTCCCAGTCTGGCCCTGGTGCTGAGGTTCCACCCTCCACTAGGTATTTGCACTCACAGTTCCACCCTCCACTAGGTATTTGCACTCACAAGTACCCCTCCCTGTGTGATGTCTTCAGCTGTGCCATCATCTGCGCAAGCCACTAGGAGGGACGCTGAGTCTGGTGGAGAATCCTCAGTACCCCAGGAGCCTGTAGTTGTTGCCCCGCCTAACGTGGGGTAGTTGTCCAAAGAAAGATGAGGGAGGGTCAGGTGGCAAAGCACAGCCCCCAGCCAGTAAAAAAGGTACACCTGATTTCATTCATTGTGCGCTAACCATTCACTTTGTTGACTATTTATACCAAATGTTCCACATCAGATGTTACGTTATGTTAAAATGTTTTATAAGATACTTTTGAAAAGCACTTTGACAACTAATGTGATTTTGGTGTCTTTATTCCACCAATCTTAGTTAGACAATTTTAGAAAAACACGATCGACATTTACGTCATGTCAAACATGGAAAAACTCTTAATTAGGAGAATTTACAAAAACATGAAAACCAAAAGTACATTCAACAGTTAACAGGTACAGACCAATAAAATGACAGTACATGTACAACAAACAATGACCAGTCCAAGTTTGAAAACAAGTGGCGGCAAAAATTATTTACAGCATTTAAAAAATACTGCCAGCCGCAACAAGCTAGCCTTAAGTAGAAGCGGTGCAACAGGCTGATTGCCTTGTTTGCACCCAGGGTTACTCTGTATGTTCAATTGCTTTTACGACTAGCTGGTGAAGGTCAACGCGTTTCTGAACCCTTAATTTCTTAAGGGTTCTACTCGGGACTGGGACTTGGTCAGACTCAATTCAAATCAAATCAAATCAGGGACAGTTGTATAGTGCACACATCACTCAGCAAGTCTCGTGGCACTTGCAGATGGCTCTGCTGGAGATGCTAGCTTAACTATCAAATAGCCATTACTTAAGCTTCTTACGAAAGCAGTTATGGTCAGGGATGGTGCGTAAGTATGAAGGAATTTTGTTCCGTGATGCCGGCGCGAGAAAGGAGAAAGACCTGCCTCTTTTTCTGGTGGTGCGAATTCTGAGGGGGGTAAGCAATGATTAATTACTGGGTCTGAGCAGGGGGGGCGCTAGAGGGCGCACAAGCGGAATGGCCGCTTAGTATCGCAGCTCCCGCTCCTTGGGACATTATCCTGCTGTTATCCTCTGCCACAGGGTCCACATCAGCTTACATTCCAGGCGATTCACGGCAGGACACTTGTCTCTGCCCTCGGTCCAAGTTTGGTGCC
Organism: Lissotriton vulgaris; assembly: GCF_964263255.1. Classification (NCBI taxonomy): domain Eukaryota; kingdom Metazoa; phylum Chordata; class Amphibia; order Caudata; family Salamandridae; genus Lissotriton; species Lissotriton vulgaris. The sequence goes on along the minus strand of NC_141691.1, from coordinate 1,725,738,350 downwards.
GCTGGGAGAATTGGAGTCAGAGCGGTACCTCATTAGAATATTGCAGACGACGGCTCTGGTGCGGTTGAGTGCATGCGGCCGGCCCTGCAGACCTACGCTGGGCCGGGGATCACCACGAGGAACTAGGCCTCTCTCCTCAGCGGCTGGCGGACCCCTGGACGACTCACCGCCGGTGGACCTGAGGCGGAGGTAAGGGGCGGCCTGCCCGGTGCTACGGGGACCCTCCCTGCCCCCCCCCCCCCTGCTGCTCTCGCTGCCCCCGTAGGGGAAACTGCTGCTCCCTCCGTTGCTGGCGGACCCCTGGACGGCTCATCGCCGGCGGACCTGAGGCGGAGATGGGGGGCGGCCTGCCCGGTGCTGCGGAGACCCTCCCCGCCCCCCCCCCCCCTGCTGCTCTTGCTGCCCCCGTCGGGGAAACTGCTGCTGCCTCCGTTGCTGCGGGCTGCCGGGGGGCGGCCACTACACAGCCTGCCTGGTCCCTGTGAGGGGCCGGGCCCGATTGGTGATGGGCGGCGCAGGCCATTATACTGCTCGGCGGAGCGGCTGCCTGTCAGGCCTGGACCCTCGAGCCTGCTGTCGATCCTACATCGGATCTTTGCCGGCCCTAGCTGCTCACTTTGTGCCAGTTCTTGGGACGCTACCCCTCGCTGCAGAACAGCCGCACCTTCTGAGGGGAGAGGGCTGGGGCCCTTCCACGCTCCCCACCTCCTCACCGGACATTGCTCTGCTGTCTCCTGGCTGTGCTGTGCGGGGCGGACCTGCTGCAGGCGCCCCAAATTGGCCGCCGCACCTGCGGGGCACACCCCCACTGCGCCTCGGCCTTCCTGCCTCTGACACTTACCTGGACCTGCCGCGCCGCCACTCTCCGCAGCAGTTTTCACGGGCCGGGCCCCACCACCATCGCTGCTGGACCTTCGCCGCCCCCTTTTTGGCCACTGGACTGCGCAGGGCCTGCGCCTGGATCCTTGTTGAACTCTCTCGACACTGCCCTGCATACTGGTGACAGTGCCCTAGATCGAAGACCCGTAGTGCTACAGCACTTTACGCTCCTGGGGTGTCGTGTCCCAGCACCACCATGGTGCGCCCAGAGAACCGCCAGACCAAGCTCAGCTTTGATGCTGCGAAGAAGGGCGCGAAGTCAACGCAGTTGGACACGGACCCTAGCACGTCCTCCCTGAGGGCCGCCGCCTCCTCAGCTAAGGACGCCGACCTGTCCAGCCTGATACAGGAGATGCGACAGGGCTTCGCCACTGTTGTAGAGAAGGTTGATGGTGTCACCGCACGGCTGGACGCACTGGTGCACAAAGTAGACCGACATGAGGAACGCATCACGGCCGCGGAGCAACGCATCTCCGATACCTCGGACGTGGCCACGTCTCACACCACTCAACTTTCCAGGATGGACAACCTCCTCCGGATCATAGCGGCAAAAAATGAGGATTTGGAAGCCCGTAGTTGCCGTAACAACATACGGATCACCAATGTGCCGGAATCCACAGATACGGGCAGGATGGAGCTGTACGTGGAGAAGCTGCTCAAGGGGTCCATCGGCGAAGACGCTTTTTCACCTCAGTTTATTGTTGAGAGGGCGCACCGCTCCTTGGCACCTATGCCCAAGCCTGGCCTGCCACCGCGCCCTATCATTGCTCGGCTGCTGAATTACCGAGACAGGGACACAGCACTCCGAGCGGCCCGGTCTCAAAGGTCGCTGCAATACAATGGAGTCACCTTCTCCATCTACCCGGACTTCACGCCAATGGTGCAGGAGGAGCGGCGTAAGTTCCTGCCGGTGAAGAAAAAGCTACGTGAGGCGCAGGTAGATTATGCGCTCTTGTACCCTGCAAAGCTACGCATCACTCATCAGGGCAAGCAACGGTTCTTCACCAACCCACAGAAGGTAGAAGACTTTCTCAAATCGCTCCGGAGGGCGCGCAGGGAGGACCGAGATGTGGAGGAAAACCGCGACGAAGCAGACTTGTCCCCGGCGCCTCATGAAGACTGACTGCGGGTATCCGCTGCATTGCGCAACCTACCTGCGGCTACTTGTGACTTTCCCGAACATTGATGCACAGGCGCGAGAGACCGAAAGGACAGCGACCCTGCATGGACTCTTCATCCCTGTGGTAACGTAACCCAAGGACCACTTTCCTGGCCCTAGTCTCCACCGAGGGCGGCACAGATACGAGGCTGGGGTCTAGGAAGTGGCTGTGCGTTCTCTATGTCTTACCCCCACTGGGAGATCCCCTTTGACTTGCTGGCGTTCCAGCTGTTCATGTTACTTGACTTGGGGGAGGGGGGAGGGGGGTGGATTGTTGGGTGGGACTGCTTGGCTGCTGGCATGATTGGGATGCTGGGGTGGGTGGTGGGATGGGATGTTAATTTTTTTCTTCGAGGCAATCATCTCTTGGACTGCATGCTTGAACTCTACCTTGGTGTGCGCACTGGTGCTGGTGGTGCGGGGGTGATTTATTTATGCTGCCCAGGGCGGCATTGTGCTGGCTTTTGTTGTGTCATCCATGGCCGCTCCGGTAGCTAACGCACAATTAACTTGTTTATCCTGGAACATAAGAGGGTTGAATAATGCCAGAAAGTGTTGAGATGTCATTGCATACCTTGATAGGCATCACGTGCTAGTCGCTATGCTGCAGGAAACACATTTGTCACCACAGGGCGGTACATCATTTGCGAGTAGGTGGGCTGGGGAGCGAGTCTTCTCCTCCTATTCTACCTATTCGAGGGGAGTCGCTATCCTTATTGCCCGCAGGGTCCCTTTTCAGAAGTTTGGAGACCTACTTGACGGAGAGGGCAGATATGCGCTTCTGTGGGGCAGGATAGGCCGCGACACTGTCACATTTGTATCCATGTATGCGCCTAATGTTGACACACCAGCTTTTTTCACTACACTCTGGGGCAAAATTCTCTCTATTGCATCGAAACATGTGGTTTGGGGAGGGGACTTTAATCTGGCGATGCAACCACAGCTAGATAGGGCGGATGGGGTCAGCATCTATAAGGCCAAGGCAAGGGAGGCGCTGGAGGGCACCGTTGAGGAGGGCGGACTACTGGACGCCTGGCGACACTTGCACCCCCTGGGGCGGGAAGGCACGCACTTTACATCATATACCGGAACCTGGGCACGTTTAGACTACTTTCTCATCACAAAGGATGTTGCTGTGGAACTGGTGGGGGTCCGTCACTTGCCGCGGACATACTCTGATCACAGCCCTGTCTTGCTACACTGTCGTACACCAGGCTGGGACAGTCCTCGGCTGCAGTGGCGACTTCGCCCTGATATCCTCCTTGATAACCTATTTCACACTGAGCTAGGGGAAGAGATAGCGGATTTCTTCACTAGGAATAGGGGATCGGTAGACTCTGTTGAGCATATATGGGAGGCATTCAAAGTTACAGTCAGGGGGTATTGCATATCCAAGGGCCATGGTGTCCTACGCACAATCCTTGCATCTATCCGCACATTGGAGAGAGACTTGCGGGATTTAGAACTTAGGATGGTGTCCAACCCCGACCCAGGTCTGCAGGCCACCTTTAGGGAACAGCTGTCGCGTTATGAAGAGGAGGCTGCGCGAGAAGCAAAGTTTAGGGGCAAACACTGGCGGGCCCGCAGATATTGCGAAGGGGACGGGCCCGGGAAGGCACTTGCCGTGATTACACAACCACCGCGAGCTCACAACACCATATTAGAACTCACCGACACCTCTGGCACTGCTGTTCGAGACTCAGACGCGATCCTCGCTACTTTTGTGGCGCATTACCATTCACTCTACACTTCCACGGTAGGGCCTGATGCATCCTATACTGACTACCTAAGCGACGTCGCACTGTGTTGGCTTAGTGACGGCGATAGGGAGTTCCTCGCGGCTCCGTTCGAGCTAGACTAGGTGCGAGAGGCCATTATGTCCCTCAAGAATGGCAAAGCCCCAGGGCTCGACGGTATACCAGCCGAATTCTACAAAGCTTACATCGACATTATGGCCCCGGTACTCAGCGAGGTCTTCTCGGAATCACTATGCGACGGGGTGCTCCCCTGTTCCATGCGCGAGGTGGTGATCACATCCCTCCTTAAACCCGGTAAGGACCCCAAATCCTGTAACTCCTACCGTCCGCTCTCCCTCCTCAATTGCGATGTCAAGATCCTTGCCAAGGTCTTGGCCACCCGGCTGTCGTTGTTAATGACCAGACTTGTACTTCCCGACCAGTCCGGCTTTGTGGCAAGCAGGTCTACTTCCCACAACCTTCGCACGCTCTTCTCCCTGCTCCGCACGGTGCACCCTGACACACCTGTGGCGGCCGTTTTCCTCGACGCGGCCAAGGCTTTCGACTCCGTCGAATGGCCATACCTGTTCTCAGTGCTGGCTAGCATGGGATTTCCTAAATTATTTATATCCTGGGTCCACCTGCTGTATACTCGCCCTATGGCAAGAGTACTGATCAACGGTCATCTATCTCAGCCCATCGCATTGACCAGGGGTACGAGACAGGGATGCCCTCTCTCTCCCCTATTGTTCGCCATAGCTGTCGAGCCTCTTGCCTGTCGACTGCGCCAATTACATCGCGGCGGCGCAGTACAATGCTTGCAGCGCCAGATTGATGTGTCCCTCTACGCGGACGATATCACACTTTATGTCAAACATCCCGACGTATATCTTAATACGTTACATAGGGAGTTTGTATTGTTCGGCGGGATGTCTGGTGTCCATATCAACTGGTCCAAGTCGCAGCTCTTCCCCCTGACCGATGCGGTGACCGATTTCCCCCTCGATTACCCACTTGAGTGGTGTCAATCTGACCTCCGCTATCTTGGGATAAACGTCTCACGGGACAGGGACGAGACACTGCGATCCAACTACGGGGTGGCGATAACCAACCTGATCGCTTCAGTGGACCGCTGGATCACCCTACCTCTATCCATGGCCGGGAGAGTGTCGCTCATAAAAATGGTGGTGCTCCCCCGCTTTCTGTACTTCTTTCTTAATATACCTTACTACCCTGGCGCTAATTTTTTCCGAACCCTGCGGTCGGAGCTGCGACGGCTCTTCTGGGGTGGCAGGAACCCCCGACTTAAGTGGTCCACCATTACCCTCCCCTATGACAAAGGAGGTTTCGATGTTCCTGATTTCGAAGCCTACTATCAATGTGCGCAGGCGCACTTCGCCTACCACTGGATGGCCCCTACTCCCTTTATGCCGCATGTAGCGGTGGAGGACTGGATCGTACATCCTCTCCCGCTCAATGGCTTGCTTCACTGTCCTGAATCTGCCATCACTACACCACATACGTCAGTCTCCTGCACATTGGACGCATGGCGCCGCATCGCCAGGGGCTTGGCTTGTAAACTTCTTTATTCACCCAAATTACCGCTCGCGCATCACCCTGATCTCACCCTCTTGGGGGAACTGGGCTTTCGAAACCTCTGTGTAAAACTACGAATCTCTAGCTGGGGTGATCTGTTCACCAATGGCATCTTCAAGTCAGCAGACCTGTTCTTTGCTGAACGTGACCGCACTCCCCTAGACCTCTTCTACTATGTGTGGCTGCGGGCGGGGATGAGAGACATACTGCCAGAATTTCCCAACGAACCCGACACCCTGCCACCGCTACACTTTTTATTGAGCTCACAGGACGGAGCCCATCTGGTCTCCGGCCTTTATCGACAACTCAGGGGGGCTGCCCAGATACCGGAATCCAATGCGCGGATGCGCTGGGCTACCGAACTCGCAATCGACATATCAGACGAGCAGTGGCACCGCTGCTGCGCGCTCACATCTCGCATTTCTGCCAGCAGCAGACTAAAGATCATCCATTATAAATACTTGCAGCGAGTATACTACACGCCGGCGAGGAAGCGGCGCTTCGGACTGACTGATGACGACCGCTGTGAACGTTGCCATATTGCTGGTGCTGACTTCCTTCACTTGGCGTGGGCTTGCCCTCGGGTGGCGACCTACTGGCAACAAGTGCTGGATGCACTTGCTGAGATGGTTGAGGAGCCCGTGCCACCTGATCCATTGGTGGCCCTGCTTGGGGATTCTGTGCGCTTTCCCAGGTCCTGCCGAAAATTCATTGACACTGCACTCCTGCTGGCCAAGAGACGAGTGGCGTGCCGGTGGGGAAGGGGCAGAGCGCCCAAATTTAAGGACTGGCTGGGCGACCTGACTTATTGCCAAGAGCAACACGCGACATTTGCCGAACTGTTGCCTATTTCGTGTCGCCCCGGTGACATTTGGGATCCACTGGTGCGGTACCTACTTACGCGCTCTGAAGACACGAACCCGGCAGGTGACCAACCCATCATAGATTAGTACACTGCTCCAATGCTGGACCTGGCTGGGGATCCTCTTCCGGCGTGCATGCCTCCTCCTTGTGCTTTCCAGGGGGAGTACCCCCCAATTCCGAACACTGTGCACTTGTTGACCCCCCCCCCCTCACCCAGACCCCACGCGAAGCCCACACCATGGCTGTACTAACCTGGAATGCCATTACTCCCTCTTACTTACATGCGGACCGTATGTGCCCTACCCCCCCTATGACATGACACCCACTGCAGGCTGACCCTCTGGGACTCCATACCTACCTTGACTTCTGGCTTATAGAGACCCTCTTGCTGGGGCGACTGGGACTTGCACACACTCACATATACACCTCTGCACACATAGCATGCCACACCTGCTCACTGCTGCTTAATTCACCATGTAGCATGACTTGCCTCTTCGTTATTACATTGTTGGGTTGTTATGTTAAGATGTTGTAAACCCTCAAAAAACAGAAACGGAGAGGGAAGAACTCTCTTTTCTCTCCGATGAAAAACACTGTTCTGCTGCTGTTCCTCCTTTTCTGCCGTACCACATCGGCGGCGCTACCCCACTTCATTTCTTCCATGAAATGCCGTCGGGCCTCCGGGATGCCGACACTAAGGCTGTGTACACTTCTGCGCCTATTTGCTGCCGGCCTCCGGGTTGTGGGCACGACAAGCTGTGTGACACGTCTTTAATTATACAATAAAGCAGATTTGAACTCCAAAAAAAAAAATTACTGGGTCTGAGCACCCTATGTGGCTGATACAACATAGTTTTTGGGACCAGTATCTCGGGCCGTTTCCATACATATGCTTATGTGTCAAACAGAGTGTTTTAAAGAGAATTCTTTTTCTCACTGGGAGTCAGTGAAGGGTTCTTAAACAGGGAGTAGAGGAAGATCTGTGTAGAAGATCTAGGACTAACCTAGCAGCAGTGTTCTGCAAAATTTGGAGTCTGTTTAAAAGGTTTTCATTTATTGAGAGCAATTGGGCATTGCCATAGTCCATTCGGTTTATAATTAATCCCTGGACTAATGGTTTCCTAGCCTCGGTGGGAATCCATTTGAAAACCTTCCGCAAACTGCGCATCACTCCAAAACAGGTGCAGATGATATAGTTAGTTTGGCTTTTCATGGACAATTGGTTGTCCTTGTAGAAACCTAGGTTACAAACCATTTCCTTGTGGTTGGGCAGGGGCCCAGGTTGGCTGGTCACCAGTCGTGTGCCCAATACTCCAGAGCCTTACCAAAAGCATGATCTCTGACTTGCCACCCTTCAATTGGAGGTGTTTGGATCTCATCCACCTGTCAATGTGAGACATGCATTTTTTGAAACGCTGCTTAGTTTCGACGGGGTCCGGGCTTATGGTGATCAGGATCTGCGTGTCATCTGCATAAGATATGACATCAAATCCGTAGGCTCTGATCACCTTAGCCAGTGGCGTCATGTACAAGTTAAAAAGGGCTGGGCAAAATGGACTCTCAAAACTTTGGCTCTGACTTTTTGGATTTCAACCAACAAAACTGACAACTCTTTTTTTTTTTAAATAACTGATCCATATTGTGTCAGCACCTAGTCATAATTTTTGCAAATAAAAACACTTTGCACATCAATACCAGCTCATGTTGTGCCTTGAACATCTATCTCAAATTGTGAGTATCATGTGAGCACTCTGATGAAAGAGTAATCGACCTAGGTCAACAAGTACATGTATATTGTAACTTAAGTGCCACAATGTCGATCAATCATCGCACCACAAGATAGTCCTATAGATTCAGTGTATTAAACAAACTTTAGTCCACTGTACATATTCACAGATAGCCATTTGTTTGAACAATCATCACAAGTTGATATTCCACTCTGCAATCTATGCCACCAAACTAGTTTGTCATGTTCAAACTAGACAAACAATTTGCAGGAGCTACATCAGACAATGCAAACTTCAATGCGAAACGCAAATGTTATTTTCTGTGAACACCTGGTAATAGATCACAAACAAAATGCCATAGACGATCAGTGGGCAAATGAACAGCACACATAACTGTACTACTGGCCAGTGCCAACAGGTCCCATTACAAGAAGTTGGGCTGCATCTTTATGTAGGTTACAAACACTTGTCAGTGATGTGACGTTTGCACTGTGACATACAATGGGGACACACATCTACAGCTAAATCAACTTTTCAAACATTGATCATCTAGGTGATATGAATGGGAACTTCCTATCCCCACAACCACATCGTTTCTAAACACATGATGGTACACTTATTGCAAAACAAAGTACACACAATGGGATGAAAGTTCATTGGTGTTGTAGCAACTTCGATTCCTACTATTGCAAGCAGGTGTCATAACAGTTATGTATCTTTAAAGTCTGTCCCAGACATTCCCAGGATCATTCCATGTCCAGGTTGCACCCAGACACCGCATCATATGCCTGGTAATAGCACAACTGAGAAACTCCCCTCAGTTGATGACATGACAAAGTTAACCGAAACAACAAAATAAGATAAGCAAGGACACATCATGTCTCACAAGTAAGAGCAAACTGAAACTTCAAACAAAAACAATGTCCTTGTTAACACTAGTTAGGCCTGAATGACACAGTATGCATCTAACTATGACCATGTCCCAAACCTGTCCTGCATGAATATTGGCACACTTATCCTACACTCTTATGTATCCATACACATAGTCCACACAGCTACACAACAAAAATCCATCTTAGTGCATTCTTACAGAAATAAAAAGAAGTTGTTGATAAGCTGTTGTAGCAAGTCAACTCCTTCCTCATCCCCACTGTCTTCATTGCCCAGTCCAGGATCCTCAGCCGGTGGCACCTGCTTGTCTCCTTCATCTTCAATCAGAGGGATTTCCTTCCTAATTGCCAGGTTTTGGAGCATGTAGCAGGCAACGGTGATCTGGCACACCTTGCAGGGAGAATATTGTAGGTCTCTTCCAGTTTTGTCTAGACAGCAAAATCTTGCCTTCAGGAGGACAAAAGTCAGCTCCGCTATCCACCTTGTTCTTCCATGAGCCTCATTGAAGCGGGCTTATCCTGGAGTAACTAGATTCCGCAATGGCGTCAGTAACCATGGCTGGTTGGGGTATCCTGTGTCTCCTAAATGGAAGATAGACATGAGTATAAAGTTCAAGAAAACATTTACTAAATAGACACACAATATCACTCACACCAAAAATTAAAAAGCGTACTTACCAACCAGCCAGGCCTGTTCTGGAAGTAGTTGAGTCATCAAACAGGGTATGACGCTGTTCTGTAGAATGTGCGAGTCATAGGCTAATCTGGGAAATCTGGCACACACATGGGAAATACACATATCTGCCAAACACACCACCTTTGTGTTGATTGAGTGGAAATTCTTCCTGTTCTGATATTCTTACTCATTGGCCTGCGGTGGAATCAAAGCAATATGTGTCCCATCAATTGCTCCAATGACATGTGGGATTCCCCCAAACTCATAAAATACCGCTTTGATATTGGTCAATTCCCCTGGTTTTGGAAACTTGATGTAGCTGTCCATGTGTCTGGTCAATGCCTGTCGTACATCCCGAAGTAAATTACTAAACATAGGCTGGAACATTCCTCCGGATGTTTTTACTGTGTACTGGAACAAACCCATGGCCAAGAAATGCAGTACTGCCATCACCTTAACTTTGGGCATCAGTGATGTAGTATAGTAGCGATGTGCACACAATGACGGTGCCAACTTCTGGTCCAAATAATTTATTGTCGCCTTATTGAGACAGTATTTTCTGATCACGTCCCTCTCTTCCATGGCTTGTGGGTCAGGAAGGTCCTTAAATGGAAGGCTGTCGTACGGCTCCGCCGCAATACCTATGTGTGGTGTGTTAACACTGTAGGTGTTAAATCACAATGTGCCCAGCAACATGTACTTAGACAAACACCAAAGACCAAGTAACCACACATGTGTCCATGGCAGTGCCAATCAGATTTCACAGAACACAAATATACTAAACATACCACAGCATACATGACATATCTGATTAGATCTCAAATGTATAGTTACACTGGAAGGAAAGTACACTTGACTTATATCACTAGTGACAGAATTTCATGTAACATGATGAACACTCTCATATCTGCATTGTACATACAGTGAGATACATAACCCATTGACAATGTACTCCTCACTGCTCAATTTGCAACTCGCTCAAACAAGCCCATCATTAACCATGCAGTCATTCATCCCACTCTGCACTTATATCTACACCCAAATTCATATGGCCACCTCACTCACCCTGCAGTCACTCCTCTTTCCCTACTCTCATACTGTTGCATCGCTCACCGTGGACTCACATGGGCACTCTTCTCATCCACAGAGTGCAGAGGGTTAATGTGCCTGCTACAAAGAATATGTACTATGCAGATCACAGAACTGAGTGTGAGTAAACTATGCGTAGCACCATAAAAAAAATTTTTTGTCAGAAAGGTGCTACAGAGAGATGAGGTGCATTGTTGGTGCCACTGCAACTTTAACCACCCACCCATTGCCTTGCCTGTGCGGCCAATGACAATACCTATGCAACTACCAACCATAACACTGTACAAGTGTGACTATTTCAAGCCCCCAAAGCTATAAGAATGGCATGGATGCCAGGAGGTTATCGTTTTTAATGTATATTGAATTATTAAACAGCTGTTCTGCTCATCTCTAAATTACACAGACAGAGCCACCATTTGGCAGACGGTCATAGTGCCAGTGTGCACAATTAGGTTCCAGTCGGAGCACCGGAAACCACCTGCTCTAATTAAGCACTGGTGCTGAGGTAACAGGGGAGAGGGACATTTGTTCAAGAAGGTGTGAAAGAACAAAGTAGAGATGTGAAAGATGAATAGGGGGACTGGAGAGGTACAAGATACAAATGGACAACAATTTGAATGGAGAGACTTGAGGTGAATGAGAAGTGCAAAAGGGCACGGGAGGTGACGGGCCAGAAAGGCCATGAGATAAATGCGAGAAACTGTTAGAGATGAGGGCAGTGAAAAGACAGAATGACAAGAGGTGATTAAGGGTAAAGTGAGAAGTTGAACGGGGAGAGTTCAGAAGTTGTAAAAAGGGGTGAAAGAAAATGCCGGCAATATGAGAGAGGGATGGAAGGGAGGGGTGAGATGAAAGCGGCATGAGTAAATTGCTTAACTCTGCACAAGACCGCCAGGGTTTTAAGGGACCCCTGCTGCTCCCGGCCAGGGCCAGGTGAGCTTCTAATGTGGCAGCACGTATTCCTGCGGAGTGGAAGGCCCATCACAAAGGTTGACTAGACCTCTTTCTGATGTTAATTGCTATATTTTGGTTATAAACTGGTACTGATGGGGTGAAATATTTCCTCTGTGTTATTGTGTGCAAAAAATGTCAAAATAATGAAGCAATTTTATCCCAAAATAACGTGGCATCACATAACATTATTTACAATTTCCTCCCACACAATTTAGTCAAGCCTTTCGTGTAATTTGGTCCTCACCTGCCTCGTAATTCCAGAAGCCCTGCCTACAGGTTTAGAAATGTTTGTCAGGAGGGAGTCCTTACGACTGAAAATGTTGACAGGGGGGTCTCGGCACCCAAAAGTTTGAAGACCTCTGCTGTACAGGGATCAGTGCCCCTGCCTTCATACCAGAAGAGCTGAAGATGCTGGTGGACACGGTCTTTCCCCTGTACAAGCAGCTGTATGGCACACTAGAGGAGCAGGTGAGAACAATTCTTACAGAATACATATTTTAAATGTCCGGTAACTATGCACATAGGGAAGATTGTTGCAATGATACACACATCTGAATCTGTATCCAATTGTTTAAAAGTGTATTTGGAAATGTGATATACACTTTCACTGCTGTATGTGTGTCAGTACTGTTCTGGACTTTATGTCACTGTTCTCTTGTGAATATCTTATCTTCAACCACAAACTTCGTATAGTGTATTAGTTCGGCATGTACACATCAGTTTGACCTGATGATGCCTTGTTTTCTGTCATATTTCAAATTACATTTGCTTGTGATGTCATAGCTAAACTAACTCTAAAGGTGAATGTTAATGTCATTTGCATACATGGTTAAGTTGTTTCTGTATACAGTCACAACAACAACTCCACATACGATGCAATATCAGTGTTACATCAGTCATGTCACAAGCCATCACATGGCAAATCACAGTATTCCACAGTGGTCATGTCAGATATAGGAAGGTGACCAGGTGTATTGGTCATAATGTCCATTCAGGCCATCTGTAGGTCATGTTTAACAGTCTGTTATTGACACAGTGTAATCATTGGTAAAATTACCATACAAGATAGGTGTATGTCCAGGGCCAAAATGCTACTATTCACTTCTGCAGAACACATAGGTGTGCTGGGGTTAGCTGTTATGAGATTTCATGCCACCTGTTTGACAACACGTGCAGTGTTGAACATTGTAGTCTGCTAACATGGATATTGTTTTTGCTGGCTATTCCAGACTTATGTGACAAAGTACATGAATATGTACATCTTGCATGTGTACTATGTCTGCTATCATGTCATCCTTACTGGTCAACGCTCTTCAGGTTTTCCTGTAGAGGACCATCACCCGGAAGGTGCGTTCCCTGGGTGGTCACACGCCTGTGCAGTGGCCACTGCAGCATACGGTTGCAGGACTTGAGAGGCTGGGTGAAGAAGATCACCGAGGTCCACCTGGGCCTTGCACCTCCAGGCAGGAGGGGCGGGCGCCGCACCCTGACCCCCTCCTAATGCATTGCATCCTGGCAGTGGCCTATCCTGGCCTCAATGGGCAGCTGAGAGCCAGACGTCAGCAAGGAGGGGGTGAGTATGTGCCTTGATAAACTTAGTACAATACCATGCATGTACACATTTTTCAGCCAGTGTCATGACTTTTAGGTTTTGCGACAATCGAGACCCATGTGATGTGTTATGTTATGAACTTATATCGCGCACAAATCACCGGGGGGCATCTCTGCGCTTTTCCCAGGCACCACTGGAGAGCGGAGTGGCAAGACAGAAATTAGGGCAACTAATACAGGTGAGCTTTGAGGTGTTTCCTAAAGGCATCATAAGAGGAAATTCCACGCAGGGCCACTGGGAGACTGTTCCAATATTTAGTGGCTAAATAGGAAAAGGCCCTACCCCCCGACCTGCTGCGCTTGATGCGTGGCACGTGAAGTAATCGCATTGAATGAAATCTCAGCGCCCGGGTGGGTCTGTATCTTTCCACTTTCTTTTGCAGATACACAGGACCTAAGCCCTGAAGCGCAGAGAAAGTCAAATAACAGACCTTGAAAAAGGACCTTTGTTTGACTGGAAGCCAGTGGAGGGATTTCAGCAAAGGCAGTGACGGGGGTGCCAGCTGGTTGATTCAGAACCAGTCTGGCAGCAGTGTTCTGAATAACCTGCAACTTTCTCAAGTGGGATACTCCGACCTCGGCTAGCAGGGCGTTGCCATAGTCTAGCCGGCTGATGATCGTCGCTTGGGTAAGCTTCCTTCGATGAGTCATGGGAATAAAGGGGAGGATTTTTCGCAACAACTTTAACCTGAAATAGCAAGCCCCGGCTATTGAGGATATGTGATCTTGCATTGAGAGGGTTTGGTTCAGTTTGATGCCCAGATTGTTAACACTCTGTGGCAGCACAGGAGGGGCACCGAGTTGCGTAGGCCACCAGTCCGAGGACCATGACTCTCCTGCCTTGCCCAGAAGCATTACTGCTGTCTTGCTTGGATTGAGCTGAAGATAGTTTTTTCCATCCAGTTGGAAATCTCCAACATACCTGTACAGAATCGGCGTCTATCGGCCTCTCTATCTGGTCCACAGTTGAACACCAATTGGGTGTCATCGGCGTATGACACCGTTTTGAACCCCAGGGCTTCCACCACCTTAGCCAATGGCGCCATATAGATATTAAAAAGGGTGGGGCTAAGGCAGGAACCCTGGGGGACACCTTTGTCCAGCGGAGTGTTTTTGGACTGATAGGGGCCCATGGTGACAGTTTGGTATCTGTCCTGCAGAAAGCTCTGCAGCCACTTAAAGGCTTGACCCTGGATACCAGCAGAGCTCAACCATGCTACATGTGTAACACGTAGCATAGGCAACAATAGATGTTGCATGGTTAGGTCTCTTGAATTAGGGCCATGTAAGACTAAATGAGGCTGGGTATTATCAGTAGTGCAATTCATTGTATAATGGGCACATGACAACACAATGTACAAGAAAGAGACCCTTTACATAATCTGTGATGCTCAACATAGTTCAACACAAATACCATTGTTTGCCATGCTCTCCGTATTGACACAAAAACACTTTTGTGTTCTTTGATGCTTGTGAACATGACTGTGACATGCCATGCAATACAGCCAGGTAGCAGGCACTGTGTACTTGCAGGCCTTGGTAAGTAGAGATTGATCTGTGTTAAAACATTTTATAAACCGCACTGGTGCTCTCTGTTATCCAATGTGACAGCTGGCAATATTCAAACTTATATTTACTGATGTCTCATGTCAGGCTGGACCTTAGCATAAGTGAGTGACAGAATACATCCTATCTACATTTGAGCTGATTCCATGTTTTAGACTGTGTGTTGACAACAGATGTCTGTGAGTGCCTAACAAAGTATATGTTAGGTTATAAGGGGGATAAGTCCATGGAAGTGGAAGTTACACATTCACAATGATATTGATGGTTGTTACAAGGGGCATTAATCTTTGTGTGCAAATCAAACTACGGGTTATCACTGTTTTATTTATTTATTTATTTTATTTATTTGCAAGTTTTTATGGCGCTGCGAATCGACTCCCGAAGGAGTATCTCCGCGCCTTTGGCAGCAACTAAAGAACAGCAACTCGTCATGATCCAATTCAAAGCCCTAAACCAGCTAATAATTAAAAAGGAAAGTTTTGAGTTTCTTCCTAAAAGGGAGATGTTCCCTACATACTCTGATTTCCTTAGGCAGTTGATTCCACAACTTAGGGCCGGCTACAGAAAGGGCCCTACCCCCCTTTCTAGCTTTCATGGCCCTAGGAACACATAACAATTCCTGATCTCCTGATCTCAAGGATCTGGATGGAACATAAGGGATGAATTTTTCAGTAAGGTAGCCAGGACCCTTACCTATAAGGCATTTATGGATGACACAGCAGATCTTAAACATCACCCTCTGCCTTACCGGAAGCCAGTGCAGTTTGGCCAACAATGGTTTTGAGGGAGTACGAGGCGGGGCGTTTAAAACTAGTCGTGCAGCAGTGTTTTGCACAACTTGTAATCTAGCCAAGATACCCTCATTGGCACCTAGCAACAGACCATTGCAGTAGTCCAGCCTATTTAACACTAGTGACTGGACTAGCGTTCTCCTGGTGAAATCCGGTAGCAGAGGGAATACTTTCCTGAGAAGACCAATTACATGAAAACATGAACCCACCACTTGATTGGTTTGTTGTGTTAGGGTGAGCTCATGATCCAGTTTCACTCCCAGATCTTTTACCACCGTTTTGGGCTCAGGGACGGGGCCAAGATCTTGGGGCCACCAGTCAGGAGTCCATAGACGTTTGGCCTCTCCGAAGAGCATCACCTCGGTCTTGGAGACGTTGCACTGCAAAAAGTTGGCTGCCATCCAGCGTGCCACCTCCTTCATCCCCCGGGCAAAGGAGTCACGCACCTCGGGAGTCATGATTTTAAAAGGGAAGAGGAGTTGTGTATCATCTGCATATGATACTGGAATGAACCCGTGGGATCTCATGATGTTAGCTAGGGGTGCCACATAGATATTAAATAATGTAGGGCTCAAACACGAGCCCTGTGGCACCCCCTTTGAGATCGCCACCTCCTCTGATTGGTATGGTCCCAAAATGACTCTCTGGGTGCGTTCACTGAAGAAACTCCTTAGCCAGGCCAGAGCCTTGCCTTCCAGACCGATGTCAACTAGTCTGGAGGTCATGATTTCATGTGACACAGTGTCAAACGCCGCTGACAAATCCAGAAGTACCAGGACGACGGAGTAACCCTTGTCCTGTAACATCTGGAGATTGTCAGCGACGGACAGCAAGGCGGTCTCCGTACTGTGCCTAGGCCTGAAACCCGACTGAGAGGGGTCGAGTCCACCCGTTTGTTCAATAAATTTTGACAAATACTGATTCACATATCTCTCAGCAAGCTTCCCTATAAAAGGGAGAAGAGAGATCGGTCTCAGATTTGACAAATCCGACCAGGGGATTGAATTGTTTTTACGAAGATGTCTCACCTGAGCCTGTTTCCAGGCTGAAGGGACTTCCCCCGTACACAAAGATAAATTGACTATATGTCGCATTCCAGCTCCCAGATCATCAAGCAGGAGTGGCATAATACGTGCTGGGATGATATCTGTCGGACACCCACTCTTTGTTTGCATGACAAGAGCAATCAGCTCTTCAGTGGAGATGGGTGGGAAAGCGGCAAGCTTTTTGGCCTCATTATCTGGGGTCATAGTATGCAGCCGGACTCCACAGTCAGTTGCAACTGGATTGTTGGAGATGGAGTTGGACGCAAGTATTTTATTATATATGGCGTCGATTTTCCTGACAAAAAACTGTGAAATATTGTCACAGAGTTCTTGGGATTCGATCCCCTCAGTGTCACAGGCAGTGGGTTTGGTGAACGTCTGTAGAATGTTATACAGGGTTTTTGCGTTAGAACCCGCAGCTGATAATTGAACTGCTATATGTTGTTTCCTAGCAGCGCGGATTGCTTTATGGTAGATTTTAAACGACCTCATAAAGTCCTCCTTATCATCTGCCTTGTGTGTAGCTCTCCATTTTTTCTCCAACTTTCTCATGGTCTGTTTTAGTTGTCTGAGATCCCCAGTATACCAAACTTCTTGTTTTGGGGCCGGGCGGGGTTTATAAGTTTTCAGCGGGACCACATGATTTATGGTTCTTAATGCAGCTTCACTAAATGCGCTTAAGGCTAAGGTAGCGTTTTCTCCACAATCTTCCCAATTGGGCTCAGAGTAATTGTCCCTAAAGTCTGCAGGGACTAGTTTGTTCCAGGGTCTTCTGACATCGGCCATCGGCCTATGAAAGGCTTTGACTTTATAGTTAGTACGAGTGTAAAACGTAATAACCGAGTGGTCTGTCCAATCAACTTGGTAGGGATTGAGACAGTTAATGGCTGTAGAATTACATAGTACTAGATCAAGAGTATGGCCCGCAGAGTGAGTTGGCCCCTGATTCATTTTATTTAGTCCAAGTGTGGCCAAATCTGTTAGCACAGTCTGTGCGTCAGTACATGTGGTGATCTCACTGTGGATATTGAAATCCCCCACCAAAATGAACTCAGAGTTAACTTGCATGTGAGCTGCCAAAATTTCCATTAATTTAATGGAAAAGGTCCCACATGGACCAGGAGGTCGATACACAAGTGCACCCTTCCTGGTTTCCCTAGAAGTGGGATTGATCGTAAAAATCATAAGTTCCATTTCCGGGGTACACACAGTTTCAATGACAGCAACCTCCAACTCTTGTTTGAACACAATAGCCAATCCTCCTCCCGTTTTGATCGGACGATCCAGCCTTACTATTTTGTACCCAGTCGGGACCCCCAGCGTTATGGCGGGGATTGTGACTCAGATATCTGGAAATATTATGTTATGTTAGGTATTTTTATATAGCCCACAGCTGCCTCAGTGAAGAGGCGTCCCGGCGCTGGCAGCAGTGTCAGTGGAGAAGCTAGGGACTAAACCAAGGGGAACAGGTAGGTTTTGGTGGCCTTACGAAAGGACAGCAGGCAATCCGGGCGCCGAATCTGGATAGGGAGGGAATTCGACAGTTTTGCGACTAGATACCGGAATTACTGACCCCCAGCACGGAGGCGCTTCACCCGAGGGACCGTAGGGAAATGTGGCTTCACCGACATCTGAGAAGGGCAGATATATTCAGGTGAAGAACACAACCACATTTAAGCTAGACAATATGTGACTGATGATATTTTTCAGGGAGGTTTAGGCTGACTTGTCCTGGTGAGATGTCGACATCAGCAGGATGTACGCAATAATAAATAGTGTTGGCAAAAGGTATCTAGTAACATATTGTTCACTAGGATTGTGGCCACACAATGATTTACCTGGCCTGGTGGTATAGTAAGCCACATCTCCCTTAAGTAATATTTAGTCATTGTCATTGGCAGTATGATAAGCTGTGTTTACATGGCAAACTGTTAACCTTTTCGCTGCGGCGGACATTCTGTTGGGATGCGGCCGAATCCGACGTGTGGGCAGATCGGACGGCCCCCGGCTGTCCGACCCACACGCCCACCGTGACATTGCACAGCTGGGGGCCGTCCGCCGCATCGAAAAGGTTAACAGTGTTGTAATCAGCCTACAGTACATTTGTTTATTGCACTGTGCTGACATGACACAATACTTATAGACCTGCATTTTTGCCTTGCTATGCCTATTTTCTGAGTATAACTTCTATATGAGTTACACATGTGTCACTTAAAACTGCTTCATCTGCTAATGTTCAGATGTGCAACAGTAAAGTGATCCGTGTGAAATAGCCTGTTGTCATGACTTCTACATCTTGATGGTGACAAACTATGTTAACTGAAGCATTGCACCTCCTGTCCCACAAGCTCTGGATTAGGGAAAGCTCACTATATGCAGTATGTTAGGCTGCAGTGTTCTTCCATATCTTAGTAGAAGGTCTATTCTCCCTTGGATGACATGAGGTAAATGTGGTATACTATGATGGCATCAGGAGTGAGAGAGAAAACATCAACTGGGACGTAGATGTGGTTAGATGTTGAGATGGATAAACATGACGTTGCATCAAACTATGTCCCTGACACCATTATGTGAGAGTGCACACATGTCTTGTAGCTATCAGTAATGTGCTAGGGACTCTATATGGCCTAATGTTGTCATCCAAGTCGAAATTATCATGTTAGCCAATGTGGGTAGAGTTGTTATTACACCTATGTACCATGTACATATCAACATCTCAACTGATTTTTTTCTAATCTGTTTTTTTAGATTCAGACCAGGGCAGCGAGGGAGAGAATTCCACAACTGGAAGGGAAGCAGCTGGCCACAGTCGTTCATGTGCTGCCAGTGAGCAAGACGGAACCAGTGGCACAGAGGGTGATGGAAGCGCCACTGAGGAGCGACATGATGGCTGGAACATCTTCCTCCGAGTCCAGTTCCAATGAGGCCTCCCAGGTGGTGGTGGTTCCCCTGGACCTGTGTCCACTACCTCTGAGTTCACCACCCCCTCTACCATCTCCACCCTCACAGCTGCTCCGCAGCCCACTGTCCGTGGTCTCTCCCCTAAAAGGGGAGGAGTCTCTTTCGTGCCAGGCACCTCACCCCCTGCCTCTGTCTCTCCTGCTGGCCTGAGGCCATTGACCTCTGTGGTTCAGACAGCAGTGCTGAATGTCCTCCAGGTGCATACCAATCAGCAGACCCAGATGATATCCTTCCTGAAGGGCATTCACTCTGACATGTCTTCCCTACAGAGATCCATTCAGGCTTTAGCCTCCACACTCACAGCAGATTTATCCCAAATCCAGCTTTCCACCCCCTCTTGCCTCTATCCCATCCACAGTTCCTATTCCCACACCTGACCAAAGCACACACAAACCTGACCACGCATCCACAGCAACATCCACACGCAGCACACACAGACATAAGGCAAAAGACGCACACACACACATAGACAGAAGACACCCTGACTTCCACATCCACTGGCTTCTAGGCAAACACAACATCCACTTTACCACATGACTCAGACAAACAGGCAGACAGCTCACCATCACGCACAACAATGACAGACATCACACCAGCACACACAGACATGCCACATGCATCACTACCCTGTGCCTCCACACCCCTACCCTTGCCTCTCCTTGTACCCAATCGGTCCAGAAACTCTATCTTATTGCCTTTGACGTCTTGCCTTCCCAAACTAACCAACCCCCTCCCAAAGCTAAAATGAAGACTCTTGTGCCCCTGCCATACCCTTTAATATCCACCCCAAACCACTTAGCTAGCCCTCTACTGAAACCCAAAGGCAACAGCAAGGAAGCCGGAAAAGAATTCCCCCCCAGCCAATACCCCACTCCCTCCTAAACCCATAAGATCTTCTTCCCCATCCTACCCATTTACCTCCACAGGGAAGAAATTAAAGGGAAAAAAGGCCCTCTCTCTCTCTATTCCCTTCACCGCCCTTCATGGTTATAATATACTCAATATTGTGATGCCCAGCTGCTCCCCCCTACATCCAGCTAGCCCACTGACCCAGCCAACCCCTCAATGCTGAGCCCAGCCCTCTCAAGGACCAACCTAGTGAAGTAGTGTGGCTCACTGGTTAGAGGCGGCAGACCCGAGAGCAGAGGACGGCCCGGGACCAGGGTTCGATTCCCGGCGCGGCAGGTTTCTGGACCAGGGTCAGCGGACTCGATAATTCTCTCGCCTCGGTGCCCACTCTGATCAGCGATCACACTCGGCAACTCTGGGCATTAGCTTGCCTCATCTTCACTAACGGCCCCACCAGACCGCCGGGGATGCCTGGTCTCACCCTGGAGATACCCATTAAGGGACTATCTCTCAGGGAAGCCAGGAAGGGTTTTGCAGCGGTCGAAGCGCATTGGGACCCTACGGGTAAGTAGTGCGCTATATAAATGCCAATACATTTACAAATTTACATTTACCCAGTCGACCTCTAGGTATTTTATTTTGGTTGCTGGCATGCCCCCTAGATGCCTCTTCTACTGGAGTTATCCTGCAGAAGCATTACTGAAGGCAAGTTTGGGTGGACCACACTTTGCTGACCCACAACATGGACATTTGGACTGGCCATTGGCCTTTGTTTTCATACTTGAACTCTAGAAGCTGTATAAAAACATTTTTATTTTGTTTTTGGTATTCCTCTGTCCAAAAATATCGCTTTCTGTTAACTGTTATTCATGTCCAATTTGAGATGTGTGAGTGCAGTTCTGTCAGTATGACAATGATAGCATATGGTTCCTAGCGTAGGTAAGTCTATTGGGATGTTGTGTGGATTTGTGTACCTACATTAGTGTTCACATGAGGTTTATGTAGGAGGGTGGGGTGAAGGGCCAAACCTTGCATTGGACATTGTATGCATTCATAGTTCAGTTAGATTTCTAAGTCCATTGTGCGAGTGTGTCAATGGACAAAACTCATATATGTTGCATATGTATTTGATGTGTGTGAAGTGAATCTTCTTGTCAATACACTTGGAGGCGTTGTGTGTCTACAAATATGATAGTTACTTTAGCCACACATGTACACAGATCAATGTGTAAACTGCAAAATGTGACAATAGATATGGGCCAATTGCTGTTCCTTCAGTGGATCGTGTAGACTACTTCCAATGACAAATTTGCCAAATGTGGATGCCACTTTGTGCCAATAGCCATTAGTCCAAATTGAGACAGATTCTCATTTTCCTTTCCACGTGGAGAGTGGGATGTAGGTACACATCAGACCGTGTCCTGGCCTTGTTGTCTTCCAGGACTCCCCTTAAATTAGAGATCCATTGTATGCAGGGTGTCTATGCACTGTGGCCTTCTGTGTCTTAGAATTTCAATGGTAGTAATGCCATTCACATACGTTGCCTATTTCATGTGGATGGTGTGCATTGGTCCATGACAATGCTTAGTAAGTTAGACTGTGTTTCTGTTCTTACTAATTCACTACTGATATATTGTAGTAAATGAACCAAATAATCCAGAAATTGTTGGTACTGGTTTAATGATAACAGCACAGTACTCTCATCTTCAAGTCCCAGCAGTATAATGCCTGTACAAGATCTTTTACAGATAAACAATTCCAATAAAGAATCTTCCAACATATGCATGTGCACAGAACAGAAGAATAACAGATTAAAAGGGAAACACAATATAAATAATCTTAAAAGGGAAATGATATAAATATGTATGAATTGAAAATGCTACACATTTCCCCTCTTAAGAAATTTCAATGGCACAAAGACATACATTAGAAACCCGTCTGGCATTCCAGACTTTACCATCTTGTGTAACAACACTGTTACAATTTACCTTTACAATTTTGATTGGTTTACCAAATTTGACATCACCTTTAGAGACAAAAACTGGTTTGCGAATTCTCACCCAATCACCACACTTAAACGTTGGCACTTTAACTTTCATGCGAACATCATAACTACTCTTGATCTTATCTTGTTTGACTTCAACTTTACGAGCTACATCAGTAACATCAATTTTGACATCAAGAGGAATAGTACTCTTTTTAAACCACCACAGACACAATTTAGAAGTAGGATCTCTACCTCTTAACAAGCGAAAAGGTGAAATCTCAGTAGTAGAATGAGGCGTTATCCGATACAACCACAATCTCTCCCTTAATTTTTCTTTCCGCAAACTTCCAAAAGTGCGAGCCCAAAGAATATCTTGCTTGAGAACTCTGTTGTATCTCTCCACTTGTCCATTTCCCTGTGGTTCATACAATGCTGTAGTGACATGCTTGATTCCACAATCTTTAAAGAAATCTAACATTTCAGAAGATATAAACTGTACACCATTCTCAGAAATCATCATTTCGGGATAGCCTTCGCGAGCAAAAAGCTCCTTCAAAAACAAAATTACATTCCCTGAATTAGGATTAGAAATGAGTTTGACTTCTGGCCATTTAGAATGGTAGTCCACACCCACAATGGCAAATCTGCACTCTAGTGGCAAAAAATTGAAAGGACCAGAAATATCTATACCTAACTTTTGCCATGGATACTCTGGCCACTTTACAGGTATTAGTGGAGCTGGATTATATTTACAAGACTTATCACTTTCTATACAATCAGGGCATTCCCTCACAAATTTATCAACAAACCTATCCACCCCTGGCCACCAGAAATGCAACCTAATCAACCTCTTCAAAGATGACATACCCATATGACACGCATGACTAAGTTTCAAAATAGAATCCCGAATCCCTAAAGGTGGAACACACTTTCCAGTTCTAAAAATCAGATCACCTTCAGTAACCAGCTCTTTATTTATATTGAAATATGGAATAAGATCTGCAGACACTTCACACTTAGGAGGCCAACCCTTTTTGATGTAATCTCTCACTTTGCACAGCACCATGTCTTCACTCATACTTTTCCTCCACATCTCTTCAGAAATCAACTTAAAGTTTTCAGAAATTGATTCAGTAATACTAACTACAACTTCATCATCACCATGTTCATCAACAAAATGACATGGCAGCCTGGACAAACAGTCCGCGGTAACGTTCAATTTTCCTGGAACATACTCTATGTCAAAATTGTACTTTTGAAGACGTGACATAAGTCTGGCAATGCGAGCAGTAGCTTTAGTCCCTCCCCAGGAGATAAAATGTTTACTAAAGGTTTATGGTCAGTTCTTAACATGAACCTCGCACCCCAAATGTAATTCCGAAAATGTTCCACCGCCCATACACATCCCAAGAGTTCCTTTTCAATAACAGCATATCCTCTCTCTGTGACAGAGAGTGTACGAGATGCAATACAAAAATGTGCAGCAAGATGGTGGCTGAGTGAGAGGAGACGCGGAGCAGCAGCGCGATGTGGTGCAACCTACCCCCCCCCCAGAACTCTCACCCTCCTGCGGGAGTAGCCACTGGTCACTCTCGGTCCTGTGCTGGATAAACCCTGTTTTCACTCATGCTCAATTGTTGCTGCCACGGTAAAGCAGCGCGTTCCGCTGGAGCCCGCAGGTGGAAGCAATTCCCGGGAGCAGCCGGAGCAGTCGGAATTCCGAGGCTGCTGACCGCAGCGTTGACGTTCTGGGCTCGGCATCGACAGCACTCTGGGCGCGTTGGGCGTAGTACGGCTACGGTTCAGCCCAGAGTGGAGGTAGTGTTCGGAAATGGATTCTGCTGGCGAGGACGGTACTCTGAGCGGACGGCGGCAGGCATGGCCCCAAAATCAACCTCTGGTGCGTCGGCAAAAGCAGCAGCAGCCGCAAAGAAGAAAGCACAGGCTGCTCAAGCTGCCCAGGCAGCAGCTACTACAGTGCATCCACAGGAAGGCATCCCGGAGATCGATCCACTGACGGAACAATCAGAAACGCCCGAACAAACTAAAAAGGGCAAACAAACGGCCATGTGATCAAGGCAGCCTCCTTCAATATCGGAGCTGCTTGTCCGCAGTGGTAAAAGTCATAAAAACACGGTGGCGGCGGCGCCTCACTCATCAGCTAAGGAAGCGGTAAAAGGTCCAGGTACTAGCGCTTCATGTGCGCCACTGATGGGGGTTGTGGAATGTACGTCAACTGAACAGGTTGCTGCGATTTCTGTCGACTTGTCTGATGCAGGGGGCGAAGCTGTAATTCAGGGTACCCCCCGAGCCTATTGGGACAGGGACAGATGATCAAGAGCAAAATAGCGGGTCTGTAACCAGCAAAGATGTTACTGGCAGGGCTTTACCTAAAACAGCGTGCATACCGGATCCGATGAAAGCTGGTGAAAGGGGACGATGGCAGGGAGAAAGATATTACACTTTTATGTCCTCCTCTCGCCCTAATGACCCTAACTGATGGTATGGAGAGTGAGCAGGAAAAGGAGAAGGATAGCGGTGAATGCTTCTATTCCCTGACTGAAGAGGCAGAGTGGTCTGACGATGCGAGGAGTTCTTCTCAAGAGGGCAGTAAACATAGAGTCGGATAGCGACCTGCAACAGACCCCCCCTAACACGGCTAAAAGAGCCGCCGGCAAGGATAATGTTCACATTAAATCGCATAGGGATCTGGCCTGGGATCACTCATCAGCTATGCCACTTCAGGGTACCCCTGATGCCGAGGCACCTGCCTCCCATCCTCCCCTACTGGACGTTATCTATCAGACTATTCTTACGCACAGGGAAGAAGCCAGACAGGACACTAGGAAATCACAGTCAGCAATGCGTAAACTGCAAGGTGTTGTCAGAAAACTATCGAAAGCTCATGCCAATGTTGGGGACAGGGTTACCAACCTAGAGGAACGGATTGTGGCGACCGAATCAGAAGCTGCTTCGGCCTCACTCAAAGTCGACTCTCAGGCAGCACAGGTTGTTGATATCCAGTGGAAGCTGGAGGATATGGAAAATAGGCTAAGACGCAATAACCTACGTGTACTGGGGGTTCCGGAGGGGGTCGAGGGGCCAGATATCAGGGCCTTCATGATCAACTTATTCAAGAATGCATTCCCGGAGCTGTCTGATTGGAACTGGTCATCTGAAATCCAGAGAGCCCATCGTACCCCGTTCGAAGTCCGCCCAGGGGCAGCCAGCGACAAGCCAAGGGCAGTTTTAATTTTTCTCGGGAACTTCATCCTCAGGCAAATTATATCTGGCAAGGCTAGACCCGACGCAAGAAGAACTAGTGAGGGCTTGTCTTTTTTCGTTCGACCAGATTTCTGCCACGCAACGGTTGAGAGGCGATGGAGACTTCGGCAGCTGATCAAGCCCCTTCAGGATAAGCATATGCAGGTCTACTTAGTAAATCCAGCACAGCTCAAGGTAGTGAGGGATGGCAAGACTCAATATTTCTCATCTGAGGTGAAGGCAAAGGAGTTCTTGGACTCTTTGTTAACTATAAATTGAGAAAAAGCAGATGAGAGACTAAAAGGGCGTTGGGCATTTCTGATGTCAGTGAGGTGGGATGTAAGGTCTGAAATGCCACTGGCTTCTTTCTTTGTGTTGAGCTTGGTGAGGGGGCAGGGGGCTCTGGGGGTAGGATAAGTTATTCTAACTGTTCGTTTTTTAAAACTGCAGTTGCACTCATGCACCATACTGCTGCACCCATCCATCAACGCACTGACCTCGATCTGAGCGCTTCGAGAGGGAGAGGGAGGGGAGAGAGGGGAGGGAGGTTGGGGTGGGTTTCAAGGGGGGGTGAAGGGGTCACAGGTGGTGGGGGGTGGGGAGGGAAGCATTAAAAAAAATTGAGAATAGGCGGTATAAAGCTCAGATTTGTGATGCATAATGTATATGGAATGGATAGTGTCTTTATTCAATCTTTGGTAACAAAAACTAGGAGACGATCGAAAAATAAAGATATCAAGCCTTAGTACATATTCGGTTAACATAGGGGGGCTGAACGATTGGCGAAAAAGAGCTAGACTGGCGGAGTTTGTCAAGTCCGAACCCATCGATATTCTGTGTATGCAGGAAACGCATCTGCCTTGGGCGAAAAGAAAGTTGTTAAGGGTTGGTGGTTTTGAGATACTGTCATGCTCCTCTCAGACTTCAACAATAAGGGGGGTGGTAATTTTAGGTAAAACAATCTTTGGGGGGCTAAACGTGCTAAATAAGATCCCTTGGGTAGATGGGCTATAGCAGAACTGGGGTGTGGTTTAACAATCTGTGGGATCTACGGATCAAATCAGGATGACCCAGCAGTATTTGAAATACTGGAGGGGGAACTGTCAACCTGGCCTGTACCTATTCTGGTGTGTGGTGATCTTAATATTTCAATAGATTTGACTAAAAGAGTACCGTATACTGGTAGGAAGCCAAGAGTTTCCAGGGCACTTTTTTCAATGATGCAATCACACAGCTTAACTGACATATGGGGGACAAAACATCCTGATGATCCTGGGTTCACTTATTTCTCATGCCCTCACCAGAAGTATTGTTAACTGGACTATTTCTTAATTTCATCGGTAGAAATTGGTAAGGTTAATATTATGAAGCTCCCTAAGGTCCTCTCGGATCACTGGCTGATGTTCCGTTCGTGGAACATTTACGGAAATGGGCTCGTGAGTTTTTTTATGCAAATCAATACAGTGCCTCAAGGAACTCGGTCTGGGATTCTTTTAAGGCAGCATTAAGAGGGGAAGTCATTAGTTATACTGTCCAGGCAAGGAAAAAACAGGATGGGAAGAATAAGCTCCTAGCTGATCTAGTTAAGGCAGAAGAGCAGCATTGTTTTGATTTGGCACAAGGGAAGGAAGGTAGTGAGAGTCAAACCAAAATCTATTTGATTAAAGCAGAATTGCAGAAACAGTGGGCTGAAAAGGCGGCGACAGAATATTGGACGTATAGGAGGAAAATTTATGAGACAGGGGAGCAGGCTGGGAGGGCACTTGCCCTAAGAATCAGGCAAGATAGCGTCAAAAATGTAATAACTAGCATTCACGACGAGGGACAGGACTTCGTTGAGCCTCAAGACATCTTATCAGTGTTTGCAAAATTTTACCAAATTCTGTATAAAGAAGAAGCAGAGGCTGCTTGTCTGGATGGTCTGTGTTAGACCTGACACCCTTGACGTGGTTTTCCCCCATCTTTTTGCCTCTGCCTCCTGTATTTTTGATGCTGTGCTAGATTTCGTGTTTGCTGGTTTAGATGCTTTGGACCCTCTGCCACTGCTGATCAGTGCCAGAGTGTAAGTGCTCCCTCTGTAAATTGTCATATTGATTGGGTATACCTGATTGGCATATTTGTATCACCGTGAAGTCCCTAGTGAAGTGCACTGTTTGTGCCAGGGCTGGTGATGACAGATGCTACTAGTGGGCCTGCAGCGCAGATTGCGCCACCCACATAAGTAGCCCTAAAATGGTGTCTCAGGCCTGCCAGCGCAGGGCCTGTGTGCAGTCAGTGTCCCCACTGGCTGGGCCTAACCCATCCCTGTCTGTGCACATCAGTCACCCCTCTGGAAGGCTCAAGGTACCCCCCTGGGCAGGGTGCAGTGTATGGGTAAGGTAGAGCATGTACTAGTGCAGGTAACATGCTCTGGTAGTGAGCAGCAGACATTTTGTGTGCTCACTGCTGCAAGGTTATCTTGCTCCATAGATTAACATGGGGGAGGCTGGTCCCAATGGATACCAGCCTATCTTCCCATAGGAACAAGATGGGACATAAGTGAGTGATATCCCTGAACTCAGAATTTAATAACACATCTTTTAGGAAAGGTGGTTTTTAAATTCTGTGTTTGAGAATAGTACTTTTAGAAAGTGGCTGTTCTCTTGTCTAAACCTTTCTGTGTGCCTGGGACTGTTTGTGGATTGACTGTCTGGGTTGAGGACGACAGGGGCTGCAGAGCCCCCAGGGGGTTATCTGAGCCAGGCCGTGGATGAAAGGCAGCATCTGCTGCCAGGGAAGTGGAAGGAGATAGCACCTGATAGTGAAGGGCTGTGCCTGCCTGACCACAATGCTGGCTCCACCCCCCGCTGGGCGACTGTCACCTCTGTCCTTGATACTGCGAGAGAGAAGGAAGCCAGGAAACCCCCAGAGCCCCAGCAACACCCAGAACTGGTTTGGATCGGGCTCAGGTCCCACTTGCACAAAGACTTCAAAGGACTTCAAAGACTTTTTGGGGTATAAGAGAAGGACCCCTGACAACAGAAAATCAGATTCTACAATCAAGAGGAACCTCTGCTGGAAGAAGGACTGCTGGAGAACTGAAGGAAGATTGCCTTGCTGTGTGCTTTAAGGGCTGACCTGTTCTGCTGTTTCAACTGAAAGCTGAGGAGAAGAAAGGGACTTTGCTGTGTGCTGTGACCCTGCCTGCTTGAAACTACAAGAGACTCTGCTGTATGCTGTGTCTCCTGAAACCGAATCTCCAAGGGCCTGAGAAGAGCTGGCCTCCTGTTTGGAACCCAGGGTTAAAGGTTCCTAAAAGCTTTGCCAAAAACTACAGAAAGATCGGGCTCTAACTGCTGCTAAGTGCGTGGCTTGCAACTGTGGCCGTGGAGGAAGATCGGTGTGCTCATCGGCACATTTATCGTGAGGGTCGGAGGTCTGTGGTGCCTCCCCTCGTGAATCCTGCTCTTGTCCCGTTGTAGGACTGAGAGGGCGGTCTTCCCGTGACCTACGGCCCCAAAATCTCTTGCCGCCAAATCACCGTCGCGGCCCGGGGCCAGAAACACCCTCTGCAAATTGCCTCGGTGTTTAGGAGCTGCAGCGGTAAAGATCGGAGCCGCCGCACTCCCATTGGCTGAAGGAGCCGAGCCCCCTCACCGACGCCGCGACGGGATCGGCCCTTGTGCTGTAGCGTCATAGTTTGTGCCGCACTGTGGTTGGCTGGCAGAGGGAGCGTCATCGAAAGCCTGTCCCGGGAGCCGCACTGCCATTGGCTGACTCCCGGGTGTGTCCAGAGGCTCACCCCAAACGCCGCAACAGGATTGGTCCCCGTCATCCGGACCTCTACTCTGCCGAGTGATCACCGCCGGGACCGGGGAAGACTAACCAGACCTCGCCGAGGGAATCTCTGCCGAGTGATCACCGCCGGGACCGGGGAAGACTGACACGACCTCGCCGAGGGAATCCCTGAAGTGCCCCCAGCCCCCGGCCTGCCGTCTCTGCTCGGAGCGCCGAGCTAGCTCCCCGCCGCTCCCCGAAGGACTGAGAGCGGGCGGAGAGGCTGCTGAGACCGGCCGGGGCTGAGAGCGAGTGTGCTCTGATCAGGCGAGGTGCGCGAAGGAGTCCCAGCATTCCGGTGAGGCGCATTTGCAGCGCTAGGGCCCCTGGCTTTGTGGGCTGATGTGGAGATCAATTACCATTGGCATTGCTTGATTTTGCTCGTTTTTAGAGCCACAAGGAACTGAATCAATAGTATTATTTTTAATACTGGTTTTAAGAGAGACTTGAGACTATTTTTATTTTTAATAAGAACTTCCTAACAAGTGCAACCATTAAGAATTAAGTGCAACATTTTTCTAATGAAGTGATTATCGTCCAACTGCTTTATTTACCTTGCTGAAACTAGATAAAGTTATATTTTATATATACTTACCTGTGTGGTCTCAGTTTGTGGTGGATTGGGGATTACTGTTGTGTTAAGTGCATTTATTACACACATTGCCTTGGGGATAAGCCTGCTTGCTCACGCCAAGCTACCTAGAGGGAGTGCGGAGGTTATCTACTGTGTGTATTCCTTCACCCTGACTAGAAGCAAGGGTCCCTACTTGGTCTAAGGTACTTACCTCTGCCAATTAGAGACCCCCAGTTCTAACAGTCTGGAAGGTCATTATCCGGACTTAGGTCCTAAATTGGAGCCACTTGAGGCGGAAAACCTAGAGAGTAATATAACGGCCGAAAAGTTACGGGAAGCATTATCTAATCTGGCTGCCGGTAAAGCTGCTGGACCTGACAGCATTCCCCTGGAGCTTTACAAATGTTTGTCGGCTGAAGTCGCTCCGCTGTTATCGAACCTGTTTAATGGAATTATCTGTACGGGCAAAATCCCCGAAACATGGAAGGATACTAATATAGTTATCTTCCACAAAAAGGGAAAGCCAAGAGAAAGTACTGGGTCATATAGGCCGATCTCTCTTATAAATTCTGACAACAAGCTATACGCGAAGATCTTGGCCACGAGGTTGGGGAGGATCATTGGTGGACTCGTCTCCCCCTGGCAGCATGGTTTCATTCCTGGTCGCGGTACGACGGACCACATTAGAAGAGCAATTTCGTTGTTTGAGGCCCATTCTGAGGGGGGAGGGGAGTTGCCATAATCCTCCTCGACGCAAAAAAAGTGTTTAATCGCGTTAGGTGGCAATATCTCTGGGATGTCCTTGTGGAGAGAGGTTTTGGTCCTAAAATTCTGACGGCTATTAAGGCCATGTATTGTGACCTGGTGGCTCGCATTCAGATGATGGGTCAGAGCTCAGATAAAATTATGATAAGTAGGGGCACCCGTCAGGGGTGTCCCTGCTCACCTATTTTATTTGCATTATATATCGACCCGCTGGTTAGGCAGATACTGGGGAATCGCAGTATCAAGCCGGTAAAAACCAATGGGTTCGAGAGTAAAATATTAGCATATGCCGATGATCTGGCAGTCATTACATCAGATCCTGCAGGGACCATGCGACTTTTGGTTGAAGTTACCAAGCAATTTGGATATTATTCTGGGTATCGCTTAAATGAGGCAAAAACGCAGGTGATATGCTCTAAGGACATAGTTAAAATGGATCAGCGATATGTCAACTCTGCTACTTATCTTGGAGTAATTATTAATGCAGATACAGGCTCAATTGTACAAGATAATTTTAATCCACTCCTCAAAAAAATCGAGATAGATTTGAAGCGTATGGATGCATTGCATCTATCCCTTATAGGTAGGACAAATGTTTTAAAAAAGACCATGCTGCCCAAACTTCTCTATTTATATAGATCCATCCCTCATCTAATCGAGGAGGGGGTGATAAAAAAAACGAGTCTATTTTTAACAGCTTCCTGTGGCAATTTGGTAAGACAAGGAGGGCAGCTAAATACATGACTCTTCCCCAGGAACATGGAGGTTTGGGAGTTCCAAATGTAAGATTTTATCATCGGGCCTGTCTATTGACTCATATGTCCGTTTTATTTGAATCTACATCTAGGGAGGAACACACCCTGGACGCGACCTCTGATTTGTATGCCCCCCATCAATATATGAGCTTTTAATGGGGAAAGAAGCCGTAGGTGCATTACTAAGAAAAACTAGGCGAAGATTTAAAAAAAAAAACAGGCTTAAGGTTCCCCTTGGCGCTTGGGATCTGTGGAAAACACTGCAAAAATCATTACAGATCCCTAGGATTAACACACATACACCATTGTGGAAATCAGGGTTTTTCCCGAACCTGAGCGCAGACGGGGCTTGGAAAATATGGGAACAGCTGGGTATCCAGACAGTGGGGGATGTAATACTGAATGGCAATATTATGACTCTTGATGCCATTCAGCAGAAATACGGTTTGCCTACCGGTCATAGCATCAAGTACCTTCAGATTTCGCAAACACTTAAGGCTGCTGTATCGGCCGTTGCTTTTGGCGCTCATAGCTTCATACTTGAATTTCTATTGAGGGGTGGAGATAGGATTAGGGTTATATATCAGGAGTTAATTGAAAAGCTGCTAGATGATCTGGAGAAACATGAGGCAGCCTGGGCAGCTAAACTGCAAGATCCAGATGTAGATCTTGATAAAGCCCTATATCTGGATTGGCAGGTGCTTCGGTCCTCCAATCTGAAGGCACAGCATTTTAAAACTCTCTTCAATCTATACTACACTCCTTCCAAGCTATACGATTGGGGTATGAGGACGGATATCAATTGCCCGAGATGTCAGCAAGGCTTGGCTGACCTGCTACATATGTTCTTCTCTTGCGAAAAACTTACTGTAATTAAAACCGAGATTGAGAAATTCTTAGAGGGGGTGCTAGGCTCTAAGATCAGTCTATCCCCAACAGCGATGATTCTTGGGACAGACAGTAAGCTGGGTCCTAGTAGCAGAGAAACCGAGGCATTTATCTTTCTGGCTGTGGCCGTCCTACGGATCCTGCTGTCAGCTGCTTGGAAGGACCCAAATACCCCGACCTTCTCAATATGGTTGGCCAGGCTCCTTCCTATCCATAATATTGAATCTATGCTTTATCTGCACAAAGGTAGGAAATTGCGGGATTTTGGATGTAAAATCTGGGCCCCACTGAAGGTATGGAGGGAGGGTGGAGTTTTCTAACCAGTCGGGTTGGATTGCAGGTGATTTATTATTTATAAATCTGCTTTGTCATAATATATAGATCGTCGGTAAAATCTTAGCTGGTTATGTGTTTATATGCAGCGATGGTCATATTTTTTATTTTTATGATACATATTTATATATTTTCGGTAAGCACAAACGTCAAAAATAAATCGATGTCTTGAATGACGAGGCAGGACCCATAGGTAGTGCAGGTTTTTCAATTTATTGTGCGACCCAACACCAGTCCGACATGACGCGTTTCGGCTTTTACAAGCCTTGATCACATGACACATACATGTGGCTGATGACCCTTATTTAAAGTGCACAGTGCTCATTTGCATAATGAAAAGTGAAGACATACTTTGACATTGGTAACGTAATGCTGCTTGAAAGCGATTTGCGCATATTATCAGTATGAACAACAAATAATAGACATTATTGTATGTGCAGTCAGTGGCCAGGTAATATTTTGCTTTGGATTAAAATAAGTCCAAATTTACAAAATAACCAATAATGGGGATACAGAGATAAAAACCATCATTTTAAATATTATATCTTTAAAACAATAAATATTTGCTTTCATGACCCAAAAACTGTTTGAAGTGCATTTAGTTATACCGTATGCAGGATTTAGCTGCAACAATAAATATCGACCAAAATGCAATTCCTGTTTCGAAAAACAACTCATAAAAAATGAGTTTCAAAAATGGACAACAATAAATATAATATTTATATATTTATGTCTCCTATGGTCCTCCATTTCGCTCTTGTAATAATATCGAATTGTATTTATGATCAGATCTGATTTTCTTTATGAATTGTTCTGCATTAATTATTGTATAACTATCTGTATTTGCTTTTTTTGATACCGCTTAAATTCTCAATAAAAAAAAGTTAAAAAAAAAAGAGAGTGTACGAGATGCAAATGCAACATTCCACTCCTCTTTTCCAGAGCGTTTGATAAAACACAACCTAAACCGTAAAGGCTACCACCTACCGTCAATAAACACATCTTATTTAAACAAAAAGGTCTGGGAGTTGGAGCAGCAACCATGTCAGCTTTTATACTTTCAAAAGCACTCTGCTGTCTACTTCCCCATACAAATTCTACATTTTTCCTAGCTAGCTCTCTAATAGGCTCCATCTTAGTAGCAAAATCCTTGATAAATTTGCTGTAATACTCACAGAGACCTGAAAATGACAGCAACTTTTCTTTACAATCAGGTGCAGGTGCTTTTAGAATCGCGTCAACCAAGGATTTCTTAGGAGACACAACATCTTTCGAAACTGTGTGACCTAAATACTCCACCATTTTCTGAAACAACTTGCACTTCTTACTCTTAATCGTCAACCCATACTCGCTCAAAACTTTACATACATTTCTTAAATGTTCACAATGGACTTCATCATTCTTAGAAAAAATAAGAATGTCATCTTGAAAATACTTAACATATTCACCCATATCCTTGAACAAATGACACATTGATCTTTGAAAAACGGACGCCGCCGAAGCTAAGCCGAACGGCATCCGTTTGAATTGGTACAGTCCTTGAGGGGTATTAAAAGCCGTTAGGTGTCTAGATTCTTTTATCAATTCAATTTGATGATACGCCGATCTAAGATCGAGAGTAGAAAACACTGTGGCACCCCCAAGCATGCTCACAACCTCATTTATGTTGGGGAGGGGATGACAATCAACAATGATGTTTGCATTTAAAGCTCTTAAATCAATGCAAAGCCTCAAACTTTTGTCTGGTTTACGGGCAAGAACTACTGGAGAAACCCATTCAGATGATTCTACCTCTTCTATAACTTCATTGTCTAACATCTCCTTAAGCGCATTACTTAACCCCTTCGATGCTGACGACGGAGCGGTTCCGTCCTCAGCATCGGTTGGGCTGTGCTGATGACGGAACCGCTCCGTCATCAGTACAGCCTTGGGGGTGGGGGGGGTGGGGGCGCTGGCGCTCCTCCCCATTGTGCATCGATCTTGTTTATTTTTGCAGGGGTGGCAGCGGAAGACTTTCTGCTGCCAAACCATGGCCCCCCCACGCTTCCTGGTGACGTCCGCGCGCACAGCGAGCGCGGATGTCATCAGGATATTTAACAACAAGGGGTGGTGATGGACGGAGTTTCTGAATTAAGCAGAATACTCTCACCCAGTCAAGAGATCAGGGCTAGATCCAACACCGTTTTTTAGCTCACTGCACCATCCCAGCTCAGAACCTGGCTATATGCAAATTAGTCTGTTCCTGTCCCAGTGCATGATGGGAACAGGGCAACCCAAACTACCAAGCCAATTCTTACACTGGGAAGGAAACAAGCTTCCGGGGACCGGTTTCTGGCATTACAGCCGTCTTCGGCCCGGCTTGCTTAAATCCTGATGGTGCAATGAGCAAGGGACTCACATCTGAGTATACCCTTCCACGCTTATGGTGGACAAAATATTTAACAACAAGGGGTGGTGATGGACGGAGTTTCTGAATTAAGCAGAATACTCTCACCCAGTCAAGAGATCAGGGCTAGATCCAACACCGTTTTTTAGCTCACTGCACCATCCCAGCTCAGAACCTGGCTATATGCAAATTAGTCTGTTCCTGTCCCAGTGCATGATGGGAACAGGGCAAACCAAACTACCAAGCCAATTCTTACACTGGGAAGGAAACAAGCTTCCGGGGACCGGTTTCTGGCATTACAGCCGTCTTCGGCCCGGCTTGCTTAAATCCTGATGGTGCAATGAGCAAGGGACTCACATCTGAGTATACCCTTCCACGCTTATGGTGGACAAAATATTTAACAACAAGGGGTGGTGATGGACGGAGTTTCTGAATTAAGCAGAATACTCTCACCCAGTCAAGAGATCAGGGCTAGATCCAACACCGTTTTTTAGCTCACTGCACCATCCCAGCTCAGAACCTGGCTATATGCAAATTAGTCTGTTCCTGTCCCAGTGCATGATGGGAACAGGGCAAACCAAACTACCAAGCCAATTCTTACACTGGGAAGGAAACAAGCTTCCGGGGACCGGTTTCTGGCATTACAGCCGTCTTCGGCCCGGCTTGCTTAAATCCTGATGGTGCAATGAGCAAGGGACTCACATCTGAGTATACCCTTCCACGCTTATGGTGGACAAAATATTTAACAACAAGGGGTGGTGATGGACGGAGTTTCTGAATTAAGCAGAATACTCTCACCCAGTCAAGAGATCAGGGCTAGATCCAACACCGTTTTTTAGCTCACTGCACCATCCCAGCTCAGAACCTGGCTATATGCAAATTAGTCTGTTCCTGTCCCAGTGCATGATGGGAACAGGGCAAACCAAACTACCAAGCCAATTCTTACACTGGGAAGGAAACAAGCTTCCGGGGACCGGTTTCTGGCATTACAGCCGTCTTCGGCCCGGCTTGCTTAAATCCTGATGGTGCAATGAGCAAGGGACTCACATCTGAGTATACCCTTCCACGCTTATGGTGGACAAAATATTTAACAACAAGGGGTGGTGATGGACGGAGTTTCTGAATTAAGCAGAATACTCTCACCCAGTCAAGAGATCAGGGCTATATCCAACACCGTTTTTTAGCTCACTGCACCATCCCAGCTCAGAACCTGGCTATATGCAAATTAGTCTGTTCCTGTCCCAGTGCATGATGGGAACAGGGCAAACCAAACTACCAAGCCAATTCTTACACTGGGAAGGAAACAAGCTTCCGGGGACCGGTTTCTGGCATTACAGCCGTCTTCGGCCCGGCTTGCTTAAATCCTGATGGTGCAATGAGCAAGGGACTCACATCTGAGTATACCCTTCCACGCTTATGGTGGACAAAATATTTAACAACAAGGGGTGGTGATGGACGGAGTTTCTGAATTAAGCAGAATACTCTCACCCAGTCAAGAGATCAGGGCTAGATCCAACACCGTTTTTTAGCTCACTGCACCATCCCAGCTCAGAACCTGGCTATATGCAAATTAGTCTGTTCCTGTCCCAGTGCATGATGGGAACAGGGCAAACCAAACTACCAAGCCAATTCTTACACTGGGAAGGAAACAAGCTTCCGGGGACCGGTTTCTGGCATTGCAGCCGTCTTCGGCCCGGCTTGCTTAAATCCTGATGGTGCAATGAGCAAGGGACTCACATCTGAGTATACCCTTCCACGCTTATGGTGGACAAAATATTTAACAACAAGGGGTGGTGATGGACGGAGTTTCTGAATTAAGCAGAATACTCTCACCCAGTCAAGAGATCAGGGCTAGATCCAACACCGTTTTTTAGCTCACTGCACCATCCCAGCTCAGAACCTGGCTATATGGAAATTAGTCTGTTCCTGTCCCAGTGCATGATGGGAACAGGGCAAACCAAACTACCAAGCCAATTCTTACACTGGGAAGGAAACAAGCTTCCGGGGACCGGTTTCTGGCATTACAGCCGTCTTCGGCCCGGCTTGCTTAAATCCTGATGGTGCAATGAGCAAGGGACTCACATCTGAGTATACCCTTCCACGCTTATGGTGGACAAAATATTTAACAACAAGGGGTGGTGATGGACGGAGTTTCTGAATTAAGCAGAATACTCTCACCCAGTCAAGAGATCAGGGCTAGATCCAACACCGTTTTTTAGCTCACTGCACCATCCCAGCTCAGAACCTGGCTATATGCAAATTAGTCTGTTCCTGTCCCAGTGCATCACCACCCCCTTTTTTGAATCGTTTTTGGCCACTATAGGTGTGGCAGGGTATACTCAGACATGAGTCCCTTTCTCACTGCACCATCAGGATTCAAGCAAGCCGGGCCGAAGACGGCTGAAATGCCAGAAACCGGTCCCCGGTAGCTTGTCTCCTTTCTGGTGAAGAATTGGCTTGGTAGTTTAGTCTGCCCTGTTCCCATGATGCACTGGGCCAGGGACAGACTGATTTGCATATAGCCAGGTTCTGAGCTGGGATGGTGCAGTGAGATAAATAACGGTGATGGATCAAGCCCTGATCTTTGGACTTGGTAAGAGTGGTCTGCTTAATTCAGACACTCTGTTCATCACCACCCCCTTTTTTAAATCGTTTTTGGCCACTATAGGTGTGGCAGGGTATACTCAGACATGAGTCCCTTTCTCACTGCACCATCAGGATTCAAGCAAGCCGGGCCGAAGACGGCTGAAATGCCAGAAACCGGTCCCCGGTAGCTTGTCTCCTTTCTGGTGAAGAATTGGCTTGGTAGTTTAGTCTGCCCTGTTCCCATGATGCACTGGGCCAGGGACAGACTGATTTGCATATAGCCAGGTTCTGAGCTGGGATGGTGCAGTGAGATAAATAACGGTGATGGATCAAGCCCTGATCTTTGGACTGGGTAAGAGTGGTCTGCTTAATTCAGACACTCTGTTCATCACCACCCCCTTTTTTGAATCGTTTTTGGCCACTATAGGTGTGGCAGGGTATACTCAGACATGAGTCCCTTTCTCACTGCACCATCAGGATTCAAGCAAGCCGGGCCGAAGACGGCTGAAATGCCAGAAACCGGTCCCCGGTAGCTTGTCTCCTTTCTGGTGAAGAATTGGCTTGGTAGTTTAGTCTGCCCTGTTCCCATGATGCACTGGGCCAGGGACAGACTGATTTGCATATAGCCAGGTTCTGAGCTGGGATGGTGCAGTGAGATAAATAACGGTGATGGATCAAGCCCTGATCTTTGGACTGGGTAAGAGTGGTCTGCTTAATTCAGACACTCTGTTCATCACCACCCCCTTTTTTGAGATGTCATCAGGAAGCGCTGGACGCGCTGGAAACCATTTGTTTCCAGCGCATCCAGCAGACAGGTCGGTGTTTGGTGCTCCGGTGGGGCGGGGGGCCGTTTTTCGGTGCCTTGAGGCATCGGGGGGAGGAAACTGTGTTTCCTCTCCCCTGATGTCCCAATGCAGGGCATTCCTGGTGCACGATCGCGCACAGCGTAGCGATCGTGCACCAGGAATGCCCCACTAGACACCAGGCATTGTGTTTGGGCATATTTATTTGTGCAGGAAGCGACCCCTTGGGCAAGGGTCGCTTCCTTTTGGGGCCATAATATTTATTAGACTTTTCTGCCCCCCCTGGAGCAGATCAGCCGTTTTTTTGGCCGATCTGCACCCAGGGGGGGGGGGGGAGGGGGGGGGGGGGGGAGGAACGGGCAGAAAAGCCCACTAGTCATCAGGGATTTGTTTGCATTGGAAAAGGAAGTGACCCCTTGGGGAAGGGTCGCTTCCTAGTGGCCTACTTTTTTTTTACACTTTTCTACCCCCCCTGGGGGCAGATCGGGCGTGTTTTGGGCCGCATCTGGACCCAGGGGGGCAGAGAAGCCTACTAGACACCAGGGATTGGATTATATTTATAAAGGAAGCTACCCCTTGGGCAAGGGTCGCTTCCAGGGGGCATTATAAATATTGTAGACTGTTGGGGCAGATCGGCTGTTTTGTTTACCGTTTCTGGACCCAGGGGGGGGGGGATAGAAAAGCCCACTAGACTCCAGGTTTTTTTTTATAGGGAGCGACCCCTTGGCCAAGGGTTGCTTCCTTGGGCCCATTTGTTTTCAAATGTATGTTCTGCTGTGTCTTTATTTGGCCTCTCTGCCCTCCGTAGGGTTGCTTCCAGGGGGCCCACGTTTATAATGATTTATAATCTTCCCCCCTTGGGGACAGACACCCCATCTGCAATACATTCCTAGTAAGAGGGCACGCTATTGAATTTAGCTTTATATGCTGTGTGACAGTGAGACTGGATATGTCTCTAATTTCAGGGTGTACACCGGTAAGGAATCCAGGATTAACCCGCCTGGTTGTCCGTCCACTTTTGGAGTGACTAAGAAAATTGTGTGGGAACTTGGTAGAGGATTTTTTAACAAAGGCCATCATTTATATTTAGATAACTTCTACACTGGTGTGCGGTTGTTCAGGGAAGTGGCCAAAGTGGACACTGTTGCTTGCGGCCAAATCCGCTGTAACCGTAAAGGTTTTCCAAAAGAACTTGTTTGTAAAAAGCTTGCTCGGGGACAGTGCAGTGCATTGCGTTGAGGAGCTTTTATCTGTGAAGTTTTCAGACAGGAGAGATGTCTACATGTTGACTTCCATACATGATGAAAGCACTGAAGCGTTGACTATTTGAGGTCAGGTTGCAGAAGTGCACAAACCTGTGTGCATTATGGACTATAATAGGCACATGGTGGTGTTGACAGAGTAGATCAGAGGTTGGAACCGTATGCTGCTCTTCGTAAGTCTTACATTTGGTACAAGAAGTTGGTTATCCATCTTTTCCACTTGGCAACCTTTAATGCTTTTGTTGTGTTCCAGCAATCTTGTCCTCAGTCAAAGATGACTTTTGTGAAGTTTCAGGAGTCTGTAGTAGGCAGCCTTGTTTTAGTGGAACAGGCAAGTGTTCCTAGAGTTGGAGTGGTGGAGGATGTTGCCAGATTGAAAGATCGCCACTTTTCTGATCAAATTCCTCCTACAACGTCAAAAGACTTTCCCAGTCGGAGATGTAGAGTCTGTTGGCGAAGAGGTTTGCGGAAGGAGGTTCGTATGTACTGCCCGACTGTCCTTCTAACCCTGGGCTGTGTGTGCCTGCTTGTTTTAGAATGTATCACACACAAAAGAAGTTTTGGGAGCATCCATGATTGGTATAGTGAACAGGCTGGTCTCTATTCTTTAAAACTGATTGACCGTTTCAAAGTTGGCATTTGTGTAGTGTATTTAGATTTAGTTGTTGTGTTAGCAGATTTGTATCAATTTGCAATTTGTTTCTGTTTTTTATTTGTATTTAAAAAAAACTAAAGTATGATGTTGGTTTGCGTGTAGTGTCCATTGTCTGACGGTGTGCATGGTTTGGCGCTTGGCTGGCGGTGTCTGTGGACTGGTGCTTGGCTGACGGTGTCTGTGGACTTGGTGCTTGGCTGGCGGTGTGCGTGGCCTGTTGTTTGGTTGGCGGTGTGCGTGGTCTTGTGCTTGCCTGGTGGTGTGTTGGGATTGGTGCTTGGCTGGTGGTGTGCCTGGGCTGGAGCTTGGCTGGCGGTGTGTGTGGAGTGGCGCTTGGCTGGATGGTGTGCGTGGAGAGGTACTTGGCTGTCTGTGCACGGAGTGGTGCTTGGCTGGCGGTGTGTGTGGAGTGGCGCTTGGCTGGTGGTGTGCGTGGAGTGGTACTTGGCTGTCTGTGCATGGAGTGGTGCTTGGCTGGCGGTGTGTATGGAGTGGTGCTTGGCTTGCGGTGTGCGTGGAGTGGTGCTTGGCTGGTGGTGTGTGTGGTGTGGCGCTTGGCTGGATGGTGTGCGTGGAGTGGTACTTGGCTGTCTGCACGGAGTGGTGCTTGGCTGGCGGTGTGTGTGGAGTGGCGCTTTGCTGGATGGTGTGCGTGGAGTGGTTCTTGGCTGTCTTTGCACGGAGTGGTGCTTGGCTGGCGGTGTGTGTGGATTGGCGCTTGGCTGGATGGTGTGTGTGTAGTGGCGCTTGTCTGGTGGTGTGTGTGGAGTGGCGCTTGGCTGGTGGTGTGCGTGGAGTGGTACTTGGCTGTCTGTGCATGGCTGGTGGTGTGTGTGGAGTGGTGCTAGGCTTGCGGTGTGCGTGGAGTGGTACTTGGCTGTCGGTGTGCGCTGAGTGGTGTTTGGCTGGCGGTGTGCATGGTCTGGTGCTTGGATGGTGGTGTGGTTGGACTGGCGCTCGGCTGGCGGTGTGTGAGTGGTTACTTTCTGTTGGTCACTACACACACTGCTAGTTGAGTTACACTCCACGCAGTCCATCATTTTGTGTAGTTGCAGTCAGAAATGTGGGCGTGTGAAAGTGATGGGCCCTTGAATGGCGCTGTCTGCGGGTGTGAGTGTTGTAATGTGATGCGTCCGCGGCTGGCGGTGTGAATGTTTTGTATGTGTCACACGTATGAAAGGTGTATGAATTGCCTGTAAAGAGGTTGGTGCCTTGACGTGGCTTTACAGCTCACGAGCTGTGAGTCAGTGGTTCAGTTTATCATACTTTCAATTATACGCCGGTTATTTCATTTTTGTGAAATTACTTGTGAATACAATTGTATGTACTGAATCATCACTCACCCTCGTGCCAAATCCAACCAGTATGTGTGTGTGCTTGCGGATTAGATGGCTGTGCAGTAATATTTGTCTTTATTCTCTTTCTGAAGTAGGGGGGACCTTGTCCCTTTTTGTGAATGTTGTAATGTGTTGCTTTTCCTTCCGACTGGTGTCAATGGTCTGGTGTGTATCAGGTATGAAAGGTGCGTGAATGGCCTGTAAAATGGTTGGTGCCTTGTCGTGGCTTTACAGCTCATGAGTTGCGAGTCACTGGTTCGGTTTTTATGCATTTATTTATTGACAGAGCATTTCATTTTGTTGAAATATCTTGTTAATAAATTTTATGTACTGAACCATCACTCGCCCTCGTGCCAAATCCAACATGTATGTGTGTGTCTTTGAGGAATAGATAGCCGTGCTTGAATGTTTGACTTTTAAGTAGCTCTGTACATTATACCTGTAAATAACTTACTAAATTTAGATATTATTGTTGAACCATGTGAGTATATGGTCATGTCTTTCTGGTGAATTCTATTTTTTTTTTATCCACAATGTCCTGCAAACTTGAAAATGTCTGTCACAATTTCCATTTAATATTGTCCCAAGAATCGCACGCTCTCAAAGTGAAAATGTAATTCATTCAAAACAATTTGGTTTTGCAAGGGGGTTCCCATGACTTTTAGGCCCTGGGCTTGGCGGGCATCTTTGGAAACTACCAAACCCAAACAGTTCTGAAAACTAGACGCCCGGGGGAGTCCAGGAAGGTATGGCATGCGTGTGTCCCCCAATGTTTTCCTACCAGAAATCCCTGCAAACCTTACATTTAGGTTTAAAAAAACAATTTTCCATACATTTTTGGGTGGGATCTCCCTGCCGGAACAAATGTCCTGCCACCCAGCGTTCCCCTTGATCTCCCGAGTAAAATGATACCTCACTTGTGTGGGTGGGCCAAAGGCCTGTGACTAAGGTGGGGTGCTTAATTTGTCAAACCTAAGTACTAAATTTTTTTTAAATTCATTTTTAGCCTGTTCTGCTTAGGGGCACCCACACAAGTGAGGTATCATTTTACTCGGGAGAACAAGGGGAATGCTGGGTGGTAAGACATTTTTGCCAGCACGGAGATCCCACGCAAAAAAGTTTTGAAAAGTGATTTTTTTTTCTC
Source organism: Lissotriton vulgaris (assembly GCF_964263255.1). Taxonomy (NCBI): domain Eukaryota; kingdom Metazoa; phylum Chordata; class Amphibia; order Caudata; family Salamandridae; genus Lissotriton; species Lissotriton vulgaris. Next base: position 1,725,695,401 of record NC_141691.1, on the reverse strand, counting down.
CAATTTTTAGGGTTTGCTAGGAATTCTGGGTAGGAAAACATTGGGGGACCCACGCATGCCATACCTCCCTGGACTCCCCCGGGTGTCTACCCCCGGGTGTCTAGTTTTCAAAAATGTTTGGGTTTGGTAGTTTCCAAAGATGGCCGTCGAGCCCCGGGCCAAAAACTCAGGTGCCCCCCACCCCCCAAATTCTAAGTAGTGTTGGTATAGGGTATTGTAAATTCTCCACCGTACGATTTGAACCGTTTCCTGTTGCAGCCACTATGACTACCCATGCATGTGAGGTACCATTGTTATTGGGAGACCTTGGTGAATGCTGGGTGGGAGGAAATTTGTGTCAGCCCAGTGATGCCACGCTTTCCCACACAAAAATGTGTGGAAAATCTGATTTTTTTCAGCTTTAATCGAGATTTGCAAGGGATTCTGGGTAAAGGAATGTTGGACGATCTACGCAAGCCATACCTCCTTAGGAGCCCCCAGGTGTCTACTTTTCAGAAATGTGTGGGTTTGGTAGGTTTCCCTAGATGGCCGTCTAGCACGGGGCCAAAAACCCAGGTGACCCCTCTTGCAGAAGCTGGTGCTGTTGACATTGTCACCATTGTAAAAATAGCAAAAATAGGCTGTGTCCCAGAAAAATGCCAAAACTGTGTGAAAAATGTTGGTTCTCTGACAAAAGACTGTCATTTCCTACAAGCTGAGAAAATGGAGATTTCAGCCCCACAAACCCTTTTTTGATAACATTTGCAGGGAAAAACCCAGAGGCTTTCATTTGCAGCCCGTTTTTCCAATTTTTCTGAAAACAACAAAAATTTCACTATATTTTGGTTAATTTCTGGGACCCCTCCAAGGAAATCCACAAATCCTGGGCACCTTTAGAATCCACATGATGTTGGAAGAAAAGGACGCAAATTTGGCGTGGATACCTTATGTGGTCAAAAAGTTACAGGGCCCTAAGCGCGCACTACCCCAAATCGCCAAAAAAGGGCTTAGCACAGGAGAGGAAAAGGCCTAGCAGCGAAGGGGTTAATTCCTCCCTGACATTAAGTGGCACTCCTCTGAGTTTTTGCACTACTGGAACAGCACTTTGTTTGAGCTCGATGGCATGTGCAAAACCCTTCAACTTACCTAAATTTTCTGAAAACACGTTGGGGAATTCATTAGCTAAACTCGCCCATCTACTGTCATCTTCTATAGTGACAATAGACCTCTCTTCTGAAAACATCGTTTAACACTGTAACAGGTTCTTTACCACGTGGATTTAACATAATTCCCAACTTCCATTGATCCCTCCATCCAAGTACATCAACACCTTTCCTAGCTACATACAATTTAATAACTGCAGATCTCCCTTTGAAATGAATAGTGGACTGTAAATAACCCATAAAATCAATGTTCGAACCATTAAAACATAAAGCATTGATATCTGATGAGGAAAGATCTTTTTCAGATAATCTTGAACCATATTTTTCAGAGAAATAATCTCTAGTTATGATGGTCCACGGAGAACCAGAGTCTGCCATCAATTCAAGGTCTACTTCCATAAAATTTACAATATATTTGGGTGAATTAAGTACTTCACCATCAACCACACCAATATATATCAAAGAAACTACCATGCCACCTTCTCTTATCATTTCTCCAGCTTTAGAATGTTCACATTGAATACACGAAATGTCACAAGAAGGATTAAACCTTACACAAGAAACTTCATTTTTCTTGAAATTACCAACATTACGATCACTATTCCTTCTTCTTTCTTCTCTGCACGCTTTAGAGAAATGACCAATTCTCCCACATTTGCTACATTCTTTACCAATTGCAGGACAGAACTTAAAAGAGGCAAAATGATTATTACTACCACATCTGTAACATACAATTTGATTTCTCCCAACGTTCTTATTAGGTTGAAAATTGTTTTTCACATTGCTTATGGCACACACATCATCACCAGATTTGTCATTCTTCCCACCTTTAGTGTTCTCTTCAATTGTTTTCATCCATTTATTGGATTGTTCAAATGTCTTAGCCATAGATATACTTTCTTTTAACGTAGGATTCCCCAAAATCCATAACTGCTCTTGTGTTTTCTTACACTTGACATTGACTATAATTTGGTCCCTAATCATTCATCTGTAATCTCCCCAAAATTACATGAAATAACTAATGACCTTAAAGCAGTTAAAAAGTCATCAAAACTTTCAGAATCCTTTTGCGCCCTAGTGTAGAATTTATAACGATTTAGGGCAATGCTAGTAGTGGGTTTAAATCTTGTTTCAACACGTAACATAGCTTCATCAAAATTACCCAAATCACCGGGTACTGGAGGAAGGGTTCTAAAAATGGCTTATCCTTCAGACCCTAAACAATGTAGAAAAATATTTTTTTTTCTTTCATTGTCCATCCTTTCTCCATCTATAGCTTTAAGATACGTTAAAAATTATTCCTTCCACCTATTCCAAGGTATAGGAGGATCCCCTTTGCTTTTGAAACATTTCGAGGGAGGATCGAACTGCATAGTAATGAATATGTAAAAGCACAGATATTAATCATACAAGATATAGCAACCAAGACTGTGTATATCAATATACCCTGTTTTGAGAAAACAAAAAAAAATAGGATAAAACCATGGATGTATAGAATATTATAGATATAAACCACAGAAAATATATCAAATAAAACTGTGTACCTAAATGTATCACGTTTAAAGAAAAACGATAATAATGCTAACTAGATAAAGTTAAATAAAATTGAAACATTTAAAGATCACCAATTCATCCAATTTTGCATATTAAGGAAGTTCCAATCGTTATGAAAAATTGTTCCCATGTAATGTTCCCGCGTTGTTCCAATCGTTGTGAAAAATTGTTTCCGTGTAACGTTACCGCGTTGTTATGACAACCCAAAATGGCCGCCAATTCCGCGTTGTTGCGAAATTATGCAATCCCGTCACAACCAACAACGTAGTACACCGTCCTGATGTGATGCAAGGCTGTTGCTGGTGCTTCGTAGTCCAGCAGAAGTCAGAGTTCCAGAAGCAGCAAGCTTGGACACGCGATCTCAAGAAACGCCACGCGGGCCCAACGTTTGAAAAATGCCTGAAAGTTTCTAAAAATCGTAACACGACTAAAATTGTCGAGGAAAAATCCTTGTTTTGAAACGAATATCTTTTCGCCACTTATACTTGATGTAGTACAGTTGACAGCAATGTAGGATGTAAATCTCACGCCAGCCGAAAAAAAAAGTTCAAAAATACATGAAAATCTTGTATCCACAAGGCAACTTCCCATGTAACAATGGTAATCACTTGTAATAGTTTTAACAAATAAAAGTAACTTCGATGCAAATCTTCTTATCCAATAAGAGTTTTAAACGTTCAAATATACGTGAAAAATTCCAAAAATGTACCACTCCTGTGCTGCAAGTAGAGTAGATAGGTACTGGTCACCCTCGTCGCCAAATTTTGTAGTAAATGAAAGAAATAATCCAGAAATTGTTGGTACTGGTTTAATGATAACAGCACAGTACTCTCACCTTCAAGTTCCAGCAGTATAATGCCAGTACAAGATCTTTTACAGATAAACAATTCCAATAAAGAATCTTCCAACATATGCATGTGCACAGAACAGAAGAATAACAGATTAAAAGGGAAACACAATATAAATAATCTTAAAAGGGAAATGATATAAATATGTATGAACTGAAAATGCTACACATTTCCCCTCTTAAGAAAGGTGGGGGCCAGTCAGCCTCGGCTAACAAAATGTCATAGGTAGTGGTAAGATTTTCCAAAAATACACCCTTTGATGGTACGCTGGCTGTCACCTTCAATTAAAAGGACTATGTTATAAAGTCTATCAGAGGGAGCTACTCTAGTATCAGCTGTCTCCACAACGACATATTGGTCAGTCACTGTCACCTTCAGTAGCGGACGCAGGGCCTCTCGCACTATGGTAATCTCCACTGCGCTGTCCAGCAAGGTCAGAGCCCATGTCTGATTCCGAAGCTGTGTTCTCACTATCTCTGGCATATCTCGCTGTTAAAGCGGGAACTTTCTTTTTCTTAAACGGGTCTTTTCGGTATCGAATCGTCCTGCTTGCCTTTACAGTCTTTCAGGCGGGGCTGGTCGCGTCCCTTCTGGCCACCCCGACCTATGCCGCCTCCTCCACCACCGGTCGATGAGGCCGATGAGTCCTGAAAAGAATGAGGGGAGCGTTGATCGTAGACGCAGGCACTGGAGACGCAGGACGAGATTCCTTTTTCTGTTATTGTTTACCCTGTTTTTGTTTTTTTGGCCAATTTTGCTTTTTAGCCTTGGGCTGTTCATGAGTCTCTGACTTCGGCCCTTGGGGTTGCTTTTTCTCTTTAGTGAAAAATGGCTTGACTCACAAACTATTGCGGCCCACGGTCTTATAAGCCGCCACAATAATTCTCGGTAACTGTCGGGGTTTATCGGCATCGGGTACAGCCTGCAAAGCATTAGACACCTGAAAGCTCACTGCATCTCTCTTGACATTTGCAAGTACGAGATCGGAAACTATGTCAAAACTGCCGCATTGGCGCATACCCAATTCAACCGCTGCCTCTGGTCCGTGCTCATCCTGATCATGCTTAACGACCGTTGGAAGGACAGTCATTGATGGTGTGCCGAAGCACCTCGTATACACTGCCGCAAAGATCTTACCCCATGACTCACAGTCACTAGTTTCTGGGATCAAGTCTTTAGGAATGCTAATTGTCAGAATCCTGTGTTTTTCGCCAGGAGTCGTGTTAGGAAATACCGCTTCCAGCTGGTCAAACTTCTCAGCAAGCCAGAAAGGAAAATCCTCCTTATTCTGGGGGCGCTTGCCCATCACTGCGTTGACCATCACAGGACTGAGCTTCATTCCGATCTGTCCGGCTGGAAACACCGCAACACCTGGGGCCCCGCCTGGGAGATTGCGGGTAATGTATTGTACTAACGACCTAATCACGCTAATTACAACTACATGTAGTCGTCTGATACCAGCAAGGGAACACTCCCCGTGTTGAGGATGAGTGTAAATCCAGCCAAAACATGCCAAGTCGCGCCTTGAATGGACAAGTGACCTAACCTCGGTGCTGTCAAAGAGTGGGGTAGGACGCCATTAAACCAAACTCGGTGCTGCCAAGCGTTAATCTGAACTTCCTGTGTCCTATATGGAGCATAGTCCTGCGGCACGGCAGTGGGAGTGTACGTGTCTAACAGAGTAGTATTTGCGTTCACAGCTGGGAAGGTCACCCACGAGTAAAACATTTCGTATAGGTAAGCCACCTCGGCACTCACTACCATTATTACAGCCATGCCATCCACGGGGACATTATAAGTCTGTAAGTGATTGCGCACCGCAATGCGACTATGTTGTGGAATGTCCACCACGGCCATAGCGACACGGCAAGAAAAAGATACAAAGAAAAACTATGTAGCACAACTGGGTAGTAATTCAAGGAAACCGTTTCGAAAGATTCAAGCTTGAAAAGACCTATGTAAGTATAGGTAGGTTTGTCCGACACCACTGTCTTCCGGAAACAATAACGAAGGGTGTTAAGGACTGATACAAGTACTACTCAAGTGTCATGTAATAAGACCACCAACGGTTGGGCGCCATGTCACAGGGATTATGCTCCTGCACAGAACTGTGCATAGAGACTTGGAACCTCAGTGAATTAGGGTGTGCCAAAACTCACCTTAGTATCCAAAATCCCCTACCAGACTAGCAATCAGTGTCTCATTGGTTCTTACACAACCCCAATGATTAGACAACCCAGAACATGGACTTAGAACACCTCAGGTAACGTGGAACACATGAACACTCTTTCGTTATACTAACATATCAGTCCAGAACAAGGAGTAAATGATGACACGTGCAAGTTTGAAATGTTTATTTCTAATGCAGTGTTCTCAAGCGCAGTATCTTAGCTAATACAAGCAAACATATTATAAGGAACAAGGTTAGCAGCATAGTTACTTTTCCATAAAATACATAGGGTGAAAGCATGTTAAAATGCTAAAGGGAAAAGGTCTAAATAGAACCTCTTTTTACCCTCCCTTGCTAGTATATTATATTATATCTACAGAAGGTCTCTTTGGGTTTAGAAGGGCGGGCCCATACCTCTGGTCTTAGCAGAACTGGATCACATCATCTCTTGCACCAACTCTCTGCATGCGAATATTCATCAAGTGTGTAGTTCAAGCGCTGTGTTAAAATAACCTTGAAGGCCTCTGCACTCACTGTACAGACATAGCTTACCAAGCAAGGCTGATATTATAAGCAAACATATCATTCTTGTGTGAAGCAAAACATTCTACTAGGCGAAAAGCTTTAATAACAAAGTGTGTCGTGTGCAAAGGCTGCAGCAAAGGAAAATGGCGTTTAAACTTCTAATAAGCTCATGCTAACATAACATAGTGCGAAGGCAAAACCAATCCACATGACAAGGCCACATCATACTGATGTGATTTGTCTTTATATTCTGTCTTGATGCACACATGGCCCAACATTTGATCTTCCACCCAGAGATATCATTCACCATACTTGACCATGGTTACCTGTCTGAAAGGGGATGTATGCGCTATCAGAGGGTCATGTTTGTTGTTAAGTTTGGGTCAGGGTGGTCAATGGGTTTTTGTGTGTGAAGTGATGTTGAGTGTGTATATGTCCAGGTATGATGTGTCACGTGCAAATAGGGGCACAGCCACTAGTGTTAGGACTTCTGGGTTGTGGTAGAGTATATCAGTCTAGTGATCTTTACATTGTGACTGCTTTTTCTTGGTTGTCACAACATGAGTTGGAGTAGCATTGTTTAACAAGGAAATTGGGTTGGGGACTCATAGGGATGTGTATAGTGTCTATATGGCCAGCTTTTTCAGCCAAATGAGCCACATGAGTGTGGTTTTCACATATTGTTACACATGTAATATGTCAATATTTCAGGCATATGACAGGATCTAGATAAGTGAATGCACACCTTACATTGTATCTAAGATGCCTGAGTGTTTGACATTGGAAAAGCTGTTATTGACAATTCACCTTATTGACACAAAGGTGACTTCAATGCTCTGGGATCTGTAGTTGGGTCAGAGAAGGCAGTAGGAGAATATGCTTGTAGTGTTACAGACATCTCAGCTAATAGTTGTAGGGCACTGGTAGGTGATGCAGCTGCAAGGTCTTCTTTTTGTTTTTTAAAGATGTTCTGAACTCAATGGAGTTTGGATGGTAGCTTTCTTTGCATACAATTGCCATCATGGTAATGCTAGGCACTATCAAGTCCAATAACTATTCGTAGACTGATATACATTTGTCAGTGCTTGCTCCTCCAGTGCACCTTCAAGCCCCCTTATGTGGTACATCTCAAGGTATGCATTTTCAGAGTGACACTGCGCTGCAACACTCTCCTTTACGGTGAAGTTTAGGAGATCAGTTGGACTCTCAGTCTTCGCTCCCAGCAGTGAAGAAGAGGTTGTTGCCATGACATGTGGCACTTAGAGCAGTGGTGATCTCACGATACATATTTCTGTAGATATATCTATGTACCTATGCCCATTTGTATTCCTACCTTTATGCTGGGTCTGTCCCTGTATTTCCAGTTCACACTGGGGTTACCTGATGCTGACATTCCTTGTTCCTCTGCACAACATGCTACAGGACATTTTCACATTACTGCACCTTCGCTTTGTGGTCACTTCCACATGTAGGACAGAGGTCTTGGAAATAGGGGACGGGGAGGGTGGCTCAACCGCGGGGTGGGAGTGGGGGGCTTAAGTGATATCAGGGGGGCACCAGTCTCTGGCCAAGAGAAGCATCATGTTTTGTTTTAAGTGTTAAGAGAATGAGTGGCAGTAAGCCAACCTTGTAATGGACTGTCAATGACACCTTGGGTAATTTATTTCCTGACTTGGAGTATGAGTGAAAAAGGGTAACGGAGCTTAAATAATACCAATTCTCCTGTTTTAAGTTGAATGATATTCTCTTTTGTGTGCTATGATACCATTCATAACATACTTAAAGTCATTATGAAATGGTGTAATCATTTTACACATGCAACGTTGGAGTTACTTCATAGGCCTGTTCATCAGTTCATCTTCAGCATCACCATTGAGTTAAAGGTATTTTCTTTGCCCCTTTGAGAGACAATGGAATGAAAGACATCAGCAACATGGGATGCCTGGTTTAGTCATGTTTAGACATTTCCAATTTAGCTTGAAAATTGTGCAGAAATTAAGAGGTACCTGAGGATTTATTTATTTTTACAGGGGGGCGCAACATTGAGAATAATGAAGCACATTGGTGTAGGGGTAGGTGTGTCCCCTAACGGCTGCGATGTCCGCAACAGTCTTGGTTTTGCTGATCATCGAGTAGGTACAGAAGTGGTATTACATGCACAATGGGCTCCTTAACTGCAAGGGAATTGTGGAAGCATTTTGTGGTGACTTATGAGCCTCCCCTTCTGCCAGCTCGGATGAGGTGGTTGACCGACACCGAAGGTGCATCGAAAATACGCCTCGTAATAGGGTGGGCGGTTCGAAACCTTTCCTAAACTGTTTCGGTCGGAATTTCGAGTCAGATTCAGAAGAAACGCGTCAATCAGTAAGCCATGTATGGTAGTGCATCATAATATTGTGGTCGGAACAACCGTTTCCGACGGGAGATTGGGCAGTCAGTCCGACAAGCCCACAGAGGCTTACCGAACAACATTGTAATAAGCCCCAAAGTCAGGATTCTATGATTGTCTTAGGGTGAGGTATTTGGATAGATTGGTCTTGTGATCAATAGAGAAGACATTTTCATCATGCTTCATGGGCCCTTTGACCATAATGGCGTTTATAGTCTGTAGACTAATTGCCAATATGGCAACCTATCCGTGCACTGCAGGTCCCACATGAGCTTGTCGGCTGTGTATGCTTTGAGGTATGTAGTGTATAAGTCTCATATATAGAGAAACTGCATAGTTTAAAACCCCTACAACATCATTTATTGGTAAGTTACTTGGATTTCGATATGATGTACATCAGCCAATGCAGGTCGGGTGGGTGGGTAACAGAAAGGTAATCTTTTGCAAAAGGCCTTTCACTGCGCAGCAAAACATGTCGCAATGACTTTAGCAACTTTTGAACCAATTATTTTTGTTAAAATCTGCAGATTATGCAGCAGATGATGGGTTATGTGGCAAATGAAGCAAATCTATAATTGCACGAATCACGCAGTCGTACAATAGCATAATTCTAGTGACCCTGCTAATTGCAGACCGTATTGCTTTTGCAAAGCCCTCTGATGATTATGTAAGTATTGTATTACATGTAGTTATAAAATATTTTTTTTGTTTACTAAATTTAAGTGCTGGCGGACAGCGATTAGTTAACTGTTGTTGAATGTTCTTTTGAGTTCTCAGTTTTAACCCCATGCCACCTTCCTGAGAAAGTCTCTGACTTGGAATTCACTACCCTGAGGATCAAGTGCTAAAAGCATGTACTTAATGCTCAGTTTGGGGTCCAATAATAAGGTTAAGCCATGGAACCCCATTAGTAAACTGTTCAACACATTCTGAGCACAGTAACCCCCAGTTGTTTTAAGGCACATTAGCTCATTTATAATTGTTCGCAATTATGGGTGCATTCATGCCCATCTTTTTCTATAACAGTGCATATATAATGACCATATGAAATAGTTTTAGTTACTGATGTCATTATAATTACAGGGTTAAGATTTAAGCTGACAGGGCCATTTAGTCAAAGGAATGACAAAGTCTCTTTCTTAATTTGTTTTTTAATATCTATATGTTTCTTTATTTAGAATAAGGGATTTACACATTTTTGAACCTTTTTCATACTGGAGTAGGCAACCTGCTGGGGATTAGTATTTGCAGTTGGGATACTGCTTATAGTCTTGGTCTAGGACTGGAAAGCTAATTCAGGTTTGTAGGTTAACAGCCAGAAGACAACTGAGGTTTTTATATTACTTTCAAACAGCAGTAATATCTAGGAAGTAAAAAACCTTTGTAGGAAATCTGCCCTTCATGTTCACCCTGAAATTGTCACCTTGTGCTGGACCCTATATTTTTGCTGGCTTGAAAAGTCTGTGTACTTTACCCCTGATAACCAGGAGTAAAGTGCCTGTGCCCCACATTTAAAAGTGATAACATTGGCTTTTACCTGATTGGCACATTAACTTTCCTGTAAGTGCCTAGTACATAGTGTAAAAAGTGCACCTAGGGTCTGGACGTTAAATGCCACATGGGGACTGTAGCACATTTTGTGCCACCCACTACAGTGGCAGTACAAAAATAACTTCAGTACTAATCTGTGTAGCCTGGCTGCTGCAATGTAAACCTGCAGTATGACTTGTTAAAATAACAATTTCGCAGGTAAAAACATGAGTAACTCACCCCTATGCAGGCCTTGGGAAGGGTGCATGGTATTTAAAAGTGAGACACGTAGAAATGAATGTTACCATGTCTCTGTGCCTAGGCTCTAAAAGGTATTTTTAATGTGGCAGTCCTAGCTGTCCTATGAAGAAAACCAGAATACAGATTAAAATACTAATACTGATAATTTGGGAAAGGGCAAAGCTACAAAAATAATGAAACCACTATTGTTAATAGTTATTAAAATCCATTTGTAGCACACTCGACTGCTTGCAGATGACCCCTCCCATCTACTTTTTTGCCACCATTTGAACTACTAGATGCTGTGAAATTGATCTGAGATGAGCTGCTAACCAGGCCCAGCACCAGTGCTCTCTCCCTTAAAATTGTAAATGTGAATTGGTATACCCAAATGGCAAGTACTTTTACACCCCTTTATGGCCCTAGTATATGGTAACAGTGTGACGCATGGTGGGGATGTAAAAGCAGTACCAGGGCTGCAGCACTTATTGTGCCACCCTAAGTGGTCCAAGCATAAAAAAAGTCTGCAGGTCTGCCATGTCAGACCTGCACGAGCAGCTTGCCTGCTCAAGTTCAACACTGCCCACTTCATGTGTGACAGGAGACAGGTCCTACACAGGGAGCTGTAGAGCAGGGAGGGAGAACAGTGGGAAAAAAAGTAAGCTCACAGAGTTGAAGAAAAATTTAGAGTCCAGTAGGTCAGTAGGCTAAGACTGGCCACCAGGAGCACTAGGACAACAGTATTACCCAAATTGGCTCAATGGGAAGGGAAAAATGAGAAAACCTGGGCGGCCCCTCCAGGGAAGCAAAGTGGCTTAGGGATGCGCATGTTAGTACACGTCCCAGCTTCTTGGGAAAGTCCAGGTCTCAGGGATAAAATTAAATCGCCACAGAGAGTAAGGGTATGAGTGGCCCCACACTTCTAATCTTTTATTTCTCTGAGCCCCCCACTGTCCCTAAGGCCAACAAAGACGAAAAGAACACCCTGAAAAGTAGAGTGCACACTCACTCAGTGTCACAGTGTGCCCTGGGAGGGCGGGGGGAGAAGAAAAAGAAAGTGCCACTGTGCCCTTGTTTGGGGGAAGTAGGGAGAACATTGTCAGAGCAGTGTCTGCTGGACGGGGAGTTGGCTTGCTGAGCGGGGCCAAAGGACCTATCAGGACCCAGCGCTCCATGGAGGAGCAGGGGCATCCAGGTGTCCTAAAAAAAAGAATACGTTGCTGGACAAACTGCTTTGTTTAAAAAAAAAGAAAGAAAGAACACAACAAAAAGCAAAAGAAAACATAGCTGTGGGTTAGTGGAGTGTCCCATAAGCCCTCACAGCAGCATCACCTGGCGCTAGGGAACAGCCCTTAAGTCTTTGCATAGGACTCTCTTACATTTGCATATTTTGCTTGTGGTCCTCGAGGCAGGGTAGGGCCATACAAGTGTAAAGCAGAGTTGTTGGGGGACTGCCAGGAGTATAGCAGTCGCTACAAGAACCCCCACAAAGGTTTTTGGTTATGTCACCTTAAGTCTCCCATGGGGTGGAATTGGTGACCCCTGGGACCATTTCCGTCAGTTTTCCACTAATTGGGGGACCTTTGCTATATGGCTCTCCAATGCAAGGGCACCTTTTAGTAGGTTCTACAGCTCCATAGTACCTGTTTAAAAGCAGAGGAAATACTTCTGTTCACAATTTATTGCAAATTAAACACTAAATTAATGAAGGTCATTGAAATGGTTTAGTGACAATAACAAAGAAGTCACGCAACGCAGTGGCCAAAAATGCCATGTTGAGTTGCTTTACAGGGAGGGAGCAGGAGAGCCCCAATTCTACAGAGATATGGCTCTTTCCTCCCCTCTTCCTAGCATTGGCGCTGATTTCAGCTGCTGTGTGCCAGGCACACAACTTAGCGCCATAGCACTAAGGTGTGCGCCTGAGTCTAGCATAGGTTTTGTACATAAAGGGTACACTTCCTGTACAAAATACTGTGCCTACACAAGCTGAAACAGCATGCATGTAAAGCAGGAAAAGAAAGGAGAAATGAAAATATTTCTCTTCAGATGGCGTTAACTTTTTTGTACCACCCATGTAACGCCCCCTCGGCACTTTTCAGTAAATTGTAGGGTACTTGCCAGTAAACTGGTAAAAAAACATTTGTTCTGGTTAACGTCTCTTGACGCTAACCCATCTCAAAATGTTAGAAAAACTACCCCTCAAGTGTTACATGCTATAATGACAGTCATTAAAATATTTTGAAATGCTTTATGGATAATTACAAAGTTAACAGTGAGTAAATATATGTTACAAGGAATGTCATTTTAACATGGTACCATCCTTAGAGATTTTAATGGGATTGCATAGGTTTATTTTGACATTTCTGCTTTTAATAATGTGATGACACCCTGACAAAGCCAGTAGGCATGCGCTTTTGATAACTACACCCTTTATGTTGTATCTAGTATGTGTGGTGATTAGTGTGGTTCTAGGGTTAAGGGCTTGCTAGTGGTGTAAATTGTTAGGTGAGTGTCACCATAGGTATTCCCATCTGCCAACATATGTAAATTAATGCATAGTAGTGAGTAGCATGTGCATAATAAAGTACTTTTCCCTTTTAGATGTATAAACACTTACTGGCAAATGATTTAGTGGGTGTTGTTAGTGGTGTGCTTGTGATGGTGGTACTAACCCACATCACCTGCCACACTGGGGTACTTGATTCCCAGTAGATAGAAGGGTATAAACGTATTACTTGTGAAGGAATCACATCCTTCCCCATTAACAACCCACTTTTTTAAAACTTGGGATATTTCTGCAAGGCATTTTCAATCATAAATAATCATCAATATTCATTATCATTGTCTTCCAAATAATAAACAGATTCAGAGAGTCCAATGGTGACCGGGATGAAAGCTAAAAAAGTTCACCTGCCCATGTTTTTTTGCTCTTGGGAAACTAGAGAAAGATGATGCTCATTGGAATGAAGGATGCTGAGAGAAGGTTCATATAAGTTAAGCGCTATCTTAAAATTGTCTCAAAGGTTCCTGATCACAGTTTTGTGGGTCAGACTCAAAGTGCATGTTAGATTTGGGGGTCTCTAGTCGGCATAGGTAGGTACCTCTGACCAAATAGTGACCTTTACGTCTAGTCAGGGTAAGGGGCTAGACTCCTAAAACAACCCCTGCTCACCCCCTTGGTAGCTTGGCACGAGCAGACAGGCTTATCTCAGAGGCAGTGTGTAAAGCATTTGTGAACACATACAGTAATACAGTGACAACACTACAGATGGACAACACACAGGTTGTATTATAAAAATAAGTATTTTTGTATAGACTTAACACAAGACCAAACAACAAAAATCCACAATACTGTACTCAAAAATAGACTTTAAAATGGTAGGAAATAGCTCAGTTGACTCAAGTTGTAAATGCAACACTTTACTCTCAGTATACCTTGGATGCGTAACGCAGAACAAACAAAAGGGGGCGCAGGGAAGGTGATGCATCGGTTCCTTAATGCTGCGCAGGGGAGTTGATTCTCACTTCCTTACTGTGAGAGGAAGTGATGCTTCGGTTTCTTACTGCTCTCCGGTACGATGCAACAAGATGGCACTTCGATGCAAAACTTCTCTCCGGTGCGATGTGACAAAATAGCGTCTTGCTTACGATGCGACAACATTGATGCAATGTGTGCATGCCCGATGGCCGTTCGGCGACTCGATGATCTTTGGAGTTGCGACAGGCCCTGCGACACGCCTTTCCGGTGATGCGACCTCTGCGTTGGCGGCACGCTTCTCCGGAGATGCAATGTGCTTCGGCAGTGCGATGGCGACAGTGGCAGCGGTGGCCCGCTTCCTTGGCGATCCGACGGCAACTGTTGCGGCTGCAACATGCTTCTCGTCGTTGAGTTGCGCTTCCAGTCCCAGCGACCCGCACTCTCTCAGAAGGCCCAGCACAACAGCAGGCACTTCAATTCCCAGCAAGGGAATTCAGGGGGAGTTGGTTGGTGAAGTCTTGTATTCCTGAGACTTCATACAGGAGGCAAGCTCAAGTTAAAGCCCTTGGAGATTCTTCTTCAAGTTGATGAAAAGCACACTCAGTCCTCTTCTCATTTCTTTGGCACTGAAGCAACCACTTCAGGGCAACCCCCAAACACACAGCACAGGGGTAGTCTCCCCCTTCAGCTTCCTGGATCTTCTCCTTAGCAAAGGTTAGTCTTGATTCCCAGAAGTGATATAAAGTTCTGGGGTCTGGGTCCCCCTTTTTATACACCAACATCCTTTGTCTCTGAAGGCAGAGAGTGTCTGTGTCTAGTTCAAACCAGTTCTCTGCAGTTCTGAAGCACTTTGTTTACAGGACTCCTTCCTTCCTTTGACTGTGTGGGTCAGGGTCATCAGACACATCACAGGAGATAGAGCCAGGCACAGCCCTTTTCAGGCCCAGGTGCAACTGCTCCCACCACTCTACAAGCAGATAGGGCTATTCAGCCCTGTGCTGACTCACCCTGTCTCCTGGAGCCCCCAGCCCCTGTCACTCACAAACCAGACAAGGAATACACAACCTAGTAGAGGCAGGCTTAGATAGTTAGGCAAGAAAATACCTACTTTCTAAAAGTGGTATTTTCAAACACATAATGTTAAAACCAGCGTCACTAAAAGATGTATTTCATCATTCTGAGTTCAGGCATACTAAATTAGTTTTGCTACCATGTTCCCTGGGTCAATTAGGATTATAAGGTGTTATAATCAAACTGTTACTGGAAAACGAACAGGCCCCTAGTATTAGGATACAACCCTACCAAGGAAAAACCTAGATTGTAAAGAAAAAAGCACCGGGCACAGTGCAGTTTACATTAGAAGGGCATGTGTTGTCAATATACTGTAACCACGTATAATTATCTACAAGAAAGATGTTTTGATCTTTACATTTGTTTTTATTCTTTTTTGTAAAAAAACATTTTTGTCATATTAAATACAATATACTTCACATCTAAAAATCACATTTACAAATATGATAAATACTCATTCTCAATGATCTCATTAGAACCACATCTATATGAGTATACGTCTGATTATATAATGAAACAATAGACAATCTGTACATTGAACATCTTAGTTCACTGTTACAACTGGCATACTTGATGATTGAGAATTTTTGATAACACAGTTGTCTTATTTCAGCAAAAATCTTGTTACTAAAATACAATGTGCAGAGACTGATGACATATGTTGGAAAACAACGCGTTTCGGCAAAGTCTTCATCAGGAATCCGTCACTGTGGTTTGCTAAACAGGGAATATATAAACATAATCCTGATATAGAGAACAACAAAAAGCCCTTTTAAATATTTATTAAATACATATATACAGGGGAATACTTAATTGATATACATAAAGCTGGTCAAAGATTTATAATCAAACTGCCCATTCTGGCCTATGGGAGCAGGTAGCCTTGCAATAGTGAAAAACGAAAATGGCTGTAATTCACTATCAGGACATGCCACACACATCAGGGCATGTCCTACCTTTTACCTACAATCCACCCGGCCCTTGGGCCTACCTTAGGGGTGTCTGATATATAGAAAGGGGAAGGTTTGGGGACTGGCAAGTGGGTGCACTTGCCAAGTCAACATGGCAGTACCAGACTGCACACAGTCTCTGCAATGGCAGGCCTGAAACACACTTACAAGCTGCTCTGGTGGGTGGTACAATCAGTGCTGCAAGCCCACCAGCAGCATTTGATTTACAAGCCCTAGGCACACGCAGTGCACTGTACTAGGGTCTGACAAGTAAACCAAACAAGCCAATCATGGAATCACCAATCCATACATCAATTTACCATAGGGAGCACTTGCACTGTGGCACAGAATAGCAGTGGCACAGTGCCCAAAAGCATCTAAAACCAGCAATAACACAAGAGGCAACAGCAAAAAATGGAAGGGAGACCCACGCCAATAGTGCCTGGTCTAACAGGGCCTAATTAGGATGAGAGTCGGAAAGCCTCTGACCGCAAGTCGGAGGCTTTCCGAGTCTCTTCACGGTTTCCGTTTCGACCGCTGCATTAGGATGTAGGCGGTCGAAAGTGAAACTGGCTGGTCATTCCGGGTGGATTCCGACCGGAGGTCGGCCGGTCCAGAGATCGCAACGACATCGTGATTAGGTCCAAAGTATTAGATGTTATTTTCACTGAGACTGGAAACCACTGCAGTTTCCTGAAAGTGAGAGAGAGCGAACGAGAGAGAGATCCTTTTTCTTTTAGGAGCGTCGTCAAAGGCCCTTGTTGCCCATGAGTTATCTAGTATCCAACTCATTACTGTATGTTTCTCAAGAGGAGGATGTTACAAAAATCTATCTCTAACCCAGTGATCTCATTAGCAGTGCGGCCTTGTGAATTGTGACTAGCTGGAGGATAATTCCTGCCAGACGTTTCTTTTAATAGTTGGGAAATTCCACCATAGCCATGGTATGGGTCTCCACGGATAAAGTAGATCACAAATACTATGGACATTTTCAACTAGAGGATCGATATTTCTAAGCCAAAACAAACATTGGAAGTCCTTGACAGTATGCAGGCCCTGGTTCTCAACCAGGCAGTGAATGACTCAAACTACACAGCAAGCCACTTACTGCCCTTAGTACTTACTACGTAGAATCCTTCAATGTGCCCGTGCAACCAGTGTCTTATTATTTTCTTTCTTTCAATATTCCAGACATCACCCTTCCTCACTTAATGACTAGACCCCACTATGTGTGTCTGTTAGATATTACAGAGATAGCAAAGCAGAGAAGTTTGATGTAACCCATAACACAAAGATAAAGCCCAATATACTGATACTCCGGAAGCCATGTGGGAAAATCTCTTAAGTAAATATCACTTCAACACTGAGCAAGCTTGCCACCAAAGAAATGATACAGTAAAGACCTATTGGCATTGAAATTAATCGGCCAACACCTTAAATGACAGTGCCTTTAATCAGTGTCAGACAAGGAGAAGATTTGTCGCAAGAGAAATTGTAGAAACTACAACACAGCTGATAATAGAACCAAAAAGGAATATACTGGTAAATGCATTAACTGTTCCTCAAGCCAATTAAGGGAGATGTTCAGTATCTAGTAGTTGGCAAATACAGTCTCCCTTAGAAACACCATGTGCAATACACCAACATTGTGAACCCCTTCTAAAAATCTTTGAATGCAAATCCCATAAATCTGGGATGACATCCCCCACCTAACACCATTCCATCTTCAGCTCCTTCCTTCCAACGAACAAGGCAGAAATGCCAAAGCTAGCTCAGAAAATTAAAGTATTCATCCAGCTACCAGAGCTCTGGACCACAGCTTGTTTGAAGCGAAGCCTCCAGGACCTGGAGGCAAACATTCCATCCATGCCAAATTTCCCCACAGGAAGATCCTACTGCTCTAGAATATGCCATTGTCACTTCTCTGGAAAAATCTTCAACTGGCCCAGAGGTCCCTTCAACTATCAAGCAAACACAAGGAGATCATGGACTGAAAAGTTTCAGCACTCTGTCCATCACCTCCTTGTCTTTGCTTTCTTTGCCCTAAGTTGGTGGGGTATGCCCAGACATGGGTCCTTTGCTCACTTTGTCACTGGATTCAAGCTAGCCTGGTTGATGAGGGGTGTTACTCCGAAACCGGTCCCAGGATGCTTGTTTCCGGTTCAGGGAAGACCTGGCTTGACGGTTCGAGCTGGACTATTCCCATGAGGAACAGGATCAAGACTGATTTGCATATGGCTGGGTCTGAACTGGGGTGACAAAATGAGCTAAAGAACGATGATGGATTCAACCCAGATCTGTGACTGTGCATGGGTGTTTGAAAGGTTTCAGCGCTCCGTCCATCATCTACTTGTGTTTGATTTGTTCGCCCTAAGTTGGTAGGGCATGCCCAGACGTGAGTCCCTGACTCACTTTGCCACTGGATTCAAGCTAGCTTGACTGATGAGGGGTGTTACCCTTTAAACCGGGCCCAGGATGCTTGTTTCCGGTTCAGGGAAGACCTGGCTTGGCAGTTCGGGCTGAACTGTTCCCATGAGGCGCAGGGTCAAGACTGATTTGCATATGGCTGGGTCCAAACTGGGGTGGCGAAGTGAGCTAAAGGAGGATGATGGATTCAACCCTGATCTGTGACTGGGGATGAGTGTCTGAAAAGTTTCAGCGCTCCGCCCATCATATCCTTGTGTTTGTTCCCTTCTAACTATCAACTGATTCCCAATTTATCACAACCCAACAAGATAATGGAAAAGACAGCTTCAACACAACTCTGAGGGCTTTTAGAATGAAACCTCCACTTAGGTACATGCCCACCAGTCTGATTTCAGAGGCAAAGGACCCCAAAACTGCAATACCAACATCTAGCAGGAACTCCTTGGTTTACAGATGATAAAAGAAACTGAGCCCCTTACTCTTCGCCCGTTCAGCAGCCTACCACAGTCAATGCCCTATTTTGGAAAAACTTACAGACTGGGCTGCCCTGGAGGGAGGGGGTCCCATTGATGGGATTTGATTCTTCTCAAATTGAATGAAGCCCACTGGTTCAAATTTGTGGCTGGGAGATGCAGGGCAGTAGTTCACTCTTCCTGGCCAAGCCTGCCCTTGGTTGTCGATGTTCCTTCCGGCACAGCTCGGTGAGCAGTGTCAAGGAACACTACAAATGTACTCCAGGCACTCACAGTGGCTTTCAGCTGGAAAACAAGCCTTGGAGAAAGACTAAGAGTCTGGACTGCATGTTCCACTGGATGAAAGAGAGGTTCCTTGCCAGAAAAGAGGTCCAGGATCCACCTCAGTCCCCTTCGAATGCTGCTCCAGTGTTGCTTCAGCATACAATGTACTGAAAGTACAGAAGCTGGGAGGCCTGTTTGATTCGTAGGTGCTACTGTGTCACCATACCAAGATGGCGCCTGGGGAACTGCGAGACTGCACCCAGTGGCCGAGGGAAGCTCTGTGCAATAACATCGACCTTCGCTTACCCAGTAGACGTTGCCCTTCCCTCAAGTAGTGATATGGGCACAAGATGTGTGATACGGAAACCAGTGAACATTACGTGCCTAAGACCACCAGATTGCATCACGGCATCAGCATTGGATTCAAAATGGTGGGCGCACTGATCGCTACACTTCCAGCCTAAGAGTACTTCTTCTACCCTCAACGAGTGGCTGCTGCCTATGAGGGAAGCCTGGTAAACCCTTCTACTCAAGGTACACCTTGTTTTTGGTCCGCTGCTTAACACACTCATGGCGATCAGCACTGTGCTACTGCCTGTCCCTGCCTGACTCCAAAATGGCGTTACATACATAGGGGTCCCAGTTGGAACACAATTTAGGTACACAAAGAAAATTACTTTTGAAAAAATCGAGAAAATCGGTATTGTATTTACAGAGAGATGTTCTCAGCTCCCGACTATTGGAAAGAGGCTACCCCCGTAGACTGTTGAGAAGAGCCCAGAAACGAGCATGGTACAGTCCACGAGAGGAACTCCTCACACCACAAGATAAAAAGGAGGATCATATGGAGAGGATGATCTGTGTAACTATGTATTGCACACAAAGCAACAACATACGTAAAATAATCAACAAACACTGGCCATTGGTAGCTAATGACTTTGGACAATCTCAACTACCGATGCATTCCTTCAAGAAATCGAAAAGTATCAGAGATCATGTGGTACGTTCCTTCCTCGAAACCCCTGAGCCTCCCACTATCCATGCTATGTGGAATTTACCTGCCATGGTTGGCAACTTCAAATGTGGCAGTTGTAAAGCTTGCCCACTTTGCATACAAACCAAACAGTTTCAGTACAAACATTTCACAATAGACCTTCAAACGTTCACAAATTGCAATACCAACTGTGTAATATATTGCATCACATGCCCATGTGGCTTAGCGTATATAGGACAAACACAGCAGAAGGTAAAAGCACGGATTCTCCAACACCAAAGCAGAATTAGGTGTGAAGTGGCAGGAGCACCCTTGGTAGATCACTATAGAAGGGCAGGACACACTGTAGAAGAACTCCAATGGGTGGTACTAGAGAAAGTTTCCCTGGGCCCTAGGGGTGGCAATATCGCTTCTGTACTTAATGTTAGAGAAAGAAAATGGATGACCCGTTTGGATACTATTCGACAAGGACTAAATGAACAGGATACTAGTTATGCTCAACTGGCTTGTTTATACTAATGGGGTACTTGCTAAGAGTGTGCCGTTGTAAACTTCTGAAGTTCCTTTTGTTTTCGAGCTGTTTTTATTATTTTTCTGCAGGTCCAATACAGATGAACATCACCGTCTGCAATTGCAATGTGTATTATATGCTTAGCATTGTGAACATCTTGTTATGCAATTGTCTGCAATTGCAATGTGTATTCATGTATGTGTATTATGATTAGCATTGTGAACAACTAGTTATTCAAGCCTTTAGTATGGCCTTAACTCTCCTATGTTATTTCGGAACCATGGGTTCATTACAGATGGCGCGTTCAATAAGGATTTCCAAACAACACCCCAACCCCCCACCCCCCGTTTGCAACATTTATTGAACTCCCTATAGTCGATTACAATTTGTGAGTTACCCCTGGGCAACAAATACAATTATTATAATGTTTTCAGAGAAGAGCTTATTTTCTACCGGCCCGCTCTTAAACGCTAAGTCTTTCTTCTATTGGCTTTGTTAAAGCACGGCAGCAGGCATTTAGCTGCTGCAGGGACACGTGTCCTTTCCTTTAAATAACAGCGAGATCCCCAGTTCTGACCTTTCCACACGAGGTGCGCATGGAATGATACTGCCCAGTAATCCGTGGTAAGTCTCTCGCCACTTTCTCCTGAATAGATACAAAGGTTTCCCCGTGTATTATTGTAATCTTAATGCCTGGCCCTCCGCTCATTACAGATTTGTGCTCGGATAACGGCCATAGTTTCAACAGCTCCTAGAGTGGGTCTACACAACGGTTGAATATATCTAAGAGTATAAAGAGGACATCCAGGGTCGTCCCCTCGGGTAATTTTCTCCCAATGTAATATTGTGTCTTAAAACTAAGATGTGACTTTTGAACCTAGATCCGACTTAACTTGTATGGACAGAGGATAAGACTATTTAACCCTTTAAGCTTGAATTTGTGGGTCAACTTCTTTTGTGTGTTCTGGTTGAGACACCCTTCGTTATATGATTATAATTCTATGTTGTTTTTAACCCGGCTGGGTAATGTTTGGATGCTATCCTCAGCGTTGGCACATAATATGTACTTCACATTTGTGGGTGACGTGATTCCAAATTCTAATCTAGAACTCAATTGACAATAACCTAACTTTTGTAGGTTGACGCTCTCCTTGTTCTCCGGAGCCTTCGGGCCCTCTGCACGTTCGTAGAAGGGGCCACGTCTATTCAAGTGGCTTTTAGGTAATTATTTCGGACTCAGGTAGCACTTTTTATTAGTCTGTAATGTCATCCCCTGTCTAAAACATCACGTTTTTAATCACAGGTACCCGCCCAAACCCCTCACCGCCCTGTCCCCACTGGTCCTGATGAAGACCCCGCAGTAGGGCAAGAATCAGCCTACAAACTTGGGGTCGAAACGTCGACATAATCCTACTGTCGCCTAGCCAATAACAACAGCTCATTTTTTGGTTGTGTTAATTTGTTGGTATAGGACTATGAATGTTGGGAGTAATTATTTGTTTGGCAATATGAATATGCCTCTGTGGTATCATTTCTAAAATGTATAAATGACCACCCACGATTCCTTTTGCAACTTGTCTATACCCGCACTACCTGCACTACCTTCCCCCCTGTCCCTCTTTCACCTTGCCCCCCTTTGGGCATTGAGGACACCTGCACTATTTTGAGAAATGTATTTGTAACCAATCTACAACAGAGGATGTGAATTAAAAACATCTCTCTGTAAATACAATACCGATTTTCTTGATTTTTTCAAAAGTAATTTTCTTTGTGTACCTAAATTGTGTTCCAACTGGGACCCCTATGTATGTAACACTTGACTACCCAGGTCCCAGTGCCGTTGGGTCAACCCTTTAAATATAACGTTATCTGTGCAGGCACCTGCTTGCGAGGTTGTTTTTAACATAAACTTTTCACTGTAAATTTTCTGCACCTACACACAGAATGTTAGAGAGCGAGACTTTATCATATACGGAGGACTATATCAACCAGCTCATCAAAGACAGATCCAACCAGTTCTTATCATCCGATACACCTAATATTGATCACACATTGAATGACAAAATAGCACGTCTTGAGAGACTTGAAAAAAAGCTGATTAGGACACGTTTACACGGCCATTTGTTAACCAAGTACCTTCAATCCAATATCATCCCGATTGGCCTACAGGTCAAGAATGAGCCGGCCATCTTCGTAGATGTGCCTAAGTTTAAAGAAGGTTCCAGTTTTGTAGCGAACAACTGCTCCCGACATTGGATGGTGTTGGGAGTTGAGACAGCAGCACAGCAAATCCAATTGTTAACTCAGGAGATTGCCGCACTCAAATCAGAAATCGCAGGGGATGAGGCATTGACTAATGCCAAGGACGCTCTTGAAAAAGTTGCCAAAACCCTAAAGGATTTCGAAACCAATACACAGCAGATGAAACTTGAAAAACTTGCTAAGGACATCAAAAACTACGATAAGAAGAACACATACCCATACCTCTCGGAGGACTACTACAAGCAGGACTCCCAAGGACGCTTCACAGGAAGAGGGAGGGGTGGTTACCGTGGCCGCAGGACATTTACCACTTTTTCCGATTCATCGTACAGTGGTGACAGTGATAACGACCAAGCATCGGCCAGTTCGAGTTACGGCTACCCAGGTGGTTGGAACCAACCACAGGGACCTTTCCAGCAACAACAGCCTTTTTTAGGCGAGGGCCAATGGAGACCACCTCGAGGCAGAGGGAATTGGCAGAGAGGCACACCAAGAGGGAAATTCTCCAACAATTCGAATCAGGAGAAAGGCCGTGGACAGACTCAGAAGCAGGTCACCTTCCCTCAAGAGAGTCACGGGGAGATAGCAACACGTCGCAAAGTCTACAGGTGGTAGTGAATCGACCAAGTCCGGTTGTCAACTTATCCTCCTATCCACTGAATGATCACGAGATCAATATACTCACTAAAGGACTATCTTTTGTGCCTACATCTTTCCCGAATCGGTTCTGTATCAAAACCGAACTAATGAAGTTTTTTTGTAAGATCAGATTGCGATACTTCTTCAGGAACAGTCCGTCTTGTCAATCCAACTCAGCGACTGGACTCCGAGTACTATCAACCTTTGTACCATCAGCAAGCACGATGACCAACCAAATTCTGGCTTATGAACACATGGTACTCAATGAGGTTGAAAGAACATTATCAGTACACAAACACTTTAAGTTGAATGTGAATCATGGAGAAAGACGAGCCCTCACCACTTTGAAAGACAACAAGGCGATAGTGATCAAACCAGCGGATAAGGGTGGAGCAATCGTGGTGCAAGATGTCAACAAGTATAAAAGTGAGATCCTCATACAATTGGGAGATGGAGTGAGCTATAAGCAACTACGCGGCGACCCCTCGAGAGAACTGTCAACAGAAATCCTGGCCGTGACTAAGCTGGGAAGAGAACAAGGATTTGTAAGTGACCTCGAATTTAAGTATCTGAATCAGAGTGACCCAAGACTTCCACCTAAATATACCCTTCCCAAGATCCATAAGAACATGCAGGAACCCCCGGGACGTCCGATTGTCTCGGGATGTGGATCAATTTTGGAGCCCCTCTGCAAATACATCGATGTATTTTTGAAACCTATAGCTGAAGGTACCTCAACGTATCTCAGAGATACGATGCAAACCATTAACTTGGTAGATGACATGGACTTCAATCCTGCAAACCAACTATTGGTGACTTGCGACATAGTGTCGCTTTATACAAGCATCCCTCAAACAGAAGCACTTGAGGTTATGACAAGAGCACTTGATGGTCGTACAGCACCTGTGAGAGTACCAACGGAGTTCATTATTGCCCTGCTGACCATTGCCATGAAGAAGAATTTCTTTATGTTTCAAGGGAAGTTCTACATCCAAACAAAAGGGGTTGCAATGGGGGCTGCGTCTGCACCGGATTTGGCTATCATCTATATGGCCCAATATGAGCAGCAACATGTGTTCAGCCTCACCAACCCTTACCGAGAGCATGTCACGATGTGGCGGCGCTACATCAATGACGTCTTGATGATCTGGACCGGGAATAAAGAAATCCTTGATTGTTTCTACCAATGGCTGAACCTGCAGAATCAAGATATCCAGTTTACCATGCATTCCAACTGTGACAAGGTCGACTTTTTGGACATCACCATCTTTCACGAAGCAAACAAGTTGTCTACCACACTATATCGAAAACCGGCAGAACGAAACTCCCTTTTACTGTACAATAGCCACCACCCGAGAGGTTTAAGAGACAATTTGCCGATGGGACAATTCCTGCGGATAAGACGCAATTGTTCTAAGAAAGATGATTATTTTACAGAGTCCGAAGATCTCAGCTCCCGACTATAGGAAAGAGGCTACCCCCGTAGACTGGTGAGAAGAGCCCAGAAACGAGCATGGCACAGTCCACGAGAGGAACTCCTCACACCACAAGATAAAAAGGAGGATCATATGGAGAGGATGATCTGTGTAACTACGTATTGCACACAAAGCAACAACATACGTAAAATAATCAACAAACACTGGCCATTGGTAGCAAATGACATTGGACAATCTCAACTACCGATGCATTCCTTCAAGAAATCGAAAAGTATCAGAGATCATGTGGTACGTTCCTTCCTCGAAACCCCTGAGCCTCCCACTATCCATGCTATGTGGAATTTACCTGCCATGGTTGGCAACTTCAAATGTGGCAGTTGTAAAGCTTGCCCACTTTGCATACAAACCAAACAGTTTCAGTACAAACATTTCACAATAGACCTTCAAACGTTCACAAATTGCAATACCAACTGTGTAATATATTGCATCACATGCCCATGTGGCTTAGCGTATATAGGACAAACACAGCAGAAGGTAAAAGCACGCATTCTCCAACACCAAAGCAGACTTAGGTGTGAAGTGGCAGGAGCACCCTTGGTAGATCACTATAGAATGGCAGGACACACTGTAGAAGAACTCCAATGGGTGGTACTAGAGAAAGTTTCCCAGGGCCCTAGGGGTGGCAATATCGCTTCTGTACTTAATGTTAGAGAAAGCAAATGGATGACCCGTTTGGATACTATTCGACAAGTACTAAATGAACAGGATACTAGTTATGCTCAACTGGCTTTTTTAAACTAATGGGGTACTTGCTAAGAGTGTGCCGTTGTAAACTTCTGAAGTTCCTTTTGTTTTCGAGCTGTTTTTATTATTTTTCTGCAGGTCCAATACAGAGGAACATCACCGTCTGCAATTGCAATGTGTATTATATGCTTAGCATTGTGAACATCTTGTTATGCAATTGTCTGCAATTGCAATGTGTATTCATGTATGTGTATTATGATTAGCATTGTGAACAACTAGTTATTCAAGCCTTTAGTATGGCCTTAACTCTCCTATGTTATTTCGGAACCATGGGTTCATTACAGATGGCGCGTTCAATAAGGATTTCCAAACAACACCCCAAATCCCCCCCCCCCCCCCCCCTTTTGCAACATTTATTGAACTCCCTATATTCGATTACAATTTGTGAGTTACCCCTGGGCAACAATTACAATTATTATAATGTTTTCAGAGAAGAGCTTATTTTCTACCGGCCCGCTCTTAAACGCTAAGTCTTTCTTCTATTGGCTTTGTTAAAGCACGGCAGCAGGCAGTTAGCTGCTGCAGGGACACGTGTCCTTTCCTTTAAATAACAGCGAGATCCCCAGTTCTGACCTTTCCACACGAGGTGCGCATGGAATGACACTGCCCAGTAATCCGTGGTAAGTCTCTCGCCACTTTCTCCTGAATAGATACAAAGGTTTCCCCGTGTATTATTGTAATCTTAATGCCTGGCCCTCCGCTCATTACAGATTTGTGCTCGGATAACGGCCATAGGTTCAACAGCTCCTAGAGTGGGTCTACACAACGGTTGAATATATCTAAGAGTATAAAGAGGACATCCAGGGTCGTCCCCTCGGGTAATTTTCTCCCAATGTAATATTGTGTCTTAAAACTAAGATGTGACTTTTGAACCTAGATCCGACTTAACTTGTATGGACAGAGGATGAGACTATTTAACCCTTTAAGCTTGAATTTGTGTGTTCTTCTTTTGTGTTCTTCTTTTGTGTGTTCTTTTGTGTGTTCTGGTTGAGACACCCTTCGTTATATGATTATAATTCTTTGTTGTTTTTAACCCGGCTGGGTAATGTTTGGATGCTATCCTCAGCGTTGGCACATAATATGTACTTTACATTTGTGGGTGACGTGATTCCAAATTCTAATCTAGAACTCAATTGACAATAACCTAACTTTTGTAGGTTGACGCTCTCCTTGTTCTCCGGAGCCTTCGGGCCCTCCGCACGTTCGTAGAAGGGGCCACGTCTATTCAAGTGGCTTTTAGGTAATTATTTCGGACTCGGGTAGCACTTTTTATTAGTCTGTAATGCCATCCCCTGTCTAAAACATCACGTTTTTAATCACAGGTACCCGCCCAAACCCCTCACCGCCCTGTCCCCACTGGTCCTGATGAAGACCCCGCAGTAGGGCAAGAATCAGCCTACAAACTTGGGGTCGAAACGTCGACATAATCCTACTGTCGCCTAGCCAATAACAACAGCTCATTTTTTGGTTGTGTTAATTTGTTGGTATAGGACTATGAATGTTGGGAGTAATTATTTGTTTGGCAATATGAATATGCCTCTGTGGTATCATTTCTAAAATGTATAAATGACCACCCACGATTCCTTTTGCAACTTGTCTATACCTGCACTACCTTCCCCCCTGTCCCTCTTTCACCTTGCCCCCCTTTGGGCATTGAGGACACCTGCACTATTTTGAGAAATGTATTTGTAACCAATCTACAACCGAGGATGTGAATTAAAAACATCTCTCTGTAAATACAATACCGATTTTCTTGATTTTTTCAAAAGTAATTTTCTTTGTGTACCTAAATTGTGTTCCAACTGGGACCCCTATGTATGTAACACTTGACTACCCAGGTCCCAGTGCCGTTGGGTCAACCCTTTAAATATAACGTGACTCCAAAATGGCAGCTTTAATTTCCCGATTGTTTGGGGTCTGAATCTCTTCTTGCCTTAATATGTGCTATGTGTTAGGGGGTACTTCAACTTCCTGCATTCTGCTTTTGAGGCCCCTGCTCTGTTTTTGTTACCAGCACTGCTACAACTGCCCAGTGACTCACCTATGTTCCATAATGGCAAACGCCACTGAGTTCAACCGAGTGCAGACTGTAGATAAGATGGCGACAAGCACTTGTGGGGTTCTGCTCTTACCTGTGCTGATGACCCTCACAGCACCTGCATCATGCTAGCGGTACCCCAGACAGCCAAATCAGCGATATATCTAGTGAGGCGCAGTGAGGAAGTTTTGCTGACTTTGGATCCTGTCCCCTCCACCCCTCCTCTCATCACCCCTGACCTGGGGGCGAGCTGGAACTTAAGGCGGATATCGCTTCCAGTAACTCCGGGATCGGTGCTCTCAATGGAACTTTGACGATGCCCACTGGGCGGGACCCATGACTGTCTGTATATTAAGCGGTGCCCGAGCAACCGTGGCCAATGCCCAGTGGAGCTGTCCCTTGCAGCTAAAGAGGAGTTTGGCTCTGGTTCACCCCTCGGCCGGTACCTACCCAGCCAGATATCGGACATTGTTCTCCTCGTCTCCCCGTTTTGTCTTTTACCTGCATTCCTTACCCCTGTTACCATTCTCCCTCTTCCCTTTTCTTCCCCGTGCTAATCACTCTTATTATTGTGTAATCTCATGTTTTTTTTCTCCTATGTCTATTCTTAGCTAAGTAATTATGCAACCTGTAATCTTGCTGATCCTCATGTAAAGCGCTCTGATACCTTCGGGTCTAGCCAGCGCTATATAAAACTATGCAAATAAATAAAATAATAAAATAAAATAAAAAATACTGTTTTGCAGATCAACAACAGTGAAAAAGGCTGCAGCACAGACCACTGAATGGAGTTCACGAACCAGCACGACTAGACAGTCCCAACATCACGTACACTGACTGGACTACTAGTCTACCACTGCACTGAGGCTGTTTTTTACACTCCAAAATGACTCATGAGGTGTTCGGATCATGGCTGAATTTGCGAAAACATGAACATGTCAAACGAGCTGAGAAGGATCAATAACGCCTCCTAGTGGGCATGAAGGTTAAGTTACAATTCTTCTCTACAGCCCACCACAATAACAATGCCCTTTCATGTCACTGTTTTCGCAACTTGACAAGGCAGAGAGAGATTCGAAGTGTGAAAATGGTATTTTATTTTTTTCTTATTCAGAAACTGCTTATGAGGTCCCAGCCTTTGGCCTTATTATTAGTGACAAAATGGCACAGATTGGTTCGAACACAATACACAATTTTGGAAAACGTCATAATGTAGATAGCAGCTGCTGTTCGAGGTGTAAAACTTTAGTTTGCGGCACAAAAGTAAAAAAAATAATTAGTGTAGATTTTTTCTTGCTGGGGTGTTTTCTTGAATCTAACGAGTTTAAACGAAGTTCTTTTTTAATGAATGGATTAATGTCATCTGTATTATGCAGAGGAAAAAGTTTTCAAATTGTTCATAGGAACTAAGGGGCATAATATCAAGGGGGTTTATCTCTGCTTTTTTGGCTTTAAAAGCCAAGAAAGCGGAGATAAAATTATCTCCCTATTACCTAGCTGTCGCTAACATCAGTTAGCGACAGCTAGTAGGAGATAGCGACCATCTTGGGCCCCACTTTGCATGTCAGTGATATTTATCACTAATGACATGCAAAGTGGGCATGCCAAGATGTTAGCGACTGGAAACAGTCACTAACATCGCTATCTCCTATTACCAACTTTTGGAGATATTCGCGCTAAGCCCGAATATCTCCAAAAGCTAACACCTGCCCTGAGCAGTTCTTAGCCATGTTATCCAACTGGAGGTGGATAACATGGCTAAGAGCATTAGCTCGGTAATGCATGAATATCGCTGACTTTTCAGCGATATTCATGCATTGCGCCCGATTTTTATCGCATTTGCGATAAACCTTGGTAATACCAAGGTTTATTTGCGATAAAAATCGCCGCAGCTTAGCGGTAAACTTTTGTCTCTAACCAAGCAATAGCGATAATTATCGCTATTGCTTGGTAATATGCCCCTAAGTGCCTCATTCATTAAAAGTGTAGCATCACTGCGTGAAAGCAGAGAAGTGATACTTTTCACTGCGCCCTACTTGCGACACCATGGATGCGCTATAGTTACTGTCCATGTCACAAGGAAAGAAAGATGCGTCAGGAATCCTGATGTATCTGTCGGCGCAAAAGTCACGTATTGCTGGAGTTATGTCGTAAGCATGATTCAACTCCAGCAATGATTGGGGGAGGCCTATTCACATTGGACTGGGTCACCCTTACCCCTGCCATGAGGTAGGTGTAAGGTTTTGATGCAGTGGTGTCCTAGCAGAGTTGCGGTGAAATCTGATAGACTTCACTACACCACTTCAATGAGTCTTTTTGGCGGGGGGGCTGAGAAAAAATTTCGGAGAGGGGCTGAAACTGTAAGCAATAGGCAGAGTGGAGCTGCGGGGGCTCTTAGAAGGGGTGAAACAAAAACAAAGCCTCATTAACATGCTTATGCTGCCTCATTTATGAGGCCGTGCGTCACCTTTATGCCGCCGGTGCGTCACTTTTTGTGACGCATCGGCGGCGTAAAACATGCCTCCTGTTGCGCACTATTTACAAAGTGACGCATCTAAGCAGATGCATCACTTTGTAAACCCCTGCGCTACATTATACCTGCGTCAGGTATAATGTATGCAGAGGGGGCGTTCCCGCGCAAAAAGCCTCGTAATAGTGACGCAGTGAAATCTATGAGATTTCACTGCGCCATCTAGGCGTAATATTTACACCGCTGCTTTGTCACAAAAAGTGGCATAAAGGTATTGCAAGCCTTCATAAATATGGCCCTGAGATTTTTTCAGCCTACTACATCCATATCCGTGCAGCGTCAAGGGTGGACATATATAGGACAATGGAAATCTAACTGCTCCGATAGATCCATACCTAAACTTGATGTAACTATATAGCATTGTTTTCACTGGGTGCAGGATCACACTGTGTCACACTAGGTCTCTACTTATGCAGCTATCTACTCGCTCACCGCGTGCCAGCGGAAGAGGGCAGCACGTTGGCATTGGTGGTCATCCAATCTTGGAATTTATCACACCTGGAAGGGCAGCAGGGTGTAAAACCGACTTTTGTGAGAAAAATATTGTATAAAACCTCTCTTGCTAGAAATTCCCCTCATCTAGATGTTTGTTCTCCACCTAGGCCCTGTTCATGAACGACCCAAGCGGTTATGGGCATACTTCCGTGGGCCATTCTGAGAAGTCTGGAATTACCTGGTCTAAAAATAGCGGACCAAGTATTCCTGAATTTCGAGGCACCGGACCCAGAACCTTGTGCGGCGCAGCGGACAGTGGCTGCACTGTCCGCTGCACCCCCTCCTACTCCGTAACAGGAGTAGCACTTAAATCCAGGGTACTCCTAATGTTAGATAATATGATCTGGTGCGGAACACCTGAGGTAAACATCATCGATCAGATTCGGTTGTGTGTGCACGCAGTTTGCACAAACAGTTTGCATTTGGTCAGCATGTGTTGAGTAAGCTGGGGTAACGGGCAGACATCAAAGGAATCAGTCTGTCAAAAGCCATTCTGACTCACACACACAACTGTCCTATTGAATGTGCAGGGTTGACAGGTTTGTTGAAGATGTTGTGTTCCTCCATTGTTGTGTATACCTTCCAGATATAGCACGGATAGTTTCTCTGCTACAATAGCTTTATTTCATCCCTTGTTAGTAATTTGATATTCCTGCCTACCCCTTGTTTACACTCCATGCGGTGAAAAATTAGAGTCAAGCAGCACACTGTTCTTGTCTGGCGGATGTTCGCTCACTTCCGGTTCTGTGCATTTGAGCTTCCTAGATTCCAATTTTAGTGGTCATGAACGTTTTCCCTGTATCACCCAAGCCGTTTCTGAACAATTGTAGGGTCCAGTTTAACACTGGTGATTTACTCTTGTTCTAACGAAGATCCCACTTTAAATGTTACTTTCACCTGGTGAAATGTATGTCAATAGCGACCCTTGTCCCTGTTGCCAGGCAGGTCGATCCCCACACCGGGTAGCTCCACCAGACTGTACCCGTGCTCCAGCCCAGCTGCTGCCTAGTTCGAGGCCCGCCTCCACCCGCAGGCAACCACCTGCGCCTCGTCCCTGGTGGCCAGTGGTAGGCCTTAGGTTTGCTTTTCCGCTTCTGTAATTGCTTCTTGCCTGTTTTATTGTGCCTGTTTTGGTGCCCTTCTGGTTGTCTGCTGCCCCCCTCCCAGCTGCTCCTCCCTCCCACCTCCCCTTCTTATGGTGACAGCGGCCGAGCCTAAGTCAAGCCCGTCTGTGCCCGACCGCGCCCAGTGCCAGAACACCTGGACCCCGCAAACACCACAATGCCAGCACCCTCCACACACTCAAAGCCGGACAAGAACACACCTGCTAACGGGCCACCCCGAAGCGCACCCAAGTTCACCTGCCGGAACTGCAGCTTCACCAGCATCCGCTCCACCAAACCAAAGAACCCAATTACCTCAGATGCATCCTCAACACCCGCTATGCCCGCAAACACGGCATTGAATTCTGGGACCTTCTCGACTCAACCTCCCCGAGACGACGACGCCTTCCTGACGGAGACCTGGCTGAACCCTGCCTCAGCTCCCGACATCGCCATAGCCATCCCGGACAGTTACAAGATCACCATCAGGGACCGCACCAACGGAGTAGGAGGAGGAATCGCCATCATCCACAAGAACACCCTCAGAATCTCGACCAACACTGACGACACCCTCAGCACGGCCGAACACCTGCACTTCCAGATCCACACCGACCCCAACACCACCCTCAGAGGAACCCTCTCCTACAGACCCCCTGGACCCCGACCACAGTTCAGCGACTCCATCGCCAACTTCGTCAGCACACACACCCTCGCCTCCATGGACTACATCCTCCTCGGGGACCTGAACTTCCACCTCGAGAACAACAACAGCAACTCCACCCCCCTGATCGACAACCTCAGACTCAGACAGCTGGTCACAACACCCACCCACTCTGCCAGCCAAAGGCTTGACCCCATCTTCTCCACAAGCCCCCACGTTTCCTTCAACCACATCACTGAACCCCACTGGACCGACCATCAGTGCATTCACTTCACCTTCAGGAAGCCCACCATGCACCACCGCACCCAACCAATGCCCCGTTGCTGCTGGAGCAAAGTCACCGAAGACCAGCTAACCACCACCCTTGCCCAGAGCCCACCCGCCGACCCCATCGACCCCAACACTGCCACCCTCAACCTCAGACAGTGGATCGACGACTGCACCAACACCCTCGCCCCGATCAAGACACCCTCCAACAGCCTCACCAGCAAGAAAGCCACCTGGTTCACGAAGGCCTACAAACGAACATGCCGAAAACTCGAGAAGAACTGGCTCAGCGAACGAACACAGGACAGCTACGCAGCCCACAAGAATGCCACCCACAGACACCATCACTTCATCAGATCCACCAAAAGGGCCTCATTCAGAGACCGCCTAGATAACAACGCACACAACAACAAAGAGCTCTTCAAAATCGTGAAGGAACTCTCCAACCCCAGCTCCAACACCAACGACATCCCACCTTCACAAGACCTGTGCGCCTCGCTGGCCACCTTCTTCCACCACAAGATCGCCGATATCCACGACAGCTTCAATGTCACGACTGCCCCGACATTCACTGAGACCTCTGCCCCCACGACCACCACCCCCACCAACTTCCTACTCTCCTGGACCAGCATCAACAACGAAAACACCAGCAAGATCATGAACACCATCCACTCCGGATCACCGTTGGACCCATGCCCCCACCACATCTTCAACAAAGCCAGCACAGCCAACGCACCCCATCTGCGGAAAGTAATCAACATCTCCTTCTATACAGCAACCTTCCTGGAAAGCTGGAAGCACGCCGAGATCAACGCCTTACTCAAGAAACCCAAGGCAGACCCCAAGGACCTCAAGAACTTCCGGCCCATCTCCCTTCTTCCGTTCCCGGCGAAGGTCATCGAGAAAACCGTCAACAAACAACTGACCCGCTACCTCGAGGAGAACAGCACCCTGGACCCATCCCAGTCCGGGTTCCGCAACAACCATAGCACCGAAACCCTCCTCATCGCCGCCACCGATGACCTCAGGACCCTGCTAGACAACGGAGAAACAGCAGCCCTCATCCTCCTGGACCTGTCAGCTGCCTTCGACGCGGTCTACCCCCGCACACTACGAACATGCCTACACGACGCCGGGATCCAAGGGAAGGTCCTGGACTGGACCACATCCTTCCTCTCCGGCAGAACACAGAGTATCCACCTCCCCCCCTTCCTCTCCAATGCCACCAAGATCATCTGCCGCGTACCCCAGGGCTCATCCCTCAGCCCGACGCTATTCAACATCTACATGGCACCCCTCGCCCACGTCGACCAACAGCACAACCTCAACATCATCTCCTACGCCGATGACACCCAGCTGATTCTCTCCCTCACCAAAGACCCTCACACCGCCAAAACCAACCTCCGCGAAGGAATGAAGGCCATTTGCCGAATGGATGAGGAACAGCCAACTAAAGCTGAACTCGGACAAGACGGAGGTCCTCATCCTCGGATCCACCCCTTCAGCCTGGGACGGCTCCTGGTGGCTGACAACACTGGGAACTTCCCCAACACCCACCGACCACGCACGCAACCTGGGGGTCATCCTCGACTCCACCCTCTCCATGACTAAGCAGAACAATGCTGTCTCCTCCTCCTGCTTCAACACCCTCCGCATGCTCCGCAGGATCTACAAGTGGATCCCCACCAAAACAAGAACAACAGTCACCCAGGCCCTCATCACCAGCAGGTTGGACTACGGAAACACCCTCTACGCAGGAACTTCGGCCAAGCTCCTGAGACGACTGCAACGCATCTAGAACGACTCTGCACGTCTGATCCTCGACATCCCCCGCCGCAGCCAAATCACACCCCATCTGAGAGTCCTGCACTGGCTCCCCGTCAACAAGCTCCTCATCCACGCACACAAAGCACTCCACAGCACCGGACCTGCATACCTCAACAGACAACTCAGCTTCTACACCCCCAACCGCTCCGCCGCCCTCGCCACAGTTCCCCGCATCCAAAGAACGACTGTCGGTGGCAGATCTTTCTCCCACCTCGCCGCCATGACCTGGAACACCCTCCCCACCCACCTACGGCAGACACAAGACCTGCTGGCCTTCAGAAGACTCCTCAAGACCTGGCTCTTCGAGCAGTAGCAGCACACCCTCCCCCCTCCCCCAGCGCCTTGAGACCCTCACGGGTAAGTAGTGCGCTTTACAAGTGATATGATTGACAGTTTTGGACTACTGTCAATGGTTCATAACTTACTCGGCAGACTTACCCTGCTCTTATTGTTGCCTGAACAGTACCTCTACCAGCGGAACCTATTTTCATTCTTATGCTTTCTCTGTTCGAATGTTCTTCTCAGAAGGCTACCGTGCCATCACTCCACCATGCTAGGTTAGCACATTTCCCTGTTTAAACTATGGGGCATATTTACAAGGGGCCCGCGCCTCTGTTGCATCAATATTTTTGAGCACCAGCAGTGCAGTAAGTACTCCATATTTACAATGCAAAACATTTAGGCCAATGCATCATTTTTTGTAGGCCTGCTTCGGAAAATACCTGCACCTCAACTGGCTGAATGACACACATTTTAAAATACTTAAGATAGGCATTTCCACGTAAATACTAGCATAAAACTGACGCAGTGATATTTACTAGTTTTTGAACAAGTGACGCATCATAGGCACACGGCACACAGACCATGAAATGCGTCACAAATTCTGCGCATCTGCAGCCCAGACTGTTCCAATCTCTGGAGTGGAGGGCAGGTGCCTCTTATTGCCCAAGAGGTGTCCTTATTGGGACTGATTATTATAACAACTACAGTGGTTCAAGAAACTACTTCATACACGATAATAAGCTACTATTATTTTGCAGAAATTAAGCAATTAAGTTTAAAAACATAGAACACAGGAAATCAAAAAGTCATGAGTAGGTACCCATAACAATTATTCAAAAAACATATATTATTGCCAATAGTTATTAAAAAATGGATCCAAAATTCCAATGTACAATACGCAAAAGATGCTTACAGGGTTACACAACAAAGCACATGACTGGAAATACAATTTACAGTGTAAAAAAAGAAACAATCGCAGTGGGAAAGGTTAAACAAAATAGATCCAACAGATAAAAGGAACAAAAATGCAATAAATGCTTCTTCTTTTATTTTTGCCATAGGAAGGCGTCAAGGGCGTTTCGACCTATTCAGTTCATTAGGTCATCTTCAGGACAATGGAAAAAGTTAAGAACAACCAATTGAATTTGTGCCATCTGTATCAACTGTATAACATAGGTTCCCATGGGGCCAATGGTACAAAACTATAGTCCCAACCAGCAAACTTGTAACCACATGAAATTCACTGTGGCATTCGAGAGACCTATGCACAATTTAGCAGGCCAACTCCAAGTTCAAGATACTTCAATTATTTGAACTGCTGAATATATCAAACAAGTGCTCGCGCCACTCTCCGACCAGTATTGGGACTGAGGCACCTACGGACTCTCTCTAGGTTGCTTGTGATGGTCTCCACCCTCGCAGGCACTCCTTCTGCCTGCTGTTGAAAGACAACTTGGGGGTCCGTGGAGTCCAGGGCTGGGGCTGGTAGATGGGGTAGGTCCTGTTGTAGACGGTTACTCTGGAGAACCATTGACGCTTTCAGCCCTTCCCGCAACCGGAGAAGGTGATAAAATATGGTCCAGGATTTGCTGAAAAGTGTCCTCGTCCGGCTGGGAGGGGGGCAGGATGTCATTGCCAGCAGGTTGGTCATACAGGACAGGCAGATGGTCAAGAGTAGTTTCTTCCTCTACAATAAAATGGAAAATGATCAATGGTGAGCTGTGCTAGATGTTGACATGAGTAATCTGGCAAACATACAGGGGCTTATTTATGAGAGCCCTGCGTCACTTTTGCACCACGTAAAGAGGTACATGCGTGATGCAGGGCTCTCATAAAGGTTTATGAAGCCATGCAAAGCCATCCTACGGCGCTTTGAGTGGCTTAATAAATCAAGAGTAAGGTGACGTAGCCCAAATTGCTGCTTTGCCTTATTCTGTGCCTGGGAGTCATTCCATCGGTGTTGCGGTAGGTTTTCCCACGCAACACCCATGCAATTTGGTGCTGCGGCCCAGATTTACAAGATGATGTAAACCTGGAGAAGCATCAAATGTGTACGCCTCCCAAGGTGAGCCGTAATGAGGAGAAATATGTTCATTTCTCCTACTTTTTTACTCTTTCCATGTGTGCTGCATTCTGCACACATAGAAAGAGGAAACCCCTCATAGGTATGTTCTTGTACATGCAGGTGCCCATTCCTGCATAAAACAACGAAGACGCCCATAACATGTTGCAAGGTTGCTACCCAAAACGGCCCCAGCGCAGGCAGAAAGGATAGGAATGCACTGTATTGTGTGCCTTCCTGCCCTTTCACTTTGACATAGGGCAGCGCAACTATGCCAGAATAGCATAAATGAGGCCTACAGTATTTGTCCTCATTCATTTTCATTTCAACATTGTTGTGTAGTACCTATGTGACTTGTATGTTTTGAGGCCATGTTGCACTGTTGTTGCCTTTCAGATGACAGTCTTTGTGCATTATTGACACACCACTGTGTGACAAGGGTGATTGTTTGTGTCATGCCACACTGTGCAACACAGTTACACAGCTTGCTGGCCTGTCCTGCCAGTGCGGGTAATTTGAGGTAAGGTCCACATCTGCCTTGGAGATTAGCTTTTTTTGTGATGTGGGTTTTGTAATGTATTTAATTGAATCCTGCAGTCTGCCTTACGCACAGTATACCACACCAGTCTGCCTTGTTGTGCTGTCTTGCATGCACATGGTGCATTCATGTGGACAAGGGCTCATATTGGTCACACATCCACACTGTTCTACACAACTAGCAACCTTGCTAACCTGCAAAAATGTGCAAGGGCATGAACTTACCATGGTTGTGGTATCTGTGAATACTCCTGGGAATTCAGGACACACACAGATGGATTCATATTTGAAACCAGTGGCCAGTGTGTACTAACTCTGACGCTCACTCCATTTCATCATTGCCAGAGTTGGTTATCGGCACAGTATCACGCATCGTTTGACTAAAACCCACTCACTTGTACATGACTCCTCTGGCATTCTCGTTATTGGCCCAGGGGCTCCCCTTACTGGCAC
Source organism: Lissotriton vulgaris (assembly GCF_964263255.1). Classification (NCBI taxonomy): domain Eukaryota; kingdom Metazoa; phylum Chordata; class Amphibia; order Caudata; family Salamandridae; genus Lissotriton; species Lissotriton vulgaris. The sequence goes on along the minus strand of NC_141691.1, from coordinate 1,725,657,439 downwards.
ACACTGATGCCACCTGGATCATACATTGACTCTAATGTGACAGCAAGCCCTAAAATATGAGTCACCACTTCCAATTGCCCAACCTGGCTGGCTGTATTTGAGGGCTATGTGTCAAGCTGTACTCCCACATGCTAGTAGTTGTGATAATCACAACTAGACCCATACTTCTCAGCTGCCAACCATCATGTATAATGCACATAGTTGTGGAAACCGAGCTCAACCTATCACTTCACAAGTCCCAGTTTGACATCCCCCTTCTTTCACATTTGTAGCCTGGTAATAGATGTCTTCTCCCAGCTCTCTGCTGACACATGCTACATCCAAGTCCACATGATATGTAGAATGTAGTACACCTATGCCCTCTACTATATCATACCTTCCCAGCTGCAACAGAAATGTGATACTATCACACACAGCAATGCATGTGTCTTGCACAGGCTATCTTGCAGTACACATGTTACTTCTCACCTCCTTGCTATGCAATGTGTCCCCATTCAAACACAGTGCCAGTTCAATGTGCTCAGACACGGCTACATTGCACAGCACTACCAGGGGTCCACCAGGCTCACACACCATCTATTGTTTTAACAAACACACATGTTCTTCTGGTGTGCATCATTTGCATCCCCTTCCCAAGAATTTGTACAAAGCAGGAATAAGGGTGGCGTCTACCATGGCAGGCTACACCTGTGTGCTCTCACCCTGCATATCGGGAAAGCTGTCTGTAATGTAGGCCTGGACGCAGTTTGCAGAGTACCGCTATGCAGAACGCTGCAAAGTGCTGAAAAAACTTCATGCGCTCTGCGAGTTTCACAAGCGATGGAGTGAGGTAGTGAAGTAAGTCATGCTGCTCATGCTGGAGAAGTGTGGCTCAATGATTAGAGCGGCAGACCCTGATGCAAAGGTCTAGCCCGGGACCAGGGTTCAATTCCCCGCCTCGGCGGGTTTTGGACTCAAAATTCCACAGACCTGATAATTCTCGCCTCTGTGCCTATTCCAATCATGGAGTCCCACTCTGCAACTCTGGCCTAATCTCCACAACGGCCCCCACAACGCTAAGGATGCCTGGCCTCCACCTTGGGGGTGCCCAGGAGTGGACGCCTCGCAGGGAAAGCCAAGATGGGTTCCACAGCGGTATTCGTGCAAGCGCCTTGAGACCCTTGCGGGTGAGTAATGCGCTATACAAGTATCAATTTACATTTACATGCTGATTTTTAGCGACAGGAGTTTGTCCCGCGCTATAAAATTAGTGCAAACGGCACCACATGCAGCGCAAGAGGGCGCTATTTCTTTCTGCCGCTCGAGGAGATGTTGTACTCGAGCAGCAGCTTCCTCAACACGAGCGGCTGGTTTCATAATGCAAGTAGTAGCGACCTGCTGTGACCCCCTGCGTTCAGAAATCTCACCAGGAGGTAGTCTAGCATGCTATTTTCCTCACTAGCACTCGCCATCTTAACATTGGCAAGCTGCGAGAGGGAAAAAACTCCTGCACGTGGAGTTTTTCTAAACTCTGTGCCCTATGCTGAGCGCAGAGTAGGAAAAACTCAGCAAGCAGAGCAGAATTTTACTCCCTGGCCTAGTGTAATGTAGTTTCATGCTAGTGACTATAGAGGTGTCTCTTCACATGTTCCCATGTGACGGTAATTCACATGCCCAACACCTGACCCCATCTCAGGTGAGATGTTTATCTTCTGACAACCCCATTGCATTTCATAGCTTTACAGTCCATATTTGACGGCATGGCCCAAAGACAAACACACTACCCTCATGGTGCAAGGTGGTATGCATTATACAGGTCAAGGTGGGCAGGGTTCCAGTGTCCTGGCATATTGTGGTGTTCCAGTCCAGATGTTTTGCTTGGTATTGTGGGACTTGCAGTTCTGGTCACTAATGTTATACATTGCACAACAATTGACGGTATACAAATGTGAACCTGGACTGGTGCTGTGCATCTCAAATGGACTGGACAAAGTTGACAGAGCTGGACTGGGCTGTGCAACGTGACTGTTCATTTTTACTTACATTTCTATGATGTATGACTGGACATGTGACCAATTCCATCCTTTTCCCTTACACTCAGCACAGTTCCTTGCAGGAACGTAGCATGATGCGGTGCAGGGCATGACACATTTGGTGATGTTGTTCTTTGATGCCACTTATCCTATAGGTGTTGTTGGTCCTCATAGACTTCACTGTCGGGTCCTTCCACTACTGACACCAACTCTGCTGGGATGACTGCTGCCACCTACACTCTTGATCTTGTCCATTATGGACTGCCAAATGTCCTCTTTGTTCCCTAAAGGCAATTTTGAGGTGACAAAGAGTTGATGTTCATACTTTGTCACCTCTATTATGAGTATTTGACTTCCCCTGGGGGCCTGTCTGGACACCCTGGCTGGTGCTGGAGTTATTGGGGTTTGTGCCCTGGTTGTTGCTGTCTGCTCCATCTCCCCCTTTAGATGTAACGGGAAATGTATTTTTTTTAATACGTCACTTTTTGTAGGATTCCTAATGCATTGTGCACTCAAATGTGACGCATGGCTGATTTGCGTTAATTTACGTGCTGCAAAGCAGCCTAGCGTCACTTTTGTTGCCCATGCAGCAGTTTTTGCCACGACATCCCTCCCATGGATGCTTCATATTTTTTTGACCAGCCTGGGACCTTAAGTCATGGTGCGCCACATCCTAAATATGATGCACCCAAGCCATCTAGAACTGTCGTACCTCTGCGCAACTAATTCTGGCGCACCGTTGCCTTGCCGCAGCAATACATCAGTTCTTCTAAATATGCCCCTATGTGACTCCATGTATGATAGTAACATTGACATACATATGAGATATACAATTGCTTCCTCCCTTTTTACGTTGTTGTACTGTGGGCTTTTTTTTGCTTGACTCAACTTTGCGCTTTGACTAGCAGTTTTCATTAAGTAAACGTTTCTGTTATATGGTGTGCACATTTGTTGCCTAGTAAGGTTTTTAATTACTTGAACCTTCTAATTATAAATTCTGCTGAAACTGCCACACAGCAGCCCTTGTGTTTTACATCACATATTGCTCACGGTCCTAGGGATACAGGGCACCTTTGTATGCTATAGGGTTGAAGCGTTAGAAGCAGCCAACGAGGTGTGGATGCAAGCAGCATGGCTGGCTACCTTGTAGGTGTCTAAACTCTTCTTTTCCGGCTTTATTTCTAGACTGATACTTATAGACAGGGTCTGAGCCAGCAAAGGTTTGGTGTTACAGAAGTTCATCGCTGTGTATTTCCTGCCAAAGTTCGATTGAGATTCTCAGTCACACGGCAGCAGACAGTCGCAGGAGGACACAGCTGGAGGTTAGTGTAATTGTAATAGTATTGATATAGCGCTTACTAACCCTGACGATGCAATGAAGGACATGGAACACTAAAGTAGGGAGATCCGAGAGGGAATTTCAATACTGTTTTGCACCACTTTTCAATGACAAGGTATGACCTTTCCTTCCACCTTGTTTGCCTGTTGTCTGTAAATATTACGGGGCAGATTTACAAGCCCCCTGCGCCACCAGTACGCCACTTTTCGTGACGTACTGGTGGCGCATGGGACCCCTCCATATTTACAAGGAGAGGAAAAGCCACCCTGCATGACTTTTCCTCTCCTCATAAATATGGCCCCTTCACACGCAGCACTGTGCATGGAAAGGGCGTTCCATGGGTGTTGCTGTGGGTGTTCCCACGCAACACCATGGAACAAAACACATCTCCAGATTTACGAGAAATCGTAAATCTGGAGATGCGTGTGAATGCTACTCCACTCTAGAGGTGGCGTAGCGAGGTGCAACGAGGAGAAATGTTTTCATTTCTCCTCGTTTTTCTCTCTTTCAAGGCATGCTGCATTCTACAGCACGCATTGAAAGAGGAAAAAGCCTCTTGTGATTGTTTTTGTGCAGGAAGGTGTCCTTTGCTGCAAGAAAACAATCTCCCCACGATGCAGGTGCAAGGGTGCCTATGCCCGTGCATGGCTGCATTTTGTGCGCCAGTGCAGGGGAAGCACAGAGATGCGATATATTCTTGTAAATATGTCTCATCTCTGTGCTTTCCAAACTAATGCAGCACGGCGCAGCAACATGACTTGCTGCACCGTGCTGTGTTACTTTGATGTAAATAGGCCCTTACGTTTCCTGTCCGGCACAGGCCTTATGTTAAGAGACAGGCTCAATGTGTGGGAGCGAGGCAGCAGGTTGAGCTTAGCTACTGGTTGGAGTGCGATGGTGGGGGACGAGGGCATCAGTTAAAGACGAATCGGCTATTTGACGCCACTGGTCTGTCTTTCACTGTACCGGAGGCAACACGGCCTGCAATTTATAGGGGGAAGGGCAGAGACCCCCTGCAGGCGGATGATGTGAGTGACTTCACCCACCTGCAGGAAGATTCCTGGGACCCTTTAGCCCCTTCTGTGGGGTGTCTTCGGGAAGGGTAGGGTGCACTAGCTGTATTCCACTTCTGTGTGACATGCACTGTGCCTCCTGATGGCCTCTTTGCCTGCATAATATTAAAGAGTGGGTACAGAGGCAGAGTGTTTCCTGATTTGTGGGACATAGTACCTCCATGCACAACAGGGCACACCTCCTTGTGATGTGCCAGTGTAATCCATATTATAGAATGCGCCACCCAGTTCTCTCCAGACACTTATGATACCAGAGTGCACCAGGGAAGTGCAAAGCGGACCAAAATAACCATTGCGCCCCCACAACTATTACTCCAATATGGCCCAAGACAGAGACGTTGCAAGGGTAGGGCTGAGGGATGGTCTGCCCCGGGTGGCACAAGTTTTGGGGACGGCTGTCTTGCCCACCCTGTTCTTACCCGTGGCCATAGCAGGAATCACAAGCACCCCCTGCTCTTAAATTCGCCTGCTGTGGGCGGCAAATAAGGCCTAGCTATGGCACTGGCCCAATGGACTAATTTGGGCCAACTGGAAGGACAATGGCCCTTTACAGTTTTGAGGGGTGAAGGAAGTCTGAATCCTAAGAGGGGGTCACAGCTTCGTACTCTTGTTTGCCGGATAACAAGCTGTCTATATTTCCACTGCATTTCCTTCCTTATTCTGGTAATGTTTGTCTGTCTTCACTTCCCCCAGTCAGCTTTGCAATCCCAGCAACTCTGAAAATATTGCTGACTATACCACTAGCAGCAGGGGCCAAGGGGACACAACTCTCCCAACATGCAGGCAAGTTTGGAGTTAAACCTTTGCATTATTTCACCATCAATATCACCATCTATTTAATCTACTGCAGCTAATAAATTAACACTTCAAGGACAGATAAATGCCTCATTATCTGGAAATCCCTGTGATTTCCTTTCATGTCATAATGACTATTGTGCTGTGCTGTACCATGCAGACATGTACACCTATAATTGGAGTAAATGCTTGCCCTTGAAGCGGACAACAACAAGTGTATAGTAAAGAGGGAACTACATTTCAGAGTGGGTGGAGTTGAAGGAAATTGCACCCGGGTGGATGGGTGAGGTCAGTAAAAAATCTAACTTTCTTTCAGGGAGGGAAAGAAAACCTATACAATAAATGGCTAAGGAAGGAGAAAAGTGGAGGCATAGATGTGAGTGAGTCCCTAAGGAAGGAGATAAGCAGAGAACCAGTCATCACAGAAAAATAATTCAGCCATAGTACAGAAGGCTAGATCCGTTGCAAGTATTCCCCATGAGCTCCTCGCCAAATCCAGTAGCTGATTTATCAAAATGTCAAGCAGCGCATCAAGACACCTAGCTGAGCTGTGTTGTGTGTGAGGGACATGGAAGGAATGGATCATATTTAACATTATATGTGTATTCTTGCCCTCACCTGTTGCTGGTGCATTTTTAGATGCCTGGTGCCAACTCAGGCATCCCTGTGTGGTGCAATGGTGCCTAGTGTGAACATGGGCTTCTATTGGAATTCTCAAGGGCATATTATCAAGCCCATTATCACCGCTTTACCTGCAGTTTTCTGCCGCTAAAGTGGCGATAATTTTAACGCCGTTACTTGATAATATGCCCCTCTGTTGTGTTGCACAGCCTGTTATATGCATATGTATAAATAATGCAAAACAGTGTTCTAGGCATGTATTTTAGTAGGTAAATCCTGTTTGAACCCTCTGTGGGATACGTGTATCACCAAGTAGATCTCACAATAGAAATCTTTTTTATACAAAAAATGACTCTATTTAATTTGTTCAAATCTCAGTGATCTAACAGCTTGAACTTTGTTGTCTGTACCACAGTACCGTCTAGTAATTCTAAAGCTACCAAAAACCGTGAGAATTTTTACCAAGTAGTTTAGTTTCTCCACTTCCACAGCCGACAAGGATATTTTTCTAGTAATCTTATTCAAACAAATTCTTCATCGTTTAAAAAAAAACATTTTTAGCGCCCTTTTGCTTAAGGTTTGTTTTGAAATTGCTTGAAGGCAGGTTCAGTTCTATCATTATTCCCTTTACTGCTCTTCCATCCTTAGGTAACCTCCGTGACTTTTGTGTGGTAACTCAACTCCAAAGACACTTCACTGGCTGAGCATAATTTCCTACATTTCTATTAATCTGGTTTTGTTTTGTTTTGTAGCACAGAGACTGCTAGACTGAAGTTTGTGGCTGACACAACAAGAGTGCTGGGTGGAGACTCTTCTGTGCTAGCTCTCTTTGGCCCCTGCGTGGTTTCAGATGGAGTCAACCATGGGGAGCCCGCTTCCTTTATCCTTGAACAGGCTTGGGTGGTGGTTATTCTGGCTCTAGCCAACCCATGTTTGTTCAGTTTATTTTATCCAGGTGTGACTCCCTAGCTCTGCACTAGGAAGCCCTTCATTTTTAACTTTAACTTTAAGTTTAGTAGCTTGATTAGCACATAGTTACTCCAAAGGAGTGTACCCACGCTAGGAATTCTTCCTCTAGGTCAAGTCCCCCCGTCCTTAGCACTAGCCTACCTGGGATGAACCATGTTTTAAGTTTACTATGGAACAGCACTTAGGAGGGCTACATCCTAAGATCCAGTAGGACAGGGGAGAGATTGGTCTCCGGATCTCTGACGTAGAGCACGATGAGCCGATAGTTAGTGAAGCGGATGCCCCTGTGCCCGTGATATTCGCGAAGGGCAAAAGCCAAAGGTTCGGCCGTTAGCACATAGAGGATAGGAGATAGGGGACACCCTTGCCGTGTGCCTCTGTGTATGCGTATAGGATCAGTGCCCAGAGAGCCAATCCGGACACGGGCCGAGGGTTTGTGATATAACGTTGCCAGGAGTTGCAGGAATACCGCTCTGACACCCATGCGCTGCAGAACATGCCTCATGACTGGCCACTCGACGGAATCAAAGGCCTTCTCCATGTCCATAAAGACTGCTATTGCTGGAACCTCAGGGCGTGTGTGTTGCATAGCAGCAAATACAGTTCGTAAATTGTAGGACAAATTCTGGGTGGGGACAAGGCCTGCCTGCTCCGGGGCAACCAGAGTGGTGATCAGGGGGCTAAGACGATTGGCGAGTATCTTCGCGAAAATCTTCATATCAACATTCATAAGAGATAACTGCCTATAAGAAGCACACTCATCCGCAGGTGTCCCCGGCTTAAGTATGGCAACCAAAACAGCCTCCCCCATAGTCGGCTGCATGATACCTGAGGTACAGATATCTTCAAATAATGTCATAAGGTGCGGCATTAGGAGTTCCTGGAACGCCTTGTAAAAGGCGACCGTCAAACCATCACTGCCAGGGGCACTACCAGCCTTCATACCCGAAAGGGACAAAATAATCTCATCTCTCTCAATCGGCCGCATTAGGAATTGGCGATGCAGGTTGGTCAACCATAGAAGCTCTATATGAAACAGATAGTCCATGATACGGTTCTCTGGGGCCGACCCCTTCGAGGAGTAAAGGGTCGCATAGTAGTCCCTGAACTTCTCAGCCACCTGAATCTCCAAAAGTGGAGGGCCTCCCTGCTCTGCACACATCTGTTCTGTCCTTACGCTGTTTGATGATTTGAGAGAGTACCCTCCCCGGTCTTTCTCCCTCACCATACACCCTGGCAGTGGCGTACTTCCCGAGATGCTTGAGTTCCGCGGCTGCTTCTTCGTGATAATCACGTAGCGTCTGAGCAAGCTTATCATCAGAGGCAAAGTGCTGATCGACCTCACGAGCAGTTTCTAGTTCTTTTAGCTTACGCTCTAGTGCTACCAGTCTCGTACTGAGGTTGTTGCTGAGACACTGCTTTTTTATGGCTGTGCCTTTTTGTAGGCTTTTCCCATATTGATAATTGATGTCAGTTGTGCTAGTTGGGTGTGAGAGAGGGGGGGCGCTAACAGAGTGACTCACACTATAAAGACAGAGCTTACTTCCCAGTGACTTCCACCTCCCTCCCTGCAGAGAGCCTGTGTTTTCTGGAGCCCATTGTTGTCTGGACTGCCACCCACCAAAATGGCCACCGTCTCCCAGCTGCTCTTCCCCACTGCTGCAGTCTCCTGTGGTCACCTATTCTTCTGTGACAAGGCGTTGTGTGTGAGTGGGACGCGTTACGTTCAACAGAGTGGGGGCGTTTGGTGGTAGGACTGCAGCTGAGCCAAGTCCTAACACTCTGTCACAGGCTTGTTCTGCCCATCCTGCCCCCTCTGTGGTGAAATCCTCTTGCTGCATGGCGGATCAGTGAAGGCATGCTGAGCAGCTGTTGACACAAAGGATCTTCACTCTCAAACCATGGATTGTAGTTTGAGCAGAAGCTATCCTGAGTTGACACTTGTCTTGCCTGTCCTGTGCCTGTGAAGAGGCATTCTTGGATGCACGTCATGGAGCCACCATCGATCATCATGATTATGGGCAGGAAAGCACCTGTTCCTGAGAACAACATGTGCTGTACAGGGGAGAGAGCAGGAGCCAAAATTAGCTGGTGCCCAGCATTTCAGGCTACAACACTCATCCCCCGGCCTCAGCAACCTTTGCCTCCATCTGTCTCGCTACCGCCATGCATTGGTTTCATTGATTTATCTTGGGCTCCCAGACTCAGAGGATACCTGCGGTGACCCTTGGCAGGGACTCGGCCAGAGGGCAACTGAGACAAGCTACTGCCAGGTAAGCTGCCCGCCTGGCCTACACAACACCAGCACAGACTACTGCCAGAAAAACTGCACAACTGTTGGAGCCTACACAGCCACAGTCAGACTACTGCCAGATATGCTACGCAACTGCCCTGGTCTACAAGCCCACAGTCAGACTACTGCCACCTAAGCTGTGCAACTGTTGGGGCTTACACGAACGCAGTCAGACTACTGCCAGCTAAGCTGCGCAACTGTTGGGGCTTACACGAACGCAGTCAGACTACTGCCAGCTAAGCTGCGCAACTGTTGGGGCTTACACGAACGCAGTCAGACTACTGCCAGCTAAGCTGCGCAACTGCCCTGGCCTACACGACCACAGCACTGACTACTGCCAGCTAAGCTGCGCAACTGCCCTGGCCTACACGATCGCAGCACTGACTACTGCCAGGTAAGCTGTGGAACTGTCGGGCCTACACGAACACAGCATAGACGACTGCCAACTAAGCTGCACAACTGCAGGGCTACACGACCGCAGCACAGACTACAGCCAGCTAAGCTGCGCACCTGCAGGGCCTACACGACCGTAGCGCAGACTACTGCTAACTAAGTTTTGTAGCTGTCCGGGCCTACATGCCCACAGCCAGACTGCTGCCACCTAAGCTGCGCAACTATCCAGGCCTACACGGCCGCAGCCAGACTACTGCCAGCTAAGTTACGCAACTGCAGGGCCTACACAACCGCAGCGCACACTCCTGCCAGCTAAGCTACACAACTGCCTTGGCCTACACGACAGCAGAGCAGACTATTGCCAGCTGAGCTGGCAACTACGGGCCTATATAACCACAGCCAGACTACTGCCAGCTAAGTTGCGCAACTGTGGGGCCTACATGACTCCAGCACAGACTACTGCTAGCGAAGTTGCGCAATTGTGGGGCCTACACGGCCGCAGTCACACTTCTGCCAGCTAAGCTGAGCTATCGCTCTGGCCTACACGACTGCAGCGCAGACTTCTTCCAGCTAAGCTGCACAACTGCAGGGCCTACATGACCGCAGCGCAGACTACTGCCAGCTCATCTGCATAACTGTCTGGGCCTACACGGCTGTAGCCAGACTACTGCCAGCTAACCTGAGCTACTGTCAGGGCCATGGGCGCAACTAGCCACGAACTTTGGGGAGGGGCTAACGCTCCCAGCCAGGACTGGCCCTAGCACTGGTTGTACATGGTGCAACATTTGTTTTTGGCGTCCCCTCCCCCATTTCCTCCTTTTTCATGAATTCCCTCAGTACCACTCACCAACAATGCACCTCATCTCTCTATAGCACCTTTCTGACAAACATTTAATTTTTCTATAGCGCTACTCATGGTACACTCACGCTCATTTCTGTGATCTGCATGGTACACGTTCTTTGTAGCAGGCCCATTAATCCTCTGTACTGTGTGGGAGTCAGGAGTGTTCATGTGAGTGCACGGTGAGCGATGCAACAGTGTGAGAGTAGGGTAAGAGGAGAGACTGCAGGGTAAGTGAGGTTACCATATGGTGCATATGTATGTCCAGAGTGGGATGAATGAATGCATGGTTAGTAATGGGCTTGTTTGAATGAGATTGCAGATTGAGCAGTGAGGGGGGGGGTGAAGTGTCACATGAGTGTGGGTGAGTAGTGTGTTTGTGTGACTACAGAGTGAGGTACAGGGTGAACAGCGCAAATGCATTGTGAGTGCAGAGTGATCACTTCGAGTGCAGGGTGAGCGGGTGAATGGTGTGAGTGCATTGTGATCGCTGTGAGTGCAGGGTGAGCATGAAAGTGAAGGGCGAGAATGAGGAGTGAGTTGTCTGAATGCAGGGTGTATTCCCAGACACTTGAAGTAACTCAGATGCTATTGACGGCAGCGCAGGGTTTCAGTTATAAGTTAAACTATTGCTATTATGCAGGGCTTTAAGTGGGATGAAACTGGGGAGTGTAGAAAGCTGGGTTTCTGTTGCGTAAACCCCCACTTTTTGCTAGATTTCTGATGCACTTTCACTTGATGTGCCCTGGGTCCTTGCCAATGTGGCTCCCAGGGCCTGTGTTCTTTCCCAAAACTGTACCTTTGTACACCCAATTGGCACCACTAAGGCCACATGTAAGTCCCTTGTAAAAGATACCATGGGTACCAAGGGCACTGTGACCAGGGAAGGCCTCTAAGGGCTGCAGCACATATTGTTTCACCCTTAGAGGTCCTGTACCTTAGAGACCGCTAAAATGTCAACAAAATTCAGTATTTAGGGGGCAGCCCTGAATCAAGAAGACAGATTCCCGTAATCTAAGAAGAAGAAGGATGAAAGAAGACGCTAGCAGAGGAGACTGCAGACAAGAACTGACTTGGCCCCAGCCCTACCGGCCCGTCTGCAGTTTCCAGAGATCCTGTGCCAAAAGTCGCTTTGTCCTGCTGCCAGTGACCTCCAGAACTCTTGGGAGGACTGACTGCATTCAACAAAGAACGGATCTCCTGTGAACAGCAGCTCTGTTCAAAAGAAACTCCCAAGACAGACTCTTAGCCTGCTGAAGACAATGAAACCCGACGCCTGGAACCACCACTACAGCCGACGCCTACGGCCTGAATATGGGTGGCCCACCGGTACCAGCGAGGTTCCCCAGTGCTACAGAGTCTTTGTCCACTGTGCGTTGACCCCTCTAGGACTCCCCAACGTCACCTGCAGCCTCTGCATGGAGACCCCCCCAACCGCAAGTGGCCCGGTAAGGTGAAATCTGACCTCCAAAGACACCCCTGCATCCAGCCGCCCTGCGCTCTGGAGAAGAGAACCCAAGGTGCACCTAGGTTTCTGAGCCCTCCAACTTAACTGTCCAGCTGTTGGTTCCTCCCGGAAGTCTTCCTGGACCGAGACTGCAGCCAAAAAAGGAAACCGTCAATCCCCATTGAAAACAACAGTGTACCTGATGCCAAAACAGCACCCTGCATCTGGCCGCCCCTATGCCGCTGTGGGTGCACCTTGTATGCTAAGTTGGACCCCAACTTTACCCTGAGCCTAACACCAGGTGCTTTTCTCCCAAAATCTTGTGGCCTTCTTGTCAGCAGCCACCAACCTGAGGCCCCTTATCTCCCATTGGATAACATTGGGCCTCAGAACTCTACACCCGGCCTCCCTAGTGCTGCTGAGGGCGTTCTGAGAGTGCATCCTCGACCCTGGGGGAACCCCGGTTCGAACCCCAGAATACCAACTCCCACAAACCAGTACTTACCTGCAAACCGATAACTTAATTTCCTCCCATAGGATTGCATTGACTGCTTTTCCTTGAAAATTCTTTTAAGTGTGGAGTTGGTTTGTATGAACCACTGAAAAACTGCATATGTGTAAAAACTGAATTACTTACCTTTTGTCTAGGAAATATCTCAGTGTGATATCTAGGCATATTACACTGATTAGCAAAAGAAACTTAAAATCTAATCTAAAAGGTAACGTGCACAGTAATCTGTAAAGTAACTTAAAAGTAATTTTGAACTGTTTACTTACCTGTAAATCAACAAAATGCATTTGAACCTGCATTCAACTGTAGATCACTGCATACAATTATGCAAAGTATTATTTCACTTACCTGCACCAGGTCTGGCTTGGTTTTAGAAATAAAATAACTAAATAATATTTGTATTCAAACAAATTGGCCTTAGTTCAGCTTTGAGTGTATGACATCATTTCTTGCCTGAGTGTGTTCAATAAATGCTTAACACTACCCTCGGATGAAGCCTTACTGCTCGCCCACACTACCACAAATCGAGAGTAAGGTGCTATCTCATTTTACCTCTGCCTACCTTTGGTGTTCCACAAGACTCGGTGGACACTATACCTCATTTTGGTATAGTATATATAGAGCCTGCTCCCTACAGGAAGTCTCTCAAAGGGGCAACATAATTAAGGGCGTGACTTAAAACATTTATGCTAAAAATCTGTGCTCAGCATAATGTGCTGCCCGACTGGTATTTCGCTGCTTCTGTTATTGCCTCCACATAAGTAACATTACACCTACAACAAGTTAGGACTATTGGCTTTGTCAAAGGCTGTTAGTTCCACAAGATAAATATACTACATGCATACATACAACTATTGCTTCGTTGTATATAATATTGAAAATGCTTTAGTTCTTGTGCAAGAGGTTGTGGCGTAATGACTAGAGCTGCAAACTTTAGAGCTGAGGAAGCAGGTTTGAGTCTCAGCGTCGGCTCAACATCCTGTGTTTCTGGGCAAAACACTTAATTGTCCATGCCTACCAAAAAATGAATGAAGATGTCCTTGTTGGTGTTCTTGTAAAGCACTTTGAGTTTAACAATACAGAACTGCAAAAAAATAAAAGTTACATCAAAAGAGTGAACTGCTGCAGAGTTAAGATTTTTTTCCCAGTCTGAGTGTTAGGGTAAAAATGGAGAGCCAAATAGGGACCCATCTCAGTGCCTGCTTTTACGAACTGCTGGTGCTGAGCACCGGCAGGACCTCGGGCACTTAAAGCCCTGCCATTATAGCATTAATCAGGGATCGAGGGTGAGGAAACAATTAATGCGCTGATCCTGCAACAAACTTCCAGTCTTATGATTAGGGTTGCAAGCTTATTATTTTGATGTCCCAGACGGTAGAAAAATAAGCAGTCACCTAAAACCATATTTTCTGCACTTATCTATGCATACTTCGAACAGCAAATATAAATAGAAAACACTTTTAATTATGTTCTAGGGATGCCTGAATGATCCATGACTAATAATTAAAGGGAACAAAGACAGAGAAGTCACATTACATACTTTTTTATTTATAACCCTATTTACTGTCAAGATGAGGTTTTTGCAGGCTCTTTAACCCCTTGCGTGCGGGGCGTATTCCCCGCCTGTGCTGACTCCACCTTGCGCGGGCGGAGTCATGACGGAACGGTTCCGTCATCAGCACAGCTCAACCGATGCTGATGACGGAACCGTTCTGTCATCAGCACGCAAGGGGTTAAAGAACACATGGCTGGCATTTTTTTGTTGGCAACTCTACTTTACAGGCTCTTTAAACAACACACAGCTGTAATTTTTCTTTTGGCAACCCTACTTTATATTACTTTTCATGAAATGCATTCTCACACTACAGCAGTAAATGTAAAATACAATGTAGGGAATAGGCAGAGTGGGAGCCCAGGGGGTACTGGAACCAGAAAAATAAACTAAGCCTTGGTAATCAGTTTACAAAGGTATGTAAATATGCAAATGGTCTTTAAAGACCTGTGGAAAACTCGGGTGTGCTGGAGATAAGACTCCAGATAGTTCCCAGCCGAGCCCACAGCTGCAGCAGCCCGGGCTGATACACAAGACGAATGGGGGTGGGGGGGAGTGAAGCCCATTCAGCCCAATGGGAGTTGCGCGCCTGGTCAGGGCCTAAACGGCCGCAGTCAGACTACTGCCAGCTAAACTGCGCAACTGGCCGAGCCTACACGGGCGAAGCTAGACTACTGCCAGCAAGCTAAGCTACTGTCTGGGCCTACACAGCCGCAATCAGACTACTGCCAGCTAAGCTACACAACCGCAGCGCAAGGCAGAGCTCTGGTAGGGTGATAGCTAAATAAAATGCATTATTTATGTCCACCGAGCCTGTTCCAGAGAATATCTCCATTTGTTAGTGGTGTGTTCTTGTTATGTTCGGTGTGCATTGTTTTAAGTGATAAAAAATAATTGTAATGGGCCATCAATAACATATTTTGTTATGTATATCCTGACTGGGAGTATGTGTAAAAAGGGTAACAAAACTTAACTGCAGGGTTTAAATAGGTTTAGGCATATTTTAACATTGCCCATTTAACAGAATAATTGTGAAAAATTAAGGGGGGCGCCCGATGGATTATTTTTTCCATGAAGGGGGGATGGGGTGGGGGGGGGGAGGGGTGCAGCATTAATAAGATTGAAGACCACTGCTCTAAGACCTGTGCTGGTCTTTGCTTACGCTCAGAGAGCCACATTATTCTAAATGTAAAGTCTTAGGGCTCTCCTTATGATTGGCTGGGTCCAGGCCTTTCTGACTTGCCAGAAAGAAACTGCACTTGAAGTGCTGCAGGAGTTGCAGGCAGTTCCTGCACCTGTCCCAGACTCACCCCCAGTTATCGCCTTTACTACGCTGCTTCACCCGCTCTCCCTCCCAGAGCCCCGCCTCCCAGAGCCCCGCCCATACCACAGCCCTTCAATTAGCCCTAGTACCTACTTACCACCTGCTCCAAGCTGGTGATATAGAAGTGCAGATGTGTTATTTACTCAGAAAGTGGTAAAAACATGTTGAATTTAACATGGTATTCCCGGGTCTGCATGTTATTCCCCAATAACTCTTTAATCCCTGAATTAATGTATGGGGATACCAGTCCGAATCGGAGATTTCTCCTCCTTGTAGGTTGCACCTAAATTAGGGAAACTCGCAATGTGCCCCCAAGGCCTGATCTAGAAAATTGAAGTAATTTATATTCCATCAAAAAGACAAAGTAACTTTATTTCCTTTAGAACAATACATTTTATGACAACTGCAGTGTTTGATTGATTTCGCATAAAATAATAAAGATATATTTAAAGCAAAAACCTACAAAATCTATGAAATCTATAAGAGGATTCTCGCTGGAGGAACTGGCTTCACTGGTGTTAACTGTTCCAGCTCTCTAGTAGAAACCACACTAATGTGTTGTATATCCAGCCAACTACCAATGCTCGATGCCTTCTCTTTTTATGATTTGTAATTTCTTAGAAATATGTACTGTTATGCAAAGTATTGTTGCCTTTCTATTTTGTCTGTGGACTAAGGGCCCGAATCGCTAAATTGGACATTGTGACTGCAGGTTCAGCCTCAGGCCTTATCCTTGGCTTATTAACTGGATATGCTTAGGAGTCGGGTGATGGGCTGAATACGTCACCAAGGCCCGCGTGTTACATGCCGATCTTTAAAATGTGTGCTTTTATTCGGAAACATTAAATTGTTCTGAGAAAAGCCTTACCCTTTTCAAATGTATGTACATAGCTGAAAATATGTTATTACAGGTATTACGTAATATACGCACATGTAGCGTTTTCAGACACAATATTGTTGTTCCTTTAGGGCTGGTAC
Organism: Lissotriton vulgaris; assembly: GCF_964263255.1. NCBI lineage: Eukaryota > Metazoa > Chordata > Amphibia > Caudata > Salamandridae > Lissotriton > Lissotriton vulgaris. Next base: position 1,725,641,291 of record NC_141691.1, on the reverse strand, counting down.
ACCCTAGGCTCCAGTTATGAACCTGCCATGCCAATTATTATAATGGCAGTGGGCATTAGTTTGGGCCAGGGCTAAGGCTGCATCCATGGAGTGTTTCATCTTTGTAGAACACACTGAAATATCTGTGGGTCTCAACTGTCACTTGGCGCCCTAGGGCGTCCTATACACAAGGAAAGATATATTGAACTTCTCACTGGGAAGCCCTATTTAAAGGACGGAATCCCATCACTCACAAAAGGTGACATGCCTCATCATCTGGGATCTCCTCCCGGCTGTAAAACCTAATACAGCCGAGGGCTACAACCCCCTCACTATGAGGGAGGAGCCTGTGGATGTTTTCAAAGTTCAACTGTATGTACTAAGATCCATTGAATGAAGAGCTACAGTTCGTTACTAGGTGATGGGTGCAGTGCTTAAGTGAAAAAAGGGAAGGTGTACTAAAACAAAGTACCTAAAAGTGTGAGCTACTGCATATAGTTGGACTCCGACGACGGCTCAGTGTCGCCCGGGGTACCGACGGACCGAGTGGTGCCTCACGTCCTGAGCATTGCCAGGTGAGGTGTGGTGACTTACCCACACATTATGGGTTTGACAACTACACAAGCCTAGACTACAGAGGTTTGGTGTGTATGATTGTATCTGTTCCACTGAGCAGTTTTCACCTGCGCTTTATTTAGTTCCTACTTTTTCCATTGTTTTCACACTATATGCAGTAGCTCACACTTTTAGGTCCTGAGGAATGCTAGACAGTCTCTAGGTCACAGTAGCTGAAACATGTAGTCCGACCCTCTAACTTGATAGTGGCAGTTATTTTTTTTAAATGCGCTAGCACTGTTTTTAACCCTGACACCATGAGGTACATATTAAACTCTTTTTTCTCCTGGTAGTTAGTTTTAGTACACCTTCCCTTTTTTCACTTAAGCACTGCACCTATCACCTAGTAACAAACTGTAGCTCTTCATTTGATGGATCTTAGTACATCCAGTTGAACTTTGAAAACATCCACGAGCTCCTCCCTCATAGTGAGGGGGTTGTAGCTCTGGGCTGTACTAGATTTACAGCCGGGAGGAGATCCCAGATGATGAGGCATGTCACCTTTGGTGAGTGATGGGATTCCGTCCTTTAAATTGGGCTTCCAGTGAGAGGTTCAATATATCTTTCCTTGTGTATAGGACGCCCTAGGGTGCCAAGTGACAGTTGAGACCCACAGATATTTCAGTGGGTTCTACAGTTCTTATAGGGAATATATTTGTGCTAGTCGTTAAACTTCTCCACAGACCCTCTAACCCCCAGTTTAGTTTTTGTGTTTCATATTTGCCCACTATTTTGTTATGAGAAAGCTATGATTTCAGGGGCTTTGGAGCAGGGACGAGCCATGCGACTGGGGGTGGTGGGGGCAGTGGGGTGAATCTACTGTGCAGCAGAGACATTGGTCTACTTAAGCCTTTGTTCCATCTCACCCTGACCTCCACCTACCTCCACCTGCCCTAGGGTTCCTGTTTTCCCCGCCCCTAACCCTTTAAATTATGTTTTGATTTAATGCTGTAGCTTAGGTTGAGTTATGTATCATACTTGCAAGTCACTGTGCTACAGCAAACAGAAGGGTTTGGGGTTCTCTTTCATCGAACCAGTTTGCAGATTTTATCTGAACAGGAAATTCCTTATCTTAATGTTGTGGGTGGGGTTGGCTTGAAGACACGGGTTGCCTACCCCCCTTGGCCTCCAGGGTCAGCCCTCAAACTGTCCACTGGTAAAGCTTAGGAGGTGGGAAGGGAAATCTCCCGGCAGGATCATCGAGATCAGTTTTTTGTTCTGCAACATCTTACCTTTTTTGTATATCAGGGTACATAACTGAAAATAGATGATTTTTTTCCTTTCTAGTGGTCATGTAATTATTAAATGCACCACAATCATTTCCTTTACTGCATGCTTACCCCATAAGACTTGCAAATAAGTCTCTTTTCATAGACCAAGACCTCTACTTTTATCAGTAATGCCCATTTTACCTATATCGTTTCCTCCTCTGGGGTCCATGATTTAACCGAATACTTATATGACACCCTATCTGGAATACCCGAAATATATGTATAGTAGAAATACAGGAAGACTAATCTCAGGTAAGAGGGTTTTATTAAAAAGAATTCTAGAAATATTGGCAAGAGAATCAGAAATGGCGCTTCAAAAATTACAAATAACTGAAATCCAAGACTGCACGCCAGGATAGTCCTTGCACCTTAGGAACAGGAAGTTCAGTTGCTGCAGTGGATCTCGCATTTTGCTGCATAGTATTAAAAATTCAATTAACAACTGCATCTGTAGGCACACAAAAATAGTCCTTGGTCAGTCCTCTTTTGGCTTACCGGTCCCTTAATGCTCCTGTGAACTATATTAAGTGCAGCAATACCTCCCAGGTTTTCAAGTGGCAGATTTATCTTCGATGATGGCGAACTCACATTTTTGCCCGATAATGCGCACGGGGCAATGGACTGAATCTTTCTACTAATGCTTACAAAATGCAAATTTCTTCAAAAGAGACAAAAATAAACCACAGCATATTTAGAAAGTACATCTTTTCAAGGCATTAATCCAAAATATTTAAAAATATGCCATTCAATGCCATTTAAATTTAGATTTTTACATTTGTACAGTGCTTATAAAATGATGCTTCCAGTTGATTGTCGTAAGAGAAATATGAACCATACAGATTCAACTAACGTTAAAAAAGGGAATGCAATAAATAAATAAATATTTACATGATGAAAAGTACTTGTGTCACAGCTTCCTGTGGGTAGCTGCAGTCAGCCACAACCATCAGTCTATTTCTAGGCTTCCCATTGTAGCGTTCGACAGTGCTTTCAGTATAGTTCACTGGATAGATCTCAACTGACTGTATCCACCATTTTCTTATGAGCTCTTATGTCCACACTAAAATATCCGGTAGACCACAGCTCAGTTCTCTCACAAAAGGAGGAGCAGATGAAAATACTCTATCTCAAGCTTGTATATCTGAGATTTCATAGAGTTCTTTAAGTTTGTCAAACTTGGAGCCCCACTCTCTGAGGTAATCATAGTTCAGGTCTTCGTCCACACTGCTCGAGTCCAAGGAGCTGAGGCTTCCGGCCAGCGATCCGTGGCCCTCCAAGCAGTAGATGTGCAGGAGGTCGGCCGGGCAGTTTTTGGGGTCGTTGTCAGCCTCCCAAATGATGTGAGACACGTACTCTTTGAAGTCTGGCGCTCCCGCTGCAGCCGCATGTGGTCCTTTTTGTTGTGGGCTCTTCGTTAGTGTAGAGCACATCAGCTTCTTGGGACAGACCTGTGTCTTGTGGAGCAGCTCCTTGGCTCCCACTGGTGACTGGGGGATGATAGTACGAAGCGGTCTTTTCAGCTCATGCATGTCATAACCATTCTGAAATTAGAAATGCAAAAACAAGAATCACATTAGCATGTGTTTTTCACCATGCAAAAACAGGTACATCTGAACCACCTCCTTTGCACAAGAAAGCAGTTGTGGAATTGTTCTTGGAACCCAGTCATGTGACAAATGTTATAAATATATATATATATATATATGTAAAAACTTTTTTATTAACATTGCTCAAAGGACCATAGTTTACATGAATCACTTTCATTTGTACATGGTGAGGTTTAGACATTTCAGCAATAGTATTTGCAAAAGATAGGAGACTATAGGTCGTTAATGGCTCCCCGGGTATACTTTCATAACATGACGTATTATTCAAAAAAGAAAAGTCCTCCTTCCAACACTCTACCACCACACCAGTGTGTGCCGGCCACTCTGGACGTTTTTTCTGGGAGTACAAGAGCGGCTCACAGTTCCCTCCCGGCATAACAGCTCTGTCTGCTCTATAGGCCGGCTCATTGGTGTCTGTGAACACCCGGGGCCTCATTTATGAGAAATGACGCATCGCTGCGTGAAAGCAGCGATGCGTCACTTCTCAGTGCGCACTCCTTGCGACATGATTGCTGCGTCATATTTATGATATGGCGCGTCATGTCGCAAGGAGTTACAGATACGTCAGTATTTCTGACGTATCTGTAGGCGCAAAAGTGACGCATTGCTGGAGTGTGTCACAAAAGTGACGCAACTCCAGCAATGCGTCCTTTCACATGGGGCAAGCCCCATGTGAAAGGGCCTGCGTCAGGCTTACGCCTGCTGTGAGGCAGGCGCAAGATTTTGACGCAACAACGTCCTAAAAGTGACGCAGTGAAATCTCATAGATTTCACTGCGTCACTATTACGAGGCTTTTTGCGGGGGAACGCCCCCTCTGCATACATTATACCTGACGCAGGTATAATGTGGCGCAGGGGTTTAAAAAGTGACGCATCTACCTAGATGCGTCACTTTTTAAATATGGCGCAACGAGGCGCATTTTTTACACCGCTGGTGCGTCACAAAAAGTGACGCACCGGCGGCGCAAAACTGACGCAAGGCCTCATAAATGAGGCCCCCAGTCTTTTATGACCAGTAGTTGCGAAGCCCAGTAGTATAGTTTGATGTCTGGTACTGCCAGCCCTCCATCATACACTTCCTTTTGTAGTTTACGGAGCGCAATTCTGGGAGAACCACCCTGCCACAACAGCGTGCAAATTATATTTTTAATTCACCAGACAGGCATAGTAAGTAAGTAAGGCATACTCAGTTCTGGAGCTATAAATGCAGCTTCAGCTGTCTAGTACCATGCAATAAGTTAATCATTTAAAACATGGACTCTACTGGAGTAACAAAGTTTATCTTATTTACACTGTGACAACACGTAGTCGGTTAAGCAATGCTCACAAATACTTAAATAAGTAAATAAAAAAAAGCATAATAGAGAAACGGAATTCCCAGGAAATTAGTAAATGCAAAACAGTCGAACCAAAGTCAACCGGACTCCACTCTTTTTCTAAACGGGAAAATATCATTACCCAAGACCATGTTGACTGCTTCATGATACTTTCCACTTGTTGTCTGGTTCGGCTTTGTTCTTGCACTCCGATTACTCTCATGTATCTAAGACACGAGTCATTTTGATCACCAGTATCAACAGCACACTCAAATGTCACTGCTCTTCTATACGTCTTTTATTTTGATTTGCTTGTTTAAGTTAAAAATATAAAGATGTTTGAATGAATCATTTAACTTGGAGCATATAGAATGAATCGAAGAACACAGTTTATTTTCCATATGCAAACCGTGGGGCAGATTTACAAGCCCCTTGCGCCTCCATTGCATCACTTTTTGTGACACAACGGCGGCGCAAAGCCCTGCGTCACATTATACCTGTGTCAGGTATAATGTATGCAGGTTGTGTTCCTACGCAGGAAAGCCTCGTAAAAGTGACGCAGTGAAATTTACAAGATTTCACTGTGTCACTTTTAGGACACCACTGCGTCAAAAACTTACGCCTGCTAAGGAGTTACGCAGTGAAGTGGGAAAAGGCCACAAACTGCATTGCTGGAGTTGCGTCGTGCGTGCGACACAACTCCAGTAATGTGTGACTTTTGCTCCAACAGATGCGTCAGAATTTCTGACGCATCTGTAAATCTCTCCGCAATGGTGCGCTGTATTGTAAATACAGCACATCCATCGTGGCGCAAGCATTTTTTAGGGTGGTGCAAGGAACGTGACGCATCTCTATAGATGTGTCACTTTCTTGTAAATCTGCCCCCATGTGTTTTTTGCGAATCACATAATTTGTGGCCTCTGTAGACCTTACCATAAGATCGTAACAACAGTAGGAATGTATTGACCTCAAGATTCTCGGCTCTGGTCAATTTTGTATTATTAATTATTATTATTAGATCTGTCTGCTCTTAAGAGAGCGGCAGATTGCAATGGGAAAGACTGCTGATCCGAGATATACATCTGTTTTTTGAAATGACGTTTGTTAAACACAATTCTTTGCTGAGACTTGCTTTGGGGAGAGGGCCACACTAAAAGGTACCGCTTTGTTCCACCCCCCCCCCCCCCGCCCCCCCCCCCCACTCTTAGCAGTGAAGGGAGTTGGTGACTTGTGGCCAGGCATGGAGCGTGCATGGACAAGTCGAGCACAGTCGAGTGAAGTGTCATAGATACTTGTCAATATCCGCGCTGTACCTGGTCGTGCTCGCCGCCCCCTTCTTCGTTGTAGTTCAGGACGTTTTCTCGGATGTCCTCCCAGCTTTCATGTTCAGCAGGAATGTGGTAAACACCGCCTTTCCGAAACTTTGATCTTCCCCACTGGCTCCACACTGTGTAAGAGACCAGCAGAGCTGAAATGATAGGGGCAGGCAGCTGAGTGATGAGCACCGAGAACAGACATCCAAGCATGCACATTTCCTAGAATAACTACATACAACACGCAGTTTATCTCGCCTAACGTCACTGAAACACGAACACAAGTAAAAGCACTGTAAAAATGGCCTAGCATAAAAACATCTTTATATGGGGTATATTATGTCAAGTTTGCATCGGTGCAAATACATTTAGAAAATGAGTTTCACACCATTTTACTGCTTGTGATAAAGGTCATGGAGCAAACTGGATTTTTTTCAATCCAAAGTACATCATATTTTTCTTTCGTCAAAAACAGAGTAAACTGATCTGTAATAAAACTCAATTTCTTCTAATTCAACTATGAAATGTCTACCCTACAACTTATTTAAGTAATAGAGACTGAGGCAAAACCTGTTTGCTTGATTGCAATTATCCAAATATTCAATATGGCAGATTACGAATGTGCTCCATTTTTTGTAAACTTGTGTAATATTGCCAATAATTAGTAAAGACGTGCACAGGTTTAATAGGTTTAAATGCTTCCTATGCTATGGAATCTCTGTGGTATTGTGCAAGTCTCTTCATACCCTCTTAGAATCACACCAATCCTCTGTTTGTAAATTCTGTCTACATTGGTAGGAACCAGGAAAAAGTCCCACAGCTAAGGCATTGTCAAGTGCCAACATTTCAAAGCTTTATGTAGTGGCCAATGAGATTGGGTGGTTTATTTCTCAGTGCAGTCTCTCCCTATCAACGTTTCTCAGTATACAAAACGGACTAATAGGTTTTGCGCCCGCCTTGGTTGTAGGGTTATTAAACACTGCCGTATCAAAAAAATCCCAAGGTCTCATAAAACATCTTGGGTGCTAAATGTGTTTGTGTGTTGACCCCAGTATTAGTGAGACGTTTGTAGAACTGCAGGTGGGACATTTTGCGGCTCAGGCGCAAAGGCATAGCAAGGATGCCTTGTGCCCTAATGCAAGCAAGAAAGCAATGGTATAAGCATTTATACAGGTAGCAGGCACCCGTCCAGTGTTAGTGATTATTCCGCTGCAAGGGGTGTAGATAGTCATGTTGTTTTCATAATGCAGTTTTGGAATATTCTGGCCATGCAGGTTACTGCCAGGTTGTGCATGCTTCAGTGCAATGCTAAGTTCGTGTATGTGAATGAATAGGATATTTCACACAATAACCAGCATTGTTATTCATATGGGGCAATGGACATAATGGATCATAGACATGCATGTGGATAATGGCTTGTCATGCCATTCGTGCAATTTTCACACCGTTAATTCTGGAATAGAAATTTGTGTCATAAATTATTGAAAGTTGCTATGTAGTTTGACGAGTACAACTGATTCAGGCTGTAGTATAGCATTTTGTTTGATGACAATGCAAAAATTGTTTGTAGTTCAAGCATATTCTAGAAGGACCAGCTGTTACAAAGTAGCATACGCGGTTATGCTCATTGCAAATCATGCAGCTAGTTCTTATAGGCTGTCACGGGTCGCAAAGTGATGGTCCTTTGGAGTATTTCCAGAAGCAGTGCTACGCCCAGAAGCAGGGCTACCACCATAGTGGCTCTTACAGGCTATTGCAGAAGCGGTGTTGCGTCAGCTCAGTGAAGGACACGGTACCACCCTTACAGGCTGTACTGAGAGGTAGCATTGAAGCATTGAGGAAGAGCCTGTAGCATACCTTAGGGTCTATACCCCACGTCCCAGAGCAGGGGTTCTTTTGGCTATATGCAGAAGCAGTCCATAAAGTACTGTAATGTTTCTGATGTACTACAACTTAGTGGCTTCCGTGCTACTCGCCGAAAAAGTGCTTTGATGCCTCGTCAGGGGTAGTAAGCGCTATATAAATGCAATTACAAATACTGCCCCTCTTCCAGTTTCTTCATACAATTGCCCTCCTCAAGCTGTTAACTCTTTCAGAGATGGGACTGTGCATATGGGACAGGTGTGAGATAGTGATGTGTTTTGGGGATACACATTTCCCTTCACAAGGCATAATTCTATCGTTGGTGGTACCATGTCGTTCCCTGAGCTGACGCAACATCTCCAAGACCAACCTCCATGAAGGAATAAAGGCTGTCGCCAAATGAATGAGGAACAGCCGACTGAAGCTGAACTTGGACAAAACGGAAGTCCTCATCCTTGGATACCGCCCTTCGGCTTGGGACGACTCCTGGTGGCCGGCCGCACTGAGAACTGCTCCAACACCCACCAACCACGCACGCAACCTAGGGGTCATCCTCGACTCCACCCTCTCCATGACCAAGCAGGTCAACGCCGTCTCTTCCTCCTGCTTCAACACCCTCCGCATACTCCGCAAGATCTACAAGTGGATCCCCACCGAAACAAGAAGAACGGTCATCCAGGCCCTTGTCAGCAGCAGGATGGACTACGGAAATGCCCTCTACACAGGAACACCAGCCAAACTCTTGAAACGGCTTCAACGCATCCAGAACGCCTTGGCACGCCTGATCCTCAACACCCCCCGCCGCAGCCACATCACACCCCACCTGAGAGACCTGCACTGGCTCCCCGTCAACAAGAGGATAACATTCAAGCTCCTCACCCATGCACAAAATGCACTCCACAACACCGGACCAGCGTACCTCAACGGTCGACTCAGCCTCTACACCCCCACCCGCAAGCTCCGCTTCGCCGACCTCGCCCTCGCCACACTCCCCCGCATCCAAAGAGCAACCACCGCCAAGACCTGGAACACCCTCCCCATCCACCTGCTGCAGACCCAAGACCTGTTGACCTTCAGAAAGCTCCTCAAAACCTTGCTTTTCGAGCAGTAGCAGCATGCCCCACCCCCCAGCGCCTTGAGACCCTCTCGGGTATGTAGTGCGCTCTACAAATGCCATGATTGATTGGTTCGAGATATGCAAAGTTACTGCCATGTATGTTACAGGTTAAGGCTGCCGCCTGCATATGCTTTTACTGCCATGACCAATATTACTATGTCAAGGCCAGTACAAAAAAAACGGAAACTGAGCCTAAGCCAGGGTCCCCTTTTCAGTAACAGCAAATACAAGATCACTTTGCTGTGTTCTAGAGCTGCCTAAGTGATCAAATAAACAGAGACAAAATGTAATTTTTACAATGAGTGTAAGGGATTTTGCAGGAATTCTAAGTATCATTTCCCGATCCTCACAGAATCGTAACGAATTCACATATGGACATTCTTTTCTTTATCTCCCCTTGTTGCACTATAACACATTTTTGCTTCACGGTACCTAAGAAGACAAGCAGGCACATGCTTATTGCCAAGATGGAGCCGGAGTTCAGGCCCATAGGTCTTCCAGCTTTCACGAGGCTGATTTCACAAGTCTTTCCTTTGTACCCGTCGGCACACTGACACACAAACTTGTACGGTGACTGCGCCACACACGTGCCCCCGTTTCGGCAGCTCCATTGTCCACAAGGGGAAGGGCTGCACACCTTCACACCCGTCTGAGCATCTGTCACTTCCACTTTGTTCAATGGGCACCTGAAAAATAAAAGACGAAAAAGACAGTTATACCACTTTCTAAAATATGCTGCCATCTGTTGGCCAGAAGAGATAATCGTGGATAGTATTTTTAAACTGAAAGGCCACAGTCACATAATGGCTCTAGATATATGAGGTATTCAGTAAAAGGCCTTACTGTATGATTAATAGGCAGCCTTACTCTCAAGGATCAAACCTTAACCCTTATAGTGACTCTGACAGGAGGGAGCCCTGAGTTACAGGGACAGGACACAATAACTCCCAGCTATTCATGGCACTTTCAAGGAATGGTTAAGTTAGAGGAAAAGTGGCTCGCCCAAGAACAAAGAGTTCTATTACTTTGGAATCAAATTGTGTTTACGTTGTCAGTGCATGGTTCAATTAATTTATTTGTGCAATTAAAGGATTACCAATAACTTAAAATATAATATATATTATATTAAGTACAATTGTGAGATTTCTTACTTGGCCTATACCATAGTCATATAAAATACATGTAGGTGGTAAGTTCACCACTTTAAATCCCCAACATTTTAGATGGTGGGTCGGAGCCTACCACGATGGCACACTCGGACTCACCCTAATACCAAACTAGGGTTCTAACTAGGGATCAGGTTATCAGTGAAAAGAAAGAACAGGACAATTTTGGGAGGATGATCCCGGTTAACAGGCCGCTTCTTATTTCCTGCCATCACCAGATGCCAGGTACATTCTTCTGGTTAGCGCTGGTAGACAATACTAGACAGATAGGCCCAAAGGCAGGGGTAACTGCCAGCAGTAACCTCCTGCGGGGAGAGAAGGGAGGTGCACGCACCGATCCGGAAGTGAACCCAGCAGGTGCCGTTCCAGGTCACCACTTCCCATATCATTGTGAGTGCCTGTTTCAGTGTAATACCAGGTGACAGCAAAGCTCTGACAACAAGACGAGTGAGCAAATTAAATTTATTCTATAAAAATATAAAGGCAGAACCTGTTGCTTTTATACTGCAGTGAAGTTCAGTCATGCTTTGCTATAATAATAACTTCCCAGAAAAGGAGACATGCTGTGGGGCAGATTTATGAAAATGGCAGGCAACGCAGCAAGACAGCTTGCTGCGCTGCGTGGCAGGGCGAGAACAGGAATGCACCGTATCTACTAAGATGTGAAGAATCCCTGCTCTCTTCCTGCACGGGTGCACTGCGTGCTGCCTAGCAGCAACGCAGGCTCCCTTGCGGCATGGTGCAAGAGTGCGTGCATTACAGGCAGGATTGTTATTGGGCAGGAAGAAATTCCTTACTGCACAAAAACAATCCTGAGAGGCATTTTCCGCTTTCTGTGTGTGCTGCATTCAAGAAAGAGGGAATAACAGAGAAATAAAGATGTTTCTCCTGATTACACTTCTGTTGGGAAGGTGTACCATTTTGATGCATTCCCACGTTTAGTACCCATAGTAAATCTGGGATTGCATCAAAATCTATAGGTAGGTGTATGGGAATGCCCATGCTCCACCCATGACACGCCTTCCCAACGCAGAGTAACGCAAGGCATCGATTTGTCTCTTGCCTTACTCTGGATCAACCAAGCCACGCCAGGGGGCCTAGTAAATCTCACTTGTTTGTGCGACGCATGGGCTTAGTAAATCTGACCCTTAGTTGCTAGAAATGACAGATTTCCTTCATTTAAGTAAAGCAACTGCAGGGAGTATGCTGGTCGTGTGCTGAAGAGGCGTAGCTGCAGAGGAAGGCTGAAGGTGGCACATTCTGTACCCAGAGAGGTTAGAGACTGGAATGCAAGATGAAGATAGAACATTCAAGTTTCAATCCCTATAAATCAACGGCCGTCTAGAAGCCACCAGAAGCACTAATGTTTATGGAAGTAGTGTGGCTGTCTGATATTAATGACATGAGATCTACCTACAATGTGGTATTTGTCTAACTCAACAGAGCGCTTGGGGCCATATTATCAAGAATGGCGATAACATTTCGAGGCTTTAGCGGCAGGAAACTGCCACTTCAGTGGCGATAAGGGGCTTGATAATATGCCCTTGTGAATTCCCAAAGAAGCCCAGGTTCACACCAGAAGCTGGGATTCTATGGGAATTCACAAGGGCATATTATCTAGCCCCTTAGCGCCGCTGTAGCAGCAGTTTCCTGCAGCTAAAGTGGCGATAATGTTTGCGCCGTTCTTTATAATATGGCACTTGGTTCTTTGCCCAGTAGCAGAGGCACGGAGGACTGTAGCCAGTGGGTATCCAGGGTGATGGTTGACTGAATATATTTATTTATGAAACCCTTAGTGGCTGGTTCAACGTGTCGTAAGAACCTCCTCCTCATGGCTCTGTGAACTACAGTACAGGAGACAATTTTTAGGAATATGGCAAAATCTCATTTATCTCTGGGGCAGTCATTATTCCAGGACCAGTTTATGCCGTGAGGCTGGAAGCTGTTAACCCACTGTGGCAAACGCTTCAGAAACAGGAAAGTCTTTCTCATCCACTGGTAGGTATGATGTGGGCTATCTGTGGCATTGATCTGACTCTTGGCTTTGCCAACCAGGCATAGGCACCCTGCACAGTGGAAAGGTGTTACAAGAGGTCTGTACCCCGGGTTCATCTTTTAGGAGATGTTTGCATCCATCCCAAATAAATCTGGCTGGAGATATATTAACCAATGCAGAATAAAACTGCAGCTCGTCCACCTTCTTAGGAAACAGCATTTCCGGTCATAGGCTTTCATTTGACAATATATGGAAATTGGCTGATAGCTTGGAGTAAGGTGGTAACTGTACTTTATAGCCCCATCCCACAGAAAGAGTTTTGCTCAGAACTTTAATAGACCATTTCAGTAGTACCTGCACTCATACTTTCTCCACAGGTCTGCACAGCGAAAGGGGCTTTGACACGGCTGGCTGATGCAGGCATCTGAGTGACAGCCGCCGGTGGTGCCCTGCTGGCTCAGGATTGTGCTGAATCCAGTGCTGTCGCCAAAGGACAGAAGTCGACCATTCAGGCGGACATCACGCATGCAACCTAAGGGAGGAGAAGAAAAGCTTTATTCCCAACCAGGCATCTTTTCACTGAACTATTGCACATACACATGTAGAGCACACATGCAAGGACCAGCTTACGCGGCATATCTTTGCTTAAAATTATTTTTTTTAAACATATTTTTTTCTTTTTTTAGGCATGTATGTCTGGCTTAAATCTTCCTTTCTGCAAACCGATTCCTTGAATAAAAACATTCCCCTATACATCTCAATGAAAAGTGATAATGCAGAAAAAGACATGCTCAAAGAATCTCACTGTACAGTGACCCACCTGAATCAGTACAGCTGTCACGCGGTCTCCACTGTTGAACTTAGCAGGTGAAATAATGTCACCCGTGTGCTCAACTGATGAAGATAACATGACCCAATATACGCTGTTTTATATATGGTACTAAGTGAACTCCTGTTCTTCCTTTGAGCTTGCACAGCAGCTGAAGCATTACTCATGGTCCTTTATGCACCACACCCTGACTCATGGCACTAGCATCTATTTTAAGAGATCTGGACAGAGGGACATCCAGTAAAAGGGAGGGTGCAGTTTGACTTGGGCTTTAAGTTCCTAGTAGGCCTCACATTTGGAATCATTCTTTGGAATTGAATTAGGCTACAATGTGTTCATGACCAGGGGGTCTCAAAAGCTAGAAGTGATCCAGAACTCTCACTGAGAAGTCCTGTGTAGAGCCATATGAATGATGGTAGCATCATTACCTTTGATAGACCAGGACCCCTATGCAGGGATTTGGTAGGAAGCTGTTGGCCTCCCAACCCATAGGTATGACAGTTACTGAAAGCATTTTACCAGAGCGGGTTGGTTTGTTGCAGGGTTTGGCTTATGCTGATTATGCTCACAGTGCTCAAGTTCTCAGAGACCCCGGGTTTCAAGGTTCCTCTTTGCAAATGGATATTTCAGAACAGTGTCTGATTTGAATAAGTGCGTCTGTGCAGGAGGAACGCTCACACAACCCTGTGGGTTTGCGCATTGCGAGTCCCTTCTCACAGACTTATGCTGTGGCATAGAAAACGAGAAGCTCCTCTAGGTAGCATGCTTGAAACTGGTCCCCTTAAAGAATTAGGGGCAGATTTACAACTTCTGGCGCATCCCTGCTAATTAGCAGGGATGCGCCAAAACAGTTGCGACACGCCAAACTACCTGTGCGCCACCACTGATGCCGCACCGTGGCGCATGGATGGGCAGATGTGTGACGCATTCCCCGGCGGAAAGGCGGCGCATTGCTGGAGTTGCGTCGCAAGCGTGGTGCCCCTATGCCTAACATGCTGCATCAATCCTTACGCCTGCTTCAAGCAGGCGCAGGGTTTTGACGCAGCATGGCCGTAAAAGGGACTGAGTGAAATCTTGTAGTTTTCACTCAGCCACTTTTCCAAGGCGTTCCTGCGCCGGAACGCCCCCATGTGGCGCAGGGCTTTACAACGTGACGCATCTCCCTAGATGTGTCACGTTGTAAATACCCTGCAGCATGGCGCTGGCTTTGTGTTGCCGCTGCGTCACAAAAGTGACGCAGCGGGCTTCTGGGTTATAAAAGCTTTTGCATCGTGGCATCTGTGGCGTTTCAAAAAGTGATATGGCCACCCCTATTTCCAAATTAGGGTGAGGGGCCCTTAAAATTCCTGATACCCTGACTGCGCAAAACCTCTACTCAAATGTACAAAACCATTTGTGATTGAGGCCTTTTATACTTGAATTACACTTTTAGTATATCTGCTACTAAAGTTCATCTACGCTGCCAGAAACTACACTTATGTTTACAACATGTAGGTTTTACGTGCTATTATTCTTATTTGCATATCTATTACCAAACATCCATGAAATCACCTATTTATGTTTAATATCCTAACAGACATGTATTTTAGGTATTATGGGAAGGTTTTTAGGCAGGAGTAAATGAAGCTAGCAGCCAGTGGTGCACACCTCTGCAGACGTGTTGGCAATCACAAAGTTACTCTCCAGTACACTACCTCACTATTGAGCTTTGATTAAAACAGCAGTACGTTCCTATACCTCTTGGAAACCGCGGGGAATGAACTATGAACTACATTTTGCCACGGAGATGAAAAGATGCCATAGCTACACCACTGTTACACTGTCAACAATTGTCCTAAATTTCACCAGCCTGCAGGTACTCCACTGCTTCATATATGGATGAATAATTGTAGAACTCACCTTGGAAATCACTGTCAGGGTGCACAGGAATGCTGTTTCCCAGTATGACTCTTGTTGCTGCGATAAGAGAGTGGCTCCGCCGCGCACCCATGTCCGCAGTCACCTCGCGATCGCCTGCTCCGTTGTTAATGCGCAAAGTGAACGTACTGCTGTGTCGCTCCATGCTCAGCAAAACCCACTGGCCGTGGTCTACGTACAGACTGGGCAGCACCAGAGAATGCTCTTTGTCCCCAAAGCTATACCGAACCCCGAAATTACCATCAACCACCTGCAGGAAGAGAGAGAACTGGGATTGATAATAGTTTATATAGAGGATATTCCAACATGCATCTTGTGATCAAACTCAATTCTGAAGCATTACCCAACACATCATCACACCACACCCTACATACAGTGTTCACATAACCTTAATGATAAATCAGACTGAATAATTTCCAGTGAAATTACACTTCTACAAGTTTATGTTTTTGCTTAGCACATGAACAGACAGTTGACCCTGTAGGACGTCCATATGCCCATTCCTTGAATATATGCACAATTGCTTACCTCAGTGGGAGGGCCACTAATGTCGACCCCAGAGAATGAGTTGTTGTTCCTGCTGCTAAACATGGGAATGAGGTTTAAGCTTCTCGGGAGGGATTAGGATTTCGGCTCAACGAAGCTACATAATAAGAAGATTGCATGGTCTTTTGCTGACATCTCTCTGCGCAGTTATACCACTGTGTGTGCTTCTAGATTTCCATAAACCGGGGGCTATCTTCGTGCAGAGAGGTAGAATCTCATTGCGCAGACATGCCAGTGGACATGTTAATATAGGCCTTTTAGGTGTGATGGATGGTGAGATACAGAGGTGCGCTTTCTTTATACTTGGTTTTAGCTACAGGGAACAAGCCGAAAGAAGAAGAGGTTGACCGTGAGGGTTGGGGGTGGGGTGGGGGGGGGGGGGGGGCTTTGTTTGGCCTCAGCCTTCCACTTCGATATTTACTTTCCTATGGGGCCATGCAAGCCAATACAGAAATGCGTTCAATTCCAACTCCTATTCACACACACATTTAAGACACTACACAACTCAGGCCCCACCAACCTGAATAGTTGCATTTCCTTCCACCAACCACACAGACACCTCCGCTCTGCAGGACTCCTATTCGCTCACAGCCCACGCATACACAAAACCAGACCAGGAGGACAGACTTCTCTTACATCACTCCTAAAGCGTGGAATGACCTCTCACTCCACGACGGAGCCTCCTCCTCTTCTTCTTGAATTCCCCAAGAAGCTGAAGGCCTGGGTTTCAATTAACCAACCTAACACAGGCAGGACTTGGTACACACACCTGCTCAGCACCCGGATAGCTTTGAGGGTGATAGTGCTCTCTACAAATACACATAACAAGCCGTCTGGACATGACAACATTTAACCCCTTCCGTGCTCATGACGGCCGGGGGCCGTCATGAGTCACGGTGGGCGTGTGCGCACCACGGCCGAGGGCCATCCAAGCCATGCCAGCGATTGGAATGTCCAGTACCTCGGCAGCCGATTTAAGTCGTGTGGGAGGCTACTAAACCTGATTCTTTTATGTACTTACTTAGTGGCTTTTACTGGGTCTCCCTGCAGCTTTATGTAAATGTAAATGTATTGCGATTTATATAGCGCACGTATCACCCGAAGGCATCAAGGCGCTTGCCTTGGGAACCCGTCCTGGTATTCCCCTGTGAGATAACCCCAGCAGGGTATCCACAAGGTGAAAGCCAGGCATCCCGCCGCGAGGGGCCGTAGTGGAGATTAAGCAAGCTATTGCCCAGAGTCGCAGAGTGTGAACCCGTGAGTCGAGTAGGCACCGGAACGAGAATTATCGAGTCCGTGGAATTTTTGAGCCCAAGACCCGCCGAGGCGGGGAATTGAACCCTGGTCCAGGACCGATCTCAGCTTCCGGGTCTGCCGCCTCTAACCCCTGAGCCACACTTCTCTTTACATGCTCGTTCTGCTATTTGAGAGGCCACACGTTCCAAAGGGTGAACATGACCTGTCCATCTAGCAGTAGGTAAGAGTTGCTTTGATCTGAACTTGAAGTCCAGTTATTGATGCTGATGCAACCCTTGTTTTAGATGCAGACCAAGAATTTCGACACACAGTTTACAAAGCTGCTACTCAAAGGCGTGATGACGTAAGAAAGAGGAAACACAGGTGATGCCCTTCACCTTCCTTCCTGTCTTCCCAGGTGGTGCTGGCACAGTTGGTAGAGATTTTGGACAGTCCAGTTCAACCGATGGGTCCTCTTCTGGAGTAGAGCTGGCTCCTCATTGGGACATCGCCTGTAGCATCAGGCGGAATACCTGTTTCTTAATTACCACACATCTACTCCCCAAGGGGCTCTGCTTTACCTTAAGAAGCAGCAAGAAGGCTGCGGTGTGACATACAAGTAACCCAATTAAATCAATGTATAGCCAAAGCAGCTTGTTATCCTTGTGAGGTCGATACATTCAGTACTATTAAATTGTGTAACAGTGTCATCTGTTATTTACCATACCTTCAAACTTGAAGAATGTTGGAAGCATTATGGAAAAAAGGTATTAATACTGAGTGACTCAGTATTTGAATTTTCAGTTGAATTGTACAATGTGGGAGGCCAGCTAGTTAAACCATGTATATAGTAAATGGTGCTGACCATGGAGACATTGTGAGGTAAAGTGCCGCGCTATTGATCTCCAGAGGAGCACCTGATTGAGTTTTAACTCAAAGATAGGTAAACAGACACATAGAGTTGGTATCTCGAGACATCTTCTCACTAAGGTTGTATTTTGGAAGCAAGTTATAAGGCTTCCTGAGCAGTATCAGTGGTACTATGTAGGTCTTTAGGGATCTACAGCTCTAATACTGGATGAGGTTGAAGTGAATGAATTTGTGCAACAAGCATACACCACAAGTTGAATCCAGAGGAAATTAGAATCCAGTGAAAAGCCAAGATAGCTATGGAGCTACAAAAAATCCTCCCAACTATGAAGACAGTGTTCACTTCAGAGGAGAATCTGCAGGCAGAATGTCCTCCTCCGTATTTCCTCTGTCATTTAGGAAGTTCTGCTAGTTGATTCTCCTCTGGATTTAGCATTACTTTCACTGGTCAGAGATTCTTCCAGGGTCCCTTATTTCCTGATCAAGTAGAAAGCAGACTGCGGAGTGTCGAAGGTGGTGGGAGTGATGTATAAGGGTATGGTATGACAAGCTGTCATAGTCAAATAGAGGATTAACAAGAGGGCCTGACTGCAGTGAGATGTATTCTAAAGTGCTCGTTCACCTAGAGGGTATCTTTGTGCTTGGAAATAAATCACTCGCTTAATGCATGGGCTGGAGAAAGAATAACAGGTTAACATTGAGCTGGATTTTTAGTAATACTTATACTGAAGAGTAATAATAAAGGAGATTTTTCAAAATCCATATGGGTATTGGACTTTTTCCTGGTGCACCTTCCTATATTTCATAACACGGAGCAGTGGTTGAACCGCCTGACTCAGTTTGTTTGTAGGACCCTCCATACCCCTTAACGGGGCTCAGAATAGTCACATGAGAGTGGGTGCATGATTAGACTACACCCACCCTCGTGGTGGCATTTAGGATAGCTGGGTTGCTTCAGTGCCAAATTTGTAAAAGAATTAGTGCAGCGATGTCCAAATCTCTGCTCAGAAGCCCGCGGCCGGTGTAATTAAATGTTGGTGCGCCTAACAACAAGGCTGCGTAGTCTTGAATCCACCTCTTCCCTCTTTAATCCACTACCAAACACTCCCTGCCCCTTTATCTCACGCTTGCAGGTTCCTGCTTACTCCCTTTATGGTGGTTTTTGTCTTTCTCTTCCCCCGTCTTTCTGTTTTTTTTTACACTTCAATATAGGGTTTTATTGCTAGCTCATGCAATATTGGTTCAGGTCAATACTGGGGTGTTATTGTACCTTGACCAACACTCTCAGGCTCAGTAACATTGCGTCTAGCCTGATTATGTAAATTTATTTTCTGTCCTTGTGGCGCGATATCAGTCAGTGTGACATAACGTGCAGTTGTAAAGCGCATCCTCAGCCCTTGGGGCATCTTGGCACTGAATAACAGATATTTATTGTTACCCAACCCAATATTAATGTCAGAAAATAACAACCAGAGCCAACAAGTTCCTTTTGCCTTCCAACGGCTTTGTGTTGCACAATATTCAGCCTATCACACTGTGATTAGTCGTTTGTGATTGTCCAGTTGTCACTGAATTCTTTTACTGATTTCATATAAATACAATTTTAGGTCTCTTAATGATCAAATCTAGGGATGGCGTGGCCGGCAGACTTGGGGAGAGCCGCACTTTCTCAGAGTTCCGCATAACTTCCTGTGTTTATAGGGGGTTGAGCACCTTCTCCAGGAGTATTTTCGGGCAGAATTTTGGCTTACTGGCAGGGGGACGTGGATCCCAACTCACTCTTAAGACTAAATTGCCGTTTGTCCAGAAGATTACCACTGCAGGTGGGGCAGCTTTTTCTCTGCTGCAGCTTTCTAGATGGCTCCCTCCACACCCTGAGATGTGATGTGCTGAGCCCTCATTGGATGCTGGGGATGGATGACATCTGTTCAGCAGGCAATGTGAACACATAATGACATGAGGTGAGCCACTCCTCTCCTTGTTGGTGGAGAGGAGCTAGCAGATCGGTAGACAAATATCAAAGGTGAACCTGTGGTGACAAGGGACAGAGAGAGATCTTCTCAAGCAGAGATTGGGTCTGACTTGCAGCTTGCTGGGAATGCAGGAACAGATTCAATACCTTCTGAGCACTGTCCAGTAGGGCACTTACTGGCACAGTTGATGAGACTCCTTTTGGGACTCACTTACATGAAGAGATCTGGAATTATTTTGCTTGGAACATCTGCAGAGGGGTATCTTGGCATGTCATTTAGTAAGAAAAACTTATTTCAACCTAGAGAGGAAGTCCATTCAGAGTCAGAGTACCATAGCGACTTCAAAATGGAGGCCACTGTAGATTTGGCAAAGTTGACGAAGCCCTATTGGCTCAATCGCAAGCACATCATAAAAAGAATGATAAATAGACAACACAAGAGGCGGGTTTGTGATTTCTTTATAGGCTTATTGGAATCCAAAACAGCAGTTTTGGCTATCAAACTGACCATCTTGGACAGCACTTTTTAATAACTGGGAGCAGGTTGGAGATGGGTCTTTTACTGCTTCAAATGCCATGATGAATTCCAGTGATGAACTGCCGAGTCCAGCATCAGGCTGAAGAACAAAGATAAACCCCAGAGAACTCTAAGTGGGTGGCCGGTATTAGATTCCTGGAGATGCAGATGTAAGTGATAGTAGAATCCTTGTTTACCCTTGTGTACTTTAAAATAATTTGTTGTCTTATCCACTTGAAAGAGTCGATAATAATGGTTGCCAAAGTGCAATTGCAACAGGAAACCTGGTGTCACACTGCAGGAAAAGTCAGTGAAAAAAAATCAAAAGATTGATCTCTGCCAACGACATATTGTAGAGGGACTGAAAAATTCTGATGTGTCCGGGCCTGAGATTTGAATCACTGGAGCTTAGGAGTGAGTTACAGAAGCTGCATAAAGAGCTAGTAGAGTTGGGAGTCATAGCATCGGCCTGATCTCCTGTGAAACTGGGGGCACAGCAGAATGAGAACATCCTTATGTTCCTTCAAACCAACTTAGCTAACAGTCGCGGCTGGCATTTTTCATGGGTAGGGGTATGTGGTGTCACACAGGGAGGGCGGGGTTACATTTAATAATAATAATTTTTTTAAACGTACCTGTCCGCTGACTGGGTCCTTTGTTTTTTCGGCTCCTGCTCTCTAGCCTCCGGCAGGAACAGGAAGCAGATAGCCTCCCTCCCCTCTCCTAAGCCAATAACAACGCTGCAATGGCAGCGTTGTGATTGTTGGGGATGCCCCCCAGCCATGGGCTTACGGGAAAGCCATTTTCCCAAGTAGGCTGCATTGCAGCCTGCATGGAGAAAGGGCAGAGTGTGCATGACTGGTTTGGGAGGCCCCTGAGGGTCGACCAAACAGTTATTGCGCCCTCAGTAGTGCGCACACCATTTCTCCCCTGCTCACAGAGCAGCCCCGCCCACCCGCAACCAAACCCTTCTGCTCTCTCCCAGTGCGAGAAGCAGAAACATAAAATGGTAGTAATTACGAGAAAGCAGTGGGCCGACTCTCCTCTGCCCTAGTGGAGGAGCCAACCCTGGTAGCTAAGCACTTTATGGATAGTATTATACCAAGGAATGATTCTGGTTGGGTGAATGTAAATGGTTTCTGGACTGAGAAGTCGCATATAAGAAGTGGCATTAGTTGAAAGTGGGTAATATTGAATTTTCAAAAATCCATAAAAACGTACATATTAGATCATTTATTGTGTGAAACCATCTGCAAGGGAATAAGCGTTGGCATCTTAAAGGACAGCATAAACCTACCTCCAGCCTGATGTAGGCCCTTGCATCTGTGGATGACATCATGAGAATGGTGCCAAAAGTTGTGCGTGTCCGCATCATCAGCTGGACTCGAGTACTCTGGGTGCTGAGAGGGTCTTTCAATTGATAATCAATCCAACTGTCTTTTCCAAAAGACCACTCAGGAAGAACTGAAAGGGAAGACATGGGAGAAAGTGAGAAATCCTTTGGGGAAATAGCTCAAGTAGGAAAGTCCTCCAAGATCACAGTCAGCTTTACAACATGGTTACATAGTTGTCACAGTGGTGGGCTTCAGAAAGGAGCACCTGTATGTCAGATAATGTCATGTTATGTTATGTATATTTGTATAGCGCAGCTTATCACCCGGGAAGGTTATCCAGGAACTGGAGTAGGCGTATAGGCATGGGAAACTGTCATTTAAAACCTTATAAGATCATGGAATTATAGCACTAAAAAGAGACTTTATCCATTGACAATGAGTTTCCCTCCAACTTAGTTTTTTATTTCCTGTTGGGTGTGATGGTGCTGAAGTGAGTGTAACACCTCATGTCGAGGGAGGAGCTTTGGGAATCTATCAGGTGAAAATCACAAGTCTGCAAATTAAATTGATTATGATGTTCTCCTCTTTTAATGAACAATTTCTTGTAGTTGTCCAATGTTGGGGTAATTTCAGGGCCTTTACCTTTTGAGCGATTTAGAAAGTGATTCGTTTTTACAGCTAGTAGACTACAAGATGTGTGGGCTGGACGTCTATCACAGTTGTCCAGATTTCATTATGCTATTCACGGAGCATGTTGTTTCAATTATTATTAAAAACATGTTTGCCCGCCTAGGTTCGCCTGCTGACCAATGTATCCCTCCAAACCATGGACGAAAATAAACCATCAGGTTGTTTCTTTTCTAAATTAAGGCATTACTGAGAGAATTTAGAACCCGTGTATGAAGAAGAACTTGGGAGTTCAGCATTCAGTCAATGAAGGGAGGGTACTATTCCAATACTCTTCAGTTGGAGTTTGGTTGCAAAAAAGACATGAGTCCAGTGAGTTCCACATACCTGTGCTACAGCTGCCGCCCGAATAGCCAGGGTTGCAGTCACAGCTGAAAGAGCCCCAGTCGCTGAGGCACACCCCATGAACTCCACAGGAGGGCATCCTTGCCACCTGGCAAACTCCGTCTGTCAGGGCACAGCCCAGGTCACTGTTCAGAGATTCTGCAGGTCTCTCCAAATCATACACCTGCCAAGCAAGAGAACTGTCAGGAAGCGTGCCTCCCATACCCCGGCCTAGAGGAAGATATTGATCTTCCAAGAATGTAAAAAGGCATCTAAAAATAAATTCCCCTTTTAAAATTTGAATGAATCCACTTAATTCTGTTAAGATATCAGACCTTATACTTGAAGGCTCTCATGGACGGTCTTATAAACGTATTATTTGCTCTTGAAATGCCAGGTTAGAGTCTAAGTAAACTATGAATTCTCATTATTCAGGCATACTATTTGCGATGGTTACAGCTGTCTCATATTTAGTGGCCTTGTGTTTTTATCTTACTCATACAAGAGAGACTCCCTTACAGTCTACAGTAGCAAGCCTACATTGGAGCTATGCCCAGGAGTCCACCAATATTGGGCCTATGAGGCTTATTTAGAGTTTGACCCCTGATCCATCAGTCTGCAAAGGCAGTGGAAGGATTTACTCTGCTGCCCTTGTGGAAGACGAACTTCATTATTAGTCATCTCCATAGGCTATGTATAGAGTTCTATGCCTTCAGCAGAGCTGCCGTGGTGGTGACTGCGTTGAAGGCACGGAAAGTTTACTAAGCAGTTGCCAGATTTAATATTACTTCTCAGCAAAGTTTTTTGTTTAAACTCCAAACTCCCACAGCGGGATCAATAGATACCTCAGCCAACCCTAAACCCACCGTTAAATACCCCAGCTAGTCATTAGACACCTCCCTCAGAAACTCAAAGCCTAGGTACAGACACCCCTAGCAGACCTGCGAAAAACCCAAGCCAGTCCCTACAGACATTTCGTGCCTGATTCCGATCTTGGTGAATGTGATACTCTTGTGACAGACATCACGTCCACCGTATTACAAGTTCCATAGGGTATAATGGAATTTTAATTTGGCAGATGAGATATCTGTCACGTTTGTGACGTAGTAACCCTGTCCGCCAAGATTGTAATCAGGCCATTAGTCTCTTCCGAAACCTCAAGTCCGCCCTGACACCATCCATAGGCCATCAGAGACCCACCAATGATATTCTGACAACCCAATTCATCCATATATACTTCAGCCCACCCTCTATCCACCTTAAAATACCCCTATATGGTCCTTAAACAGTACCAGAGATCCTCAACCTGTCTTCAAGTACTCTCAAATGGTTCTTTGAGACTAATTAGAGACAGAGTGCCTGAATTTAGATATTCCCAGCTTGACCTTAAACACTCTAGTGAGCCTGAATACATTATCAGAGAACCTCAACTTGCCATCAGGCATCCACAGTTGTTACTTAAGCGCCCATGGTCTACTCTCAGAATTTCTTGGGTTACCCCAGAACCTACCACCTACCTACTAAAAACATTGGCAAGCCCTCAAAGGGTCCTCAGCTGGCCTCCAATTGATCCCATTTACTTACTGCTTGTCCTTACACAACTGGCCTAAAACAGAGACCCAGGCCTGTAGACATCTCTCACATGTTGTCAAACAGCCGGAGACCCTCAGTCAGACTTCTGAGACACCTGCCTACTTATTAGAAACCATCTGCTCACCTTCAGACACGATCAGCTGGCAATTGGATACTTTCATTCAGCCTTCAGACTCCTAGCTGTTACACCATCATTTTGGCCTCAGTGAGGGTCAGGGACTTTTATTTTGCCCTCGGTCACCAGCAGATAACACTTCAAGACTGTCATCTTACCCTCAGTAGCTCATAGATTTCAGACACACCCTAGCTCCTTCTTCAACAGCCCGAATCGACACTCAGAACCCCTTGGCATGCCCTTTGACACCCCCTGCAGGCCCTCAGAGAACCTCACCAGCCTCTAGGTACTCTCACTCTCCCTTCACACAACCCCAGGCCACTAAAATACATTAAGGCCTTAAGACATACCGACCCATCCCCAGTCTGCCTTCAGACACCACCAGCTGGTATGTACAAAACTGCTCTCAGAGGCCAGTGGTTTAACACCTCCAAAATGCCCGCCAGCATTCCCTCATAATCCAGAAGCATCTTCTTAGAGGCCTAGGCTGTCCCCGCCCTCAGCTGGTCCTTAAACAATCCCCTAAGAAACCACTAGTGGCCCTAGAAAGCCATCAAAGGCCCCTCCACCTATCTCCAGTCACCTCCAGCTTACATTCCTCTTGCCACACTGAGAAACTTCAAGCTGGCCATCAGAGCAGCCACAAGACACAACCAGCTGGCCTTTAGGGAGCACTATCCTGCCTTCAGACCCCCCTCCAGTCAACACTCCTTAACTTGCCAAATAGGTTCTGACCTTCAATGACAGGGTAACATGCTGCATCCCTACCCAAACCTACCTGTAGCTTACCCCCACTGGATAGAGATGGCTACTTCATTGTTCTTGTTTTTTGACTTTTTGTAGCTGTTTATCTTTGTGTTCAAACTACCGGTCTTATTTGTGACTATTGAAACTCAGACATTCCTCACTACAAGAGGTGAATAAGGCTTGAATGGAAACTTGTTAAGTAGAATTTAAATAGAAAGACTATCAAGAAGGGTTTATCTCAATCCACTTTTTCTCTTTATTTTATATTCCAGTAACTTGGTGATACAGGTAACTGAACAAATTAAACATTCCATGCACTGGAAATCAGAAATAACCATTTCTACAATGCTGTGGTAGGTAAGTGTTGGTGATAAGGTTATATGACAGAGAATGTTGAATGTACTGTCTAGTTAATGTAAGCTAAGCTATAAACAAGACAAAGAAACTAGGATCTTCCTATTTTGTCCAAACTGTAAAACAATCCTAGCCCCCTCACTCCTGACCTACAGAAAATAGCTAAAGACCCTCCTTTTACCATCGACTATTCTTTTTCCAAAGTCCCACACTCCCGCCCTCTCGGCCTGACCTGTCAGCATATACAGCAGATACTTTGTTGAATAACAGAATACCCCAATCCCAAGACATATCAATAAAGGCCGGAATATAACAAACATATTGATCATGTACAATATGAAAACAATAGTTTGCTATATACATTGTATTGTATTGTATTATATTGTAATTGCATTTATATAGTAACCACCACCACCAAAACAAATATGTCCACTACGACAAACACTTATTCACGTATAAGAGCATCAGTTCACTTTTACAAAGGGTAGGTCATGATGTAAGTAGTAAAGTATTTTGATGACCTTTGAACTAGACTAACAGTAAATAGAAGGGGAATAGCACCGAATAAATGTTTGTAAATGCAGAAATCGTACATCTCTGTGACAGCGTATTTCAATTTCTAAAGCCGTCTCTAGGTTCAAAATGCACGCTGAAGTTCCTATGGAGTGAGTTCTTTGCCACCCTCGTACATCCTTCCACTTGCTATGAAGCCACAGATCATTGGAATGTAACCATGGATAGCACAAGGGTGGTGGAGTGCCTGACTTTTGCACTGAACTTACAGATCGCTCTCAATAACAACGTAGGCATTAACATACTGTAGTCAACCTTAGTAATGACTCCCTGGTTTCCCTCACCAATTCTGGCCAGTTTCTCTACAGATAATCTTACCTTGCTGTCAACAATTAGATTCCTAATGCATCCTATGAATCCCTTATAGTGTAGTCCTTGATCGGGATGAGATATCACATGCTTGATGCCTCCAAGCTGCAAAGGCTGGTAAACATTTAGGAATCTGAAAAGAAAGTGAATGAAAACAAACTGAAAAATGTAACCAAAAGATGAAGTTCTCAAACCTTTTTCTGAAGCTCCTATTTTCTGCTGTATTCTCTGAACTTACCTCTCATGTCCTGGTGTCTCGCCTGAAACCTCACATGCCACTTGTGCCTCTTGTGACATCTCCACTGCGGAAGCTCTTCCGTCATTCACCACAACACTTGAACAGTGATCGAGAATCATCTGCACCTTCTGAACAAAAAAGTTTGTATTAACACATCACGTTTGGGAAAAACAAATCTCCCCACTCCAAGCAACCCTATTACAATAATTGATAATGTCCTCCAACCCAGCTGGTTTTGTTTCTGACCTTTTGTACAGGCTCTTTCGTGAAAGCAAATAGACATGGGGGTTCTTCCTTGGATCATAAAATACTTGATTTGCTAAGCGAAAAAATCTTCCCATTTGTGGAGCTAGCACCGGTGGAGTAACTGAAGAAAGTTATAAATTCAATATTGCAGAATACTCCACTTGTGAAGAATACTTTGATGGAATTACCTTTGAATAATGTCTTAGGTGCTGGAAGGTAATTACATTAGAGTATTCTCCACTGGCAAAGAATATTTTTTGGGACAATTCACCACCTCCACCACAAATCAGATCATTTTCCATTTAACAATATCAACTTTAAATCAGGCCCACAATATCACCCGCGGCACCGACTCTACCGACACAAAATCTGATAGCTCCCTAACACCCTCCACAGTTCACCTCTACTGTTGATGGTTCGAAGTTCCGCATCAGTAGTTATGACCCCTATGTCAGTTAGATGGGAGCACATTCAGGCAGGCATAGACACGATAATACTGGGAAACAATATACAAAGACATGAGGTCCATACATTTATTGCCCACTGGAGGCAAACACTACCAGAGCGTACAACGCTACTGCCAAAAGCATAAATCAACAGGAAGGCCCCCCTCCCCAAAAGGCTCCCTCTAATGTCCAACGAGTATAATGGATGTGATTCAGTGATAACATGTATGGGTAGACCTACAACTGTTGTACACCCACCTATATGTATGTGTCAATACATTGCAAAAATGTTGTGGTATAAGAATTGTAAAATCCCAATAAACACATTTTAAACACACAAACAAATCAACTTTAAATCAGACCCAAAGAATCAAAATAGATGGATTGCCAATATATTTTCAACAAGCATCAATATCCTATTCTCATTTATTTGAACAATAGTTTTGTGAAGTACTGCACATCACCTTTTGGGCACTTTACATTGTTGCGGACTTTCGATTGCTCACACTGTGCAAACCAAGCCCGTCTCTAATTTGTTCTAGCTTTAAATTCTATTTCATGAGACCCACCTGATTCTTGACCCAAAATTGGTGTTCAAATATTTATCCTATTTCTGTGTAGCAGGTTACTACGAATTATAGTGATAATGATATTAGCTGGTTGCAGTGAAAATAATTAGTACTGTGCTAGCTGTTAGGTGTTCAGGTTGATAGTAACCAGCATTATACTACACTTCTCCATTCCTAAAATAAATCAGACTGAGACTGTAGCACATGCAATATGGCTGGTAGTAGTGGTCTTCAGACCACCCCTTTTACAGCAAATATAATTGGCAGTGTCTATCAGTTAAACAACAGTGAGTTGGTGATATTATGGTACCCAGCACCCTACTGCCAGGGATGGCAACACGAATTGGTCCAAAAGTTCCTCTCTGTAAACAATATAGACAAGGATACCAAGCACTCAATAGAAGTCCAGACAAAGTCAGTCCATAAAATAAGGATTCTTGTAGATGTGTTAAGTCTGTGATTTATTGAAGACAAAAGCCAGGTAACTGTAACCTGTACATGCATGTTGAGAACTGCAGAAAACAGCCAACACGTGTTTTCTCACAAGGTGACTTCTTCATGGCTGTGGATGTGTATAAACATACGGTCGTTCAGATATGTTTATAAAACATATACATGTTTCAGAAAATATAAACGTTACGACCATGTGCTCCAAAAAGATGAAAAATGTGGGAAATGTAAAGTATAAGTAACATCCTCATCAAAGATATGTCAAGACAGTGAGAGGGTGATCCCTTAGATAACAATAAGTAAAGTGAAGAAAATGTTAAGTCTGGAACTTTATGACCCAAGATCCCAAGAAAATATAGTAACTTCAGATAGCAATCCCCATCTGGTGAACTGGTAAGCGTAAATGATGTCCAACTGTGCACAGATGAGGAGAGAAGAACACAAGAAAAAGGTACTGACCTAAATAAATAATAGTGTTCTGGCCATGGTTCCTGTTTTCTGCTGCTCTCCACATGCATGTACAGGTTACAGTTACCTGACTTTTCTCCTCAATAAATCAAAGACTTAACACATCTACAAGAATCCTTATTTTATGGACTGTTTTTGTCTGGACTTCTACTGAGTGCTTTGGTATCCTTGTCTACATTGAGACTGTAGTACCACAGTTGGATACAGAGACTTTATATAAGAGTCTGGGATGATGGTAGATTTATTGGTGATATATATGATAAAACAGGGTCTTGGAGAATGGGTAAAGGGCCGAGTATTGAACCAACAGAGGTGATGGGTTGAATGCTTGCAAATGTATCAGCCACTGGCATTGGCTTGGCTCAGCGTTGCATTAAAATATTTTTGTTTGCCCACTGTACCACTCAAAATGGAGAGCAATCATAAGCACATTAGTCTTGGTCCTGCCCTGACTGAAATAGTCCAGCCCGAACTGCCAAGTCATGTCAAGACACACTCCCAGAGGTACTGTTGAAAACAACCTCACAAGAGTACCCATCTCTCATGACCAGAAAACCACCCCGACCAAGGCCCAGATAAAATGCATCCTACTAAATTGTAGATAGGCAGCACGTCATGCCACTGACATAGCTGACCTTAATATAACCAATGAACCCGACATTATGATTTTAACGGAAACTTGGCTAACTGAGTCATCCATACCCATTTTAGACATTTTAGTTCCCCCAAACTACTACATCACAAGACTAGCTAGACCCGATAGGATAGGTGGTGGTATTGCCTGCATTCATAGGAACAATCTCTCTGTGAGCCGCTCAAACACCCCGGTGTTCTCTTCCTGTAAATACGTTTGCCTACACATTACTAGCATTAGCAAGCCAATATGCTCACTACACTCTTTCTACCATCCTCCTGGTAACAACCTCACCTTCATCGAACACATGATGGATATTTTAGCAGCAAATGTCGGACAACAGAATACACAGATCTTCCTGGGGGACTTCAACCTCCACTGGAACGATATTAACGACCCAGAGGTCAATAGCCTCAAACTTTCCTGCCCGACCTCAATTTGACCCAAATCTGTGACAGCTCCTCTCACGAAAAAGGCTCAATCCTTGATCTAATAATTTGCAAAGCAGACTCTACATCAAATATCAGGGACCCCGCCTAACTGCTCCACAATTATCGACCTCAAGAACAATTCCTCCTGGACTACCTTCAACCTCTACAGCGAAGAAACTATCCTAAACACGCTCACTACTCTGAATCTTTCTAATCATTTCACAGACTCCCTCCCAGCAATTCACCTAAAGACCTTCATGCCACTGCTAGTGCCCCTATGGACTAGGATCATAAATTCCTCCATCATGCCAGGAACCATCCCTGACATCCTCGAAGCTGGTCAGGTATCTCCCATCCTCAAGAAAGTATCAGCGGACCCATCAGACCTGAATAACTATCGCCCAATACCCAACATCTAGACCCTGGGCAAGCTACTCGAAAAAGTTGTCCACATGCAGCTTAGTAACCACATAGACCACTTCAACCTGCTCGACCAATTCCAATCAGGCTTTCGATCAGGACACAGTACCGAATCAGCCATGATCCACATAATTGATGACGCATTACAAATACTGGATCAAAACAAAGCCTGCTTGCTAATCCTACTTGACCTTTCCTCAGCCTTCGATACAGTCAAACACGACAACCTACTGGACCTCTTAAAGCATAGAATGGGGTTATCTGGAACAGTGTTAATCTGGTTCAATTCTTTCCTCCAAAATAGAACACAAAGATTCAAGATCAACCAATCATTATCTAACTCCACCCCTGTCACTTTGGGAGTACCCCAGGGATCTTCCCTCTCCCCAACACTCTTCAATCTGTTTATGGAATCACTCACAGAGCTTCTCAACTCCGCAAATATCCAATATTGCATGTACGCCGACGACCCACAACTCTACATTAAGGTCCAATCTCTTGAAGCCATCAAGTCCATTAACTCAATGCTCCAAGAAACACAGACCTGGCTAGCTAAGAACCATTTAAAACTAAACACACTAAAAACAGAATTCCTCTTAATAGCCTCTTCCAACCAAACAAGGATCATCGGCGAGTGGATGAAGCACCTAACTGCACTCGACGGTCAACCTCTCATCATTGATTCCGCTAAATCTCTATGAATAACCCTAGATAATAAGCTAAACATGTTGAAGCACATCAGCGCTGCAACAAAAGGAGCACATTTTCAGATAAATACACTGAGAAAATTGAAACCCTTCATACCTGCAAATGACTTCGAACAGGCAGTTCAAACTCTAGTAATTCCCAGAGTTGACTATCGGAGTGTCGCACTCTGTGGTCTACCCAAATCAACGACCGCTCCTCTCAGAGCCACAATCAATACAGCCGCCAGACTCGTCACAGGCACCAAACGAAACTGCCACATTTTCCCTGACCTTCATGCCCTCAACTGGCTACCTTTTGAGGCCAGAATCCAGTTAAAAATTGCCTGTATGACACATAAGGCATTACCAGCCTGATTCATCATCCTGAATTGCGCTCGCAAAGGGCCAGATTCTGAGAATCTGGCCCTTTGCGAGCTCTATTTTTGCATTTGGGATTCATCATCCCAAATGCAAAAATCGGTAATAGCGATTTCGCTATTTTGCAATGAATTACATTTAAGGAATCTCAATTTGAGATTCCTTAAATGCAATTCATCATCCATTTAAAAATTGCGAATTCGCAATTTCGGCCCGCTATTTACCGCGAGGTCAAACCTCGTGGTAAATAGCGAAAACTTAGAAAAATGCTTTTAAAAGCATTGGACATGTGTATGCGCAACACCTGTTCGTATTTACTTTTAAGGGGTGCTACAGGGTGTCCTTTGGACACCCCTGGCACCCTTTAAATCGCAATCTTATTTGCGATTAGCAAATTGCTAATCGCAAATAAGGAATACTCCCCATTCATTCCTATGGGCCTTTTGGCCCATAGTAATGAATGGGGAGTTATTCCTTATTTGCGATTAGCAATTTGCTAATCGCAAATAAGGAATATGTAGGAATCGCTTTTGTTTTTGCGATTCCTACATGAATGCCGTTTTGCGAGTCTGGAATAGCTATTCCTTATGATTCGCTATTTCAAACTCGCAAAAGGGCACTATGATGAATCAGGCTGTACATCTCTAAACCCCGAGGTACCTAGCGGAGAAACTAGTACTATCAGGTGGTAACAGGTCTACCAGGAGCTCTAACAACCTTCTACTTAAACCACAACATTTCTCCAAGAAAAAAACATACAATCGTACCTTCTTAGGAATGGCCCCCATGTTATGGAACGCCTTACCCCCAGAAACGAGACTTAATCCATCTGCGGCCTTTTTAAAAAAAGAAGTGAATTCGATTCTCATGTCCAAATTCACTTGAACTTGTCCTATACACTCCTGTAGTTATGCGCTAATCTTTAATTGTTCCCAGTACTGTATTCACATAATTCACTGTATTTATATGTATATGTTTGTATATGCCATTACCTATATTTGCTCTGTAAAGCGCTCTGATACCCGCAAGGGTCTTGTTCGCGCTATATTACAAAGCCGCCAAAATAAACCACAGACTGGTTTCAATGAACTAGACATTATACAAGGATAGGCTCTTTGCAGGATTTGTGTGTGAACTTAAACGCGTCAGGAAGAGCGCCGGCACCGACTTACACCGATAAGCGAAGTGCCTCCTGCTTTACTTCTACCTAAAGGTATTTTTGTTCCACGGAGTACAGTGAGATCACAGTTAGTGGAAGAACAGAGAAAGATGTCCAGTAAACCTTCAGTGTCCTGTGTCCCATACCTTTCCATCACTTGTAATCTGTATGTTATGCCAGCGACGGTCGGCCACGTTGACGTTGGACGGGAACCGAAGGACTAGCGACCCAGACCCATGGCTGACCGTTAAAGATGGTGTGCCTCTCTTTAGCTCTATTGGAAAAACAAAGCATTATTTATCAAGCATTACTCTTTCTTTTGTGGCATTTTAATCTATAGTATAAAAGGTCAGTTTGCTTATAGCTTTTACAGTTATTTATAGGCCTAGCTGGAATAACTTTGCTTTCCGATGTTTGGAACATTGAACTGTTGTAGGTGCAACCTTTAGGGCTAGCATATGTCCATCTTAATATTGAGG
Organism: Lissotriton vulgaris; assembly: GCF_964263255.1. Classification (NCBI taxonomy): domain Eukaryota; kingdom Metazoa; phylum Chordata; class Amphibia; order Caudata; family Salamandridae; genus Lissotriton; species Lissotriton vulgaris. Next base: position 1,725,608,521 of record NC_141691.1, on the reverse strand, counting down.
CTTGCATTTTGTTTCAATTTTGTGCATAATAACGTTAGCAATATGTAAAATAAAACATTGAATCTAGGCAGACTTGCTTCAATAGTTGGTCATTTTGCAGAAGTCTGTCTCTAACTGTAAAAGGATGCATGACCACAGGATTGTTAATGCAACCACGAGAGTCAAGGGGCACGAGATTAGGGCGACAGATTGAAATCATGCGTGTTCTGCATAGAGGTGGGGATCCCAAGAATAAAGCAGGTGCAGGTCAGCAGAGAAAGTAGCCAAGGACGTGAAAGGAATAACAGCACTAGAAAGTGAATTGTTAAGTTCATCAAAGGCAGTTGAAGATGCATATACCTTTTAATGTGATATAAATACATGCAAGTAAGCCATTTTTACATGAATAACTTTTTGTGAAGCGTTCTAATGATTCAATGTGACTTACTAAAATGCTATTTAAAGGGTGTTATGTAATGTAAGATTTTCTATGGAGGCACAGTAAGGATGACACAAGCAGAAAAGGCATGAGCTATTCATTTTTCCTTAATAATTTGCGCTAACTGTGGTTCGATTTCAACTGTACACTTAATTAAGAGTTCTGTGGCAGTTAAATCTGTCAAGGAATGAAATATGTGATGGGTGGGAGGCTATATGTTCAGCATTTCTTTTCTAGTGGCGAGATGTGCATCGGTGTGCGTGCGCGGGAGTGCTTTTAGTACCATCTTATCGACAGCCATTACAGAGGCATACATTGACCTCGACAATACCTATGCATTGACATGGCTATTAGTTCAACCGGAATTAAGATGGCTGGCCAAATTTACTCTTCTAACTCAAGTATTGGCAATGGGGGCACAAGAGCAATGTTGAGGTCACAGCAATTAGAGTGTGGGCAATATTGGTGTGGAGGTTTTGTTGATGTTAAGGTATGTCGATGTGAAGGCTGCTGATGTGAAGGTTCGTCAAGCCAGGCACTTCATTGCAAGGTACGGTCGGTAGACCGTTACTAACATTTCAAACGCTATCTTTGTGCTTTACTGAAAGTCTCTTTTTCGAAGTGATCATCTCAGGTATTTGTAAGCGTGCAAAACGACCTCCCGCCAATTTGAGTTGATATACACGGTGCTCACTTGGGTGTGGTTTAGAAAACCAAGGATATCACCCACTCAACAAGGTGTTTGGGTTAAACACCTCTGGGTCAAACCAAGGTAATTGGGAGTACCCTGCAGGCACTAGGTCAAGACACACAAGTGGGCTAGCATCTTTATTGGGACAAGTGGGGGGATGCTGGGAGGTAGGTATTTTCTGGATCTCTACAGATTCCACAAGTTACATCACAGAAATGCAAGGAAAATGTGTGATGTTAGGTAAAGTTTGAGGTTTGCAGGGCATTGTGGGTAAGAAAATATTATGGGATCCATGCGACGCACACTGCCCTGGACTTCCCGGGGTGTCTAGCTTTCAGAAATATCTGGGTTTGGTAGGTTTCCCCAGGTGGCGGCCTACTCAAGCCCAAAAACTATAGCCTTTACCACAGCAGGTGAGTCGATATTGGGATTTAGCCCCTCTCTTCTAGCCCAATGTAAAAACAACACCCAAAAGAATCATGTGAAAGACTGTTGCACTTGTAATATAGTGGATGGGATATTCACTATGTTTGTGATGAGGTTCTCGCTGCTGACGTACTCCCAGGCCTTCCCCCCTCGTAAGCTACGGAGCAACAAACAGATAGTTGACAGTAGTGAAAATACACAGACTCATTCCTTAATAGGTGAAAGCAGCGAGATGGCTGAGGTTTTGTGCATCACTATTGCAATGTTTACAAGAAAGCAGAGAAGGTTCCTGGAAATAGATTTGAACTGTTTTTTAGACCATTACACTGCCGCAAGTGGCAAGCGAGCAAAGTGGGCAGCCTTGGAGGAAATTTATGTCTCTGGGGTTTTTGTGCTCGCCAAAGCATGCCAAATAGTAAGGCCTGTGGTAGCGATGGCATTCCGACTAAAGTGCTTAAGATATTCTTAGTTAGTCTATTTAACAAGTTTAGATCTGAGAAAGCTATCCCCCAGTCCTTTAAGGAGTCAATAATTTTTAGCTTCCTTAAGAAGGATAAGAGTGCCAATAATGCAATTTCCTACAAACCAATTAGTCTGTTGAAATCCGATTATAAGCTATTTACGAAAACTTGGACCTCTCGTGTTAGTCCGCTAGCTAATAGTTTAATATATAAGGATGAATGTGGGTTTTTACTAGGCAGACAAATATCAGCCAACACAAGTTGTTTATTCCAAGCAATTGACTATTTTTCTAACAATAAGGAGAAGGCCTCCATTTTAATGGTGGAATCAGAGAAAGTATTTGACCTGGTCAACTGGGATGCACTGGTTTTTATTCTTAGGAAATTTGGATCTCCAGAGACATTTTTAATAATATTATAGAATCTCTGTCAAGAGGCAACAGCGTAAGTGATTATCAATGCGAATATTGCAGGATGGATCAATATCAACCGAGGTACACACCAGGCTTTCCCCCGTCCCCAATGGTGTTCATTGAACCACTCGCAATGAGGAGCTGTAGCGATGCTACAATAATTCCACCATTAACTGGGATGGTCAAAATCAAGATTTTCGCTGACAACATCATAGTAGAACTTAAATCCGACATAGCAAATATCCAGAATACGTTAAATGCAATCACAGAATTTACCGGAGTAGTGTGTTATAATGTCAACCAAACAAAAACTGAGATAATGCTGTTTAATACTTCTCCTAATGATCTTCCCCAAAATTTCCAATCTCAATATTCAGCCCAACGACCTATAGGATATCTAGTAATTTATGTAACAAATGATTATTTTCGATTATTTCAATTCAACTACTAAGCGACTTTCTATCAAATAAAAATGCTGTGGACAGATGGAGTTCTCTCCCTCTATCCCATATTTAAAGAGTGGCCCTTCTAAAGATGTATATCCTTTCATTGGTACTTTTTGAATTTACTACGCTTCCCATTATAATTAATAGATAGTATTTTAGAGAGCTTGATCAACTGTTTCGAAAATTCATTGGGAATAACAGGCAACACAGGATTAGCATAGCAGTATTGCAATTTGATAAATTACAAGGGGGACTTGCTTTACATCACTGTCAAACATATTATCATGCTGCACTTTTCGATAACATAGCTCAAATTATTATTAACGCCGAAGCACTAGACAATTTTATTCTGCTACAAATGGCCAGAGTCAGTAATTGAACTATCGCCCTATTTAAAAGTACCTAAACAGGAGGGATATATTTAAAAGTGGGGAGTCTCGAATTGCCATGCCTTTGTTTCACTAAAGGATTATCAGTCTTTTGGCATCACCATCTCAAATGCAGTGGTGGAACGTTCGAAGCGGAAGGGGTTCACCAGGATAGGAGATCATTATAATGGTGAGAGACGCCTAACATGGTATGAAATAACCCTGCGCTTAGTGGAGGCAGCCAGAGACTTGGCATTTAGTGGACAGCAGATCAGTAGCCTACTCTCCTCAACATACTCCATTTTGATCCCAGAGACTTATGTGTTGATGCACCTTTTGTATAAAAGTCAGTTATTGGGCTTGGGAAACTGGTCCTGGCCTATAGAGAACAAAAACAAGAATGTTTTGGTTGATGAATTTTTTATTAAAATCAACCGTACTTCGGGTTGTTAAATTACCAAGGGTGAATGGTGGTCGTATGTCGCAGAATTGGGACATAAGTCTTTGAGGGACGCAAATTTTAAAAGAATGGCTTTTATGTCAAGGTGGCTGGCCTACTATACTCCCCACAGACTGCATTGGATGATCTCCACGTTCCAGATCAGTGTTTTCGTTGTAAGTTAGATGGAGTAGGGGACTGGTTACACATTTTTTTCACATGCCCCGCATTCCATGATTTCTGGGAGCGTATTTTTCAGATGCTTACAGATATTACACACATTCCCATATCCCCAGAACCTATGCTTTTATTATTTGGCTCGTCCCATGTCACTCGAATGGTCAATAAGAGAGTTCAGTGTCTCCTCTATATTGGCATTATTGGGGCTCGTAGCCTTATATTGCAGAGTGGAAAATAGAGGATATCCCTTCTTTGGGACACAGGCAGGCCAAAATGCATAGAACAAAGGTATTTGAGAAGGCGTACGTCAGATGGGTGGGGCGCTTCTCAAAATGCAATGCAATATGGGCCAGTCTGCAGTCTGAACAAGCTTAACATCGATGGCAAGGTGTAAATATAGTAGCTACTAACTACATATTAATTGATGGTTTGAGCTGCTGATTTCTTGAAGCAGATTTGACAGTCATTTAGGATGCATAGAAGTATGCAGACTTTTTGTTTTAAGCTATATTTTTACACTGGACATTTACTTGCTCCGTGACAAATGTTAAAATTCTAAAGTTGTCTGTCTTCATATCATATGAGTTTGCACTATGAATTGCACTTGGCACTTTTACGTCATCACTTTATAGCGAATACATGGAATATGTGATGTTATTCAATGGAGATGTATTTATGTATTTTGTATCAGCACCAACGTATTTGCTTCTGTTTTCTCATATTTCTCATGTTATGGCTATGAACTGCTCAATACAAAATCAATTGAAAAAAACAACGTATGTGACAGAGTTTGCAATGTGCCAAACTGTAAATAAGGCCCCTTCGTTTTTTTAGTGCTATGAGAGGGTTTTTGTTTTTTAGAGTGTAAGAGCAGCAATAATGGCAGTACCTACCTGATGTGCCTGGCAGTCCCAGCCTTTGTTTCTAAGCTTATTTGAAAAATATACTTGTCTCAAGTTTGCTAAGGAGCAGGTATCTAGATTGTGCTTGAATGTCAGGTCTAAAAGCTAATTAAAAAGACTGAGGCCAGGGGCCATACAATTCGTCCCAACACATATCACTGGTCTAACCCCTGCTTTCCCAATATGTTCATCACTTCTTACCCGAGTTCTGAGATTGACTGTCCACTCAGAAAGAATCGTGATTTGGCTAGAGATGATGGATTGATTTATCAATGTAAGTAGCAGAGGTCTTATAGTTCGTTTTTGGTAGTGTCCGTTCCGGTCCTCATTTATTCCTCTGTGTTAGGAACAGATTGCCAAGGGGATGAAAACTCTTAGATGAGCCTGGAAACCTAGGGCAGATCGGGCCTCTGGGTCATAGATTCCATGAGTGGTGTCCACTTTCTGAATAGAGGCTGGACTATGGACAGAAAAGGGCACACATTTGTGGAAAGCCGGAAAGGCTGTCTTTGCTTTGGAAATGGTATTAAATCAACTACCCCGGGCATATAGTTCTTTAATTTGTCCCGTGGTAGTCCCTGGCACTAATTTTTGGGGACTCGGCCTTATTATTCACCTTTAAACCTTGACGCAGAGCAAGACAGAGAAGGCAAACAAAGGAGAACGAAGGATGAAGAGAAAGATTGATAATAGTGATGAAGCGAGAAAGCAGGGATCAAAAAGTGCTTGCAAGATAGAGTATAGAGTGGTGCAGGAAAAAGACACGCAGCAGAATCAAAACAAGGCAGTCTTGCTACCTTGGCATCCAACATCACTGCAGAACAAATTAAGCACTGCGTCTGCATCAGGCGTGTAACTGGTCTTTCTTAGTTGCTAAAGACAGCACACAAGTCTGCATGTAGATTGTGACATTACTCTGAGCATTTGTTGGAATCAAGGAAGCTTATAACTATGTTTTGTCAGGGATGAGCCTTTGCTCTGCCTTTATTTGGGAGGAGGACATGAATGGTTAATGGTCTACTGTTGGCTCCATGGAGTGTGGATTATGGGAAATGCTTCATTGTTAATGTACACTGCAGTGGAGGATTGCTTCCAAGTATTGGATCACGACCGTCCATGAAAGTCACCGAATAACTGTGTGGCAGTGAATTACAAATTGAAAACACCCATCGAGAAATGGAAATTGACTTGGGGTGCTGTCAGGGAGGGATGGAGGGGGAAGCAATGCGGTGAAGAGGTGAGACAACCAGAAGTCACGGAGAAGGGGAATAAGATGGGATAATGTGGGGATAAGCACAGTGAAGAGGTATATGGGTGGTGAGTTGTAATCACTAACTGAAGAAGGTTGGAAGATAACCGAACAATGTCAGAAAACAACAGTCTGTAGAGACCACTGGGAGAGCACTTGTAATGTATCACCCCTTTAATGTAGTATGCCTATAGTAGTATGAACAATAAAATATGTAAAAAAAAAGCCACATCTCTTTATTAGAGTGAATGATAATCTTAGACACGTACTGTATAGTCTATCTGCAGCAAAACAAAAATTCAGTGGATCAGCCACTGTTTTAGAAACAATTCAATGGCGGAAGAATAACTCCTACATGGCTTTCTTCACTAAGCATTGCAATACGCACAAACAAACCCCTCTGCTTCCAAAAACCACAAAGAGCAATAACAAATGTTCTGACCGAGAAGAATGAAATCTTCTGCATCCTCTTGCTGCTGGTGGGTCATTGGTCCAGTGTAGAGTAGAAGGCCATCTGCTACCTCTGTGATGAACTCCAGAGATATTCGACTCTCAAAGCAAAGGCTAAGAGCGGGAAACCAGGCATAGCCGTGGCCGGTGAATGTGCGTTGTGTCTGCTGGCATTCAACACCATAGTAAAAAGGCGGGCACTGGCATCTGGAAAAAGAAGGTGTTGCCTTGGGTTTAGTTGTCTGCTGTAAAACTGTTGCAAACACATTTTCAGATTAGGTGGATATGGAAGGAGGCATTATGGACATTGCCTTTTGTTAGAATATTTTACAAGCTGCTACAAACACTAAGGGCCTGCTTACGAGCTTGGCAGACAGGGTTACTCTATCATTATATCCAATGGAACTTGTAATACGGCAGACGGGATATCTGTCACGTTTGTGATGGAGTATCCCATCCGCCAAACTCATAATCAGGCCCTGAGTGATTTAGTTGACATGTTATAATATGTTGATAAGAAAAAGAAACTGAATCCAGTACGAAAACACGTTCTCACATGTAGCCCAGATGTGTGTCCATACAGGTTCCTCCATTCAGGCATGGGTTGACAGGGTACGAGGCGCAGGAGAGGTGCTGACTTTCCCGTGCGGCGCAGGTGCACTCAGCTGTGGTGAGGACAGTCACTGAAACCAGCGAAATACCACCAGCAGCCACGACCGTCGGCACGTGCTTGAAAGTCTTGGTGCTGACACATCCGGTGCTATCGCTGCAGTTTGTACTGGCACACTCATTCACACCGATCTGCTGAATGTGCACACCCAAAGAGGTTTGTAACTGTGAAGCAGAAAGTAAGAAAGGACAAGCAGTAAGTCACATGAAAAACAATTGAAAAGATTGTAATAACGGGGGTAACTCAGTGCTGCTCTTTGGGGTATTAGAGCCTGGCGTCTTTCACAGGTTCAAACTATTCTGTCTACTTGTCAATGCCATTGTGCAGTACTAATATTGAACAGCCTACAGTTTTGTCTTTGCTATAAATACCTTGCAGTGTAGTGTAGTTCCTATATTCCCAATAGGCTTTGCGCATTGGAATAATATATCCTATAGATGTGACGTAGGACTTGTGTCTACTAGGTCTCTATCAAATATACTAGACTTAATTGTGAGTGCCAGCTAGCTCAGAGGTCACTAGAAACTTTCTCGAGTTCACAAGAGGGATTAGTTTCTAACAACCTCATAAACATGACAACTGTGTTTCCCCAAGAATAAACTGATCTTCAGAGTAGTGGAAACAATGGATAGATATTTCACTCAGTCAATCGTGCATGCTTCGTTTCACCAGAGGTGCAGAGAAATAGATAGATGGGCGTTTTCAATAAAAAGGATTTATTGAACAGTCTTCTTTCTCAAGCATAAGAAATAAACTTCTATAATCGTAAGACTGGTTGCAAAATATAATGCATACAGTAAAAAGAGTAGAATACAATAATACTGTAAGAGCATTGTATGGTTTCTAAACCATAGATAAATACATACATAAATAACAAAGGCTAAAAGTACTCAACTGGTGCTTCTAAAATACGCCTACCCTGATGTACCTAACCTAAGCTTAATATGAGGGAAGAAGTAAGTGAGGTGTAGTATTAATGTACTATTCTTTTGCCAAGAATCTGTCCAAGATTTCTCTTAGGGTCTAATCAGCTCCGTACCTTGATTTGGAATGAAGAAGGTCAGGCTCAGGACTCGATTTCCCAACAACCCGCAAGGGTAGCTTGGAAACACTGGAGCTGGATTTCTCGGCAGGAGAAAAAACAGTGTCTCTCTCAGTGCGTCTGCTGGAGGGTCGGCTTCCTTCGGCACTTGCAGTAGCGGGGCGTGTCGGGCAAGTAGATAGTCGAACTGCTCCAAACCACTGTTTGTTTGCTATGGCAAGTGTGGGCATATTTATACCTTGAAGGTACCGAGTTTGACATAAAGGTGGACATAATAACGTCATCAAAGAGTCTCAGTTCTTTAAAAACTCCATGAGTTCTTGGACAAGTCAGTTTTCGAGCAAGGGGAAGTCCCTAGCTGCTGAAGCCGAGTTTTCCAAGAAATCGTTGGAGATTTTCGGAACTAGTGGAAGTAGCCCTGCCGCATGCATGAGCTATGTCTTGATACAGCAGTTCCACCTGGGCCACAAAAGAAGATACTGCAATTCTGTCTTTGCCAAAAATTAACTCTGTGCCGTTCCCTTTTCTGAAGAATCCTGCAAAGTCAACCTTCAAATCCCTATCTCTCCCAGATCTTGCTGACATTCTCTACTCCTCAAAGCCACTTCTTTATGAAGATGATCTCTTAGATGATATTGTCCTTCATCAAAGCTATCTCTTTGAGAATGCTCTCTTACCCCTACTTACTGCTGTTTGTCAATTTCGCTCCATTCAAAAAATCTTTCCAGGCGCTCTCAAGACAGGTTCGTCCCACCCTAAAAGAAATCTAAAATAGATCCTGATGACCTCACCAACTACAGGCCCATCACTCACCTATCATTCATCGTCAAAATCAATAAGAGGACTGTCTGACTCCAAGTTCACATCAATGTTAACCATCTCCTAACTACTTCAATTCTGGCTTCAGATCACGCCGCAGCACGGAGAGCGCTACCTTAACATCATAGACTATGCCCTGCGGACCACAGATAAAGATGACCTCTGTCTCATGATATTGCTGTACATCTCAGCTGCTTTTGACTCAGTCAACCACTTCACCCTAATAAATACCCTGGAGTCTCAAATGGGATTTACAGGCAATGTCCTTCACTGGTTAATCTTCTTCCTTTCCAACCAACCCAAGTTTATTTACAAAGGCACCTCCATGTCACAAAAGATGCCTATACACTGGGGGCCACCCAGGATTCCATACTGTCTTGTCATCTTCACCCTTTACGTGTAGCCACTTGGTGCTCTTCTCACAGATAACAGCATTGTGTATGCCAATGATACACAACTCTATTTGAAAGTCTTCTCTGCATCAGGCATTCAACGCCTCAAACACTGTCTGCACATCCTCCAAACCTGGAAGTCCAGCACCTACCTCAAGCTCAACCGAACCAAGATACCAAGACATAATTACTGCTATTTGCAAAGAGCAACAAATTGTACAACTTAAACCTGGCTCAATTATATGAACACTGACAGCTTTGAATACCAACTTACAACGAATGCTAAGTCACTCGGATTGTCCCACAACACCCGTCACCCCCCAAGGGAACGAATTGCCAAAAAACAAAGATGGTGTGGCACCATTCTTCTACAGAAAGTCAAACTCTTTTTTCCAGATGTTCAAGCCTTTGTACTCTTGCAGCTAGATGGTAGTAATGCCTACTCCATGGTTTTACGAACTTCACAATGGCCACCCGTATGGGCATCCTACATATTGCATGACGTCTCATCCAGAGCCCGAAGAAATATAATCAAATCGCCCCTATTCTGGTAAAACTCAATTTGCTCTCCTTACAAGCAGGTACCATCTTCAAAACCAGCTGCATAATTTGCAAAACCATCACAAGCTGCACTGCTGCTCACTTTGCAGACAAGATCACCATTTCTGGTGGTTCCCTGCACACCCTCAGCCAGGATACCATCAGACTGCAGGTTAAGAAGTGTAAAATAGAAAAAAAGACAGCGGGGCTTTCCCATCAATGCATGCAGGATCTAGATCAACATCCCCGTATCCATCAGGACTACCCCAACTCTGCTCTAATTTAGTATAGAGTTGAAGACTCACCTCTTGAAATAACACTAGATAGCAAAGCATTAACGTCCCAGAACCGAGCTTTCTATTGCCCTTTGAATTCATGCTTGTCTTTGATTGTGTAATGATCCGCCACCTTTTGGCTTGGTCCATACTATTGAAATACCATGTACGTATATTCTTTCCGGACAAAAAGATCATGATCCATTTCGATCTTTGCTAAAAAAAGAAAACAACAAATAGTTCTACATTTGCCAAAATGAACATTCTGCAATCCCTCCTTGGCCAGAGAAAACTACCTTCAGCTCTGACTCTGGGCAAGTAAATCTCTCTCTATTTCCACCACAGTACCAAAGTTTCCAAAAATAAAGAAGACTTCTTAGTTCTACAAACACTCGGGAGTTCCAGACTGGGCAATATAGAACCCACTGCTGCCCCACATTGGCACAAAAAATGGCATTTGAAATTCGATCTAGAACAAAAATGTACCTGCGTTTTTTAGTACCCATAATGGCCACCACCACGATACCCTAGGGTGCAAATTTTCAAAGAATTTCCCCTCCCTGCTTTGGCTTACGTAAGACTGCCTTGCAAAATGCAAGAGTGTGTGCGTGATGTCAACCATAGGTTTTAGTGTATAAAGCGACTCTTTGAGTACAGTTTGCTTTGACATAGTTTATCACATTTATATGTTTGTGCTCTACATACAGCACAAATGCAAAGTTAGAAACGTTTTGGGAAAAGCTAAGGTTACTCATGTCTCAAGATAGCTACATTTGTGACCCAAATCCCCATCTACCAATGTCAGTAAGTAGGGATTTGTGAGAAACCCAAGGGTGGTTTAATGGGAACGCCCATGTACAAACCATAGTACACCGTCTTCACAAATACGGAGCTTCTTTCTGGCACAAAACATGCACTAGAAAGCAATTCCCAAAATCTACATTCTGCTGATTGGTGTTACTTTTGTGGTGCAAACCCAGTGCAAATTGGTGGTAAATTTCCTCTTGGGAATTTAAACAGTGAATAATATAACATCTAAAATGATCTACAGTGAGGTTATATGGCATTCCCTACAAGCGCATGAAAAAATTCCATCTTTAGCAAAAAATATATATTGAAAATAATGAACAGGACCCACATTTATTTGAAATCATTATCTTGTCAATGAAAGATAACAGAGTGCACAGTTTTCTTGTTAAGTTAAATAGTTCCCTCTTGAGTACGATTGAAAAATTATGAGCGGCATCAATAACTATGTTACAGATATATATCAAGGATTTACTCTGCAGACCCGTTATGAATTACACAGCGAGCCACTGCACACACAACGTACCTGCTCTTTCGAAGCCGCTACGTTGCCTTCAAGTTTCACAGGCGGGTAATAGGGTGAGCCATGAGCTGCAAACCACACGTCAATCGCACGTGACTGACCCGGAACATTTAAGACGCTGAACAGATATAGGTTCTCCATGTGGGCAGGGATGGTCTGAGCGAGCAGCTTCTTCAGGGTGTTGTACCTACTTTCTTTTTCTGGAGATTCAGATATAAATTCCTCAGCGGTCACACCTGCACAATTCAAAGATAAATCTAATTAATGGAGCATCTTTCTTTTATCACTTCTTTCATCGCATTGAAATGGTTGTAGTTAGATGGCCTCAGTACCCTTAGAACTACAATGTTGTAACAGTGTCATAATAATAGGTAAAGGTACATATCATAGAAGATATGTGTGCAGCAAGGGTGAGTATGTTTAGTGACAGGGGCAAGTGCTGAACAGCAAGGATTAATATACGCAAAAGCTTAGAGGGATATATTGTATATGCAAAAAACAAGATGTATAAAATATCTAATTTGTAAAAAACCAAAAGCAAAGTGAGTATGGGGACCAAACTTTTTCTTAGGAGCACACCGGCAGTGCAGCTAAATGCTGTGGTTGCCTAATATAAAAACTGGATAGTTCAATTTCTACCTCCTGGCTCTTTCTGCCACCAAATTATACATGGATGTCCTTTATCACCCCCACTTGCTCCCTTTGTTACTGTGCTCCTTTACGTTACTCCTTCTATCTTCTTTTTTTGCCGTTCTCTCTCTTTCACTGAGCCAAAATCTAATGATGAAAATTAAGTCTTGGTCGTCCCACAAATAACTGTTATTGTCCACCTCCTGGAAGCACCTACACAAATTTAGGAATGCATATACCAATTAGCTTGGTCCTTGATACTGGTGGCACGGTTGTAGAGGTGCATGTCTTTATACCATCAATCCAGTCAAGAGATGATCCTAGAATCTCCCTTTCTCCACTAGATAAAAAAAAGGGCCACCTCATGTTTTGACACTCTGACTTTAAAAGGTTTTCGGAGCATAGATCTGCGGTATCTGAAGAAGCCCAGTAAGATGAGCTTTAGAGCTAAAATATTGAAACGGATAAAGCGAAAATGTGAAAAGCTAAATTGATGATAGCACCATTTATCTCTTGCATGACAGTAACCGTTTATTAATGGTAAAAGAAAACTAGAGTTAACAAACTTTGATACCGACTGACATTATTTTTGTTAATGGTCCCTGACTGGTTTGGTCAAAAAGGGAACTGTTTGTTTTTATATATAATGGTGAAATTCTGATGCAGGTTGGCTTAGGGAAAGGTGAGTGAAAACCAATGGAAATTATTTTCGTATTTCATCAAATTAAAAGATTTCCTTTTAAAGGTCTCTCCTGGTTGTAATTTATTTTTGGAGTGACCCTTGCTAACAAAGCTAATTGCATCTTCGGAGTCTGATTGGAAGCTTGTTTTAAATTTAAATTTAAATCTGGTGTTTGAATTTATACTTTTAATCCCTTCATGTACCTTATGCCATTCCAGGTCTGGCAGGGGCTCCTCCAGCACCCCATCCAGACATAGCTTGAGTAGTACTGCTGTGCAGCGGTAGGTGGTATTGATTGGCTCTACATGAGAGGTGTAGCCGACGTTCCCGGAGGAGCCATATACCACTGCTACACTTCAGGCTCTTGTGACATTGGCGGGGGTTGTAGATTGATGTTGCACTTCTGTAAGGCATTGAGGGGGGACTTGATTACATACCCGCTCCCTATTCAAGCTTAGTGGGATGGGGTGCGGGAGGAGCCCCTGACTGACCTGGAATGGCATAAGGTACATGAAGGGATTAAAAGTATAAGTTCAAACACCAGTTTTAAACTCACACAATTCAATATAGTGCACCAAACCTACCTAACACTGAGTATACTACATAAAATATACCCGGATCAACCCCGTTAGGTGCCCCAGGTGCGGGCAAGACGACGCCCAGTTTACGTTAGCGTTACAACGCTATGTTTTTTTTTCTTGGTGTGATTGACCGGTATACCTCTCAGTACAAAGCTTAATGTGTTAATACAAATGTGAAGGAAATATATTGTTTTTTAATTCCTTTTCCTTTTAGGAAGGGAACACATCCGTGAGAGATACTTTTATGCTCATTTGCAGAATGTAATGTTGGCCCAGAGTATTGTACTATGCTAGCAAGGTTAAACTAATAAAAACATATTTAAAACAATAAAAATCTTTGGGCCACCGACTACCTCTGGCATGTCTTATTGCCCCATGAAGCCATGAGGTGCCCTGACTGGGTTACAACCGGCGGGTCTACCTCTGAAGTGAGTTGGGCCCTCTGGATCCAAACCGACGCCGACACAAGCGCCTTCTTCCATCCTGGTTCCATTCATTCCAGTGCCATCTCCAGCGCTGCTGGCGCTGCTTGATAAAAACAAGCTCATCCTTATCCACGGGTCAAAGCCAGCATTGCTGGTACTGTGCAAGTCCCACCAACCCCAGGACTTCTTGCCACTAGATAGCCCCTTCCTCCCAGCAGTGGGAGATGAGGAGGAAGGGTTTGGTCTTATGGAGGAGGGTCCTGATTCAGCTGAGAACTGGTACGAGGAGCTGGGTGACACCAGTGGGCTGGAAACTTGCCCAGACTCTGCCATAATTTCCTCTCTGGGCCTGGTTTCAGAGGAAGGCACATCCTTCACCACTGTGATATGCAAGGCAGCGGAGGTCCTTGACCAGCAGCTGCCAGCTTTCAAAGTCAAGACCAATAGCTTGACCGAGGTGCTTCACCCAGAAGCAGGCTTTCTGCAGCTCATGCATTTTTGGGGAAAAGGCTGACACAGCGTTTGAGCGCTTTTGAAAGAGCTGGTCACCATCATATCTTTCAGACCCTCTCTATCTGCCATGTCTCAGCAACAGTCCTCTTGCCCAAACGGCCGACGAGTTTGAGGCACCTATGGATGTACACTAAACCAGCTGTACCTGCTGGGCCAGCGACCTGCCAAGTCTTTTCATAGACGGGGCTGTGGATCCCATAAAGGACATGAGAGCCAGGCCAGGCGTACTGTCCAGCCCGACCCCTCCGACAGCCTCTAAGCCCCGTTAGTATACCCTCAATCCCTACACAACCATCCCATTGGATGCAGGATCAGCCACCACCTGCCACATGCTCTGCGGTCACTTCTGGAAAGTGTATGCTTCAGCATGTGTGGAGCTCAGGATATTCGATTTATGATCCTGATGCTTCAGTCTCAATCCTGGATTTCGGTGAGACTGACTCTGAGGCGACTGGGTCTGATGGCCTTGTGCATCCTGTTGGTAAATCAGGCCAGATGGCATATGTGGGTCAGCAGAAGGAGCTGAAGTTCCAGTGGGTGCAGCACCAGGAGAACCTCGTTGTCTTGGTCCAGATTTCGAAGTAGATTGCAAAAGACCTGCAGTGGTGGGTGACAAATCATGATTACCCCAGCGGCAGACCCCTCTCTCTTTCGAACCCAGAGCTGACTGCGGTGACCGATGCTTTACTTCTGGGTGGGGCGGCTATCTAGGAGAGGTGGATATCAGAGGAATCTAGTATAATGTGGAAATCAGTATCATATTAATCTTTTAGATCTTTTAATCTTTTAGAACTGAGAGCAATCTGCTTGGCATTGAAAGCCTTCCTCCATCCATCCAAGGGAGGATGGTTCAGATGTTCACGGACAACACCACTGCCATGTTGTATTGCAACAAATAGGGCGGGTCGTGAACCCTATGCCAGGAGACTCTACGCCTATGGACTTGGCTGGAGCACCAGGACAAGAACAGGGACAACCATGGCTCGATATGTTCACCATCTCAGAGAACGTGCAATTTTAGCACTTCTGAGCGTTGAAGTTTCAAAAGCGTTTCTTGCTCAGAGACACATTACATTTAGATTAGAACTCGGGACTCTTGTATGTCTTTCTGCGGATACCACCCCTGACCTGAGTTCTCAGGAAGATCCGGTTCAACCGGGCTTAAGTTAGTTGCTGCAGATTGGGTATGGAAAGTATGGAACACCGAACTCCTGAGCATGAACATGGGCCCTTCGATCAGGCTGTCCCTTTGGGAGGATCATAAAAAACTACAATGGTTCTGTTGGGAGAGAGCAATTGCTTTTCAAATTATAAATCAATCATAAGATAGCACATCTATTCAATGCAGTTGGAACACGAACAAACTGGCAAATTAGTGCTTGCAAAAGTATCATTTTATATTAAACGGTATTCATGTATATTTACAGGTATTTACAAGGCTGTCAATATTCAATGCAATATTGGAGTGACATATATTATAGTGACAATGAGTGCTCAGTGACAGTGGTGCAGTGCATATCATATGAACAAGGGTGAAAATAAATAATGTACAAGTTAGCAAGAGAAATCCAGCTAAAGGTGGTCAGAACAACGAAGAGGACAATATCTCTGGTAAATAGCACAATTGCTTATTGGTTTGAAACAAAGAGACTTGATAGAGCTGAGCCATATACTATCGTCAACGTTTCGACCCTGACAAAAGCGTTATTGAACAAGTGTTGAGGCGGGTCTTCTTCAGGACAAGGGAAAAGAATGACAGCCCATTTTGGGGGTAGATTCCCTTGGGCGTCTCTAGCTGAGTGAAGGTTGCCGGAATGTCTGAATGTTTCAAGAAAGCTCTGAATTACTGATACATTTCAGGTAGTCTTTAAGATCTAACCCTGTGGTGTCATGAGTGGGCGGTTAGGAAGTAATCAGCCAGTGCCTGAGGTAAAACGAATTAAGATCCCCAAATATTTGCAAGTCATAAGTCCTGGCAGTCCGCGTACACTCCGAGGCAGTCCTTTGGGAGGATCAGCAGCACGACAGGGTTTTGTACCTAAGCCTGCACATTCTGCACCTTCGTGCTTGGAGTTTGAATGGCGGGAGTTGAGAGTCTTCGATCTCCCTCTCGAGGTCTGTGATGTCATCTTAGCAGCCAGGCGTCCCTCCACCAAAACATCAAAAATTAGAAGGAGGCTGGTGCTAGCAAAAAGCGTATATTTAGCAGAGAGCTGGTACATACAGAAACAGGAGGGATACACATCTAGTGTAAGGAGAGATAGGCTGCAGACTGAGGGAGTAAATTGCATTAAATAAAGATGTTTAGATATGGAGTTTGACATCCCCACTGTATATATTAGCAGTGAATGAGTATTATAGGGGTGTATTTCCGTCCAGGTCAGTTTTGGTTTATAAACTGTAGAACTACCAATAGCTTTGACCTCTGCTCCAGCCATCCGGCCTAAATTAGCAAAGCATCATATCTAGCTATTGTCCTTTGTGGGTGGTACAGTGATTTGAAAAGATAACCCCTGGACATATGATTGAAAGCTCTTAGATGCTACTGCAAAGGCGAGACCTATTGTAGTTGCTAGTGCTTGTTTAAATTATGGCTTAGCCCAGAAAACAAGTATTTTTACGACATGTATTTGCCTATTGGTGGTGGGCACCTATTGCATAGAGTCTCATAGGACTCCCTGTAAACACCTATAATATGGTGTTGGCAAGAGTCTTGGTATGTAATCTGGGTAACTGGATATGTATAGAAAAGGAAACGGTATTGGCATTTGGACGACACTTAAATTCTTCAGCGAAGCACGTAAGCACTATACCTTTTGTAAAGGTCAAATAATATTTTCAGTATCGCTACAAATTAGAAATAGACAAAAAGAGATGTGGATAGGCTTTTCACACACAGTGCTGTGCAGAATAGCGTAGTACAATGGTGTTATATGAATGAGTTGGATGTAAAGTCACTGTATGTGAATTTGTAAGAAAATATATATCCAACGTGAATATCCTGAAATTCTGGCACAGATCCGTCCCCTCTGCACTCTTTACACTGCGACCTACCTGAAAATCTCAGGGATCCCGCATTGCGAGCTGCTTCGGATGAGATTTCTTTCACCACAATCTTCACGGTAGAAACCACATCGGGCCAGAAGCCATCTATGACTTTCACCTTTAAGTGGTAGACTCCTGGGGCTACGCCCTCTTTGATGCTGAGTTGACCTGAGTTTTCACTGAGGATGAAGTGCCTAGGACAAGTTTTAGAAAAGGGCAAACTTTAGGAAAATCATCACAGTGTAATTTTAATGCCAATCAGATTCTGAAGATGCAATTAGCTTTGTTAGCATGGGTCACTCCAAAAATAAATTACAACCAGGAGAGACCTCTAAAAAGACATCTTTTAATTTGATGAAATACAAAAATAATTTCCATTGGTTTTCACTCACCTTTCCCCAAGCCCACCTACATCAGAATTTCACCATTATATATAAAAACAAACAGTTCCCTTTCTGACCAAACCAGTCAGGGGCCATTAACAGAAATAATGTCAGTCGGTATCAAAGTTTGTTAACTCTAGTTTTCTTTTACCATTAATAAACTGTTACTGTCATGCAAGAGATAAATGGTGCTATCATCAATTTAGGTTTTCAAATTTTTGCTTTATCCTTTTCAATATTTTAGTTCTAAAGCTCATCTTACTGGGCTTCTTCAGATACCGCAGACTATGGATCTATGCACCGAAAACTTTTTAAAGTCAGGGTGTCAAAACATGAGGTGGCCCTTATTTTTTATCTACTGGAGTAAGGGAGATTCTAGGATCATCTCTTGACTGGATTGATCGCTACATTCTGCTGTGATTGCTTTCCATGGCTAATGTTCGCCATATCTCAGTCCGCCACGTCTATGAACAGGGTACTCTCAGCAATTTGTAAAACTGAGCTATAGACAGACAGACTACTGTTAGCATACTGGTAATTAGTTTCTATATATATGATCAAAGAGGGCATTCGTTCTGAGGTCCGCCAGTCCCAATATATTTTCTAGGCGGTGCAATGGCAATAATGCCTCTGTAATAATAGGTACTTTGTATACCATTTGCTTCCTTAATATCTTGCTATATGGACAGGTCCTGTTCACCCCTCTGCTCATCAGGCAATCAATACTAGATGAACTTCCAAGGAATAGTTTGCTCAGGTGGCCCATGTCAAATACCATCCACATGTCACTCTGTAAGCCAGAGCATTATCCTGTGCTTGGATGTACTTAGCAGAGTTAGCTATCTTGGGCCCGATTCACAGAATGAACTTAAGACTTAATCCTAAATTAACTACTATTTTGGTATTCACAGAATGCACTTACTACTTTTGGCATTCACAGAATGCACTTACTACTTTTGGCATTCACAGAATGAACTTACTACTTTTGGTATTCACAGAAGTTAGGATTTTGTCTTAAGTTTGTCTTAAGACAGACTTAAGACAGACTTAAGACAAACTTAAGACAGACTTAAGACAGACTTAAGACAAAATCCTAACTTCTGTGAATACCAAAAGTAGTAAGTTCATTCTGTGAATACCAAAAGTAGTAAGTGCATTCTGTGAATGCCAAAAGTAGTAAGTGCATTCTGTGAATACCAAAATAGTAGTAAGTTTAGGATTGAGTCTTAAGTTCATTCTGTGAATCGGGCCCTTTGTTTTTATAAATTCCCTAATCTCTGCGTGGGTAACTAACAATCTAGCTTCCTCTCCAAGCATTACAATTTATTTAAAAATTTTGTGAGAACCAGTACCTTCATTGTGGTATATTATAAAAAAAATGTTTTAATCTGAAATATTTATATCGCTCAACACAACAAAATATCACGTTTTATAAACAGTAAATTCAATAGTTTCTCTTATGCATTATTAATTTGGAACTCTAAGCCATTTGATAATGTACTATGCAAAAGTATTAAATTCTTTCAATTGAACGAAGGTACTTCACTCCCCTTTACCCTAGAGTATTAGTTAATTACAAGGATGAAGAAAAATATCTTAATTATTATTAGTTGCGAGCATGAGTTTCTGTAAAACATGATGCATATTTTGGGACTAGGTGAAGGGCACGACTTGACGCTGGTGTGTGTTCTTTGTACTGGTATAGTTCCTGTATAATGCTAGGTCACTGCTGGTGTCATCTCACTTCTTCTGTCACTACCGCTCTGGTTCTAGTCGGCACTGCCAATCTCCATGGCAGACTGGTCAATCCTTCAAAACCGCCACCAGCTGGTCACGAGGAGCAAGACTTGCTGCGTGGGATTCTTCAAGATGTAGACAAAACACGAATGTCGCAGGAGGCCAAGATCAACACTGTCTCATTTAATGTATGCCTGCTTGGCAGAAACCTGTGAAAAGTCTTGGACAATGTTTTTTGCGAAGCTGTCAGTCATTCAACTAAGGTTAGATGTTGCTACATCAAGCTCAACATACAGGGACTCAAAGTACCTTATATAATGGGTCCCAGATATAACAGTATCAATGTAGTGTGTTAGTGAGAAAGAGTGGAAAGCCCCGGTGTAGGTCGCTATCAGTCGCAATGAAAGGTCTCTGTGGAGTGGGCACTGTTCGATCCACCGAGTAGAGGGCCCTATAGTGGGGATGTGGGGTGCTACCTGTGCAATTGCCTCGATTCATCATGAGGAATCTTAGCACATGCAGCGTATTGACCTTGAATGGGCCCAGTGGAAAGCCACAGGGTCTTGGTGTAGTTGAAGCAATCAATGTCCATCTTGTCACTCTACAAAAGACACATTTTTCAAGGAATGTTGCTGCTAGATTCCAGAGGAGGTACATGGGTCAGCTGTTGGAAGACAATCTTTGACCTCACGCTCAAATGCAGGTCAGACTCTACCTTGGATAAGAACATTTGATGGAAAGGGCCAAACATACATGTCTGATGGAAGAGTTATGGTGCGGGTGGAGGTGCAATCATACATCACCAGGATGACCATAAACCACAGAAAATGGTGGAATGGCTACTTTACAGTGAAGCTCCTAAAAGTGAGCTGAGTTAAGAATGGCTAGCTGACAGACTCATTTGGAGATATCAGTTTGATTTTGGCTAACTACTGCAAACTACTATACACACAGCCATTCTACCTCATCCAGACCACATCTAAGGATTTCTGACTGACACACCTCTCCCTCGCCGAGTAGTCTCAGGCACCTGTTCCATTTGATGGCCGGAATACCAAATGTATGGCATCCTCTGTTCAGTCACCTATCTGGACACCAAGAGGGCCTTCAATATAAGAAGCTGGACATACCTGTACATGGTACTTCCTCAGATGAATATTTGCCTGTAGATGACAAGAAAAATTCACCTTTTGCATACTGACTTGGTGGCCCATGCCATACTAGCACATAATCTCACCCCATTGGCACACTGAACCGGTAACTTGGGAACTTGGCATGGCTCTATATTGTTGCTTTAGATGTTTGAACAGATAATGGAACTGATTGCCTGCCTTATTCAACAGCGGGGTTTAGTCGGGTCCGAATCTGACTCAAGAGAAACATCTGCCCCTTAGAGATGTAGTCTGTGGAGAACTTTGGTTACTTGCCAGATTCTGGGTAACTTAGGCCAAATGTTACCTCTTCTCAGTGTGTAAGGCATCTCTGGTGAAGCATAGGTTGAAGCATCTTTTTCAGGGTTTCTGAATCAGAGCAATGGGTACCATATGCATACACCTTTTGGAAGATGCTTTCCCTGTTATTACTAGGTAGAGTTGCCAAAACTAAAATAGCGGCCTTCCACCTCTTCATGTACTCCTGCCAGAATTAGCTAGTTATCCTTACGCCATCACCTTTCAGCCAATAAGTCTTCCATGGCTCATATTTCATATATCGTTGTGCAATGCAAAAGGTGGCACTAGACAAACTCATACTTCTGCTGACTTGTGGCAGGCTGGGTGGTCCTGACCCGGAACTGTACTACTTGGTTGCGCGGCTCCATTTTAATGCCAAATGATTGTCAGGCCCATGGCTTTGTTCAGAGATAGTATTGCTTGACAACCTCTACCCTTGTTCCGTAACTGCTGATGATGACTCATTGCTCGAGACAGTGCTTGAAGAGACCAAAGTCTACACTGGTCTATGCACCAGCTACCCCGCTGTGGGACTTCTCAACTTTGGCAAAATTGCATGAGTTTATATGGACTTGTAGAATTCACACTTGTATGTGACCTCCATACATTTGTCATAATGTGTCCTTTCACTAATATTGGACTGAGCTGCTTCATTCCTGAAGGTCTTATGGCCAGCCACTTGGTATGTCCCACCTCACCTGGCGCATCGGCACACATGAATCCCCCAATCACAGTGTTGTATAGACCCTGCTAGATGTGGGAGAATGTAGTGAAGTGGTAAGACTTTTGGACTGGGCACTGAAGGTTATGCAGGGCCTTTAGTTATATTATCTTCTGAATGGGTTAAATGGTTCGAGAATATTGATAGAGATCTGTCAGATGAAGAATGGGGAGGATGGTGGCCCACCCCACAAAGATCTTAATACATGCTTCAAGTTTGTTCAATTTAATTCTCTACAACACACCTAATCACACCTGTCAGACTCTACATGATTTTTAGTTCACCCTCAGCTGCCTTATCCTAGATGCTGTGCTTAGCGTCTTGGCTTCCTTCACAGGAGTACCCATTGTTAGTGCCCTTTTCGAAAAGGTGACTTCTTTAACTGTAAGGTCACATCTGCTTGATCCCAATTTGTGTATTGTGTGTTGGATGACACCCCAAATCGTATACAAGTGTAAAAATGTTGGTTAGGTGCCAAA
Source organism: Lissotriton vulgaris (assembly GCF_964263255.1). Lineage (NCBI taxonomy): Eukaryota > Metazoa > Chordata > Amphibia > Caudata > Salamandridae > Lissotriton > Lissotriton vulgaris. Next base: position 1,725,586,363 of record NC_141691.1, on the reverse strand, counting down.
CTCAACCAAGTCAGAGTTTCCACCCACCACTACAGGCTGCACGAAGGACACCTATAACTGGGCTACTTCTGAGTGCTCTGCCCTTATGGCCAAGGTAGGGACTCTGGAATCTACAGACTTCACCGGTATGTGGGAGGCTGAGCTCTCCAGGGACACTGAAAACAGACCCCCATGGATAGACAATGTAGCCTGTCAATACAGCATGATCAGTGATACAGCTCTGTTGTGCAGACCATTATTGCCAGAACTCCAGTGACTTTGTGTATGATTTCCCCAGGTGTGGGTGGATGTCATGAGCACTAGAGAGCGGAACCTGCTGGAATCATGTATTATGTCTGATTATTAACTCTAATATCCATCAGTGTACCATGCCCTTAATGCTGATAGAGCCTACCATTTGATCTGGGCACTCATGTAAGTGTGTGTTATAATTTATTGAAAATAATATTAAAAAACAATAGAAGCCTGATTATTGGTATATCAAAAGAAATAATACCATAGTTTAGTCGACAAGGTCAGAGAATAATTGGCTCTTTGCTAAGATAATAATATCTAAGTAAATGTATTTGATGAATTTAAATTTAAAAAGAATATTTAAGAATGGACTAACAATCGGTCTCTACCTTGGTTTTATAGATACTCTTTTCTCATTTCTTCTTGACACTCAATCCTATATTGATGAGTCAGTCTACTAGATTCATTTACTATGTAATACTGACAAAGGGGCATTAAACATAATGCTTCAAATTCTCTGCAGAACTATCTGACACATTACAATTGGAAGCTCTAAATCTTTATGTAATACAACTGGTTGAAATTATTATTCAAAGAAAGTCTAAATGTGTCGTTAACACATATTTAATTTAACTTTTCATAGAGGCACAGACTCCATAATTGTGCCCTAAAGATGAAATGTTAATAATCATTTCATAAGCATGCTCGAATGAGAGAGACAATTGCTGACCTTCCATATTCTTGACTATATTTCCTAAGTGGTTTCATTAAGACCAGAACTAAGCTACATATTTTATTAATAGGTACTAATTAGATAATTCACAAAGTAACCAAGTATCCAAGCTATACAAAAGCGTTAATATCTTACAAGACATTGACTTTTGATGTCTTACAAAACATTGACTTTTGACATTCTAATTTGTTTTAAATGCACATTGACTGAGCACCATTATTTTGGTATAACAAAGGTTTTTCAGTGGCTAGTCATAGTTCATCTATACTGCTAGCTGTGCCAGGGTAAACAGTCAAAATATCGAGTTTTTAATTTCGACCTACACTTATATCGAGTTGCTAATATCGATGGGACAGAATATCGATGTCCAGAATATCGATGGCCAGAATATCGACCCTAAGGTAAGTAATATCGAAATTACTAATATCGATAGCATATATATCGATGTAAGTAATTTCGATTTACTAATATGTGTTAGAAATATAAGTTAAGTATTTAAATTAATAGTTATAATATGTGTTTAATATGTTTTTATAATTTAAAAATATATAAGAGTAAATAATATGTTTTACTACCACAGCGGGTTGTGGGTTTATAGGGGAATAGGGTGGGAAGTAATTTATTTGTAATTAAATAATTAATTTTTCAATGATTAATTTATTTTGCAATTAAATATTAATTGGCAATTATTTATTTAAATTGATTAATTGAATAATTAATTGATAATTTATGTATATTTTTAACTAAATTATGTTTTACTACCACAGCGGGTTGTGGGTTTATAGGGGAATAGGGTGGGAAGTAATTTATTTGTAATTAAATAATTATTTTTCAATTATTAATTTATTTTGCAATTAAATATTAATTGGCAATGATTTATTTTAATTGATTAATTGATTAATTAATTGATAATTTATGTGTATTTTTAACTAAATTATATGTTTTACTACTGGAGCGGGTTGTGGGTTTATAGGGGAATAGGGTGGGAAGTAATTTATTTGTAATATTAATTAATTTTGGGTAAAGGGGTATTTTTAGGGTTCAGGGTCAGTTTTCAGTTTTTGGGTAAAGGGGTATTTTTTGGGTTCAGGGTCAGTTTTCAGTTTTTGGGTAAAGGGGAATTTTTAGGGTTCAGGGTCAGTTTTCAGTTTTTGGGTAAAGGGGTATTTTTAGGGTTCAGGGTCAGTTTTCAGTTTTTGGGTAAAGGGGTATTTTTAGGGTTCAGGGTCAGTTTTCAGTTTTTGGGTAAAGGGGTATTTTTTGGGTTCAGGGTCAGTTTTCAGTTCTTTGGTAAAGGGGTATTTTTAGGGTTCAGGGTCAGTTTTCAGTTCTTTGGTAAAGGGGTATTTTTAGGGTTCAGGGTCAGTTTTCAGTTTATGGGTAAAGGGGTATTTTTAGGGTTCAGGGTCAGTTTTCAGTTTTTGGGTAAAGGGGTATTTTTAGGGTTCAGGGTCAGTTTTCAGTTTTTGGGTAAAGGGGTATTTTTAGGGTTCAGGGTCAGTTTTCAGTTTTTGGGTAAAGGGGTATTTTTTGGGTTCAGGGTCAGTTTTCAGTTCTTTGGTAAAGGGGTATTTTTAGGGTTCAGGGTCAGTTTTCAGTTTATGGGTAAAGGGGTATTTTTAGGGTTCAGGGTCAGTTTTAGGTTTTTGGGTAAAGGGGTATTTTTAGTGTTCAGGGTCAGTTTTCCCTACTGTTGCACCCACTGGAGTGGGAATAGTAATTATTGTTAAGTAATTATATATTATATATGATTTATTATTGTTTTTTTTATTAAATATGTATTATTATTTTTTTTAACAAATATTACATATATTTAAATATGTTTAAGTAATTATTATGTATTATTTACAGTTTTTTTATGTTATTTTAAATTAAAAAAAAATCGATATATTTAACAACGATATTTTTTACATCGATATTAAATTTTCGATATTTTGGTACTTACCATGTTGTACATAGGGCGTCGATATTTTTGCTATCGATATAATTACGCCGATATTTGTGTAGGTCGAAATTCTGTCTGTCGAAATTTTGTCATAGATCCCTGTGCCAGCTGATAGTGTAACCCGTCAGAAAAAATAGACAACATCATTTGCATTCATCATAGTATTTGCTTCCTGCCACAAGATAACCTAATGCCCATGCAACCATACATAGCGCAGGAACAGTAGCCCGCATTCCATATGAACACACAAGCCTGGACACGACTACACTCGAATGGCATTTTATATACCAGCTACACATTTCCTTGAGTATTTGATATCTCCTTTTCTTTTGATTTCATTTTGTTTTCATTAGTTGTGGTTTAAATGTTGGAATAAGAAGATATCTAGTAACCCACTACAGCATATATATAATCGTTTTCACCCATGAAACATGTGTTACGCTCTCAAAGTTGAGCTACTTATGGGCCGCGCACTCCTGTGTACATTGTTATATTTGCACATTGATGACCACTGTTGGAAAGAGGTACAAAAGGGGGTGGTGATGGACTGAGCATCTGAATCAATCAAACACTCTCACCGGTCCTCGGAAGCTTGTTTCCGGTCCAAGGAAGACATGGCTTGGCAGTTCGGGCTGGACTGTTCCCATGAGGCACAGGGTCAGACTGATTTGCATATAGCCATGTCTGAACTGGGGTGGCAGAGTGGGCTAAAGAACGGTGATGGATTAAACCCAGATCTTTTGACTGGGTGTGAGTGTTTGATTGATTCAGATGCTCCGTCCATCACCAGCCCCTTTTGTACCGCTTTTGGCCACCATAAGTGTGGCAGGGTATGCTCAGACGTGAGTCCCTTGCTCACTTTGCCACTGGATTCAAGCAGGCCGGGCAGAAGAGGGCTGGAATGCCAGAAACCGGTCCTCGGAAGCTTGTTTCCGGTCCAGGGAAGACATGGCTTGGCAGTTCGGGCTGGACTGTTCTCATGAGGCACAGGGTCAGACTGATTTGCATATAGCCATGTCCGAACTGGGGTGGCAGAGTGGGCTAAAGAACGGTGATGGATTAAACACAGATCTTTTGACTGGGTGTGAGTGTTTGATTGATTCAGATGCTCCGTCCATCACCACCCCCTTTTGTACCGCTTTTGGCCGCCATAAGTGTGGCAGGGTATGCTCAGACGTGAGTCCCTTGCTCACTTTGCCACTGGATTCAAGCAAGCCGGGCTGAAGACGGCTGGAATGCCAGAAACCTGTCCTCGGAAGCTTGTTTCCGGTCCAGGGAAGACATGGCTTGGGTTTGGGCTGGACTGTTCCCATGAGGCACAGGGTCAGACTGATTTGCATATAGCCATGTCTGAACTGGGGTGGCAGAGTGGGCTAAAGAACGGTGATGGATGTAACTTTAGAAATGATCACTCATTGGGAACAAACTCTACTTCTGGCATATTTGTTACTCTTTGTACATTGATAGGTATCCCACCCTATCATTACTAGTCCTATGCTATCAAGCCTTTTGAAACTAAGAGCTCAAACCCTTGTACACTGTTTTTCATTACATTTCAATGTATTTGTTTTTTTCAGTTACTTGCCTCTTTCTTTTGAGAATGTCTTCACTGACTAAAATGATGTCTCCTTATTCTTACAGTTTCCAAATCAAACCAATGTATCTTCATTGTGTCATATGATTGTCTGTTTCTTTCTCTTTTGGAAAAGGCTTCTACCAACTAGAACTTTATATAATCATTCAACACTAGTATTTCAGTCAACCTAATTTCCGAGCACTTTCTTACCTGCAGTTGTTTACCTTGATTTGAAATTCTGTTTCCTGAGGCTTTTGAGCACTATCTCATTGAGCTGGCACGCTATATGCCTTTATTAAAATATACAATTCAGCACTAACAAACACATACCCTGAAATTGAGCAATCAGGAAACCCAAAAAAGGATATCACCGACCTAACCATAAAAAATGCAACCATTAGAGAAAATCAACTGAGCATGTAATAATAACTTCAGATTTCCACTTGTATTTGCCTTAGGTATGCTATTTAGTGCCCCAACTCAGTTAGGCTTTGATCCATCCCCTTAATCCCATTTAAATGTGAATTAAAGTTCTAAATAGGATTATTAGGAATCAGGGTGTTCTAGCTGTAAATACAGTTTTCTTTATTATCAACACTTAGGTATACATGTATTACAATTGATTATGCTTATTGCAGTATAATTTTCTTACTATACAGGGTAAAACAATGTTAATTGTTTTCCATTATTCTCTTAACATGGTTAATACATTGTTCCCTAAATGCTTCCCTGCTTCTATATGCACTTCAAATACAATTAAATCATGTGACCACATCTCTTGTAACATAATGTTTCGATATTTTATGATGAAATTAGGACAAAAACTAGATCCTATTAATGTTAATATGTCCTGCTATATCCCAGGTTAAATTATTATTTGGAGCAGTTGCTCCAAAAACGTTCGATCTGGAGCCCAAAGAGTCAGCTGAAAGAGAATATCAAAAATCTTTCAAAACCATGGCACTCTATAAGACCACACTAGCGGCCAGATTCATGAAACGAAAATCGGCTCGCAAAGGGCCAGATTCTGAGAATCTGGCCCTTTGCGAGCGCAATTTTTGCATTTGGGATTCATCATCCCAAATGCAAAAATCACTATTATAGAAATCGCAAATTTGCGAGCAATTGCATTTAAGGAATCTCTATTTGAGATTCCTTAAATGCAATTCATGATACATTTAAAAAATGCGAATTCGCAATTTTGGACCGCTATTTACCGCGAAGTCAAACCTCGGGGTAAATAGCGGAAACTTAAAAAAATGCACTTAAGTACATTTTTCTAAGTTGTATGTTACACACACACACACATGTCCTTGGGACATGTGTGTGCGTAACACCAGCGTCCAATGTCATTTCAGGGGTGCAAAAGGGTGTCCTTTGGACACCCCTGCACCCTTGAAATCGCAATTTCAAAATGCGAATCGCCAATAGCGATTCACACATTGATATGTCTTCCCATTCATTCCTATGGGCCTTTAGGCCCATAGGAATGAATGGGGAGTTATTCCTTATTTGCGATTAGCAATTAGCTAATCGCAAATAAGGAAGCTGTAGGAATCGCAAAATAAATTGCGATTTGTACATGAATCCCGTTTTGCGAGTCTGTAATAGCGATTCCTTAATAATCGCTATTACTGACTCGCAAAACAGGCCTTAGATGAATCTAGCTGTAGGTCCCTTGAAATGAGGTACCCTTGAAAGTTTATATAAGATACTTATTTTGAAATATATGTTTGAAAACACTCTAGTCTGTTCACTTGTTTCCTGGCCAAACAAATCCCACGTAGTTCTTGCAGTGCCCCTTTGATCCGCTGTACGTCCTTTGAGATTTTATGTCAACTTTTAGTTTTTTGTTTTGCAACTTTAAATCAGGTTATTTTATTTATCATTTGAGTGAATTTTAGCACTCTGCAAATGTAGAGTTTCCAGAAGAAGAGTTTTATGACATTTAATGTTAAATGTACACTTGTCACTACATAATCCATAGCCCAGTCTATTGAACACATTCGTTCCTTATTTATCTTTGATGCTGGGCTGCTTTGATGTTAGAATTATTAGCAGGCATGTTCCAGTATTTTGTAAACTTTTTGTGATTTATTAGAATATTTGCCAAGCATATTGTGCACACCGAGCATGGATAATAGTTTTTATAATGTTTGCATTGGCCAGACCCATCATTTACTAGTAACCCCGTCTCTTGAAGCCTGAATTTACCTTGATGGCTTCCCTTCAAAGCGATATCTCTTGTGCTCCCAGTCATCCAAGTCAGGTGCCTGAACTTTCCCAAGGGCAGTTGTCGGAAGGACACCTGTATATATTGGTAAAAAATGATTACGTTAAAATCCTAAACATCTCATGACTGAGGGTGATAGTCTAAATACCATTTTTAAATTCAAACAAATCCTCAAGAATAGCCTCTCTGAAAAAACAGAGATTGATGTTAAGCCTTAGAGCAAGGCATTGACACTGTTACTTAGTGTGTGTCTAGGCCTTGGCAGCACAGTTGCTGTTCTGAGATAATTTGTGCTTGAAAATAGTTGTCCTTTTTCTTCCCTTTGGAGGCATGATGGCTAATAATATTTAGCACAACTGTATGGCCAGAAATCTCGAGGTCTACCACTTAATGCATCTCAGCAGGACAGAGCTAGTGAAGAGTGCACATCAATACACATTGTGGTTGCAGGACACCACAATCAGCAAGATTGGGAAGACAATTATTCTTTTTCTATGCAACAGTTTTCTATATGTAATATGAATAATAACAGCAGTGTAATATTGCTAAGGACAATGGCAATAAAACGATGGTAATGATGAAATATTAATACACATAATTAAATAGTACAAATCAATAACAATATCATAAACTGAATTGCAACTTGATGCAGAAATGTGTTAACATTATAAACACAACATAGCTTTATTTACTTACGCTATCCCACTTCTTTACTTACGCTATCCCACTTTTTTACTTACACTATCCCACTTCTTTACTTACAATATCCCACTGCTTTACTTACGCTATCCCACTTCTTTACTTACGCTATCCCACTTCTTTACTTACGCTATCCCACTTCTTTACTTACGCTATCCCACTTCTTTACTTACCCTATCCCACTTCTTTACTTACGCTATCCCACCTTTTTACTTACGCTATCCCACTTTTTTACTTACGCTATCCCACTTCTTTACTTACGCTATCCCACTTTTTTTTACTTACGCTTTCCCACTTCTTTACTTACGCTATCCCACTTCTTTACTTACGCTATCCCACTTCTTTACTTACGCTATCCCACTTTTTTACTTACGCTATCCCGCTTCTTTACTTACGCTTTCCCGCTTCTTTACTTACGATATCCCACTTCTTTACTTACGCTATCCCACTTCTTTACTTACGCTATCCCACTTCTTTACTTACGCTATCCCACTTCTTTACTTACGCTATCCCACTTCTTAACTTACGCTATCCCACTTCGAACTCTCTATCTCCCCCACTATGTGGGATGAAATGTGATTTACAGAAACCTGCCAGGGAACTTGACTGAAAGACTCTAAAAACTCCAAAACCAAGCCTCCGAGATGTCCTACATTTATAGAGATGTGCCCTTTCTTACCCAGCCCTGAAAGTGATCCAGTGGCTCCCAGCCAAAACCAAGATCAAGTTTTAAGTACAATGCATCTTCCATAGAGCCAACTGATAAAAAAGGAACAGATAATTCGCAAAAATTGGTCACAGGGAGAATATAGTCCTCATCTTCAAATCGGATTCCTCTGCACCTCTTCAGTCGTCAGAAGCACACAGTGATTTCTTTGTGTGATGGGTCCGCAACTTTGGAGTGCGCTAGCCGGCAAACTCACAGCCTTCGCAAAACCAAACTTTTTAAGACTACCTTTTGCCTAATCCTGTCAACTGTAGCTTTAAAAAAAATCGAAAATGATACCATCCTACCCAAGTGGACTCCAGCAGTTAAATTATTTTCTGCGCAACATTTTTCAAATTTGTTTATTAGTTCCATGTTTCTAAACTTTCGTTATTTTTTTATGACGATCAGTAGTATATTAAGTACCAAAATAATACAATTAAGTGCTGACCTACGCTGCCTCTGGTTGTAAAAGCCCTCTGCTAGCATAAGAACACCAGACCACGCTGGCAGCAGTGCATCTTTGCTAATTTCACAATAAACAGGTAAGTATATATTGTGGGTCCTTTGTACTTGATAACTCTCATTCGGACCTCGGTTTATGTTCTGAAAGGGGATGATGGAGGGACTACTCATTTTCATCTTCTTGATCACTCAACAGGGATGTTCATTGGTGATGAGACCACCAGGGCTGGCACCTGTGGGTGCTTCTTAAGTAAGTGGTAGGGGTATGACAGTCTCTCCAACTTGAGAAGATGGGCAGCCTTTGAAGTTAGCTTTGGCTTAGTTCTCTATAGTTCCCCACTAAGTAGCTCTACTCTTATGAGTAAAAGTAACTCCATAACTGCTTATCTTATTGCATGCCTCATTCCTGCGCTCAGGAGCAGGGTGGAGGAGCGTCACCCCACTCGTCAGAGTCAGTCGCAGAAAAAGAAAATGACATTAAAACAATATTATAATTTAATTTTTCTGTGAGGGGCTCTGGCTGATGGTGCGTGCGGGCCGGGCCAAACAGGCAGGAGTGGTAGTCACTTAGAAGTGTGCATGTAAGTTTGACCGGCCATCTTAGGCCGGCTAACAGACATGCACACTTCTATTTCTGCACCTCAGCTGTGTTTACAGCTGGGTTGGAGAAAAGCCACAGGCTCCCAGGCAGTGTATGAGCGCCTCATATAACGATAAAGATAAGGATTGTTCTTCTAGTTAGGTTCAGGCAGGCGCAACATTTTGGTGCAAACCCATGTCTACATCTCTTTGTAAATGTGGGTTTGCATCAAAATCCATGGGTGGATGCATTAAAACCCCCATGCACCAGCCATGGAATGCCATACCTGATGCAACGTATTGCGCAGCAGCGCAATGTGTTGTGTTGTATTACTTTTTATTACAATACCACACATACGAACATGTGCATGCTTTGTAAATACCCAAAAAGGATTTTGAGTTGTGGCTGCATCAAAAAGTGAGGCAAGCCAACGCAACATCTTTGTAAATCTGGGTCTAAATATTCACGTGCTCTGCATACTTTTGTTGTCTAGTAGTTGGTAACAAAAATGCGACTTACTATTAAAATATTTTTAGTGTTAGTTTCAAACACTGAACTTTTTCTGTAATGAGCCTGTCTCATTTCGACTAGTGGTCCACGGTTCCCAACAAACTGTGTCATCTTTCATCTTTAAATTGTTTTGTTGTGCCTTATGTTACCTGGGATCACGTGCTGGAAGATAACTGGATAATAACACCCCCTCGCCCCCCCCCCCCCCCCCGGATGTAGGCAGGGTCGTATATGAAGCTTTAATGTCTTCAATCTATATAACTATAGCAACTGGTCAGTAACTGTAGTCTTTTGCCATATCAATCGCTATAGCTTTCTTTGCTTTGGACAGGGAAGCAATTAATATTTATTCAGGTGGCGGGTTTGAGGAGGGAGCATTGATTAGAAGTTCATCACTGTTGCTTGCTCCACCTATTAATGCAATCTTGTACAAATGTGCCACTAAAATTGTGATTTGCAAACCTATGCAGTAGTTGTCTTGCAGATATCATGTCATGGAAATATGTTGTAGACTTTACAGCCTTTGATTGCTTGTTCACGATCTGCAATTAGTTGTGTAAATGTCCTTATGTTTTTGGTGCAGTAATCAGTGCTAATTGATTCAGTTTCTTCCTATTTTGCCTCGAGATGCCTAATTGGATACCTTGGTAGCCAACTGTCTGTTCCTCTAGGGTTTCCTTTGGCCCGCTGCCTGTTTCTCCTCTATGGCTACCTTTTGTGAGGCATTGAGGACTATTTTGTATGGATGGTGACTATCAGACAGGCCAGAGCAGTGACTATTTTTAGAGCTGGCCTAAAGACAACATACACTGGTCTGTTTGTGTGTGATTTAAGGGCCATGGGCCAGCTCCCTTCATCCGCTGGCGTGCAGTGTTATGTTATGTTAATAACATTTATTAGGCGCAACAGCTGCCCCAGCGAAGGGGCGTCCTGGCGCCTGATCATATGCAACAACACAACAGATCAGAGCTGACGAAGGGGGATATTAGCCTACAGAAATGAACAAGTGGGTTTTGATGGCCCTTCTAAAAAGGGTCAAGCTGTTGAGGGCCCGAATGTGAACAGGAAGGGAATTCCATAAATCTGCCGCCAGCACGCGGAAGGAACGTCCTCCCATCCTGCTAAGCCTGAACCTAGGCTTGTTCGCCAGATACTGGGCTTCGGATCTGAGGGATCGCGTGGGGACATAAGAAGAAATGAGGCCTGTCAAGGCCGGAGGAGAAGAAAGCTTTAAGATCTTAAATGCCAGACAGAGAACCTTGAATTTGATTCTCTGTCTGACCGGAAGCCAGTGCAGAGAGGCCAATACAGGAGAGACAGAACATCGTCTCGGGAGACCTACAATGGCTCGTGCAGCAGCATTCTGCACCCTCTGGAGCCTAGTCGCCTCAGCCTGATTGACTCCGAGGAGCAAGGCACTCCCGTAGTCTATCCGTGAGAGGATAGAGGCCTGAACGACCAGTTGACGTGTGGGAGGGTCGAAAAATTTGAGAACTGGTCTAAGTCCTCGCAGAATGCCATAGCAGGTGGCTGCTGTCTTCTTTGTATGGCTGGCAAAAGAAAGGTTAGAATCCAGCCATACCCCCAGATTTTTGACTTCGTCCACGGGAATAGGCATCGCCCCCAGTTCGAGAGGCCACCACTGGTCTCCCCAGAGTTCCGCCTGCTTCCCCACAATCAGGACCTCGGTCTTTTTAGCATTAAGCTGTAAGCAGTTGTTGCGCATCCAGCTAGCCACAGCTATCAGTCCTGCCCGGAATCTGGGCGCAGTCACCTCAGGGTCCCCACTGAGTGTCACCGCCAGCTGCGTGTCGTCGGCATACGATGTCATCGTAAGGCCATATTGCCTGACGACAGTAGCCAGCGGTTTCACATATAAGTTGAATAATGTGGGGCTGAGGGCAGAGCCCTGCGGGACTCCCAGTTCCAGAGAATGGTACGAGGACTGGCCAGGTGGAATGGCTACTTTAAAAGACCGGTCCGAGAGGAATGAGCGGAACCACTTCAGGGCCTTCCCGACAATCCCCACTTCCTCCAGACGCCGCAATAAAATGTCATGAGACACCGTGTCGAACGCGGCGCTCAGATCTAACAATAGGAGCGTCGCGGTCTGCCCCGCGTCTAGCACTGATCGCAAGTGCGCAATTGCATTTTGCCTGATCGCTTGTGCAAAGCCGCCTGAAAAGGGGTGGATTACAGTGCAGGGCTACTGAGCCAGTTCTTTATTCTTACATATTTTTCAAACCTATGCAAAAAGAAATTGGTAAAAATGTAAGTAAATAAACACTTGCCAAGCCCAGCCTATTGGCTATGCCAATGCTTGTTGGTGTATGTACTGTAGAGCTCCTTCACTGGGAGTATCTGTGGCTGAGGCTCAGACAGTGGATCATCACTGCAGCCTCCTCCTCTCCAGAGTACTTGGCTTTGGTAATTTCCTTTATGTCACCCAGGTATATATCCATATGACAGCCTATATTTCTGCTTCTGTCCTCCAGTCTTTACCGTGGTGAGTTCCTGGCTTTGTACTTGTCCAAAAATATGCACCAGTTTAAACTGGATGCTGATCTATTCGTGTGAATGAGCTTTCTCGAGCTCTTGAACAGAGAGGGTTCCATTCTCCACAAACAAACTAATTGTTGAAACCCAAAGGTATCATTAATAATAAACACTCTAAAACACTGCTCTCGAATCACCCAGTTCAATAAGTAAACAGCTTATTAATTCCAAGTTGTATCTTTGCATGCTGGCATTTGTTGTCCTGTTTAACCCGTTATATAATCCATAAATACAAGTCCTGTAATTTAAAGAAAATTCCTGGACTGGATGAGCTACTTACCAATGGAACTGGGAAACAGGAGAGCTCTTTCTCATGTGTTTAAATTACTGAATACATAAATAAATAAATAAATAAATAAATAAATAAATAAATAAATATGTCTTCGCTTGTTGGGTATTTCTGCAGATTATTTGAATCGCAAAATCGATGCCCACATTTGCCTATACTCACAGTAAACAACGTAGTGCACTTTTCGAACAGAGCACTAGGTGGCAGTAGTACGCAAGCAATTTCACTGTAACGATTCGTGCTTTAAAGGGTAAATAAAGGGCCATATTATCAAGACAGGCGATACATTATCGCCGCTTTTATCGGCAGGAAACTGCCGCTAAAGCGGTGATAATGGGCTTGATGATATGACCTTGTAAATTCCCATGGAAGCCCAGGTTAACACCAGAACCTGGGCTTCTATGGGAATTCACAAGGGCATGTTATCAAGCCCATTATAGCCGCTTTAGCGGCAGTTTCCTGCCGATAAAAGCTGCGATAATATATCGCCCTGTCTTGATAATATGGCCCCAATTTCTTACTCATTCAAAGGTATCGGACAGACAGCGGCACACATCTGCCTAAAAATTTACTAGATTAGATATGTGAATCAGGCATACAGGCATACACGACGAGCTGAAGGTGCAATGCCTGCAACGTTTCCGGACAGTTTGATTTTGAGACACGGACCGGGAAACTTGTTAATTATTTTTGTTCCTCTTTAAAAAAAAAAAAATCCTTACCTTGCATTTTAACAATCAGTTCGCACCTGCTCCTGTTTGTCAACCATGTTTTTTCAGCAAAGTGAGTAATATCGGCGCACATGTGTTGGTGTCATGCACTGTTGAACAGTGAGAGGTCGGCATGCAGCGGAAACATAAATAATTAGTTATTGGACAGATTTTGGTACTCAGCGTGAACTCTTCGGGGAGCATGGTGAAAGATGTGATATGAATTCCATTACCTCCTCAGCCCTCTGGCCATGATGAATCACTGATTGAGGCCTGTTAGACCTGTCATACTTAGGGTGGTCTCCCCCAACCTTAAGCCTGTTTACCTCTACTTTTTGCTGTATCTTTATGTTGGCGTTAGGAGTCTGAGCACTTTACCACTGCTACCCAGGGCTGAAGTGCATATGCTTCTCCCTAAACATGGTGACATTGATGAATACCGGATTGACATATTTAGTTTACTTATAAGTCCCTTGTAAAGTTGTATACCATATACATAGGGCCTGTAATCTAAAAGCTAGAATGGTGCTTACAGCACTGGTTGTGCCACCCACACAAGTAGCTTTTCAAGCCTGCCTCAGGTCTGCCATTGCAAGGCCTGTGTGTGCAGTTTGCTGCCACTTTGACTTGATATTTAAAATCATTTGCCAAGCCTTAAACTTCCCATTCATTACACATAAGTCACCCATGAGGTAGGCCGTAGGCAGCCCTAAGGGCAGGGTGAAGTAGTTAAAAGGTAGGACATGTACTTTTAAGTTTTACATGTCCTGGTAATGAAAAACAGCTAAATTCAGTTTTCACTACTGGGAAGCCTACTCCTCTCATTGGTTAACACTGGGAATTCCTTAAAGTACTATTAAGATGTAATTCCTGATATGAAAGGAGTAGCTGCATCATGTTTCATATCTTTGGGATGATAATGATAAATCCTCTTTACTGGTAAAGTTGGATTTAACATTTCTGTTTTAGAAATGCCACGTTTAGAAAGTGGACATTTCTCTGCTCTTACTGCTCTGTGTGCCTTGCATCCTTTCTCCAGTACAAGTCTGGGATGGGTGATACCTACACTTTCTGCATTACCTCTAGACAGTCACAAACACCGGAAGGGTGTGTGTGACAGAGAACTCATCTGCATTCATTTACATTCGGATAGCTCTTCCTGGGGAATTGACACATCTGAATAGACAATGTCTTATTCTCACACAAGGGGCTGATTACCCCTCACAGATAGCCTGGCAGACAGAGCTGAGATGAAAGGAGACCTACACGCTTCAAGGGCCTGCTTTGAAGTCAGCCCCCACTTCAAAGGCACATTTGGGTATAAGTACTGGGGCTCCGACTCTACCAAAACAGTGCATTACTGGACTTGTGAAGAACTCTGCCAAGAGTAAAGACTGCTGTGCTACAAGGATTGCCACTCTTCTTGACTGACTGTTCTGAAGCAACTGCTTCTCTGCTTTGCTGCGCTGCCTTGCTGCCTGCTGATCTGTGCTTGGCTGATGACAAGGACTGGTCCCATCTCACTTGAACCCAGAATTAATCCAAGGGCTTGCTGGATTGCCCCCTGTTCTCAAGCCTCAGGGCTTTCAAATACTTCCTGCAACACTGCTGCGGCTGGACTTTGCCATCTGTGAGTCCTCTCTTGCCTGAGGTGCCAATCAAGTCCTGGGCCTCAGAAGTATGTTCTAGAGCTGTTTTGCTTCAAAATCCATGCAGTGACGACTTTGCGCCGATCGGAACCGATGCAGTGTCCTTCGATGCAGATGTTGTGCCAATCCGAGAACATCCCTGCGTGGCTCGACGACGATGCAGGACCTGACTGCGAGGTTCGATGATGACGCAGTGCCTGCATCGTAAAGGGTTCGATGACGATGCAGGACCTGACTCCAAGGCACGACATCAACACATTGACCCGGCCAAGTAAAACGAGACTGACATATTGAGACTTCAGCGCCAACGCTTGCTCCATCCAAGGTACTTTTTCAGCAGGCCTTGCATCGGTCCGGTAGCTGGCATGCACTACATCAAGGTCGCCTGAACTGTGGATTTCCCCTGGTCCAGTGCAACCTCAAGTAACCCCTTAGCACTATTGGCTTCTAAGCACTACTTTTCGATTTATTCTTTAAAAATGTATAACTCTGGTTATACTTATTGGATTTTTTTTGTGTTGGTCTTGTATTATTCATACATGTACCTTCTATCTTTCTAAACCTGTGTGGAGTATTTTTGTGGTGTTTTCATTGTGTTACTGTGTGTGTATTTTGCACAAATACTTTACATATTGCTCTTTAGATAAGCCTGACTGCTCTGTGCCAAGCTAACAGAATGTGATCACATTTTTGTTGTTTATCTAGCTTAACCTGACTAGGGTTGTGGTGCCTATTTGGATAGGGTCCATACCTCTGCCAACTAGAGACCCAATTTCTAACAAGGCCCCTATGCCTCCCTTCACAAATTTTTCCAAAGTATAAAAGCCCCCCCCCTTGCTTTTGGTTCCTTTTTTTGTGTCATGACTCTTGGGCAGGCGCGGTGAGCTTGTGCCAGAGCATTCTCTGCCCCTTTACTGCCACGTGGTGCAAGCGGGATGGGGGTTGCCTGGCCCTGTCAAGCAGCCTCATGGTGTACAGCGGCCTCTGAGTTCTACAGTCCATCAGGTGCAGCGGGAGGCCAGCATACGTGTGAGTACAGGGCCGGCTGGGGCAGTTTGGTTCCTCCTAAATGGGAGCAGACTTGTGTGGCTCACCTGCCTGCAGTTCAGCAGGCTGGAGTGTGCACATCTCCCCTTTTCACCCTTCTCAGCTGGATACAGGAGTGCAATGCCTCCCTCTAGCCTGCAGAAGGGACGTGCCTGGTTGCTGGGGAGATGAGTGACTCCTCAGCAACCAGCAACGGTGCTTCCTGTAAAGCTCTGAAAGCCTGCTGTGCATGAATTGCATTTCTAGATTGTAGGGTTGTTCCCTTTTGGTATCTGTTTTTTCAGATCTCTTTTGACTGGCTGTGAGTTTTTTGTATTAAAATTACAGGTTCAGCTTTCTTGGAGGGAAATTCTGTCCAACAGAATCACTTTTTGAGCTATTTATACAGGTCTTTTTTATGGGTAAGATCCCTGTGTGTGTTACTGTGGAGAAAAGAGCTGCTAAACAATGGAGGTCATAGTCTCCTTCTTCTTCTGAGGAGGGAGATAATAGGCAAGATATGCTGGTGAGGGGTTCAGGTGGTAACTCTGCTGCGGCTCCTGTTTCGCTGTTGGCAATGGAGGTCCAGGCTATGATTAATGCGGCGGCCCCTAAGGCTTTAGCTCCCAAACATGAGGCTAAGCGTACCTTGCCCTGTTGGAGGATGGCCCAGATTTGACTTCTTCTACAGACTAAAGACCTGAAAGGTGTTGAGACTGGAGGAAAAGGTATATCCAGAGAGGAACTAGCTGATATTTTGTCACATATCAGAGACAATCTAGGCATGGCGCTGCCTCCGGCGGAAGGGGCTGCTGAGGTTCTCTTCCCCAATTTGCTAAGCCTGCAGCCCTGAATTTACCCATACTCCCCAAGATTAAGGAGTCCATCTCCCGATAATGGGAAGAGGTTGAACATAGTCAAATTCCACATTTTCTCCAGAAATATTATGTCTTGGAGGATGGGTGTTGTCCCATGCTGTTAACGTGGACTCCATTCTGGCCCACTCATTGGCAGATCCTTGTCGAACCCGGATGACTGTTTTCCCTCAGATCATGTTGTTCACAAGGGGAATGTAGATCTTTATTAGTCTTCCACTGCCTCTAATCTGGTTATCAGGGCAGCGTCTTCTGGGGCTTTGAGTGCACAGTCCTTGGTGTAGGATTTTAAGGTTCTGGCAGAAGCCATGCAGGAAGTTTGTCATGTGGCTGATGTCCTCATGCATATGGAACAACAGGCAAAGTTCCAAGCAGATGTGTCAGAAAACGGGATCAATGCTACTTCTGTGGCATCTTTGCCTACTATCACGGCCAGACGGAACCTCTCGTTGTAGGATTGGAAGGCTGATCGTGCTGAGAGGTCTTCTTTTCTGTGACTGCCTTTTGAGGGTGGCAGCTTGTTTGGCGAGCGTTTGGAACGTCTTATTGGGAAATCCTTTAAAGACAAGAAACATACATGGTCAAATAGGGCATCTTCTGGTAAATCAGCTAAGCATTGGGATTGGATGGATTTCAGGGAAACCCGCTCCTATTCATCCTAGAGTAAGAGATTTCACCCTAGGAGAGGAAAGCAGCAGGATGTTTCTGTTAAAAATGGGCTTTCGAGTCAGCAGTCCTGACTATGGCAGTTCGTCAGATCCACAGCCTGTGGGTGGAAGAGTTTTCGGTCTACCAACTGGAAAGAACTGGAGACGATTCTTCTAGCCCTCCTTCATTTTTCTCACCTGCTGGTGAGTAAGCTATGGGGTCGCCCCCGGGTGGATCTTTTTGCGAGACTTAGGAATGCCCTTCTTCCTTGTTTTTTTCCGGAGCATGGAAGGAGTTGTTCTTAAGGAGTGGATGCCCTGAAGTGTCCTTGGAGAGGGCTCAGGACCAGGGATGTTTTAAGGATTTTGGGGGGCATGGGCCAAATGTATTTTGGGGTCCCTGTTCAGACCAGGTATGATTTTCTGATCCAGTCTCAGCTCTTTCATGCCTTCTTTGGTCAAATTCTAAATGTGTGTACATCTGATCTTAAGGGATAGTGATGTATGTTTTCAGTATGTAACACAACAGCAGCTCCCTAATATTACTGCAAATAATCTCTGTCACACCCTCCCATTTCTCATGTGTGAGGTCCTGTATTGATCTCAAATAAACTTTTTATATGAATGTTACATGAAATTTAAACACATGTTTTCAGCAAAATGTAATAGACTCTTACACATTAAAAATGAATTATAGCAAGCCACTATTTACAACAATCTGTTTAAAAATTATTCAAGGTCATGAAGGCAAGATTCTCTGCAGAACAGAGCTGGATCTTTCAGGAGACCCCCTGAAAGGCTGGGGCCCTGTGTCAGAGCCCACTTTGCCCATGTCTTAAAACGTCTCTGCTCAGGACATTCTGGTGGCTCCGGAATGGCCCACTGTATCAGGTTTCCTTTTCTGATGGCGAGAAGGTGGGTCGGGATTGGCAACTTCCCCTGGTCTTTTCCCACCAGATGTTTGGGTTCTCCAGGTCAAGGTTTAGGCGTAAATCTAGCTGATGGCTTGGAGATTGATGTTGTAGGGTCTTTCTGCCTCTGTCTCCTCTTATGTGCAGGCTTCCAGGAGGTTATGCACCAGGTCTTTGTATGCCCAGCTTTGGAAGACTTTTCAACATTGGAATGATTGAAAGCACTTTCTTCCTCTTTCTGTTTATCTCCTTCAGGTCTTTGAACTTCTTCAGGATGGGTTTCAGCTGGGCTTTAGTCCTCCAACTCTTAAGGTTCAATGTGCAGCTGTTTAGGCTTTTTGGTCCCCCTAGGGTGGTCTGGTGACCGATCAGGGGCTGGTATCCAGGATTTTTAAGGGGTTTTTAAATCTCCGTTCTGTTCCGCAGGTTGTGTGTCCCACCTGGGATTTGTAGTTGAGCCTTTGTCTTCTGTGGTGCTCCGACTTCTGACTCTGAAAGTGTTCTTCTTGGTGACTGTTACTTCTACTTGCCGCCATGGGTAGTTGGGTTTTCTGTTTTTTCTACCTCTTTTTTTGTGTCTTTGGTGACACACTGTCCTTCGGTTGGCTCCTGGGTTTGTCCCAAAGTTGAAGTTTATGTTTCATCTACAACAGGAACTGATTCTTCCTAGGTTTTTTCCAGATCCTCAGTCTCCAATGGAGGTATCACTTTATTCTCTTGATGTTCGGAGAGCTGATTAGATCTACCTGGACCGGGCGAAGGAGTTTCGGTTTTCCCCAGCTTTGTTTGTGAAATATGGTCCCGCCGGTAAGGGGGGTAAGCCTTCTACTCAGACCTTAAGTAGGTGGATCAGATCTGTGATTCTTCTGGCATACAAGCAGTTTGGTTTGTCATCTCCTCTGAGGATCTAGGGGAGGCCTATGAGGGCCATATCCGCTTTGGTTGCTGAGGTGCAAGGGGCATCTTTGCAAGAAGATTGTTGGGCTGCTACTTGGGTGTTTCCTTCTACTTTTGTTAACCATTTTTGGGTTGTCCAGGGTCCAGAGGTTCTGGATCTATTTGGTTACAAGGTGTTGGCATCTGTGTTGTACCAGTTATTTTTGGTGTATGCATTTACTGTACAGTTGTCCTGGTCCGTTTTTGTGGCTTGGGCACATCTCAATCAGTGTTCATCATGCCGAGAGGGACGAGGAGGTAATGCTGCGATTTATTACTGGTAATATAATTACTCTGAGTGCTCTCTCTGAGATGAATCAGCCTCTCCCAACTGCCCTCTCAACCAGTCCAACTGTGTGATATCATGGGCTTGGCATGTAACAGGAAGTAGGGAGGGGGAAGGGGGCTTTTATCCTTGGAGGAAGCTGTGAAGGGAGGAACAGAAGCCTAAATCAGTGATTTATCACAGCGAGAGAAGGACTTCGAGTAATGCAATTACAGTTATGTAATCACAGCCTTTTCAATCTGTGCATGTGATAATTTAGGAGGTAGAGGTGAGGTCTGGTGCCAACCTGCTGCATTTTAAACTGAGTTTTAATCTTTTCTTTGGCAACATTGGGAGCTTCTGAGAAAATCACTTAATTCCATGTGCCTAAAATTGTAAATGTGTGAAATTTAATGCAGTTTCAAATGTGTGATATGTATTTTAAATGTCTAAATCCTTGTAAATCTACAACTGTTGTGAACAATCTTGCATCGTGTCTTCTAAATCCCAATTACTCTATAGCATCCCTTGGCTGTCCAGCGAGGTTTGAGCTACATGAATATACATACAAGCACTAATTGTACTTTATGGACTTATGCTAGAAAGTGCATTGAGGCACACATCACTCCTTTTTTACACATGCCGAATACATATGTAAACTAAAATATAAAAAAAAAATGCAATACTTTTTACTTGACACCATAAAAACTGCTACAGGGAAACCCATTCTGCTGCTGCCTGCAGCAAAGGAACGAATTCAGAAAAAAACAAATAACAGAGCTCTCAATAACTATACTACCAGCCCCCTCCACATGAAGCAGTGTGAATGGTCACAGAATACGTTACCCTCATAGCAGTAGATGGTACATTCCAGATGCCCAGCAGAATGCGGATGGTCATTCCGGTCTCCGATAGTAATCATCAAGGTGTTGGTGGAGCTCATAGGAGGATCCCCACTGTCGGTAATAACGATGGGAAGGTAAAAGGCTTTATACTCCTCCCTATCGAAGGTCCGTAAAGCCATCAGCACAGCACTTCCATTGCCATAGTCCCTCAGGCTGAAATAGCTGCTGTTTCCCAAGCCACTCAGTAAGAAAGAAAATGGGGCTCCATTGGCTGCACTGTCTTTATCAGTGGCATGCATCAAAGCAGATGTTTCATTCATGTGCACGACATGTGGCGATGCAGTATTCTCCCAGACCACTGGTCTGTACTGGGCCTCGAATACTGGTCCATTATCATTAATATCCTGCAGGGTCACAAAAATGGTGGCGCTTCCCGTCAGTGCTGGTTGACCCTTGTCAGTTGCTAGAACGACAAGGCGGTGTTGGGCCACATCCTCACGATCCAGGGATTTTACAACTACAACAAAGCCTTCACTATCTATGGCGAACTGTCCTGCAGGGTCTGTCTCATTAAGTATATGGTAGGAGAACATACCATTGAGTCCAGAGTCCAGGTCCACAGCAGAAAGGTGAACGACTGTGGTCCCAAGCGCCACATCTTCAGGCAGAGAAGCCACTTCATAAAACGGAGGGGCAAACACTGGTGCATGATCATTGGCATCTTCCACATTAATCGCACAATAAGCCAAGTTGAAAAAATCCAAGTCTTCCACTTTGACTGTTAAATTAAATGCTCTTTCATAAGGCTTTTCATAATCTACTCTTTTCCTTAACCGGACAATGCCCCGCTTGTGGAGCTTATCTGTTTCCATGAAGAACCTGCGATCCTCATCACCGCTCACAATGCTAAAAGTCATCATGGCATTTTCGCCTTCATCGCGATCACTGGCAGACAGCACAGTAACCTCACTGTTGATTCCAGCGCTTTCTGGAATAAATGCAGTATAATATTTTTGGGTGAAGGTAGGGGCATGGTCATTGACATCTGATACCAAGATGGTGGCCGTCCCAGTTCCGGTAAGGCCCCCTCCATCACTGGCTTCTACCACCACCAGGTACTTATCATGCTTCTCTCGATCCAAAGACCCCAGCACTGTGAAGATGGCACCAGTAGTTGGGTTTATTGAAAACAGGTTTAGGTTAATCTCGTTGCGGACATTTTGAATTATTCTATAGGTTAGAACGGCGTTCTTTCCAGTTTTTGGGTCATCAAGGTCAGCAGCTGTCATTTCCATGACAGTGGTGTCAGCTGGGGAATTTTCTGGGACAGATCCCATGAAGCAACCATCAGAAATACAAAGGAAAATGGGTGGGTTATCGTTCACGTCTCTCACTTCAATAATGACATCTGAGAAACCAGTTAAACCCTCGCCATCCTCATCAGTGGCTAGAACAAGGAAGCGCCATATTGCTCGCTTTTCACGATCCAGCTTCTTTTGGACATATATGTTCCCAGTGAACTCGTCGATGATGAACTCGCTGTTGGCTCCTTGACCATGGAGGGAGTATCGCAGAGCATTCTGGTCAGCTTCTCGATCAGGGTCAGTGGCTGAAACCTGCAATAGACAAAATGTAAAATAGCATTAGAAAAGCTTGCTTGTATGAGAGACAGGTAACCAGTAAGATTGATTTACAGTTGTTTACTGGAGTGCTTGTGCATTAATCAGTGCAGGGGTGCATCAATTAGTGTAGGGCCTGGGAGCATTATTCTGTATGGGAGGGGTGTAATCTGCCTACATTTGTTGCATCTTTATAATAAACCATTAAACACTGCAACACAAATTGAAACTCACTATTAAGAGGACAGGAGAACACCCATAAAATCAATGCTCAAGTTGTTCATAGAGAAAAATATTTTTGATTCTTAGCCAGAGATTGTCTACCTGTGATAGTGAATTTATGTCTTTTCCAGGACTACCGATTCGGTGAATACAGAGCCCATTGAGTTTCTTGCTTTTTTAATCTAGGTCCTTGAGGTTTCAGTCACTAACTTTGAAATCCAAGACCTGATGAATCTTGCTGTTTTTGAGAAGAGATTCCTCTCTATACCCTTTCTCTTTTCTTTCCTCAGTGCAGAGTAGCATCATATGCCTTCCCCCACCGTCATACCAAGCGTCTTTCCTCCTCCTCGAAAATGCCTCCTAATGTTTCACCCCCACATTTCTCACGCTGCTCTTCTTTCCTTCCAGACTCTTTTGCCCTCTTGTGTGCTCCTTACCTCTAAGACCCCTTCTGTTATTTGTGGGATTGGCTGTTTTCACTGCTTACTCCATTCCTTATCCACACTTGGAGTGTAAGACTAGCTTCCTCCAGAAATTGTAAAATAACCGTGGATTGTTTCTACTCCTATGGGTTTGTATCATGTTTATTACCCCTTGCAATGACGTGTATATTTGGTAACTGAATGCCAACTCATCACCTGGGATAATCTCATGCAGTTGGGAACTCAATGAGCCTAAACTCAAGGGAAAAGCAATCCCCCCTATTATAGGTCCAGGATGGGTCTCATTGTCTCATCTACCTTTGGAACTGGGAAGTAGGTTGAGTACACTCCCCTGTTCCTTTCTTTGTAAGGTACTGGTTCGATAGCCTGTTTTTGCAGGAGTTCTTTTGCTTCCTCTAGAAGTAGTTCTAGCTCTTTCCTTGCTAGTGCCCTTCTTTTCGTTTTTTTTGTTTGGTGGTCTCCTTTCCAACTCTATGCAGTACCCGAACTGTATGATGTTGAGTACCCACTTCTCTGTGGTTATTTTCTTCCACTCCTGAAAGAAACGGTTTATTCTTCCTCCCACCGGTGTTACATGTTCGCAGATGTTTAGCTCGTGTACCCCCTTGTAGTTGTATCCGTGCTCCACCCTGGGAGTTTTTGCATGGGTGGGCACTTGTTGCGTGACAAAGTCACTTAGAGGCGGGTTGTTGACCCCCTCTTCTATTTTGTCCACGTCCATTCCCTCTCCCGTGAAAAGGACTGGCCTCTTTGTTGGTACTGCCAGGGTTGTTTTTGTTGCCCTTGCTGTGTCTGGGTGTCGGACTAGTGGGACTGCTGGAACGCCTGGTGCGATGTTCCTGGCTGGTTTCCTCCCCTCCCGTTAGGTCTTCGTGACGGGCTGCCCCTCTTTGTCCCTCTGAATTGCAAGGCCCCCATGGATCTTGCAGTCTCGTTATCTTTCTTCAGTTGGGTGAGCTTCTCATCCACTGGAGCACCAAACAGTGTCTCTCCGTTGAACGGGGTGTTCAGGATGCTGTGTTGCACTTCCGGCTTGAAGCCCGAAATCCTGAGCCAGGCTTGCCTTCTTTCCGTGATGCCCATCATCATGAGTCTGCTGGACGTGTCCGCCCCGTCCAAGGCAGTTTTGAGGCAAGAATTTGCCACATTTTTCCCCTCTTCCACAAGATGCGCAGCCCTTTGCTGGTGTTCTTCAGGGAGGTGTTTGAGTAACTGGCCCAGTTCGTCTAAGATCTGGTACTGGTGCCTGTTGAGCAATGTGTTGGAATTTGCCATGCGCCGGTGCATTGCGGCATTCCGTTCGATCTTTCTCCCCGTCAGGTCCATCCTTCTGCTTTCCTTGTCTGGGGGTGGCCCTGACGTTGTTGGCACGTTAGCCCTCTTTCTTGCCATAGCTGTAATGATGGAGTCCGCCATGACTGATCCCTGAATGTAGGGCGGGTCCTTGGAGGAATGTTTGTACTTCTTCTCCGTCCTGGGTGTGATGGTTTTGCAAGTTGCAGGCTCCTTGAAAGCCTCTCTCCCCTGTGCCTTGACGCTGTCAAGCATCGGCAGGTACTGGCTCCTAGTTTGTGTTGGGAGCAGTGTTTCTAGGAGGAAATCTGCCTTTTGCTTTTCCTCGTTGAGTTTTACCCCGAAAGGTGTTGCTGCGTTTCTGATGACTGTGTTGTAAACCCCAATGTCATCAGGCGGCGAGGGTCTTGAAGGATACGTGTCCACGTTATCCTCCGGACTCTCGGTGTCGAGGTCTAGCCACTCTATGTCTTGTGTCTCCGAGGATGCAGAGCCCAGGATTGTCCTCTGGTCGTCATCCCCCCCTCCTCGTAGTAGGGCTTCCCGACTGTCCTTCGACGTCGTAGTCCTCTTCCTCGGTTATCTCGACAACCAGTGTTTTGTCAGGATTAAAAAGTCCTTCATCCTTGCGTCGAATTCTTTTTTGCGCTCCAGGATATTCTCCATTTCGGCCTCGAGCCGTCTCTTTTTCTTTTCCATTTCGGCAGCGCGTTCGGCGTCGAATGGATCGGCCGCTCTCTTCGAGGGATTGGTCGGCGTCGAGGCGACTTTCGGCGCCGAGCCGGGCTTCGGCGCCGAGCTGGCTTTTGGGTTTTTTAACGGCGCCAAAATGCTCTTTGGGTCCTTTTCTTTCGACGTCGAACGTTCCTTCTCTGGGATGTTTTTCGACAACTTTTGCTGTTCTCCAGCTTTCGGCGCCTGGGAGTCCCTCTCGGAGGGTCCGCTGGGCCTGTATGTAGCTGCGGGCACCGAAGCTTTCGGCGTCGGCGCTTTCGAGGACTTGCCCTCGTTTTTTCGAGAGTCTGGGTCAGACTGTCGAGTGTCCTTCGGGGCTTTAGGGGCCGTTGAGTCTCCTACCTTTTTAGGAGTCTTCTTATCGGTCTCTACGACCGTGTAGTCGTCGTCTTCTCCGGCGACGTTGTCCTCTTCGTCTGTTGAGAACCCCAGGTCTCGAAGGGATGGTGGCTGGCCCTTGCCCTGCATGCTGGCGTTGGCCATCCTCTGCCTCGCTCTAACTCGAAGGGTTTTTGGCGTGAAGGCGGAGCAGCCGTTGCAGTCCTTGCTCTCGTGGTCGACCGGTAGGCAGAGGTTGCAAACCGGGTGCTGGTCCTTCTGCGCGTACTTGTGGTGGCAGTTACGGCATAATTTGAATGGTGTGTTGTCCATCTCCTGCGTTCAGGGGGCCCCCTGAGCAGGCATTCTCCGATAGACGTCGAAGTTCTGGAAGTTCTCCTGTTCCTTCGTCGTCCCCTTCGATAGTGTAGTCTCTCGTCGTCTTCTCCAATCTTTTTTCGTCCAGAAAAGGCTTTTGGTGTCTTCTTTCTCCAAAAATGTCTGGAGCCCTCTCGGGAACGATCCAGACCCAACCGTGGAAAAAAGAATCTGAAGATGGCGCTCAAGGGTGGGAGCTTCCGCAGGAAGCGTGCCGCGTCGCCGTCCCACCTGGGCTACCAAAAAAAACCAAAAAAAACAAAGACTACAATTCCGGACCCAACCACTAGACCGCGGAATAATGCACAGGATTGTGAATCCAGAAAGATTCACGCTGCAAAACTGGATGCCCCCAAGACCTAACACCTGATTCAGGTGAACAGTGCATTTATCCACAAGCACCGATGCCACCTCGCTAACATTGGTACCGACGTGACTTCAAATCGACGGACAGCTGGTAGAAAGGCATGCGCTGGAACGTGACCGCTTCATTATAATAATGAAATTAAATCCATAAGGAACTTTCTCAAACTATATAAACACCTTCAAGATTGCTCTTTTTTACTCATTTTGATAAGTACAGTTAGTTGTCTTTGATGCTCCTACTGATGTTGGTTCAACACAAACTGCAGAACATGAAGTGCTGCACACCTAAAATTGTTACTGTATCCAGGGCAGGAAAAGCATGGCAGCACCCACGACCACCTACCTGCAAAACAAGGACGGGCAATTCCGTCAGCTCCTCCAGGACACTGTCGTGATACTCGTTCAGGGTGAAAACGGGTGCCTCGTCGTTCTCGTTCATCACATTGATGATCACCAGGGTCTGGTTCTCCCATTTGCCATCGGAGGCCACCAGGCGGAGTTCGTAGCGCTGCTCCTCTTCGTAGTCTAGGCCCTGTGTGATGAAAATGGTCCCCACTTCCGGTTCCACATCAAAGGTACCCTTTGAGTTTCCATATGTGATTTGATATCTCAGTTTGGCATTAGCTTCTGCAGAGGAAGAGAAATATGCACATTTAACACAAGCTGGCGAATCACTTAGATTGACACCACAACCCAGACCATGTTTTGCTATCAATCATGGAAAAATAGTGCCATGTTTTCATTAAAAAGATCATTCTCTACAAGCAATACACATATTTCAAAAGTTCCAATAATAATTTGCAGGAGTAACTGCACATTGGAAGATGCTGGACAATGGAAGCTCTGCATCCTTGACTACAACTCAACTCCGGAGCACCTTGTCACCTACAGAGATTTACTTTTATGGCCTGGTTCCATGTTAAGTTGGCCAGTCGCAAATCTTGGTGTGGTAATGTGAGGTTTGTTCATCTCTCTATGTGGTACTCTGCACTTGTTAGGCAGATTTCCCTGTGAACGCAGGTTGCTGTAGGCGTGCGGATTCTATGTGTTGTGCTGTCAGCGCAGCCTCCTCCTTCTCAAACAGGCTGGTCCTGTACGTCTGGGGTTCTTGCTTCCTGGCAGTCTCCTTCCTCCACCCTCGTGGAATTTGGCACCACATGTCCATTGAGGCATTAATGAGTCAGTTTACACCCACTTCACAATGCACCCAGGTAAGAGGTGGCAACAGAGGTTGGGGCTTAGCTTTTCATCTGCACTTAAGTGCATGAACGAAAAACCCAAGCTAAAGGCTTTCATCGATTAGCAGCTGATTTATCCTAACAGGACCAATTTAGTGGTCAGTGTGAGGTGGGCATTTAGAGTAAATAATATTCTCTTCCGGCGAGAATCTGATCATATTATATTTAGGGACTTTAATAAGACCCGACAGCTCATGTAGGAAAAATAGTTAAATGTTATTTCATACTATCTCACCAATTGAAGTTGCCCCCTGTTGTAAATGGCGGTTTCTATTTGACAGATAAGGAAGTCGATTAACAAGGAGATAAAGTGATTTTAAAAGGCACCTGCAATGTAGCCATGCGGGGCTGGCTGAGGCCTCCAGTTGTCACCGTCACCAACGCAGCTGCTACATAAAATGTCTCCAGGATTCTGCTTAATTTAACTCAATCAGGTTTTTGACGTTTTTTGGATCAGTACTGTCCAAAAGACCTCCTTTTAAGCACAGTGTATATTCTTCATCACTTGCCGGGGGCTACTAAAAAATTGCTAGTCGGAGAATAATTTTCGAAATGGACTTGTCAACAATGTGAACGAGTAGCTGTTGATTACTTGTATTGTTGTTTTTATGAAACAAATAACATGATTAAATAAATATGACCCAATGAGGCCTATTAATTCATATATTTCTGCACAAGACAGCTCTATCCACGAGGGGGCATATTACCAACAAGTAGTGATATTTATCGCTAAATAGGCTTGGCGATGATTTTTTTTATCGCTGCCTATCGCTGGATATGTTAGCGGAGAAAACATGCTATTAGCAACGTTTTTCTCCATTGAGCTAAAATATCCAGCGATAGCGGCGAAATGCGTGAATATCGCTGAGAATATATCCCATTGGATAACATGGCTTAGAACTGGTCTGGGCAGGAGGTAGTATTTGGATATATTCGCGCTTAGCGCAAATATTTCCAACGCGACGCCTGCATTGCTAATAGGCGATAGCGACGTTAGCGACTGCTTTCAGTCGCTAACTGGTTGGGTACGCCCACTTTGCATGTCATTAGCGATAAACATCGCTGACATGCAAAGCGGGCCTCAAACCGCTCGCTATCGCCTAAAAGCTTGCTAATAGTGCGATAGAATTATCGCCGCTTAGTGGCCGAAAACGGTCGCTAAATCGGCAATAATTGCCTATCGTCCCTTTTGGTAATATGCCCCGAGATTTTTAGGGCACACACAACCTGCAGAGAGGGAGGATAATGCGCAGAAGGTAGACAACCACAGTACAGCCAGCAGCAGGGCTCTGCAAGGCACATGAGCTAATTCATGACATCAAACACCTGGAAACCGTTTTCCATTCCTACCTTCGTCCTCATCATTCGCCGTCACGGTCATAACCACGTATCCGACGTCCTTGCCTTCCTCCACGCTGACCTCATACACAGCCTGTGGGAATGCGGGCGCGTTGTCATTTACGTCACTGATAAAAACCCGGACATAGGCTGTATCTGAAAAAGACAACAGTAGCTTTGTACTATGGCCACAGGCACTTACACAGGTATGTGAAGAGGAACAGTCAACGCCATCAAACGTGAAACATTCAGAATTGACGTACCGCAAGCTTAGAGGAGAACTGAGGTGCCTTTTCCATACCATTTAGTTAATGTGCAGTATGCATGTGGTAATATGAAATCACATTGAAGTAAGAAAACATAGGAACATGGCCGTGGTCATGACACCTGCTGGTGAATGGCCCGTGTAAATAAGTGAAATGAGTTAGGTGGCCTAAGTCCAGTTCCTGTTGTTGAGTGCTGTGTCTCAGTGGTGGCTCCTCCACTAAGGCGGAGGAGCGTGGCCCCACTGCTTTTAAGCAGTGTAACTGAAGGAAAAATAAAATGATAATTATTCAATGTTATTATCATTTTATTTGTTCCTGCTGCTTTAAGAGCAAGGCAGGGGAGGAGTGGTTTCCCACTTCAAGAGCGCATCACTGAACAGTCATGCACACTTTGCATGTTCTCCATGAAGGCTGCATTACAGCATGGCTAGAAAACATGCCCAGGCCCCTAGTTCCTGTCTGAGCACTGAAGCATAGCGCTCAGAAAAATCACACCGCTGCATTGCAGCGTTGTTATTAGTCAGGGGAGCGTGGGTGCTTCCTGCAGCCTGTTCCGGCCCGAGTCAGATGCGGAGGAGAGATGGAGAGACACAGCGATAAGGTAAGTCATTTTTTAAATTCCCCCACCCCTCCTTGCTCCAGCCCCCCCTTCCCCGATCCGTGCTGGCCGCCACTGCTGTGTCTACAGGTAGTAGTGCACTTTCATCACATTGGCCACTCCACCAATTCGGCACATCTGTGAAAATAATTGTAATACTGAGGGGCAGATTTACAAGCCCCTTGCGCCACTTTTGGGTCACTTTTAACATGGGAAAAGGGACGCAAAAGTGGCGCAAGGGGCTTGTAAATAAGCCCCTGAGTCTGGTAGAGATGTTTACGCTGCCTCCATTGGAAGGGGGTCCCTCATTTAAATTAGTCTTTGAAGAGATAAAAGCAAAATAAAAGTTGGGCCTACTTGTCATTGCCACCAAAAACCAGGAATCAAATGATCAGAATGCAATTGGGAGAGAAAGGATTTATAGTTTTCAGTTCTAAATATTTGGCTTCTTCTGCAGTGTGCTCACAAAATTTCCCCTCAGCCCCTTCCAACAATTAGAAAATGGAAAAGAGAACTTTTATTCATTCCCCAAAAAGTGCAAAATGGGCCTCCTTGCGGATTACATTATTAATCATTTCCCGAGCATTCAAGGCAATGCAGATGATCTAATATACCAATGAGAAAACTATGTCTTCGTGGTTTATTTACTACCAAGGTGGGTAAGATATATTTTATGTTTAAAAATTGAAAAACAATAGGAGTGTGGCTTGGAAGCCCACATGGCTGACATGTGTCTGTAATGCTGCGGCCATGGTTTCCATTACCCTACATTATCCTGGCCTGGACGATCCCCTGGGAATCCTTAACTAAGGGCAGCAGAATCACCCTGTTCTATTCAGCCCTGACAGACATTTACGAGTGCAGAGAAGATGCCTCAGTGGCAGCGGCAACTGTGATACAGACTGCGGAGTGATCAAGATGGCTGCCGACGGATCACTGTAGCCCTGCCTGTCCTTTGGGAGAGCTACACACAGGGTTGAATTGGGATTAAAAATCGGCCCCGGGCACGCTAAAAAAAAGTGGCCCACATTTGCATATTGCCTTTACTCAAAACACTGCTTCGGTGAAGTTTTATAAAAAGAGGAGGTGGGGGGAGTCTCTGACAGAGGCATGTTTTCTTAACTTTACTTAGATTTTTAAAAAAATGCATGGATTAGTTCACACTGGTGAAACACACCTGAAAACAAGTGAGGCCACTTCTGCTCAGGCCCCCTGCCCCTGTTCCATCTGCCTACATTAATGGGCCGGCCCCGCAAGAGAAAGGGAGTGACACCTCTGCCCCGTGGATAAAAGAGAGGTAACGGACAACCATCTGCCTCCAGAAAGACCACTCAGGCACCCACGGGGCCACTGATGGCATCCGAATAACACAGACACCGCCCAAATCGACCCCCAGGCTGCCCAAAAAAGCAGCCCACAGTTGGAACTAGGATACCAGCCCCTCTGTCATTGCCCGAGTGCTCGCTTTACCAATCTGACCCTGGCTACACATCCAAAGATTGACTCACCTGCTGGGCAGAGGAGCTAGTAGTGAGGCTACTGAAGTCCATCGGGCAGATTAGGATTGGGTGGTGATGGCCCAGAGACAAGGAGGTGCACCCTGCAGGGGTCTTGAAGAGAGGCGAGGTCAGGAGCCGCCATTGCCACAGAGCTGTCTTTCCCATACATGGCAAGTAGGCTTGGAGATCAGTTGTGCTTGCCGGTGCGTCTGTGATCATGGAAGAACCTACTTTGGAGCTGGCGCATAAGAGGCAGGGAGACGTCGTTTACCACGCATTCATTTCAACGTGGTACTATTACATCGTGGTTTTCACTATGCAAGTCGTTACACCGACTTGCCCTGGAGGGCGCTGTTGACTAAGGAATAGTGTAAATGACTGTTTCCAACACCTTCCCTACTGTACGTAGACTGGAGCTGGAATAGTAATTCACACTATTCCTTAGTCCAGCGCCCCTTCAGTGCAAGTCGATGTAACGACTAGCGTTGTGAAAACTGCGATCTAACTAACCGCGTTGAAATGGCCCTCGTTGTAACGTCATACATCCGAGCGGCAACCAGGGCCGTTGAAAACACCAAACCTGAACCACTTAAATGTTTCCATAACAAGACACCTAGTGCCTTGTTGAGGTCACATTGATGCACTTCGGGAAGAGAATGCCAGTAAGCTGCCATTATATAAACTGAAATGGTGGTGAGCAATAGGCACTTGGCGCTCTTGGGTCTATCACATATATATTACAGTTGGCACAAGAAATATGGCACGGTGCATTAGGTAGGGAAAAACCACCAGATCACCATATGTATGGTCAGTAGACAACTGTACTGCAAAAACAAATCCTCTGCACACGTATAAGAATAAAACACAAAGTTGCATTTAAATTTCGCAATAGCTCGTCTTGTAGTTTCCAAAGTCTTTTAATTCAAGTTCATCTGTAAATGAAGTTAATTCTGTACTCCACTTAATCTGTTTCTTAGTCTTCTTAGCCAACATGTGTTTTGTCGCGGTTACAAGGGATTACCCTGCGACGGTATACACCTGTTACAACGCATTTGTTACAACGCACTACTGTTACAACGCGACTTTTACAACGCATACCATTACAACGCATTGCGCTGGGGGGCGCTCTAGGATAGGGAATAAGTATAATTTACTATCCAACACCTTCCCTAGGGTCCACGGGGACTGGAGTTAGAATAGTAAATTATACTTACCACTATCCAGCACCCCAAAGCGCTATGCGTTGTAATGGTATGCGTTGTAATGGTCGCGTTGTAACGGTAGGTAGTTGTAATAGTATGCGTTGTAACATGGTACATCCCCCTGCGACTTCACCAGGGCTAAGGGAATACATAAACAAGTACTTGTTTGTACGTACATTGGAAAGTGGTGCATTCAGTTACAAGGTTCTGTCAGAGTGACTTTAGTGACTTGTGCGGGTTTACAATTTCTTTGTGAGTTGAACTCTGTGGAAATCCATGCGAAAATTGAATTCGTTCATGTACATTGTGCATTATTGCTAGAGCACCAGTATCTCAGTGGGTGAAGAAAGAACAGAAAACATGGATCAGTTACATTAACTGTGCTTCTGGAAGAAACAATGACAACTATCAGCAATTGGGGATTTGTTTTCTGTTCTTTCTGTGGAGCATAATGTGGGAAGTGGCCAGTCATATTGTAGAACAAACTGAGGAAGAAGAATCAGACTTCATCGACAACATGGAACATGAGACCTAGGGGCTGGACACTTGCCCAATAATGGCAGTGCATGTAGGGACACCACAGAACCAGAACAGAGCAGAGAGGTTGCCCACATGAACAGAAGGTGGGGAAGTATGCTATTCTCACATGTGAGCTGAAAGGGATATTGCACTGAAGCTGGCTTAGATTATGACTCTATGGCTCCTGCTCTATAATATCCTTTGACCAGCACTGCACTAGTGGTGACTCGGGATATGGTACAAAGGACAATAAAGACGATATTGCATGGAAGAGCCACTCCTTCCTTTAGAATACTTCAGAATAAGCTTTCTCTGTTAGTTGTTCATTATGTTGTGAAATGTGAACCATCTGTTTTATTGGATTATTTGTTAGTCAGTTGACTTCGTGTAACAAATGTTTTCTTTACTTGGGATACTTTAGGTTACAGGGATGGAATATGCTTCGCCTTGATAAGAAGCATGTGTCCTGGTAATAATCTGACAGGTACTCCACCAAGCGAGGTATCGGGCGTCGTGGATGTGGATAAACCTCATTGTTCTGTGTTCAGTAGCCAAACAGAGTTAACCTAGCCTTAATCCACTTCATAATAATACTACATGCCACAGTGCATCCATATAAAGCTGATGAACCACTTCAGTGCCTCTCAATGAATCTTAATGGCTTCTGAATAAAATTTAAAGGGGGGCAATCCTTTAGAAAGGCAAACAATATCGAGCTGATTTATTATTACTTCAAGAAGTCTACCTGATTGGGAATGAGTGTACATCCCTTCAACGGTATGGCTTCAGCAGAGCCTACCGTGCCGGCTTCTGTACAGGCACTAGAGGATTGGCAATGTTTAGTTAACACCCACGTACCCCTATCGATCTGTCGGTTAAAACGGATAAATTGTGGTGATATGTAAGGGTAGTAGGCTCTCTATATGGCTCCGTTGTCACATTATGCTCCATCTTAGCACCACTCCCACTCTCTCAAGCACTTCTATGGCACCTCAGCACAGTCCTGCTTTCCACCCCAGCGGGACTCATGATAAAAGGTGGCCACTTATATGGTCTCATGAACGCTGAACTGAATTGGGAGGGGCCCCGCTGTTGGTAATGCTCTTGTCATATCAAATAGAGGCCTTCGCAACAGCGATAGGACTAGGCAATGTTTTTTGCCATTTGAATCGCTCATCAGGAGGTTCTGCCTGTTTTCAGGGGAGCATAAACCCTTCTCCTGAATCTTGCTCCCCTCAGCCCGGTAATGAGTGTAGCCATTCACGCGCCAGGGCTCTCAGATCGAGCACCCCTGGTGATCCACATACAATGCAACAAACCGAAGTCTTACTGGCCATGGATGGTGAGTACATGGTGGTTGAATAAAAAAGTATTTCAGGAGACTCTCAGAGATAACTCCGCACAATACTGTCGGTTAAACACGACTTAGATGAATGGTGGAGAGCCTACAGGGCAGTGATCTGGGGTGGCATTAAATCTAAATTTCACAAAGGGACAAAGGAGAGCGGTGGCAGAGAACAGCTGCCGTTGAACATGAACAACAAATACTCAAGTGTGAATACAGAAGAGACAAATCTGACACTTCCTTACATAGGCCTACTGGAGCTACACTTGAATTTAAACAGTTAGATGGAGCCACAAAGCTGTGGCAGCCTTTGCAGGGCCATTTCTATGAGCACGGTAATAAAACTGATAAACTACACTGGATAAATCAGAGACAAGAGGGGAACATACACATTACACAGACTGAAGATGCGAGTGGGGCGCTCCTCAAATCTCCCAGGACTATGGCAGATGCCTTTTTTTGTTTTTACAGAGTTTTATATAGCGCAAACTTGGCCCGAAGGTATCGGGTATCAGAGTGCTCTACACGAGCACAAGTTGCTTTACATGAGAACACACTAATTTTTGTTAGGCACGGGAGATTAAGGGCCATATGTATCAAGGCCAAATGGGTTCGCAAACGCCGAAATTCGCAGAATTTCAGCGTTTGTGAACTCATTTTCGCAAAATGGTATGTATGAAAGAATTTGGGTGCAAAATAAGGAATCGCAAAATTTGCGATTCCTTATTTTGTGATTGCATTTAAGGAATCGCATATTTTGCAAATCCTTAAATGCAATGTATTAAGCAAAAAAAAATTCCAAAATGCACTTAAGGAATCGCAAATTACCACCAACTTCTAGTTGGTGGTAAGTTGCGATTTCCTTGAAAAATGCACATTTCAGCATGTGACGTACTAC
This sequence comes from Lissotriton vulgaris, assembly GCF_964263255.1. Lineage (NCBI taxonomy): Eukaryota > Metazoa > Chordata > Amphibia > Caudata > Salamandridae > Lissotriton > Lissotriton vulgaris. The sequence goes on along the minus strand of NC_141691.1, from coordinate 1,725,551,696 downwards.
ATGCCCTTAGGGCATGTATGTGCACCACATGTGCACCCATACTTACTTCAGATGTGCAACAGGGTGTCCTTTGTACACCCCTGCACCCTTGAAATTATTCTCAATTTGCGATTAACAAATTGCGAATGGCAAATTGAGAATAAATTCCCATTCCTTCCTATGGGCCAGGAGGCCCATAGAAATGAATGGGAAAGTATTCCTTAATTGCGAATTCGCAATTTGTGAATTCGCAATTAAGGAATATCAAGAAATCGCAAAAAAAATTGCGATTTTCTTGATACATACCAAATAGCGATTCTGAAATAGCGATTTCTTAAAAATCGCTATTACAGAATCGCTAATTGGTATCTTGATACATATGGCTCTATGTGATTTGTCCAGAATCACAGGATGTTGCGCAACCTTGCTGAGACTCGAACCTGGTTCCCCAGATTTGAGGTCGACCGCCCTAGCTGTTAGGCCAACTCCTCTCTCCCCGAATGAACAATACTATTAATCCCTTTATTTTAGATTCTTCCCCTTCTCCATCTGACAGCCTGTGCAACTGCATAGCCTCTTTTTAATGTTCATGACTCACATTAGACTAGTGGAACGCACTGTAAGAACCCATTACCACAGAGGAAATCACAGAGGCCATCTCAGTTTCAACAGGTAAATCCCCTGGCCCAGACGGACTCCCAATGCAAACGCCAATCAGATGTACTGGCCCAACCATTGCTAGTCTTGTATTCTGATGACCAAAGCAAAGGGCATCTCCATATGGACCTTTAAGAGACACATATAATGACTATTCAAAAACATGTCAAGCCAGCAAACCTGTGCACCTTGTATCCGTAATTAATAGTAAGAACAAGACATTAGCGAAAGTACTCATAATGTGATTGATCACTGTGATTGATGACTTGGTGTACATTGGCCAAAGTGGGTTCATGCCACATCGGACAGCCAGATGTAACATAAGAAATGTATATAACGCAATAGCGCTGGCCAGTAGGATTTAGGGACCCTTAGCCATATGGCTCATTGATTTTGAGAAGTCCTTTTATAGCCTTTCGTCGCATTATGTGTTCTCCCTCCTGGGATACCTTCGTTTTGGGACCCTCTTTTTGTCATGAATATAACACTTATAGAAACAAGTCAGGGCAAAACTAAGGGGAACCCTTTCTACTCCTTTCAAACTTAAAAGAGGCATGAGGCAGGCATGTTCATTGTCAACTCTGCTGCTCACCCTGGCAGTGGAGTCCCTGGCGCACTTTACCAGGCGGACACTCAAATCACTGGCTTCAGATAGTCTGATGACTGCGAGGACAGGGTCTCGGTTTATGCTAAGGTTCTCCTACTTAATGGGGGTCAGCCTGAGACTTCTAGACCAATAATTAAAGGAGACATAAGACACATTTGGGAAATTCTTGGGTTTGAGGATTTACTGGGGCAAGACTAGACTATTCCCAGTTGGTCATGTGAACCAGACAGGAGAATGAGCAGGCCAGGCTAAGCCGATTGTCACGCACACAAGGTTCCGCAATTTGGGGATACAACTTCGATACAATCTCACACAAGCCAGGTCAGCCAATAGCATACCTCTAACTAATGACAATCGCAAAGACCCACAATTCTGCTCCACGCTGCCGCTGTCATTGCTCGACCAGTGGCATTGATTAAGATGGTTATCCTTCCTACGAATAAATCCATACCGCGCAATTACCCCTTTTACATACCGGGTGCTACAACTAAATTGTACTCTAAAGTCTTGAATGTATTTGTAGGTGATGGTGGCTCCCACTGAGCGGCCTTTAACAAATGTTGTAAGTCAACATATGATAGAGGGCTGGCAATGGTAGATACAGCGTCTTATTACAGACCATCACACCTCTTGAACCTGGAAGATGTGATATATGGCTCCACCGATGACACAGTATATTAACTCAACCTGTGGGCCATGAGGGAGAACCCCTTCTGCATTATATCTACAGGGGGGAAATTACCGCTGAATATGCCTCCTACCATAAGGACAGCCTCGGCTGGGTGGGAAACCATGCTTAAGCGAATTAAATGTGATAGGAAATTCATTGGATAGACTTCACTGTGGTGCAGTAACAATCCCTCAGGATCACGCCTGGAGAGGTTTTGGGCTTTGAATAATTTGCTTATAACAACATTGGTAAATAAGCTTGCACCTAGTATGTTGAAAGCGTTTGACGAACTGCAACATGAACTTGGCCTAGAACGGTCCCAATTCTTTAGGTAGCTACAGCTGCATCATGCACTCATGCCATACCCATCAGAAACTATAGACTTGTCTGAATAGAACCCCTGGGAGGTAAAATTGACTTTGTCAGGCTTGCTCTAGCGTGGTCAGGTTTCTATAATATATAAACATTGATCATCAAGAGTCGTGACACTTTCACCGAATTGCGGGTGAAATGGGAACACAACTTAGGTAAGCAGGATGTCTTTGAACGTATAGTGGCGCTGATGGCTCAGTATGATGCTGTATTGGTGTTATTCTACCTGATTCAATCTAATTACATTCATTGACTATATCCGACAACTGCCCCGGTTGATTATGACGGATTAATAGAAGAGCTAGCTAAAACTATGTCTGATGTAGTACTGTGGAGGATGAGTTGAAGGGTGATTTGCCCCTTTTGAGATGATAAACAGGAGGCATTGGGAGCAGCGCAGCACTGAGGCGACCAACTAAATTAACGTGTTAGTGATGGCACTATTGAATACAGTGGACGAGGAATGTGTTACGCGTGTGAAAAAGGTACGTCTAGTTGCCTTGCCATTGATAAAAGCAACAGCCCACTCTCTCCTCTGGAGCTGGGTGGAGAGTGAATACAGATCTGTGTTGTACACTGAAAAAACCCAGATGTGAGGCACTGGGATGCCCTCAGAAGTATTGGGGGTGAGGCGCAGAAGCGACATCCACGTGTAATGTACCAGAATATGCCTCTCCAATTGACTGAGGTCCCAGGTATACTTGTTATGCATGTGGAATTAGTTATTGATGCATAACGGTTGTGTGGAGGTGGAAAGGAGGCGTTTGGTCATGAGCGAACACAAGGCTTTCAACGTTTTATTTTATCTTATATTAAATATGCCAATAAAAAGACTGCTTCAAAAATGAAAAACAATAGAAGTGTGCTGTGAAACATTGATGAAATTTGATGTATGCCCAGTCTGTGTCCAAGTTATCTATCAGAGCGTCTTGTTGACGGTACATCTGGTCTGTTTACCTGTGTTGGGCTGGCCGTGCATCCCAGGGCGTGCGGACTCTGAAGAGTCCTGAGACTGAACCTCGATCAAGTAAGAGCCTTTCTTCTCTCGATCGAAAGAGGACTTGGTAGAGAGGACTCCTGTCTGTGGGTCAATGCTAAAGAACTGGTAGTCCCCACTGGCGTCTTTGAGAAGGACATAGTGCACCTGAAAGTACAGAGCAATCATTTTGAGACAAAAGGCTTTTTTATGCAACAGGAAGACCGTTTTACAGCATAGTCCATTTCAAGTGTACACATCATCTTAACTTGCATGCTGCAATAACTTCATCACACAATTGACCATCTTTTTATAAATGGAAACAAATATTGTGATCATATTTACATGTACGCTTCCTGTATTTCACCTCTCCCCAAACTTTGACGTGGATCCTTTCACCACCACGAAATGTATCTTTCCACATTCAACCACACACTGTGCTTGCCCTTTGCTCTTCGTTTGTTTAGTCACTCTACAGCCAGACACTCCAGCTAGGAGCTTGTAGTTCAACAACATCATAGATATTATACAAACATCCAAATGAGAAAGAAGACAGACATAATAACAGATGGCTAAAAGCGAACGTATGGGTTAGAGAATAGCAACAAACCTCGCCATGCAGACCAGAGTCCAAGTCAGTGGCTAGCACCTGGGCCACAGGAGTGCCGATCTCCGCCCCTTCCGGCACGGTGACTTCATAGGTGGAGGAGGTAAAGAATGGAACATTGTCGTTCACATCTGCAAAGACAGGTCACATGAGCACAATCACACAGGGCAATGTCGGAGACTGAAACAAGAGTTCCAGAAAGTACCAGGAGACACAGTATTAGTTCTTGTGAAAAGCATGCAATGGTCACAGGTCTATGTGTTCATCGTAGCAGGTGTAGGAGATGAAGAACAAAAGAAATACAAGCTTCCTTCTTAGCCAGCATCCTGCTTTCTATGGTTCTGGAGTAGCTTTCTTCAAAAATGCAGTTGAGATACCTATGGGAAATCATTCACTCTTTAGATGAAGTTGATATCCACCCACGGATTCGTTTATCTAGAGGGCGAACTTATGCACTTTTTACAATATGTGCTAGACTTCACACAACTTTTATTGACTTAGTTAAGCCATAAACGAGGCACTTTGAAAATTCCCTCATGCTGGGTATATTTCATTGTTTTACTGTCTCTGTAAATTATTGCTGCTGGAGGGATGTCCTTAGCCAGAGGAGTCCACATTATCTCAAGTAATTTGAAAAAGGTACACTGAAACCCTTATCTCTTTGCCCTTTCTTTATGTTTTTGATAACTGGAGAGTAAAGAACATGCAAATCACCTCCCACCGTCTCAGGGAGGTCCCCGCTCCTTAGGCCAACTCTCCTCTCAAATAGGGATCATCTCACTTTAAACAGCTTCACAATCTGATAGATTCTAAAAAAGATGCATGGCCCCCTGAAGGTAGGTCCATGAACTTTAGCACTGAGTGTGACAACATTTTCAAGGCAGTCCTCTGGCTAACAAAGCACCTGAACCCTACAGGCGACTCACGTCAAGGTTTGGCGTTATTTTTCAAGGAACGTCATTTAAGGCAATATCTCACTAGACTTCCATCAGTACACTGCGAATACGGTCATTAACTGCACTAACATTCATATTTTCAGCACTTCTTGGATAAATCCCATTTTTGTCTGTTGCTCTCCTGTCCTAGAGAGATTTCTTTTATCTTGGAAATGATACAATTTTCAGAAGAGCTCTGTTCCACTCCAGAGTAACAGGCCCATGCCTGTCTCAGTTTTCTGCAATCAACTCTGCTGAAAACATTTTGAAACCGCAGGCAGCACAGTGTTTTGCCACTGGTGTGCTCCATGCCCCCTCGCAACAAAGGAATATCAAAGGCCACTTGTTGCAGTCCAAAGCATCTTGTGGCCATCTCTGGTGGTCCAGTGAAGCCGCTGGCAACAAGGCCCTTAAACCTAGCACCGGCTGCACCGACCTTCCCTGCAATCATACTGTGCACTCCCAGCCTTTGTAATTGGTTTGTTAGTAGTTGTCATTAATTTAATTTACGTGTGAAGCCTCATCATAGGCTGTGTGACTCACTGTGTCATTTTCCTCCTGTGGTCCACATCGAGCTGCGCCACCTGGTGCATTTGGCACTCGTGGCCACGTCCCACCTTGTCTGCAGGACAGGATGGATGGCAGTGACTAAGGCAACGAGGCGTTGAGTGTGTGCGACTTCCTGGTAGCTTGGCCCATGCTCTTTGGGACCCTTCTCTCTGGCACAGCACTTCTGCTGTTGATTTGGTGATCTCTTTTCAGAGTTTTGAGTTGATCACTAGGGGAAACAGCAGTCCTGTACATGTCCAGACATCTAGTAACCGGCTTCCAGGGCAATGATCCTATGTTTGCTTGCACACACCCCCAACTCCAGGACTGGACGCTGGTTGGCTACTTCGCCTTTCTTTGATTTTCAGGGAGTTTCTGTAATCAGCTGTGGCTAATATACACATTTCATTAGGGGCACAATTTAATGTAGGTTAGGCTGATTTGTAGAGCGCACAGCTGCCCCAGCTAAGGGGCGTCCCGGCGCTAAAAGCGAAAAAAGGCCGTTAACAGCAAGGAGCCCGTCAAGACGAGCGAGAGAAAAAGCCAGAGGGCCATAAAGAGCCACAGAGACAGACAGAAGGGCGTGGACTGCAAAAAATAAAGAGATGGGAAAAGATGAGTCTTCAGTGCTTTCCGAAATGTCAGATAGTTATCCATGCTCCGGATGTGTACAGGAAGGGTAGGTACCAGAGGTTTACGTTTCTCTCAGGTCTACCATTGCTCCCTGAGACTAGGAAACCTCACAAGCATTGACGACAATAATTAAATACCTGCAAAACATGTACGTTTGCAGATCACTTGCTGTTAAGGTGAATCCAGGTCAAACTAAACACGAAAAGTATAAATGATTGAACAATTCTTTAAGGCGTGCAGTACTTACACGATACCCTTTAAACATTTACCCACCACCCACGATTATATTACTTTATATATAAACTACTGCATGTTCTGTACACTGGTTGGGCCATATTTATGACCCAGTTTGCATCGCTCTTGCACCACTCAACGTGGTGCAAGAGCAACGCAAACCATAAGTCACATTTGTGAAGCCACGCAAAGCCACTTTGCGTGGCTCCAAAAATATGGAGTAATGCAACGTAGTGCAAACCGCTGCATTGCATTACTCTGCCCTGGGTAGGCATTCCATGGGCGTTGCGCAGGTGTTTCCACGCAACTCCCATGGTTTTTGACGTATTCCCAGATTTATAAGACCTTGTAAACCTTGGAATGTGCCAGAAAGATACGCCTCCCCAGGGGTGGCGTAACAAGGAGAAATATTTGTATTTCTCCTCGTTCTTTCCTCTTTCTAAGTGTGCTGCATTCTGCTGCACACATAGAAAGAGAAAAAAGCCTCTCAGGATTGTTTTTGGTGACCCTTCCTGCACAAAACTATCCTGTCTGCAATTTAGGCAGCCTTGCAGCATGATGCAAAGTGGCCTGAATTGGCGCTAGGCTGCCAAAACTGCACAGGTGCAAGGGAAAAGGACAGGAATGCGTTGTATTGGATAAATATGGTGCATTCCTGCCCTTTCCCTATGATGCAGGGCAGCACAGCGAGATGACTCGCTGTGCTGCCCTGTGCCACTAATCTCATAAATATGGCCCAGAATGTTGCGCTCCTTGCGGTTCCCTGCAATGTGATAAACATGCGATGCTTGCTCCATGGAGGAGCACACCAGTTCTAAAGTGCTGCACCACCTTCCAGAAAGGAGGAAACCATCACTTGCAGTCAATATCACAACCCACTCTGATGAGTTTCAGAACACCTTACAGAACAGTGAGGTATACTCAATACCACAACTTGCTAGAAATGTACATGGAACCCTGAGGAAGATAAATGCAGAGTCAATCCCAGCTCTGCCTCTCTGTTGTTTCCGTGCCTAAGTGTTGATGGATTATGTGGAGGTGGAAGGTGCTTTAAAGTTCATTGCTCTATGCTTTTTGCTTAAAAATAAACTGACTTTAATTTACCGTAAGGTTTAAAGAGATGGATGTTAGATGCATATTGCATGCATTCAACCGGTAGCTAGCCCGGACACCCTCTGGACTTTGACTGGAACCAATAGACCTTCCTTGAAGTTGAATGGCTGTGCTTTCAAAGTAGACTTTTAGACTGATAGGGTTTTAGAAGGAAAATTCCTCTTTGCCGCACACTATAGTCTTTGACAGTAACTCCAGCGATTATATGATCGCTTCATGCATTGATGTAGTACCAAACACTAGATAATACACAAGACGCCTTCATGAGTCACTATACTGACAATGGCCAAACATTTAGGGCAATTGGGATGATACAGGTGTATAAAAACATAAATTGCCAAGTCATTGCAATAATGTTATATGCATATGTATCAACAGGAATCTTCCCTAACAGGATATGGATCCCAGATGCATGGCACATGGCAGGTGCACCACAAAAGAGACCAAAGACAGACAGTCACATTAAAACAGTGCGGTTAGCATAATTTCAGACCAACATCCAGAGAAAGTCATTCAAATCAGGACACATAACATAAGCACAATGTTCTATCTTCGAAAGCAGGAAGGAACATGCTCCCACAACTGTCCAAGGAGGCAAAGGAGAAATGGCGTTGATGCTGGTGAGTTTAGTAATGATCACAGTAGTGCACGCCCCAAAGCCAGAGAATGAGGTGGCAAATGCATCAAGACATCACGTGCTCGACTACCGTGAATAGGAACTCAATGCAGCTCTTGTAGAAAAATGATTTCATATGTGGGCAGAGTCCAAACATAGATTTATTTTGCCACAAGGAAAAACAAAAATGACAATGTTGGACATTCATAAACCCACAGAAGAAGTTCAAATTGTGACTGCAGTATGACCTCAATACCAAACTTGTAGTCTTTCCTGTCAGTTCCCAAATGAAGTGGAGGCAATGTCTTAGTAACTGCATATCGAAGACCTAATGCCGAACAGTGTATTAAGGTTCAGAAAACCATAGGCTGGAAAGATCATAAACTTTAATGTCAACAGTGTCCAAAACCTAAAAAAACATACTTTTCCCAGGCCAAGTTCATAACTGTGATCCAAACCCTGGTCCTGTCGATAATGCTGAAGGGGGAGACGGCGGCTTCTCCGATGCTTCCCAAAATCTACTTTAGGCCTATTAAGAGCACCTCAACAGCACAGCCAGCCTGATTGTGCAAGGTAGTTCCTTCAAATTTTACCAATTCTGAAAGAAGTACCAACCCTGAAGCTGCTGCGAAGAAGACAATACAAAACTGCTGAGCATTGGTTAGAAACGCATCACCCTAGATCCTGTAAAGTGAACAAATGCGTGCAGTGATAGCAACATCGCTTCACTCACAATGGCGCTGCATCACATTTTAGGTAAAGAGGAATCATTCATGTGATCAGTGTTATGACAGTTGAACATATTCATCAAGTCATCTGATCCATCCCACATCTACTGAAGTCAAAACACGCCTGACATGCATCCCACCTCCCGCCTGATGCATCCCTCCTTGCACACAAAGATCACATTGGTGTCATGGATGGAGCACTTGTGTGAATATACTGCTAACTGTGAAGATATAATCCACACCATCCATAAGCCACAGCCACTCATCTGGAAGTAATTGTAAAACCTGTCCAAGATGGCACGCTTAATCTAACCAGACTGCATTTATTGCCATTATATCGCTACAGTTAGAATAAGTCCACTGCGTTGGTATCATGTGGCTCATGCTACAAGTGAAGTCCTAAATAAAGTAACATCAAATAAAAGTTTTTTTGTGCTTTGAATTTACGATACTCATGATAAATTCCTCTCTTGAAAGTCAGTCATGGAGAAAAGTATATTTTTCCTTTAAAACGAGCATTGGGTGTACTGTGTTGAACATAGAAACATAGAACATAATTAGTTGAATTAGAACCTTTAGGTTCTTCTACCAATGTGCTTTTAAACTCGAATGATTTAGGAATATTTATGTTAAACATGAAAGTGGTACACTATTCCTTATGTGAAGACAGAGGGGTATAGATGTTAGAATATATACTTGGATAATACGAGATATACTAGCTTTGCCTACCTGTTATATTAATGTAGACGGTGGTGAATGATGCTAGTGGAACAGAGGCAACATTTTGCGCCCTCACTCTTAGAGTGAAGGATCTGGTCGTCTCAAAGTCAAGAGGCTCGGCCACCAGGATGGAGGCGGATCCATCGGCTCTGTTGGGCTTCAGATAGAAGCGCACTGGCATGTTGGTCTCTGGAATCTGGCCCTCTTCCAAGTTATAGGTGACTCTTGGATCACCAAGCGGTGAGATCGCCTTGATAATCTAGGGTACAAAATTGAACAACATCCAATTAAATGTTCATTACCATCAATAACAGCATTGTACCTTTTGGAATTTATCACCTCCAACAGGATTTTATTGAATTCCAAAATAGCACAGAGCAACTTGTCTGCAGGAAAAATGTTTGGATCAAGCAGTTGTTATTGCGGTAGACTGAATACAGGGCATCAGATTTAAAAGCCCCTTGCGTCATTTTTGCGCTGCCGTTGCGTCTCCTTTTGTGACGCAGCGGCAGCGTAAAAATGCAGCCCATTTACAACGTGACGCATTTAGGGAGACGTGTCACATTGTAAAGCCCTGCGTCACATTATACCTGCGCCAGGTATAATGTATTCAGGGTGGGTATTCCCAAGCCAAATAAGGCACGTAGAACTTACACAGTGAAAAAATACAAGATTTCTCTGCTCCACTTCTAGGACGCCACTGCATCAAAACCTTATGCCGGCTTGGAGCAGGCGTAAAGAGTGACACAGCACAATGAGGATAGGCATCCCCATGCATTGCTAGAGTTGCGTTGTGCTTGTGACACAACTCTAGCAATGAATGGACATCCCTCCAACCGCATTAATTTACAGAGACGTATCTGTCAATCCTTGCGCCATGGTGCTCTGTATTGTAAATACTGCACATCCATGGTGGCGCAAGGGTTTCTCAGCATGGCTCAGGGAAAGTGGTGCATCGCTACAGATGCGTCACCTTCTTGTAAATCTGCCCTAGGATTTGTAGGTAGTCTCTATCCACCACTAACTATGTATGCCTGGAGATAAGTCAATTTAAGTGCCTCTGACAAGGTGATGTGCATAGTGATAGGATCTTATATCAGACACTAAGACCTTCTAGAATGGCACTGGTTAGTTCATTGCCTCAGGCAAGTTTTGGCAGCAACCTTAGATGGAAAGTGGACTTTGTTTTGCTCCCAACCTACCTTGTGAATCTTAATTGACACGGGGCTTAAGCGGATCAATGTACGTGAACCTCTTCTCTGGATTATCCATCAGTTTGACTCTCTGACCATATCGATGAGGTATTACACAGTAATGTAGATTGGGAGCCTGAGATACAGGGGGCATGATTTTATAGTCAGGGTGTATTTTAGAATGCCATGCATCATGGCAGATGCAGAGTATGGTCCACGGAGAGTAAGGGTACAGGGCTCCATGCATGATAAGATCTCTTCGATCAGTTACAGAGAAGTAAGAAAACTGCTGTATTCTGCCCAAAGTCATACTCAGGAGAAGCATTACAAACGGCCAGGACTGTGCATTTTATTGCATTTTTTCTATTGTGTAAATCTATATTCATACATATATGTAACCACTCTGTGTCTTTCATTAATAGATTTTTTAGTAACATATGAAATAAGTTCACCATGTTAAAATACAAAGAGCCTGGCGGGTTTTGTACAATACAAATCCCAACTCATTGATTCTTCCTAAAAATGTTCTTCAATACCTTAATTACTAAGAGTTACTGGATGACTCCTATGAGAACAGTCTTATGCTTTATAATAGCTAACCAGTCCCCAGTTGGAACCCCGTGCTTTCCTTGTCTCTTTTTAGTAGGATTTCTCATTGGCCAGTGCCAGGAGCTCCACACCAAGGGAAGTTGAAAAAGACTTCTACGTCCCAAGGATTAGAGTCTTTGACTGCCAACTGCCCTTTGCCAGAATCGAAACCTGGAACCTAGTGGTCTTGAAGAATCTGCCTCGAACCCCCCTGAAGGAAGGAGCCCAGTGACTGCTGAAGAGGGTTCTGGGGGCATCCCTGCATGAAGGAAAGGCTGCCCATGAGAGGGGATCTTAAAGAGCTGTGGAGGAAAACTGCACTCTGGCCCACGTTAGCCCAAGGAAAGATCTGCACTACCAGGCCTCTTGGTGAGTCTATATCCTGACTCCCCCTGCAGGGTACCCCAGAAGCAGGCCGTCTGTTCAAAGAGCCTCTCTCCGAGCATTTTCTTCTTGGATCTTCCCCTAGCTGTTTTGCAGATGTTAACAGGAAGTGTCTGGAGAAGAAGAAAGTGGCCACTGGGAGTATTAGAGGAGAAGTAAAAGTAACAGTGATGGTACTGGCTGGCTCCCTGTACCAGTGACACCCATTTTTAACTGCATCCATTATTTTATCCTCTGCATATCATGTGTAGTATTTAGTTGTGAGCATTGATTAAAGTCTATTTTTATTGTAAATAAAAGCACTGACAGGAGAATGGTTTATTATTTAACCATAATTATCCTCCCCGTATTAGGGGCCTGAGCCATAGGCAAGGGCTCAAAATGTGGGGGAGGGAACACCCATTATTGCTGTGTAGTTAAAGACAATTCCACTCTTGGCACTCTCCTGCACAACATTGAAAACAAACAGAGTGCAGCAGGAGCTGGAAGCCTTGAAAACAGCTCACAAGTCCTATGGTGCTCCTCTGTCATCCCTTCATAAGGATTCATTGCCGCATCTCTGCCACTCACAACTTTTCCAAAGCTCTTTGTTTTGTGTCCTGCTCCTCAGCCTCTTGCCTCACTCAGGGAAAAATGTCAAACAGCCACAGAAATATAAGAAAAGCAAACTGCATTGTATGTTTCCTTTTTCTGGCCGCTGTGTGGTGACCAGGCTCACATTCTCCCTGAGAGAGGCAATGGGAGGAGTCAGATGCTGTAAAAAATAAGTTTTAGCAAAGCCAATAGGTCTGACTTAGTCCACCAGCCTATTGACGTTGTCAATGCTTATTATGTTTTAGCATGGTTTTTGCAAACCTTTATTGTTGGGAAAAGAGCCAGACCGAAAAAAAACAATGGCTAAAAGCAAAAATATTTCCAGCCTTCCAAAAGCACGCTTTGCCATAGAGATCCCTGATTCTTACGGGTGCTACTTTGTGTGGATGTGTTCCTTGTGGAAGGGGAAAATGTGTCACTCGCAGTGAAGCTAGGAAAAGGCTAATGTGGGCCGACCCTTTGCCCCATGCTGGTGTGGGTGGAAGAACAACGTGAACGACACAATAACAGACACATGGATGAAGAGGTCTGCTTGAAATCACCTATAAGTAAGTGTATTTATACATATCATTTTAGTAACATCAAAAGGTCTTGGCTAACATCAGTCCTAAAAGTGCCAAGAGACGTGAGTGAGGCAGAGGGGAGCTCATGAAGAGGATGGCAAAGGAGCATGGCAAGACTCTAAAGACATGTTTCAAGAGCTTCTGATAAGTGCTGCTCCTGCTGCCTGCCGGGGATAAATGGAGGGCATTTGCTGGAGTGGGTCCTTAGGGGAGCATGCCTCAGCGAGCACACATCAAGCAGCCTAGAGGGATTGGGAACTGCCCTCCAAAGGATGCTTCCTCGGCGGGCTTCTAACAATAGTCAAAGCCCGCAATAGGAGGATTCTGATTGGTTGGCCAGACTCCACATATTCCAATCGGAGTGCTGATTGTTATTATGAGTTTTATTGAGTTCTGAGTCTCGATCCGATACCACCACTCTGGGAATCCCCTGTAAAGTTACCGTGAGAGTCCAGCACTGAAAAAGTACACTTGATGCTCGGCTTTCGATTTCTTTGTTCTGTGGCTGGCTCTGATCTGCAGCAAATACTCTGGCTATGGAGGACAACACTCCACAATGGTCAGCAGAATCAAAATGCAAAGAATTGCTATGTCAGCTCAAAGACTGACTTCTGTCACCCCGGCATCACAAACTGGGTTTGATCTCACTGCAGCCAATGCGCAGAGCTCTTCGGGGGCAGGGAATGCCAATAACGGATGCAAACCAATTGATTGCTGTTCAATAAATGAAGTGTAATGAATTAAAAAGAACATTGATCATGCTGGATAGATTTGCATAAAAATGCCTAGTCTTTTGTAAAAGGAAATCGATATACTTATAAGAGGCACATCAGTGACAGCCACAAAAGAGAATTTATGGATAGGTCAAAAGCAAATAAAAGTATACAGTGTTACTTTGCACTTCATGTATGGAGAGGGGACAAATTAGACATTTGAATGCCCCTGTGTGTCTTCTGTGTAAAATTAAAATGAAGGTCTTATGAATGGAGTGCACCATGTGCCCAATCTGTTTATCTTACATTCCGTTCCTCCGTTCTCTGTATCACCTTGGAAAAGTGCGTTGCAACCAAAATTACAGTATAAAACTCCTTACAGGATGGTATCAATATTTCGATCTGTCTAGGTCCCCCTTGAGGTATCAGATCTCAAAAAAGAGAAGCTGCCAATCTACTCCAGCATATCTATAGTCTTACTGAGAAATCTGTGCGTGGTGTCTGTCCTTAGAGATTCAAGGGCATATTTACAAATGTGTCATTCAACGCAGGGCAGCAACCAAAGTTGCTCTTCTGTGCTGCTTGAGAGGTAGAGACCATGAAAATGCCCCATCCCCTGCTCTTTCCCCTAGCTCTGGCGCATGATCAGGCTTCAAAGTGCGACGCATATGCCTTTGCATACTGTGCAAATGTGTCGATGTGAAGTCTAGAATAGGTTGTACTAAAGGGTAACTTTCAGTACAAAATACTATGTTTAGCGAACATTAAATGTGTCACTTTGCACAGGTGTTGTAAGGTGCAGTCCACATGCAAAGTCAGAAAAGATTGGAGTAATAAAACCTTTTCTCCTTTGTAATGTGAGTTTTGGTGCAAAGCCCTGTTTACAAATATTATTTGATAAGATTTGCCCCAGAAACCAGTGGAGTTGCAGGGGAGCGCCCATGCACCACTTAAGGTATGCCCTTTTGGTGCAAAGCAACACTTTTGCAACACAAACTTTCTGTAAAAATGATAGAAATGCTGCCCCTCAGTGTCTGACTACCTGCTGTTTCCTGATCACAGATATGTGTTGGAATCATGTTGTTTACCGAGCCCTGTGTGCCACTTCATGCAGGCCCTTCATTAGTATCGTTGGACACAGCCTGGAAGGTGGTGGCATGGCATTTAGGCTCCCCTATGAACAGGCAGCAGTATGGCCTGAGAGACTGCCTGGGCAGGGCCTGATCATCAGTATTTAAGATATGACTGCAATATTAGCAGACTGAATGGAAAGGTGTGCCTGTAGTCTACACCATGAGAAGATATTGTGGTGGATGAGTCAGTAGTTAGTGGAGATTTTCCAAAGAGACTGATGTTTTTCCAATACACCTCCCGGGGTACACTGCCTGAGTAGGTTACTACGAGATCTTTGACAGGACGCAGAGTCCGTCCAAGAGCCAAAGAGATCACACTGAGTCTATCCCGGGCCACCAGAGGATATATTCTGGGGACATCCAGACTCCTACAGCTCTTACTGGAGTCTAATGGGTTCAGTTGGCGATACTGTGCAAAGGCTGAAAGAAAAGAACAATCAGACGGCAACCACATACTCTCACCAATACTTCGGGTGAGTCCGTGCGAGCTGACCCATTACCCCCCAGTAACTGCTGGGTCATGAGCCAAGACAGTGCTGGACGTTTGTGTCCCAGTGGCGATGCCGGGTTTCCTTGTTTCTATCTCTTGGCACCATGTATATCTCGTGTTGTTAAATATATAAAAAAAAGATGGGAGGGGTGGGTTCTGAACGCCACCGTCTTGTGTTTCCCCTTGATCGTCTATGGACATTGGTTGTAGCGTCGTATTAGTGTTTTTTGTTTCTCCCATGCACCCGTTTTTATTTTCTTTCGCTGGGTTATAGATGTACAAATGTCTTCATTGTCTGTAACACCGGGACGTGTATACATATTTGTTAAAAGAACGGAACGCAACCTTTGGGGTCTGCACATGCTGGAATTGAGAATCTTTGAATTCCTGTGGGATTTGCGGTCGATACGCCCCCAGGTGGGGTTTCCACGGCAAATGCATATTAAATATATACATGCATCTCAGGCCACATTCCTCTTGCTCAGATTACTGTCCAGTGCCATTACATTAATTTTTAATCCTACAACCGGCTTTTCCAGCATAGGACCATCAATGTGTGAACCGGCTTCCATTCACACGGTGTTCTCCTAATTTAGCATTAACTTCTGTTCTACAGGGATGACACATGTTTTATGTGCCAAACAACGATTGTGCTGATGATTAGCCAATGACTTACCTCTCTGGATTATTGATTTAACTGTGTGGGGGTGTGAATTATATAGATTTTTATATGTATATATATGTATAGAAATCCCTTTTCTCTCTCTATTCTAGCAATTTTGGTGGCAGCTTATTATGGCCTGCACATACACTGTTCTTTGGATGCCATAAATCATATACTAACTTGTGAGTAATTTTACATTATTGACCTACTCAGGAATGGGAACCGCCGCCCGTTATGTCCATATAGATAATACTGTCGTTTTGCGATCAGTTTATATTATATGACCAGTTTATATTATATGGCCCACCATTAACCAGCATTGAAGTACTAATTCTGATGTGCAATTGATTATAATCCACCTTATTTTCTTTTTGATATAGTGGAACATCATTGTCTTGGACCATTTGTGTCTGTTATATATAAAAACCCTGACGTGGATATAATTCTATCCGGATAACGGATTTTTGATATAGGGTAAGAAGTTACAGTGCCCTTTATAACTCACTAGGACTTTACCACTGGACCCCCTCTCATATTTATCTTTTGTACTATTTCTAGCATCTGTACTGGCCTAACGATCCCATTGACGTTATCTTTCATCAATTCAAGTTCTGATCAATACTCTCGGTGAGAACATTTATTGTACATTGTTGACTCTGGCCTTGTCTTTTCTGGGGTTTCACTTATTGGTTATTTCTATTCTCTTTACCTTTTCAGGTCTTCCTCCTTGCCCTTTTCTTCCTCTTCTGGGTACTATTCAATGGTCATTTCTGTCTGCCTCACCTGGGTATTTTTATAAATTGTCACATTTGGTTCTGGTCATCTATGTCCTGTATGGACCATCAAGTGTCATCGATCCTGTGTTCATATACTTGGACTTCAATGCAAGATGTGTTACAAAAAATATAGGATTTAATACTTGTGTTTCTCTTTTGTCTTTTGCCATCTCGTCTCACCAAATGTTTTTAATCTTGTCTTGTCCTTTTTTTAAATGTCATGTTGATATGTGTAATTAATATTGGTGTATCTCTGTGTTGCTTTCAGCCCTGACGAAGCTCCCATGGTTGGGGAGCGAAACGCGTTGGCTGTCCTTTATATGAGAAAAATAAAAATTTATTTTTGATACTACATTGTCCTGGCTACTTCATCTTTGGTGCTGCCTCCGTTTGGTTTCATAGTGCTGGACAAAGAGTCTTGGCAGCCCTCTCTCTCCTCAATGTGTCTCCCTCGATAGAAAGGAGGGAGGTGGGACACCCTCAAAGCTGATCCACAGCTCTCCGCAGAGTTTCGCATGATGCTGGTGATGGACCACTACGGAAGGCGCTGGGGTTAGCAAGATGGTAAATGGGGGAGAGCAGAAATGGCAGGCGTATGTGACAGATCTGGGCGTTTCTAGAGGTTCTGGGTAGGTCTATTCCCCTCAATCGGATTTCCCTAATTTTCTCCCCTATGGTATTGCCTGCCCAACAATAAGGTATGTGTATTCTACTAATGAAATAGCACGACAATCAAGCTGTTTATTGTGGAGGGAGCGACACAACTGTGTGTATGTGAGATGAGCTACTAATGTCGTTGGAAATGTTGTGCTTCTTAGAGAAGGAGGAGGGCGCATGGCACACATGACACACAGCACACTATCATCCACTCCTCAAGCAGGGGAAAGTCTCTAGCTACGCGCTTTAGAAATCCAAATCAAATTCAAATTCCTTCTTACACAGGTAAGTAGTGCACCTCTGGTGTCACCAACTAGAACATGAACTGCACCCTTTGCTGTGGGAGTCGCTGGTCTCTGGAGGGCATGCATTGCCTCTGTGACCTGAAGTGGTCACTTCTTGCTTGCAATCGTCATACTTGGGGCTCGTCTTCTAGGGTCAGTATTTACGAACAGCGACACAATTCATTTAGTAGTAAGAGCCCTGATGGTAAAATAGCCAAGCCAAGATGCCCGGAGAATCCTCAAGAATGTAATGCTAGTACCCTATGTCCATGGATGTGTTCAGCCAATGGGGGCTTACAGCTCCCCATTTCTCTTTCCTAGCCGCCATGTTCTACCTTAACATTTGCCAACGATCTGATGAAAGAGCGTGAAGCGGATGAATAGATGGTACCCAGCTTCACTGCTGAACGCCCCACCCTTCAGATAATGGCTAGGTTTTGCGATGCTCTTCTTGCGGCCACCTAGCACTGGTGTGTGGCTTCTTCCACGCTAAAGAGTCCACTTCGGATGAAGTCCGGCTCCTCATCCAGTTCAAAGTCCAGTTCATATATTTCAGGCACTGTGCTGCTCTCATCCAACTAGACTTTGGTCCTTTGCCGGCCACCTCTGCATTCCTGCAGTCAGTGCATCCCTGTCACTGCACTGTACTTTTCAGGTGTGCACCAGTATTGTGCAGTGCACAGGCTCAGCTGCATGGTACAGACAGAAGCTCATGTCCTGGGTTTATTCTCCAGGTCCCTGTGCTGAATGGATCCGATAAAGGCACATACAGGATATGGAAATTCCTCTGAAGAATCGGCGCAGAGAATCACAAACATTAATGAGGACTAAATGGTCAAGCCCTTTTCCATAACTAAATTGTGGACATTGTAATTCTTTATAATGCGGCCACAAATTCTCTTACATTTAGAAGGGTCGTCATGTACAACACTACGGCCGACTTTACTGCTGGTAAGGACTGGCTTTACGAATCCACTCAGCTATCCACATAAAATATAGATCTGTTCTTTGCTGCAGGCATATTAACCCCTTGCGCTACTTTATGGCAAGTCAAAACTGCCTCTAGACAAAACTCTGATCTCAATCTCTAGCAGGAACATTATTCAGAAGAGTTGGCTTAACATTTTTAATACTGCCTGAAAGCTGGATGCACACTCTGCAGCGGCTGCTTTTAAATGTAAGTCACTGCTAAATACAGCCACCCCTTGAGTTCAGTGCGCCAACTTTCAGGTCAGCACCCAGTGCGGCCGCACCAGTCGCACCGTCCTAAAGCCCGCCCTGTGCGATACTGCATATCCTGTGTGCCCACTTATTAAACTGCCACTGGTGAGAATAACTGCCAGTAACACAGAGTGGGAAAATATAATTTGGTGAAATGATCATGTAAGTAGCTAAACATAGAACATGAAGGGGCATATTATCAAGAAAGGCGTTAAAATTATCGCCGCTTTAGCGGCAGAAAAATGCTAAAGCTGCGATGTGAACATGGGCTTCTATGGGAATTCACAAGGGCATATTATCAAGCCCATTATTGCCGCTTTAGCAGCAGTTTCCTGCCGCGAAAGTGGCGATAATTTTAACGCCGTTCTTGATAATATGCCCAAAATCAGGTGTTGCAGTTCATCTTCAGAAAATGCTGCATAACATCAAATAGTTGTGCCAGTTGTCGCCCCTGATTTTTATACTGGCTCTAGAACCCCTGCGATAGCAATGAGACAGACACTCCCACATATGGGAATAACACTCAGACACACCATACTCCTTTTTTCGGCATATGCAGACAACATAATTGTTTATCTTCATGACCTACGCCAACCCTTAGTCCCAATTTATGATCTGCTAAGACGCTTTGAGACCCTGTCCGGTCTGGCAGTTAATATTGACGAATCGCATGCATTCTTCTTTGTAAACAACGATGAGGCAGCGGAAGTGGAGTTTGGGGATACTACCCTGCAGGTCGCTCCAACTACATTTAAATACTTAGGTATTCAAATATATAGAACCCAAGTCGATATGTTGGAGGGTAATCTTGACAGAACGGTACGTTCCCTGCGATCCAGCGTTGTTTTCTGGACCTCACTGCCCTTATCCATTATGGGGCGAGTTGCAATAACAAAGATGGTCGTATTGCCACGCCTGCTCTATTATTTTACGAATTTGCCTATCATGGTGCCACTGTCCACTTTCAGAAATCTGAACACGATGATTGTGGAACTAATATGGGGTGCGGGATGGAGACGACTTAGCCTGAAAAAACTGCAGGTGGGTACTAGCAGGGGAGGGCTAGGAGTACCGGACTTCCGGGCATATTATTACGCCTGCCAGTTACAATGGCTATCGTACTGGGTGGCAGGGCGTAACCTACATGAAAAAGAATACACTGATACGGACGTCAATAACGGTGCGCTACACACTCTTTTCCTGCCCGGACAAAAGCTACCGAGAGATCTGCCTACATTGTTAGATACCGCGCTTAAGTGCTGGAAGGCGGCACTAAAATATACCAAGGCGACCTCAACGTATGCGAGCAACATCCCATTGCTGGGCATCCCGCTTACCGTTGGTACACTCACTAAACGCAGGATAACACCCTGGACAGAGGCTGGCGTCGCTACAGTGGCGGACCTTTTCAGTCATGGGGTCCTACTGGACCATGACACTTTTATCCATGAGACGGGTGCACCGCATAATTTATTTATGACACATGCTGCATTGCTACAATATGTTAAGAAACATTGGGCGCCACATGGCCAGGAACCAGACCAAAATGAGTTGGTAAAGATGGTACACTATATGGGGAGGGGGAGGCATTTGATCCGCTGGATATACCATGGGATCAGCACACATATTAGGCTACCCTTAGATCCCCTGCGTGAGACATGGGCGGAGGAGATAGGTCGGGAACTGTCGGACAAAGAATGGGCAGTGATTCTGGAACACCCCAGGAAGGTGTCCCGGGAACTCAAGGTTCAAATTCATTCAAACCATGATACTACACCGTGCATATCTGACTCCAGAAAAGCTGTATAAAATGTTCCCACGGACACAACACTCCTGTTCTAGATGCCACATGGAGGGGGTGGGACTCCTGCATATGTTGTGGACATGTACTAAACTGATAGACTATTGGGTCAGGATAAGAGAAATTGCAGGACTGGCGGCCCATCTTACGTTACGAGATACAGTAGAGGAATGTCTGCTAGGATTACACAAGCACAGGTCAAAACACAAGGTACAATACCGATTCTTAGACCTGGCACTGCTCCTAGCTATTAGGAATATCACGATGCGTTGGAAGTCTAGTAAACCTCCGGAGGTACACACCTGGCATATGGAAATATTAAAGTGGGGCAGTGCAGAGGGCGCAGCTCTGCATAGAGAAGAGGCGCGAGGGCTACGGAAGATACCAATAGCACTGGCATGGGGGACTATGTTGGAAGAGCTCAAATCCACAGAGATTGATATGACAGCTTAGAAAGTATCCATGTCTGTAGGGACATTAACACCAATGATCCGTACTTTGTTATATATAAAGAATGATACAGTTGTATTATACCTCAACAAATTGGATAAGATGTTATTGGGGTGTACATGTATTGATGATGCTGCTGCGTATGGGATGTGACCACAGTTTTGGGAGGGGGGGGAGTTACGAGGGAGGTTTTTATTTGAGAATATCCGTCATACAATGTTAATTATGTGTTTTGTCGATGGACGATGCAGTAACGTTTGTGGACCTATCAGATTGTTAACCTAATATGATCAATATATATGACTGTATACGGTACCTAAAAATCAATAAAAATATGTTTAAAAAATAAATCATATGCTCGCAAGTACAAGAAATATATACATAAAAATGTATTAAAACTGTTACAAAAAAAATTGTTGTGCCACAACATGCTTGAAAGCATTAATGCACCAAGGAAGTGAGAATAGTGCAACGAATGACTTATGATAAGAATACTGGATACTACCTTTGGATGCTCTGAAACATAAGCAAATGATATAACCAGATTCAAACTGTAGAAAACGACTGTGAAAAGGGGTAACAGAGTTGTTGTCATGTGATGGTAAATGTGGGTGTCACCATAGGTCTCCTGGGTGAACAGGGGCATAGCTCGGTCAGTAAGTTTGGGGGGATGTGAGCTTCAGGTTTTCTAACAACCAAGCTGGCATACAATGCTAAACTACATTATACAACAAGCAGGGCTCATGAGAGGGGCTAATGGTACAGTGGAAGTGGAGCGTAATGTTGACTGGCAGCAGTACTAAGTGAGAGAAAACACAATATTTTGTAAAATGTTTCAAACCATAGGGCGGGGGTGTGTGCTTTTTCTGTCTGTGTCATGTAAACATTGCTGGTGATATCCAACAGACACCGACTGAAAGCACCTGTACCCAACTAGCTACCACAAAATACATTTTTTAGGGGGGTGTAACACCTCAAACACCCCTTTGGTGGGTGAAGTAACTAGCGGAATGGTGAACGCAGCAGTCATCTTGGTAGAAACATGGATTCTTTTCTACTGGTACATATGAGGGATCTGAGTTTTGTTTAACATGAATTGATTAATGCTTGATCAATATATTTTTCTTACCTCCGGTTTCTTTTTTAGATGCCATTTACGTGGATCTAAACCGGGTTGTTTGATTGTGGCTTTTCGCACCTCATTTCTCTGCACATTTTCCACTTTTCATGGAAAGTTTTTCAAACTCCTCTATTGCAGGTGAATGTTTAAGTAAAGCAAGCAATATGGGAAAAGTCCAACATACACCAGGACCTAATTTGCGAATAAATGAATTAATTATATGGAGCGCTCTGTAAACCGAATCATCTGAAGGCTCTTCCTGGCAGGTGGACTGATTGTACGAAGCAATCATGGCAGATCCGTTTTTTTCAAAAGGCCAGGTGGTTTGTTTTTTGTAGATGCTGATGGGACTGCAAAGTAGTGAAGGTTTGTTGGATTGTAAGGAAGCACTTCAGCAAAAGAGCACAGGGCGCATCTAGCGGTGTACTGTTGTGTTGTGTGGGTGAAATGTTTCGAGACAATTCGCACATGAACTAGAGGCAGGGGATATTTTAAACCATATCCTTTTGCATTCGTTTTATGAGAATGAATCATACTCGGGGCCACTGAAATTATACTATTCTCTTTTTCGCATTGTTGAGGATTTGATGCATTTTCAAGATAATCCATCATCTGCTGCATAATCTGCAAATTTTAACAAAAAAAACCTTGGGGCAGATTTAAAATAAGTGGCGCAACCCTGCATATCAGCAGGGATGCGCCACTTACTGTGCGCCATGCCTCCGCCACCATGGATGCGCCGCATTTACAATGCGGCGCACCATGGGGCAAAAACGGCACAGATGCGTCATGCATCTGTGCTGTAAAAGTGGCGCATTGCTGGAGTTGCGTCACAGCTCCAGCAATGCTCTAGGGGGGCCTATGCTTACAATGCTGCGTCAATCCTTACGCCTGCTTCAAGCAGGCGCAGGGTTTTGATGCAGCATGGGCCCCAAAGTGACTGGGTGAAATCATGTAGATTTCACTAAGCCACTTTTAGGAGGCGTTCCTGCCCCCCCCCCCCCCCCTCTCCCCCTCACCCGCGCCAGAACGCCTCTTTCTGACGCAAGGCTTTACAACGTGGCACATCTCCCAGATGCGTCACGTTGTAAATATCCCGCACCATGGCGCATCTTTTGCACCACCGCTGCATCACAAAAGTGACGCAACGGCGCATAAAAGAGGCGCTAGGGGCTTGTAAGTCTGCCCCCTTGTTTTTGGCTCAAACAGATAATAAGTTACAAAAATCGTAACAATATGTGTTTCCACGCGTTGTAAGACCCTTCACAAAGGTTAACAGGTCATCTTTCCATTGAATATTTATGTATTTGGTTGTTAAACAGGTACTAATAAGGTGAAATATTTGCCCAGACAGTATTACCATGTGAAAAATGACAAAATAATATAGCAATATTATATAAAAAGTGCCTTATTGTAGTGCATAATATGGCTTTTCCTGCCGAATAATTTAGTCAACGCTGCCACATAATTTGGTGCTTCCCTGCCGCATAATTCCAGTGTCCCTGTTCATACTGAAGGGATTTAGTGTGATGCCTTTTATTGTGCGGTTGGCTTCTGTTGGGGTGTCCCTGGCACTTATCTCTGGGATCAACATTTCCTTTTCCTGAACAAACGTGGAACAAGAATAAGACCAACAAAGGCAGAAAAGGGAGAAAGAAGGAGGAGGAAAATGAGAAGGAAACCCTTACAAATGTAGGGTTTTGAAAGAAAGAGGCTTGCGGTGGATTCAAGACTAGGCCGCCTCGGTATTGACAACCCCTGCATTATGCAGCTCCTGGTCTTAAGAGTATATCTTGGCAACTGCGGGGCAGATTTATGTTAACTGGCGCATCCCCAGGGATGCGCCAGTTAACCTGCGCCACAGTGCGCCACAGCTCCGCCACCCATGATGCGCCGCATTTATAATGCGGCGCACCATGGTGCAAAAACGGCACAGATGCGTGACGCATCTATGCCGGAAATGTGGCGCATTGCTGGAGTTGCGTCGCAAGCACGACGCAGCTCCAGCAAGGCTCGGGGGTACACCATCTGCACAATGCTGCGTCAAGACCTACGCCTGCTTCAAGCAGGCGCAGGGTTTTGACGCAGCATTGCCCTGAAAGTGACTGAGTGAAATCTCCCTGCGCAGGAACGCCTCCTTATGGCGCAGTGCTTTACAACGTGACGCATCTCCTAGATGCGTCACGTTGTAAATAGGGCGCATTGTTTGTGCCACAGTTGCGTCAAATAAAGTGACGCAATTGCGGCGCAAAGAGGCGCAACGGCCTCATAAATCTGCCCCTGTTTAAAAAATAAAAATAAATAAAGCATCGATTGAGGCTGGTACACAGACTTTCTTGGACACGGTATCTGCTTCGACAGGGCGCTGTCCAGAGCTCTTGTAATGATTTCAGGGTTACACAGGCGATGTCCGCAAATTTCCTGCTAACGTAACGTCGTCCATTCATGGTCGGCTCTTATGGAACCTTCGGAAACAGTCTATTACGATATCACGGCAGCCTGAGGGATTCGCCGTCGTTAAAGGTGTTTCCTTTGAAGTTAGGGACAACTTGGACAACAAGGTTCATTCACAGCATGTTTCAACTAAAAAGTTGTAGAAAAAAACCCTAATACCGAAACGCCATAAGGGGGCAGTAGTGGACAATATATTGGAAAAACGTCTCTCCCTGTAAAATGGAAATACTGCAAAACGAAGGGGACCGAGTGTAAGCGGGACTCCAAAGAAATGTACTTGTTGAGCGACATTAACGTGTCCATTTACGCATGCGCACCAGACGTGCCGAGGGCTTTTCAGCCACTAGTGTAGAGACAACGCTCTTCGGATGAATGAATTTTGCATGAGCACCCTTCACCCTATACTGCTCGCTGCTCCTACAGCAGCAGGCACCAATAGAGCACAGGAGACAATTTGTTTTCATGGCTTTCCTTTATCCTAGTGCAGGACTCAGAGAAATGACTTACCCTGCTAACCAAGGGATCTGCTTTAGTTGAAAAAGAGATAAAGGACATCGGGGCATATTTATAATAACTGGCGCATCCCTGCAAATTAGCAGGGATGCACCAGTTATTGTGCGCTACAGCTCCGTCATCATGGATGCACCGCATTTACAATGCGGCGCACCATGGGGCAAAAACGGCACAGATGCGTCACGCATCTGTGCCGTAAAAGTGACACATTGCTGGAATTGCGTCGCAAGCGCAACGCAGCGCCAGCAATGCTCTGGGGGCCCTATCTAGTTAATGCTGCGTCACTCCTTACGCCTGCTTCAGGCAGGCGCAGGGTTTTGACGCAGCATGGGCCTAAAAGTGACTGAGTGAACTCTTGTAGATTTCACTCAGCCACTTTTAGGAGGCGTTCTTGCGCCTGAACGCCCACCCTCCTGCACAGGAACGCCTACATTTGGCGCAGGGCATTACAACGTGACGCATCTCCCAGATGCGTCACGTTGTAAGTACCCCCGCACCATGGAGCAGGATTTGCGCCGCTACTGCGTCACAAAAGTGATGCAACAGCGGCGTAAATGAGGCGCAAGGGGCTTGTAAATCTCCCCCATTGTATGTAGATCATCGCAGGGGCGGCTCCCACGCTAAGGCGGAGAAGCGTCGCCCTACTGCCTTGAATCAGCAAAGAAAGGAAAAAATGAAATGATAACCACAAAATGTTATTATCATCGTAAAATAGGGTTTGTACATAGTAAAATACATTTTACTGGTCACACTCGGCCGTTTGCGACCGGTAACATGCGTCGTACATCTGGCCCTAGGATTCTTGTTTTTTTTTAATGGAAAAAGTCAGGAGCCGACTTCAATAATTTAGGCAGCACAGACTAGGGGCCCTTGTGCGACTCTGCACCCTGTGTGAAAGTACCTGTGAGGACCAAACATACATAATAAATACCACGTAGATTAACTGCAGACCCTATATTCTACATAAACAAGACACTCTTTTCAAGAACACTATTCCTCTCCCAAAAGACATTTTGGACAACACCCCTTTTAAAGTTCTGCGCTTTACTTTTAGAAATCGCAGTCAGAAAAATTATAAACAATACAGTTTGTGCTCAACACAAACTATTCAGGAAACAGGGCGAGGCCGGATAGATTTGTGATTTCTCCTCTAACCAGCACTGGTTGGCTTTCCTGGAAATAACTGGTGCCGAAGGTAAAACGGAAAGGGAGTCTGATATGAAGGAGCTGGGATTCAAGGGTTGCAGAATGTACACTGCAGATGCTTAAGATAGGACATTTCACAAACATGCTTAATTTTTACATGTTGCAGATAGTTCCTTAATGTCTTCCTTTTTCCAATGCATTCCATTCTTCTGACACCCTTCAGGTAAATACTCACTTGGTTTATGCATTTTGCCACTCTTACTGAAATTCTTACGCTACGTACATTCAAGATGTAAGTTAGGCGCTCAAGAATGTGTGGCAAATGCACTTTAAAAGATTTCTGACTTTGTGAGGGTGAAGTAAACTTGCATTGTGTGCCCTTGCCTTGGCAGATCTCCGATGCTGCCCTATTTTAGGTCTTGCCTGAGCCAGCGCATGGGCTGATCTGGCGAGACATTTAGTGAGTGGGCTTTCAAAATCCGACCGCACGCTTTTGCTTGTGACCTAAAGCTTGCGGTTACGTGCACAGCCGCCATCTGGCTTCCTATCTCTTCCTCATTAAGAGCATCGCTCGCGGGCACCCTTAAATGCTTGTTTTTATTGCCTTTGTTTATGTGACGGAGATCCATTGCATTTGGCAGAACATTTCTGGGGCCGTACTGCATGAAATACACCAGGTGGCGCTAACGTGTTTTACAGAGCACCATACAGCATTTTGTTCGCTGTTAAAAAAGACGCTTTAGGAGCTGCGACTAAGCAAGTTATGCACATAATATATATTTTTGAAGGGTTTAATGAAAACGTGTGAATTATAACATGAAAACAAAATGAAATAATTTATAGACATCAGTGAATATTTCACTAATAGAATTAAGACAAATGCCATATTTGCTCTTCGGCCAAGCTTGCTGGCAGTCACGTGGTTTTCACATCCTCCTGGAGTTTTTTCACAGCGGCGTGAATAGCAGGCTTTTTATCTACGGTGAATAGCGGTTCAGTCTCTTTCACATGCAGATTAGCTTGTCGTTGTCGTTCAGTTGGGAAACAAATAAAAATGTAATTGCTGATGTTTTTCTTTTGTCTCATGTTGCGCCGAGGGCGAAACTCCTGTAAAGTGTTCTCCGCACAAGCGGGCGAGACGTGCTCATGGCAGCGCACTGCCTAACACCCAGAGAAAGGGCTGCATTCAGCACGTGCCTGCCCTCTTAAACCCAATGAAAACATAGGTGACTGCTGTGAGCACTGTTACCAACCCCTCGGTGACGGGGTTCTGGCAATTTGACAGCACATCTGCATTGCCCACCCACTGACTGCGCCCCACAGTGAGCATGAATGACTTTATAATTCCTTGCACCTCTTGGCGCACACATGCCACATTGAGCTGAGCTCAGACCGACAGAGTTAACCAACCTTTAATTTAACAAGAATACCCAGAAGCCTGCGGGCTACTCAGATGGCATAAGTGCTACGCGACCATGCAAATATTAGTCATGCGTGTAACATAACATATATATTGTGCCTATGTTTCAGGGTGGTCGATACAGCAGTGACGTGTCCAGAACATTACGGCACTTCAGCTGCGCTTTACGGCACCTGACCCAAGTTGTCTTCTTCTGCGGGCAGCGAGCACGTGCCAAGATTTGTATTTGTTTTCAATGCCCCTCTGAACGCTTGGGTCTCAATTTAGAACTGTTAAAAGAGCGAGGAAGGCAGTCCAGTTTCCTCTTTAACTAATTATAAACATACTCTGCGCTGTATCTGACTTTTAAGCATGTCTGTAACTCTAAGCACCACAGAAGGGTGGTATACCCCTGTGCCTCAGCAAGGATTGAACCTCACTGCCATGTGATTGCCTTCAAACTGCCTAGCCGTCCAGCTTCTCACTGTGGGTAGGCCCAGGTGTACCCCCAACTTTAATAAATGTGATCTCAGAGGTTTGCAGCTGGCTTGCATTATTGTGCCAGGTATCCCCAAGACGCTAAAGACACGCAGGCACAGATGTAATGCAGCATAGTATTACAGTTTATCATATGTGATTTAGGATACTACATACGGTTATCACTAGCAATGGAGCCTTTGGCTACGTTCTTGTTCTAATTGTCTTTAATGTGTTTATATTGACCTTTTAATAAACCTAGGGCTCACTAAATGGGACAAGCCCCCCACTCCCCCATGCCCTTGTAACCAGCAGCCTGTCACAAACAGATGAATAAACCACCTCCCAGCAGCGCAGTTCTTGTTCATCATGCCTGCCAGAACCGGGAACCATGTTCCCTTTGTATCTATATCTGTTACATCCTCAACCAGGAGCCCCTGGTACCCCTCAACATTCCTATACTTCCATGGCCTAATCTTTGCAGTATTTGTAGGCACATTTGCAATTTCCCATTTAAAATGCCTAATGAAAGATGAGAAAGAGAACAAGCATTGGCATAGCCAATAGATCTCGCCTTTGGGACCTTATAAGTGTTTAGCCATGCAACAGTTGATGTTGTTGCACCAAGGATATTGTGATGGATAACTAAACACTTATAAGGTCCCAAAAGCAAGACCTATTGGCTATGCAAATGCTTGTTTCCTAAATGTCTTCCCTTGCGACTCCCACCTCTTTAGGCCTACAGACATTCTAAGTCTGCCACCGCTAAGCAGGGATACTGTAATTATACATTTTTTAATATACTTATACACTCACATCATATACTTCAGACTCCATGCATTTTTAGCTATGGAAATTATGTGTATTTCAAGCATTGACCTATAACGTGCCGCTTTTTCTACACATAAGTATTTTTATGCCCAGCCAAATACTGGTAGGCAAGCTCAGCCAACACCACATTAGGAGACAAGATGATGTAAACTCTTACTTTATGTTTTTTTGACTTCTTTTCCCCCTTTCAATGTCTTCTGATGTTTCAAGTATTAATGAAATTGCAGAGCTCCCACAAGCCATAGGCTTCTAGTCCTCATGAGAAACTAGTTTACTTATATATGCATCATGGCACTTGCTGTATACTGTTTGTGTTTTTAGGACTCTTTCACATTTCACATTTCCTTTTCCATTTTGCTTCTAGTCCTCATGAAAAACTACTGTACCCTGCCCCCCCCCGCTCCCCACTGCCCGCACTCAGCGCCTTGAGACCTTTACGGTGAGTGGTTGCGCTTTATAAGAATATTGATTGATAGTTATGCATACTGGTGCTTACTGCATACTGTTTGTGTTTTTACGACTCGTTCTGTCTGTGCTCCATGTCCAGTATGGTTTGGTCAGGAGGGCATGATATTTTTAATAAATCCTTGATTACTTGTGAACATTTTTTTATTTGCATTTCTGATTTGTAACGATAAAAGCCTTAAATTAGTCCCTGACAAAATGTTGCCTGTTGTAATGTATAGAGATCAACTCCTATACCAAAGTCTAGGGTGTCTACCTATTTTACTGCCCAAAGAAAGCACATAGAATCAGAACCTTCAGCACTAGGAGGCCTCACCACAATTTTGGTATCCCGGATGGTGTTCTCAGGAATGGTCACCCAGTACCCCGGCCGCTCCCACTGTGGAGGCTGGTTGAGGACATTGGTGATGCTGACAGTAAGTTCCACAGAGCTGCTGCGATTTCCGCCATCGGTCGCTATGATGTATCGGTTGATCTGAGATGTCTACAAGCCAACAAGAGAGGAAGAACATTCAGGTGAGAGGAGAAGCAAGGACTAACCGTGAGTGAAGAGGATTGTGGGACATTTTCCCTCCTCCAATTTCTGGTTGGAGTCTGCTGGGCCTCACCTGTGAGATGGGCTGGCTCACGTACACCCAGCCCGTGCTGGGGTTAATCTGGAGGTACTCTGGTTGTTGCTGCGACAAGGAGTATGTGATGGCCGCGTTCACCCCTTGGTCATCATCGAGGGCTCCTGCTCGCAGGAAGCTGGTGCCAACTGGTGTATCTTCACGGAGAAAGTCTTTAAAGAAGAGGAAAGATAACATCATTCAACTTCACATTTGTGTCACATCTGCATCCTCACCTCAATGGACTGGACAGGGTTTATTTCTAGAGGGATTAATTCATTCTGTCTGGCCAAAGCGAGTTGTTAACGTTAAGGCTGCCCCATCTCAGGACTGGTGGCGAAGAGACCACGTATATTAAACTGGGGCAATTCTGCGGATTGTCAGAATGAGTCATCGAAAATGTGCAGAACTGATGTACTAAGGCATATGAGAAAGTCCACTGCTTAATGCCGTGCTTTGCCATGCTGTTGAGAGAGTGTCTTAAGGGAAAGAGTTAATAAGAAAAGACTTGAAAATGGACTATTCACTTCCCTAGGCTGTTTCTAATGATGTTCAATACCAGTAGTGTAACGATTGAAAATGCTGCATGTTCAACAGTAATTTTGTTAGATGCACGTTCTAGTAGTTGAAATGCCTCATCCTAGGGAGAGCGGGGTTTACTCCATACATTGCCCCATTGTGGTGAAATCTTGTTTCTGGGTCTAGAGGCCCATCAACAAAATACCACCTCTTCAGCAACTTTGAAGATAAGACACTAGTGTGTGTGTGTGTGTGTGTGTGTGTGTGTGTGTGTGTGTGTGTGTGTGTGTGTGTGTGTGTGTGTGTGTGTGTGTGTATATATATATATATATATATATATATATATATATATATATATATATATATATATATATAACTTCTGCATTTATCTATAAAAAGCCTTAAAAATGACCTACTTCTACCACAAAATTAAAATAAACATTATCAAACAGAGAACATTTCTTAAAATATGCATTCCTGGGATAAATAGTAAGATAAGCAGTTTTCTTTAACAGAGAATTGTCATTCACTTGACAACATATTTTAAATAGTACACCATTTAATAATGTGGTGTTTGAATGTGGCTTTATCTTAAATCATATTATAAACCAGTCATGTCATTGACAAATATGTTCTCTATGTCGTGAATCCTTATGTTTTTTTAAAATAATTTCTCTGGCACAGGAGAGGAGAGGTTTCAAGTTATACATTTGTTAAAGGAATGCCTGCATCATTTGTATATGCTCCAGAATGCCTTAATTTCACCTCCCTCTCAAGAAGGCAATTCACTGTCATCTATGCCAGGTAAAATTCACTAGAACATACTGCTGCTGAGACATAGGCCTCTTTGGGCCGGTTCACCTAACATTTCACAAGCGCAAACTGAATGTGCAAGCACAGATGTACAGTCACGTGCACCGGTCCTTCTACAGTGCTTGCATCCCCCATCCTCCAACATAGTGATGCATAAAGGGTGAAAGCGCACACAAAGGGACTGATGCTCAAAGGGGCAGCAGGGAACGTACCCACTGGGTAAGTGTAGAACTTGTGCACAGTGCACGATGCTCTGATCCTCGTAGGGCAAAACGCATATGTAAGCATGGTAAAAAGTAGATTTACATAGGGGAACTTCCACTATGACTGCAGAAATTGTGCAATCATAAATCCAAACTTGGAGTGAATGAGTGGGCATCTCAATTGGCGGGTTTAAAAAAATTGGAACTCACATTAGAACTATGGTCCTGACTTATTTCAGGGTGGACAGCCCACCTTTCTGCCATGGGAACGGAGTAAATTATTACTCTGTCCCCATGACTGAGCGTCCGCCTGCCTAATTTATAGATGACCGTCAAGCAGGCTGTCATTTATAAAGGCATTCCCAGGAACCGCCTTAACAGAGGTTCAAGTCAAGGCATTTTATTCTGTGCTACAGGGCCAATCCTTAGGATGCATTCTTTTATCTTAACTAAAAGAAAATCCCGAAACAAAATTTTTTGGGGAAAAGAAAAAAGGTAATGCGTCCCTCGCCGTGGGAGTCTTCTACCATGGTAGGGTGAGCATTATTACTATTTTACTGTGTCTTTCTGCCAGGTTTTTCCTGGCGGTCAAAGACTGTAAAGAAAGGCTACATGTCAGTCCATCTATATTGGGCGCGGCGGAGATGAAGCCATTTCTCTAACGGCCCTGCCCCTTACTCCATAGGGTCATCAGTTTGGCCACAGCAGAGACGAGTTGTCTCCACCATGGCCAAACTGAAGGTCCGCCGGGATATAGATTGGGTGGGCGGACCCCTATGTTGGTGAGGAGGGAACTTCGTCGCCGCTACAAAGGAGTTCCCTTCTCGCCAACATATATATTGGGCTTTACAGGAATTCCAAGTGAGGCAAAACATTAGCCATGGGAAGGCCATGCAAAGCTAATAATAGTCACAAATCTGCTACCGCGCAATGCTGTAAACCTCCAGTGCAGACTCAAGACTTTTGTTAAGAATGAAGCCAACAGTTTGTAGTTTGTTTACACTAGCTCTAGGCCTCAGGTGGCTGGTAGTTCATAGTCCAGTTGATTCTACTATCATTATGGGTTCCTGAGTGTTGATACTGTCAACAACATTACATTTTAAATTAGATTCCGACAGAAAGGTTAAATTGTACAACACAGATCATATGAAATTACGAACATGAAATTAACATTATTATCATAGATTTTGACCAATTTATTTAGAATTATAATCATTTAAACAGACAACTGTTTTTGTGCATTGATGTTTTTTGTTTGGAAAGTTGAAGATAACCTTTGAACAAAATGCAGTTGGATGATTACAGGTCTCTTTTATTGATTTAGTCACAGTCATTGCATTGTGTGACATCTTCGTACCACCTCAAAGTCATAGTTTGAGTAGCTCCTGGTGAGAAGAGAAGCACCTCTCTTGGACAGCCGCCATTTTGACATTCACAGCTTTGATCATCTCTGCACCAAACGTTGCCCGCTGCAGTGTGCTTAATGAAGGGGTGAGCTCATCCATTTCACTCATGATTGAAAGAGCACAGGAATACTCAAGTACGCCTGCTGTCAGTGGGCGGGGGCTGATATCTGCTTAAATGAACCACTCTAGCCTTGATTTATTTCTGGACAGTGGTACTTTCTAGAGCAGGCTGACGTTGGGGGTGGTGTTAGTTTTAAATATAGAAACGCATCCCACATACTGCAGAGGAGTGCATTGCAACCTGTTGACAACAGACACCCAGGCACTAAAATATTTCAATTACCACTTAGAATTTATGATTTCAGATTGCAAATGTGGACTTGCTGCTCTGTGTAAATGCTCGATGTGGCGTTGGCTAATATTGTGCTAGCAAAATGTACTAAAGAAATGCCCATGTTGGTTAGAAATTGAGTGGAGGGGTCCCTGCAAAATCTCTTTCACCCACTCACCTAATGGGCCACTGCACTGCCTGAGTGTGCACAAAGTGAGAAAAGTGCACGCACAAGCATTCTGCCGCTGCGTACAGAAAAATAAAAGTGACCAGAGGAAGCTTTAACCAAAGCCATTTACTTATGTAGTGTGCTTATCCGGGTGGTCTGGTCCATATATAGGTCATTACTCATTCCCAAAGGGTTTCTTCGTCATTATGAACATCCACAGCAAACCGCACCTGCGCCAATTCAAGACGGTACATCAGAAAGGGAATGGCACACAGGGGACCTCTCAGAGTCAAGTCTGCTGTCATCTGCCTACTTTCAAAGTGGAGCTAGTGCCGTGACAGGCATGAGCCATGTTCCTCAGTATTTATCTTGATCCCTTGTAAAGCGGAAATAAAAACTTTTGTATCTGGGGGAATTTTGCCAATGGGCTCCTTCAGGCCTATTATCGGGAGTGCGAGTTTTGAGGCCCAGTGTAGTGTACAGAAGTAGCCACTCAATGTTCACTAGGGAAATATCTATGTAACCCCCTAGCAGGGCGCCTGGAACTCTCAAAACCAGCAATACCCTTTGAAGATCAGGCAGCTGCATGTATTGTGCCTCTCTTTGTGATTTGACCCCTTTACACTTGTACATTTCTGAATTGAGACATACAAGGGGTTAACGAGTGACTTTCACCACTGTGGCAGAAGCACACACCTTACGCTTTCTCCCTTAGCAATAAAAATAGGAAAACCTCCCATTAATCCATGGTATCTCCGTGACCCGGATATCAGGAAAGATCTTATCCAGGCCACTGATAACTATTTTCAGGAGAATGTGGGAACAGTGGACTCCGCCCAAACATTATGGAAAGCCTACAAATCAGTGATCCGTGGGCAGGCCTTGTCCTTGATAGCTGGTAAGAAGAAAGATAAGGAAAAAGACAGTACAGGCGGAGGACGAGGTTCAAAGACTGGTCCACTCTTGCCACTCTCCTTGCTGGGCAAGGCCGCTCTTTTTAAAATGATGGCGTTGCCCCATTTCCTGTATGTCCTTCAGATGGGCCTACAGCGCCTAATTGATAATTTCATGCTGTTTATTCAAGCTAGGCGGCTTCGTGTGAACAAAACAAAGACGTATGTAATGTCATGTGGTCAGGCAGCCAAGCAGGTAAAGCATACTTTTTTCCTAGATAAGGAAAAGTTGACCTCTGTTAAGTCCTTTTGTTATCTGGGAATAACATATAATAATAGTGGGTCCTGGAACGTGGAATTTGATGCTGTAAAAATAAAAATGCTACGGTCTACTAGTAGCATATTTCGTTTTGCCTCTAAACTTGGCTCACGAAGTATCTTAGATATGATGAACATATACAATGTGTGAGAAGTTGGCCTGATATGTAGTGTTTCCAATTCTGGAACCACTGGGTATCAGTCCAAACAAACCCCAAAGATGTCAGGTTGTAAGTCAACCTTGTAGACAAGCTATCCTAGTGGTAGCATGGACTAAGCAGCCTTAAAGGCTTAACTTAAGAGGTCGTGTTAAGCGAGCTGTTTTACCACATACAATCCTGTAATCAAATGAAAGGACACCACACAAGTATATATTATAAAAATATATGTATTTATTTCTAAATTACTCCCCAGTACTCTTTATGAGGAAAGGGGCACAAGCGTTAAATCAAAAGCACTGTTACACATATAAAGTTGCACGTTTATGGATGAGGGCGGGTGGCCACTCAGACCATATATCAAAAAAGTGGTATAAGTAACACTTTACGAACAATGGTTAGGCCTAGGGCCTAGAGATTCGCTGGGAGCAGTCAGGACAAGCAATGAAGAAGTCGGGAGTAGCCCACAGGAGACGGGTGCAGCACGGAAAGTGCAGCGCGCACCAATGCACTGTCAATGGTGCGTAAAAGTCAATTAAAGTGAATAAAAAGATACTTCCGCTGAACCTAGGAACACAAAACTTTAGACACAGACCCTAGAGGTGTGTACCAGTGTAAAGACACCGGCGTTGCAAAGTTACCTCACCCACAGGCCGTGGGTGCACAGTGTCGAAGTGGCGTCGGGTTCTGTCACGCAGGTTCTGGGTGCTTGGAGCTGTTGCAGCTGCAGGCGCTGTGAAGCAGAAGTGTCCGGTGCGATCCAAGGGTGGATCGATGTAGAAAAGTACCTGAAAGCAGAGGGGACAGAGTCTGGGTCACTCAGCAGTGACCAGGGTGGAACCAGGACGGAACCAGGCAATGTCGGGCGCAATCAGGCGGTTGTCGATAGGCTTCTCTCCGCTGTCACGTGGGCTCTGGGGCATCTGCGACGTCCAGGAGCAGGTCACGATCTGTCCCACGTAGGCTCTCGCCGTCAGCACCGTCGGCTTGAAGATTGTAGCAAACAGCACTTGGCAAAAGCAATCCACGCGGAACCGGGAGATTGCTTATCACTCGAACCAGGAGGGTCAGAGTGGGTGCTCCTTTTCACAGGAGCTGGTGCAGATCTGGAGCAACCAGAAAAGCAAGTCGGATTTCAAAGTTCGTCGGCACAGGGGCCACAAGCCAGCTGGCAAGTGACCGGGCCAACGCGTCGAGCGCACACAAGCAGAAGGGCCCCACGCAGCACTCAGCGAGTGTGGAGGGGTGAGCTTTGGTGCAAGTGGAGCTCGGGGCTGGGGCTTCTCAAACCCCGGTGTACAGCTTCGAGGGTCACTCGTGGGCCGCACGGTCAGCGTCTCGTGGCCTTTTCAAGATGGCGTGCCCCACGCTTCCGGTCGCCTCCACGGGTCTCAGCTCTGCAGGGACTGTGGATCGGGCAGGTAGAAGGCAGGCAAGCTTGATCTCGTCGATCTCTGTCGCTCGAGTTCCGGCGGGAACTGCAACAAAGCAAGGGTCGAGGGCTGGATGGTGCCTGTTTGCACAGGGTGGTCACTCCTTGACCACAAGGGAGATTCTTCAGTCTTCTCACGTCGTGTAGAAAGTCGAAGGGTCCAGATTTCGTTTCTTATGTTTCTTCAGGATGATCTGAGTTCCGTTGGGACTGTTCCCCCTCTTATTCGAATCTAGGGGGTTGGACATCCTGCTAGGTCCCCTCCTATGGGTGGGACCCAGGAAGGGGGTGGTTACACCCCTCTCCTTTGATCCTGGCCGCGCTGGGACAGGGGCTGGGAGGCCCCAGAACCGGTTTGGCCGGATCCTGCAAGGGGCAGCCTTGTGCTCCCCAGGCAGTGTCTGGTTTCATTGAAACCTCCCTACTCCAATCCACTATCTCCTGTCTGGGGTGGTTTGACACCGCCCTGTGACAGGAAACTCTTTGTCCAGGCCTCCTCTGCCGGGTTTCGGTCAGCAGCAGGAGGTCAGACCCGTGTCTGTGGCAGGGGCATCCATTTTGTGGATCTGAGGCTCATTTTAAATCAACCGCGTTTCAGTAAAGTAACATGTCTTCTCCCTCTAGAAGGGTGGAATGCTATCCCCGTCGCCAGAACTGGCGAGGGGATAGTATTCCAATTCGTATGACACCTTACACGACATGTTTTGATAAAGCCAAACCAAAGTTGCTATATAACCGCGAGGATTATAATGCGCTTAAGAGTATATGGTATGGCATTATCCCGGATCAGCTTAGGGAGTTGTTCCCGACAGCTGCAGACAGGCTCAGCTCATGCCAGAGCACCATCTCACATAAAACCACGCACTCTGCCTCCAGGATTGATGAGGCCTTCCATAGGAGTGGCTTATAGGCTATATGTGTCCAGATATAGGTTTAGATATAGGTATACTATATCTAAGCAAGGGGTGATTACACCCACTTGCCCCAGCTGAGTGATCAGCCAGTTGTGTCAATTTAAGAACCAACCAGGGGTGGCAAAAGCTATGCTTCAGCCCCTGGTAGACCTTGGTGGCACCTATGCCCTGGGCACCTATAGTGCATGGTACAGGGGCTGACAAGGAGTCCATTTCCAATTGTGGTATGTACCTATAGCACATGTATTACAAATTTAGAGAGATAACAGCAGGCTGGGGGTCTGATTAGCAGGCCCACAGCCTCAGTAAGTCGAAAACCAGTGAAGCAAAAAGCAAAAATTGGGGTGACCATAGGATAGCAGACCCTACTCTCCTACATAACCCCCCCCCAAACGCTAACCTTGACCAGATAAGTCTTCATGTTCTAAGTGGAAGTACCTGGAGAGACCATCTGCATTACCATGGTCAGTCCCTGGGCGGTGCTCCACTGTAAAGTCCATCCCCTGTAGGGAAATGGACCACCTGAGCAGTTTGGGATTTTCACCCTTCATCTGATTTAGCCACAAGAGGGGCTTATGGTCTGTCTGAATTAGGAAGTGAGTACCAAACAAGTATGGCCTCAGCTTCTTCAGGGCCCAAACCACAGCAAAGGCCTCCCTCTCAATAGCTGACCAACGTTTCTCCCTGGGGGTCAGCCTTCTGCTAATAAAAGCAATGGGCTGGTCTTGACCATCTTGATTAAGTTGTGAAAGCACAGCTCCCACCCCCAACTCAGAAGCATCTGTCTGTACAATGAACTGTTTGGAGTAGTCAGGACTCTTCAGGATAGGTGCAGAGCACATGGCCTTCTTCAGGTCATCAAATGCCTTTTGACAGCTAACTGTCCACTGAACCTGTTTGGGCATCTTCTTGGATGTCAAGTCATTCAATGGTGTCACAATGGACCCATAGTTCTTTACAAATTTTCTGTAATACCCAGTCAGGCCCAAGAAGGCTCTGACTTGTGTCTGGGTAGTTGGAGGAGTCCAGTCCTGTATGGTCTGGATCTTGCTCGCCAGTGGTTGAACTTGACCCCCACCTACTAGGTGGCCCAAGTACACAACCTTGCTCTGCCCTATCTGGCACTTAGTAGCCTTGATAGTCAGGCCTGCCTTTTGCAGGGCCTCCAGAACCTTCTTCAGGTGGATCAGGTGATCCTCCCAGGTGGAGCTAAAGACAGCAATATCATCTAGATATGCTGCGCAAAAGTCATCCAACCCAGCAAGGACTTGGTTCACCAACCTTTGGAAAGTGGCAGGTGCATTCTTCAAACCAAAGGGCATTACCACAAACTGATAATGTCCACTAGGGGTAGAGAATGCTGTTTTGGCTTTTGACTCTTCAGCTAGTCTGATTTGCCAGTAGCCAGCTGTCAAATCAAATGTGCTCAGAAACTTGGCAGAAGCCAATTTATCAATGAGCTCATCTGCTCTTGGAATGGGATGAGCATCTGTCCTAGTGACAGCATTGAGACCTCTGTAGTCCACACAAAACCTCATTTCTCTCTTCCCATCTTTGGTATGAGGTTTTGGCACAAGGACCACTGGGCTAGCCCATGGGCTCTCTGATGGCTCAATCACTCCAAGCTCCAACATCTTTTGCACCTCAGCCTTTATACAATCCCTGACATGGTCAGGTTGCCTGTAGATCTTATTCTTCACAGGCAGATTGTCACCAGTATCCACCTCATGGGTGCACCAGTTAGTCTGACTGGGTGTGAGTGAAAACAATTGTCTGTGGGCCTGCAACACTTGTCTGCAGTCCACCTGTTGCTGCTCAGTGAGGCTGCCTGCCAAGGCTACTCCATCAACTGAACCATCATCAGGGTTCTGGGAAAGCAGGTCTGGGAGAGGGTCACTCTCTTCCTCCTGTTCCCCATCTGTGGCCATGAGGAGACTCATGTCCTCCCTGTCAACAAATGCTTTCAAACGATTGACATGGAGCACCCTGTGGGGGCTCCTAGGGGTGCCAAAGTCAACCAGGTAGGTGACTTCTCCCTTCTTTTCAATGATAGGGTAGGGTCCAGTCCATTGGTCCTGGAGAGCTGCTGGCCCCACTGGGTCCAACACCCACACCTTCTGCCCTGGCTGGTACTCAACCAGAACAGCCTTTTGGTCATGCCAGGCTTTCTGTAATTCCTGACTGGCCTCAAGGTTTTTGGATGCTCTCTCCATGTATTCAGCCATCCTGGAGCGGAGACCAAGTACATAGTCCACAATGTCTAGTTTAGGCTTTTTGAGAGGTAACTCCCATCCTTCCTTCACCAAACTCAATGGACCCCTTACAGGGTGGCCAAACAAAAGTTCAAAAGGGCTGTAGCCAACCCCCTTCTGTGGGACCTCTCTGTAAGCAAAGAGCAAGCAGGGTAAAAGGATGTCCCATTTCCGCCTAAGCTTCTCTGGTAACCCTTTTATCATTCCCTTTAGGGTCTTGTTGAACCTTTCCACAAGCCCATTGCACTGTGGATGGTAGGGTGTGGTAAACTTATAGTTTACTCCACACTCTTTCCACATTGCTTTTAAGTATCCAGACATAAAGTTGGTACCTCTGTCTGAAAGAACCTCCTTTGGAAAGCCCACTCTTGAGAAAACTGCAATGAGGGCTTTTGCCACCACAGGAGCTGTGGTGGTCCTCAGGGGAATTGCTTCTGGGTACCTGGTGGCATGATCCACTACCACCAGTATAAATCTGTGCCCAGATGCTGTTTGAGGATCCATGGGACCCACAATGTCTATTCCAACTCTTTCAAAGGGTACCCCCACCACAGGTAGTGGTATCAGGGGGGCCTTTGTTGTGCCACCTGACTTACCACTGGCTTGGCAAGTGACACAGGAGCGACAAAACTCCTTGACATTTTCTGACATGTGAGGCCAGTGAAAGTGTGGAACAAGCCTGTCCCAAGTCTTATTCTGGCCTAAGTGTCCTGCAAGGGGAATATCATGGGCCAAGGTAAGAAGGAAGCCCCTAAACTTCAAAGGTATAACCAACCTCCTGGTTGTGCCAGGCTTGGGGTCTCTAGCCTCTGAATAAAGGAGTCCTTCATCCCAATACACTTTATGGGTACCTTGAGCATTCCCTGCAGCCTCAGCAGCAGCTTGCTGTCTGAGGGGTTCAAGTGAAGGGCAATCTAATTGGGCCTGCCCCAGGTCTGCCCTTGAGGGTCCCCCTGTCCCCAGAAACTCAACCTGATCAGGTTCAAGCTCCTCTGAGACAGTCTCCTCTTGGACTGCAGAATCAGTTTCCTGTGAAACCTGATCCTCAACCTGGGGCAAGTGGGAAGGCACAGCCTTAACCCTCTTGCTCCTTCTCTTGGGTTGTGGTTGGTCTATTGTTTCAAGATCCACCACTGGTTCAGGAAGGCACTTCTTAGCCTGAGACCTTGTCACTGCAAGGACATGAGCTGAAATCCCTAGCATTTCTGCATGAGTCCTGTACTCCACTTCTGACCAAACTGAGCTTTCAAGATCATTGCCTAACAGACAGTCTACTGGGAGGTCTGCACTCACAACAACTTTCTTTAGGCCATCTACCCCTCCCCAGGAGAAGTTCACAACAGCCACACTATGGGAAGTAGTGGAGTTGCTTGCATTGGTCACTAGGTAACTTTCACCTAGTACAATTTGTCCAGGGTCCACAAAGCCAGGTGCCACCATTGTGACACTGGCACAAGTGTCCCTGTAGGCCTGAGCCAGTTTCTCATTAATTAAGGGAGTCTGCCTATATTTGCCCAGGTTACTGGGGCTTACTGCAGTGGGCAATGATATGTCCACATCATATAGGAGAACTGCCTGTGTGGGGATTCTGACTAGGCCAGATTCCACCTCAGTACCCAGGGTCAACCCTACTAAACCCTTTGGCTGTGTACCACCACTGCTGACTGTACTAGGGGGTGCAGTTGCTTTAGGAGCTGCAGTGGTGGGGACTGGATTTTTCTTAGTGCATTCACTGCCCCAGTGTGAAACTGATTTGCAGGTATTACACCAAGGTTTCTTTGGGCCATCATTCTTCTTTTTCTTGTTTCCATTTTGGGAACCCCCCTCCTTATTGCTAGTTTGGGGGCCTGAAGACTTCTGGTCCTTTTCTTTATCTTTCTGATTCCCACCCTCTATTCCTTCTTGAAGATCCTCATTCTCAGGGGAGTTTATCCCTTCCTCTGTTTCTAAGGGAGTCTGACTCACCTTGTCTAGGTCATCCTTTTCTAGGAGAGCTACTAGGGAAGGAATGGTAGGGCCTCTGCCCTTTTTTAGCCCCCTGGCTGTGCACAAGGCACTCAGGTCTTTGTGGCTAAGGTTGTCATATCTGGATGTTGTCCCTATAGGATCAACTATTACAGGAGCAGAGCCTGAGGCTCTATCTGTATCAGACATGACTGCTAGTGAGGTGTAAGTGGTGCACTTACCTACACTAAGTGGTTTCCTACTGTACCTTGCTAGTGAGTTGTAGTCAGGGTGTGCTAATCCCTTTAATCTACAACTACTAAGTTCAGTAGAACTTAATATGCTAAGCTTTTGATTTATATGTACCTATAGGTACTTGATGTGATCTTTCAATTTGATAAAGATTGCAATGGTAAAACAAACAGCAAGCTCAAATCCGCACCGCTGCACACCAATGTGAGAAGTTGGCCTGATATGTAGTGTTTCCAATTCTGGAACCACTGGGTATCAGTCCAAACAAACCCCAAAGATGTCAGGTTGTAAGTCAACCTTGTAGACAAGCTATCCTGGTGGTAGCATGGACTAAGCAGCCTTAAAGGCTTAACTTAAGAGGTCGTGTTAAGCGAGCTGTTTTACCACATACAATCCTGTAATCAAATGAAAGGACACCACACAAGTATATATTATAAAAATATATGTATTTATTTCTAAATTACTCCCCAGTACTCTTTATGAGGAAAGGGGCACAAGCGTTAAATCAAAAGCACTGTTACACATATAAAGTTGCACGTTTATGGATGAGGGCGGGTGGCCACTCAGACCATATATCAAAAAAGTGGTATAAGTAACACTTTACGAACAATGGTTAGGCCTAGGGCCTAGAGATTCGCTGGGAGCAGTCAGGACAAGCAATGAAGAAGTCGGGAGTAGCCCACAGGAGACGGGTGCAGCACGGAAAGTGCAGCGCGCACCAATGCACTGTCAATGGTGCGTAAAAGTCAATTAAAGTGAATAAAAAGATACTTCCGCTGAACCTAGGAACACAAAACTTTAGACACAGACCCTAGAGGTGTGTACCAGTGTAAAGACACCGGCGTTGCAAAGTTACCTCACCCACAGGCCGTGGGTGCACAGGGTCGAAGTGGCGTCGGGTTCTGTCACGCAGGTTCTGGGTGCTTGGAGCTGTTGCAGCTGCAGGCGCTGTGAAGCAGAAGTGTCCGGTGCGATCCAAGGGTGGATCGATGTAGAAAAGTACCTGAAAGCAGAGGGGACAGAGTCTGGGTCACTCAGCAGTGACCAGGGTGGAACCAGGACGGAACCAGGCAATGTCGGGCGCAATCAGGCGGTTGTCGATAGGCTTCTCTCCGCTGTCACGTGGGCTCTGGGGCATCTGCGACGTCCAGGAGCAGGTCACGATCTGTCCCACGTAGGCTCTCGCCGTCAGCACCGTCGGCTTGAAGATTGTAGCAAACAGCACTTGGCAAAAGCAATCCACGCGGAACCGGGAGATTGCTTATCACTCGAACCAGGAGGGTCAGAGTGGGTGCTCCTTTTCACAGGAGCTGGTGCAGATCTGGAGCAACCAGAAAAGCAAGTCGGATTTCAAAGTTCGTCGGCACAGGGGCCACAAGCCAGCTGGCAAGTGACCGGGCCAACGCGTCGAGCGCACACAAGCAGAAGGGCCCCACGCAGCACTCAGCGAGTGTGGAGGGGTGAGCTTTGGTGCAAGTGGAGCTCGGGGCTGGGGCTTCTCAAACCCCGGTGTACAGCTTCGAGGGTCACTCGTGGGCCGCACGGTCAGCGTCTCGTGGCCTTTTCAAGATGGCGTGCCCCACGCTTCCGGTCGCCTCCACGGGTCTCAGCTCTGCAGGGACTGTGGATCGGGCAGGTAGAAGGCAGGCAAGCTTGATCTCGTCGATCTCTGTCGCTCGAGTTCCGGCGGGAACTGCAACAAAGCAAGGGTCGAGGGCTGGATGGTGCCTGTTTGCACAGGGTGGTCACTCCTTGACCACAAGGGAGATTCTTCAGTCTTCTCACGTCGTGTAGAAAGTCGAAGGGTCCAGATTTCGTTTCTTATGTTTCTTCAGGATGATCTGAGTTCCGTTGGGACTGTTCCCCCTCTTATTCGAATCTAGGGGGTTGGACATCCTGCTAGGTCCCCTCCTATGGGTGGGACCCAGGAAGGGGGTGGTTACACCCCTCTCCTTTGATCCTGGCCGCGCTGGGACAGGGGCTGGGAGGCCCCAGAACCGGTTTGGCCGGATCCTGCAAGGGGCAGCCTTGTGCTCCCCAGGCAGTGTCTGGTTTCATTGAAACCTCCCTACTCCAATCCACTATCTCCTGTCTGGGGTGGTTTGACACCGCCCTGTGACAGGAAACTCTTTGTCCAGGCCTCCTCTGCCGGGTTTCGGTCAGCAGCAGGAGGTCAGACCCGTGTCTGTGGCAGGGGCATCCATTTTGTGGATCTGAGGCTCATTTTAAATCAACCGCGTTTCAGTAAAGTAACATGTCTTCTCCCTCTAGAAGGGTGGAATGCTATCCCCGTCGCCAGAACTGGCGAGGGGATAGTATTCCAATTCGTATGACACCTTACACGACATGTTTTGATAAAGCCAAACCAAAGTTGCTATATAACCGCGAGGATTATAATGCGCTTAAGAGTATATGGTATGGCATTATCCCGGATCAGCTTAGGGAGTTGTTCCCGACAGCTGCAGACAGGCTCAGCTCATGCCAGAGCACCATCTCACATAAAACCACGCACTCTGCCTCCAGGATTGATGAGGCCTTCCATAGGAGTGGCTTATAGGCTATATGTGTCCAGATATAGGTTTAGATATAGGTATACTATATCTAAGCAAGGGGTGATTACACCCACTTGCCCCAGCTGAGTGATCAGCCAGTTGTGTCAATTTAAGAACCAACCAGGGGTGGCAAAAGCTATGCTTCAGCCCCTGGTAGACCTTGGTGGCACCTATGCCCTGGG
Source organism: Lissotriton vulgaris (assembly GCF_964263255.1). Lineage (NCBI taxonomy): Eukaryota > Metazoa > Chordata > Amphibia > Caudata > Salamandridae > Lissotriton > Lissotriton vulgaris. Next base: position 1,725,507,438 of record NC_141691.1, on the reverse strand, counting down.
CACCTATAGTGCATGGTACAGGGGCTGACAAGGAGTCCATTTCCAATTGTGGTATGTACCTATAGCACATGTATTACAAATTTAGAGAGAGAACAGCAGGCTGGGGGTCTGATTAGCAGGCCCACAGCCTCAGTAAGTCGAAAACCAGTGAAGCAAAAAGCAAAAATTGGGGTGACCATAGGATAGCAGACCCTACTCTCCTACACAATGTATGTTGTGTTTCCTCTGCTCTGTATGGGGCAGGGGTGTGGGGACACTGCGAGGGTACTCCCCTGCAGAAGGAGGAAAACAAGTTCTTAAGGAGGTTGTTATGTGCTCCCCCTTCTGCCTCCATCCAGTTGATCCATGAAGAAGTCGGGATCGAGTACATTTCTGACTTAGCAGCAGTTCGGGCACTCTTATTGTGGCGTTCTATTTGGGCTAAGCCAGAGACTCGATTCACTCAGGATATTATCCTTGATTGTATAGGTTTGGATCACTCCTCACGTATATTATGGTTAAGATACATTCATCGCTGGTATCTCCTTCTTTTTAACATTGATGTGTTCCGTGAGCCTGAAAAGGTTGTTTCCATTTCAAAAAAAGAAATTAAGACAACGTTTTTAAATTTTCGTAAAGCTGAGCGAAATAAAACCGTTGGCAATCTTGTCACTGTGAAATTCTACAAAGATTTAAATCTAGCTCCTGGACTCCAATCCTATCTTGTATATGTGACTCGCCCCTCTCACCAGTATGTTTTAACACGGGTTAGATTGGGCATTGTTCACCACTTGGTTGCTTTTCCAAACACTAAAACCAGTTCAAATATACCCTGTCCGTGTGATAGTACCTCCCGGCAGAGTAGTTGCCATTTCTTACTTTTTTGTAAATTTTTTCAGTCTCTTAGGTTAAAATACCTTAAACCAATTTTTATCAAATATAACATTTATACCACACAAACAGCAATGATATTTTTATCTTCATTAGAGAACGAGGAGATCTGTTTCTTCTTGGCTACTTTTATTTTAAAATGTACAGCTGCCAGGAAAAGTATTGTACTTTAATAATGTTTACTTACCTGTCTGTACTTATGTTATACCGCTGCCAGGAACTGTTTATGATGATATTACCGTTAACACTCCTGTCTGTATATATATGCTTTCATTTTTAAACTTTATATCAATTTCTGTAATTAAGGTATTATTATATATGTAGAGGTCCACAGTATTGAATGATTACTTAATAATTTTAATGTACAGTTCCCAGGAAAGGCCTAGTGAGTAACTCCTACTGATCCCCAGTTTGTCCATGTAAGAATGTTTCGTATTTTATAACAATATGTTGACCTAAAGAGGCATGATTACTTTCTATTTGCTGCACTTTAGCCTTTTTTAGGAGAGATCATATGGTGATTTTAATATTTCAATTATGTACCTTTGCTTGTATGATTTGTATGTACAAATCGAATAAAAGCTTTTGAACTGAACTGACCCCTTTACACTTGTACATTTCTGAATTGAGACATACAAGGGGTTAACGAGTGACTTTCACCACTGTGGCAGAAGCACACACCTTATGCTTTCTCCCTTAGCAATAAAAATAGGAAAACCTCCCATTAATCCATGGTATCTCCGTGACCCGGATATCAGGAAAGATCTTATCCAGGCCACTGATAACTATTTTCAGGAGAATGTGGGAACAGTGGACTCCGCCCAAACATTATGGAAAGCCTACAAATCAGTGATCCGTGGGCAGGCCTTGTCCTTGATAGCTGGTAAGAAGAAAGATAAGGAAAAAGACAGTACAGGCGGAGGACGAGGTTCAAAGACTGGTCCACTCTTGCCACTCTCCTTGCTGGGCAAGGCCGCTCTTTTTAAAATGATGGCGTTGCCCCATTTCCTGTATGTCCTTCAGAACTCTTTAAACACTGTTCTCAAATCATATTCCCAAGAAATCGAGAGCCTCCGAGAGACCTACTATGGGACGGAAAACCCAGGATAGCCCTGGCTAAGCTCACTCTCAATTGGTACGACGGTGGCATTAGTCTCCCAGATATTAAAAAGTACTACTGGGCTTCCCATCTTGCGGCAATAAACCAGGGGTCCTACGGTACTATCAATGACCCGGGATACACCATGGATAAATGGATCTTTCCGGGAGGAAACTACAACGGAGCGCTCTATTCTCGGGCCCGTAAATATCCCCTGACGGGTCCAACCTCTCACTCGGTCCATATATGGCATATAGCCAACAAACATTTGGGCTGGGACCACAGACTCACACTGGAAACCCCCCTCTGGGATTCTGAGAAACTCTGGAATCTGTGGCGGACCCAGGGGTTTGATAGGTGGGACCTCATCGGGATCTCCCAGAGCAAGGACCTCTGGGTCAAGGATGAGGTGGTATCGTTTGCCTCCCTCCAACAGCAGTATAGATTGGCGGACACAGAACGCTTTAGATATCTCCAGATCATAACTGTAGAGGACGCACTTTTTTGGGTATTTGGCTCAACACCTTAAGGTCGACAATGTGATACCTCCGCGGCACGAAACAAATTACAAATTACCCAAAGTAGCTTGTGCGCAATCATACACCCATTTGGCATATCTGCAGATCCGCCAAGCCCTCCGAACCCATTTCACTAAGGGTACCTCCCTCCCAGACGCCTCTCCCCTGGAGGGCAGAATACTAGACCGCCACCTGCCTGAAAAGGCTATCTCCCTAATTTATGAAAAGCTAATCAACAATATGGAAGACCCACTTCAGTCTCTTAAAGAGAAATGGATGAGAGACGGAATTGAACTTGACGAGGAGGATTGGAGGGAGGCAGTATCTTCCCCGAGGGAGGTCGTAGTTCAGGCTAGATTGCGTTTTGTTCAGCTCAAGATTCTCCACAGAATTTATATAACGGGACCATGCCTGGTGCGTATGGGTAGAGCAGAAAGTGGGGAATGTAGGCGCAAGTGCGGAGTGGGAGGGCACCTTCATACACATACTATGGGAATGTGAACACATACAACCTTACTGGCGCGCCATTCATCATATCCTTAGCAAGGTGCTCGCCGTTGAGCTGCTACCGGAGGCATGCAGGTACATCCTGAACATTTGGGAGCCAACAGCTCTCAACTTCTACACAAAGTTCGGAGCTACTCTGGCGGTAATGATTGCTAAGAGAACCACTGCACAGCATTGGGAGCTCACCAGCCAGGTGGGGTAGAAACTTGGAAAGGAGACCTAGACTGGTGCATGTTCAGAGAAAAGTCAGTTTACGTTGCCAGGGGGTGCCCTGGGTAATGGAGAAGGGTCTGGGTGTTGTGGAATTCGTACCACAGCGATATATGTACCCCACCAGCACACAGAACTGCAGACATTAGTTCGACATCCCCCTAGCTGTCCCACACCATACACTGTGCATTGCTTCTATGTAACATGAAGTTTAATTTGATTGAACAGTACTGACTCCTCAGTAATTTAAGTATGATTTGTTGTGTTGATGATACTTAATAAAAAGATTTATAAAAAATAAAAATAAAAGCATGCCAAAAATAGGAAAAAACACAGCAGTACAGTTTTCTTTTTAAAAGGTGGAAGAGGACAGATACATATTAATCGTGGATATAGACCACTAGCCCCATCTTGCCTTCACATTTCTATCCATCCCGCAAGAGTGTAGACTGTATTGCAGTTTGGAGTTGTCTTTCCTCTAATCTCTGATTATCCCCTCTGTCTGTCATGTGCCTTTTTATTTACTAAGGCTGCATATACTATCACTCTTACTAGAAAGTGCGTTTACCTCTATTTTTGCTAAGCTACTACTGAGCCTCCGCCCCACGATTTGTTTTCCATGACCACTATTTCATTATCAGCTCTGTCGAGGTCAAAGCAGTGTTAATAACCACCCTCACCACAATACACAATTGGTTTTACTATGAGCAGGTTGCAACATACCGGTTGGGCAAGGACGCCTGAAAATAGTTGCACTGTTAGTGTACAAGCTACAGTCCACTAAAATAAGACTAATGGTCACGATTCACTACATTTCCATAGGAAAATTCCTTAATTAAGGACCTTATTACGGGTGGCCTGATGGTTTCCAACCTCTGTGCAAACCTGTTTGGGGAATGTTCGGAATTATAAGTTATCTGAATGTTGTAACACCTGGCAATGAATGGAGTGATAAAGTCTTGAATTTTAGGTCAAACCTGCTGAGAAAAATGTCTGGAAATTACTGGAACATTCAGAATTTGGTGCGAAAAGCACCATAATCCATATGTTAGGGGAAAACTTACAATAGGATCTATTTATCACACTCGATAAATTCGATACCTGGAGTATCATGCTTTATCCAAGCCACTCATTATGACGGACTTAAAGTACATTTCTGAGTATCTTGGCATTCACGATGTTTTTTAGGACTCAGTCACAAATTCCCTGCGGTTTTTTGTGAATTATTGGTCAGAACATTATGTAACCATTTTCGCAAGTGCTGCACAGATACATTTGCAGTTTGAAACATTTTTCTTTGTCTAGGCAGGAAATACATTTTCTCAATTACCCACAATTTTTGGGAGGTACCTTCTCCTTTTTCACTCTTAACCCTGTGGAGGAGTGTGGCTCAATGGTTAGAGCGGCAGACCCTGATGCAGAGTTCTGGCCAGGGACCAGGGTTCGATTCCCGCCTCGGTGGGGTCTCGGGCTCAATTTCCTCGGACCTGTTAATTATTGCCTCGGTGCCTATTCTAATCACGGGCCCCACTCTGGGCAATAGCTTGCTTAGCCTCCACACCGGCCCCAACAGCGCTAAGGATGCCTGGCTTCACCCTGGGGGTGCCCAGGAGTGGACACTTCACAGGGAAAGCCAGGAGGGGTACCACAGCGGTATGAGTATCAGCGCCAGGAAGCCGAATAGGCGTCACTACAAGGTGACCGTCTGGTGACAGTGCTCTCTATAAGTACCATGACATTTACATTTAACCCTTTGTGTGCTCGTGACGGAACCGTTCCGTCACGAGCCTCGGGTGGGCTGTGCTGGTGACGGAACGGTTCCGTCACGGCCCGCTCGCCGTGCCTACGCTGACGTTCTAAAGAGCGGGCACTACTTGGGAGGTAAAGAAACTTTTCCCTGTTTCTCCTCTTGTGTAAGCCACTATCGCTGCTAAATGTACCCTTAGAGATGTGTAGCTTAGTTTACTTTGCAGTAGATGTGTTAAATATTTTAGTACTTTTGACTTCTTTGTAATTTTTCTTTGCAGTTTCTCCCAAATTCGCCATTCGGAGAATCTTTTCCATTTTGCTACGTAGCATTTCCTTGTGGTAGGTCTTCTCGCCTCTCTGAGCAATGCCAGTGTGTAGCACCCTTACGTTCTGCATTCTTAACAGGTCCCTTCTTTTTGGAAATCTGTGTGCTGGTACATGCACCATCTCGACTATTTATGAGAACCATGACTGCCTGGCCCACTGAGATACTATTAGTATCAGCGAAATGTTGCTGATCCTGCATTTGCTGAGTACCCATTGGGGGAACAGAGTATGCAAATGTCTTTGACCAACTTATCCATAGCGCATTCCCTTGTGACAGATGGTCTAGTTGTCTGGATCCGAAGTGTTGGCATTTTGCATTTTGGTGTGTTGCAAATAGCTATATTTGCGGTGTACCCCACTTCCGAAATACTCTTAGTGGTTCGTCCACCTTTGGCACAAGGAAGTAAGTTGAGTAGACCTCTTTGTTCCTTTGGTTGTCTGGCACTATCTCTATTGCCTCCTTGCTGAGCAATTCTTGCGCCTCTAGTCGCAAGAGCGAGAGTTCCTTTGCTGAGTGTGCCTTGCTTCTTGGTTTTCTGTTTGGAGGTTGTTTCTCTAGCTCTATACAGTATCCGTACTGTTTGATGTTTAGTATTCATTTGTCTGTGTGACCTTCCTCCACTCCTGGATGAAGTCTCTTATTCTGACCCCTACTGGTGCTGTGTGTTTGAGGTACTGTTTGTTGTGGAACGTCTGGTTGCTGCTTTTTCTTACGTCTTCATGCCCACCCCGAGGTGTTGCTAGGATGGGTGTTAGCTTCAGGGTGAAGTCACTTGGAGGAAGGCTGTTGGCCTCCTCTTCGGGTCTATCCATGTCCGTTTGCATGCCCTCGAAAGGACTGGCCCCGGGGCTGGTACTGCCAGTTCTGTTGATGCTGTCCCTGCTGCCCTTGGTTGTTCCTTTGATAGCCTTGCTGAAACGTTTGGTGTGATGTGGTAGACACGTCCCCCCCACACCACCTGGTCTTCTTGTGGGTATACCCCTTCTCATCCCTCTGAACTGCAGCGCTCACATGGACCTTGCTGTCTCGTTGTCGTTCTTGAGCTGCCTTAATTTGTCGTCAACTGGTGTGCCAAACAGTTGCTCTCTGTTAAAAGGTGTGTTCAGGATGTTGCTTTGGACCTCTGGCTTGAATCCCGAAATTCTGAGCCATGCGTGGCTTCTCTAGGTCACTCATATCATCATTAGTCTGCTGTACATCTCTGCAGCATCCAAGGCCGATATCAAGCATGTGTTCACCATGCTTTCGCCCTCCTCTACCAGGTGAGCCGCTCTTTGTTGGTACTGGTCTGGTAGATGCTTAAGGAGTTGTCCCACTTCCTCCTAGTGCTGGTATACGTGCCTGTTGATCAGGGTGTTGGGGTTTGCGTTGCGCCAATGGATTGCCGCATTTCTCTCCACCTTTCTCCCTGTGAGATCCATCCTTCTACTCTCCTTGTTTGGACGTGTTCTGGCATTAGTGGGGACATTGGCCCTTTTTCTAGCATTTGCTTTGATTATGGAATCGGTTGGTTCAGACTCTTAGATGTATGCAGGGTCCTTTGAGGAATGTTTATACTTCTCCGCTCTTGGAGTCACAGCTTTGCATACTGCTGGTTCTTTAAAGGTATCTTTTCCTTGGTCCAGCACACTAGGGAGCATGGGCAGGAACTGGCTCTTAGATTGTGGAGGCAGTAGAGTTTCCAGGAGAAAACATGCCTTGGGCTTCTCCTCCTCCATCTTTACCCCATACGTCTGTGCAGCCTTTTGGACGACTATATTGTAGATCCCTATGTCGTCTGGCAGTGAATGCCTCGAAGGGTATGTGTCTACCTCTTCTTCTGGTGATTCGGCGTCGAGATCATGACATTCCAAGTCTTGTGCCTCTGAGGACGACGAGTCCCGGTAGGACTGATGATCCTCGTCAACTTCACCCTCAAAATAATAGACTTCCTCCTCCTGTTCCTCGACCAGGTTCAGGCGTTTTCGGAGGTTCGGCGTCCTCGTTGTCCCTTTCGACTTCGAGCGCAGGTTTCGGCGGGATGGTGTATTGGCTCATATTTTCATCGAAGTCCCATTTTCTGCTGCAGGATGCTCGCCATTTCGGCCTCGAGCCTCCTCTTCTTCCTTTCCATCTCGGCGGCCTATTCAGCGTCCAGAGTTGGAGCGCTTTGCTTCAAGGCCGTTGAAGTAGATGTTGGCCCTTCTTTTCTCAGCGCCAAGGTGTCCTTTTCGAGGGCAACCTTTGACGATCTAGACTTTTTGTGTGCTTTCGCCATCTGGGAGTCCTTTTCAAAGGATCCGCTCGGCTGACTGTCCTTGGTTGCTGTTGCCTTTGTCGAGTGTTTCGACAGCAATGCTCCCTTTGAGGACTTTGTTTCACTCCTACGAGTGTCGCTCGGGGCTTTAGCTTCACCCTTTCGAGTGTCGCTCGAGTGTCGAGGGGTCGATGACTTCCTTACCTCCTTCGACGTCTTCTTATGGACCTCGATGACCGTGCAGTCCTCTTGCCCTTTAGCGATGTTGTCTTCCTCTCCACTGGAAAGGCCCAAGTCTTGGAGCGATGGAGGTGGCCCCTGCATGGTGTGGTTTGTCCTTCTCTGCCTCTCTCTTACACTGAGGGTCTTGGGTGTGAACGCCGAGCACACGTTGCAGTCCTCGCTGAGGTGGTTGAGCGGCAGGCACAGGTTGCAGACTGGATGCTGGTCCTTGTGGTGGCCATTGGCGCAAAACTTGAAATGTGTTTTGTCCATTCCAGTGTTCAGGGAGCCCCCTGTGCATTCTCTGTTAAATGTCGAGAACTCGGTCGAAAACCTTCTCCCTCGTCATTCCGGTTACCTGACCTGAAGTCTGGTGTAGCTGAAACTTTGATTTTCGTCAATTTTCTTCTGTTTGCTTTGATTCTTCTTCCAAAAAGCTCTGGAACTCTTCGGTAACGATCCAGACCCAACGGCGGAAAAAAGAATCTGAAGATGGCGACCAAAGGTGGGAGCTTCCGGAGGAAGCACGTCGACGTCACGAAGGACAACAAATGGTGGTATGTCGATGCCCACCTGGGCCACGGAAAAAAGAGAAAAAAGTCTACAATTCCAGACCCAACCACTAGATGGCGAAATAATGCACAGCATAGTGAATCCAGAAAGATTCACGCTGCAAAACCAAGGTAGTTGCCTGCGATTCCCCTCCCATAAGCACCAGTTACCCTCTGGTACACTTGTAAGTAAAATTACAAATACATGAATCAAACTATTGGAGGTGATAGAGATACATAGTCTTAATCCTTCAAAATATTTCACAAACAAATCTTTGTTCTTAGAAAAGTCCATGTAGTAAATCAGTTATGAATCTTGTAATCAGTGAAAGGATCTGCTATTCATATTTCAGTTGTTACAGCCACATGTGTTTTGCGGATCAATCGCTTCTTTAACGCAAAACTACCCAAGTACACCTATTTGTGGATGAGTGTCCACTTTGAAGTCACGTGGTGCTCCAAGTATAAGTTATGTATCCCCTACTTCTTTTCATGTTACTTCCCTTGTTTTTATCCCCCAAACGGATGTAGACTTTGTCGACACACTTCAAACTCCGAAATTGCATGTTCTTGGAGCTTGAGGTATGCCCGCAAATCGTCACAGCCTAGCAGAGCCTTGTTTTATGTGTAGGCTTCATAGGATGCTGGTGTTCTAAATGTTCCGTCTTCTTTCAGTTTCTACACCCACTCTATTTTATCATAGTTGAAAACAACACAGGAGGAGAGGGTGAAACGGGCTGGAAAATACAGAAGGCTGCCAGAGGCCCCGAGCCAGGTCCAAGATGGACACTCTCTTTGGAACGAGGCAGCTCACGACCTCGCCAGCAAAGTGGTCCTGGCAAATGCTCTGGCAGTGTTTGTGTTCATAGTCTTCACTCCTTCTTGATCATTTGCCTTTGTAGGAACCGAGAATTTAGCAGGACGTTGGAAGGAGAGTTGGATAACTTTAAGTTTCCCAGCACAGCTCCTCTTAACTACCCAGAGCAGACATAGGCTCAAAGATGAGCATGAGAAGGTAACCAGCACTGCCCTGGAGGCCATTTTTGGTCTGTGGCAGCGTCTTGCTACTACTTTCCATGGGTGCTAAATTGAAAACTATACTCTTAATTTGTTTGATTTCCACTCTACTATGTTGTGCAGCCCAACAACCATTATTTTTCTGAATGATTTTATTTTACATTTTCAAAAGAAAACAAGTAAACATAGCACATCGTACAATTATGTAAGGAATAATGATTCTTACTGGAAAAAAAAACACTCACAACCAAACGTTATGAAAATATCAATGCAACATACCACCCTAACCCTGTCATGAACGTGAAAATTAAATTTCGACAGGTTACTCCTCGGGTTGGAAGAGGACATAATGTAAATGCCAGAGGTGCATAATATTTTGGACATTGTCCTGCCTGATGTTGAGGCTTGATATGAGTAGTAAAGGAGTGCCATGTAGCATTGAATCTGACCATCCGGTCTTGAATGATAGCAGTCTGTTTCTCCATGGCGTAGATGGACCACGTCTCCCCTACCAGATATTTAAAGAAGGAGAAAGTGGCTCCTTCCACATGTGTGCCACACATAGTCACGCTGCTGGGAGTAGGTGGGAGAGCAGTCGGCCCAGAAGGGTCAATGTGATAAAAGACTGTTAGCCCCGGATCGCCCAGGAGAATCGTTAGTAGCTTAAGTGGAAGTTGAACGTTGGTTATGGCCTGCACTGTGCTCTGGATCTCAACCCAGAAAGTCAGGATTACTGGGCATGACCACCCTGTGTGTAGAAAAGTGCCCCTCCCTCTGTAACCCTTCCAGCACAAATCCGCACCCCCAGCATCTTGTCCAGCCTAACAGGTGTAAGATACCAATGAGTCAATATCTTATACGTGTTCTCGTTGTAGCGGGCACAACTCAAAGATTTTGCCAGTCTTTGCTAGATGGACCCCCAAGCAGGGCCGGACTGGGAACAGAAACCGGCCCTGGCAAACTGCTCAGCCAGCCCCCTCTGGTGTGAGGGGGGGTGCAGCCAAGCAGTTTGCGAGGGCTGGTTTCGTCCTATTTTGTGACAGGGGGCCGATATTGCCGATCCCCGGTAACAAAAACGGCCCCCCAGGGCCCAAAACCTGCCCCACCCTACCAGGGAAACGCCTGTTGCCCGCTATGGCCAGTCCGGCCCTGCCCCCAAGGGTTGTTGGATATCTCTATAGCCAACTCCCTCTCCCATTGCAACACATAAGCGTGTTTCCCAGAAGGAGTCAACTGTAAGAGGTAGCTGTTGAGCCATGATATGCCTTGATGACGCACGTTATTGAGATAGAGGGACTCTAGGGGGAGATCATCACGTTGGAGAGCCAGATGCGCAAGGGGCTCGTCTGCCCAATGAAGTGCCTGACTCAATCTAAAGCTATTGTGTCAAGTGAGGACAAATTTAGTAACTAAGTCACCTTGTGCCTGTAGGTCAACAACATCCATTCTTAAATAAAATACAATAAATTGTATGAATCCACCTCTATAACAGTACTATCCTTTTGCCTCTCCTACATCCTCCAACATCTATGATAGAACAGCAACTCCACTGGCTCTAGTGTCCAGGCTGATCAGCTACAGTTCCAAAATGAAAAAATAATCCACTTGAGCTGTTTCACTCCTGCACCTTCATGATTTAGGCTGGATGAAATTGCTTTGACTCTCACTTGGCAGTTCATGCACCATATGAATAACCAACAAAATAACATAGTATGTCAGAGAAACTTACACTGGTAGCGACTGTTCTCGAACTTTGGGTCATTGTCGTTGACATCGAGGATAACAATGTTGATTTGGCAGACGCCGATCAGTGGCTCATGGGCTTGATCTGTCGCTGTGACAGATATTGTATACTCTCTCTGCTTTTCACGATCAAACATCTGAGTGGTTGTGATAACTCCTGCAAAGGGAAATTTATATCACATAAGGAGCTGTTATTGATACACACAACGCGTGGCAGAAGACTTACAGCTGTAAGTCAAGATAAAAAGACGCAACTCAATCTGGGAATTCACTGTTTGGCATAACATGGTTACATAGTTTCCATGCGTGGTGTACTTTCCTTGTTTCCTGCTTTTTGCGTTTATTAAACTTCGCTTTCTGTGGTAATACATTAAACATGATCTGATCACTTGCACAAAGCAATCCTGACAGCGTTGTTTTATGGTGGGATTGTTAAGGGTGGGTTGTACAGACCCAGCATGCCTCATCAGTGGAGGAAATGAAATGCAAGCCAGAAGCTGAATGCTGGAGCAGTGTACACCATTTTGCTTGCTATGTTAGCCACAAATTATGGTTTTACAATGTGGACCAGATTCACAAAGGTAAACTTCCACTTTTGTGTAAGTTTATGCTTTTCCCGTATTCACAAACTACGATTTAATAGTAAGTTTACGACTGCAGAGACTCTGCAGTCAGGGCATAGAACTCCGCACATAAAAAGATAGCCCTGTCCTATCCTTTTATGTGCAGAGTCCTCCACCCCGAATGCGGAGTCTCCGCAGGTGTAAATTTACTATTAACCTTCAGTTTGTGTATACCGTAAAAAAGTGAGCTTACATAAAAGTGTATGTTTATTTTTTGAGTATCCGGCCATGTGCTTCTACTTTACCGCTCTCATACAGTATTGCTTATGACAGTTTATGCAAGGAAACATTAGCACTTCATGCCAGTAGGTCCGCCCATGACAACCTTCTGCCCATGAGCTGCATGAGAAACATTTGAGGTGACACAGCTTAGCAATTTTAACATCAGATGAGCACACTGCAGAGGGTCAACATCTCCCATTGAAGGGTTCACACAGTGCTTGAACTCGAACACACCAACCAAACACAGAGGAGATCCAAGGTGTAAGATGGTTTCCACTCTGGTGTAAGTGGCATCACCGAGACAAGCGCAGGGAAGGTTAACAATGCAAAAAAGCTCTAGGCTAGAAAACGCTTTTGGCCAATACCTAGGTTATGGGAAAGCGAGGCCCCTGCACCCAGCACTCCCTCAGCGGGTGTCAGATCTTCCAGCATCTGTTATCTATCTCCGGGGCAAACCATGAACTATGCTTTCAAAGGGGAATTTTTTTTACAAAACTGGTATTGAGTAACGGCTGCCATTTTTGGTGCAAATATTAAGCTTTCATCAGAGTCTTGTGCCCGTGACTTTACAAGTCGTTGCAATGACATGATGGGCATCAGAAAATCATCAACAGCAACCTATTAAAAACACAAATGTGGGCTTTAGGCTCCTTGTAAAGTTCAGAGGAACCTTCTTGCATAAATCTAGCATCATATATTTTACTCTATTGACAGCTAAAAGCAGCAGGTCAGCAGCGTATCGTAACTGGACTGGCTTGATCAATCTGTTGGATAAACGTTTCCTCCATTGCCCTGGTCCTAGGATATCCAGGCGGTGTTAACTCTTTGGGCTAGTTAAAAGTCCACAACTGTTTTATTCCCTTGTCTTCATGTTGCATAGGTTGACTGATTTGCCACTGTAGTTTAGTTACTTACGTTCGCCACACACTCTAAAAAACAGAGCACAAAAAAGAGCACAGCAAAAAACCTGAAAGAAATTGAACTGATTTGCCCCACTCTTGTTTATTTCAATAACTGTTGTGAACGTGCTATCGTTTACTTGATTTAAGTTCAAGTATTCAGCTTCGGTCAGAGGTGGATGCCCTGGTACAATTAGATAAACAACAAATAAGAATTTACCGGTAAGAACATGTATCAGAAATTGTCTAGATTCAGATTTAATGCACCATCATATTTAGGTTTAATGTACCATCAGATTGAAGTTTATATACCATCTGAATCTGGTTTTGTAAAAAAAAAAACTGTGGCTCCACAATTCTTTGTAATAGTTGAGGATGGATGCCATAGACACCACTACCTATAAGATGCATGGATAACGGAAATAAGGCTGCTCTAGCACCCTCATTTCAGGTTTTTGAACAGGTTTTTATGAACCCTTCACAAAACATCAACTACCAATTAAAAATTAGCAACATCTGGGGACTCATGCAACTAATGTACAACATATTTAGTTTCTGGTCTTCATCTGCTAACCATTCCATTTAGTTTCCATAAATACATACACTCAACCGAGGTGCAATGCTGCCTTCCAAATAACCTTTCTTCTTATTCCACTCTGCCCACCAGCAGTTTTCCCTTTTAGCTGCCTGGCATCTGTATATTCTCAAAATACTTTGATGCTGAGCCAGCCATGTACTTTTTTCTCTATTGTGAAAATGTTCCTAAAGTATTTCTGGGCCACGCAAACAATGATTTACAAATAATGTACTACAATACTTTTGAATAACATTGTAACAAAATTTTTCTAATCTTCCTGTACCTTTTGTTTCCATTGAAATTTGTTGGAACTTTGTGCATAAGACTCATTTAAAATTGTGAAATGGTTCATATACACAACAGGTGGATGGATGTCAATGGGATGATATGGTCTTGTGACGTTGTAAAAACACAGACTTTTGCACCAGAACAACACAACAAGATATGTTGAGGTTTTAGCTTTTCATGGCGTCTTCACTCATGGACACTCACAATAACCACTGGTAGAGGCAGCGGGTCCCTCACCTGTGTCCGAGTCAATGCTGAAGCCGGGCATCGCCCCGTCTCTGTGCATGATGCCATACTTCACCTCTCCATTGAGGCCCAAATCCTCATCATGAGCTTCCACTTGCAAGACGTAGGTGCCAGGGAGTTGGTTTTCAAGCACCCAGCTGTTTTCACTGTAATGCGCGCACTGAGGAAAAGAATCGTCCAACAAAACAATGGGTGAGGCCTGGTCATATCTCATGAGCAGTGCATAATAAAAGCAGTGCTACAGCACATGCCCTTAGTACAGATGCTGGGAAGGAACATGTGTTATACTTTTTGAACTGTAAGCATATTTCCAAATAAATAATTGTGTTGATTCACATAAGTAGAAATGTAGATGGGTAACAAGCACTTTGTACAATTTATCCAAGCCATGTCCACAGGTAATGTTAATGTAAATTCTCTAGCTAGTCATACCCAAATTATGAAAATGATAAATGACAATTACGCACGTATATAGCGCACGACTACCCGGAGGCATCTTGGCGCTTGTACGAATACCGCTGAGGAACCCTTCCTGGCCTTTCCCTGTGAGGAGCCCACTCCTGGGCACCCCCAAGGTGAAGTCAGGCATCCCCAGCGTTGTTGGGGCCGTTGTAGAGATTAAGCAAGCTATTGCCCAGAGGGGCTCATGATCAGAATAGGCACTGAGGCGAGAATTATCAGGTCCGAGGAAATTGAGCCCAAGACCTGCCGTGGCGTCAATTGAACCCGGGTCCCGGCGAGACTACTGCATCAGGGTCTGCCGCTCTAACCATTGAGCCACACTTCTCTAAATTATGCATGTCGTAATGTTCATGGATGCATGCATTGTGGCAGGCACATGGGAAATTTATATCTATGTTGTTCCTAATCCCATTTGTGCTTCAGTGTCATCTTAGGGATTTTTGAGGTCCCAGAAAGGTAATTTTTGCGACCCTCCTTTTGGCAACTGTGTTGAATGTTGTTACTCATTTTCTGCTAATTCAAGCCCAATGCCAAACAATATTGAATCATGCGTTACATTGTCAGTGAAGGGGAGTGGGTAACATAAAAGCAGACACAATATATATGGGATGGGGCCCCAAAATCCTTAAAATGACTTTCGGTAGAGAGAGCTAGAGTCTGAGGTAGAGGTAGGCTAAGGGAGGGAAATGGTTGCGATACAAAAATAGAGGCGACCGAGAAAAAAGTATCACTTTCCCAGGGGAGCCTTTGAAATGGGCACCCTGGGCTATTGTCTTATTTGGCCATGCCTTAAAACGACTCTGTGAAGGGTCAGGAAAACAAATCTCTTCATATTTTTAACTGTATTAACTTATTATTTTCTCTAATGCCTGTCCTATTCAGGGCACCATTTCCGCACACATTTTTAAAAAAATGTACAGATGCATTCAATTAGCCATACTTTTTGTACACCTTAAGCTTCACTCATTGGTAAGGTGCTGTAATGAGTGTGTGAATTCTCAAAATGCTACAACTTTGGAGATAGAAACCGATCTGAACTGCATTTCCCCGGCCACATCTTTTACACTCTCTTTACCCGACCAAATCTACCAATAGGACGTAAGACTGACGTATGAGCAATGTATGCATATGTAGCATGCATCGTTCTCACCTAAACCCTATTTCCAAAAATCCACTGATCAATTCTGTAAATTGAGTTTATACACTGAAAAAGCATCTGACAGGGTGAGCTGAAGACATCGCTGGAAGGATAGGGAGCCATATGGTCTGGGTCTTAAGAGGGCATCAGCCATTTCTATAGGTACTGCCTGGGCTAAGGAAATGGTTAGTGTCAATAGGTTGCCCTCTGAACCCTTTATCAGTCCAGTATCAGCAATGCAGACCTGGCATTGTTGTTTGAATTCACTGACAAATATGCACTTAAAATAGACATATGTTTTGTGGCACAAGGAGCAATTATTGCAGAGGTGGGTATTGTCCTTGCAAGCTTCATACTTAGCAAGGTTTTCTGCAAATTAGACATTTTTGGCATTAGGAATGTATACAAAGATTGGTGTGACAAGCAAAGCATTGGTGCTGAAATTCGTCTATAGAGAGTGCTTGAAATAATAAATAAAGGGCCCCTAGTTGTGCGAACGTGTATCTGAGAGATGTTGTTACCGTTGTTAGTATTAATTAGAATGCATATGTTTTTACATTCTTAAGTTTGATAATTATAAATCCTTGAGTGAGTCACATGATCTTCTTGTGAGTTCGAGAATTAGGAGAAAAGCACTAGGTGACATAGCATGAGAATTCTATGAAATTGGCTAGTCTATGCCTCCAAATACTCCAGAGGTTGCTATTTATTTTCTAACAAGTCAAACACTTTACTGCCAAACCGCTAGTGTATTTTACTTGCGACTCTACGTTATTGCCCCTTCAGGTGCGTCACTTTTTGTGACTCACAGCAGGCGTAAGACTGACGCATGCCCTTTCACATGGCACTTGCCCCATGTGAAAGGACACATTGCTGGAGTTGCGTCTATTTTCAAAAACACTCCAGCAATACGTCAATTTTGCGCTTTCAGATACGTCAGGAATAATGAGATATCTGAAAATCCTTGTAACATGGAGCGTCATACCATAAATATGGCAAATCCATGTTGTCGCAAGGAAGGTGCGCCACTTTTCATAAATGAGGCCCTCAGTTTCTTGAGGAAGAATTAAAGGGGCGCCCTTATGCCAGATTCAGGTAGGCATGATGATGTCAATCACACTGCAGGTGCTCACCTCTCTAAAGATTGGCTTGTTATTATTAACATCGTTAATGCCCACAATGACGAGTGCGCTGCTGCTCAGGGGCGCTGGTCCCCCCGAGGAATTGTCATCCACGGCTGTGATGTTCAGCACATATTGAGGACCCTCCAGCCTTGGCAAAGGGCTTCTGCGAAGCTTCAGGATTCCTGCATTGCAAAGGGAAAGGAACATGTAAGCATTTGTGCTAAAATCATCAAACAAGGCTATGGGGGAAAGTCTATGCGGGCCCCTTCGTTTACTAGGAATGAAAACAGCAATATTTAAAAAGTATTATTTCTTCAAAATAAATAGAAAACATCCAAGCACATATGGTGGCTACTATAAATTAACATTCATTGGCACCTTTAGCACAACATACTGACGGCATGCAAAACCTTATTGAGATTTATCAGGCCACGCAGGCCACCTAGCGTGGTACGGCATGGCTTGATAAATCTAGGGTAACGCAACGCATCGCAAATCGCTGCCTTGCATTATTCTGTCCCAGGGAGGTGTTCCATGGGTTTAGCTTGGGCATTCCCATGCACCCATCCATTGATTTTGGTGCATTTCCAGATTACCAATAGTGGTAGACATGGGAATGCATCAAAATGCTTCGCCTCCCCGGGTGAGGCGTAACAAGGAGAACTATATATTTTTTACTCCTCCTTGTTTCTACTTTTTATGTGTCTTGCAATCAGCAGCACACCTGGAAAGAGAAAAATGCACCTGAGGATTGTTTTTGTGCAGGAAGGTGTCCCTTCCTGCACAAAAACAAGTCTGCCTACACCACAGAACGATCTTAAACGTAAAGAAAATGAATTATACGGTCATGCCATTAAGTGGGCTGAATTGGCAACTGATAAAAAGCAATTGGTTTCTGGTTTTTTTTCCTGCCCATGCCTGGAATAAAGGCTCACAATAGCGGATAGATACCAGAATTTGCAGGAATCAGTCATGCATTTGCCATCTCAGAGGGGGAAGTGGCCGGATTGGAAAGCAACATTTATTTACTGACTCAGGATCTACTGTCTACAGAGAAGTACATGTATAAGGCTTAAGTTAGACAGGCATATTGGATGGCAAGACCGAGAGTATATATATCAGATATGAGAAATGTGTGGCTGTGGAAGATGGGTGTAAACATAGCATAAAATATCCTTTTGTGAAACAAACGGGTACTTTTGTCTTTTCCCCCATAGTGTGACGGCAAGAGCACAGCCCCACGCAGCCCCGGGTTCAGAATTTTTTTTTGTGAACTCGTGTGAGTATTTACGATATCAGATTTGAGGACAAGAGGACTTTAGAATGTCTGATAAGGAGCTAGATGTTGTATAAACAAGAATGTAATTTATTCTAGCTCTTGGTGGTGGAGTGTGGCGTATTCCTAACTAGGATGGACGAGTGGCCATATTGCTCCTAAGGTTTTTTTTCCCCTCTTTCACCTTCTTTTCAAAGAAAACTATGAGTCTGGCTGCTCTAACCACTTGGCTGTTTTTTTATATATAAATAATGGTGAAGGATGCATGTTTTAATGTAGGAGAAAGAAGATTTACATAAAGAGAGGGGGATTTTGATCAGACGACCCTATGTGTTCTGACAAAATATGTCTCTTATAACTCCTCTCTTTTGTTTTTTGTTTCTTTTGTTTTGATTCTGTAGGGATCGGTTCCCTCACAGAAATTCTGGAGAGTACCCTAAGTAAGAGATACCTTCTACAGACACAATATTTACGAAGGTAATTAACACCCAATTAGGGTAAGGATTGAATAATAGGGACCAACACCCTGATGAAAGCCAGTGCTACCCTTGTGTGGTCTTAATAGTTGCAGAAACATGTTGGTAATTGCAGTGGGGCTATAGGGATCGTCGCTTTCCCTTTATGCCCCGTTACCTATATTTTAATCCATCCAGGGGTCTATAGACAGAATTAAAATATTGATTATGGCCCTTAGGTTGTTTTAACTATTTAGTACTGCACATTTTGGTCCCGCCAGAGAATGGAAGAGACCTCCCTTCTTTCTCTTCCTTTTTTGTTGTGTCACGTTTTACGTGTTGTATGTGCACCATCACATCTTTTTCTTTTCTTTCTCTACCCTCACCACTATTCTTCGTCAAAAAAGATTGCGCTCCATCTAGTGTGTCGGTCTGCACCTAGATGTATGATGCGGCCCAATGATGAAGCATGACACTGCAAAGTGTTTGAGGGCAGTATTAAGACATGTGTTGTCTTCCCTTGTTTTTGCTCCAGGTTTAAGGATATACTTGATTTTTTTTTTTCGGGATCAATATAGGATCCATGGTCTCAGTCTCTTTGGTATTATACAGATGAGAGTATATTTTATAGTGCTTCTCTGTTGTGTGAGTTCATATTGGATGGCAACACAACAAAGAAAGTAAAGGCCAATCTCATTCACCAACTCTAATCAATGGGAACCACAAGGAGGAGAAAAATGTCACACAACGACCATACAAAATGAAACAAATAGCCCAAAGCTATTACCAAACTGTCAGCAAGAAAAGAAGAGGTTAACATTGTATGTCAGAAGAACAGGAAATAGCAGGACTTACAATGAAACACAATGTTATAAACTTCACACTAGAGAGGAGCACAACAAAAAACATCACATTAGGCAACACCACACGTCATGGAGACCAATACCTCTAGACATGAACTCACGTGAGCTAAATAGCCCCTACTATTGAGGAACTAACATACTGCCCCCATCAGTAAGTGCAAAAAATCCAGCTTTGTGGGTGAAAGGGAATACTACATAAAATATTTGGACTTCAAAGAACATTTCCATTGACAGAATGACAAGCAGGGAGGATCTGTAGAACACAACAGTCAGAAAACATTCTTGGATGCTCTCTTTGAACACATCCAAATGATGAAAACTACACTTACCTTCTCTGAGAAAAAATAAGACTGGGTTAAGTAAATAAGCTACAATTATTCAAATAAAACCTTATTGTCAAACAGCATGGGAAGTAAAAACACTAGACCTCAACAAGGAAATCATAATGAATTAGTCTGAAAAATGAATTGTTTAAGCGAAGCATGCAGCTAACTCCTGCCCACAGACCTTAATCAGGAAAAAAGAAATAACCTACAACAAAGCACAAAGAGCAAACAAACGCATAGTTGAATCAACACTTTCAACTTAGTGAATCAGAAAACTCCAAAAGTACTCGAAGTTCACCAGAGCAGAGCCTAATAGGATAACGTTGACCACAGGGTCAATGTTATTAAAATTTAGCCCCTAGCATAAACACACAATATAAAATGTTTGGGTTGTACCAGAAGAATCTCACACCTTCTGGTTTTCATTGTGTACCATATTTCTACCTGCCCTTTCTTTTTGACTATAGTCTTCTTCAAGAATGTAGCCCTGAGTAGGCATTGACTTCATTGGATGTTTTTGGTCATGCTGCATCTCAGTTCTCTAATGCCTACCACCTCTTGGAGTAAGGGTTAACTGCTCAACATCTCTGCCACTGCAGAGTCAAGAGCTCTGATGGAGCAAGTATAAGTGGTCTTGAGAAACCCTTACTAAACCTCATTCATATTTTTAAAAAATGTATTGAGTAATTGAGAATGTGAATGAAAAAACTTGAATTTGCAAATTTTTGGGTAACAAAAGCTAGTTTGAAACGCTCAGATCACCATAACGGGAAATGCATGTTAGGCAAAATTTAATCATAAATTGCTTTGCAATTTGCTAATAATGGAAGGGTTTAGTTAAATAAAAATCTTATTCTTTAAGAACATTTAACATCTCCAGCACTAATGAATATAGACTAAGGGGAATATGGTGGTGGAAAACCTACAATAAGATTTATCAAGCCACGCAAAGCCACCCTGCGTGTCCCTGCATCGCTTAGTAAATCTAGTGCAGGATTCTCCAACGAGTAGCTCGTGATCTACTGCTAGCTCTCCAGCTAGCTCTAAGTAGCTCTCCTGTGTGCAGCCCAGCCTACTAAAGCAGAAGCTTCTGCTTGAGTGAAAAAATGCATGAAAGCCAAAATTGAAACGTGTGTGTGTATTCAAGACCCAAAGGTGTATTTTCAGAAGCAATAGGCTGGTGTTCCAAAAAAATAAGTGTATTTTCAAAATATATTTTAAAGTTATTTGAGCGTTAAATCATGCAATGTGAGGGAGACTTATTACTAATAACATTACTTTGGTACCAGAAGCGCAGCATCTAGAGTCATTCCACATTCACAAAGATTTTTTTACATTACTGCAGGCAACCATGCATAAACACTAAGGTGATCAGTGCTGGTTGTTGTATATAAGGTGGCCACGAATGTAATTTTGTATGATGTGTTCACGATTACAACACCAACATTAGCAGCAAAAGTTGATTTTTATTTGTGATAGGTAGCTCTTGATACAGAAAAGGTTGGAGACCCAGATCTAGTGTTACGCAAGGCAGCACAAGTTGCTGCCTTGCTTTACACTGTGTGGTGAGGGCGTCACATGGGTGGAGTGTGGGTGTTCCCCCACATCCACCCATGTATTCTGACGAGTTCCCAGATGTATCAAACGTGGTAGACCTGGGAATGTGTCAGAATTGTAGGCCTCCCCACTAGAGGCGCAACAAGGAGAAATATCTTTATTTCTCTGCGTTGTTTCCTCTTTCTAAGTGGGTGCAGGAAGGAGCCCCTTCCTGCACAAAAACAATTCTTGCCCCCAGAGTGCAAATGTGCCTGCGTTGGCGCTAGGCACTAGGCAGCACATTGTGAGCAGGCAGAGAGAAGGAATGCGCCGAATAATGTTAATTGCTGCGCATTCCTGCCTTCTCCCTTTCAAGGTGGCTTGCTGCAGTGCATGAACGTTTGTTAAATCTGCCCCTTAGTATTCACTCATATGGAAAGAGGTCACAACCTCAATGCCACCTGACTTTGTTTCAATAAGAATGCGAGATTTGTCTAATGGAAGACACAAACGTCTGTCTTTTCTTCCCTGCCTCCCATACTTGGGCAAGCAGACTTTGAAGATGCGGGAAGAGTAGTACCACGCTCTATTATGTAAGGACGAACCCTTCGGTTTTTTGTGGCTGCACTTGAAAATCAAAATTGAATGTTAAAAAAAGCATTGAAGACCTGCTGACTGCGTGTCATATTTACAGTGAGTCAGATAGAATGAGCAATGTAGCACGAAGAGAAATTGAGAAAAATAACAAAGATGCCAACATGAGCAACAGATGACTAGAAATTCTGTCAGACGCCAATTAAATACCTGGCATTGAACACTGGCTGCTTTCATGATTGCTCTTCTGACTGCTCTGGTGAAGGCAACATATGTTCTCATTGCATAGTGCATATTTTCTCTTTTCTGTACATATTTATTTCGATTCGTGCTAATAAAGAGACTTGTTTCTGACTGAAGATTTAGTGATAATAGAAGACGTATTGCCAGGATCAATTTATATAAAAAAAAAGAGTGCAAAGAAGTTGCAACAAGGTGAAAAAAAATCACATATTTTCCATAAATCTGCATTCAGCATTTGACCCATACTCTAATATATATATTTTTTTTCTCCAAAATGTGTTTATTCAGGTTTTCAACAATTGGAATACACAAAGATGACAATGCAGCAAGATTACAGTTGGTACATACAGTTAATTTGGGGGTGTGCGTCTTGTGTTATCTCCAGACCGAGGGCACAGTGTATTTCAACTTTCTGTACAGCGGATCTAGCGCTGTCACAGAAGCAACAAACAACGCAATTCCTGCCGCCATTGACGGCGTGCCGCGAGGCCACGCCCACTTCGAGGCCACGCCCCGCCCTTTTCTCTCCTATTAAAACATGTGAATTCACCGGACGCGCAGCGGACGGGCGCAGCGGGCGCGCCTAAGGCAAGCCCGTCTTCGCCCGTCCTCGCCAAGTCATCGCCTCTCGCCAGTCCCCCTGGTCGTACTCCATCAGCACCCCTTCACTACGACAGGGAACAACTACTTGCCTGGAACTCTGGACGGACATGTGCCCACATAACAGGTACGCTTGGTCTCACCTGCCTTCAATGTAAAACTTGTCATTTTACTACAGCCAACCCCCACCACATTCGACAACTACAAGACTTACCCAATACTACCCCCATTACGATCCTCCATCTCAACGTCAGGTCACTAACCAAACATCACCTTGAGGTTAATACCCTCATACTGGATGAAAACCCTGACATCCTCTTCCTCTGTGAAACCTGGTTACGGGATGGCACTTCAGTCATACCTAACCTCACGCTTCCAGACGACTACCTTATGTCGACCCTAAATAGGGATGGAAGAGGCGGAGGTATCGCCATAATCTATAAAAAACTGTTTTTATGCTTATTCACCAAGGAAGAACTTCCCGACTGTGAATGTGCACATTTTAAAATCACTATAAATCCCAACGTCACCATGTCGGGCCTTTACATCTATCGCCCACCTGGACCTGCTTCAAAATTCATTGAAGCTCTTCTTGAGACAGCAAATTCTCTAGTGACAAAAAATGCAAACTTCACCATATTAGGCGACCTCAATCTTCACTTCGACCTGCTTAATGACCCCACTATCAAAAATCTTCTTGCTGACTTCTCCGCCTTGCAACTTAACTCTCTTATTTTAACTTCAACGCACCTAGCTGGTCACATCCTAGATCCAGTATTTACAAACATCGATGAGATTAAATCAGAGGTACCCTTACCGATGGGATGGACAGACCACTACCTTATTAAACTGACCATTCTAGTCAATAAAACAATGCACAAAATCGTACCTTCTCGCCGTCTAAAAAGACCATGGCACAAACTATCTATCAGCGATCTCCATACCACCCTTGGGGAATTCCATCATGAGACCAACCTTGATATCAATGTAACATATAGCACGTTTCATTATTGGATCATGGGAGGATTAGACGCCCTTATCCCAGCAAAATGGACGAAAGGACGTAGCTCAGCGTCCAACCCATGGTATAATGATACCCTCAAAACCATGCGCAAAGACTGTAAAAGAGCTGAGCGCTTATGGAGAAGGGAATACAACGACGAAGATAAAACCAACTATCTACTAAAACAAAAAATGTACCATAAAGCCATCCGCGCTGCGCGAACCGCCTTCTATGCAGATAAAATCAATTCAAGCCCTACCCCTGCCAAAGAAGTTTTTAAACTTGTTCAAGAACTTCAGAGTGGTAAATCTCTCCACCCCAGCATCTCCTCTGCGCAACAATGCGAAGATCTTGCCATATTCTTCGTTGACAAAGTACAGAAAATCTATACATCTTTCCCTCAGCACTCCCTCAGCCCCACTAAAAGCCCTATCCCCTCCCCCAACTATACTACCCTGACCCACATCCCAGAAATTTCCATTGACAATCTCACCAAACTATGTCGAAAAGTTAAAACTGGTTCTCCGTCAGACCCCATGCGCCAGGCTCAATTTTTAGAGTCACTCAACTTTTTTCTACCTTCCCTGACCTCTATCCTGAACCTCTCCTTCTCCTCAGTGAGTGTACCATCTGCCTGGAAGCAAGCTTGGGTCTCACCCATCATCAAGAAACCCACCCTAGACCCATCTAAACCGGAAAATTTCCGACCAATCTCCCTGCTCCCATGGCTGTCCAAACTCGCAGAAGCCCATGCGAACAGTATTCTGTCCCAGCACATGGTCCAAAACAACATCCTGGACCCATCTCAAAATGGGTTCAGACCAGGCCATAGCACTGAGTCTGCTCTCCTGGCCACCACCGAGTACCTCCGGACGATCTTAGATGCCGGTCAAAGCGCTGCGCTGATTCTTCTAGACCTCAGCGCGGCCTTTGATACGGTATCCCACAACATTCTTCTTAATCGTCTGGAGACATTCGGAGTATCTGGCCTTGCATTGGAGTGGTTCAGATCTTTCCTCAAGGACAGATCTTTTCGGGTCGCAGCACCCCCCTTTCTATCTAAACCCCATCCCATTGCACAGGGAGTTCCGCAGGGCTCGGCGTTGAGCCCATCCCTTTTTAATCTTTATGTGCAACCTCTTGCGAAAGTGGCCAAAGAGTGGGGCCTGACACTGGTGTTGTACGCCGACGACACACAGCTGGCCATCACTCTTACGGAAGGCCCTTCCATCTCGGCCTCTAGATTTAAAAACGGTCTCTCCGCAGTAGCCCAATGGATGACAGACAACTGTTTACAGCTCAATGCTGGAAAAACAGAAGTGCTACTCCTTGGTAAAAACACCAGCCTTTGGAATGAGCACTGGTGGCCATCCTCCTTAGGCACCATCCCACCCCCCAAATCCCTAGTTAAAAATCTAGGAGTATGGATGGATGCCTCACTTAACTATCAGACCCACACCAGAAAAGTCGCTGGCACCTGTGTCGGCCTGCTGAGGAGTCTTAGCCACATACTTGGCTTCTTTGACGCCAAGGTCCGCCAGCTCATCATTCAAGCTACCATCCTCTCGCGGTGGACTACGCCAATGTACTCCTCCTTGGCGCCAACAAAGGAGAGATAGCACGACTGCAACGCGTGCAGAACTCTGCGGCTAGAGCCTTAGTCAGCCTCCCTCGCAGATGTTCGGCCAGAGCTACAATCCGAAAATTACACTGGCTACCCGTTGACTCCAGAATTAAATTCAAAACCCGCATCATGACCTTTAAAATGATCAAACTCGGAAACCCAACACTGCTACGACCTCTTCTCACCCCCTACGCTCCGTCACGTAACCTGCGATCCTCTAACCAGCTCCTCCTGTGCGTTCCTCGCATAAAACTCTGCCGCATGGGCGGCCGCTCCTTTAGGATCCTAGGAGCCAAACTATGGAACGATCTGCCACAAAACATCCGCTCCATAGAAAGTCTACCGGCCTTCCGAAAAGCCATTAAAACGCATCTATTCCCTCTCCCCTAATCCTCCTCTCCACCTTTTACTCTAAGGCCAGGGTCTATGGTTTTTCTAGCGCCGGGACGCCTCTTCGCTGGGGCAGCTGTTTTGCGCTTTACCAAAACAATACAATACAATACAATACACTCAGTGTTCGAAAGCAGAAAGCACACAAAAAACCTCCCTCCTCACATGTACCTGTCCCCTTTATGCAGGTGCCTATTGTTCAATCACTTGCATGGGGGAGGGAAGAAGGGCCCTCTCACAACCAGAGATACAATGCAGCATCCACATACACGCACCTCCGTCAAATCCAGTGCAATCCACCCAATTTTCACTGTTGTGTGACATCCGCGAGTCCAGTGCCTCCACCTATTTCATGTTCTGTGCTCACATCAGTAGCTCCCCCTCTTCACACCCACCTTGGTCCTCACTTCCGTTGTGTTCCCCAAGTGCATCCAACGTACTCAACCACATCTCAAGATCCCTTTCTGCATGTTCATCCGTGCTCACTCTCCTGAGCGTACTCCCATAGGTCCGCCCTCCATGGAGTATGCGCCGGAGCATACTCTAATATATATAAATCAGAAGCCTTCAGAAAGGCCAAGGTCATCGCTGAACAGTAAAGAACATGTTGGTTATGTGCTACATAATTTATGTCACAACAAAGAACAAGCATTGAAAATGCAATAGGCCTCGCCCTCGTTTAAGTTAAAGCAATTCTGTTAGTAATTAGGTGTTTTTTTAGCTTTGCTTTTATTAGTGTTTTTCAAACTTTCATGTACATAACATGCATATGTATGCATATATGTATATATATGCATGTATTTATATAGATATGCAGAGGTATATATCCATACTAATATAATAAAGAGAGAGCCCAAACCTTTGAGGCGGGTAAACTCAGGAACCACAGCACCAATCACAACACCCAATACAGCGTTGGAAAGAGCAGTTGCAGCAGAAGGACATAGGCTAAGCAGACGCCCACCGTATACATTAAAAAGGTAAAAGAACTGTGCCATTAAAGTAATCCCTTGTGGGCGTGTCTGCGTTGTGCTGTGGGCGTGTGCTGGGGGCATGACAAACGCTGGGGGCGTGTGGTACGTTCCGCCCCTCATGCCATGTCTCATATCGTGTGCTAATCCCACCCTGCTCCCTTTAAATACCCCTGCACCCCATAATCATAACCCACCCTTACTCCTTAAAATACCCCAACACCCTTAAACACTAACCCATCTTAACCCTATAAATATACCCTGTACCCCAAAACCCAAACCTATCCCTAAACCCTAAAAATACCCCTGTACCCCAAAACCCAAACCTAGCCCTGAACCCTATAAATACCCCTGTACCTCAAAACCCAAACCTACCCCTGAACCCTAAAAATACCCCTGTACCCCAAAACCCAAACCTGCCCCTGAACCCTAAAATACCCCTGTACCCCAAAACCCAAACCTAGCCCTGAACCCTTAAAATTCCCCTGTACCCCAAAACCCAACCTACCCCTGAACCGTAAAAGTACCCATGTACCCCAAAACCCAAACCTATCCCTGAACCCTAAAAATAACCCTGTACCCCAAAACCCAAACCTACCCCTGAACCCTAAAATACCCCTGTACCCCAAAACTCAAACCTAGCTATGAACCCTAAAATAACCATGTACCCCAAACCTACCCCTGAACCCTAAAATACCCATGTGCACCAAAACCCAAACCTAGCCCTGGACCCTAAAAATACCCCTGTACCCCAAAACCCAAACCTAGCGCTGAACCCTTAAAATAACCCTGTACCCAAAAACCCAAACCTACCCCTGAACCCTAAAAATACCCCTATACCCCAAAACCCAAACCTATCCCTAACCCCTAAAACTACCCCTGTACCCCATAACCCAAAACTATATCTGAACCCTTAAAATACCCGAACACCCCAAAACATATACCTCAGTACCCCAAAAGATATACCCCTATACCCATACTTACCTTATCCAAACATTAAAAAAAACATGCTTTTACCATTCATGCATTTACAACAAATTTCGTTGTAAATGTATGCGTGGTAAAAGCATATAAAATGTAATGCCATGCGTTATAATGGCATTGCAGAGTCATGGTACTTTCGTAATGAAAGTATGCGGAGTGATGGTATGCGGAAAGAAATTTTTGGAATAATGGGCGTTTACCCTCCCCCGGTAAGTACATTGGTGGCACGGCGGCCCACATCTCCAGCAACATACTCATATTTTTTCACTACCCATTTTAAAAATGCACAGTTCTCTCTCATTGATGGCCAGCACCGACATACACTTTTAGACACACCTCCCGCCACAAGTTCTAGAATTGCGAACTTTAGAGCTGGGGAGCTGCGTTCGAATCTCGGCATCAGCTCAACATCCTGTGATTCCAGGCAAATCGCTTTGTCTCCCCGTGCCTACCACAAATGAATGTGTTCTTCTGTAATGTAAATTGTGCTCATGCCATGTTGTTGAGTCGCGCTATATAATGTTGCAAGGAAAAATAAAGTAGGGAAACTCGAGTTTGCACACTACTGAACGCGCACTCTTAAGTGCATCAGCAGGGCACTGTCACAGATAAGAAATGCTATCAAAACGAAATCCTACAAAACAATATACTACTGGCCGGCAGCAATTGATGCCCGGACAACGTCGGGACGGGCTGCTAGTATGTTTATATATGAATGTATATATATACACACATATACATATGCAGAGAAGTCGATCCAGAGAAAGACCAGGGTACTCAGTGGCAGACCTTTATTCACGGTAGATTGCTGGCATAATGCATTTTGGCTCACGCCTTCATCAGATGCCTTAGTCCACAAGGTGTCAATCAGTCCCTCCTTTGTAGTTACTGTGGTGTTCCTATTGGTTGGAACAAACCCAGCCCCGCTTTGCAGCTGTAGTCCGTTGTTAGGACTTCAATTCCCAACATGCAGTGCTCAGGAGAGTGTCCTAAGCGGAGCTGTGTTGAAGATGTGCCAAACATCGGGGGGAAGTGGCAAATGCGTGCAAAATTGATTCCTTATTGCTTGTGCTGAAGGCTGCCTCGAGTCCCCAACGCCACCACCACCAGAGCAAGAACGGAGCCAGGTCGTGACAAGCAGGTACAATGATCCTGCGTCTCCTGTACAGTGACGGACTGCAGATTGCAGCGGTCATTAGCTCAGCCAAATCCTGGGGTGGGCTTATGAATAACCAATACCTTGGAACAACTGTGAGCTTTGCCAATATTTTCACGAGCCACTTGTATGGCGGGTCCTCTGTAAACGTGCTACTGGCCAGCACGTGAAGAGATGCAGAGAAGTCGATCCAGAGAAAGACCAGGGGACACAGCGGGGTACTCAGTGGCAGACCTTTATTCACGGTAGATTGCTGGCATAATGCATTTCGGCTCACGCCTTCATCAGATGCCTTAGTCCACAAGGGTTTCAATCAGTCCCTCCTTTGTAGTTACTGTGGCGTTCCTATTGGTTGGAACAAACCCAGCCCCGCTTTGCAGCTGTAGTCCGTTGTTAGGACTTCAATTCCCAACATGCAGTGCTCAGGTGAGTTTCCTAAGCGAAGCTGTGTTGAAGATGTGCCAAACATTGAGGGGAAGTGGCAAATGCGTGCCAAATTGATTCCTTATTGCATATACATATAAATATATATATATATATATATATATATATATATATATATATATATATATATATGCATATTTGTGCGCATAGAGAGAGGTAGACAGAGGTAGAGGTAGAGAGAGGTAAAGGGGGAGCTCTGCAGGAGTGAGAGACCAGCCTCGGAGTGGTTCTGTGTTCTATGAATTTTCTCTACCGGATTTTACCTCAAAGAACCGAGAGACACACTATTCCTCCTTGGAAAGTACCAACAGCTCGGGAACTGCCATCAAGGAAAGAAAGACAACACAGGGATCGCTCCTCACGTCGGCAGGGAACCCCGTCACCCCAGAGGTTCTGTCAAAGGTCCCCAAGCAACTTGCCATGATGTATACTTTTCTCTTTTTCTGCCATCCCACTTGGACGACCTGGCCTGCTTTCCTTCTGAAGTAAAAGGTTTATTATCTTTATGGGGCCATGTGTTTGGGCCCCATAAAGATAAGAAACCTTTTACGCCAGAAGGAAAGCAGGGCAGGCCGTCCAAGTGGGACGGCAGAAAAAGAGAAAAGTCTACATCACAGAATGCTCTTTCCTAATGGATGGCCACCGTTTAGCATAAACGGTGACGCCGGCCAATGGGAAAGAGGGGCAGGGCTTAAAGCCCGTCAGTGAAAGATCATCAAAAACATAAAATCTCGCCAGTGAGACTGTGCATGTGTGCAGCCCACGCCAGGCCGAGACCTAAAAACAAAGAGATAATGGATCATAATACTGGGTAAAATGAAATCTCCATCAAGTTTCTTCGTATACACTGTGAATTTTTTCTGGCTATAAAATCTTTCAAAATACTGGTGTTTCTGCTTCCTTCTCCAATCAAAACATTAACCATGCGTACAGGAGGCAGGAGTATACAAGAGGGAAACTAACAGGGTGCAGCAGCAAAGTAATTGTTTCAAGTGTTATATGAGACAATCACACAATTTAGCAGTTAGATGGCACATTACCCGTGAAGAAAAATGAGAATCAAGTCATGCATTAAGTAGTGCAGTGCAGCGTGTGGTACAGGTGTCTGCTCGCTGCAGACTGTACCGAACACAACAGGTCCAAGCAGACCCTGGATACACAAAGCTGCAAAGATAAGGGTGGAGGGGTGCCCTGGAACTCCCACCGGCTGCTGGAGAGAACCACTCCGAGGCTCCAGGCTGAGTGCAGTGCACTTGCAGCTGCAGCAGTGGCCTTTGTGTACTGTGGTCTGGGACTCACCGCACAGGCTGAATAATGCTCGGCTTCCTGGGATGGCACAGTGCAGAAGAGCACCTCACATGCAGTTAGCTCTCGCACTGTGCACAAGCCTGCTGCATCAAGGATTCATAGAAGCACTGGAGAGTGATGTGAGGTTCTATTGGCCTCTGGGAAGGGGAAATAGGTCTCAGTTTATGCCGGCTTAAGTGGACCTTCACTATTCCACTCAGCGTCAGGGGCAGTTTCTCCATTTGGGTTCCGGGGCTGCGCCCCACTGAAATTCCTACACATTCTAGCACAAAAAGAAATAGATCGATTTATTTCGAGATACAGTTGTATCTCTAAACAAATCAATGTATTCAGCCTGAGATGTCTGTCCCAGCCTGCCTGTTCACGTGCTCTGAAGCAGGAGATAGAAGCCAGGCAGTAAAACAACTTTCTGAACTGTGACGCACAACGCAGGGCTAACCTTTCTAAAGCCCTTTGTTGCCATTGTGTTCTATGGTGGTATCCACTGTAGGCCTGTGACACTTTCAGCATCACTGTTTCAGGCGTGGGATTCGCCCTCCCTGTGTGAGTTCAGCCATCCGTCATTTACAGGCATAGATCCCACCCTTTCCCATTCATCACACGTAGGACTGAATACAAGCACATGTTATTTGGTGCCTTGTCCTTAGTAATGGTAAGAGTTATAATGCTAATCTTGTGTTATGTATATTATGTATATGGCCATGCTAACCTCTCCCCCCTTTGACCCTGGCTGCAGGTCGCTAGCCCTGTTATAAGTGGAGCTGCTCTCGCACTGTGCAAAATCGACTCCTCCCCCTCTTCCATAGAGAACGTTCAATCCACTATGACCTTTATCAGCAGTTGGATGAACGTGAACCAGCTCAAGCTTAACCCTGATAAGACTGAGCTGGTCCTCACAGGGCCCCCAGGAAATCCTTGGAATGCCAATTTCTGGCCAAGCTCCCTGGGCTGTCCACCATCCTCTGTTAACTCTGTAAAGAGCCTAGGAGTTACCATCAGCAATGACCTCTCAATGAGGGCCCAAATAAAATCAGTGGTTTCGGTTTGCTTCTTCCACCTACGTCGTATTAGGAAAATTAGCAGATTCCTTTCTCACGACGCCCTTGTCCAAGTCACTCTGGAATTGGTTATATCCTGGATTGACTATGCGAACGCATTGTATGCCGGAATACCCGTTTACCAATCTCATCAACTTCAACTTATTCAGAATCAAGCAGCCAGACTCATTCATGGCCAGCCAAAGTCTAGTCACACTAAACCTCTCCTTAAGAGCCTGCATTGGCTTGCTGTGGCTCAGCGTAACCTCTTCAAGCTGGGCTGCCTGATTCATAAGGCCCTCTCTTCCCAGGGCCCGGCCTTTATTGCCTCTCGTATCCACCGCTAAGTTCCTTCCCGGGTCCTACGATCGTCATGCTCAAACCTTCTGTCCACATGTACCTTTAGACGTAAGAAGCATGGTGGCTTAAGATTTTCCTCACGAGCTCCACTCCTTTGGAATTCTCTCCCCTCAAATCTCCTCCTTTCCTCAATTCAAGAGGGCGCTTAAGACCTGGCTTTTTTCTCAAGCATACAATTAATTTACTGCCCCACGCTGCCACGTCCTCAGCCCGTCCTTGAAGCGCCAAGAAACCGTAGGTGAACGTGCGCTATATAAATAATTTTTATCATATCATCATAGCTGCTGTATTTGTTCCTCCACAAAACTGATCCAAAAGACAAGCAGGGTTTTTGATCCCTTGCAAAGTTGATCCAAATATCCGAGTCAGTGCAAAGGGAGAAATATGTGCTTATAGTAAGAACAGTTATGTGCTGTATGGCAAAAAACTGGCCCTACCTTCAATCAATCAGTAATATCTAAAGCACAGCACTATCACCCTGGGCGCTGATGTTGCTGCCTCTGTATCGAAAACAGGTCTTGAGATGCTTTCTAAAGACTGCCAGGGAGTGTGCCATTTGGAGATGTAGGGGGAGGTCACACTAAGCTTTGGCAGCAATATAGGAGAATGTGTGCTCCCCGCTGTAGGTGCGATGAATGCGGGGTGCGAGGGCGAGTGAAGAGGAGCGCAGGTGTCTTGAGGGAAAGATGTAAGTTCAGGCATGGTTGATGTGGAGGGCTTTGTAGACGTGTGTGAGCGTCTTGAACTGGCATCTTTCCTGGACAGGGAGCAAGTGGAGGTTTCTGATGTGAGGAGAGATGTGGGTATGCTTGGGGAGGTCCAGGATGAGTCTGGCTGCCATGTTCTGTATTGGTTGGATCTTCTGAGGAGCTGGGTTGAAATACTAGTGTAGAGCATGTTGCCATAGTCGAGGCAGCTGGTGATGAGGGCTTGTGCGATGATCTTTCTGGTGTTAACTGGGATCCATCTGAAAATTTTACAGAGCATGCAGAGGGTGTGGAAGCAGGAAGAGGTGACTGCATTGACTTGTTGTTTCATGGTCAGTTGTCTGTCCAGGATTGTCCGGAGGTTGCGAGCGTGGTCAGTTTGTAGGGGGTTGAGTTCTTCCGGCTACCAGCTGTGGTCCCAGGCGGAGTTGTTTTTTCTGAAGATCAGTACCTTAATTTTGTCAGAGTTCAGGTTGAGGCAGCTGTTTCTCATCCAGTCGGCTACGCGATCATGGCATTGCGGAGGTTGGCTTTGGTGTCAGAGGGGTCCTTGGTGAGCGAGAGGACGAGCTGTGTGTCGTTGGCATGGGAGATGATGTTGAGTCTGAGGGATCTGACGATGTATGTGAGGGGGTACATGTAAAAGTTGAAGAGAGTGGGGCTGAGAGGAGATCCTTGGGGTACACCGCATATGATGTCCTTGGGAGCAGAGGTGAAAGGAGGTAGACAGATGCTCTGGGTGCGTCCTTAGAGGAATGAGATGATCCACATGAGGGCGTGTTGTTGAATGTCTATGTTGTGGAGTCTTTCGATGAGGGTGTTGTGGGCAACTGTGTTGAATGTTGCTGATAGGTCAAGGAGAATCAAAGCCACTGTTTCCGAGGAAGGTTCTGATGTCGTCAGTTGCAGTGATGAATGCGGTCTCTGTGAATTGGTTGGCCCGTAAACCTGATTGTGATGCGTTGAGTAGGTGGTTTTGTTCTAGATAGTCAATGAGCTGTCGGTTGATGGCCTTCTTGAGTACTTTGGCTGAGTATGGAAGCAGTGAGATATTTTTAGAGGTCGCTCGGATCGCCTGAGGCCTTCTTGAGGAGGGGTCTGCTGTCTGCATCCATCTGAGAAGAATGCTGTGGAGATGGAAGCACTGATGAGGTTGGTGAGTTCAGGAGTGATTATGTTGGATCCAAGGATGTAGTGATGATGGGGGCAGGGTAGCAGTGGGTGCCTCTGAGTGGATGGAGGATATGATGGTCGTGTAGTCTGGACGTCGAGTGGGACCTGGTAGTTATGGCTGGGCTGGAGTTCGCTGATTGGATAGGTTGTCGAAGCTGAGCGAGGTAGGTTGGGTGTTAGAGTTGTTGTAGATGTTGGCAATCTTGCTGTGGAAGTAGTCGGATAGTGAGTCGCAGAGTTGTTGGGAGAGACATACTGTGTTTTCTGTAGCAGTCCAGTTGGAGAATTGCTTGGTGATTTTGAAAAAGTCCTTGGTATGGTTGGCTGTGGTGTCAATGCGGCCCATGATTGCTGCTCTTTTGGCCTGCTTGATGTGTCGGTGGTAGTCGTTGAGTGCTATTTTGTGTGTGGCTACATCCAAGGGGTCCGTGATGATGCGCCAACGCTTCGAGTGGATGACAGTTGCACTTGGTGGTACTGAGTTCTGGGGTGTACCAGCTGGCTTGTCTTTATGATTTGTTGATTTTTGCCGGTTTCAGGGGGGCAACTTTGTTGGCGAATTTGCTGATCCAGTCGAATAAGTTGTGGACAGCCTGGTCGAGGTTGGCTGATGTGTCAGGTGGTGTGGTGCTGACAGTCTGCACCCATTGGCTCTCAGCTACATTTCCCCAGATATGAACAATGAATGTTAAAAACATAAAGGCAATGCATGTCAGCAATGTAGTTTCTCTCTTATTTCACGTTTTACTTAATCATACTGTCCCCAAGAGAATTAGCTATTTTATCATATTGTGTGTCTGTATTTTTATTCCGTGCATCTT
This sequence comes from Lissotriton vulgaris, assembly GCF_964263255.1. NCBI lineage: Eukaryota > Metazoa > Chordata > Amphibia > Caudata > Salamandridae > Lissotriton > Lissotriton vulgaris. The sequence goes on along the minus strand of NC_141691.1, from coordinate 1,725,472,938 downwards.
ATTACTCTTGCATAGTGCATACTTTTAGCCATGCCTAGGTGTTTGAGGGGTTTTTATTGAGAGCTCTGATGCTGAGGCTGAATCCTAAGCAAAGTGCATGTCTGTGGATTGGCCTCCCTGCGGAGCACACAGAACAATGGTCGTGTATTGCAGTTGCAATTGAAATTCTGGGAAATATGTGCAAAGAGGGTACACAGATGTCAAAATATGTAAAGGGCAAAAGGAAATAAATTGCTTAAATGTGAGTGAGTACAGTATAAGTTTGTAAGTGGTGAAGTAAGGCGATGTGAGGAAGGGCATTTGGAAAAGGTTGAAAAGAGGGAGGGGATTCACTGGCATCACGCTGCACGGACCTCTGACCTCCCTGGACCCGGACTCAGCCTGCTGTGAGCCGCCACGCCTCGCCGGACCCGCTGCGCGGGTCCCGCTTCGCGGCTTCCAGCGGCTGACCATTGCAAGGGGCAACACCTGGTGAACGCAAGACCGGCAGGGCTGCGAGGGTAGAGCGGAGTACTCCACGGACCAGGAGTCCCCGCGCGCCCGATTACAGCTGGGCTCCTCTCCCTGCCGGCCCCGCCCCCAACACCGCAAGCCTTAAGGCGCTGTAAAACCTACCTTTGGCGGATTCTCTGGCATCACGCTGCACGGACCTCTGACCTCCCTGGACCCGGACTCAGCCTGCTGTGAGCCGCCACGCCTCGCCGGACCCGCTGCGCGGGTCCCGCTTCGCGGCTTCCAGCAGCTGACCATTGCAAGGGGCAACACCTGGTGAACGCAAGACCGGCAGGGCTGCGAGGGTAGAGCGGAGGACTCCACGGACCAGGAGTCCCCGCGCGCCCGATTACAGCTGGGCTCCTCTCCCTGCCGGCCCCGCCCCCACGGTGTACTCTGCAAATCCATAAAGAGGAGGCACTAGCCCCGCTGCGCGGGAGCGCGCGGGAGGGCGCCGGGAGGGCGCCGGGAGAAGCCCGGGACAAGGGCGGGACCGTTTGTGGCCGTCCGGGGCCGAAGGAGGCCGGGCCGGGCCCATTCCCTTGATCCCACCTTCCAATACAAGTAAGGCAATGCCCTCGCCATCACCACGAGAAACCCCATCAAGGGATGGGGCCTCCAGTACAGGGACTTTGGACAATTATTTTAAATCTGCTAAGGGAGATGCGGGCAAGGAAAGCTCACTAGAGAAACGTAGGGCGGAGCGCAGGCGCTCCATTGAATCCATGAAAAACAGACCATTGAGTGATATCATCCCTTACCCCAGTTCCCAAGAGGAAGGCACGCCCCCCAGCAGCTTAAATAATCCGACACCCGAGGACTTCCCCCTTTTACTTAGGGAAACTTCCTCCACCCCAGGGAGAGTGCCCGGAAAAAACGCAGAGTCAGCCGCCCAAGAGTCATCTCTTACTCCTGTCAACCTGGTAACCCAAACTCCCCCCATGCAAATAGCGAAGAAGAGTAAGTCAAAACTAAATGTAATGGTGGAGTTGCATAGGCCTCCGCCTAGTCAACGCGCCCGGAAGTCAGTCGGGGGACGGGGGAAATCCAAAATATCACACCTTGACTTTGGCAAGAAACACACTATCAGCCCCCTACCGGGGAAGGCTATTGAGATAGTGCCTACCATTCCACTTCTTAAGCCTCCAAGCCCCACCATAGTTGTTACCACCAAAGAACCAGAGGCTAACACATCGAACATAACCCTTCCACTCACTGCCCCAGGGAGCATCGAATTCTTATTCCGCTCCCTCCTGCAGCCCATTAGCGATAGTCTGAAAAAAGTTGAGATTAGGCTCACTTTATTAGAAACATCCCTTACTACCCTGAACACCTTAGTAAGTAAGCAAACAAAGCTAGTGAGAACTTATCCTTCTGTTGGGGACCCTCTAAAAGTAGGAGCTGTAACAAATGTCAATAAAGCCCCCCCGCGGAATGCGCCATCTGCCCCCCCTTTGCAACCTCTTATGGCCATCCCACTCCAGGCACAGCATAACAACCAAAGTAATAGACTTACACAATCAGCAGATCATGCCCCCCATAGATCTCAAACGGAGACTACTGGAATAGACCAAGAAGAGGTTAACGCCCCCCCACACTCTCCAGTCCGGCCAACCCCTAGACCACGGAGGCCAGACCTCCCGCCAGAAGCTAATAGACTAACGGTGGTTTTAGCAGGTGCCCCCCATTTAAGATCAGGGGAAAATGAGGATTATCAATCCCTCAAGAAAAAGGTCATTAAGTGGCTTAATTGGAACCGACCCCTACCATCCCATTTTAACAACGAGATCATTATGGTGAGAAGGGTCCCTTGGTTAGGGAAGACCAGAAAAACCATAATAGGGGACTGCATTCTAGTAACTTTTAAAGACCCGGGCACTGTTCTGCACATCTGTGGAGGAGTAAACAGATCGCTGGATTCTACTATACAGACCCTTCCAGTATCTTTCTTCTTCCCCCCCATTCGCAGGCACCAGGTTCCATTGCATGATGATTGGACAAGGGTGGAACATAGACGTAGACACAAAGGCTATGCACAACGCCCGCATTTTCAACCGCCGGACACACCCTTTTGCCATTTCAATCGCTTCAACTGTTTGAATGGCTTGGACGGGGTTGACTGACTTACTGTTTACAAGCCAGTGACCTGGGATAATGGCTCCTGCGGACTTTCTGAACCGCCCATTGTGGCCCCTGGCACAACCCCTGGCCCATCGAACGATCTAGCGGCTCCTGACTACGGCACATGCGAATCTGTCCACCTAATCGCTGATAGTGTAGCCGTAGATGAGGGGACAGCCAAGGTCCCTTTTCTTGCGGACAATGGTGCGCTTAGACTCTCTGTGCCATATACATCTCCTGCTGCCCTTGCCCCAGGCCCAGCAACAGAAGTGGGACCCGGAATCATCTCCTCTAACCCTTATGGTATGGCAACTGCCACCCCCGAACACTTGAAGCTAATCTGCTGGAACATCGCGGGATTGGCCAACAAACTGGAAGAGCCGGACTGGGCAAACTATATAGAGACTGGCGACATATGTATGTTCCAAGAAACCTGGGCCAGAGAGGATTACGGACATCAAGGCTATTCATCATTCTCCATCCCAGCAAGGTGGGAAGGCAAAGGCCGCCCATCAGGGGGGCTCACGACGTGGGTCGCAGCTCATTTGGGCTGTGTGGCCACACGGCAGCCACTTAACTCTGATGATATCCTGGTGGTCTCACTAACATGGCCAAATAAAGCTAAACTTCTGCTGGTTAACATCTACTCCAGGCCGATGGGAATGGCAAAGGAATCACCAACCATTGATGAACTTTCGAACTTTTTATCCGAACTGTCGACTGATTCATATTATGTGGTGGGTGGGGACTTTAATTCTCATTTTGAGCCACTCCCCGGCCTTCTTGAAGGCTTCTCATCGGAAGAAGAGGCTAGGTGGGCAGTACCATTGGTGGAAGCTCCACCCCCGAAAGCCTGGACCCCACTAGCGCTGCAAATTACTGCCCTCACTCTAAGGTTCGGACTCAGAGCCTGTAATGGGCGAATGAAATCCGACATACCCAGTAAAAATACTTACAATAGACGGGGAGAGAGTCCCATTTGGACTACGTCTTGGTCCAACTAGCGAGGTGGTCGACAATACAGGATTTCAGGGTGATGGATAGGACTGACAGTGATCATAACGCCCTTGAGCTTGACCTTGTCCACCCAGGCCCCCAAGCTCCAGTGTCCTATGAGGAAGGGAACAACCCCACGCTTCTCCTGGACAACAGCAGGAGAAGAATCAGGTGGGAGCATATGGTTACAAACAAGGATAAACTCCCTCTGCTTTATGCGGAGATTACTCCCATCTTGGAAATCGTGGGGAGCCTTGACATTGAGGCAAACAATAGAGACTCACAGAGCAAACTGTTTGAAGCCCATGAGGAACTTATAAAAGTTGCGGCACCTCATTTCACTTGCAGCTCACGAAAGCCAAGGGAGAGGCGCCAAGGCAAAACACAGTGGTACAATGTAGCATGTAGACGGGCCAAAACAGAACTTCTTCGAGTAATTAAGGAGGGCATAGGAGGGGAACGCCTTAAACAAAGCAGGCAAGCCTATAAGAAGCTTCTTGTCCAGGCTAAAGTAGAATAGGAGGAAAACCAGTGGGAAGAACTCACTAAGGCCCTAGCGATTCAAGATCAACGCTTGTTCTGGAGGACCGTGAATGGGGGATCAGGGAGTCTACATTCGGTATTAGAGCCCAATATAGCTCCTGGAGTGTGGCAGGCCCATTTTCAGTCCCTATACACCTCTGAGCCAGGAGAACTCCCTGCTCCTATTGAAGTGGAGATGCCGGGCTCCCGAGGAGATCCAATAACATTAGGTGAGGTTACTGCTGCTATTTCAGGTCTGGCTTCGGGGAAGGCGCCGGGACTGGATGGGCTACCGGGGGACCTGTTTAAACAGGAGCCCACCGTCTGGGCGCCTTACCTTGCTGCTCTTTTTAACAGTGTCCTCGATGGGATGGAAATCCCTAGTACTTGGCTGGGGGCTGAGGTGGTCCCTATCTTCAAAAAGGGATCGCCCCTCCTCCCAGCCAACTACAGACCGATTAGTCTGATAGATGTAGCACAGAAGCTGTTCGGCAGGGTTTTGCTGAACAGGCTTCAGGATTGGATGGAGGAGGTGGGCGCCCTCAGTCCCTATCAGGCAGGTTTTAGGAAGGGGGTATCCACAGTGGATCAGGTTTTTAGACTGAATCTGATCTACTGGAGGACAGCGAAGTTCGAGGGCGGCAGTCTGTACACAATTTTCGTGGACCTATGGGCCGCCTTCGACCTGGTGCCCAGGGGGAAACTTTGGAGCGTCCTGGCTGAGATGGGTGTGCCCCCAGATATCCTACTGATCTTGCAGAGGCTGCACCACAATAATTACGCCTGTGTGAGGTGTGGGAGGTCGGGGGAACTGACTGACAGATTCCCCGTTGGCAGAGGGGTAAGACAGGGCTGTGTGCTGGCGCCGACCCTGTTTTGCCTCTTCGTCAACGGGGTAATCGCCCATCTCAACGCCACCGACTATACTGACGCCCCCAAACTAAACGGCAACAGGGTGCCCGCAATTATGCTTGCGGACGACACACTGTTGCTATCTAAAACACCCATGGGCATACAAAGGATACTTGATTCCTTTGTGGCTTTCTGCATGGATAGAGGGCTAGAAATCAATGCCACAAAAACCAAATTCATGGTTTTGAACCCGAGCCTAAAACAGCGCCCGAATCCACAACTGGGAGCTGTGCGGCTGGAAAGAGTAGCCACCTTTGAATATCTTGGTGTGACGCTCAACAAAACCATGACCTGGGGACCCCATCAGAGTAGGGCAAACCTTAAACTAATACAAACTACCGGGGGTATTTCCCGGATGATGACCGGCTCGTCCTACCGCTCATTGGGGGCGTTAATCCAGATATATAAGGCCCAGGCCAGGGGGGCGATTATGTACGGGGCTGAACTGTGGGGCCATACGCCATGCCGGAACCTGTCACTGACAGAAAATAAATTCATAAGACAGATAGCCGCACTTCCCCCTAGCACTCCGCTCCTCCCCTTGAGGCTTGACCTAGGGCTACGACCACTTGCTGACGAGATAAGCTTGAGACCCATTGCCTTTTGGCGTAGGCTATGGAGCAGCAACGATCTCGCCGACTATAGGGCGGAACTGGTCGAATTACTAAACCACCCCAAGGCGCCTAGCATTCCCTGGGTCAAAAACATCCAAGCTACTTGCACGGAACTGGGGCTCCCCGAATTTTGGACTGAGCCGGCAAACGTAGCACCAAGTATCTCCAAGAGATCCCTGGCGAATTTGTATCATGAACACAAAAGGGCAAGGGCCCAAGCTATCCAGACAGAGGGGTCCCTATCATCCGTGTTCCTGCAAAGCAAGGATCTCTATAGATTTGAGAAGGCATTGGACCCTATATATCCCACACTTGCTAGGAAGTTGTTCCTCCAATGGAGATACGGCACATTGCCCTTTCGGTCCTTCACAAGTTCCTGGTCACTGGCCCCCTCCACAAAGCACTGTCCCGTCTGTGATGATAAAGAGGAAAATGACTTGCACGTGGTCTTTTTCTGCCCAGCCTACAAGGCAGCCAGAAAATATTGGCTCCTTCCTTTGATTAAGAATTTGGGTGGCAGGGAATATGCACCTATGTATAGGATTTTAAAATCCGATGTTTCCGGCCCAACTGTTTTTGCACTTTCCAAATTCTTTACTAATGTTTGGTACACGCGTAATCGCTTTAAAAAAAATGCTGGGTAGGACCTAGAAATGCTTCACTTCTTCTAAGTTGCTTTTATGTCTGTGCTTTTTAACTCATGTACTTATGTTTTATCTGTTTATGACAGAGTTCCATGTGATTTTATTTGTAATGTGTATCTTTTATGACCGAATGGTCGAAATAAAGATTGAAAATGAAAAGAGGGTGCTGAAGAGGAAAGAGAGGTGGTTGAAGATATGCAGATGGACGAGATGTGCAGAGAAAAAGGGCATACATATCTAACTTATAGCGTACTTAACTGAAGGCCAAAACTCCTTCCACAGGACTCAATACTATTTAATTCACAGACTCACAATTTCAGTCTTGAAACATTTCCAATGTTAATTATGTATAACAAATTATTATTGTTACTTATTTAGCTTTAGTAGCTAATGATAAAGCCAATTGTACTGACAGGTTTTATTTGCATGCGAGTTGTTGTGTTATATTTATGGATGCAATTATATCTCTGAGAGAAATTACAATACCGGTCGAGTGGCACACTATGGGAATCACAGAAATGTATTTTACATGTTCCTTTTTAGAGAGCGCCCACTTTTTCCATCCCACTTAAAGACTTGCCTGGACACATTTCTATATGGCTTATTGCAACCAGAAGCTGTGGTGCTACCCGAAGCCTGGTTAGAGCATTTTCTTCTAAAGTTGATACCGCATGCAGTGCAAGACACTGGCCAAACACACACTTTAAAGGTCGGAAGTTGTCGTACTGTACAATTTGCACATTAAAGTAACTGTTTAACATATTAATGCAGCAAGATATGGGGCAGTTTTTAATGTGTTTAATATTTCAAGACTATATGTTCCCACTACTTTACAGGTCTTGCTTTATCACAAAATTAATTTGCTTTAAAATGCACCATTTGGCAATCTTTTTTCAATTTTCTCTAGGGAGGAGTACCCACCATGGACCTCACGTTTGTCCATTAAGCTTGCTTGCATTGCTCGATACATAAAAGTCATACCCAACATTTATGACTCGCCATTTTCAAAAGTCACCAGCCGCCACTGCTCAGCAGTGAATTGGAATGAAGGAATGTGAGAAAGGAGGAGCTGGGTAACTGTTGGGTATGAGTGATTGGAAGGGGCCGCAGCATGCACCAGCGTGGGTCTCAGGATGCAGAAGGGGTGGATAAGATACATCAGGGCTGCTCCTTTTGCTGTTGGTTGACAGACAAGGAAGTGCTCACACAGCAATACAAAGGAAATAAAAATATAGTGCAGCAATCACACTGCATTATGAGGAGAATACCCTAATTTAAGGTCACTGTGTCATCGCGTTGATATGGCGGCGTCTTAGATTAGGGGATTCTCATTGTAGTCCTATGGGATTGTTGCATGGTCTTTCAATAATGAATGCAGAATTATTTTCTGTGCCTAATTGCACAAGGACTATGTTGTGCATTAATTACCAATTAAAAAAATGTACACATCCACAAAATGACATGGACTGGTAAAAAAAGTGGTGGACGGAGAATTAAGCCACTGCATGAATGGGTTCATCCAAACAAGCCAATGGCTAAAGCTGGCTGATCTAATGCCCTCTATGTATGTTGTATGTTGTGCGTATAAATGGCCTGATGGACAACTAAGGCTGTAGGTAGCCAGATCTAAAAATGAACTAGTATGAAACTGAAATGAAAAACAAGTGCATCACCCGACCAATCAATAATTAAATAAACCATAAATACATTTCTCATAAATATAGGCAATTGAGTAAGAGAATCCAAGAGGTTGGGCCAGTGGCTCTCTAAAACTCAATTCTTTCAAAGGGTCTTCATGGAGAGAGAGTACAAGGCGAAACATTGTAGAGCAGTGGGTAATATGACAAGAGCAGGGACAATATTCCTCCCCGGTTGCCAAAAAGGCCCAATATCAAACCTCCACATATATTTCCTTTGGATTTTACCTACATTTTTGGAACTCTTTTTACATGCAAAACATTTGCAAAGCTACCAAAATAAACAAAAAGGAGGGAAACATTTCAAAATGTACAAAATTACAGCCTTCCATTCATAAAATCCTAGTAGCACTAGGGGGGCTTTAAGATGTCTACACTGCAAAAGGAGCAAGGCAAAACCCCAGAACTGACCAGGGCACTGTGTCCATTCTTGGTTGTGGCATGAGTCTGCTTTTAGTTTGATTGACTAATGACTCCATTCTGTGCCTTGAATCCACAAACTATTGACTTCCGTATTTGAACCCATCAAGGCAGTTTTGCTCCAATCCACCTTCCCATTGATGTTTTAATTGAACAGCCATTGAAGAGATGCCAGAGAAGATGATCCAATGGTCACCCCTTCCCTCAGCTCCTGGGTGGGTTCTCAAGCAAGTGCTTATTGTGCCCTTGAGCACCTTGCAATCGATATATTCTTACTTATCTTGCTCCTACCTTTTTGGCTGTCCAATTCAAAGTTTCCCTCCTCGTTGCCTCCAGCGATCAGGTATGACACGTTGTCGCCATCGGGGTCTTTTGCGTGCACTGTGGCCACAAGAGTATTGGGGCCAGCGTCCTCTGCAAGGAATGTTTTGTACCTAATGGAGGGAAAACACAATCATTTAGTGGGCAGACCTAGACAGAATACGGCATTTAAGGAAAGAAAAGTAATGTTGTCAATTTGAAGACTGCTCTAACCTTCATTGGCAGCAGCCATGTTGGAGACTAAAATGTTAAACAACAAAAGGAATCTAAACTGGAGGCTCTGTGTCCCAAACATTCTAAAGCATTCAGTGTTGATGAATAATACCACTGGGTAAAGGTCCAAATGATACAGAAAACGTAACAATACAACAATAGAATTCTAGGAATTAAAAGAAATACGAATCACGAGGTACTCTTTTTCATAATTATAGAAAGAGAAAAGTTTTATTTTACTCTATTATGGGGTAAAAGCGACCAGGATTGTACACAAAACAATTTCCACTCCATTGTTTCACAAAAATGTAACTATCTCAACCAGAGATAAACTATGCCACAATTTCAAAGAGAAAATTGTTTGAAGTTATTTCTATCAGCATTATTTCAAGATAATAAGACAAGGCTAGTGATCATAAATGTGCGAATACAACCTGAGCACATGTTTTGTGTAACAATAAATACTACAGCTCTGAAGAGAGTAACAGGCCAACTTCCCCATTCTTCAATTAAGAACCCTAGCACATCACCATACTGTAAGTTCTGCCAAGCAGAGTGTGCTTTCAAACCCCTTTCTCAAGCACATATATGGTCTGAATATGTAAATGTTGAAGGATTCCAAAACAATCTTACGTGGTCTGTGAGAACACAGGTGCCTCGTCGTTCACGTTGGTCATGCGAAGGCGTACTGAGGCTGTCCCGGTGCGTGGTGGGTATCCATTGTCCACGGCAATCACCACAAACTCATAGACGTGGTTGACGCGCTCATAATTCAGACGCTGGCTGGAACTGATGACGCCATGTGGAGTGATGGAGAACTCTGTGTTCTGAATAAAGTAGGAGATCTCGGAATTGGGTCCAGAATCGCAATCGCTTGCTTGGACTATGGGACACAAAATATATTTAAGCTCAACTGTTGCATTTTTCTGTGGCATCAAGAGAACACATTTACTGTTACATGTCCGGCAGTCCTTATATACGTGAAATGCAACAAAAAAAACATGCACAAAAATGTTGTGAGTACTTCTGCGTATCATAACTTACACACAAGCTTACTCCTGTCATATCCCCCTCATTGACACATTCCAGCTTTACTTCCTCAAATTCCAATTTCATTTTCTCCCATAGTCTGGTACCTCCCTACTAAACCAGGACCTCCATCAGAGGCACAACTAGAACCACATTTCGGGGAGGGGGCTAAGAAGACATTTCGGAGGGGGCTAATTCTTCCAGCAAAGGGCAGAGTGGAGATGCAGGGGCTCTAAGAAGGGGTGAAAAAACAACAAAGCCTCATTAACAAGCAAATGGTCTTTTAAAGACATGTGAAGTACTCAGTGTGGCTATGTGTGACCCGGGAAGCTGTCTCAGCCCGGGCTGACACACACGATGGGGGGGAGGGGGGGGGGCTGAAGCCCCTTCAGCTCAATGGGCGTTGGGCGTCTGACCTCCATCCTACCAAAAAGCAGCTCATTAATCGTAATAAATATATTTTCTACATCAAATGATATGCACCCTGTAGAAACCAAAACAAATCTTCCTGAATTTCAGAGCCCAGGAAGGAGTATGGATTTTAGAACATAGAGCTAACACAGGATTTACTTGAAGTAATCCTGTGTGAGCTCAAACGCAAGCTGTAGCCCGTATTTATTTGAAGAATATATATCGCTTTGATGTTGATTAACGCAATCACTTTTATTTGCTGTTTTCTCCTAGTCTTCGGTTTGACTGTACTCCAGTTGTACTTGATGGTGTCTTGATTTATGACTATATGTTGGTGGCCCCACAATATCTAGGGGCGCACATGACTTTGTGACTAATACTTTCAAACGGTGATAGTTCTGTTTCTGAGATCTGGGGAAGAGAAGGACTATGCAGTCCCCCACGGCCTGGTTCTCCTTCTTGGGAGACCATATTTATCTGAAAAGGTTTTGATGTTTGACTAAGTATGGTTTCTAGAATCGCTGGGCAACGTTTTCAAGGATGCAGTGGGGGAACCGACATGAAAAACTGTAATGGGTGGATTAGCAGACATCCTGCTGCCTTACTGCATCAAGCTACAAAGGATGAAGGAGCGCAATGAAAACATCAGGTGTTCACGGGATCGACGGGTGCACAAAGGCATTGTTCATGTGAAGTGATTATTTTTTTTCATATCTGTATTTTTGATTTTGATTTAATAGAGTAATAGAATAAATGGGCACCCTTCTATTCTGGAGACAGCCCTTCTTTCAGTTAAATATGAATCATAAACATTCTTGTAGACTTGAACACTCTCCGGTAATAACATAATTAAACTGCACGAACCGTGGCTTTTTTTTCGGACTGCTATTTTTAAAGTAAAATAAAATATATAAAATGTAAAAAACTGCCAGCGATCTATACACTATACCTTTGTCCTGGGCCTGCAAGTTTCCCAAGTATATTTATAATTTAGATATCTATGTAAAAATCAGGAGAGGGAGGAAAGAGGTAAATGGAGGTTGTGACTCACCCTCCTCATATACAGTGTCACAATCAAGAGAGTCAACCTCATCCAGGGTGGGCCCAGTGGATATAGGGGAGATTCATTTTTCTTAAGCAATTCTCACTTACTGAATGTTATCCAGTGACAAGCTTTATCATTGAGTTCTTTCCGACCCTCTGAGGGTTGGGGCATGATGTAATGTCTATCCTTACAAGGGAGCACTTTATAAGGAAAAGTTGAAGGATCAGGTCATCTTTAAAATTGTCTACGTTGTGTCCAAATCAGTATTCATTCACAGGCTTGTCTTGCAAGGTTAAAAACTTGGGGGCGGGGGGGGCTAGTTAAGTTACTATCACTCCTTGGCCCATGACCAACTAGTTTCTGCCACGTACCCCAATCCAGTTGCTTTAGTCACGATCAGTTTGTCCCTATTAATACTCTTTTGGGGAAAGGTGGCTGTCTATTTCCTTAATCATCCATACCATATCACACACATACACAGTACACTAATGTAATAACGTTTCTTGGAAGTGGTTCTACTTATTTAGTGGATGTCTGGTGCTCCAAAGGGATCTCCAGGGGGAAGAGTGCCCAACAGTCACACAGTCATAATGGGTTCCCACTTGGCCTAAGACCTATTCACTGCGAGTTGAGGTGGAGTTAAGTGTGACTATTGGATACACTTCCCCCCCCCCGGAGATCCCTATGGGGCACCAGGCATCCACTAAATAAGTGGACCTACTTCCAAAAAGGTTATTACGGTTGTTTACTGTGTTTGTCTGTGGCATTGTATGAATGATTAAGTAAATAGCCAGCCATCCTTTCCCAAAAAGGCATTAATAGGAACAAACTGATTGTGATGAAAGCCACAGTATTGGGGTATGTGGTAGAAATTAGTTGATCCCACTTAAGGGCCAAGGAGTGACAGTACCTCCAACTAGGCCATTTCCCCCAGTTTTTTACCTTGCAAGACAGGCTTGTGAATAAATAATGATTTGGGCACCACCTAAGCATTTTTAAAGACTACCTCAAATAGATCCCATATCTTTTCCTTAAAAAGTGCTCCCTTGTAAGGAAAGACATTACATCATGCCCCAACCCTCGGAGGGCCCGGAAGAACTCAGTATTGAAGCGTGTCACTGGATAACATTCAGCGAGTGAGAGTTCCTTGAAGAAAAAGGTCTTTCCCCTATATCCAGTGGGCCCACCCTATATGAGGTTGACTCTCTCTTGATTGTTAGCGTTTAAATATCTGCCATGAAGTGGGTTTTCGAGCATAGTGCCCTACACAGCAGTGTGAGCAATGAGTAATGGCCGCTTCTAATCAAAAAGCCTAGGAAGTTTCAAAATTGTTTAATGACAGACGCTCTTGCCTGGAAGTTCAGCATAATACAACTAACATCTCCACATGCATTGCTTGACTACATATGCAGTTTCCCTAGGCCCGACCAATCAGGAGGGAGGCATGTGTGGCGCATAAAAACAGCAAGTCCAAAAGTCCGAAGAGGCATTAGGAAATTGACTGTTAGCGGCCCTACTGTGGGCATTACCATATTGATAGTCAAAACCCCAAAGATTGTGTCTGCAAGCAGGTGTGTTGGAGAATAAACCTATGATTAACAGCTATATATCCCTGCAAAAGCACACATTTATGTTTAACCATTTTCCAGTCAATACAGAAAGGTGTAAGATGGTAACATTTTCAGAAGAACAAAGGAAATATTTCTGAACGTGCTTTAATACGCCAAATATTTGCCGTTTTTTGCCAGCAACAGTGCGCCCAGTGCACTCCAATAAAGATTCGTCTTTTACCTCTACCCTCCATGCACATAAATGCTGTGCTACAAATCTACACAGTGCCAACTTTCACCTGCGTTCTCAAAAAAGGTCAAAACAAGTCAACAAAGATTCGTTTTTTAAGAATCAACGATGCTCTGCAGATCAATGTAAAATGCAGATTCAATGTATTCAACCAAAGGAAAGGGCAGTGTCCTCCTTTAGATTAATAGCAGATGACATAACTGCTGCTCAGAGTCCAACAGGAGAGTTTGGTATAATCCATTATCTGCAGGGAAAGGCATAGGGGAGAACCCATTCCTATTTCTTGACTAAACTCCAGACGCAAATAGCAGTTGTGCCCAAGGTCGTTCAGCATTGTTTACCAATTTACTGAAAAATGTAAATGACACATGCAAACACAATTTAGGCCCACTGTGGCATATCCCTGCCCTCGCTTAATATTTTTGCACTTGCTAAAACCATCAGTAAAAACCTGGTGGCATCACACAGTGCAAAATACATACAAGAGTAATTAATACTCCGTTATAAATTGGTGGTAGTGCGAAAATATTGCACTAGCACCATTATCTTAGTAGTCCTGAAAAATGTAATTAAGTCTATGGTTTAAGTTGTAAGCAAAACGTGCCATCAGTACGCCCATGCTCCCAAGAAACCGGTCGGGAATGCTTCACGTCTCCCAATCATAAGGAGAGGCACCAGTACAGATGCACAGTATCCATATCAGAAATATTTGACCTGCCCACTGTAAATTTCAGGGCCGGGCCCTGGCCCTATTGTGGTGTCACAGAAAGTGGGGGACATTCATATATCTTTCACTAGAGAGACGGAAGTTATGCCAATTGTGCCAATTGTATGCGGCACTTCTACAGATCTGCCTTGAATAGATGTGCATGGGTCTGCCCTTTCTAGACTGAATACAAGGTTTAAGGCTAGTATTTTAAATTCGCCGTGCAAGTGTTTTGTAAAATCAAGGCTAGATTACCATTCACTGTGTTTTCAAAACCAGGAAACCACAAATGCACGAAACCTAGAAATCAAGTGCTCACACTTTTTACAGAGAATGGGCAGGTAGGGGGAAACATCCTTTACAACGAAACTTTTACAATGCAGTGCTATTACAACGCAGGTTTTACAACGAAAACCATTACAACGCATTGCACTGGGGGGCGCTCTAGGATAAAGAATAGATTTAATTTACTATCCAACACCTTCCCTATTGTCCACGGGGACTGGAGTTGGAATAGTAAATTAAACTATTCACTATCCAGCGCCCCAAAGTACTATGCGTTGTAAAGGTTTGCGTTGTAAAACTGGCGTTGTAACAGCATGCGTGGTAAAAGCATGCGTTGTAACGTCATACATCCGCAGGTAGGTCCCTTGCACTGTGTGGTCAAGACTGACAGACCATGAACACAAGCTTAAAAGAATTTGGGGGATTCATTTCAGCCAGGTTAGAATTCTAGAGCATATGGGCACTGGCATATGCCAAGGAGTAACAGGGAAGAAATGGCTCCATAGTTGCCCAAGAACTGCATGTCGACTAGGTGAGTTAATGGCTGAGAACTAAGCATTGCGGGACAGCCAAAGCCACTGCTGTTCACTTCACCCCTCTAGATTAAGCTAGTTCCGTTTGGCCTGTTCATAAAGTGCACAACCTTGCCACAAATTAAGGCAGAGCCTTGTAACTGTACAGAATTAAATAGACAAAATCACATTCACTATTACAGTAAGGAATAACAAGCAGTAATCACTGTTCAATTAAAGTGAAAATGCTGAAGAAAATGTGATAGTGCAGTGGTAGAGGAAATGCTAGAAAAGTGTACATGGGTGGGTAAGCGGCCCATGCTTGGATTGTATGTTTTCTTTCCAACCTTGTCCAAAAAGTAAACGTTTAAGGCTTTGTCTCCTCAAAACTGAGTAGGACTAACCTAAGCTCGGAGTGTTTGACCTCTCCATGACTGTCAGAGGCAAATGTTCATCATTATCTGGGGTGGTCATTTGTTTGCCAAAACCACCTCTCTGGTGGTGTGCTTGGAGGTGGAGGTAGAAGATAACTGCCAATGAGGACTGTGGGTTCCATGGCAGCGCCTGACTGTTTATGTCATGGTTACTTGCAAACACTTCCCCAGGGGCCACATAGTACTGTCTGTGGCATGCACGAGGGCGGCATCGAACTCTACAGGGTGAGGGTTGTGGTGATGAAGGGTTAGCGAGGGAGGACGCGAGGCAGATGCATGTTATGGACAGCAAAGCGAGCCTTCACATGACTTTTGTCTTCCACCACCGCTCTATTCTCATGCACCAAGAATTAAAGTCAAAGCTATCTTAACGTATAATGTAAAATGTGAGCGGGAAGGAGATACTCATCTGGTGGCTGAATTGCAAAATGTGAAACCAGAAAAACAACGGTCACTACTGGTTTCTTCATTTAATCAAATTGTGTGCTCCTAGGCAATAGATCATTTCACTTTGTCTTCGTTTTCTTCATTACCACATATGAGAGCCCCATAAAATCCATGCGTCCAGGATGTGTGCTGTACAAAACATTCTCTTGTGTTTTATTTAATAAACTATAATGTTGTTCCAATTTTATAACAATCGAAGCTACACACAAAGTGCACCAACCAAATGACTTGCCTCTTGGTTCACTAATGGCATTGTTTTCAGAATGGGGGTGGTATAAATGTTTCCAAGTTCATGCTTGTAAACTATCACTTCTAATTAATGCCGCTCAAGGCATTGATATAATCTGATCTACTAAGGTAAAATAATCAGGCAAGGTAGTAAAATACACTTTTTTTTAAAGTTTGCAGGGAGTTTAACATATTTTTACATGTTTAGCGCAAGATGTCTTTAAGACTAAAGGTGTACCTAAAGACAGTTTGTCTAGGACACCTTCTTTGCTTCTTTACCGTTACTTTAGTTAACATATAAAAAAAGTATGTCTATTCCACAGCTTTCTGTATGTTCCTTCTCTGTCAAGTGAACAGCAGCCCAGTGCTGCTGTTCACCAGAGGGCAGCAAATAAAAGCCAGGACGGCCGCACGCGGCCCTTGGGCCGTACTTTGAGTATCCCTGGTTTATGTGTTGCATGCCAGAATTCAATCAAATGTTCTGTCAGTCATTTAGTCGAAGCCCCAGGTGTTAATACAGGGACTGTGTTGTGCCACCCCTGTGCATTTTTCACCTGGCTGAGGATCAATTATGCAGTAGCCTCAAATGGGAATACATGTTCTACCTCATGTGTCATTGCAGTTGCACAGCTTTTCTGATGGTGCCATTCAAAGGCTCTCTGCCAAACTCTTAAGGAGGCCCCAAAGGGAACAAGACTGTGCAACTGGTAGCTTTCTGAGCCAACAATCTCTCCAGTGGCTGTCAGTTAGGCAGAGGACTGAGATGAAAACATTGAACCTTGCACGATTATGCACAAAGCTACCTCTCAAAGCTGACTTAAAGTCAGCCTCTTCCGCCTGCTTTGATTCAGTCTGATTGGAATAGCAGGCATCTCCCTTTGAAGCTCCCTTCTGCTGCCTTTTTGAGCACAGAGTTGGATTCACACTAGACTCTCCACTTGACTGCTTCAATGGCAGCTGGTGTATCATTTCCCCTTCTCCGTCCAAGCGCTCAGCAGCTACTTTGCAGTTAGGAAAGAGTTGTGCAAAAACATTACATGAGTAAAAAGTAATTCAAAACAACTTTCTGTAGTTTCCCCAAACTCACACATTACCAAAAGTATCTTACTTACCTTTAAAGATTCCGGACTGAGAAATATTCGAAGCAAAGTGCTCCCTAAAACACGGTTGAGCCTATCCTGATTTCTAGGGACAAGGTTGAGACCCGATGATGAAGCATGCCAGTACTAGAGTATGTGAAGGTCTAACAAAGAAACATTTACTTTTTTCTTTGCTAGCAGGGTGATAATTAGCTGCCAAACTAATGTACTTAAAGAAAAAAAGAGCCAGACATGGGTTACTATTGGTAATGTGTTAGCTGAACCAGGGATCCCCCTTTCTGTATACTTAAGGCAACTCTTCCCAGAAGCCGGGTCGTGTGATAACATGTCTCGGGTTTTGTTGATCGGTTTCCTTAAACTCACCCACAGGCCAAATAACATTAAATCCTTCTTGCAGTGTTTGAAACTCAAATATAAAAGGGCAGGTACTCTCTATCCCAGAGTACTTGCTTGGTACTGAGAAAGTTCCGGTATTCTTCCATTAAAAGTATTGCATCCCTGCTGAGAAGGACTGGTACTCCTCCTTCAAAGCGTGGATAATCTGTACCTGTGAGTTCCTGCCCACTTAAAGCAAAGCCAATAAAGAGGCTGATTCATCCTTGCCCTGTATTAATGACACCCCTCTGATCTCTTGGCTGACGCGTGGAACACAGCAGAAGAAGGTGTTTGCCCATTTGAATGTTTAATCTAAACTGTTTACAGCTGCTCGTTAGGCATCTGCAGTGGGATGTAACCAAAAGAGCAGAAGTTTACTCTTGACTGGACCCTGCACAGTGTGTAATCTGCAATATAAGCGAAGCGAAGACATGCAAATAAGAAGCAACAACTAATGAAACACTCGTGGATCAGCACACACAGAAATAGTGTGCCTTCATGAGTGTCACTAGCACAGGTGCTTGTTTATTTCTGAGCCAAGAATCTACACACATTGAGAGCCCTCAGCCCCCTCCACCGCCCCCCAGTTCACTTATGTTGCAAAATGTAAACACCACCACTCTCATAACCTGGCACTGAAGAGAACATGACATAACTAATTAAAAACGGGCACTCGTCCCCCTGGCTAGTGTTCTAGCTGAGTACATGAAGCTCCATCTGTTGAGCCACAAAAGCCAATTCAACAAGGAGCCGATGTTTCGAGGGCCCCGCTGGAAGTGGGCTAGGGGCGCGCCATTTTCTCATCGAATGTAGAGACGTCACATCATCACTTCACAACCGCGCTGCAATGGCGTCCATTCACCGGGCAGGAAGAAAGACTCTAATCTTAAAAGTAAACTTCCTTTCACTCTGCCCAGATGGGAGTGTGAGATGGCACGGCTCGGACAGCGGGGAACCAGCATGAGGGGCTAATCCGAGTTGCCCCCTCTCCAGAGCTTTGTTCGAAAACTCAAGTGCAGAAAAACACTCTTGCTTGAAAACAGCGAGGTCCTGACACAGACCTGTAGCACTACAATATGGAGGTGAAGGCCGCGAGCCCCTGAAGGCCACGCTGTTAGGCAATTCGCCGTGTCCCACGATAAAAGCCCCCAGCACGACAGCCCCCACCAACCAGCCAATTCCTTAAAGGTTATAGGACTCTCAGTCTATAGAAACGTCCCACAAAGGATAAAAACCGCAGAAAAGCATTCACTTCACCTACTTACTTTTGCAGACAAAGGCGTCATTGCTATACGAACCACCACCCCGACAGAAACACAGGCAAAGTCTGCATTAAAATCCCTGCAAACAGACCAGGCGACGTGCTCCATCCTTGGAACTACTTCTCCTCTCTACAAGTAGAAAGCATGGGAGGTCCAAGTTTCTTACACATTCTACAGTGCTTAATTTGTAAATACGGAAGACAGGGGCCCAATTACTTAGTCACCTCAGGGCCCACATGAACACCCGCCCCACATGCCCAAACCCGCAAATAACACAAGGACACAAATGTTAGGTTTGGGTAAAAATTGCTGCAGGTTTATTACATACAACATATGTAATGACGGTGGGTTAGCTTACGGGCGATCCTAGGGCAGGCCGCATTCTCGCCACCTGCCCGCCTGTTGAGCCAAACAACACAGTGGCGAACCACCCAACTGTTGTACAAATACCATAATTATATGACACGCCCATTTGCTGGGCGTGACTAGGCAAACCCCCGGTTGCACAGGCCCACAACCGCCCGAAGGACTACTGGGGCGCCGACACGGATTCCTGCACCTCCCATGAGGTTCCAGGTTAGGCTCTGAGGTTATGCTCTGGCACCCCTATGTGCCCGCTGACGTCCAGCGTTTGCACCTCTCTTCTTCCGGATCGCCCAGTAACTCCGCCTGCAACGAAAAAGGAACACATTAAATGCTCCCCCCTGAGCCCCCTCAAGCAGACACTCTGGGTTAGAGGAAGGGCGGGAAAAGAGTGTCCCAACATGGAACTACAACGACGTCCGGAGCGGCAAAGAGGCCTCCCCAGCGGGGAAGTGGACAGAAATACTCCCGCCGGCTCCTCCCAGCCGCCCCGGACGTGCATCACCTACACAGTCTCCACCAACCAGGGGAGACTGCCCTGGGTGAGGAAGTACTATGTCATGTGGGGGCGGGACAGCCCTCCATGACTAAGAGCCCGCCCTCCTAATGGCCACTGCGTGGCCTCGGGCAGGCGCATAGTCACCTCAGGGCCCACATGAACACCCGCCCCACATGCCCAAACCCGCAAATAACACAAGGACACAAATGTTAGGTTTGGGTAAAAATTGCTGCAGGTTTATTACATACAACATATGTAATGACGGTGGGTTAGCTTACGGGCGATCCTAGGGCAGGCCGCATTCTCGCCACCTGCCCGCCTGTTGAGCCAAACAACACAGTGGCGAACCACCCAACTGTTGTACAAATACCATAATTATATGACACGCCCATTTGCTGGGCGTGACTAGGCAAACCCCCGGTTGCACAGGCCCACAACCGCCCGAAGGACTACTGGGGCGCCGACACGGATTCCTGCACCTCCCATGAGGTTCCAGGTTAGGCTCTGAGGTTATGCTCTGGCACCCCTATGTGCCCGCTGACGTCCAGCGTTTGCACCTCTCTTCTTCCGGATCGCCCAGTAACTCCGCCACAGCCCGTGAGGTGGTTCCCGCTGCCGCACGGGCCCCCCACCATTATTACTGCTCTTTACCTGCAACCTACACCTAGAATTGCTACCTCCAGACAGGAGGAACAGGGCAACGCCCATAGGCTTGGGGTGCTACCATCAGGCACCAATAAACCTGTCCTACCACCCCTCAGGAAACTAAAGGGATAGGAAGGGGGCCCTACTACAGAGGCCCAAAGTAACATGAAATAAGCTGTCCAGCACATGCCGCTGGGGCACCCACACATCCCTCCCCACTGAGCGACAGAAAACTGCGCCAGGAGTCACTGATACCGCTGAATCACCATCTTCATAATCCAGCAAGGAGAGTAAGTGTGCTTACTGACACGAGGGAATAGGAGGGCACCAGACATACTATAGAACTTGGACGAGTCCCAGTTAAGCGATATACCGGGACCACAGGCCAAGCAGCCGGCATCCCCTGCCCTCATGTGTTTTAGGCTGGAGGCGGCTTCAGACGTAATACCGTTAAGTTAGCTAGACTGAAGGCCAACTACGACCACCTCCCGGGGACCGCAGCGCCACAGAGAGCCCTCTAAGCTGACCTGCGCAGGGGCATGCATGGGTAAATGCCAGCCACACCGACTCCAATAGGCATGACCACCCGGGAACAAACCCTCTACCCCAATAGGGAAGACTATCCCAGGCAAGAGACCAGGTGATGGGAAGGGCCCCCCCAGCAGAGAACCCCCCCCCGGGTAGACAAGTGCCGTCACAAAACCAATCAACTGCAAGATTACGCTTGGGCAATTAATCCCCTACAGGATACAGAAGTCTATTGCGGTACGCAAATGCATATATTGGAGCGACTAGTGAAGTGGTCCTACAAGAGGCAAACTGAAAACCACGGGGACAGCCGGGAACACTTGCCCCCCCTGGATAATGCATTATTTCTTAAAAGACTTCTCAGGCCCACCCCAAACTATTATTGTCAGTCCGTGCTCGTGAAAAAAGGCAGGAGGACCAAAGGAAGGGGGAGGGGATGACTATAAAGTATGACCCTCCCAAGCAAGGAAGAGCAACACATGAGCCGTAATCGAGGGTGCACAGGTACAATTACTCAGTTTCAAGCTGTTGCCATTATTGCAGTGCTCCCTATGTACCTGTGTTTGGTACTTTTTGTTGCATACCACGCCACTTCTTTTAACGCACAGTTTGCTATTTCCCACGTGTTTATCTTACACTTGCACCGGTGCAACATAGGAACTCGTGAACCAGGGAGACTTATGCCGGGAGCAGAATACAGGGTGTTCAGATCGCTCCCATCACCAAGCATACCCTGGGCAGCATCTTCTAGCGAAACCATGCATCCGTGTGTTCCTGTCCCAAGAAGGGTATGTGTAATTTAAAGAAGCACACTACTTGCCTCACGCACACACTACATGGAGTGTAATGGTACCTGAGCTAGAAGGACAGCCAATCTAGGAGGAGGCCTCGGGCATCAAGATCAATGCACTAGGAGACCACTCCTTCCTCAACCATAGCCTACGTAACGTTAGTTCTGTGCCTGGTGTGTATTGCGCGCAATACCCATTGGACCATACACAGGTTGGCATGTTTGCCGACCACACAAGGCACAAACCTTGTGCTGCACCCCTTTCGCCTACCCAAAATACTAGGGGGGAACTATCAACTCCCAGAGTTCCAAGCATTTCTGATTACCCTAGTTAGTAATTCCACACTCCGGAATTCGCTTACAGGACCTGCTCAGAGGTAGCCTAGGAATAGCCATACCCTAAAACCTCTTGCATAAGAGAACATGCCTAACAGGGACGAATTTGTTGTGAAAAGGTATAATTAGGATGCGATAACATCGGGGGTGGAGTACAAATGTGGATCCATTCAAAATTCTCTGGTGTAACACCGTACCTAGCCTGGGAATTGTAAAAGAGGATACTAAAGGTGTGAGGAGGAAAATTCATACCCACCCAAAATATGCTGAGTACAGTCTGGGTAGCAGGTACAAACCCTGGAAGGAAAAGTTGCTATGTGTGAAGTTTTATGAATTGAGTGAAATTTTGACTGACAGTTCAATAGCCAGCAGTGACACTTCCTCGTGAAGCTGAGGGAGACAGCAGCTGCTCAGCAAGGAATCTTAATCATCTGATCATAATGACTTGCGCCCTAGCGTATACCCTATTTGTGGGCTTGCAAACTCACACCTCATTCACACACATAACTAATATTTATGCTAACAGAGAAACACGTTAATCCCTGGTATTCCAAATAATAGAATGCCTCTCGTTTGACCCACTGGAGTAATTGCCGTGATCAACCCAAGCTAACCAAGTTTGGGACTATGTATGAGTGGCATAGCCATATATCCAGTCGGCCACGTGTGACATATGAAAGTCTTATGTGTGGCAGTACGCCGCATGCTAGAAAACCAAGGACTGAATAACGAACTGTAGTTGTGCCTATTTGTACTAGGAAGGCCTCATTAGGGAAAATGGGACCAAATCATAACGTATAATGCCAGAGCAGTGGCATCTATAATATTGGCACCTGTGTTAATCATCTAACTTAATTGCCACTGAATGCAGTTTACTTGGGGATGAAGTGTCCCGAAATCTAGCCACATATTTACCGATAAATACCCTAAAATAAATTTAAAGGTAATTTAAACATCTTAAAGCAAACATTCAGGGGTGGGAACCAAGTATTAGAAACAGTAGAGGTACCTGCTGAGTAGTCATAATACATTTTAAGAAACATCAGGTGTACGACAGTCCGTGAAATTGAACATGCCCGTTTGCAAAACACCACTCGAGGGCAAGGCGAACTGTAGTTGTGCCTATTTGTACTAGGAAGGCCTCATTAGAGGAAAATGGGACCAAATCATAACGTATAATGCCGGAGCAGTGGCATCTATAATATTGGCACCTGTGTTAATCAGCTAACTTAATTGCCACTGAATGCAGTTTACTTGGGGAATCATTGCATGAAGTGTCCCGAAATCTAGCCACAGATTAACCGATAAATACCCTAAAAATTTAAAGGTAATTTAAACATCTTAAAGCAAACATTCAGGGGTGAGAACCACGTATTAGAAACAGTAGAGGTACCTGCTGTGTAGTCATAATACATTTTAAGAATCATCAGGTGTATGACAGTCCGTGAAATTGAACATGCCCGTTTGCAAAACACCACTCGAGGGCAAGGACGAATGATAGCCTGCCGTGCTGAGAAATGAAATTCTATGGGAAAAGGTGGAAAGGACATACAAAATTCCAGCGTGTGCGGAGAAACTGAAACCGAGAGACTGTTCCCCCTGGTGGCCAACACGCCCCACTGCCCAAGTAAAAGGCCGAGCGAAACAATTGCTAACACATGCATGACCAAATTATGCCCAGCAATTGCCAAAGTGCGGTGTTCCTGTAACGGCACGAGAACCACCCCAGCAGGTAAAGGGGTGGCCAGGACATCCAGCGAAAACGTCTCTCCGCTCCCGTCGTTGCCCGGCCTAAAGGCATGTACAAGCACCCTTGTTCTGTGTACCATGCCCTGGAGGGCGGCTGTGTGGAACCATGTGTACATTGCCCGCCAGGGGGGGGATTAGGGGTGGTGGGTGGAAGGCCACTCCACCAGTCTGCCACTTGAAAACGTGCATGCCAAAACACATAAATAAAGCCAACATGCCTGTGCCCCACAAAAATTTGCCCCGAAGCCTGATGGCGCATCATTGCGCGGACATCTCGCACAAAATTGCCTTTTAAAATGGCCGGACATGGGCGCCATTACCCGCGTGCCGCGGACATGGTGAAAGTACTTCCCATGACAATGGTGGCAAGTGGACGCCATTACCCACGTGCGCCGGACAATGTAAGAGATACCGCCCAAGGAAATGGCCGGCTGCCCAGGAGCATGGAGTCTATGTTTCCAGCAGACTGTAAAGATATCTTTTATCCTCTGATCGATAATTCACTGAGGCATACATGGAAAATAGTGTAGACAAGATCCACCTGCAACCTGTTTAGAACCCGCGCAAGGACCACACGAAATCATCGCATTTCAGAATGCCAACCTCTACCATACCGGAAATGAACAAGGCTGCCGAGGAAAATAGCGCATCACTCCCTGCATGCTTACACAACCCTTGACCCTCGGACACCTGGAGCACAACCCCCCCTCTAGCTCCAGCCACAGTTTCTCTACCGCGCCAAAGGCACAACTGAGAAAACATGGTAGTTCGCACTTTAGCACGTTTCTAATTAATCATCACAATGTGCAGGTATATTTCTGAATCATGAAGACAATGATCGGCATACACCGTTGGTTCGTATCCTTAAACTACTTTCTTACAAAATGATAAAGCATTTCAAGTGTTGTCAAAACGCATTTCTGTAACCAGGATCATTACCACGCTCCAATATGAATGTGCAAGAAGGGAACGTGAATGTTTAACGGAAAAACACCTTGAAATATGAACCTCTTCTCACTCCTGCAATCTTGTCACGCAGAGCGCCCTCAGCGCCAGACACGGCAAAATCTCTGCCCAATTAATTATATTTCCGTCTGTTCAACTATCTATTAGTACACCCGTCTTGGACACGCAATTCACGCACAGAACTTGAAACCAAACCGCTCGCAGCGCACACTTAAGTACTTTAAATAACCCCCGGGAAGTGCTACTAGCTGGGGGAAGGTTCACCGGCTGAAAGTTCCATATGCGATTGGGGCGGCCGCCCCAACGATGCCGGGCACTGGTCACGCTCAAAGCATGCCGGAGTAGGATTGATCAACTGCGGGGCCCCACGCGCGACAAATGCCTACGGAGGCATGTCAAACAGCTGGCATGGCAGCCAGACTGGATCAAGCAGCGCACTACCCGCTAAACAACAAAGTTTAGGTACGAACAATTCCCTTCTGGACTGTCTGAACGACCGAGCGGCCACCGGCATGCCTGGGACACCGTAGCCCCGACCCCCACCATCCCATTCGGGGTGCACGACCCGGAAGCAAGGCAAATGGAAGACCCCCACCCTCGCTGGAGAACACATAGTCGCAGCCCGGGCATCGCGCGCCCGCCCCTGGACGGTGGGTGAAGGACAGTTGGGCGCTCATTGACATTTTCTCCCGACCGCAGCAATCTACACGCTAGACAAACGTGACCCAGTCCCCCGCGCTCGATGCCACCTATTCCTATGCCGCACCACCCCGACACAGCCAAGGGGGGGGGGGGACGGGGGGGGGGACGCAGACAACACCGGCCCCAAACCCTGCCCACGAGACACATGCGACCTGACTCCCACACGGAGCCACAGGCAGGAGAGGGAGGGGGGGGGGGCGGGGGGAAGACCCGCGGCTAGACCGGCACGAAGTGTCACAATGACGATCCGACGGCATCCGAGCCAAACGAAAATGTTTGTCCCCGCGAGGACACTCCGACGCGTCCGAGACGCTAAACTAGAAACCACATATTAATTACGCCTCCCTAGGTTTTTATCAAATGAGCCGTACCCGCGAAGATGCAAAAACTCCCACTAGCGCCTAAAAGCGCCGTAAGCGCATAGACCGCCGAGAGCTGACCTATCGCCATTTTAGCTGCAGCCAATTGCACTGCCTCACCCTCAAAATTTCCGATAAACACGCAGAGCTCCAGGCTTCGTTCACTGCCCTAGCGATACCCCTCCATCTTAGAGTCAATAGGAATACATTTTGCACGAGAGCACTAACATTACTCTCCAGGGGGGTAACTAGCCGGCTGAGTTCGTGAGAAGATGCGAAAATTCGGATGCAAGCCCCTTGCCCTACACTATCGCTGCTCGGATACCCAGCGCATACAATCAAGCTAATGATGGTCCAGGATCACACAATTGGAATGTGGACTGGAACCCTATTTCCGGTTCTCAAAAAGGGGACACAAAAGCGACTGGCCCCGTCTAGTTCCAACCGAGCAGTCCAGGAACTGTTCTAATGAAGCATACAAGGCAAGCACAATGATACGCTACTGAAACTCTTGTAATTTCACACCAGATGTAAATCGCGGTTCGGCACTCATAGTTAGACACCGCCTCTGCAGCCTGCGGTATAGACTCACCCAGCAGAAAGCGGATATTCTGGAGGGTACAGGCATCGATCCCTCTACCTCTTGCATGATAAGCGAGCGCCCTACTGTTTGAGCAAAACCCTTTATGAAAAGAAAAGTCAGTGGAATAGCCCGGTAGTATACTCGCACCCGAATTGACCATTGCATGCAAAGACCGATGCGATAGACCTCACGCTCCCATCCGCGCCGGATGCTACCATACTATCGCCCAGCGTGCCCTTGTGACTCTCGCACCCGCTGAACTGCAAGCTCCTCTGAGCGATGCTCTCTGCCATTTTGACAGAAACACAGGCAAAGTCTGCATTAAAATCCCTGCAAACAGACCAGGCGACGTGCTCCATCCTTGGAACTACTTCTCCTCTCTACAAGTAGAAAGCATGGGAGGTCCAAGTTTCTTACACATTCTACAGTGCTTAATTTGTAAATACGGAAGACAGGGGCCCAATTACTTTTCTTAGGAGTCCGCACCAGCAAATGCCAGGGTGGCTGAATACCAAGGCTGTCTCGTTTTGATACCACATCATGCCTCTTTCGTCCAGTACCCTACAAGATACACTATGGGGCATATTATCAAGGAACAGCGTTTAAATTATCGCTGCTTTAGTGGCAGGAAACTGCCGCTAAAGCAGCGATAATGGGCTTGATAATATGCCTTCGAGAATTCCAATAGAAGCCCATGTTCTGGTGTTAACATGGGCTTCTATTGGAATTCTCTACGGTCTATTATCAAGCCCATTATCGCCGCTTTAGCAGCAGTTTTATGCCACTAAAGCGGCAATAATTTTAATGCCTTTCCTTGATAATATGCCCCTATGTTTTTGTATCTCGATATTGAGGGCTACTTTTCAGCCCAGCTTTACCTCTGTAATCCTAAGTCTTTCTCATCCTTTCCCCCCTTTTTGCCTTTCTCTCTCTTTGTCTGAATCAAAATCTGATGAAGAAAAGTAAGCCCTGCTCACGAAAAATGAGTACTATATCCATCACCTGCATCCAGTGGAACAAATGAACCATTGCACTGCAGGCGCAAAGGGGAGCTGTAAGTGAATATATGTAATACGTGAACCTTAAATTCCCAGCTTCCCCTCATGGGCCAACATCACAATATGTTTACAGATTGTTTGGCCCAAATAAAATGTTTGTTGAGGTTAGAGTGTGCACTACCTTTCCTTTTTATCTCGTTTAATCGGTAACCTAACTTATCACCACTGCCTGAATTGTTGTTCCTTGGAGCGGCCTATCACTGTGCAATACAAGAGCACCCACTCCTTTCGCGTTGGTGAAGACTCTAGAGGGTTAGTCTGTGGTTACCGTTTAACTACACATTTTGACTGGACTTTTAATAAACTGGTTACCTAAGTTCCTACAATTGCAGTCTGTGACTGTTGCACTTTTTCAAGTTCCTCCAGAAACTACGGAATTGCCTTCACCCCGTGACCATAATTTGACAACAAAGGTATATAAAACGATGTCATGGAAAGATGTCAACTG
This sequence comes from Lissotriton vulgaris, assembly GCF_964263255.1. Classification (NCBI taxonomy): domain Eukaryota; kingdom Metazoa; phylum Chordata; class Amphibia; order Caudata; family Salamandridae; genus Lissotriton; species Lissotriton vulgaris. Next base: position 1,725,445,326 of record NC_141691.1, on the reverse strand, counting down.
CCTGTAAAGGAGATCATTTATGGTTTTCTTTCAAGCCTAATTCACAGTAGTGCTAAGATGTGCCCTACACTCTCACCATGTGATTTTGTATGTTTAACTCCACATCTATTGATCTATAGGTGCCATGAAGTAAACCCAGAGGTGCAGCAACAATAACCAGAGTGGGGCTGCTACTTTCATTGTGATATTATTGATTTCATGGCGATTGTGAAAAATCCAAGCAATGCACAAAGAGCAAGTGTGGTAAATGAGCAACGCCCTTTCAGCCAGGCAGTGATAAAGGTCTAGTATGTAGCTGCTGTAGCATTTTGAAGTACACACTCACAAATATATTACTGGCCGATGAAGTGGTGGCACACTGTCATTACAAACAGCCCATTTTCCTTTGTAAGGGCCACTTAATGTGTACATAGTTTTATTGGTAAAATTATATAGCACACACATGATAATTGAAAACAGGTTTCAGCAAATATTTATTATTTGCACATCACCAAGTAAACTGTCTTGATTTGTTTTGATACTATTAAAATTGTCTTTCCTTCTCACTTAGAATAAAAAATGTGCTTCACTTGTGATTTCCTAACTGCAGATATATTTTGAAATATCTGTACAGTTCATTTACAGTTATTTCCGATTTTTTTGTATTAAAAAAAAAATACATTCTACAGCTTTTTCATTCATGTTTCCTGTTCCCCAGCAAGATTCTCACCTAGTTCACTTAACAAAATCCTCTCACTTTGAGGTCAAAGAAAAGTAAATACCAATATTGATGTTAAAAGTATAAGCAGCAATTTGTCAGATTACATAGCCTGAAATCTGATGTCTGTTTTTAAACACACAGCAAAAGTGACAAGATAAAAAAAATCGGGCAGATCTACAAGAAAGTGCCGCAGTGCAACACCGCAAGCCCTTTGGCTGTGCCACGCTGCGGCACTTTCAGAGCACAGGAATGCGACGTATCTACAATGATATGTCACATTCCTATGCTCTCCCCTGAGCTGGCGCAGAAACAGCTGCCATGCGCCGGTGCAGGCACCCTTGCACCATGGTGCAGGGATGCCTGCGCCATGGGGAGATTGCTTTTGTGAAGTAAGGGACCCCTTCCTGCACAAAAGCAATCACTACAGGAATTTTCCTCTTTCAATGAGTGCTGTAGGATGCAGCACGCATTGAAAGAGGAAAAAAACGAGGAGAAATTTAAATATTTCTGTTAATTTCTCTTGGCTACGCCACCCCTATGGTGGGGCAGTAAACTGACGCATTTCCAGGTTTACAATTTCTCGTAAATCTGGAAATGCATCAGTGGACATAGGTGTTGCGTGGGAACAACCACAGCAACACCCATGTCCCGCCCCTAACACGCAAAGTGTTAGGGGCGATACAGGGGCGATATTTACAAACACAGGTTAAGTCACGCGGGGTGACTTTACCTGTGCTTTTAAATATCCCTTAGCAGGCTGAACCACCGGTGCGTCACGCAACGTGATGCACCAACGGCGCATGGGGCTTGTTAATCTACCCCGAAGTTTACAGGATTGGTTAAGGCTTCTATAACTTCAGAACTCCAACAATGTAATTTGGGGTGTAAAACCTCTTTTTGAACCTTTTTTTAATGATCTAAGATCTTATTGCTATACCTAACTATACCAGCACTTACCTTTATTTTTCAGTAAATATATATAACATTATAGCAAAGTGACATGGTTAAACTTACAACATGCCCTGCATGTTGCCAAAAGTTATGTCTATTATCAGTTGCTGATAGAAGATTGTGCACAGGTATAGCCTCTTGAATACTTCAAGTTCACAAACCCTGTAGGATGCTGTCAAAATGGCTGGTTGATGTTATCAATAGTGTCATTTGAGATGTCATTAATGGTGTCATTTATCATGTCATGAGTGATGTAATGTGTGAGATAATAAGCAGTGCATGACAGCGAGCAATTTAGTCCCCTAAATTATAACAGGTAAATTTCTCTTGTTTTTTGTTTTATTAAACATTAGTACTTATCTAATTCAACAACTAACTATAACATCATTTTAACCTTTTATTCCAGAAAATTACAGTTTTTTTTCTTTTAATCATACTCAAAGTTGAGCAAACGCCCAACCTCCTCGGGCAACCTACAGCGAAACCCAATGCCACGTTCGACGGTTGGTTAGACGCATGGTCTGGTCACAGCTCCCCTTTGGCATCCAGACCCCCACTGTGCATGGCGTTCGGCTGTGTGCAGCATGAGATTGTGCGCAGTCCCTGAGCCTACATCCAAACCGCGGCAGGCAGCCAACCCACACTGTGCATGGCCTATAGCCTGCACAATGGCAGTTGGCTGCAGGGTCTGGGCTGTGACCAGACCCTTTAATAGCTTTTTAAAAATATTTTAACGGTGTTGCATTATGAACTGCACAAGGCACCCCTTCAGAGAGAAAAAATGCAGTAACATCACCCGAAAAAAGACCTCACCTTGCAGCAAAGAGGTGCCAATGGGCACAGTTTCTGGGACGTTGTCTTGACTGTAGATGGAGTGCTGGAACTCCGGTGCACAATCGTTGTCATCTGTAATGTGAATCATCACCTACAAAGAAATACGTTGAATGAGAATTTTTGGAAATTAAACTTCGATCATGCACCGCGTAGAGTTACCTGCAAACTGAACGCTCTGCGACTCTCAACTATAAGCCTCTTCTTCATGATGGTTGCAGTCCATAACACCATGCAGCCTACGAGCCACTTAACAGCATTCACGCATTTCTGCCCCTACTAATTCATTAGCACACTTTAAAAAAAATCTATTTAATTAAATTAAAAAAACATAAAACATCGAACTTACACTATCTGTATTCTACATATAAAGTGAAACTCCTTGGTGTATGTGTCTGATCTACAAAGCAGGCATAACTTATGTGGCTTTGCCAGACTAATAAATGCTTTATCTAAATCCAACAGAAGGAGAAAGGAGAACAGGAATTTCCACATGTTCATGTACTGGTTTATATTGGTGCAACTGTGAAAAGTATATTATGTTTCTTGACTGCTAGCTCATGTAAATCTGCAGCTAAACACTGTCCCCTACTTGAAAACGGAGAATTTTCATAAAAGCAAGTCTGCATAAGAGTCTGCCCCCGCCCCCCAAAATAAAACACAAACTGAATTTTCAGAGGTATTCGTGATACCACTTAGGTAGATCACCATTCTCTTCAATTGCTGTATTCTGACTTTTCCTTTTATGTTGAATATGGTAATTGCTGATGCTTCAACAAGACTGTATTACTGCCTCTAGGCATTAGTCAGGTCGAGCTGCTTAATATACAAGTAGCATCATTTGTTCTGCCATCGTAAGCTTTTTTTTGTCGTATGAGCAAAAACGAATAACATAGTTTGCAAAACGTATTTAGGCTATTCACAAGTTCTCTTGCCTCTAGAAATCAGTGTTAGGAACTTTTTTTGTATATAAGTAATCCTAATTAACAGTAGAGTTTTGGCCCTAATATACTATTTTATGCATTTTTAACTGTGGTATTTTAGACAGTGTTAGCTTGTTTGCTAGACTATTGTTTTTCTAACATAAAACATAATATAAATGCATAGAGAGGCTTTTGGTCAGCAGGCTTCACCCATTGGTCTAGTAACCGTTATTCACATTTTGCTTCCATCCAACACAGCATGCAGCATGGGGCAATGTATCAGCCCACTTTTCCCATTGGCTCCTTCACTTTGAGTGACTTGTCACAGCCTGTTCACATCCACTATAAAAATAGTTCCTTTCTTTTCAGTTACAAAGCTGGTTCAAATTTTATTTACATACCAGCTATTTAGTTTGCCTATATTCTGGGTGCACATTTATATGGTGATTTGTTTTTGTTCTACTTTTTTAAAGATGCTATTTAAGTGTTTAAGAGACATGGTGCAACATTGTAAATGCTTGTGATCTGAGTGCTTGGTTAGCAGGTGACTTAGTTTTGTCTTTTTAAATAATACTATTAAAATGCATGGAACAACTGAAAGGCTTTTTATTTTTAAAACGTAAAAGTTAAACTGCCACATCAGTGAATGTGCGCTCCTACTGGAAAGAGGTCTTGGACGAGATTGACACACACTTTGACATTGAGCTGCCACGCTTCCCTGCGTATGTACTGTTGGGCTTACCCAACCGGTTGATGTACCCCCTAAAGTCGCGTAGAGGCCGGCAAATTGCAATAGCGCTGGGCTCGGCAGTTCAAAACATCCTCATACACTGGCGCACCACCACACTCCCCTCCATCACGGGCTGGCTGCATAGATTATGGCATGTCCTGGACATGGAGAAGTTGTCGCTCACGGTGGCGGGAGAGGTGGAGCAGTTTAAAGACCTGTGGCAACCGTTTCACTCACTACTGGTTACGGAATTTAAGGAACTCACATGTCCACGGTATCTCCGACTTTTGAGATTAACATCACCTGCAGATTCAGCTGATTGATGAGTCTTAGATTAGGACTAGCCGAGAGGGGAAGACGGCGAGGGAGGGGTGAGGCGGGGGCGAAATAAGCACTGGACGAGGGTGGGAAGGGAGGGGACGGAAGGGGAGGGAGTGGGAGGAGTTGAGAGGGGGGGTTGTTTATTTTTGTATTACTGTCGCTATATGCGCATCAAGTGACGAGCCCGGATGGGCATTTAGTTTGGAGAGACTTTGCGCGCCAAATGCGCTCCTAAATGGCTGTGCCATAGCACCAATTCCTTGCGACAACTGTTTCCTATTTTTGTAAATGTCTCAATAAAATGCTTTAAACCTAAATTTAAATTTTACATTACTGTAATATCGCGCCCATGTTTACGTACAGCATGTTTTCTGTTTTCTTTTTGTGGCATAAGCTTGCAATAATTTTTCTTTAATTAAGTAATCCGCCGGCTTGTCAAGGCATTTTGCCAATGCTTGTTTTTCCAAATAACTACTACAAAGGGTCAGACCAACAAAATGTAAAAGGCAGGCAGGCAGGCCTATTGGCTTTATCAAGGGGTCAGCACATCAACATATATAAAGGAGACTCTATCAAAAAGTAACTACAATCATGTATCAATTAACATAAACAAATGTATTCCTCTAAATACACCCAAGTCAATGCTTATTATATATTTAAAATTTGTTAACTAAAACCTCTTTATTCAAAACAACTATGAAAATGTTTTTAAGTCGGTCTGTAACTCTCTTATGCCACAAAATGTGGCGACTAGAGGCCCTTGCATTTCATCTAAAGAGCATACAACTCCAGCTTGGAGTGTTTTAAAACATATGGTAAGCTTTCCTGGAGTAATTATTTAATGACCCAGAAGACACTGCATTAAAAAAAAAAATTCCTTGGAGGACTGTTCCAATGCCTGCTGCCCTCAACACCACAAGGATTAAATAATACCTATAGAAAGCCCTTGCAGGGCACTACAGGATGCTTCAAGGCAGAAGAAGTGAATATCGCTACTCTGCTTATTTTATATTCTTGCTGACTTTTTGGGGTTTCGTCCTCTTTTTTGAGGGGCCCAAGTCCCACCTGTGTAACAAACCACTGTGGCATAGGCCCCAGTGGCTCCTCAGTCTGCCGTACCATACTTTTTTTATAGGTGGCCTGCTACCACCTGGGGCACCCAGCACCTTTAAAGTATTGGGAGCTGTGTGGGGAGGCCCCTGCTCGCCACGTCCCTACTAGCTCCCCAGTCAGCTCCCGTGCCTGCTGGAGGTAGCCTTCAACCTTTTTTTTTGTGGGTCTCCCATTCTCACAGAGGGCCCTTGTGGGCTATGGGGAGAAGCCCACACAGCCACCGCCAGCTCCCCTCCCAGCGCCTATCCTGGGTGCTAGCAGGAGCTGGCGGCATTGGTTTACTCCCTCTGTCGGCACCACTGTGTAGTTATAGTTTGCACCGGGTTTCCATAGACAATAGATTTGTTGGATTTCCAATAGCTTTGACGCCGTTTGACGAATTAATCTCATGACATTTTCCCAAAAAAGCTTCATACACCTCAACTCCTTTCTGGAAAGTTTTGACTGATCCGTCAAGTGAGGGCCGAGTAAAAAGGAGGTACCAATGTGTTTTTCCCATGCAATTTTCGATAGCAATTTTAGGGAGTGATACAGAAAAAAGGTCTGAACAGAATTACAACACATTTACCAGAAAGCAAGATTTTTATCCAAGAAATTGCTTTTTGTGATTTGGTGTAAATCTTTTCAGCCATTTTTGAGAAGTTAAGCTTCAAAACATGGATTATCCAATTTTAAGTTAAGAGGTTAACTGGTATACATTTGCCACTTTAAGGAAACTTTCTTCCAGGCCCTAAGGACTGCACTCTGTAGATCAGTAAGATACACTACAAATGTTCCTGAGATAGGCACAATAGCATACTACCTTACAGCCTTGTTTAAAATACACGTGAGAGAAAAAACAGATATAAGTGGGACACCCACCATTCTACATTATTCAACAATCTGCATTGCCTCAAATTCTTCAGCTAAGTTCTTCAATTAAACCCACACTTTATAAATGTCCTTCCTACATAGATTGCGCCTATTGCACTGCATTACAACTATTTATTATGGGAACGATCCAACATATTCACTGGTGGATTCTTTTTTGTGAACAGAAGGTTTGACCTTTCTCACAGATTTTTTGGAACAGGCTTTGGCTTTAACCCCTTGCATGCACTGCAAATTCTCGCGCTGTGAGGGTCATTTACATAGTGAGCGGGATTTGGACGGCCCCGGCCATCGTGAGCACACGCCCACCATGACTCATGACAGCAGGGGCCGTCATGAGCATGCAAGGGGTTAAGCCTCAACCTACTTTTAAACATACCTCGGCAACTCAAATTATGTGCACTTAGCCTTTATCTTGTATAAATTGCAGTAATACTTGCAACCCAAGGTTTAGTGGTTTGTAAACAGAGATGGCCCGGAGACTTTGTGTGGAAAAGAACCTCTGCCTTCTGAGCATTTCCTTGTCATATTTGTTTGTTTTTAGTCTGGCAATCTTGAACAATGTTGTTCTGAATATATAGTTCTAGTTAAGACCACGTTTCCATAGTGACAAATCTTTACAAAAAATTTGGAGCCTTCTTAAGGAATAAAACTTCCAACATTCCCAATCACATACTTGTTGCTCGGACACGAGATCCAATCTAACACACAAACAGTGCAGATCAAAACTCTGCCCTGAACTTTCCAACTATTTCTTCATAACAAGCACTAGGTTATTTCACAGCTCCAAGAACTAACTAGTACAAGTAACTCTCAGGCTTCTTGACTGACTACAGATCCCATTTGATTCCCTAAGAATTACCTACAATAATTCCTGTTCCTGAGCACTTCACTACAACAGGGAGCAGTACCAAAAGATTTCAAGACCACGTATATAAAACCCTAAAACATCCCACATGGAACCAATTATACCCTAACAGTTACAGACTTGTCTTAAAAATTCAACACACATCACAACTACTGGAACGCAAGGCCTACAGCCTTGGACTCAGTGCCACTGCTGGCTCTGCACCCAGCACCCATCCTGCACTAAGTCATAGACACTACTATATTTGGAGCCCACCAATGGGACAACCTCATGGATGCATACCAAATAAAAAGTTTAGTCAAAACTCCAGTGATTAGCTCAATTTGATTAGATACATCTTTGCTATGTTAAGAGAAGGTCCTAGTAATACTTTCTTTGTCTTGTTCTGGCACATTATGCAAATTACTTTAACGTAGGTCTACCAGGCTCCCTAGTGCATAGACTTCTACATGTACAAAATAGGGCACCTGTACTTCTATTACACTCAGGAACTAGAGATCACATCACCACCAGGCTACAACCCCTTTTACAGTCACTACCCTAGCTACTGACTACGTACAGAATCTCACCTTTAAACCTCAATGCAAAACATGTAGAAATTCAAACAAGCATTTGCGATGCAATAGGTCTCACAATTGCGAGATTTTTAGCTATTGGCATTGTAAATGACAATGCCTTTTATTTAAGTGTTTAAAAAACTTGCAATAATAAAAGGCATTGGCATTTGCAATACCAATAGGTCTAAGTTTCTGAAATGTGAGACCTATTGCATTGCAAATGCTTGTTCTTGGTTGCCTTATGCCCCATCTGCGACAGTCAGAAAGTAATATTGTGCACACTGAGGTAGTCACATGGTTTTAGGCTCTGCAGAGGGACTTGCTGGCACGTTATTGACACACAAGCTTTTGGGAAGAGACTCTGATATTTTAACTAAGAAAGAAGGTGATGGAAACAGAGTAGAGGTGAGCAAAATGTGCATGGATTAAACCCAGATCAGTTGACTGGGGGTGAGTGCTTGCGATGTTCAACACTCCGCCCATCATCCCCTTTGGTTTTGCTTTGTTTGCCCTAAGTTGGCAGGCTATGCCCAGACGTGGGTCCCTTGCTCATTTTGCCACCGGATTCAACCAAGCCTGGCTAATGACGGCTGATTAGCTAGGAACCGGTCCAAGGATGCTTGTTTTCGGTCCAGGGAAGACATGGCATGGCAGTTCGGGCTGGACTGTTCCCATGAGGCACAGGGTCAGACTGTTTTGCATATGGCCATGTCTGAGCTTTACGAGCCGGGCGCGGGCAAGGACTGCGGGTGGCACAGACAGATGTGCCCTGCAGGAGGGAGTGGCAGAGGGAGAGACGCTCTGCCCTATTCGGACGGGGCAGCTGGAGGTCAAGGCAGCCAAGCACTGCAGGTATGGGTACTGGCTCGGGGGCAGAGACTGGCAAAGAACAGCAGGGGGGTAATCTATACTGTCCTGTTAATGAGCTTGTTTATATGTGGACACGCACATATTCACGTGAAAATACAATGCCCGCGGATTAATCTTACACAAGTATGTATGGACTGTTTTGTTTACTCTCTGTGCCTGGAATAAAACAATCTACTTTGCATTAGCAGCTGGCACCGGTGAGCTCAAAGTAAGTAGTTCTGGAAATGGGGGTATGAAAATGTTGTTAGCTGCAAAAACATTTCACAACCAGCGCTGTCCCGAAAGTGAAAGAGGAACGCGCTGCAGCCGGAGCATGGGGATCTCTTATCTTCATGGGGCCTTGTGTTTGGCCCATAAAGATAAGAAACTGCTTTGCGAAAGCAGTAAAGCAGGTGAGAGAGTCTGGCTCGGAGACAAAGGGCGTGAACAGAAAACCCTAATTTCCAATGGCAGGCCACTGTTTAGCAGAAACGGTTACACCAGCCAATGGAAATGAGGGGCGGGGCTTTAACCTTCTTCTCAAAGTCCTCTCTTACAAAATCTCTCGCGGACGCGGAGCAGCGCTTAGCGCTGAAAGGCCCGCGAGACCTAAAAATGGGATTGGAATTCCTTAAGTACGAAATCAGGCACAGGTTCATGTTTGCGCCACGGCGCACAATTAAACAGATGTCTGTTATGCAAACATAAACAGTATGCCGGATTACAATGAATGTGCTGCCCTCAAGGCAACCCTGAAGTCGAGGCTGCCTTGGGGCAGCAAATTCAGTGAAATATGGAGCGGCTGCTTTAATCAGCCGCTCAGATTTTCACTGTCCAGGCAACACCCACCTGCATTTCAGAGAGAGGACAGAGATCCCCCTGCATGGAGTGACTGCACCCGCTTGAAGGATGATTGCTGGGGGGTGCATGGGGCATCCTTCCCCCCCTCCAGAGGGCTACCCTCAAAGGACTCACTGACTGTGCCTTACTTTTTTATGGCCCGTGTCAGTGCACCTCTAAATGGCTTATTTTCCTTGTAGTCCACATCCATAATATTGTGCGAGCGCAGAGGCAAAAAGATTTCCTCATTTGCATGAGGCCACACCCCTATGCAAATGAGGGGATGGCCTCTCAAGATAGTGCTGGCAATACATGCATGCCAGTGCTATCAGAATTACAGAAGGGGCTGCGCAAGAGTCTGTGGCCCCTTCTTTAATACCAAAAAGACTTGGGGGTGCACGAAATGGGTGCACACATCCGTAGTGCCCTAGGGCACTTTGTGTAATATAGTTCAACTTTAGAACCTTCGCTCTCTGTCTCTCTTTTGAACAGCACATTTATGGGAGTAATCTCAATTACTGTTAAAGCTGATGGATATGTTTTTGTCCACAAAAAAAATTAGGTCTGGCCACAATCAATCAATCAATCAGTGATTTATAGAGCGCACTACTCACCCGTGAGGGTCTCAAGGGGCTGGAGGGGTATAGGGCCAGCTCTGTGGTCATCTGAAGAGCCGGGTCTTGAGATCTTTTCTGAATAAGTGCAGTGTCGGGCTTCTTCTGATGTGGAGGAGGAGTTTGTTCCAGGTTTTGGCCGCGATGTAGGAGAAGGATCTGCCACCCGTTCTGGCCCTGTGGATGTGGGGGACCATGGCTAGGGCTAAGTCAGCGGAGCAGAGGTTTCTCTAGGTGGCGTAAAGGAGATTCTTTTGTTGAGGTACTGAGGTCCGGTGTTATGGAAGGCTTTGTAGGCGTGTGAGAGCAGTTTGAAGGTATTTCTATTTTTCGACCAGGAGGCAGTGGAGTTCACGGAGGTGATGGGTGGTGTGGTCATGTCATGGGATGAAGACAAGTCTGGCTGTGGCGTTCTGGACGATCTAGAGAGGGTTTTGTTAATTCCAGAGTAGAGCGCATTTCAGTAGTCCAGTCTGCTAGTGATGAGTGCGTTGGTTATGGTCTTCCTTGAGTTGGGTGGGATCCATTTGAAGGTCTTGCAGAGCATGCGGAGGGTGTTGAAGCACTGCGTTGATCTGGCGGTTCATGGTGAGTGAGGAGTCGAGTATGATGCCGAGGTTGTGGGCATGGTCAGTAGGGATGGGAGGGTTTCAGAGGGCGGGTGGCCACCAGGTGTTGTCCCTTGTGGAGGGGGTGGACCAGAGGATGAGGACTTTAGTTTTCTCTGAGTTGAGCTTCAGGCAGCTGCTGCTCATCCAGGATGCAACATCCTTCATCCCTTCTTGTAAACTGTGGCTGGCGATGTCGGGTTCCTTGGTGAAGGAGAGGATGAGCTGGGTGTCATCGGGTTATGAGACTATGTTGAGTCCATGTTTTCTGACGATGGTTGCGAGGGGGCCATGTAGACATTGAGGAGCGCGGGGCTGAGGGAGGATCCTTGGGATACTCTGCATCTGATCTCTGTTGGTTCGGAGAGGAAGGGCAGGAGTCTTATTCTTTGTGTTCTACCTGATGGAAAAGGTCAAATCCAGTCTAAGGCAGTTCTTTGGATGCCGGAGTCGTGGAGTCTGGCATCGAGTGTGCAGTGGGAGATGGTGTCAAAGGCTGCTGAGAGGTCTAGGAGGATGTGGGCTGCAGAGTGACCTTGATTGAGGAGGATGCGGATGTCGTAGTTGCAGCTATGAGGGCGGTCTCAGTCCTGTGGTTGCTATGGTATCTGGATTGAGAGGAGTTAAGGATGTTGTTGGTTTCTATGAAGAGCGTTAGCTGGGTGTTGACGATTTTCTAAATTACTTTGGCGGCAAAGGGGAGAAGAGAGATGGGCCTGTTGTTCTTGAGGTCTGTTGGGTCTGCGGAGGGCTTCTTGAGGAGGGTTTTCACTTTAGCACATTTCCAGTCATCGGAGAACATGGCTGTTTTGAGGGCGCAGTTGATTGTTCATTGTAGTTCCGGTGCGATGGCGGTGGTGGCCCTGTGGAAGATGTGTGGTGGGCAGGGGTCAGTGGGTGCTTCGGAGTGGATGCTTTTCATTGTCTTTGCAGTGTCTTCTGTGGTAACAGGGGTCCAGGTGAGGAGGGTCGGTTGGGTGGCGTCGCTGGTAGGGGGTGTTGGGCCAGTGCCGTGGTCTTGGTCTTTGAAGTTGTCGTAGAGCATCCTGATCTTGTAGTGGAAGAAGGAGCTGAGTTTGTTTAGGAGGTCTTGGGAGGATCGTTAGTTTCGCTGTTGGGTCTTGTATGATGGAGAAGAGTACCTTGGAGTTGTAGGAGCTGGAGAGGATTCTGTCCTGAATGAAGTTTCTTAGTTGATTTGGGGAGTTGGTGTTGTGCCGTGGTGGCCGCCTTGTAGACGGAGCATGCCTCTGGGGTTTTGCTGTTTCTCCATTTTATCTCCAGTCGTCTGCAAGATTGCTTGGATTTTCAGAGGTCATGGTGTACCAGGTGGCTTTCGCTTTGTGTCATCTGGCGGGGTTCTGGAGGGGGGCGGGAGTATTGACGCATTTGGCGATCCACTGGTGAAGGTCGTTAGCTGCTGTGTTGGGGTCTGTCGTGGTTGGGGATGAGTGCAGCTGAGGGCGAAGGTGAGTTTTTCTTGGGTGATTTTCTCCAGTTTCTATATGGGAGGCATGGTGGGAGCTTGTGTGCAGTGGGTTTCGATAAGGACAAATGGATGCAGTGGTGGTCCGTCCAGAGCGGTTCCGAGGTGTGTCTGAAGCGAATGTTGTTTCCTCTGGCGAATATAAGGTCGAAAGTGTGTCCTGCCCTGTGAGTGGAGGTGGAGGCGAATTGCTTCAATCCAATGTTGGTGAGGTTCTCTAGGAAGGCAGTGGTGTTGGGGTCCCTGAGGTTGCCTAGGTGAAAGTTCAGGTCTCCAAGCAGTATGTAGTGCGAGGAGGCGAGGGCGTGGGGGGGGGTGATGTAGTCAGCGATGGCGTTGATGAACGAGGAGCGGGGTCCAGGCGGTCTGTAGGTGAGTGTTCCGTGGAGCATCGTACTGGGGTTTGGCTGGATCTTGAAGTGGATGTGTTCCATGGGGGAGAGGCATTGTCCGAGTTGGTGGTTGTTAGTCGGAGGGAGCTTTTGTGAACGATGGCGAGGCCTTCTCCAGGGAGGTTTGGGCGATCTTTCCTCAGGATCTTGTATCCGTGGGAAATGGCGGTTGTGATGTCCGGTGCAAGGCTGGCATTGGTCCAGGTCTCTCTGAGGAAGCCGACGCCGGGAGAGTGAGTGTTGAGGAGGTCCCAAACTTCTACCTAGTGCCTGTGCATGCAGCTTAGGGGTTTGTGTACGCTGGCGTCTGGTGGGTTGGGGGTGACTGTTTGGGTCTGGTTGAGAGGTCAGGGGATCAGGGTCCCTGGCGCTGGTCACAGTTGGGTCATGGACGAGCACAGACGGTCTTTGGCACGCCTTTGGAGCACCAGCGGCGAACCCGCTGCACGCTACTGCGCTGCTCACCCTCCCCCTACTTAATGACGGGCTCAGCCAAAGACAAGCCCGTCTGTGCTCATCCATGACCCAACCGCGACCAGCGCCAGGGACCTTGATCCCCTGACCCCTCACCGCTAAGACCCCAGCACCCTCCACTCAATTAACCCTGGACGCACCAACAACTGCCAGCTCTCTATGTTGAGCAACTCCCAAGGCGCGTTCTCCTGCCGGCACTGACGCCGCAACTTCACCTACCTCCAGACCCAAACAGTCACACCCAACCCACCAGACGCCAGCGTACACAAACCCCTGAGCTGCATGCATAGGCACTAGGTAGAAGTTTGGGACCTCCTCAACACTCACTCGCCCGACGTCGGCTTCCTCACAGAGACCTAGACCAATGCCAGCCTTGCACACGACATCGCAACCGCCATCCCAGCAGCTGGGAGGTGGGAGTGGGAACGTATTAAGGTGGGCCACGGGGCAGCAGCGGAGGGAAAGCAAGGCAAAAGGCAAAATAACTGAAGCAACAGAGAAATATGCAACAAAAGCGAAAAAAAGGTAAAAACAGCAAAAGACAGAAAAGACAGAAAAACTGAAAAAGGCTGACACCCACAGATCAGACCAGCAGAAGAGCAGGCTCTTCCAATAACTCTAATAGTGAGAAACCAAAGAACTCTGCAGAATGACACCCTGTGATCTACCGAGAGTGCCACAAGCACATGCAAATGGCGGGAAAGTGGTATAAAATGCTCATAACAATAATAGAGGGCGGGTCATCACGGTTAACTGGTAATACAGAAACTGTATAAAGAGAGACCAGCTCTGTCTGATAGATATCATGCAGTATGCAGATGCTTGGAAAACGACAAGTAAACTAGAGTAAATTACTCTTTTTTTACGACACCATAGGCCTAATGTTGTGAAATTGGCATTTGTGTGAGAAAAAGAAACACCTTTAATAACAAATTATGATTTTCGCCTGTGAAATTCATTAAAAAATATTAGGCCATTAAAGAAAAAAATTAGACTGTTTTCCAAAGTGTGTGGTTCGCAAAAATTGAGCCTTGAGGTGGCTGCTTTTCTTATTTTAAAATATTCACAGATTATGTTACATGAAATAGATGAAAAATTAATAAAATAATGACATAGACATTTACTAAAATATTCAAAAAGATGCAGAAAAGCACAGATGCGGTCCTTATCTTGATCAAATATTTGCAAACTGTCAGGGTGCCTAATTAGTAAAGGGAATTTATGCATTTTCCATGAGCTGGCTGATGTACACTGCATTACAATGTTGAATTACTGCATGCAGCAGTCATATTTGCACATCCACAGTTTATTAAAGATTATGCTTTTTTTTTTAATTCAGTAGCAATCCACTCACTTTCATCTGGGTCTTATATTTGAAAATTATTCTTGGTGGTGTTTTTTTCTTTTATGAGCGCTCTTCTGCCGGGGAGTATTTCCTGACACGAATGTCTCTAGGGAAAGGTTGCTCTAGAAATGTACAAGTGCAGGTGGGCAGAGTGTCGACTGCCTGGCGAGGACACTCCATGCCGTACTGCCTTTTGTTGTTTTTATTCTACTTTTTACACTGCTTTTATTGTGGTGGCTCAGCAAACGCTTGCCTTGTCAGATAGCAGGATTAGGAGACGGCTGATGGACCTAAAAGAAGTGCTTTGTGAATTTGGGCTTCTGTCCATTCATGTGGGTCAAAGAGTGGTCTGTGATCCATCATCAACATGGAGTCAATTCAGTCACATCACCTGCTCTTCAGAAAACTCTGAGAAACTGACATGAGCAAAGACGCCTTCAACTATTATTTGTGTTAATGCCCTCTGCTCAGGGTGTTAACAGTGGTTAATATCCTGCATAGAACGTGTTAAGCGATGTTAATTTCCCAATTATAAGCTAAGGTGATGGCAAGGCTGTAAAATGAGATCAAAGTAAATTAACAACTCCTAATGTGCAACAAAACGAGAACAATAAAACTAGTAACACTTGTTCCCCAAAGGCCAAAAAAATAAATAAATAAACAAAGCCTATGTTTCTGATTCATCTCCTTTCCACTCAATTCAGAAAGCAGACAAACAACCTTCACACAGTCAGCCAATCACAGAATCCCACATCGGGAGCCAATTGGTTTTATGGGATGCAGTGGGGGTCTCCAACCGTACAGACCCTATAGCGTGTAAAGTGAGCTCCTTTCCTGAATCTTTTTAAACAAATGCAATTTTTATTTTGATACCAGCAACTATGCTTCGTTATAACAAACTTCTCTAGACTGGTCAACAGAGAACAAGCTCAGTGCTATATAATAAAAATATTTTAATTCATTAATAAATGATAAACGGCATAAAGACATCACCCTCCTGGTAAACAGCTCAAAGAAAAAGGCAAGTGGTATAACTGAAATTGCTTTGAGGCACCATTTGAAAACCCTAATTAGGTTGGGTATGTTCACTTAGGCAGCGGCCTCACACTGGCACTAGAGACGACCACAAAAGGGTGCCAGACTACAATAAATGGTTGCAAAAATGGTTCTTTGCTAGAGTAAGGGAGCACTAAAACAGCACAATATATATTTGCACAGCGCTCCAAAAATCCTTGCACCAGAGCTGTATTCAACTATTAAAAGGACAAAGATTAAACCATAAATATGTTACAATCAATAAATACATGTTTTGAATAAACTGATTTCACTCACGAACACCCATAACTAAAAATTATTAGCTATAGGGTTGCAGTGCTTTTATTAGAGAATGTTGTGTTATAGGAAAAACATAACTTTAAGCAACAATAAAGTGAATGAAGTAAAAAAAAAATAATAATAATTCAGTTTATCCCCTGTATGAATCTGCACTAAGGATTTTTTTTTTACAGGGATCAAAAGTGCTCTTTCTCGTCCACAAAAGATTGCAGCAGTAGCTTTCCTTGTTGAAGTGCTTAATTTGAGCCGGGGGTTCTGGTGCTTAGCACCGGCACTTAATTGGTTTCCTGTGCTTGGCACCGGCACATAATTGTCAACACCACACTTATGACAGTCTCCCACATGGTGGCACTGCTCATCTAAATAGTTGCTTATAAATAATAATAATAATAATAATAATACTGGTATTTATAAAGCGCGAACAGCTGCCTCGACTAGGAGGCGTAAATTCAATATACATTAACTGCTTCTCTGCGGGGGTAATTCCCCCATGGTGCAGGGGAAAGGGGGTGAGCGCGGCGGAGCTGTGTTCATGACGAGCTGGTCTCGTCACGACCCCGTCCACTGATTAATTCGCCCGCACAGACGGGGAATTAATCGCTCGTGGGTGGAGCTGCGCCGTTATGACGAGACCAGCTCGTCATGAGCACAGCTCCACCCTGACTCATGATGTGTCGGTCTCGTCACAAGCACCGAAGAAGTTCCCAATGCCTCCCCAGCCATTCCTCTAGCTTTGGGGTCCTGCAATAAACTGAACTGTCGGACTTGATGGTGAGAGAGATGGTTAGCAGTTGTTTTGGTACCGCCTTTGGCAGCGATGTCAGGGGCAATGGGTGCAGAGGCATCCTGTTTAGGGCCATGGCTCTTATTATTTTACAAATAAAGCACTGGTTGAAAGTGGCCGGAAGGAACACACTTTCACGTGTAAAGTCCCCAGTCTCAGCCCTGGGCTCACCTGGCTAGGTGGTTGAACACTACAACACTATACAGTACAAGAACGGAGAGCGACGTATGCAGGGTTCGACTGTTCGAGGCACATTACGATTGGGCCATCGGGAAGTAAGGGAAGATAGAACAGACTAATTAATGACACGTTCCTGGAAAGCAATATGTTTTCTGCAGTCCCATTTCTTAGGACGCGTTCACTGTCGTGTGAGCCAGGCACGCGCTTGGTGGCTCGAGCCAAAGTCGTGCAGTAGGCCTCCTCTGTGCCATTGTGCGCGAGGGGGCGCTGCTCCGCTGCGTGCTTGGCGCGAGAGCACAGGTGGCTGAGCGCGCGCAGGGACTTCAACGCGCAGGCGCTGGCTTTTGTTCTGCTTTGACTAGCCAGCTTTTACAGCTAGCTGCCTTTCAGAGTGGGATGCAGGAGGCAGCGTGGGATCTGACCTTGCATCTACCTTGAGCGCCTGAGTTGGTTCTGCTATCATGCCAGTCAAGCCTGAACACATTTAGGAGAGAAGCAGCGAGGCCTTGGGCTTAGACATTTCATCAATCCCAAAAAACGAAAAAAACCTGAACTGGAGTAACTGATCAGGAATGGGCCTTGAGAACGTGGAAGAGTTAGAGGGCAGACTGGTTGCTCTGATCCTTAACCACTTGGCTGCTAAGGCAATATTTTTCTTTTCATTGATTTTCCATTGAAATCAATGGAAAGTCCATGACGAGTTACCCTTGTCATTAGCGGCGAAGAGGTTAAGCAGAGCACGGAAGAGACACATACCTCAATAAGGGGTAGCAGGTGATACACCTGTTTTATCCCTTGGTATCCTGACACTGCTGCGTGGTCCCCTTGTCTGAGACCTCAGGAAGAGGTGCTAGGCAGAGGGAGTAAACTTGGATCCTGTTTGTTTGGTGTAGTTTTAATTCCTTACCCTTCTAACCCCTGAGCAGAAAAAGCTGGCCAACAGATGGAGAAGTGGGTATGCCTGTGTTGCCATAAGGGTCATAGGATCCCTGGTGACACTTAAGTTACCGCTGCCATTTTCATCAATTGCAGTCTACGTGAATAAGTGACAAGAACAGTTATGGTAAAGTGTTCTCCAAAGATGTGGAATGGCACAGTACATGGTAACACTATGCCTACCATGGCAGCTTTTGCCCGGCATAAGAGCATTGGCAGTTAGATCTCAGGTGCAAAATCCTGCAAGAGGAGGCCACTCGGATGATAAATTGTTTTCAAACTTTTTAAATACAAAAAAAGGGCAGACTGGCGCTATGCATGGCTACACGAAAATCTGGACCAATAAAACAACATTATGATAAACGCGGCTATGATACACATGTGAAATTCTATAGGTATATCTCACTGAGAAAACCGAACACATTCAAAATATTCCAAACGATACTTACAGTCCCACAAAGCACCATTGTCAGGTCACAGAAGTGGAAAAGTGATAGGAAAAGCTCATTGACCAAGATATCATTAGAGTAAGATACACCACGTGATCCTGGACGCGGGTGAAAACATACAAAATAATACTGCATGCAATTTGACCATGACTACAACAAGAGAAATGTACGAGTTAAAGTTACGAAGCATGAATGTAAGATCCTTGAGCGGGCTTGGTGCAGGAGTGGATACTACCTGGCAGCCAAGCAGAAGCTCAGAGATAAGCAAAAAACATACTATGAAGCGATTACGCTGGCCAAAGGGCAATTCTATGCAGCCCGTATTGAATCAGGCAGCAACAACTCCAATGAAATTGTCATATCGTTCAGAGCTTCATGTCCCCTTTGGCCCATGCAAGTGTGTCTCCATCTTCACATGCCTGGTATAATACTCTTTCTTGCTTCTTTAGGGATAAGATTCTGATTATTTAGGTGGCTTTCACATCCTGTAATGTCAGCATTGGGGGAGTACTGGGGTCTCAATCTCTCAAAATTCTTAAGGGTCCCAAGTCTGGAACACCCTCGGATCCCAGTCCTGCCAGGCTTATGGCAGCAGTGGCAGAGAGTACGAACATAGAAGTGAACATCATTATTAACATGTTAGTCCAGAAAGCTGTTGTACCACAGGTTTGGAAACGGGCTAAGATCCTGCCCTTCCTGAAAAAAACGTCTTTGGACCCCCTTAGCCCAGGGAATTACCGGCCTTTCTCACTCTTCCGGGTCCGGCCAAGGTGTGTGAGAAGGTGGTTAATAAACAGCTTACAGAATTTGTGGAAAGAGAGGCGCTTTTGCACCCAGCTCAATCAGGGTTTCGGGCGTCTCATCGTACAGAGTCAGTTCTAGTTGAGGTGTCGGAGGCCATCCGGGAGTGTCTAGACGCCGGCAAGAAAGCGGCATTAATTTAGCTGGACCTCTCGGCGGCTTTCGACGCTCTCCCTCATGCACTTCTTCTAGCGCAACTGGCCGGGATTGGCGTGTCGGGAGGGGTTGGCTTAGGTCTTTCGTGGAGGGGCGGGTTGAGCAGATTTGGCTTCCACCGTCCTCCTCCTTCCATCAGTCAGTGTCAACTGGAGTCCCTCAGGGATCCTCCCTTAGCCACTTCTTTTTAATATCTATGTCACTCCTCTGATATATCTGGCAGAGGAGTAGGGGCTAAGGAAATGGCCTACTCGGACGATACCCAGCTGCTCTTTTCCTGGGACAAAGATGCGGACTCTCATTGGTTCAACATTGTTTAGCCTCTATTTTTAAATGGCTGGCGGATGCACTGCTCAAGTGTAATGAAGAGAAGTCTGAGATCCTGCTATTTGGTAAATCCCTCCCAATTTCCGAGAACAGCTTTGGCCTCCTAAGCTTCAGGGAAGCCCGTTAAAAATCTGGGGGTATGGTTTGATGATGGTCTCTCTTTCTCGACACACATTAAGAAGTTGGTTGGTTGCTGTTTCGGCCTGCTTAAAACTCTCAGAAAATTCTTTCCTCTTCTACCTCAGGCAGCGAGGGAAACAGTTACGTGTGCACTGATTCTGTCGCGACTGGATTATGCCAACGCCCTTTTTGCTGGTATTCCGGGCTACCTGTTGAAAAAGCTACAGGTGGTTCAGATTACGGCAGCCAGAGTGTTATTGGGTATCTTAGCTAGAAACAGTGTTCACCATCAGCTGCGATCTCTACATTGGCTTCCCGTGGTGGACAGAGTTCAATTTAAATCACTGGTTTTGGCCCATCGTGCTCTTCACGGGTGCGGTCCTCTCTATCTGCAGAGAAGTTTCTTTTTTTACGTTTTTTCGCGAGCCCTGCGATCTGTGTCCCTACGCCTTGCCCAGGTTCCTCGCTTCAAGTATCAGAGGCTAGGGGGCAGTTCCTCTGCTGTGAAGGCTGCTGCTGCTTGGAATGCCCTTCCTCTCACCCTGCGTATCATTCAGGACCCAGTAACTTTTAAAAGGAAATTTAAAACACATTTTTTGCCTGATTTTCATTTTCCATACCCCCCTAGGCATCGCATCGGGACACTCATGAGTATCTGTGCGCGTTACAAGTTTATGTAACATAACATAAACATGCGAGTGATACAATAACAAAAATGTTACTATATTAGCTAGGGTGCTGTCATAATAGGCCTCTTATGCCCAGACACTGCTAACATATGCAAACTGCAGCTTCTTATACCTCGTACAGACATCCTGGTCCAAATGCAGGCTCATAAACCAAGCATAACATACATCCCCTGGTAAAATCACCATGTACCCAGGGACAGACGGATGTGTCAAATATTCCCTCATTATACAGCACCTTCTCATACCCAGAAGGCGCAGCATAAGCCAAGGGACAGCCACACATGCTTGGGGCTAGCCTTACAAGTAAACCCTGACAAGGCAAAACAGATCCTCACATGCGAAAGAGCAACCTTATATGACCGTGGACAGCCCTTATACATGTTCAGATTCATATGATCAGTAAAGTGTCATATCTTCAGGTATAGCTTCGTATTGATAGACACAGCCTGGTATGCAGAGTGCAACCTCATATGACCAAGTGCAGCCTCCTAACCCCAATAATAGCCACACATGCCGAACTGCAACCTCACATATCAGACTGAAGCTCATACTTCCTGCTATGAATTGGGGAATTCTTTTTGTACTGGAAATGATAACTCCTCAAAGCCACTGATTGGTGTTTAAAGATAAATCGTCTTTTACATGCAATGATCAGAGATATGGTACTCACTTTCTTCCTGTTCAATGTTACTATATCTTATTCTGTACTGTAGTGTTTCTCAGCGTTTTGACTTCTGTGGATCCCTCCTTAATAATTACTGGAATCCTGGGACCCCACTGACTCCTTATTCATATCTGGGGACACCCACTCAGTCATTAATGGAAGCCGGGACCCAGGGCTAAAGCAACTGTGATGATTTGAGCATCAAAATAATAGACAAAAAACAGACAAAAGCACCCATCAAAAAAAAAGACACAAATTATTACATATTTCACTCATTTCACAAACAAATATAAAAAATTCTATGTTTTTATTTTAATGGAAAATGTGGGCTTTTCTAAATTCAACTGAGACCACCCATCTTCCATACTGTATTCTGTTTGACACATTTGCACTGATTAAGCAACTGCGAATCAGTCTGAAGACACCAACTTATTTTCTAGCCACCAATTTCAAATTCCTTCATATTTATGGAACACACATTTTCAGTTTTACATTTAGCTTCTTTATTTATATACACTTTATTAGTTTGTTAATACTATTTATTTTGCTAAGCAGTCACTGACCCCCCTGAGTAGATTTTGCAGACTCCAAGGGATCGCCGGACAACAGGTTAAGAACCGCTGCTGTACAGCATTAAATGGGTTTAGCAAGGCACTATCACAGTGCACTTTGGGTGTCACACCTCAGAATCAGCAGTGCTACCTGAGTTGTTGGCTGACTAGACCATGTATAAAGTCTTTCTTAGCTGGGAAGGGAATGGTCTCCAATATTTTGTAACAAGAGATAGTGAGGTTCAGATGAGGACCAATACCTGCTCTGCTTAGTTTAGGAAAAAAACAGACCCACAAAAATCAGACCCATTGAAGAGAGGATGGTGGGCAAAGAGAGCGTGTTACCGGTAAAAGTCCAAATGGAGAAAGAAAGATCCTGTCCATAGAAAGTATAATAGAAAATATAGAGATACTTAGCTTCATTCTTTTGATCATTAAAAAGGTGCCACTGAGGCATAATGAAAAGAGAAGGTAGGAATATATGTACAAATCTTTTGAGAACTCTATTTATAATGGGAGATTTGAATAATGAGAGTTGGTCTGGCAGCCACGGAAAGGCAGACGGGGCCGAAAGGTACCCTATGAGAGTGCCCAGTGCAAAGCCCTGCTGGGCAAGAGTCAAAATATAAAGCAAAAAGTGAGAAAGGGAAGCAGAAAGAGGATCAATAGACCTTTCTATGCAATATTTTACAAATTTGTGCCACTGGCAGGTGTACATGGTCTTGGTACAGGGACACCTGGTAGCCAAAATAACATCACAGACTTGGGGAGGAAGGTCAAATGCTATCAACTTTCACCACTCAATCTCCACATAAGAAGGCATGGAGTTGACAGGTTCAAGTGTAGGACCCTCCACTGCTGCTGTGCCAGAATATCCTCTCAAAGGGGGCAGCCTGATCGGAGAATCAATGCTCAGTTGGAGAAGCTCGGGTTGCCAGAGCCTCCGTGCCCAGTTCGGAGTCAAAAGAATGACAGGCTAGGCCACTCCTGATTTTCTTGAGCACTCTGGAAAGGAGTGGTATTGGCAGAAAGGTGTATAGGACGCCTGAGCTCCACTCGAGATGAAAAGCGTCTCTGAGTGAGAGCCACCTTGAAAACTTTAGCCCGCAAAACTGCTGACATTGTGCGCTCTCAGTGGAGGCAAACAGGTCTAACCAAGGCTCTCTCCACTGTTGAAAGAGATTTGCACCACCTCTAGATGGAGATGCCATTTGTGATCCACTAGGCATTGGTGGTTGATTTTGTCCATCCTGGAATTCAGAGAACCTGCTAGGTGTTGAACCATCAGGGATATGGCCTGCTGTTCCAGGCAAGTCCAGAGAAGCAGGAAGTCCAGGATACAGACTGAAATACCGGTATCATAACCTGAATATACTGGAGTCGCAGTTTGGAAAGATAGGCCCGAAACTGCACTGTTTCCAGAACTGCTCAGATGATAAGGGAGCGTCTGAGAGGGGGTCAGGTGTGACTTCAGCACGTTGATAGTGAACCCCAGCGAATGCAGGAGGTTTGCTGCTGTCTGGAGTTGGGAGACGACAGCCTGGGGTGAGCTTGCCTTCAACAGCTAGTCATCGAGATAGGGGAAGGCTGGCATCCCTGATCTGCGCAGATGAACTGCAACCACCTCCATCACCTTAATGAACACCCAAAGGGAGCATGGTGAACTGAAAGTGCTCGTGATTTACAGTAAACCACAGGTAGCACCGATGAGCAGGCAAGACGGGAATGTGAAAATAGGTTTCCTGCAAGTCCAATGCTACCATCAAGTCTCCTGGGTCCAGGGCAGACAAGACCCGAGCTAGAGTGAGCATCCTAAACTTTTCCTTTTTGAGGAAGTAGTTGAGGGCTTGCAGATCTAGGATAGGGTGCAGGCCCTTTTCCCTCTTAGGGACCAGAAAGTAGTGAGAATAACAACCACAGCCTACAAAGTAGAGAGAATAACACCCACAGCCTACTTCTGGTGAAGCAACCCTCTCTACGGCTCCCTTGGCTAAGAGAGTCATGACTTTCTTTGGAAGCAAAATTTGGTGATCCTCCGTCAGCCGGTTGTAAGTTGGAGGCATGTGGGGAGGGGTAGTCCTGAAGGGGAGAGTGTAGTCCCTTTGGACTATATGAGGACTCACTTGTCCGAGTTGATGATCTGCTAGTGGAGGAGGTGATGGCTGATCCTGCCACCAACTGGGCGTCCATGATCTTGAAGGGCCGGACTAGGAAGGGTTGGAGGCTGAGGTTGCAGGGAGGGTGGTGGTTTTACTGACACGACCTCTGGCCGCCCGACCCATGGGGTTGGAAAGAGCCGCGCACATGGCTGCACAGAGGTTGTTGAAGTTGCCCAGTCTTGTGACTTTTGCATATGGGTGGCATGGCTGAAAGCCCATTCCACAGCCACGAAAGGGGCGAAAGGCAGACTAGGGATTGGTGGCCACTGAGAGGCCCAAGGACTTACCTTAGCCCATGAGTCCTTAAAGCGCTTCAGCGCCTTGTCTGCCTTGTCTCCGAAGAGGCGGGTGCCATCAAAAGGCATGCACATGAGAGAGGCCTGGACATCCTCTAAAAAGTCAGAAGTCCTCAAACAGGTGTTTGGTCGAACATCCACGTCTATGAAATCTCTCTGTCCAGCGAGTCGATCACGTCGAGACCACAATGAATGACAAGCTTGGGAGAGGATGGGCCAAGCCTCCTCTGGGACCTGTGGCAGCACTTGCACAACTGTTTCCCACAAAGTGTGGGAGTAATTGCCCAATAAGCAAGGCACCGCTGGTGGAGGAAAACATTTTCTTACCCCAATTATCCAGCCTCTTGGACTTCCTATCCGGGGGTGCAGAAAAGGAACGCGTATTGGAAGGTAGAGGTTTGGACCACCAAGCTCTCCGGGGTGGGGTGGTTAGTGAAGAAATTTGAGTCACTCTGTGCAGGGCGATGGCGTCAGGCAATTGTTCTATTCACAGGAGCCCCTGTGCTGGGTTTCGACCAGGTTCTCTGTATGACATCAGTTAAAGCCTTGTTGAAAGGCAGCAAGGGCTCCAAGGAGGAGACGCCATGCTGCAGGACCTCTGTCAAGATACACATCTAGACTGCTACGGAAAGGGCGCTGAAGGCCCAGGACTTCAGATGACCATTGCACCATCATAAAGTATGATACTCACTCCTCCATAGCCACGGTAGGGGTAGAAAGCAGGCCAGAATTTGAAGAGGTATCCAGTCCTCTGGCCTCGCCCATTTCCTCATTCCAGTCCATTTCTTGATAATGCTGGTCTTGTCCAGTGACCCCGCTCAGTCTTTCTTCAATCCTAGCCCTTCAGAATAGGGCTGAGGAAGCGACCTAGAATCCAGGGGTTCTATTGGAGCTGGTAGGCGCACCTCCGGCTCATCGGGGATAAGAATTGGGCTGGCACCCCCGGTGGATGCCGACAGCGTTGGGTCTCTGCTTCGGGACCAGCGCCAGGGAAGGTCACAGTGGTATGCCTGGCGTTGATCCGGATCCATAAAGGGTCATTGGCACTGGAGCCGCCGCACGGAACCCGATGGAGCCCCCTCTGAACCTTCAGGGTCCGAAGGCACGCCGGTAGGGTCAGGCCACCCAAATATGAAGCACATTACATCATAAAATTCCTTGAGCTGGGCGGGGGTTGCTACAGCTCACAGGAAGCGTGGAGCCGACCCAGGCACAGGTTATCAGGAACGAGGTCTAGAGTGCCGAGACCTCTCCGTCGTGTCAGCCAATGGAG
The DNA here is from genome assembly GCF_964263255.1 of Lissotriton vulgaris. NCBI lineage: Eukaryota > Metazoa > Chordata > Amphibia > Caudata > Salamandridae > Lissotriton > Lissotriton vulgaris. The sequence goes on along the minus strand of NC_141691.1, from coordinate 1,725,420,134 downwards.
AGGGAGTGGTCGAAGCATGCTTGAACATGTACTTCTTACCTGACCAACTTGACCACTTCGAGTGGGCGGACGAAGACTTGGGACTCCCAGAGTGGTGCCTGGACCTTCCTCTTGACTGGGACCGTGAACGAGACCTTCGGGGAGAATGACATGGTGCCGAACGCTGGGCTGCAAACAGCTTTAGGGACTGCTCCATCAAAGCTTTTGAAGCCATGGTCCGGCAGTCAGAGCACGACTTTGAGTCGTGGCCGTGTTCCAGGCACCAGAGACAAACTTAGTGTGGATCCATCACTGATATGGCGTGGTGCCATGCGCTGCACGGCTTGAAACCAGAAGTCTTCTTGGACATGAGGAAAAAACCTACATACCAAAAAGGGTTGATAACATGTAAAACAAAGGCTGTCAAAAAGTGACAGAGGGTAGCTCTCTTCACGGCTCTGCGCTGGCTGGAGCAGAAGGAAAAGAAATGATGTCCGCGCACCTAAGTGGTGCCTATACAGAGCGGATGAAACCTAAGACGTCACGTGGAGTCGACCACCTACCAGCATGCAGTGGTATTGTTCAAAGAAAAATCTTCCAGATCCAGTCTGATGCCTGGGAAATTCAAAGGTAAGGAATCTGCGGCTAGGTGTCTATCAGATTTAATAATTAAATATTTGCAATTAATTGTTTAGCTTTTTGTGCAGTTCTTCGATTTATTTTGTGATAGATATTCCTTCTATGCATTCTTCTTAAGCACGTACTATTTTTGTTTCTCTGTCACCAGACCTTTTACTCTAACTGTAATCATTGCTGCAATGGATGTAATAACGAATTTAACATTGCAAAATACGTAATTCATGCAAGGAAACATGTCTTTTCATGTCACCCCATTTATATTCATTTTATTCAGCCCTATGTTAAGTTTTATTTCGCGAGTTCAGATGTTTACACGCAATTTTGTATTTCTGTATTTCTTTGGAATGCAGGGTCCCCTCATTTTTATTTATCACTTTAGCAATTATGTCATCATTTAAGCCACAACAATTATGTTTTGCTTGATTGGACCATGCCGAGGCAGTTGAATGGGACCAATAAAAAATATAACCTCTGTTTAGGGAAGTTCCCCTGAAGCCAATTAACCCCAAACCCCAGTTAATCAATAGCTTTTAAATACCCAGCGGGGTTCTCTGAATGCTGTAAAGTGGAGCCAGAACAAATTACTATTCACGGGAAATGTTTATCACACCTGGATGCATTGTATGGTCATAGTACCCCACAGCCAAGCCTTGCCATGAGTCCTGTTTGAAGAATGCTTGAAAAGCTAGCGGCAGACTCCGCAGACAGTACCTCAGTGACACTGCTTAGCCCGCTCTCGGCCTCCAGCGCTTTCACAAGGGTGTGGTACAGGTGATGGTCGCTCTCGAAATCCACAACACGGGTCAGGCTTAGCTCCCCACTCTCCTGGTTAATCCTGAAAAGGCCACTTGGATTCAGCAGCAAGGTGTAAGAAAGAGGCCTGTTCTGGAAGGAGACAGCTTCGACAACAGCTATTCTGTAAATAAAGCAAACACAGGATGTTACAACAACGTGCAGAAAGATCCCAGGGTTATTCGTGAAATCGTGACTAAATATGGACAAGACTTCTATCCAGGGAGATCATTTTAGGGACAGTAAGCAGAAGGGTCTACTTGAGGACGGAAAAGAGCTCTGCAGTTGTCAAAGTAAGGTCTGATCTTCGAAATATTGAAGCTCTACACATACTGACCTCACTGTACCTCATGGTACTCACATTTGATTAGATACGGGTCCTGGAAGCCCGAAGAAACTTATCTCAGTTTTCCACTTTCATAAAAAGGCCCAGTTTAGGGATGAGTCATAACCAGTGCTTTAAATTCTATTTTGATAGGTGCTCTGCTTGGTATCCCGATTTGACACATGTACTGCGACTTTTACCTTCCTCTCCCTCCAATTGTAAAGCGCTCTGATATCCCTCGGGATCATGTTTGCGCTATATAAAACTTAACAAATAAATAAATGGGCCGGTACTGAGTACCAGCACTTTTATATTTTTTCCCCTTGAGTACCAGGACTTTTACTCGGACAAGGAGAGTATTGGTACTCATAACGGCCCGTTTTGATATGGTTGCTGCTGAGCTGGTTCAAAAGCACCAGGGCCGCAGCTCGTCTTCAGTAGAACACAGAGAGCTATGTGTGCCTCTCTGGAAGTTAAGAGAGGAGGAATATCGCTGCCGGGTGTCTTTCAGAGGGGGCGGCAGGTGACCTAAAATCCTAATGGGGGCAAGTGTGCAACACAATGCTTAGGGCAATACAGCTTGTTAGCTTGCCTTTTGTTTTAAACGCCCGCAAATCTTCGCCCATCAACAATTTAAATGGAAGGGATTTGCATGAAAGAAAACCCCTGCCCTCTAAACTTAAATCAAGGCATTCATGCTTTTCCAAAAACTGCAGTACTAGTGTTGATTCGTCAGTGCACCATTTATAAACATTTGTTATAGAACTATAAACTTCGGTGATTTACAGCACCCAAATCACCTCCTAAGTATCTCTGCTCCAGTGAGACATACTGTTGTATTTAGCCTGTCTTCTTTCTACCTCTGGGGATTTCATGGTCGCTCACATGATGTCACCACTAGAACTTTGGGTGACATCATGGAGTGTTTGGGGTTTAGCCTGGTGACAACTGGCAGTTGGAACCAGGCAGGCTGAGTGGCAAGCTAGTCACTCCTGGTGGGTCTTCTCTGTAACTTAACTTACTATCTTGAAGACTTGAATAAAGCAACCTACATGATACCTCCAGCTTCTATTTACAACATTTTTGGCGACTTTGAGACGTTTTGGAGTGTATTTACAAGGTACAGACAACGGGAACATGAAGTAAAGAACCATTTCAGAGACTGCCCTGTGGCAGTCTCTGAAATGGTTTCAATATGCAAATATGTACATTGCACAAAATGCGAACCCCGACTTTGTGCTGCACCTGTTAAAGATTTAAAGGCCTCCACTGTCGGGCACTGCGTGTGGAAGAGAATGTGTGAGGGCCAGGAAGTAAAAGCAATAAGTGTGTGAGTTTGCAAATGTGGGTATGACTGTGAGAATGAAAAGTAGTACAGTGTGTTTGTGTGAAACTATATGTGATTCAGAGAGCATGAAATGGGCTTGTAAGTGTGTTAGGGGGCATGTGTGTGTGAAAGGGGGCAAATGTATCTCGACAGCGTGTAGGGAATGTATGTTTTTCAAGCATGGCTCGACCTGTAAGTGCCTCACACACCTCTAGGCAAATGTACTTTAAAAATAGCTACTCATGAGGCCGACTCTAGCTTTATTAATCGGGCAAAGCCCAAGGGTTTCCAGTAGAAAGTGGGCGCAGTCGCAAACAGCAAAGTCTGAACATAATTATTTTTTGAAACTCTGCCCCAAAGAATTTGTCAACAAGACAAATGCGATATTAAATATATTCTGCCTTGCCTAACTCATCACAACATGCTGGATTTTGAAATATTACATGGTACAGAGATCTTTGCGAATGCAGTAAATTCCCGGTTACAGTGACACATTAATTGCTCTGGTGGTTAATGCACTTGCTGGAAATATCTTTGTGCATTCTTCAAATCAAATGTTTGACTGAACATAAAATTGCATAGAGAATCAATGTGCCTGCTGTAACGAACAGCATGAAACATGCAGATCACAGAGTTGTTTTTTATATAGAGAGCTCTGATGTTTTCTGCTTTTGTTGCAGAGATCATTGCGTTACCTGCAGGTCACGGGTTAAAATCTTTGTCATATAGTTTAGCGATTCATGATCCTGCATCACGGATGTGCATGCAAACTACAAGGCAAATGTTTCTCAATATTTTATTATTATAAGGTTGCTTAAAAAAAGGTTAGTTTGGTTAATACTAAGGACTTATTGGTAAGTACTATAGACATTCTTACAATGCATGCATATTTTTTGCATACAAAGTTTAGAAAGGTAAAACACATAGCCCCGCCCCTTGCCCCACCCCAAACTGCACCCCCAGTCCACTGCTTATTTTTGGTGAGAACCTGCATTTATTTTTTCTCATTTAAAGCACTGGTCATCACCAACCACGTTGGATGCCAACTGGAGTAATCTGACCACAAAGAGACCTGGAAGGAGAAGTGTGCTTTCTAGTCTATTACTGAGTAGTCCACTCTTGTGCCAGGGCAGCAGATGGCTAGTGAATGTATACATATGGCTCCGCATACCACTATATTGCACAGTGTATTTGCCTTGATGGGCAGCAGAGCATCGGCAGGCTTCCTAAACAAAATGGGGCCACATTTTCTAGACACAACTTGAGAAAGCGAGCCATTTGCTATTAATTTGGCGTACGTCCACATTGTTTAGTTTCATCATTCCCCAGTGGGTCCCTGAATTTAATGGCGAATCCGTTAGCATTTAATTGGCGTGTTTTACTATAGCAATCTTAATCACTGCTGCTAAACTCACTAATGGAAGCAACCATGGTTCTGTCATTGGCTTACTGTCAGGTATTCTTAGAGACTAGCAACTGCCCTGTATCGTTTAATAAGCAACACAATAGGAAAGATGCTTTTGGACCAGATGTGACCACTGGTGTGGATGTACATGGGCACAAAGTATGGCGAGACCTATATCTGTTTCACAAGGCAACCTTGCTAAAATGAATGCATTCTCCCACAGCCCATGCAAGTAAAGCCTTTAATACATCCCTGCAAGTTTGCCTCTGGGTCTAGTTCTTGAAACTCGATGTAGCCAAGGGCTGTTCTGCTTTCTAACCTCAGTCGGGTTTTTTCTCTGTACTTGAGCCTATATTGCATGCTTGGCTCCCTCACTCAGTGACAGCCATATAGGTGAACATGGGGTTTATTGTATTTGATGGGCTACTCCCTTGGCAATCACTCTATCACCCAATGCAATGGCAAGCAAACTCATAACAAACAACAGCATGTCCTCAGTGGATAAACACGCCGAACTGAACCTGCGAGTACGCTACACCTGGCAGAAAGGACAGAGAAGAAGGTCAGATCTCACATTTGGAGCTAACAAAATACCACAGAGCACCGCCCCAGAAAAACAAGGATCATATACAGTGCTTAATTTGAGCCGCTGGTTTCCGGTGCTCGACAGCAGCACTGAACTATTAACACCAGCGCTTGTGACAATCTGCCACAAGGTGGCGCTGTCTGGCTAATTTAGAGATGACCACGGCAGCAGTTAATTCTTAATTCAAAATACATTAGAAATTACTATTAACTGTCACCCAAGCCTGAAATAGTCTGAATTGTCACATTTGTAGGAGTGTGATGGATGGTAGTTGTGTTGTTACTATCATTGGCAGCATGACAGTGGCAGTGTGTGGTGCAAGCTGCAATAACCTCCTGCTGAGAAACCTGACATTTTTTTTTTTTTACAAATTAAGCAATGATCATATATGTTCTTGCGGTTATGTGTTCAAAATGCAAATCTAGCACTATGACACCCAGAACAAAGTGGGTGCATTCTTATCCAAGAGTTTGATCTAGATAACCATAGCTTACTTTTCTCCAGCCAAGGTGTTCTCAGGGACAAACAAACTGTAGGACATGTTGGTGAACTGAGGCGGTCTGTTCCCAGCCAGGATAGAGATGGATGCGTATGGGCTCTTGTTGCCGTGCCGATCGGTGGCCTGGACGGTGAGGGCGTACTCCTTATTCAAAGTCAAAGGTAAACCAGTAGTGACAATCACGCCGCTCTCCTTGTCCACTGTAAACCGGTCTTCACCACCTGTCAACAGAAGCACATCAAGCCAATTAGTGCCTTTTCCAGGTAGAACATATACAAATTGGAAAACAAAAAAGTTTTAGCCATTAACCATACTTTTAGGATCGTAATGGAAATGTGCGCTCGGATAGTCATTGCTTCGATTTACCCACTCTCCTCAAGGGAATATTTCCAAAGATTAAGTATATCAATGCCCAATTCTGATTCGATGTGATTGCTTTATATCACTGTATCCGGTATATCATTCTTGGAGCGCCCTACAAGTCTACTTCTTAACATTGTTATATTCGAGAACCTGCTCTGGTATTAATTTCTTTCAGGAGATTTTGATTCAGGTCATCAGAAGAGGAGTTTCCAGATAAAGCGAGGGCCAGTATGATTCATTACATACAATCGGATAAGTAGTCCTCTGAGAATGTAAGCAGACACATAGCAGCATAGGTCTGCTCCCTTCTCTCATCAGCAGGGCTCCTCAAATATGATCCTATCAGTAGGACAATGACACAGAGTGGAACAAGAGCTTTTGTTTGGCTTCTGCCTGATGTGAAACCGTACTTTTACTGTAAAGCTTAGGAAAAGAAAATATGGATTAAAACAAAATTACTAAAGTTTAAAAACAAAAAGATGTGCAAACTCACTTAAAAATACTCTCTTTGGGAATTAGAATGACTTTTTACCCCTAAGCGTAAGACATCAACCGAGTGCTAGCCTCCACCTCCAAAGAGCCATGTGATCCTGTAGAAGGCCACGCCCTTCCTTGTCACATAAACAATACTTCTGTCGGGTAAAAAACACGTGATTCAAACTCTTAGAAAATGAATTCATACAATTATTTGTCAAGCTGCAGTATTACTTGCTCTGAAAAGAAAAATTGAAAAGAAAAATGCTAATCCAAGACAACCGAGAGGGTATAAACAAATTATTTTATGAATTTAGGGTCATTCATAATTACCCTGTATTCAACATATACATTAGACATTAAGCATATTTTACAAAACGGCGCATCAGACTAAGGTGATCGTGATATTGAGTGCAGTGATCTATCGTGCAGTGGTGACATAGAACCAGTGACTTATATACAAGTGAAGGAAGGGAGGGAGGTAAAATGTTGGCCAAAGCGGTATTCAATAGGAGATATTCCTCTGTGCCACTACGGTTGGCGATTTCTATGGAATACTCTCTGTTGGTCCAAGGGTTTCTTTGTCGACGTTTTGACCCTAGTGGCCCGATTCGCGGGTCAGAGCGGGTCTTCATCAGGAAAGGGGGGGGGGGGTTGAAGGGGGTGATATCGCCTGTTGAGTTAATTGATATGGCGTCAGGTAAGGATTTGCATTATCTGTGAGTCAAGGAGAAGGATTGTTCATGATGCTAGACTCACCTCTGGGGACCCAGGGGTGGGGTGGGGGCGCCCCCAGTCTTGACTTCCACTGGATCTCAAGGAAAGTGTGCTCAGATTCCAGTGGGGAGGATCTACGGAAACATATAGGGACATATCAATTCATGATTTATTCAGACCTGTCGCAGAGTCCACGGTGTGGAGTGAGTACTTTGCTTACCCTAATCCAAGTAGAATGGATAATTCAAACTCATCTTGTATATCTCCTCTGTACAATGAATAAAAGAAATAAGGGGGGAGCATACATTAGTTTGGTCCATCCATCCCTGTATTCACCTACTACGTGCAGATTTAAAATGAATAAATATATAAATATTAATAAAAAATTAGAATGAAGGCGCTATATTAATTAGTGGGTGGACCAAACTAATGTATGCTCCCCCCTCATATCTTTCATTCAATGTACAGATGAGATATACAAGAAGAGTTTGAATTATCCATTCTACTTGAATTATCCATTCTACTTGGATTAGGGTAAGCAAAGTACTCACTCTACACCGTGGACTCTGCAACAGGTCTGAATAGATCATGAATTGATACGTCCCTATATGTTTCCGTAGATCCTCCCCACTGGAATCTGAGCACACTTTCCTTGAGATTCAGTGGAAGTCAAGACTGGGGGCGCCCCCACCCCACCCCTGGGTCCCCAACCGTAGTGGCACAGAGGAATATCTCCTATTGAATACCGCTTTGGCCAACATTTTACCCCCTCCCTTCCTTCACTTGTATATAAGTCACTGGTTCTATGTCACCACTGCACGATAGATCACTGCACTCAATATCACGATCATCTTAGTCTGATGCGTGGTTTTGTAAAATATGCGTAATGTCTAATGTATATGTTGAATACAGGGTAATTATGAATGACACTAAATTCATAAAATAATTTATTTATACCCTCTCGGTTGTCTTGGATTTGCATTTTTCTTTTCAATTTTTCTTTTTAGAGCAAGTAATGCTGCAACTTGAAAAATAATTGTATGAATTCATTTTCTAAGAGTTTGAATCACGTGTTTTTTACCCGACAGAACTATTGTTTAAGTGAAAAGCATTGCCCAGGTCCTGAGGGATACTGGGTTACCTCATAGTAACCCACGCCCTTTCTTGGCCATGAGTCTACATCTTACTACTACCAGCCCAGGCCACAGGCATGAAGTTCTTGATTGAAAGGCCGACCCTGCCTGTCTGATCACAAACATAGATAGCTTAAGCACCTATTTAAGGGTTTAACCTCTGACCACAATAAACACTAAACTCGTCTCCTAAGCGACATGCAGGGTAAATGTAGCATGTCTAGTTGCCATTTAGCAGATATACATGCACCTAAAGGGCACTGGCTGAAGCTGTATGCATATGTTTAAAGAGGAGCATATTTTTAATCTGCATTTAAGAAGCATTACCTCACAATGTGATGGCTATCTGTATAATGCATTAATCACACATGAGGTTATCCAGGCACTTGAGTAGGTGTGTGTCCTCTTACTGCAGACCTATGTAGGATATATAGATCTTAGCCCTGCAGCCACTTGGTTAAAAAGTTTAAAACAAATGTAGCTCTGATAGGTTGTGTGTTCTTTCATTGCATCTTTTTGGCTAACTGACTTGAGAATCTCCAAAGAGTAACCAGTATCATAAGGCAACAAGTTAAGATCATAGCAGGTAAATGGATGAGTAACATTGTCATAAACAGATTAATGTGCCTTTCCAAAACTTCGCAATTGTTTAAATATAGGGACATAGCCATATAGATTGCATACATGCCAACAGACCCAATTCAAGTGGGAGACTCCCATGTTTTGAAGCTAAAATGGCGGTACTGTCTCTTGAGTCTGCCCACCTTAAATTGCCTGTGCTACAATAGAAGTCAAGGGGAAAAATACGGTCTCCTGATAATTTCTTTTTAATCTACCACTTACCTCTACTAAAATGTTGGCATGTATGAGATGGTGTAACTTTGGGTGCCCTTTGGACTATGTTTACACAAGACATGTGTTATAGAGACGCAGCCCCAGAGCTGGTAGAGATATGTATGTTAGGTGCCTGCTCAAGAAGACAAAAAGGTACAGAGTTCCTCGGTGGCAAGTTGGCCACCTTGTGTGTACTCGAGGTAGTGAGGAGGTGGGGAATACCTCCTGTCCGAACTAGGACCCTCACACTCCCAGCAAGCTTGGTGTCATGCTTCAACATATGGGTCTGCTCCTCGTGGAGCCGGCGCTGCACTGCTCGACGGGCACCCATAAAGGGGCCTTCCTGGATGCAGCGGAGCGGGTAGGAGAGCCACGTAGCTCCGAGTGGGAGCAGAGACACTACGTTGAGTGTCCATTTACTCCGCTGTGATCTGATGAGGCAGCACATGAAAACATAAGAGGTTTCTGCCTTTCCTACGGGGCAATTACCCACAGAGAGAACAAGTGGTATGTAGCATTGCACCACAACACTCACTGTAGATAGTTTTTTTAGTCACCTGGTCCTGAGGAATCGCCAACTGATCCGTTAGTGACATTTTGAGGCGAGAAACATGTTGACCATTTGGGGGTAGAGCAAATTTTTTGTCATATTAAAACAAAAAAGTCGCCCCTCTCTTTCCTTTTTAGTCAGGTTGGGACCTAATCAGAATAAAAATAATCATAGAGGATTCCCTTACCTGTTTTAATCCACACACCACATCTACATCTTTCTAGGCCCCTCACAACCACTGCACCTATACGGCAAGGAACAAAAGATCTCCGGTAAAGAGACCCTTTATGGGTGTCTGTCGAGCATTGCAGCGCGGCTCGACGAGGAGCAGACCCATATGATGAAGCATGACACCTAGCTTGCTGGGTGTGTGAGGGTCCTAGTTCCGACAGGAGGTATTTCCCACCTCCTAACTACCACGAGTACACACCAGGTGGCCAACTTGCGACAGAGGAACTCCGTACCTTTTTGTCTTCTAGCTCAACCCAGGGCAAGCACGTTGGACCTTTATCAAGCCCTAACTATCCCTCTCTTTGTTGACTAGGTGCCTGCTCAACCCTTTCATTCAGTATATAAGCTTCCTTGGTTGAACAGTAGCAAGGCTTTAACTTTAAGTCATCATGATTAAATCCCTCTTGGCTTCTTTGACAACAAACAGATTTGTGGACAGTGCTTAATTTGAACAGGTGCTTCCAAGTGGGGCACACTGGTACTCCTTTTTGGGGACTGGCACTTATTTTTTCTCATCAGACTTTGAATCAGAGTAAGAGAGAGAAAAAAGCAAAAGGGGGAAAGAAGTAGGAAGAGAAAAACGGAAAAACAGTGACAAATAAAAAAGGCAAACATGAAAATTACTTTCAAGAATGTAATATCGAGGCATGGAGTGTCTGGTTGAGGATTAAAAAGGCATGAGGTGGAATTAAGACCGTGCAGACTTGTTTTTTGTCCCTCCAACATTCAAGAGCGCCTGCGTGGGCTTCTGGGCACCGGCACTTAGACTTTTACAAATTTAGCACTGGCTGTGTATCTGACAGGGCAGTTGTTACAATTCAGCCCTATTTTATATGATGTAATTGACAATGCTAATATAACTAAAAGGGGTAGATGAGGGCTCCGCTTCTTTGCGGGAATACAGGCCACACGTGGTTACAGGATAAACCCAAGGATTGCCCAAAGAGCTCTTGACAATATGACCGCAGTTGTGGGGTAATAGGTGGCGGGCGGGATGTCGAAGCAGGACTCCCTTACAGGATGGTATGTGGTCAGAGCATGTTATTTGGTTAGATACAGGAGCATGAACAGGAGACGACATTTTAGTCCATATCTGAACTGTTACAGTCAAGAAGTCTGGAGGCTGGTTACTTCTTTCCAGACTCTTGTGGCATGGGCACAAAAGGCTCATTTATATTTTTTTCCTTATGTACCTTCTGGTTTTCCAGCTCATCAATATGTAATTTTCAAGCAAGGTAGTTGACAGAATGTGAGTGCAAGACACTGCAGATCCTGCAGTATGATTTGAGGTGTAACTTATGAATTTTTTATTTGGATGGGGGACTGATGTGATTGAAATTTCCTTGGTCCGTGATGAGGTGTACTTCGGTACACAGTACGGATGTCAGATGGCTATGGTTGTATTAGACTATGATTCGTACTAAATGTCTATGAGAAATACGTCCCATAATGGGCTTCCGGGAAAGTGGCTATTCCTAGTCTTAATAAAAATTATTTTTTAGTGGAAATATCACTTCGCTGTTTCTGGCTGCTCAGGTCAGTACCCCACTTCTGGTCATCCCTCAGACTTTGTTAACCATGTTTGCAACAAATAGGGTGGAATGTCTGCAAGTGGCTTGTTGGTGTTTTGTTGTAGTGCATTGTTTACCTTCCAGAAGGACATATGAGATCCCATCGCTGGAGCTCTCATCGTTGTAGTAGTGGGCCAACAGCTGGTACACGGATGCACCTTTCGGTGCCGCCGGATCAACACACGCGAGGTAGGGAAAGGGATACATGGTCCACTCCAGGCTCTCTTCACGTGGGACAATGATCGTCAAGTGGCACAAATACCAGTCGCTTTCTGAAAAACACGTGAGACAGATGCTTAAGACACATTACCAAAGCAAGAGATTTTTATTTATTTTTTGATTTTTTTTCTGGGCGTCTTTTGTTTGTAATATTGTGATCTAAGTACGAAGACACAAACATGCTTGGAAGACAGCGCTGGAGCAAAGGGCACCAAGGCGAGCAGCATACATTGGATGCATCTGCAGACACAAAGCCCTATTCCTGCACATCTATTTGTAGGATTGGAGTGTCGTGAAGGGATTTTTGAAAACCGGGGCCCTCATTTATGAGGCTGTGCGTCACTTTTACGCTGCTGGTGCGTCACTTTTTGTGACGCACCAGTGGCGTAAAAAATGCGCCTTGTTGTGCCATATTTACAAAGTGACGCATCTAGGTAGATGCGTCACTTTATAAACCCCTGTGCCACATTATACCTGCGCCAGGTTAATGTATGCAAGGGGGGCGTATTGACACAAGGAAGGGTCGTAGAAGTGACGCAGTGAAATCTATAAGATTTCACTGCGCCACTTCTAGGACACAAATGCGTCATTTTCTTACGCCTGCTTCACAGCAGGCGTAAGACTGACGCAGGCCCTTTCACATGGGCTTGCCCCATGTGAAAGGATACATTGCTGGAGTTGTGTCACTTTTGTGACACACTCCAGCAATGCGTCACTTTTGCATCATACAGATACGTCAGAAATACTGACAGCTGTAACTCCTTGCGCATTATGCGTCATACTGTAAATATGACGCATCATTGGTGTCGCAAGGAGGGCGTAGTGAAAAGTGACGCATCGCTGTTTTCACGCAGCGATGCGTCACTTTTCATAAATGAGGCCCCAAGTACATTTTGAAAAAGTTAAAGCAGAAGTCACCAAATTATTTAGGACAATGAATAATGACTCATAGGCCTTCGTGGCAACTGGGACGGAATTACCAATCCGGCCATTAACTGAAGATACTGGCCAGCTCGAGAATCACAAGTGATGCAGGATTAAGGCATTCAGAATTCCTGGGTGCTTTTTACTGGTGATATTCAACAGGGCAACCCTAGAGATCAGTGTGGAAACAGTGATTTCCACATGTATTCCCCATTCCCCCACCCCTTGACCTCCAGAGGTCTTGATCGCCGCTTCTCCCACTTGCAGATCTCGTAGTGTAGAGGCACTGACCTGTTCCTCCGACTACCTCTTACCAGGTTTGAGCTCCAGTCCCCCTGGTGTTCACAGATAAGTATCCCCACATTTTTCTATTGTATAGCACCACTGTACCTCTGAAAACTTTTAAACTGTCAATCTTAACAGTGCGAACGTAGTACCCTCTGTTGTTTCTGTTCTTAAGTCTGCATCCCATCTCTCATTCTGATCCTTATTATAGAATCTGTGTCTAACTTTCTGTATTGTACCTTGCTGGCTTTTTCTTTTCTTTGCCTATATCCAGTTCACACCGGTTCTCTGCGCTGTCTTCTCCCTGCCCTCCGCCTCCCAGACAGCCCCTTCCACCTCCCAGGGCTACTTAATGCAGGCCGCAGCGTGACCGCGTGCAGCGGGTAAACTGAAGGTGTGCCAAAGACGTCTACCTGCGCCTGGATTGCGCCCAGCGCCAGAAACCCTGGCCCAACGCACTTCCAAATGTACACCGCCACAGAACTCTGTGCCCTGGAACCCGCATGGAACAACAACTGCTGCCTCGCATCACCACACTCCACAGTGAGACCCTTCACCTGCATTAACTGATGATTGACCACCAGCCGGCCACTAACCACCACCTCATCGAACAAAGCTAACCCAACCGCAGTTAGCAACACACCACCACTGCAACTCAACTGCCTGCTAATCAACGCCAGATCACTCTGCAAACACGCCACCGAAATCTGGGATAGCATCTCCACCATCGCCCCCAACGTGACCTTCAAAATAGAGACCTGGCTCATCCCCACATCAGCCCCGGGCATCACCACAGCAACCCCCAGCGGCTACAAGAGGAAACAACGAGCTTGCATCAACAGACAAGGTTGAGGCAGCGCCATCATACACAAAGAATAAATCACCTGCACCATCACCAGTGATGACACCACATCAACCATGGAACAAATGGATTACCAGCAGGGTTCCCGCTAACCTGCGCGGCTGCGCGCCCGCGCACCTTTAAGGCACCAAGCGCGCAGTGTCCTGTGTAAAGCGCGCACACGTTCTCGCCGTCGCCCCCTTTTAAAATGCGAGCGGCGAAAAACTGCAATGTACCTGTTGCCTGAGGCCTTTGGGAAAGTACTCTTGTTAATCACAGCACCCGTCATGCGCTGCAATTAACAGGAATATTTTCACATTGGCCCACAATCAGCACCCAGCAGCGCTGTATTTAGGAAAGAAATGAAGCAAGTTTGAAAGCAGGACGAGGGCTTCACACGTCGTGCTTTCAGACTTGCTTCATTTCTTTTCTAAATACAGCGCGACTGGGTGCTGATTGTGGGCCTTTGTGAAAGTATTCCTGCTAATCACTGCGCCTGTCATGCGCTGCAATTAACAGGAATATTTTCACAATTGCCCACAATCAGCACCCAGCAGCGCTGTATTTAGAAAAAAAATAAAGCAAGTCTGAAAGCACGACGTGTGAAGCGCACGTGCTTTCACACTTGCTTCATTTTCACAACACATAATTTGATCTCCACTGCACTATTCCAGTGTCTCTGGTGGGTGGTAAAATGGGCTTGTGACAGTGAGTCTTTGGTTTGGCGTTCCAAATGGTAGCAAACATTCAGGTTATTTGCAAGAGGAGCATTGAATCTCATTTGTGGCATCTCGTCCCTGAGAGCTCCGTGTACTGTGAGTAGATGCCTCATTTCAGTTATTCCTAATTGTGCTACGTTATAGGTGGTTTTGAGCGTTAACCAATATAGCATTGCTAAAACGATGTGTGGGCAGTTCTGTTCCTAGCCTTTTTCCAGCTTGATTCTTACCAATCCAGACTTCTCAATTGAATGGAAACAGCTGATGTGCCAGACTTTACTTTCTTCCAAACAGAAGCTCAAACTCGCTTGCAGCCTTGCCTGAAGCCCATTTCTGCAACGTCTGGTCTGATCTGCCCAGGAACTCTATCTGGTTCTCCAGAGACAGTTTGAGATGACTTTTTTTAATTTTTTTTTATTTTACTCTTTAGGAAGTAGTTTTGTGTTGTATAGGCATATTCAATCTGCTCCGGGAGGGAAGAGAAGGGCTGTGAAAGTAGCTTTTTTTTCTTTTGTCTTCACTCTCCTCCAGGTTGAGTAACACGTTTACTTTTGGTCCATTGTGGCAAAGTATGCCTGCACAGTTTGAGAGATTACCTATTAACTACCAGTGTCCTGGAAGAAATTAACTTTTCCTAGGTTTTACCCCCAAAAAGTGGCTAATCTTTACTCAAAAGCATGTTCTCTCTAGTAGCAAGGTTAGCTGGTTACTAGGAGTTTATGCCCCTTTTAGGGGGAATTTTTTAGACCTGTAGGTACAGATCTAAAGAATGGAAGCAATCAAGTACTTGTAGGTTCACACAATTATTCCAGTGTGTAAACTTTATATTGGCAATTTATTTTCTTTCAGTTGTGCAGTTTTCAAATGTACCATCAATACTTTATATTAGTTTGTGTGTGTGTATACAGAATTATACAAATGTACTTGAAGGAAAACAACTGTTTGATTTTGTGGCAACATAGTTAAGCATGTTCCCCGATGTGTCTTGTGAAGTTTGCCCTTTCGACGGGGGGGCGGGGGGGGGGGGAGAATATTAAACATGTCTGTGCTTTACAGATCAAAGAATGGAAGAAATTAGGGGCCAGATGTAGGTAGCCCTTTACCGATCGGAATCGGCCGAAAATACCGATTTTCGGCCGTTTCCGATCGGTAAAGGGCTATTGAGATGTAGGGGCACATTTTCGGTAATTTTACCGAATCGGTATCATTACCGAATCGGTAAATTTACCGATTCGGTAATATGTACCGAATCGGTAAAATAATTACCGATTCGGTAAAATTACCGAAAATGCAATGTAGGTAGGCAATGTACCTTGTGCACATGGCTTACAGAATCGGTATTTTACCATGGAATACAAATCCATGGTAAAATACCGATTCCGGTGTGCATGCACATGTGTGCATGCACACCTATGTCATGTGACAGGCAGACCTGCCCTTAGGGCAGGTCTGCCTGCCACATGGCACCTGTGCCTGTTTAGGGGGTGCCAGGGGGTGTCAAAGTGACACCCCCTGCACCCTTGTGAAATTCGGTATTTACCGATTCGGTAAATACAGAATCGGTAAAGCCTATTGATTCCTATGGGCTTTGAAGCCCATAGGAATCAATAGGCTTTACCGATTCGGTATTTACCGAATCGGTAAATACCGAATTTTACCGATTCGGTAAAAGGGAACATCTGGATTCCCTACATACCAACCCCTCACATTTACCGAATCTTAATTACCGAATCGGTAAAATTCGGTAATTTTCGGTAATTAAGATTCGGTAAATGTTACTTACCTACATCTGGCCCCTAGTGCTTGGAGGTCCAGACATTGCGGCCTGAGCCTAAAGGCTCTGAATGTAAACTGTAACTGGTAGTTGGTCCCATTTCTTTTATTATAATTGTGTAGTTGTCTACTGTTTCATACCTGTAGTTTTTAGAAATTGAATTGTACAAAAGTCTCTGTAAGAAAATCTTTGCCCCTGTGGCAGCCTGGTCTAGTTTGTCGTTGTGAATTCTGCTCTTGGACACAACATGAATAAGCATATTCTGGGTCATGGATGGTTGCTGTAGCACTTGGTAAGTTCTTGATTAGTGGGGCTTATTGAGATCCAGGCCATCAGTAGTTTTGAGCCATGGCAACACATCTAGTGCAGGTTGTTACATGCACTCTGTTAGGTGGCTCGTAGGCCAGTGTTGAAGCAGGGGCAGACTGTGCACCCCAACGGAAATATTTGAATCCATCTAGTGGGTCCGGGTTCGCTGTTGTGGGCACCATTGGGGGGGGAATGGGGTGAGGGAGTAACTATTGTGCACTCTTGCAGATAGTCGTAAATCGGGAGCAAGGACTGCTGGAGCTGAGTGGGAAGCTAGAGTATGTATGATGGAGCAGAATGGCACCCACTTCACTGATAGCTGCGTCGGCGACTCTAAGGCTGAGGCTTCGGGAATAGAGGCTCTCAGTCCAAAGATCGATATTGAAGAAACATATGCACATCATTTTCGTGAACATCCCAGTCACTCTACAAAATAAAGAAAAAATGGGCTTCCACCCTCTCTACTCTAAGCATCTGGGCTAATTTTCAACTGTGTGGCCTGTACCCAGCTTTCCTGTGTGCATCGCAAAAACTATTACAGATTCTGCATGGGGGTTGTCACAGGGGCTAACCCCTTTAAACAACAGGGTGGTAGAGCGACGGCAGATCTTCCCTTTCATAGCACACCAAGGGTGTGTTCTTGGAAACATTAATTTACAGCTTGATGGGACCTTTAGAATAATATTGACATGGCGTTGTAGTCTCTTAATTTGGGCCTTTGAAGCTGAATGACTCATGGGTACATTTTGAGCCAGATTTTTTTGGGAAAATTGCAGGCATATTTGACTCACTTAGAGGGTGGGCTGGAGAGGAACATTCTCACTCACCGTGTCACCTTCTATGGCATTACTTAAAAATCTCTAATGTAGCTTCTGTGATACTTGAGTTTTACTAGATCATCACGGTCATTTATCCATGTGTAATACAGCATCCCTAGCGTGCAGTCTAGCAGCAGGTAACTGTCTTTATTTAACCCTTAGTAGAGTTTGTTCTTTCAGAGTGTCTTGTAGAGTTGGCATTAATTGGCTAATGAGTCCCATAGTACACAATTGTAGAGGGAGTGTATTCAATTATTATTATCTGATTGTCTCTAACTTGACTCTAGGAGTTGATGCATTTTTTTTCATTTTTTGCTGTTTTCGTTTGCACAGGCATGGCCCAGGGGCATAAGAGCACTTTCCAAGAGAACCAGATATTACACGTTATTTTTTAGGCACCGGGAGATTAAGTGATTTTGCCCAGAATCACAGGATGGTGAACCAAGGTTTGGATTCAAACCTATTTCCCCGGTGCTAAAGTCAGCAGCTTTAGCCCTTAGGCCACATTCCTAGCAAGGCCTTTCCAGGTCTCGCCTATAGACAGCCTTTAGCTGTTGTCGACGACGTATTGTGGGCAAATAGCAAAGTTAATGCCCTCCCCTCCCAAATTCGACCTGTACCTCAAATTCCATCAGGAGAGTGAAGCTAGTAAGGTCTGTCCTCCTAAAAGAGTTCCTTTCATCACTCCTTTCTATTAATCTCTCCACCCTTTAAGCCTTTCATCCAGCATCCATTTCATCTGTCTATTCATGCTCCCATTTGTCTGTCTTTTTGTCTAATCCATCCATCCTTCCTTTACCATTGCATCCATCCATCTATCCATCCATCAACCCATCCATCCAGCCATCCATCATTTCACCCACCTTTTATCAACTACCCATCCTTTCACCCTTCCATCCAGGTTTCCATCCATCTATCCAAACATTCATCCTTCAATCCATTCTTACGTGCACCCACCCATGCAAATATAACTTTATTCTTCCATCTCTCAAACCTTTCACCTTTGTATCCATCCTTTTATTGACCTCTCCTTCTTGTTGCAGTTTCTTCCTTCTTTTCATATTTCCTATATTTCATTCTTCCTTTCTGCCCTCCCTTTCTCTTTCCCTCTATTTTCCTCATTCTTTCTCCATCTGTTATGGTTTCTACCCCGCATTTAGCAAAGAAATGCAGCAAGTTTTTAAATAGTGCAAACTCAATCCAAAAGTTTTGGTTCACTTTACATGATTTATTATTATATATTTTTTGTATGCATGGGGAGATTAATTGATTTGCCCAGAGTCACGGGATGTTAGGCTGACCCGAGACTAAAAACCCATCTCCTAAATCAACAGCTCGAGTATTAAGCCACGACCCCAACCACAAGAGCGGAAGCATTTTCAATATTATATACAACTTGATGCATGAAACAATCATTGACGAAGCCAATAGTCTTGGCTTCTTGTAGGTGTAATGTTACTTGTATTATATATCTGGATGCAATGACAGAAGCAGCAAAATATCAGTAGGGTGGCACACTATGCGATGCACATATTTTTATGTTAATTGCTTTTTAAGTCACACCGTTAATTGCATCGGTTACGCCCCTTTGAAAGATCCCAGAGTATTTTCATCCCACTCAAAGCCCTGGTCTACACGCGTGGTCAGGTTCTAGGCGCACATAGCCTTGGCTGCAGCGCACAGAGACCTTCCTCTGCCGCACACAGGGGAAAATAATTAGAGGCAACATTGATTACCAGATCCACGCCGACTCCAAGACCACCATCAAAGGCATCCTTGCATACAGACCACCAGGACCACGAATCAGCATCAGCGATACCGTCGCTGAATTCATCACCCCTCTCACCGTCGAAACCGAGTACTACTTCTTCCTGGGGAACCTAAACTTCCACCTCGATGACTCCACCAACACCACTGATCTCCTGGATAAACTAAACAACATCGGCCTCAAGCAGATTGTCACAGCCCCAACACACTGAGCAGGCCACATGTTAGACCCAATGTTCACGACCAGCAATAGAATCAGATACAGCCACTCATCGGAACTCACCTGGACTGACCACCACATCGTACACTTCTCGCTCACCGCACCACCGTGCACCAATCCCCAACCGACACAGCGCCCTATAGCGTAGTTAGACCAAGGTAATCCAGCAAACTTCTGGAAAGAAGAAGGCAAACTGGCAAGAACGATGCCAACCAAACCGCCTTCAAATAAACCCTCAACAACTACTACCTCTAGATCAAATCCACAAAAATGGAGGCCCTGACACGCCGTATCGAAACCAGTACCAACGAACCAAAGAACTCTTCACCATTGTCCGAGAGATCACATGCCCAGCATCCACAGAAAACACAATCCCCCCTCACAGGAACTCTGCGACTACCTCGCCGACCACTTCCAAAAGATAGCAACCATCTACAGAAACTTCAATCCTCAACCATTCAACATCCTCTGTCATTGTTCTACCGCCACCACCAACCACATGATCACCACATGGAAACAACTCAACACACAAACAACTACCACCCTGATGAACTCCAACCACTCCGGAGCACCCAACGACCCATGCACCCATCGACTCTTCACCCTCCGAAGCAACCAGATCAGTCCCCAGCTCACCACCATCTTCAATGCCTTAATAACAACAGCCACTTTTCCTGACTCATGGAAACATGTTGACAGACCCCAGAGAGCCCCAGAACTACTGTTCCATCTCTCGCCTCCCGTTTCCCACCAAGGTCCTGGAGAAGGTCCTCAACCTCCAACTAACAAATCATCTGGGAAGAAACAAACTACTAGACCCATTCCAATCAGCCTCCAGAGCCAACCATAGCACTTAGATAGCCCAGACCGCAGTAACAGATGACATCCGAGCCCTACTTGACAGAGGAGAACCAGCCGCCCTCATCCTCCTGGATCTTTCCACAGCTGTTGACACTGTCTCCCACCACACATTCATCAGTCGACTATGCCAGATAGAAATCACAGATGTGTGCTCTGATGGATGGCATCCGTCCTCATGGGTCGCACCTGGAGAGTCCGCCTCCCACCCGTCACCTCGCAACTTAAACACACCATCTGAGGAGCACCCCAAGGCTCATCTCTCAGCCCCACCATCTTCAACATCTACATGACACCGCTCGCAGACATCGTCAGATCACACAACATCAACATCATCTCCTACACCGATGACACCCAGCTCGTCCTCTCACTGTCAGCAAAGCCCACCCTGATGAAGTCCAACTTCCACAAATATACATGAAGAGTGTCGCAAGATAGATGAAAGACAACTGCCTGAAACTCAACACCAACAAAATGGAGGTCCTAACCTTTGGCAGACAAACCACCCTCTGGAACGACTCCTGGTGGCCAGGGGAGCTCAGGCCCAAGCCGAAAGACCATGTCTGCAACATCGGCATCATACAGGTCAGTGAAGTCTCTGTGAAATGTCAGGTCAACATTGTCGCCTCAGTCTGCTTCCACACTACCTGCATGCTCTGCAAAATCCTCAACCTGCTCCCCATCGGCACAAGAACGACTGTGCTGCATGCCCTCGTCACCAGCCGGCTTGACTACAGAGATGCACTCTATTCCGGCACATCTGCCAAAATCATGAAAAGACTCCAGACAATCTAGAATGCAGCAGCCAGAATGATCCTCAACCTGCCCCAGAGGACCCATATCACCAGCCACCTGAAGGATCTCCACTGACTCCCCATCCAGAAAAGATGCCAGTTCAAACTCCTGACCCATGCCTACAAAGCCCCCCACAACCAAGGTCCAGCCTACAAGAACCACAGCCTGACCTTCCACCAACCCACCAGAAACCTCCGATCTGCACACCACGCCCTCGCTCAGATGCCACGTATCCGCCACAGCCACTCTGGCCACGCTTGCCGCCAAAGCCTGGAACTCCCTTCCCCCCACCTCTGTACTTTACCCTCGTTAAACCACTTCAGGAAGGGACTCAAGACAAGGTTGTTCCACTGACAACTGCATTGCAGCACCTGGATACGCCTCGGGGCTATATAAATACTGCTTGAGTGACTGATTGAGTCCATCTGACTTCTGGTGTCACCTGTAATGAGAGACCAAATCTACAGAATTTGCAGAAGAAGCAGTGTTCTACCTCACGCTCTTCACTGTGGTTTCGAAAAGTTGTTCTAAAAATAAGAGTGTGGGATCAGTGATAGACATCAGATTCACGCAGCCATGCCATTTAATTAAGGAAATAATTATTTTTGAAAAAACTCCAACAGCATAACTTTTTATAACATTAGAATGTGAATTTGCCCTAAGTGACACCTCCTTTCATATCTTATAAAAGAGTTCTAAATTGGTTGGAGAGGTTATGTAGATTCACAGACAGGCTGTGAGAAGCGTGGGTGCTGTAGAGACAAAGCCCGGCCTGGGCCTGGCTCTGCCGGCATTTGTACTCTCGTCGCTGGCAGGGGTATGTCAGCTGCAAGGCCCCGTCCTAATTAGCGTCCTGTACGTCGTTATTTCTCTCGCGCGCTCGGCGGAGTCCTGCGGGCGGCTCGGTAATGAAGTCTTTACAGCTGAACCCTCCTTACGCACAGACCTATTATTACACACTGCTCCGTGCCCTTTATCTTATGGACAATTATTTCTCTGTGGTAAATGCTGAACATGTGTCTGGTGGCGCACAAAGACGCACAGCACCGGTTAATCAAACAGCCTTAATATTTGAGGTTACCCGCTCATTAGAGGAGTCTGGTCAGAACGGTGTGCTTAAGTCTAGCACAGGAAATGTGTGTGTCTGTGAGAGGGGGTGGTGGGGGGCACCCATTTGGCTTTCCAATGTCGCTTTCACGTGTGTATCACCGGTACGGTACCAGGCACGTGCGCATCACCAGTAGTCGCCATTTTTGTTTCATGACAAACTGGCTCATGAAGAACTTGAAATAACAACCCGAAAACATTTGATACATTAAAGCATGGTCTCTTCTTTTTAATTAAAACAGCACTGTAGACCGATTCACAAAACTGGTAGAAACAATATTTAACTTTTACTCCTACGGGGTTACTTTTTAAGTTTGGCGAAAATGCTCGACCTTCGTAGAGCTCTGAAAGGATTTCAGAAGAATTCCTGCACAGGTACACAATCTGTTCATTTCAATGAGTACCTAGAGTGCTTGCCTACCTATTTTACCATGCGGACATGTAATAGCGGTATATTTACATTTTAAAACTTTTTTTTCTTTTCCTTCTGTGGAGAAGTGTGGCTTGTGGAGAAGTGTGGCTCAATGGTTAGAGTGGCAGACCCTGATGCAGAGGTCTAGCCCGGGCCCAGGGTTCAATTCCCCGCCTCAGCGGGTCTTGGGCTCGAAATTCCACGGACCTGATAATTCTCGCCTCGGTGCCTATTCCAATCATGGAATCCCACTCTGCAACTCTGGGCAATAGCTTGCTTAATCTCCACAACGGCTCCCACAACGCTAAGGATGCCTGGCCTCCACCTTGGGGGTGCCCAGGAGTGGACGCCTCACAGGGAAAGCCAGGATGGGTTCCACGGCGGTATTCGTACAAGTGCCTTGAGACCCTTGCGGGTGAGTAGTGCGCTATACAAGCATCAATTTACATTTACATCCTCAATGGGGAAGAAATTGTCTCAGTGGTATGAAAAAACGGGGGTGGGGGGGAGGTGTCATAAAAAGGGGCGTGCTTGATATAATTAAGGGCGTGGCTTAAAACACGCAGGCTAAAAATCTGTGCTTAGCTTAGTGTGCCATCCGACTTGTATTTTGCAGTTTCTGTCATTTCATCCAGATACATGATACAAGTAGCATCATACCTACAAGTCAGGACTATTGGCTTTGTCAATGGCTGTAGTTGCGTAAGATAAATAAGCAGCAACTATGGCTTGTTTATAACATTGAAAAAGCTTCAACTTAAAGCCCTGGTGACACCAGGACACTGTTGCTGCTCCTGAGTTTCAAAAAGAGAAGGAAAATCCAGAGAAAAAAATTACTCTTTGAAGGATTTTCCTTCCCTTAAACGCTCACCTGTTCAGACTGGTCATACTGTAACTTCCCCACTAGTGAGAAGTGAGCAGTGTGAGCACGGGCACATGATGTGCCTGTTGTCCCTTCAATCCGGGGAAAAACGGACACAGAACAGAGCCTGATAGAGACCCCTACAGAGGCCTTCTTTAGAAAACTGCCGGTGCTCAGCACCAATGAGACCCGGCCCACTTAAAGCCCTGCCTAGTTGAAACCCTTTTCCTCACTATTCAAATGAATTTTGGGGATGTTCTCTTTCTATTCCTTGGAACAAAACTGGGTCTTGGCTCCTCAACAGTAAGGCTAAGCCTAATTGAACTCACAAAACAACACTACTGCCAGTACTGGATAAAGTTTTTTTGGGGATAACCTCACGGAAGCTGCTATGAATCAAACATGGCAGTCTCATATCACTTTTGTTGCTGATTTATTATAACCATTTTTTTCAATCAGAAAGCTTTTTCATTTTTTCAAAGACATTTCTGTGCATGTGCAAATATAAATATAAATATACAAAATATGCAAATATATACAACAATTACAAAACACAAATGAAGGACAACTCCTCATTACATTGACAACACACCCATAACTAAACCTTTCTCACTACAGTCGCTCTATTCACATTCACACACTATAACACAAACAAGGTAATTAAACTATACCTCTGAGGTATAGGTCAGTGTCAACACAAAATATTTGAAATACAAACTGTTAGCAAGATCAAATGAATCCCAAATTTACAAAAAATTCTATAAAATTAGAAACATTATAATCAGTTTGAATCCAGTCTTTATAATACATTCATATTGTTGACAAATGACCCTATAAGATCGACGCGTTTCGAACTCCCTGATTAGCGGGGTTCTCCTCAGGATCACTACAATTTCTTAACCTCCTAGATAGGATAACTTTCGTGGTAAGTATAAGAAGATTGATATGTGCACACTCACAAGCTCAGGAAAACGCTTGGAGTGTCCGGTGTGGAGTTTAGAAATGCTTCACTGGGAGGCGCTTAGCAATTGGCGTGTATCTCAAAAGGTGTTCGGGTTACTCGGGCTGCCTCAAATCCAGGATGCCATCTCAGGCTGATTGTTGTCGCGCGAAAACACGATGTCTCCGGTTTGTCCTTCCGCACAGATCCCGCTAATCAGGGAGTTCGAAACGCGTCGATCTTATAGGGTCATTTGTCAACAATATGAATGTATTATAAATATATTTATATTTGCACATGCACAGAAATGTCTTTGAAAAAATGAAAAAGCTTTCTGATTGAAAAAAAATGGTTATAATAAATCAGCAACAAAAGTGATATGAGACTGCCATGTTTGATTCATAGCAGCTTCCGTGAGGTTATCCCCAAAAAAACTTTATCCAGTACTGGCAGTAGTGTTGTTTTGTGAGCTCTTTCTATTCCTGGCATAAAAGTGCATTTACTCCTGATGTCACAAGCACACACAATGAAACCAAGGAGTAGTCTGACATGCCTAGTGTCGATGCATCTTAGAGATGCAGGATTTACTAAAGAAAATGTATGTTTCCTCTACACAGGATGCCCCCTTTAACTCGTTTTTACGTTGAGTGTCACTGAAGAGAGGACACACAGCTATCGATGGTATTGTTGAAAGTACAGATGTTCTTGGACACCAAGATTTGCTTATCTTTAGATCAGGTGAACACCATGCAGAACTTAAACCCAATAGACGTATCAGCTAAAGATAACGAGATTGGCGAAAAGGAACACAATTATTGAGCAGATAAGCATCGGATCGAATGTAATTCTTTCGTCTTAGTCACCTGACATGAATATGTGAAAGACTATTAAGTGCCTATTATGTGAGCACTGCATATGTTCAGATGGCTGCCTATGTGCATACAAAAAGGAAATTATGGCTCCTGTACTGCATAATCTATTTTGCAGCTAATTTCTAATATGTAATAAATCTTCTTTTCCGACTGTATTCATTTTACAGCATGCCAAAGAGGGATATCCTCTGTTAGAGGATGCTGTTCTTGACTTAAGTACATGCTGTACCCTACAGGGGGAATAGTCACTTTGTGCACTGTTGAATTGGAGCATAAACCTGCTTCTTACTCCTCAATGAATTCAAAATTATTATTGGTCACAATATCCCTGTTTACTATATATTTATTTTAATTACATAAACTTAGAAGTTGGCAAAAACATAAGGATCAATTTTTTCCATCCACTACCAAACATTGCATGGAAAAATTCTAATGCATTGGCCATGACTTTGGTCATGGCATTTACATTCAACCCTGATGCATTTCAGACCCAGCTGTCCTTTATCATGGGGTACAATCCATTTGGAAAATGAACTGAATGCTAAAAACATAACATCATTATACAGTTAAGAAAACTCACTGTTAATAATGTGGAAAACTGTTGAGAGCCACAGTAAGTCTTGATCATGTAAGAAATGATTTTAGTTAGTGTGACTTCACAGCTTTATTTAGTTGCAAGGCACATTCATTTTATCAAAATGAGCGCCCATTGGCTGATCATTTTATTGTTTTCCACTCGTGTATGACCAGAAATTATTGAGATGTTCAGACATTTGTGCCCTGACAAGCATTCAAGGGTTGACAGCTTTGTAATTATGTTGACTTATAGATATCACACTTTTGTCGATTCGGTCTCTTCACGATAACCGTTGAAATGAATGAGTATCATGCTCTCTCTGGCCTAAGGATTAAAGAAGATCATAGTAGTTCATAAACACTTGGACTCGGACACTAAAGGTTTCTCAGTTTATAACAAACACAGTGACTCCTCTAGGATTTATCACATTATCAACTGTGAGCTTTCTGGGCTGTTTCTTGATTAAACATTGTTCATGTTACGTTTTTAACGTTCAGTTCATTCTCAAATGTATTTTAATATTCACCATCCCAACACTCTGTGTCAATTAAGGCGACCTGTTTTGTCACCAGTCATTCCAGACTCAATCAGGCGCAATTACCACAGCAATAAATCATAAGTAGCTGGTGTTCAATGCTATGAGGCATCACCTGTCCCAATATGGTGAACGCCTCAGGCTGTACATAATGACAATGAAACCAGCTGAAAGTCATTGAAAGCAATGAACAACTGAGGAAAGGGCAGGTAACTGAGTGATGGAAAAAGTGCACTCAGATCTGGAAGGAAAATATTCCAGAAGTGGTGAGGTCCAAAAGAATATAATGACCAATAATGAAATGTGTCAACGGGAAGTAAACGATTCAAAATAATGGATTGTTGCCTGTGGTCAGGAGACTGCCCCACACGAGAGAACCAATGTGGCTGACGTTAATCCCGCTGACTAGCTGCCATAACTGGAATGAATGTCAGAACCCCACACAGGTTTGGTGAGTTAAGAAGGCAGGAAGGGAAGAGAAAAGGGTGTGCAAGGAGAGAAGGTGAGATGGAAGGCGACTGCATGGACGACGGAGTTCAGGAAGAAGGACACATGTGTGAGAACAACTACTCTCGGACAGAGACTACGGTCCAGGGGAAGAAAACCTTCGGGAGGCAGCCCCGCCCATGGAGACTCGCAGAGAAGATGCTGACCATCTCAGGAGGCAGAGTGTTTCCCCGAAAGACCCCGAGCTTCATACGATGCTTCTGAACACAACGGCCAAGAATGGCAGGAGGACGCTGTGGTTCCCGATGCCATGATCCCAGGGAGGGCCATGGCCCCAGGTAAGTGCCTTTCCTACACTATTTGTAGTTATGTGGGTTGTGGTCCAGGGAACAGCACCCTTTTTGTGAGGATGCACAGGTATAGATGAATGGGAATCACGCTGAAGGTGGTTGGTGTACTATTGGGGACGGGGATAGTCTAAGAAAGAAACACAGATTTTCGTATGGTTTTCTTCCAAGGACATCACCTCCCAACCTGCCCTTTGCTGCATGAAGAAGAGGAGAAGATGGCTCTTGGGGTACAGAACAACATTAGAAGGTTCACAGAGGAGGCTCTAACCTCAAAGGGAAATTGTGGGGAAGAGAGAACCCTATATGAGGGAAGAAGAAGGTCGCAACAGCGGTAGAGTTAGCTTGCGAATATCGCCGTTCACCAGAGTTTAGGGCACATACGCCACAACCCCATTATAATCAGCCCAAAGGGGGAGGAGCAGAGGTACCCCAGATGCCCAACACTCCTAAAAATCCCAATAGACCCACACCAGGGGGTAGTGGACAGACACAGGGTGCACAGTGCTTTCATTATGCGGAGTGGAGGCATATAGCTTGTCAGTGTCCACAACGAAGCCCAGCAACAAGCAGAGTAGGGTATACTGAAGTGTTAATACTGGCTGCAGGGACAGCTCCAGGTCACTATAAAAAAATATCTATCTAAATGGGTGGGCCCTTTGTGGTTTACTAGATACAGGTTGCCACTGCACAGTGGTTAGTCAGGACTTAGTTCCAACAGCCAAAGGAGAGTGGGAGAATATGCGCATGTCACTTGTGTACATGGTGCTAATCAGCACAGAGAGCTCGGATGCGGGAAGAAAGAGAGGACTGCATGTGATGGAGGGCGGGGTACTCATGTCACAGAGGACAGCGTCTGTAAAAAGGTTTGCGCGCACCTCGGTCTAGGCTTGCTGGGACGCATGTGGTGTCTGATGAATTGTAATTGCATTTATACATGATAAAATTTTAAACTGGTGAGATGGAGAGTTTGAAGGAAAAAAAATGGGGGAAATGAGTTTTCCCATTGACATATATTGAACGCTTGTCATTAAAACGGACATACCTGGCCAAGACAGAGAGGCACAACAGCGCAGCAAACCTCCAGCCCTCCTTTCCAGCCCACTTCTCGCCGCACCCACTTCGCGGGTGCCGCCTCGTCGATGGGTACTGGAAGTAAACCATCAGCTGGAAGGAATCAACAACACCGGAGTAAAGCAGAAAGGCGGTGAGAGGCGTGAGGCACCAGCGGGGCTGCGAGCGTGCGGGGACTTCATTTCCCAGAAGTCCCTGCAAGACCGACGTATAGCTTCCGGTCCGCTCTCCCTGCTGGCCCGCCCCCCTGCCCTTTACGCCCCTTACTTAACAACACCTTACTCCCGCAGCGCGGGACGCAGCTCGGGCGAAGACTGGGCAAAGACAGGGCCGTTTGAGGCCGTTCGAGGACGGCAGCGGACGGCCCTGGCCCAGACCCCCAACATTTTTACCCCCCTACCACGTGTAAGCAAGGCCGCCCAGTGACACTCACCTTACTTTTCAACACAGAGTGGCCAATCACAGGATTCACCGTCCGTTTCCCGAGAGGCCCACTTTTGAAGCCCCTGACTCTTATCACACATGACCACTATGCGTCCCAAAACTAGAAGCAGCACAAAAAAAGCCACGGCCGTGGCACAAGTGACCGGCCCCATAGATCTCTTCATATCCCGGGTCAACGAAACCATCGATAAGAGCATTATCCTGTTGGAAAAAAGAGTCTCCCTGGACCTTATGCACACTAAACGCTCTTCTCTGGGCTCTCTTGCAAACGCAAGCTCCCCCGCTCACCAGGCCGCTAATAACTGTTCCTTACCCTTACCCCTAACTATCGTCCCCACACTGACTGTCCCGAATGCTGTAGACTTATCCGTGACCCAATCAGACTCCGATCTGTCATATGTTGACCTCGAGGCAACCCCAGACTTAGAAGCATGCCAATCACCAACTGACAAACCAGAGCAGAGTGTAGCTAGTCATCCCATTCCACCCGACACAGAAATGACTTTAGAACCGATAAAAGCAAGGAAAGACACCTCCACTTCCACCAAGGCTGTGCCCAACATTAAGGAAAAACCCAAAGCAAAAGTTAAGAATCATAACTTGATTTCGCCCACTCCTAACTCCGCGGCAGGCATACCTTGCTGGGTGGAAAACATGGTAATAGACCTTAAATCAGATCTCAAATCCACAATAGCGGCACAAATTAAACCTCTAATATCGAAGCTAGATAGACTCACGTCACTAATCAATTCGAAATGTGGTAGCAAGATAAGCGGGAATGGCCCGCACAAACGCATGGGGCAAAAGAAATACTTCCCAAAAAAACACCCTGCACCAAACATGCAACAGGCACATCGACCAAGCCTAATACTCCACCAGCTAGCAAGGCATCAGCGATACAGCTTCTAACCCAAAAAGGGAGTAAGTCAGACGCTCCCCTAGTCACCCCTATTGCGGTAGATTCTGCCTCCGCAACTCAAGCAGCACCGAAAGCTTCTGTAGGTCCAACTAAAACAAATAACCGACAACCAAAAGGCACTAATGGGAACATTACTACTCCAGCAGCGACTCCCCTCTTAGAGAAACCTCAAGAATCTAAGACAAAGCAGTCCCGTCCCAAAATAATTAATTTGCCGCCGGAAGCTTCCCCCTTCGTGGTGGTCTTAACAGCTGTACCACCACTGAAGGAGGGTGTAAGAGAAACTTTCGCAGAATTAAGGAATAAATGTGCCCAGTGGCTCCAACTGCATAAACCCTTACCTGCCCACATCAGGGGTGAGATCTTTTCTGTACGTAGGGGAGACTGGGTGGGCAGGAACACGAAGACCATAGCGGGTGATGTTATTACCATCAAATTTAGGGAGACAGGGGCAGCAAACTATATCTGCAACACACCCAGCAGCGGACCTGCCACCCAAATAAATCCTCTTCCCTTATGCTATTTCCTACCTACACCCTCACAACAAAATTTTCCCTGTTCCACTTTTCCAGTAAATAGAGGGCTCATACACCCCACAGAATACATTACGTACCAATACCAGCAGCCTCCACATACTCCGCGATTCCCACAAATACCACAACAACCAACTTTCCAGTGGCAACCACCCCCTCAACTTCCTCAACCTTTACATTACATCTCTCAACAGTGGCAGCAACCTCCTCAATCCACACAACACATCACCCACCAATGGCAGCAACCGTGGCAAGGACGGCCCCCCCCTTTCAACCCATTTGGTCCCAACCACCGAGGCAGAGAAAGGGACGAATGGAGAGGACAAGAACAGTGGAGAAATCACAGCGATCCCCCATGTTGGGATGGCTGGAATGGTCTTCCCCTGGCAAATAAGTATAGTGCCCTAGAGTGCGTTGACTGACCACCACAGCCAGAAGAACACTCCCTAAATAGCACCGACTCACCGGGACCCCCGGATTTTCCACCAGCCCCTCCAGACCCACAGATTCCTAGCGAATCACAAATAGGTAAAACCTCTAGGGACAATCCAACAACCCTAAGCCTGATCTCTTGGAATATCGCAGGATTAAGGACAAAAGTGGAGGACGGGACAATCATGTACCACGTGCACAGTCATCTAATAATATGCTTACAGGAGACGTGGTCACAACAAGAACACCATTTACAGGGGTACAAGACATACTCCTCCCCTGCGACGTCGAGACAGAAGGGTAGACCAAAGGGAGGACTATGCACCTATTTAGCCAATACTATTCAAAACACCAAAACAAAGGTCATTGAACTGGACCCTAATTTTCAGATCCTTGGTCTCTCCCTACCGAAAAAAGAGTCAATAGTCATTATTAACTTCTACAATAACCTGGACGAACCAGAGTTTCAGGGAGTCCTGACTCACCTCCACGAAAAACTAACTACCCTTAGAACGAAACAAGGAGAAAGAGGTTCGGTATCCATAATATGGGTAGGCGATTTTAACCTCCACGCCTGTACCCAACCAAAACAAAAATGTCCTGGCATGGTGACAGAGGAAGGTCATTCCCTTATCCACTTCTCGCATAACAACATGGGCAGATTAATGAACGATCTCCTATCAGATCTGGACCTCCAAGTAGTAAATACCTTGGACCACGGAGCCAACTTGCTAGCACCGACCTACATAGGAAGAGGTTACAGTACCACGGTTGATTTCATAATAATATCAGCATCCTCACAATCAAGAGTAAAAAACTTCGAAGTCAAATCGAATTCCCAAAGCGATCACGCAATACTAAAATTGGAACTGACAACAAACCACCAACAATGCCCTCCTATGGCAATAGCTAACGCACTGACCCAGGAAAACATAAGCATGGACAAACTAAATGGGTACTCAATAAAGTGGGGGAGGATAAATCCAGAGGAACTCACTAAAGAGCTGATAAAGTCAGTCTACCCCCAAATTAAAATTTGTCTGGACATATCAACAGAAGACGAGGAGCTCCTTAACAACTTTGCCCAAATTATGGATAAATTAAAGGTTTTACTTACAGCAAAGCAAAAAACTGGACTACCTCGACTAAAAGGCTGGTTCAATCAAGACTGTACCAAGGCTCACACAAAGCTGAAACTAGCTCTAAACAAAGACGAAAGGGATCCTCGCACTATTGCCATCCTTAGAAGCGAATATCCCAAAATCAGGAAAAAGAGAAAAGAGGAACTTAAGCAAGAACTTTGGAACGAACTGCATACCAGTGCACAAGACAAAAACCCCCAAGCCTTTTGGAGAATTATAAGAACTCCCTTTTTGGTTGATGACACGCGCCCAAAAATCGAAGTCGCAATAGACGCTGCAGAATGGGTATCTCATTTCACCAAAATCTTCCAAAAATCACCCTCTGATCAAGAAACGGAAGAGGAAAAAGAAATATTTCCACCATACCCTATAGACATAAACTTCGAAATCTCTGAGATCCTTCTGGCACTGAATTCATCCAAAAAAGGAAAAGCTCCAGGCCCAGACGGAGTCCCGGCGGACTTTTTTAAATACAAAACAGAACTTTGGGCACCGATCATAACAAGGGTGTGCACCGCAACGGCAAAAAAAGGAATCTTGGAGTCATGGACAAGGTCCATTATGGTGCCAATATTCAAGAAAGGCAACCGCCAGGACCCTGCTTGCTACCGCCCAATTTCTTTGTTGGATTCACTGGGGAAGATGGCAGGCAGAGTGATCCTAGAAAGACTTCAGGATTGGGTGGAGGAGAGAGGTATACTATCTGACCTACAATTCGGCTTTAGAGAAGGACTAGGAACCGTGGAACAAGCCCTTAACCTTTCGGTCATTTTTGGAAAATACGTGCAAGCTAAAAAAGAAAAACTCTATATGATCTACGTGGACTTGTCCGCGGCTTTTGACTGCGTCTCCCATACAAAACTATGGTCCCTTTTAGCACAAATGGGGGTAGATCCGCCACTCCTGAACTTTTTAAGGGAACTCTATTCTAATCCTTCCGCAAGAGTTCGTTATGGCACAAAGGGGGAACTGACAGCGTCATTTAGAGTGGAGCATGGGGTCAGACAAGGATGTGTCCTGGCACCCTTCCTCTTCTCCCTCTACACTAACAACTTGGAGGTAGAGCTTTTGAAGGGTGCCCGGGATCTCCCGCAGGCTAAACATCGCCCGATCCCCGCTCTGCTCTACGCGGACGACGCCGTCCTCCTGGCACGAACCCCCTGTGAACTCCAAAAATCTCTCAACAGATACTCTCAGTTCATGAGAACCCTAGACCTTCACATAAACGTGAAAAAAACTTTCGTAATGAAGGCTGGGGTCGGGAGAAAACATCAAAGAACCATCTATCTTGATACCCAAAAAATAGACTCCACAACTGAATACTGTTATCTGGGAGTTACGATAGATAACAAACTCTCCTGGAAAAAAGCAGTGGAAGCCAGGAAACACTGCTTTAAAAGAGCATTAGCTGCACTGGTGACGTTCACACAAAAACTAGGAAAACGTCCTCCTATGGAACTGCTGACTATATATAAAGCCAAATGCCAATCGACAGCCCTATACGGAGCAGGATTATGGGGTCATACAGATGTCACTTCCCTGCAAATTGCAGAAAATAACTTTTTTAGATTTCTCCTATCAGCCCCTAAGCGAGCTTCGACCTACGCCTGCCACACAGAATTGGGCGTTCCACATATCGAAGATCTCGCGAAAATACAACCACTACTCCTATGGCGTCGCATCTGGGCCTCAGAAAAAAACGACCTCACAAAAACGATATTGGCAGATGCAATGTCCCTGGACTATGCACTAAAAATCAAATGGCTAGCCTATATCCGGAACTTCCTCATCGACCTCGGAGTAGAACAATACTACTCAAATCCTGAAAAAATTGGAGAACTCACAAAGTCCGTCCAACATGCAATAACGGTCCAATCCACTTTTTTAATTCAGCCTTACTTAACTCTCAACATTGGTACTTTCGACCGCTACCTCCTGATAAGATTCAGACTAAACATATTCCACAAATTGGTAGCCTTTCCAACCCCAAACGTCTGGGATTCAAATCCACCTCTTTGTCCTTGTGACGGAAAATCAACACAAACCACCCTTCATACCGTCTTGTTCTGTAAATTTTATCAGGAACACCGTAAAGTTTGGTTACTGACTCTCCTAAAAACTTGGGGTCTTAGACAATGTCGACCAGCCATGCTGAGTCTGCAGCTTTTGGACACTGAAGCCACATGCTATCATGTTCTTAACTTTTTGAAATGTATATACAGACACAGAAAAAATCTCTAAAATAACAGTATTGTACAAACTATTCGATTTCTTTTTAATTTCTATGTTACTTGCAAATACATTGTACTGCAGATTTTTTTACTATGTACTGCTTTTATGGATCTCTAAAAAATCCGAATAAAGTTTATTATTATTATTATTGTGTACATGGGGACAAGAAAACTTTCCCGGTAGCAGAGGTGTTAACTGAAATAGAAGGGGATCCTCAGATACTGAAGGTAGGGATCATTCCCTCTCTACCAGAGAAAGTGATTATTGGTACAGATCATTCCAAATTCAGTATCTGTCTAGTTTGAAACACCAGGAAATGGAGGAGGGTTGGCGGCGGGAGGCTCCCTTTTGTAAGGATGATATAGAAATCGCTCGATGAGGGTGGTGAAATCCAGAAAGGAAAAGAGAAGAGAACAAAAAGGGATACTGTCTATGTAATAACCCTACAACCGCTTGTATCCTTTAGTCTCCAGAGAGAACCCAGATCCCTCATCATAGCTTCTGAACAGCCCAGAAAGGGGATAACACTTTGATGCATGCCTGGGAGCAATTCTAAGAGGAAGAGCAAGACCAGGTAGGACCTTTTTTGTCTAAAGAGGAACCTGTTATATAGGTTTACGAAGGAGGTGGATGCAATAGAGAACAACTCCTGGTACCTGTAGCGTTCCACAATCAGGTATTACATCTAGCACATAACCAGATGGGAGGAGGCATTATGGGCAAGAGCACACAATGAAATATCTTCTGGAACGGTTTTATTGTCTGGGAGTCTATAGAGAAGTAGCAAAGTATTGTGCTTCCTGTCCACGGTATCAACTGGTAAAACCCTGGAGTAGTAAAAGCCCTACTACATCCACTTCCCATTATAGAGGTTCCGTTCCAGAGAGAAGGATGGATCTGGTAGGGCCTTTGAGACCCTCCGCCTGAAGACATCAATATATATAGGTCTTAGTGGATTGTGCAATGTGCTATCCAGAAACAATCCCACTAACCAACATGACCACCATCACAGTAGCCCAGGCCATGATTTATTTTTTCTCTTGGGTAGGGTTTCCTCATGAACTTCTTACCAATCATGGCACTCCCTTTCTGTCACGGCTGATGGCCCAAATATGTAAACCATTAGGGATACGGCAAAACCCAACATCTGTATACCATCCACAGATGAACGGATTAGTTGAGAGATAAAATAGGACAATCAAAACTATGCTCCAGAGGGTGATAAGCGAGACAGGGAGGGACTGGAACTAAACATTACCTCTGGTCCTTTTCGCTATATGATCACCCGAACAGAAGTTAATGGGGGGGTTCCCCATTTAAACTATTGTTCGGAAGGAAACCACACGTTTTTCTGACATGGCAGTGGAACAGTGGGTTGAGGAGGAGGATCAAGGGAAACCACTCCTTGAGTATACTACGTCTATTAAGAAAACTCTATCCCACCTGTGGGATGAGATCATTGATAATCTAGAAAATGACCAGAAACTGCTAAATCAGACCTATGACAAAGGGGAAGTAATACAAGACTTGGCCGTGGGTGAGAATGTTCTGATTCTACTCCCCTCTCAGAGAAAAAACTTCTAGCTACATAGCAGGGACCATAAGCCATTGAGGAAAAAGTGACACCAGTGTCTTACAGAATGTTTATACCAAATAGTCGCAGGGAGGAACAGGTCTACCACGTAACCTGCTGAAGAAATGGGAAGATCCCCCTACAGTGAGACAGAAACAAGCGGTACCCATAGGATATATCAATACTGCCACATCCCTAGATATACCCCTGCATTCTTTACTAGAAACAGAAACTCAGAGCATTAATATTGGGTAGTACCTATCTGAAGCACAAAGATCACAGTTAAACCAGCTTCTGGAGAAATACTCCTCTCTTCTCTCAGGGACTACAGGACTGATCTAATTAGTGTACAATAATGTTTTCACAGACAAGTCCCATGTTGTTGAATTGAAACCTTACTGAATCCCTGAGGCTAGAAGGAAGACAGTAGAACAAGGGGTAGAGGCAATGATAAAATCCAACATTATTGAACCCTCACAAAGTGCCCGGTGTTCCCCCGTAGTGTTAGTACCAAAAGCCGATGGACATCTCTGATTTTGTATCGATTTCTGACAGTTAAATTCCATCTCTCGATTTGATACATATCCCAAGCCATGAGTTGACAGAGAGCTTGGGAGGAGCAAGAATAATGTCCACAATTGACCTGACAAAGGGGTACTGGCAGTTTCGCCTAGCCCGAGACCCGGGACAAAACTTTTGTTGAAACGCCTTCAAGTTATTGCCTTCTAGCCTTCAAGGGGTCCGGCTACATTCCAAAGACTAATGAATATTCTCCTAAGGGCTCACCAGGAGTATGCAGCGGTATACTTGTATGGCATTGTAGTTTGTAGTCCTACCTGGTAGACCCATTTACAACACCTGTGTCAAGTACTAAGAACATTACAGCAAGGAGGAACCAACCTTAACCCAAAGAAACCACATTCGCCACTGTCCATATTCAGTATTTAGGGTCCTCTATCCACTTCGGAAACATTCAACCTCAAATTAGTAAATAGAGGTTATCCAAAAGTTCCTGAAGCCCACAACGAAAAGCGAGATTAATCACTTCCTGGGTCTTGTGGGATATTATCGACGATTCATCCCTTGATTCTCAGACATTGCGAGCCCACTTACTGATCTGTTAACAAATAATTATTCTACAAGAGCAGTACATTGGTCTAGCATCCAGGATTATAGTTTCCAACAACTGAAAGACATTTTGTGTAACTCTCCCATTCTAATCTGCCCCAATTTCCAAAGTACCTTTGTCCTTCAAACAGATGCTTCAGGACGAGGATTAGGAGCAGTACTTTCCCAGCCTGATAACCAGTGTGACCCACAACCGGTATTATTTCTTAGTCTAAAATTCTTCCCAAGAGAGCTACATAATTCAACAATCGAGAAAGAGTGTCTTGCCATCAGGTGGATTATGGAAGCGCCACAATACTATGTGCTAGGGTGCTCTTTCATTCTCTTGACAGACCACACCCCACTCACTGTGTTGGTTCGACAGAGGGATACTAATCCTAAACTTTTCAGGTGGTTCCTGGCTCTACAACCTTTCTAGTTTCAGGCACTGTATATACCTGGGAAACTTCAGGGGAACGTGGACTTCTTTGCCTGCTGCCCTGTCACTGAATGGCCTGGATGGCCATTCCTAGGAGGGGGGGCAGTGTGGTCAGGAGTTTGCCCCAGACGAGATAACATAAATGGCTGACACTAATCACGCTGACGAGTGGCGCATCAATGCACTAGCTGCCATAACCGAATGTGACATCAGAACGCCACATGGGGACGGTAAGTTAAGAAGGCAGGAAGTGTCAGTAAAAGAAAGCACAAGGAGAGGAGGTGAGACGGACAGTGACTGCATGGAGGACGGAGTTCAGGAAGGAGGACATACGCGCGACAACAACTACTTCAGGCCCGGGGAAGCAAGTTGACAATCTTCGGGAAGCAGCTCCACCTACGGGGACTTGCGGAGAAGACGCCGACCCTTCTCCAGAGGCAGAGGGTTTCCTTGATGGACACTGAGCTCCATACAATGCTTCTGAACACAATGGCCAAGAACGTCAGGAGGTCGCTGCGTGTCCCGATGCCATGAACCCGGGGGAGGGCCGTGGAATCAGGAAAGTGCCTTTCCTACACTGTTTGCCTTTACGGAGGTGGCGGTCTGGGAGACCAGCACCCTTTTCATGGGGACGCACAGGTATAGGTGAAAAGGGACTACTCGTGGTAAGAGCACCACACACTGCACACTGGAGGTGGCAGGTGTGCTATTGGGGAGGGAGATAGTCTAAAAACACTCACATTTTCGTATGGTGTTCTTCCAAGGGCATCAATCAATCAATCAATCAATCAAACCATTTATAGAGTGCGCTACTCACCCGTGAGGGTCGCAAGTCCCTGAAGAGGGGGGGGGGGGGTGCTACTACTGCTCAAAGAGCCAGGTCTTGAGGTGTTTCCTGAAGGAGAGATAGTCCTGGGTTGTTCGTAGGTGTGCGGGGAGGGAGTTCCATGATTTGGCTGCCGGGTAGGAGAACGATCTTCCTCCGGTGGTGGTTCTGCGAATCCGTGGGACGGTGGCGAGGGCGAGGCTGGCGGAGCGGAGCTGGCGGGTGGGTATGTAGAACGAGAGGCGGCTGTTGAGGGATTCGGGGCCCATGTCGTGGAGTGCTTTGTGTGCGTGGGTGAGGAGCCTGAATGTGATCCTCACCTCCTCACCTATCCACTGATGCATGAGGAAGAGGAGAAGACGGTTCTTGGGGAAGAGGAGAAAATTGAAAGGTTTACGGAGGAGGCCCGAACCTCATAGGAAAATCCAGGGGAAGTGAACCCTATTCAAGGGAAGAAGAACCTAGAGAAAAGTCATAAGCATAAATAAATACCTAAAATACATGTGGTTGTATGCCTACTTGTCCCGGAATAACAAACCACCAAAATCAGCTTGTTATAATCAGATTATTAAAAGAATTGCATTAATTAATTCCATAGTGTTTGTAATAAAACATTCCACGGTAAAGAAGTGTTGTGTCCTTTATTATTATTATTTTTAGGAGGAGCTACACCAGTGATATCGCGGAGTGTTCCATTAGATAAAAAGAGACAGTGCCATCTCAGGAAAGATGTCTCCCTTAAAGCCGCTGCTTGGGATTAGTATTTAAGAGAAATACAAGAAGGGAGTAGAAAAAAATAGCAGTCTTTGACCTAAGCGCTATCGCTTCCAGCGATTTGAAAGCTATGGCAGCCTGGACGTCAATTGGGGGTCCCCAGGGGTAGCAACTGCGACCCCCAAGTTCACCTGTTGCAACCGCGGGCAGGGCCGGCTCCTCCATCAGGGCAGGGAAGCCTCGCCCCGCTGCTTTCTCGCACATGTGCGGCGGGTCCAGGCACGGCAGGGAAGCATTTCAGCTCGTGCTGTGCACTGTCACAGCAGTGCAACGAGTGAGCACGGGGACTGCTGAAGCCAGTGCCCTCAGCTGGCAAACTTGCAGCAAGAGCAGTGTAACATCGAGCATGGCACAGTGGCAGCGTGTATCTCAGTCTGGCTCCGCAGTATCTCTTCCTCCATCCCCAGAGGTCCGCGCGGCGCTGGTGATGCGCACTAAGGTAGATGTTGCCTGGGCGGGGGCAGTAATTAGGCGGCGCAGCAGGCGCTTTAGTAGTTTAAGGCATGCATCGCACTGTAGAATTCTTCCGATTTTACTTTTTGAAGAATAAGGGTCGTTTCATTACCGAAGAACAGTTTTTTATTCTTTCTCATTCCAAACTGTTTTCGTTTCCGAGCAGCCTAAACAAAGAACTGCGTCTGTGCTTTGTACTTCAGAGAGTGAAACTGATTGCCCCCCTTTTCTACCACAATGGAGCACCAGCCTCTGTTCTCTGTAAGACACACGTGAAGGAGGCAACACATTACTCCATTCCCAGGGTGAGATACAAAAAAATGTCTATTTGCTAAAGAACTTAATACGGGTAGAAATGTTTTGAACTACCAGTTTAAATGAGCGATGTAATCAATTTTGATAACATTTGACTTTGGTTGAAAAGCTAAATCACTCAGGAACAGTGACTGGAACCCTGATAATTGCTGTGTTTACTATCCCACCAGCAGCCAAAAGGGCAGTTTTCCTTGCTTGAACCAGGGCCTATGGCATCCTTGCTGCATTAGACTGCTTTGAATGGACTGTAGTCTGTTTTGACACAACTATCATCAAATATAGCCGGCTCGTTTCCCAATACGCCTGAGCTATGAGACAATTATGAAGGCCACCTCAAGATACAGAGGGTCTCGGGTCACTTTATTTTTCGAGGTCCCTTTCCATAATTTGAAGCTGAAGTGAAAGTCTGTGTGGAATGAAACTAATTGCCTTTCAAATTCAAGCCTATTTTTCCCAAAAATGAGTGATGTACAATTTGTTTTAATAACAGCCATTACAGAATGTATAGTTGCCATTGGTTTTCATATAGCTAGTGTGTGTGCGCCATTTTTTATTGTTTTATTGTGCTTGTGTGTGCCATTCTGTTGCCTGTTTTGTGTCCATTGGTGCAGCAGGTGCAGTGGCACAAGGGCCCAGATGCCTGAGGGACCCAATGAACCCTGATTATTGTAATATTTTATAATTCAAAGTAGCTAGGGGGCCTGTTTCCTTTCTTAGGGCTCATGACACACTAGCCATGCTACTGATTTTTTGACACTACGTGGGATTCTGTATCACCATTAAAACAAAAAAGTGAAACCCACATATAGGGAAAAATATCAAAGTATCTCCTTTTTAGATTCTCTACAGAAATGTCCTTAAAATAGCTGCACGTCTCCCACTGCAGGCCTATTACTGCACACCACGAGGACACAATTATGTTACCACTAGACTTTGCATTTACACAATTTTTTCAAGTATGATGGTTCAATTAGATGAATTGACCTATGTCAGGACTATAGGTCCCAGCATGCATTGCTGGGTGGAGAGATTAGCAGACACATGCTCCTAGTTCCCGATGGAGCCCTAAACCAGTGCGCTCCGCCTAATCCCTACGCTGCTCTCATGGTGACAGCAGAGTCAGGATTGGCTGCAGGGAAAGCTGGGAGCTTCAGCCTGTGCCAGAGGAGAATCCTGGGGGGGAGCGTTGCGAGCAGAAGACTGGCAGATAAGTTATCTTTTTTTGTTATTAATTCAGCCCCCTCGTGCTGGCCCCCCACGCTCACCCTTTCCGGCACTTCACCCCTGCACTGCCCCCCACGCTGCCTCACCACATTTACCTTACATCAGCCGCTACTGGAAACCAAGCAGTGGCCTCATAATAATAGCCATATCTGTTAGCCTCTTAAATTCCAGCCATCGAAGTACTACTTATCACCCACTAGTCTCTTCTCATCAGTCATACAGTATCAGCATTAAAGACAGTATTGTCGTCCTAGAGAGTAACATCTGCCCTCTTTTTCTTGACACTTTAAACATGCCATTGGGGAATAAGCATACTGTTAATCAACATACATATT
This sequence comes from Lissotriton vulgaris, assembly GCF_964263255.1. Classification (NCBI taxonomy): domain Eukaryota; kingdom Metazoa; phylum Chordata; class Amphibia; order Caudata; family Salamandridae; genus Lissotriton; species Lissotriton vulgaris. The sequence continues at coordinate 1,725,379,259 of NC_141691.1, read as the reverse complement.
CTACTGGTTATGCATGTTTTTTCTGTATAGGAAATTAATGATAGTAAACCTTGGAAGGTGCCCTGGCTCTACAGCTGGGGAAGTATGTATACCATGTTATGAAAAGGAAGGGTGCCGGAAGAACTTCTATGTTAAATAGCACGTTTTCCTACTTTGCTAAGACTTAGATTTATTTACATGGTATTCTTAGTTTCTAAAAACAATGACAAAGTGAGCATGTGCCGAGTATCATAGGCCTATTAACCTTCTCATTATATAAGTTATTTGATATTGGTCGATTTCAACTTTGTCAGCATGCTTTCCATTGCTATACACTTTTTAATAGGTTCTCAACCAATGATGCATTACCCGAATGCTGGAACTGAAGATACTGATGGGACAATGTGTGTATCGGCATATTTAATAGTATTTGAATAATGTATGTTTGTTTATAGACTATTTCTTCTGTATCTGTAGAAATTGTCCAGTCTCTCTGTGTGAAGTAACTAGCCAATGGTCAGGCACATCACTTCCTGTGATGACACCAAGCCAAAGGGCATGCTGTGTAACTTCCTGTGATGTCACAGGTTCTAAAGCACACATGATGTCATTTCCTGTGATATCACCAGATCAAAGGTCTTCAGATGTCACTTCATGTGACATCAGTGGGGCGGTTCAAGGGGCTTGTGATGTCTCTTCCGCTACCCCTGGCATTTTGGTGAATCGACTTCCATGTATGGCAGTCACTATCCAGTAGTACTGCAATATGTTAATTAGATGATCCTGCTACTAGTCCAATGGTAACTGTTACTACGAGGCAGATTACTGTCATTTGTTTCACCTTATGAAAAGAAGCATTTCCCATTTATTGGCTACGCTATGGTTATGCGCTGCTTTCTTAAGATGAGTGAGTCGGCCATGTTTTGACACTTTGCCGAAGACGGTTTCTTAAATGCCTTTCACTTCCTGGAATGGTCAGTCACTAGTCCTTAAAAGTTAAATGACCAGCCTGTTTCTGTCTGCTGTACATTTGGCCATCTGAATGACAATCAATCAATCAATCAATCAATCATAACATTTGTATAGCGCGCTACTCACCCGGAGGGGTCTCAAGGCACTGGGGAAGAGGGGTCCGTTACTGCTCGAAAAGCCAGGTCTTGAGTTGCTTCCTGAAGGAGAGATGGTCCTGGGTTAGCCAGAGGTGGATGGGGAGGGAGTTCCATGTCTTGGCTGCCAGGTAGGAGAAGGATCTTCCTCCGGTGGTGGCTCTGCGGATGCGTGGAACGGCGGCAAGGCTGGTTGATCGTAGCTGGCGGGTGGGAGTGTAGAAGGTCAGGCGGTTGTTGAGGTACTTGGGGTCCAGGTCGTGGAGAGCCTTGAGTGCGTGAGTGAGGAGTCTAAACGTGATCCTCTTGCTGACGGGGAGCCAGTGCAGGTCTCTCAGGTGGCCGGAGATGTGGCTGTGTCGGGGGATGTCCAGGACGAGTCGATGCGGAGGCGTTCTGGATGCGTTGGAGTCTTTTCTGAAGTTTGGCTGTGGTTCCGGCGTAGAGGGTGTTTCCGTAGTCCAGTCGGCTGGTGACGAGTGCCTGGGTGACCGTCTACCGGAAGATCTTTCGGAGCATGCGCAGGGTGTTGAAGCACGATGATGAGACGGCGTTGACTTGTCTGGTCATTGAGAGGGAGGAGTCCAGGATGAAGCCCAGGTTACGTGTGTGGTCCGTTGGCTTGGGAGTGGTGCCCAGGGCAGGATGCCACCAGGAGTCGTCCCAGGCGGAGGGCGATGATCCCAGGATGAGGACTTCGGTCTTGTCTGAGTTCAGTTTCAGGCGGCTGTTCTTCATCCACTCGGCGACGTCTTTCATCCCTTCGTGTAGGCTGGTTCTGGCGGTGGCTGGGTCGTTGGTGAGGGAGGGGATCAGCTGGGTGTCGTCGGCGTAGGAGATGATGTTGAGGTTGTGTTGGCCTGCGATGGCTGCAAGGAGGTTCATGTAGACGTTGAAGAGGGTGGGGCTGAGTTATGATCCTTGTGGTACGCCGCAGATGACTTCGTGGCCTCGGATCTGAACGGGGGGAGGCGGACTCTCTGGGTTCTTCCGGTGAGGAACGAGATGATCTACTCCAGTGCCTTGTCTTGGATTCCGATGTTGCAGAGGCGCTGCACTAGGGTGCGGTGGCAGACAGTGTTGAACGCTGCGGAAAGGTCCAGGAGGATGAGGGCCGCTGTTTCCCCATTGTCGAGCAGGGGTCTGATGTCATCAGTGGCTGCGATGAGGGCGGTCTAGGTGCTGTGGTTGGCTCAGAAACCGGACTGCGAGTGGTCGAGGGATCCGTTCATCTCGAGGAAGGCGGCAAGCTGTCTGTTGACGGTCTTCTCGATGACTTTGGCGGGGAAAGGGAGGAGCGAGATGGGGCGGAAGTTCTTGAGGTCGGTGGGGTCCGCTGTTGGTTTCTTCAGGAGGGCGCTGAGCTCGGCGTGCTTCCAGCTCTCCGGGAAGGTGGCGGTGTTGAAGGAGGTGTTGATGATGTCCCGGAGTTGGGGTGCGATGATGGAGTCGGCCTTGTTGAAGACGTGGTGGTGGCAGGGGTCGGTTGGTGATCCGGAGTGGATGGTGTTCATCGTGCGGGTGGTGTCTTCGGTGCTGACCTGGGTCCAGGCGCAGAGGGTGGTGGTGGGGGGCGTTGGTTCGGAGGTTGGGTGCGTGGTCTGTGCGCGCCAAAGCTTGCTGTTGTGGGCGTTGTTGTTCAGTCGTTCTTTGAATGCTGTCTTCTTGGTGGTGCGGATCAGGTGGTGGTGTTTGCGGGTGGCGTGCTTGAGGGCAGTCATGTTGTCTGTGGTCTGGTCGTTGCGCCAGGCTTTCTCGAGGGTGCGGCAGTTCTTCTTATGTTCGTCGGTGAACCAAGAGGCTTTCTTGCTGCCGGGTCTGCTGGGAGGGGTCTTCAGTGGTGCGAGGTCGTCTGCGCAGTTGGTGATCCACTGTGTGAGGTTGCTGGCTGCTTCGTTGGGGTCCGTTGTGCTGGCGGGAGGGTTCTGGCTGAGGGAGGTGGTGAGCTGGTCGGCGGTGATCTTGTTCCAGCTCCTGTGAGGAGCCTGTTGCGGGTGGTAGTGGGTCGTGGTTCTTCTGAAGCTGAAGTGGACGCAGCTGTGGTCAGTCCAATGAAGTCCGGTGGAGTGGCTGAAGGAGATGTATTTGCTGGAGGAGAAGACTGGGTCAAGCGTGAGGCCGGCGTAGTGGGTGGGGGTGTTCACCAGTTGCTTCAGTTCGAGGTTGGCAAGGTTGTCCAGCAGGGTGGTGGTGTTGCTGTCCTTGTTGTTCTCCAGGTGGAAGTTGAGGTCCCCTAGGAGGATGTAGTCAGCGGAGGGGAGGGCGTGCGGGCTGATGAAGTCTGCGATGTTTTCGCTGAATTGTGTGCGTGGTCCCGGGGGTATGTAGATGAGAGTGCCTCTGAGGGTGGTCTTGGGGTCGGTGTGTATCTGGAAGTGGAGGTGTTCGGCGGCGCTGAGGGTGTTGTCGGAGTTGGTCGTGATGAGGATGGTGTTCTTGTGTACGATGGCGATGCCTCCTCCAGTCTGGTTGAAGCGGTCCCTCTGGGTGGTCTTGTATCCGTCCGGGATGGCGATGGCGATGTCGGGTGCTGAGGAGGCGTTCATCCAGGTTTCCGTGAGGAAGGCGACGTCTGGTGATGTTGTGTCGAGCAGGTTCCAGAGTTCCACAGCGTGGCTGGAGCGGGTGTTGAGCAGGATGTACTTGAGGTGGTTGCTGCTGGTGATTGCCGGATGCGGTGCAGGTCCGGAGGCAGGTGAATCGGCAGGCTTGGTAGGTGAAGGGTCCGTGGGTGCGTTTCGGGGTAGCTCGGTAGCAGGCGGGGTTCCGGCTGGCGTTGAGTGCGTGGAGGGTGGCGGCATCGTAGGTCCGGCGGGTGGGTTGGCATCCGCGGGGGCCAGGGATTCTGGCGCTGGGCGCGGTCCAGGCGCGGACGGGCGCAGACGGGCTTGCCTTTGGCGCGCCTTCGGTGCACAATCGGAGCGCCCGCTGCGCGTACGCGCGGTCCCCGCTGTATATGGCGAAGTGGGAGGGAGGAGCAGCTGGGAGGCGGGAGCGGGGCGGCGAATGAGGGTCGGGGAAAAGGAAGGGGGCGGGGCCGCAGGGGGGCTGCGGCGGGGAAGAGGAGTGGCGGGAAAAGGACAGGCGGGAAAAAAACAGCAGTAGCAGCGAGGGGGGAGGCCTGAGGGCAGAGTCCCTACCAGGCAGCGGCTAACCACGGGCAGGAAGCAGTAGCAGGAGTAGGCACCAGTGGTGACCTGGCACACGGGGGCCGTGCGGTAGGGGGAGCGACCTGGAGGGGTCACAGCTCACTGCCGCGCGGTCCCCGCCAAATAGGGCCAAGTGGGAGGGAGGAGCAGCTGGGAGGCAGGAGGGGGCGGCGAATGAGGGTCGGGGAAAAGGAAGGGGGCGGGCCGCAGGGGGGCAGCGGAGGGGAAGAGGAGTGGCGGGAAACGGAGAGGCGGGAAAAACGGCGGTAGCGGCGAGGGGGGAGGCATGAGGGCAGAGTCCCTAGCAGGCAACGGCTAACCACGGGCAGGAAGCAGTGGCAGGAGTAGGCAGCAGTGGTGACCTGGCACACGGGGGCCGTGCGGTAGGTGGAGCGACCTGGAGGGGTCACAGCTCACTGCCGCGCGGTCCCCGCCATATATGGCCAAGTGGGAGGGAGGAGCAGCTGGGAGGCGGGAGCGGGGCGGCGAATGAGGGTCGGGGAAAAGGAAAGGGGCGGGGCCGCAAGGGGGCAGCGGCGGGGAAGAGGAGTGGCGGGAAAAGGAGAGGCGGGAAAAAATGGCGGTAGCTGCGAGGGTGGAGGCCTGAGGGCAGAGTCCCTAGCAGGCAGCGGCTAACCACGGGCAGGAAGCAGTGGCAGGAGTAGGCAGCAGTGGTGACCTGGCACACGGGGGCCGTGCGGTAGGTGTAGCGACCTGGAGGGGTGACAGCTCACTGCCGGGCGGTCCCCGCCATATATGGCCAAGTGGGAGGGAGGAGCAGCTGGGAGGCGGGAGCGGGGCGGCGAATGAGGGTCGGGGAAAAGGAAGGGGGCGGGGCCGCAGGGGGGCAGCGGAAGGGAAGACGAGTGGCGGGAAAAGGAGAGGCAGGAAAAAACAGCGGCGAGGGGGGAGGCCTGAGGGCAGAGTCCCTAGCAGGCAGCGGCTAACCACGGGCAGGAAGCAGTGGCAGGAGTAGGCGGCAGTGGTGACCTGGCACACGGGGGCCGTGCGGTAGGTGGAGCGGCCTGGAGGGGTCACAGCTACCGCATATCAGTGGTTCTTTGATAATTACTGCACAATATAAATAGGCGCCATATTTTATATGCCACATATACTATATGTAGAGAGCCATGTCCAGGAATATGTTTCTGTGTGGTGAAGATCGTGCAATGAGGCAACCAAACTTAGCAAACTAGTACCACCACTTTAGACAATAGAGGCCAGGGTTAATTTAATTTCAGTTTTGAAAATGTTGCTAATTTCATCTGATGTATTTTAGAAACATTTTAAAGAGCCACATGCCAGCCAGGGCAACTGTCAGGCAGCCAAATGGAATAAATGGCGCCGGGCAGAGGCATAGAACAAGCATAACTCACATGTGGACTGACAACAAAACTTAAAAGCAGCAGCTAGGCATTCTAACCGTTTTACGAGAAAACTGACACACTTCATGCAATGCCTCAGGTGATCCCATTCCTCAGACAAGGAAACTTGGTGTCCATTGGGTCAGAAAGGAGATTCAAACATTACTGTATTCATTCAGTGCCTGATTCACAATTTTGCTGTCAGTAGTAGTGGCTTGAGACTCAGGAGCACGGCTACTGGAATGATGTGATTTTGAGGCTGTTGTGTTTACTGCATAATTATGGAGTCGCTGCATTTTCTACATTGCCCATCATCTGTGGAGTAATTTCCATATTTTAACTAACAGAAATTCTGGCTCACACGAATCAAAAGTTACTATAAACGCAGCTGCGCTTGTTGCTGCAAAGTGGCAGACTTCGCAAAGGCTGGCTGGTTACCTCCCTATTGCTTATTACTGGATTTGGGTGTTTAGCTGGTACTAATAATCTGAAACCTTTGTCCAGACAATGCTAGCTTGTTTAAAAAAGACAAAATAATAAAGTAATACTATCGCGAAATGTGCCGCATTATTCTGCATAATTTGCTTTTTTTGCTGCATAATTTAGTCAATCCTGTTGCATAATTTGAGTCTTCTCTGTCAATTCCTTTTTAGGTGTGATTTACGCATACATTTACACAAATAACACACATTTACTCACAGAATAAAAAAGGTTTTGTGAATAGGGCCTTTGGAAGTCAACATTTTTAGGTGAAGCCTAACAGATAGCACAAGCTGTCTGATTGCAAAAAATCTCTTCTAGGGTTACTGAGAACTTACATGGGCTTACAGCCCGCCAATTGCTAGCCGTTTGTTAGCTTTACTGTCACTCTTCTTTGCTTTCTTCTTATTCAGTGGTTTTCTTTGTTCCAGCTTGTCCATCCTGCGTTTGTTGCTTCCCTCGTGCATAGTCATTCTATAATCTCTCTCATTGACTTGTTTCTATCCTTCCACTGCTCGCTTTTAAAGAGCTACTTTTTTTCTGTTGGCCTGAGCACTCCATGAGAGTACCTGTGTTTAACAGCTCTCTCTCCGTGCCAAGTACTCACCCTGCGCTCTGTGTTGCCATTGCCCTAGTGTTGCAAGCTCTCTCTCTCCCCCAATTTATGTTACTTTCTCACTTATTAGCTTCTCCTTCACCCTGTGCTGCACTTCATTGTGTGCTTTTTCTACCCTCTTCCTGTCCACTCCCTATCGCTTTTTTGGGGGGGGAGGGGTTGAGGGGTGGTGGGAGACAGGAATACTGCGCAGCAACTTGCTGACGGCCTCTTGGTCTTTTTTTCTTTTCAAAAGGACTTTCATACTACTTTTTCCGTTTTTAAAATGTACACATCCATCTCAGATTGATAAATAGAAAAATGGCACTGTCATTTCTTAGGCATGTATGTCTACATGGAATGTTTTTTTTTCTTTTGGACCTGCTGAACAACTTTGCTAAAAGGCACTGGTAAACCAAGAGGCCCCACTGCAAGACCTCTTGGCTTTGCCAATGCTTATTTAACTTGATTTTATTCTCCAGTGTAACTAGAATCACCACTCTCAGGACACGCATGTTGCCTTCCAATTCTTATTTGTACTAGGCATATTTAAATCATTTGAATATCTCCCACACTGCGTTCAGAAATAATTAAAAAATCATTTATATGCAACTTTCTTCATTAATGTATTTAATCTCTTTAGAACTGTGAATGCCAGTCATGTTACCTTTTTTCAAATTTCTCGCATATTTTTCAAATGTTTTCTGCTGGGCACATATGTGCCACATATTATAACTATAGCGCACCTTGATAAGCGAAACCTGGGCTCTTCCACTGGTATATTCAGCTTCCTACTATTAATTTTATACAATCAAAGTTGTTGCTAACTACTGAATAAAAGGATCTTGTAAACCTATTAAAATGAACTTTGCCAAATGGTATCCTAGTTTAAGAAATGTATTCCTCTGGCTATACAGGCACTTTCCAATCTGTTTTTAATAACAGGATATAGACTTTTTTGTATAGACTGTCTTTACCCTTTGACTTCCTTTTTTGTACGCCTTGAGTTGGTTGTAGACCTCCTGACTCTTGCTACCCCCATGACAGCTATGCTTTCTAATCCAATTACACTGACTGTTGCCCTTTCTTATACGTCATGTGCTCAATGTAACAGATGTGGCATGTCCTTTCTTTGTGTTAATCCACCCACAATACGGGTCCTCAGTTTTATTTGCGCTCTACAAGACTTGTCAGTATCAACCAAATAGAGTTAAAGAGAATGGGACGATTTGGTTAGAAAAAATAAAAAAATATTTCAAATGGTCTGGCCGCAACAAGACCACCAGGTCTCCAAACTGAGAACTAGGCAGCTCCTACAACAAAGAGCATTTTAATCTACTTCCTGTTTCCTTAATGGCAACCATCCCAGTGCCAGAAGATAAGCTGGGTCACACAGGTGGGCGTTCCAGTCCGACGCCCCCACAAAAAAGGTCGGCCATCTTGAGTCAGGCCTTCAAGTGTCCCCTCAAAGGAAATACCTAACAAAGGGGCGAGTTTCCTAATTCTCAGGGAGCGCACATGCCTTGGTGGGCTCACATTTAAAGCGCCACCATAATGCAGGAGTCCTTCAAAGATCAGGCAAGTGACAACTGATCAAAGGTGAGCTTTAGAAACAGTTTATAGGGATTGTGCCGTTTAAAAATAAAGGAAGCTTCTAGACTCCTGAGCCTTCTGCGGCTCTGCATTTCCAGGGGCATATGGGCCGGCACGTTAAAGAGAGGCAACAAAGGAGCCGAGCAAGAGTAAATCTTGTTTAATCCCACAAAGCTTGCACAGTCAAAAAGTTCCCCCCTGAGCTGGCGTAGCAAAGGCACAAAGTCTCCCCTGCTGAAATGAGAAAGAAATGTGTTTTTCTTTCCTTGAAAGCAGGTTTAAGGGCAAGCCGGCTGATTTTGGGGATTAGTTTAGACCTTGAGTTTTCAGTTGAGTGCCTATTGAGAAGGGTTTAATCTCTCCACAAGCCTGGCGGGGTTTGCGCTTTGGTTTTCAACCAACGCTTCACCGGAAAACAGATATCCGCTCGGAGGAAGGGGGCTGTGTGGGGCGAGAGGTCTGGAGCCGCATTATATCCACATGTGCGTGGTGAAGTCTGTACGGGAACATGATGTCTGTACCGGAACAACCAATGTTTTAATAATAATAACTTACCTTTTATGAGCGCTTGCACCCAGTGGCATAACACTCAATGATGGGGCCCCCCGCAGAAGGTGATGAGGGGCCCTTGAGTCTCACATATCTCACAGATGTTCATTGCCTTTGGCCGGAAAGAGGCCTCCTGCGCCGCTCGGGCTGTAGTGGCTTGAACTACACCCCAGCTTGAACCATATTCTCTGTCCATTACTTAGGTATGTAAATAACAGGTGTTATTGTTACTAATTTGCTGCTTATTCCAACTGTCCTTATTAATAAATACATAGAACAGTAAGCACTGGGCCCTACCACACTCACAAACAAATAGCAACTCAACATATACAAATCTTAAAGTAAAGTAAACGTTGAAAGCCACAGACAGGGAAGTTGGAAAAGTGATTCCTTAACTCTTAGGTATGAATTAAGTGCACCTCTGAAAAGAAAGGGAGGTGCCTGAGCTGGTACTCCTAGGAATAAATGGTGGAAACCTTGTTCCCGGCATCATCCCAGCAGGTCTTCTCCGGCAACCGGGGGCTGCCAGGTAGCTCTTTAATAATAATATGAACGTGTGCAGTATTTATCTTTCTATCTCCCAGTATTACCCTTGCAATTACCGGTAATTACCAGAAATGTTAGTTGTGGAGCAGATGGAAAAATAACCAGCAACACGATTACTTGAAATGATTGCGCTCCACATACAAAAAGATTTAAATGAGGTGGTTATTAGAGAATGTATTTCATCCTCTAGGCAGAACTGTGAAAGTGTATTAATGTAGTCAAGCTGTCCCACGTGCTGCTCCTGTGTTAACTCTGGCATCTTTAAAAACTTGACTGCTTCTTATATTTCGTTTTTTTAGGAATGTGATACTGCTGCAAGAATAACATTAGGTAATCTAATGACACCCACATGGGTCTCTCGTCTAAGTAGGCAATGACATTGCAAGAGAGCCATAGTCGCTAAAGCAAGCAAAGAAAATGCTCCCCACCATCTTGTTTGAAACTAAAATAAACAGCTAAAACTCTGATTCCGAGGACCCGGTGCCACTGCACCTGCAACACTGCCTGTGTTAGCAGGAAGCATAGGGAACCCTCTGGATCTCTTTTCTAACTCACTATAGATAATTGGTCCGTCCTCTTCAAATATGTTCCCAACGAGCAGTAAGATTAGGGTGTAGGAAAGAAGTAACAGCTCTGAGTAGCTGCTGTCAGCATGGGCTATCCTGAACTTTTTTTGGCTGAACGTGTGATTTTGCCACAGTGAATGCAGCACGTTGACTCCTCTGGAGACTTTCCATGTGTTTTGTGCAGCCTCCCTAGAAGAGCACAATGCCCTGGTAGGAGCGGGTGCACCCGAAATGTTCCTTCACCGATAGTGAAGAATGGCTACTGCCCACTTACCGAGCTATGCGTTCAGTAATTGCCGGCTCTGGTTGCATCAAATACATAGAAAAGACTGATTCATGTACTGAGGGAAGGGTGTCCCCTGCAAGCACAAGTACAAAACTAAATAGAGGTTCCCCTTCAGGTTTCCCTGTTTACTTGACAACCTGCATGTAGCTTTCCCCTAGCAAGCGGGAATCCCATCTTGGAAGGTTGGGGGAAATCACTTCTGCACCAAGGTAGACCAGCAGTTCTACAATGCCCGGTAGATCTGACACTGTTTATAGGCACAGTTAATGCCGCCCCGTAGTGGATCGATGGCAGAGTTGGACGAGCCTCCGCTGGTGGGATCCTTACCATCTAGGGTAAAAATCAAAATAGGGAGGTTTTATAACCCGAGATTTTCCATTATCCCTCTCCACTCTACATGGCCATTACTCCTTTTGAAATCAGCAAATTTCCAATTGTTCAGGACGAGAAACTACCCGCAAGAGCTACGTAAATACACACACACTTGCCGCACACATAGTGCATCTTTCACCTTATGGTATCCCTCCCAGAGTCTTCAGCTGAGGTGTCCCTCAAAGCTCTATTTTGTCTCTTATTCTGTTTAATATCTATAAGCCTGCTTTAACCAAATGGCTTAGTACGCAGAGGGACGGATGGGACCACAATTGTATATGTAGGCTAAAGATACTCAACTGATTTCCAGTTTTGCCAATGTTCCCACATCATCAAGAACTGTCCAGTTAGCCATGGCAGAATGCGCCTCCATCGATCGTCAGTAGATGGCCACTAACTTTATGGAATTCAGTCTCAGCAATTCTGAGCTTTTGCTTTTTCGTCCGAGCACTCTTACCTGTGACTCTTTAACCTGACCGGATGTAATGGGCTGCTAACCATCTCCTGTAGCATCAGCCTGTTTTTAGGGCAGATATACTGACACCAATTTATTGTTAAAAAGTCAGGTCAAGAAGGTTTCTAAATCCTGTTCCTGGTCATCTAAAACGCCTAAGTCTTCACTATCTTCCATTGATTCCTGCCATCATGTGATAGTGAGAATGCCCTAGTCCAGGCTAGGCTGGATTACGGCAATGCTCTATATTTAGCTGTACCAGACCATCTTTTGCATCAACTTCAACTTGTTCACAATGCTGACACATGGCTTATTTCTCATACTGCTGAATGATTTTGTATATCACCAGTAGTGAAATAGCTTCACAATCTTCCCACTAAAAAGCACATTTTTAAAGCCAGAGCTATTCTCTGTAGAACCAACTACCAAGGACCCCCTACATTTTTAGCTCAGATTTCCTACTCAGTGTCCCCAGTCAAGCGCTGCACGCACTGCTGTTTGTTGTTAGAACATGCACGGTTACCTTTATGTATAAAAGTTTTCGATTGCACTGGCAAAACCCTAGAACGCCCTTCCTATGCACTTAGATCTGGTACCCAATCTTTAACTTTAAATAAAACTTGAAAATACTTCCATTTTAGGTCTCGTGCTTGTAGTACAAGGTAGTCCACTTCGGTTACTTCAGTGCAATGGTGATGCTATGGTGAACGCGCGGTCTATGAATACTTACTTTTCCCTAGACTATAGACCATAAACTTTACAGTACAGATGAAATGAGGCATCCCTAAGTACACCTTGGGAATGTGAAAAAATAAGTTCAACTTAGGGGCGCATTGATTTTTTAGAAAAAAGCTCACCGGGTCTTGTTGCAAAATCAAATAAATACTGCATGCATCTATTTTCACTCCGAAACGCATTTCTAACAGTTGCAGAATATGTCAACACCAACCAGAAAAATTGTTTCCCTCAGCAGGAATTCAAGGAGTCCCATCAGCATTTCTAATTCATAAAAGCTGGAGCAAGGTCACACAAGATGAATGGATAAATAACAGCGCCGAAAGCAATCAGGCACAGGGCAACCCTGCCGCCGTTCCCAGGCCTTCACCTGACTTATAGCTGACGAGGCACAATATTTACAACATGGAGCATTAAGCTGAAATGACATTCCTTTAGTAATTGCCCATTGGCTACAAAATCAAATGTAGCTTGAAGAGCAATTTTCCTGTAAAGGCAGAAAATGGCCGTAACATGCACCCACTGGATCGGCGGGGTGTGTTATCTGCGTCACTCTCGGTGCACGCGCCACTCAGTCAGGGACGCTCCTCGGAAGTAGTGCCGGCTGCGTCGAATCAAGGGGTCCGCGTTCTGTGGGCTGCACTTCCTTCCGCGGATGTGCATGCGGTTCAACGGAGCTATAGTGCGTCTTATTCAGAGGCAAAGACCAAAGAGGACTACGTCACAGAAGCACAACGTAAATGAAACACTGATTATTGGAACTGGACTTCTTCCAATGAAAAAATAGATTATTCTGTATGATTATGTTGATGATTTTTAAGCCCACTGAATGTTGTCTCCTGTTTTACTACAGTTCACTTTGTCCTTTTTAAAAAGTGGATTTGGCAGAATAGGCTCTTTCCCTTCAGGCAGAGATGGCTTTTAAGTCATAGTCGGCTGTCCACTGACACGGTGTCCAAGATAAAAAATAAAAAATAAATAGAGACCTTCGCACTCCCAGGGTAGGGAAGTCATAAACTGAATGGTGGTTTAATCGTCTGTAACTCATTACATGGGACATTAAAACTGATTGACCCCCCTACCATGTTGGAGCGACACCCCGAGTCCCACAATATCATGATGTTCTCCACATTCATGGGCTCAGACAGTAACAGAGGCTTTGCTTCATTCATAGTGTCATGGTGCCAAGATATTCCGAAACACCATCACAGAAATTTCTGCAGGATTTGTAAGCATACTGAATACCAGGACCGGCTTTAGGGCCGTGTGACTGGTGCGGTTGCACTGGGCGCTGACCTGTGGAGGGTGGCGCTGTGTTTAGCAATATCTTATGATAGGAGGTATGAGGGGCACTTATGCAGGTGGTAGGGAGAGAATAGGAGGAGGCGGTCATGGGACGTGGGGCGCCATAAGTGATTGTCGCACCGGGCACCACCAGCGCTAAAGCCTGCCTGCTGATATGAGAACTGCCATCCTATATCATAGCAGCCTGTGTGAGGAGCACCAGGTGCACCTGAGGGCCCCCTCCCAAAATCTAACAGAAGATGGTTTGACTAAGGTCAACACCAACGTCTGACTGAGGGAGCATATATGTTTCCCCTGAGTGGACCACTGAAAGAAGTGCAAGTTTCTAAAAACTCAATTGGAATTCTTTCAATACTTGAAATATGCGGCTGGCAGACAAAAAAAGTCTGGCACATCAAAACCGCCTTCCTCCAAAATATCTCAGAAAAACTGAGCTTTCTGTGTATTGCCAACCCCAACCTGGCCACGCTTATAAAATTCCTGCATGAGTTGATTAAGAGCCCTGGTGATAAACTCTCCTGAACCCAAAACCCATTGGATGCTGATCTGGGAATCTGACTTTCGTAATCTCGACAAGGAAGACTGGACTAAAGCTAAAATGGACCATCGACTACCAGCTATTTTCCCCCGTTTCACCTTATCCAGATTAAATACTTACATACATATAAGTACTGCCCCTCACGACTCAGGCATAGGGGCAGGGCACAAACATCATCTTGCATGAAGTGCAAAACATAGCACAGTACTTTCTTCCACACAATGAGTCTGCCCAGTCATCCAAACTAATTGGTCCACTTTTGTAGCCTTCTGGGGCATGCGACAGGTAGGATTTTAGATGTGGGTCCCAACATGATACTACTTGGGAGTATGGGCACCCTGGGTGACTCCCTTGGCACTTGGGCCCTTATGGGTATGGAATTCCTGGTTGTAAAGAGGGACTTGTGTCGACATTGGTCAGACAAACATACCCCTGCACTTGTGGAGTGGACTCTCAGAATGAATCGTTGTGCCAAATTAGAGGAACTTGTGTATAAAGCATGCAGGGTGCATGCTTAACATGGGAAGGTTAAAAAAACATGGCTCAACTCCGCTATAACATAGAGACTTCCTACAGATATCAACAATATCGTTATTACTTGCATACTGGTCAGTAATGTACAAAATGCGACCGACCTCGACACCAACTATGCAAGAATGTAGGCAGTTCTGCATGTAAGCTTGTAGTTTGCTTAACTGTCTGATTATTGTTAATGCTTCAATCTATAAAACCATTAAAAAGAATGATAAAAAAGTAACATTGTTTTGATGTTGGGGTCAGTCCCAGTCTAAAGCCTTCCAGGATGTTCTTCATGGGGAGACCACAATAGGCTTCAAAGACCCACACATCAAAACAGAGTTTCTGGCTGGACAGTGATGTTCGAAAAAGACTATGGAAGGGAAATGATAAACTACACACAAATCCAGCCATGCTCACAAACTGAAAAGGATGGGATTGCGATAAACCACTACCGCTAGTGTTTCCACAGAAACATTTATGCCCAGCCTCTCCAGGTGATAACAGATCACAAACTGCAGAAGCACATTTTGATAATTGGTACCAAATTGTGCTTTCACATCACATCAAGAATTGGATTTTGCAAAATTAGGGTCACAAGCTCACAGTGGAACTGCAGTCCAGCACAGACAATCCATCCGACTACAACTCCTGGAACCCAGAGGACGCCTGTAGAAAGTACCAGGCAGAGGCTTGTGTACCGTAAGAACACATTCTGATGGTAATTGAAACCTCCCTATCAGCAGATGTCTGCCAAGAAGAAGTTGTTGAGGAAATGGGCATTGTCCCCACTCTGCTGCTGGTGATGGTGGCACACCATGAAGTGCCTCCTGGGCGACTGGCGACATACACTTGCAAGGAATCAAGATCGAGCCACCACGGTGTTTGTGTTGTCAGAAGGGGTGGTGCTGAGAAGGCTGTGCATTATAATGCCCACCTCTCAGTAAGGTGAATGGCACAGCTAACTCACAGTGGGCATCACCAAGTAGTTAAGACCAAAACCCAGCATAGGGAGTCTGGTTTACCAGTGTGGATAGCACTGTGGAGGACGTGGGCCAAAGCTGCCTGATGGACAAAGCAGTGGTCCTGAGCGACTCACCCACATTGTTTGCAACAGTAATAATGGCCTGACCCCCCTGGGACTTCCTTTACCGCTTCTGACAAACGATGAACAGTGCTAGAGCACTCGCCATACACAGGTAAGATGTCATTTCTGTGAAGTTTTATTACAACTTTGGTGACACTACTAAGTGCCCCTCTAAGGCTGCTGCCTCATCTCACTTTATGAAGCCGCAGAACCAGGTGAGCAGTGTGAGAAGTTTGCACTACTGTTAAGAGTCACAGAATTTGCAAGGGCCAGATGTAGGTAAATGACATTTACCGATTCGTAAGTACCGAATTTTACCGATTCGGTATTTACAAATCGGTAAATGCTATGTAGGTACTTTTACCCAATAATTTAACGAATCGGTAATATTCGGTAATTACCGAATCGGTATTTACCGATTCGGTTATTGCCATTGGTTCCTATGGGCCTTTCCATAGGAACCATTGGCAATTACCGAATCGGTAAATTCTGATTCAGTAAAATTACCGAATTGACAATGGGGACAGGGTGTCACTTTGGCACCCTATTGCACCCCTGATTCAGGCTTGTGTGGCATGTGACACACATACAGGCCCTTAGGGCATGTATGTGTACCACATGGCACAGGTGTACATGCACAGATGTGCATGTACACAGGAATTCGTTATTTACCATCAAATAGTATTTGATGGTAAATAACAAATTCTAAAGGGCCTGTGGCACTGTTTTCAGAGCCACCTACATCCAGATTTACTGATTCGGTAAATTTACCGATTCGGTATTTTACTGAATCAGTACCGAATCGATACATTTACAAAATCGTTAAAATTAGGGCCCCCTGCATCTCAAGAACCAAATACCGGTCGGTAACGGCCGAAATCAGCCGTTACCGACCGGTATTTGGCCACCTACATCAGTGCTCTCATTCCACCACAAACGGGTGACATTATTTTATTTTATTTGTAAACAACATTTTCATTGAGGGTAGGAACCACTGTCACATTCTGCTAAAGTTTCATGCGAAGCTGGTCTATGTAAATAATATGTTCGGCGACATCAACTAATACATTTAAATAATTTATAGAAGTATTTTGATCTTATTGCAATATCATTTGCAAGCAGCTACATAACTTACAATTTTACTTCATTACGAATTTTTGTTTCAGTGTCCCTGTGAGCGCCATCAGCGTGTAGAGGCAGCATTAATACGTGGGAAATGCATGCGCCTTAAACATTGTAACCACCGGTCCAACCCTTAATACATAACAGACTGGATCACACCCTGCCTCACCTCCACAGCCCTGTGCTGGCTGATCACAGTCGCTTCTATCACATATGGGCTAGGCTGTCTACCATAGGTGGAAGGACGGTGGGGTCCTTAAGAAGCTGAAAGAACGGTGAGATCCTTAAGATGTTGATAGTGGATTATCCTGTCCGACATTTGGAGTGAGGAATTTCAATTCCCTCCTTTTTAGGTCTCGCCTGGACATCGCATCCGAAGGATGCGTCCAGGCTGGAGACTTAAAGCTGCCTGACACGGGGGAATGAGGGACAAGAAACTGTGACGAGCTTATCCTGGCTGGATTGAGCTGCGTGCACGCGCGTAAACATTCACGCATGCGCACATCACAGCCACACGCATACACAGCACTCACGCATGCGCACATACACACGCATACACAGGCACACCCCCGTCACCTACACGCATACACAGAGACCCCTCCACACACACCAGCCCCTCTCGGCTCCACACACACGCACACGCATTTACACTTACACAGACACGCAGGCACCCAGACAGGCAACCCCGTCGTCACACACACGCATACACACAGACTCCAGGACACATACACATACACACACACATGCACGCTCACACACATACACAGTCCGCCGCCGCGCGCGCGCACACACAGATGCCCCCCCCCCCCAACAAGGCGAAGCCCCACTCACCGGCATCCTCAGTGCAGCGGCTCCCACCGGCAGCAAGACTCTTCTTCCCTTCTTCGGCACCGGGGCGCAGGGTAGGCTCCTGCCTGCTCCGGTGCGCCAAACAATCGCGGCTCTTCCGTGGGAGGCGGGGTAGGCTCCCGCCCTCCTACTTCCGGTTGTCCCGCCCGGCCTGCCTGACTTCCTGGTAGAAGACACGGAATGTTCATGGCAAACAGACAGACAAAAAGTGTCTTAAGAATCTTTCGTGCGCCGGTAAAGTCATCGCGGTGCTGACCAGCAGAGGGAATGCACAAGGTAAGCGGCTCGCAAGGAGGTGGTGGGGGTGTGAGGCGAGGGACGTGATCTCGCTTAATTTAGTTTCGAGTAGAGCCCCCTGCCTCCCTCAACCGTGCCCCCTCCCCCGCTTGAAGGGGCCTGTACTATGCCCCTGGTGCCCATTTGGTTTGTATTGTAAGTTCGCAACTCATTATATAACACACGTTAGAGTTGCTCCCTGAGCCTATTCTTCAGGACATTGACACAGTTTAATTCCCTCACAGGTGGCCCGTGTGTGTGTTAATGTGTGTATATGACGTTGCACCTGTAGTTGTGAATGTACGCACGTCTGACTGGCGCGGAGGTGTGCATGCATACGTGTGCATCTATCTCTGGATGCGGGCAAGAGCAGAAATGTCCTCTCTCTATGTGTGCTTCAGTGGCCAGCCACTACTGCCTCTCCAAAGGACTTGCGGATTGCCTTGTGTTGCGATCAAACTCACTTCCGGATTTCAGTAACGCTAGGTGTTACCTGCGCATTATCAGGCAAGGCCTTTCAAGGGATGAGCTCCGGAGCTCATCTTTCTAACAACACGATCCGGCTGGAGCAGCGGGGACGGCTGAGGTGCTGAGAGGACTCGGTGCATCAGAACACTGATGCTGCAATGCAGGTTTTCTCTGAGCACTTACAGTCACTGTCACAACCGGCTTTCGTTTTCACTGTTAACAGCACATATTTCTTTTACAAGTGGGATTAAAGGAGGTAGGCAGAGGACCGTGTTCAACAAAAAGAGGGGACACGTATTGCATGCAATCCTCCAGAATTGGCACCGCTTTTACAATATACGCGCTGCTGTGATTTGAGGCCCTGTTGAACAGCTCCAACATTCACCAGACATCATTTCCTTCATGTAGAGACATGAAGAATGGCGGAGAGGGAGTTTTGAATATGAGGGACTATGTTAATGTAAAAAGGGCATAAAGTACACCCTGCCGTAATTCTGGTGCAGAGTGACTGCAAATCCTCCAGTGAGCCCACACTGAAGGCCAAGATTTGTCTGTGAGATACGGGAGACTCAGGGGCCCTCTTCAAATTCTGCCTGTGGGCCCCCTCCATTTTGCATTGCGTCATAGAGTGTAATGTGCTGTAGGGCACAAGGCGGCTGTCTGCTGCACATGATACCTTTGTATATTTTCTTGTCTAGAACCAGATATTCCTTAATACTTCCCGGAAAATCTGTTCTTCTCGGAGGAGCTAGTGTGTCACCGAACAGGATGTGACACAGGGGTATCGGAGCAAGGGGAGTCAGAAACGCTAACATCATGGAAGGGCCTTTAATGGTGCAGGTTTGATGATGGAATACCTTTCTGCTCTTACATTATTTAAGGAAATGTGCTCCCTGTGCTTTCCAGTGAGGAGTGTTGAGTGTCCGGTGTAGTACAGAAAAATGGACATGCATCCTCGGATCAGATTGTGGCAGCTAGACATGCAGCAGAAGTTCGTTGTCACTCGCTTCCATTTCTGCACATTCAAGCACCTTGGACCGGAAAACGTACGCTTGTCCCTAATGTAACAAGCGCGAGGCCAGGTGCTGCAGCAACATTACAGTACTCCATTGCCGTGGGCCCAGAGCCATGAACTAGGTTTAAACCTTCTCTAATCTCAGTTCCTTCGTTAATCAGATGCACCGACCAGAGCCGTAGCCTCCATTAGCGCAGCAGGAGCATTGGTGCCGGGGTTCAGAGGCTCTATGTAGACACCCAAACACACACACACACACGGAGTGACAGTGAGTGCGAAGTGACAGTGAGTGCGGAGTGACAGTGAGTGCGGAGTGACAGTGAGTGCAGAGTGACAGTGAGTGCAGAGTGACAGTGAGTGCAGAGTGACAGTGAGTGCAGAGTGCGTGCAGAGTGACAGTGAGTGCAGAGTGACAGTGAGTGCAGAGTGACAGTGAGTGCAGAGTGACAGTGAGTGCAAAGTGACAGTGAGTGCAGAGTGACAGTGAGTGCAGAGTGCGTGCAGTGTGACAGTGAGTGCAGAGTGAGTGCAGAGTGACAGTGAGTGCAGAGTGACAGTGAGTGCAGAGTGACAGTGAGTGCAGAGTGACAGTGAGTGCAGAGTGACAGTGAGTGCAGAGTGCGTGCAGAAACAGTGAGTGCAGAGTGCGTGCAGAGTGACAGTGAGTGCAGAGTGACAGTGAGTGCAGAGTGACAGTGAGTGCAGAGTGACAGTGAGTGCAGAGTGACAGTGAGTGCAGAGTGCGTGCAGAGTGACAGTGAGTGCAGAGTGACAGTGAGTGCAGAGTGAGTGCAGAGTGACAGTGAGTGCAGAGTGACAGTGAGTGCAGAGTGCGTGCAGAAACAGTGAGTGCAGAGTGCGTGCAGAGTGACAGTGAGTGCAGAGTGACAGTGAGTGCGGAGTGACAGTGAGTGCGGAGTGACAGTGAGTGCAGAGTGACAGTGAGTGCAGAGTGACAGTGAGTGCGGAGTGACAGTGAGTGCGGAGTGACAGTGAGTGCGGAGTGACAGTGAGTGCAGAGTGACAGTGAGTGCGGAGTGACAGTGAGTGCGAAGTGACAGTGAGTGCAGAGTGACAGTGAGTGCAGAGTGACAGTGAGTGCAGAGTGACAGTGAGTGCAGAGTGACAGTGAGTGCAGAGTGACAGTGAGTGCAGAGTGACAGTGAGTGCAGAGTGCGTGCAGAGTGACAGTGAGTGCAGAGTGACAGTGAGTGCAGAGTGACAGTGAGTGCAGAGTGCGTGCAGAGTGACAGTGAGTGCAGAGTGACAGTGAGTGCAGAGTGACAGTGAGTGCAGAGTGACAGTGAGTCCAGAGTGACAGTGAGTGCAGAGTGCGTGCAGAGTGACAGTGAGTGCAGAGTGACAGTGAGTGCAGAGTGACAGTGAGTGCAGAGTGACAGTGAGTGCAGAGTGAGTGCAGAGTGACAGTGAGTGCAGAGTGACAGTGAGTGCAGAGTGACAGTGAGTGCAGAGTGCGTGCAGAGTGACAGTGAGTGCAGAGTGACAGTGAGTGCAGAGTGACAGTGAGTGCAGAGTGACAGTGAGTGCAGAGTGACAGTGAGTGCAGAGTGCGTGCAGAGTGACAGTGAGTGCAGAGTGCGTGCAGAGTGACAGTGAGTGCAGAGTGACAGTGAGTGCAGAGTGACAGTGAGTACAGTCACTCAGCACCACCACATTATCAGTCAGAACCACCACAGCATCACTCAGAACCACCACAGCACCACTCAGCACCACCACAGCATCACTCAGCATCACTCAGCACCACCACAGCACCACCATAGCACCACCACTGCATCACTCAGCATCACCACAGCCCCATTCAGCACCACCACAGCATCACTCAGCACCACCACAGCACAAATATGTTCTCTCAATGTTTCAAGCTTTATTACAAATGTCACAAAAAGATGTTAATATTTCACTTCTGTTCTTCGATTTTGTTACAATAAAATACACTGAACATAATCTTCACAAAAGTTATTTACAAAAGTTTAAGCTATTGCCATTATAAATTACAATCACTTTTATTAAGTATTAAAAAAAATTAAAAGCCATTGTTATTTGTAATATCAATACATCTAAGTCACGTAAATACAAATGTTGCATTACAAATGCTATAGGTGTCACATTTGCGAAAGTTATAACTATTGGCATTGTAAATGACAAAGCTATTAATTTAGCTATTTTCAAAACCAACACATAAATGAACATTTGGTGAATTTCCATTAAAATATTTGACTTTTTTACTAAGATATTATTATACTGTTTTATGCAAACAAAATTTAGATACTGCATAAATAACTTTAATAAAACATATTTTATATGAAGCTTTTTATGTAAAAAAAAAAAGTATAGCATAAAGCAAAAAACAATTGCCATTTACAATGCTAATAGCTCAAACTTAAATAATGCGAGACCTATTGCATTGCAAATGCTTGTTAAACGTAGGGTCAAATCCTTCCTTTTATAATATAGGCATCACCTGTCACAGACACGTGTTCATAGATAGCTCCTGTAGCATTAGTCCACTTTGGACTATGGAAATAGCCTTTACGCAGGCATGCCCAGGCACCTGATAGACAGGTTGCAGTTGCTTCAGAATGCAGCAGCACGCACCATCTTTGGGCTCCCACTTCACTCCCATGTCTCTGGCCTCCTTTACAGCCTGCATTGGCTTCCGGAAAAGAAGAGGATCACTTTTAAAATAGTGCTCCTAACCCAGAAAGCCCTTTACGGTACCGGCCCAGGGCACTTTAGAGACAAAATACCGTCCCAGGGTACTTTAGAGACAAAATCAAGCTCTATACTCCCCAGAGAAAGCTCCACTCAGAAAATCTGTTTGGACACAGTCCCTCTGATTAGGAAGACGAGGGTGGGGGGGCAGATCTTTCTCCGTCCTAGGCCCCTCTTTTTGGAACAAGCTGCCGCTGACTCTCAGGGCCACCAAGGAAACACCGGCCACATGCATCAATCTAGGATTTTGCATTTCCTAAATAGCGAAAATTAAGGAATCGCTATTTAGGAATTGCAAAATCCTATGCATCAAGAAATCCTAAACTTTTTTAGGATTTCTTAAATTTCGGAATTTGCGATTCCTTAATTGCGAATCGCAATTAAGTAATGACATTACATTGATTCCTATGGGCCTAGAGGCCCATAGGAATCAATGCCGTTTTGCATTTCTTTTTTTAGGAAATTGCAATTTGTTGATGCATTGCAAGGGTGCAGAGGGGGGTCCAAAGGACCCCCCCCCCCCTGCACCCCGAAATGTATTTTAAAGTGCATGTTTCACACACACATGTCCTAAGGACATGTGTGTCTGTAACATGACACTTTTCAAAATGCATTTTTGTGCTTTCTGAAACAATTTCGCAAATTAACACGAGGGTCAACCTCGTGTTAATTTGCACTTCCTATTTCAAAATTCGCATTTTTTTTTAAATGATGCATTGCATTTAAGGAATCGCACAAATGCGATTCCTTAAGGGGCACATGCATCATTGTAGGAATTTGCATTTCCTAAATAGCGAAAATTAAGGAATCGCTATTTAGGAATTGCAAAATCCTATGCATCAAGAAATCCTAATTTTTTTTAGGATTTCTTAAATTTCGGAATTTGCGATTCCTTAATTGCGAATCGCAATTAAGGAATGGCATTACATTGATTCCTATGGGCCTAGAGGCCCATAGGAATCAATGCTGTTTTGCATTTCTTTTTTTAGGAAATCGCAATTTGTTGATGCATTGCAAGGGTGCAGAGGGGGGTCCAAAGGACCCCCCCCCTGCACCCCTGAAATGTATTTTAAAGTGCATGTTTCACACACACATGTCCTAAGGACATGTGTGTCTGTAACATGACACTTATCAAAATGCATTTTTGTGCTTTTTTAAACAATTTGGCAAATTAACACGAGGGTCAACCTCGTGTTAATTTGCACTTCCTATTTCAAAATTCGCATTTTTTTTTAAATGATGCATTGCATTTAAGGAATCACACAAATGCGATTCCTTAAATGCATTCGCATTTTTAGGAAATGCAAAAAAAAACGAATTTTGAAAAAATGTTTCATGCATCCCAAAAACGTATTTAGGAAGTGCAAACGGCCGAATTTACCGATTCGCACCGTTTGCACTTCCTAAATAGGTTGATGCATGTGGGGGCACATGTATTCCGGAAAAAAGACCTGCATCTAGACCCTTTCTTTTTATCTGCCTGATGGCGGTTCCTATGCTACAGCGCCAGAACACTCCTAGGAGTAACAGTGGCGCTTTATATATCACCTACATAGACATAGACATACATATGTGCTTAATCTAATCCATGCTTGTATTAGTGTGAAAGTCACCCAAACCAAAGAGAGCCAGTGCATGCACAAGACCTACGTCACTGAGACCAGTTCCGCTCCTCCAATTACCACTAAGTTACGATTTTTGACATAATTTTGCCTTCTTCATTTGCAGCACCTGGCACAGCTACCTTTTTAGGAACCTCAAGAAGACCATCTGGACTTATCCCGCGTGATCCCTTCATGGTAACCGGCAACTTTTCTAGACCGTGGGCTCTTTATAGAGTGCTGTGCACTTGGTATGAGCGAGTACACTTTGAGAGATAGGCTTACAATGAGGAGTTCAATCAATCAAGATCCTTTATTCTATGGCAGGACCGGAGGCTCCGATTATGCTATCTCATTTCTTTACTGAAAAATCTCAGCAGCCGATCACAGTAAAGAAGAATACACTGGGTATTACATAGTAACCATAGAGTATGCACACTATAAAAGGAACCATAGAGAAACACATATCCTCTTTCTTTGCTGCTCCGCAGCCAGTTAAGTCCTGTTTCTCATTGTTTTCATATTGTACTTGTGTGATATTGCTTACTTGGTGCCTGCTTTCTTGGGCTTTGTTCCTAGCGCTTTGTTCATGCGCTGTGCTTATCTCGCTTCTTTTGTTGCGGTCAGCGCGTCGCGCTTTCATTCCGGTAGTGCTTCCTCCGTATTAATGCTTTGGAGCGCGTGTGTCGCGTCCTTCGGGCAGGCGCGGCGCGCACTCGCCTTTCATTAGTGGAGTGGGAGATTTGGGGACCGGGAAGCAGCGTGTGTAGCTCGCGCTGCCTTCTCTGGCCTTCCCTTCACGAGCAGCCGCGTCTGCGCATGCGCGGCGGCACTTCCTTTGAACTTCCGTGTTTACACGGCTCTCTCACACGCCGTTTTTCTCAGCTCTTGCCCACAGCTCGTTTTGGCAGTCTCCAGCTTACGCCCTATGTGCCATTAACGTTCTAGGGCTGTATATTCAGCATAGGCTTTGCCTAGAATGGCTTTTTAGCAGCAAGCCCTCCCTCCACACTTAAAGTTCATTTTTGACAGATGTCTACCTGTTTGCTTTGGCTTGCTGAGGGTTTTTTTCCACTCCCCCAGATATTGCTTCTTGCAATTGGTTCTTCCTTCCTCTTGTGGGCTTTACTTCCATCACTTTGCGTGGTCATGGGTGACTATTATGAGGAAGACGAATTTTATTATGACGACAATGAAGCTTCAGGATCCCTTGAGCAGGATTTGGTGGATGCATTAGACCAAGGGGTCCAACATTCCGTTAATCAGGTGCTGGTGCGCGCTATTGCCCCTTTTAAACGTCACCTTTCAGAATATGCTGTACAGCAGGGCTGGCTGCCTACCTCTTCATGTCGCAGTTCCTAATCGCCCAAGAATCCGCACCATTCTGATTTTCCGAAGCTAGCTCAGACCTTGGCCTCCTCTCAGTCTTTTGGGGTTTCTTCTATGTCAGCTCGCTCTGCGCAGAAACGTTCCAAGGATGATACCGATTCCTCCTCCTCCACCTCTTCATCAGATCATGAGCATCCTCCTCCTTCTAAGAAGTCACGCAAAGAGCATTTTGTAGATGCGCCATACAACCCCCAATTACTTACCTTTGATCCTACGGATATTGTCCACCCAAATTCCTCTTCTTGGCTACCTTCTCCTGAAGTGGCATAGTATGTTACAGGCGCATATTCGCCAACCATTCG
This sequence comes from Lissotriton vulgaris, assembly GCF_964263255.1. Taxonomy (NCBI): domain Eukaryota; kingdom Metazoa; phylum Chordata; class Amphibia; order Caudata; family Salamandridae; genus Lissotriton; species Lissotriton vulgaris. The sequence goes on along the minus strand of NC_141691.1, from coordinate 1,725,354,284 downwards.
AGTAGGATGTGCGTTCGCGCTTTAGGTCGGAATGTCCCCGCCCAGATCTGGCGGACAAGTTGGCAGATACTCCAGAGGTTGATCCGACCATGGTCACCTATCTTAAAAAATATGCTAGAGATCCAAAGAAGGGCATTGATAGGGCCTGGCACACCTGCCAGGACAAGATGCTGGATCTCTCAGGTCCTCTGACAAAAATTCTGGATTTGGGCTTTTGGGCCAAGGAGTCTGGAGCGGTTGTTGACCTGGATGAGCTCATTGAATGGTCTCAGAGAGCCGTTTGTCAGTTAGGGAACGCTAACTGTGCCATTTCTGCAGAGCGTTGTCGCTCTATCCTACTCAAATTAGATCCTAAACTGACTGAATTGGCTTCCGTGGAATCAGGCCCCTTGGCATCAGGCCCCTTGGCTCAAAGGCTGTTGTTTGGGCAACCTTTCCTTAAGGAACTAACGAAATTCGTGGCCACTTTTAGTGGTCTGGACGAAGCTCAGTCCTCTCTTCGGAGAGCCTTCCATCCGGTTTTTGGCCAGGCCGGACGAAGGGGACGTTCGTTCGGCCGGGGATCCCATCCGTACAACCAGCGAGGTTCTCAGTCCCAAAGAGGTGGTGGTCAGGACTCCTCCTATAATGCCAACAGGTCCTCCTTCTATCCTTCCCGCAAAGGGAAAGGCCAGTTCAGGAAAGGTCAATATGGAGGCAACCAAGGAGGTCGCCACGATTCCTCTACCACAGGTGAGTCTAATTCTATCCACGGAGGTTGCATTGGGGGGCAGGTTGCAGTTTTTCCTCCCCAATTGGAGCTTGATCTCGAGCGATGCTTGGGTTTTGGAAATGGTTACAGGTTACAAGATAGAGTTTTACAGTTGTCCTCATCAACCTCATCCACCTTCGCCCCTAGTTTTTTCCCGTCAAAATCAGGATGTCATTTCCGCGGAAATCGAGTCCCTCTTGCTCAAAGGGGCCATTGTTCGGACCTTCCGGCATCCTCAGGGTTTCGTGAGCAATGTCTTTCTGGTCCAGAAAAAAGGGGGTGGTTCCAGATTGGTTCTCAATCTCAGAGAATTCAACAGTGGGGTTGTTTATCGCCATTTCAAGATGGAAGGGGTCCATTTTCTGCAGGATCTGCTTCAGGAAGGGGACTGGATTGTCCGCCTCGATCTGAAGGATGCTTACCTGTCTGTTCCGATTTGCGGCCCGCATTGACGGTTCCTACAATTCCAGTGGCTCGGGACTCGGTTCGAGTACACGGTTCTCCCCTTCGGCTTCTCGTCAGCACCGTGGTGCTTCACAAAGCATCTGAGGCCTGTAGTGGAGTCCTTGCGAGCCCGAGGCGTTCGTTTAATAGTTTATCTCGACGATATTCTCTGGTCGACTCGGTGTCCTGTCAGCTCCTCTTGCCCAATCAGAAGATCAGATCCGTCAAGAGAGAGTTGAGGTTACTCTTGTCCAGACAGAATGTGTCATTGAGGTCCGTGGCTTGGATTGTCGGTTTGTTGGCGTCTTCAATTCAGGCGATTTCCCCAGGCCCTTTGCATTACCGGGCTCTTCAACGTCTCAAGATCAAGCATCTCCAGAAAGACCTTCGCTATTCCGATCTGGTTCCTCTGACAGAGGAACGAGATGGGAGATGTTGTGGTGGTTGGAACATATGGAGTCCTGGAACGGGAGAGCCCTCTTCGATCCGTCCCCGGATGTAGTGATGGAATCCGATGCCAGCCGGTGGGGTTGAGGAGCCAGCTGCGGTCAGGTCTCGACGGGAGGCCGTTGGTCACAGGAGGAGTTGTCTCTGCACATAAATTGCTTGGAGCTACTGGTGGGGTCTTTTGCGATTCGTTGTCTAGCGCCGAATATGTCGAATTTTTGCATACTCCTCCCCTCCGCATGGACAATATTTCAGCGGTTCGGTATGTCAACAAGCTAGGGGGGACAAGGTCCAGACTTCTAGCGGAAATTGCAAAGGATTTTTGGCATTTCTGTCTGCAATGGCAGATCATTGTTATTGCAGAGTATCTCCCGGGTCACGACAATCTGATCGCCAATTGGAACTCTCGGCACCTCAGGGACTCCAGCGATTGGAGACTTCATCCTCGGGTGTTTCGGTCTCTGTCCCGGGTTTGAGACCAGTGTCAGATCGATCTGTTTGCATCTCGCCTCAACACCCAGCTTCCCCGGTTTTTCAGTTGGCGTCCGGATCGGGAGGCTCTAGCCATGGATGCGTTTCTCCATGCGTTTCCCCCTTTGTGATGATCCCCAGGGTTTTGGCTCGCACAAAGCTGTATCGGTCGGAGCTTGTTCTGATCACTCCTCGTTGGAGGGCTCAGGCCTGGTTCCCAATTCTTCTGGAGATGGGTTGTTCGACGCCCTTCCTTCTTCCTCACAAGTGGAACCTGTTGCTGGACCCTCTGCTCAATCCGCACCCCTTGGTTCAATCGGGTCAGCTCCTTCTCGTGGCAGATTTCGGGGAACGCTGGAAAGTCCCAGGCCTTTCTTCAGACGCTTCCAGATTTATCAGCGAAGCTTTGTCCACCAACACACACAAACGTTATGCTTCAACTTGGAAGCGGTGGTGTGATTGGTGTTCACAGCGGGAAGTGGATCCCGCATCAGCGGATATCACTTTGATCGTTAATTTTCTGGCCTCGATTGCTTCTTCGGGCCTGGCCTATAGGACTGTCAATAATTTTCGTTCTGCCATTTCTGCAGGCCACATTTCTATCGATGGCAAGCCTGCTGGGGAACATCCTTTAATTACTAAATTACTCAGAGGTATACGGCTGGTAAAACCGCCCTGTCCGAAATATATAGCTTTATGGGATGTTTCTGTGGTTTTGCGTTTTTTGGAGTTCTGGCCTTCCAATGCTTTGTTGACCCGCGAGAAGCTTTCCGCTAAATTGACAATGTTGCTGTGCCTGGTGTCGTGCAAACGTGTTTCCGATGTTCGTGCTCTAGACCTTGCTGGTCGTTCTTTTTCACTGATGGGGTTACGTTTAATATCTCCAGACGCACCAAATGTAATACGTCTTCCGTCACTTACCCTTCTTTTCCTCAACATCCACAACTTTGTGTAGTTCAGTGCATTAAGGATTATGAGGTAAGTACTGCTCCTTTTTGACAGGATTTGCATGGCCAGTTGCTTATTGCTCTACAAAAGCCTTTTAAGCCTGTAACGCCTGCCACGATGGCGAGATGGGTGCGCTGGTTAATGTTTGAATCCGGCATTGATGTTTCCATCTTCGGTGCGCATTCCGCACGAGGAGCTATGGCTTCCAAAGCTTTTTCTTTGGGTGTGAGTCTGCTTGATATCATGAAGGCCGCTGATTGATCCTCTGACTCTGTGTTTAGAACTTTCTATTTTAAACCTATTGTTGATATTGCTTCTGTTGTGGTGGATCAGCTTTAAACAAGCATAATCGGAGCCTCCGGTCCTGCCATAGAATTTAAAATTTGCAAACATACGTGACAAGAATTTTCAATTCTATTAAGGACACGAAGGCGAGGATTATCCCCCCATGTTATTTGCTTGCATTTTTCTGCTGTTTCATATTGTTGCTTTTTCTGCACTTGTATTATGCATTGTTTATTGATGCTCCTTGTTGTTTTCCCTCACTATTTGGTTATGTATAATTGATTTGAGGGTATGGTTATTACGATTCTGACTTTCTTTCCAGGTTCTGATCCTAAATTAAGTTCTTCACGGGCGCTCCTTCTTCTTCTACCTGCTGCCTGTTTCAAGTCCCACGATTTCCTGCTGTTGCGGCTAGCCTTGCGTTTTCTTCTTCCCAGTGGAATGCTGCTTCGTGAAGTTCTCCTTTACTCCATCGTTTGGTTGGGACGGCGTTTTTTCTTCAATTGACATGTTACTATGGACAAAGAAAGAGGATATGTGTTTCTCTATGGTTCCTTTTATAGTGTGCATACTCTATGGCTACTATGTAATACCCAGTGTATTCATGGGCATTGTAGTTGTGTTTTTCTCTTCTTTACTGTGATTGGCTGCTGAGATTTTTCAGAAAAGAAATGAGATAGCATAATCCTCGCCTCCGTGTCCTTAATAGAATTGAAAATTCTTGTCACGTATGTTTGAAAATTTTAAATTCGGCTATATACCCATCAAAGGTACAGAACATCCACTGATGATAGGCTTATGATGACGAGTTATATAATTGATTGCAAGGTGTGTGGGTTCTTTGGGACAACATTTGATTGTTACCATGAACAGAAGTAGCCTAAAAAAGTAAGCAGCATCACTCTTAAATAACGATGCACAAATATGCAAATGAGAAATGATGCGTTATATGGATGACAACATTTTTTTGCATAGTACAAATTCTTAGTAATGTGTATTATTTCTTGTAATATTTCTAAAATTACTGTCACATATAAAAAAGCAAAAAGAGATGTAGTTGGCCAGAAATGTCCAGAATTTCATTTTTGCCCTGAGGAGGTGTTCTACAACAATAACAAGTTTTTAATATCGACTTGTAGCAATAGCAACTCCAGAATATTACCTACCAGTATATGTTCACGAAGAACATACTAATTTGGGACTCAATCCGGTAGACGGACAGTATATAAACATCTCAGTAACAAGGTTTATCACAGCCTTTTCATAAATATTGACGAAACGACCTTCAGGCCAGTGACAGACGGTGACTTTCATTAGGGAAAATAGTATATCCTCTACCTGCGCTCGTAGTTACTACTTCATTCATTGTACCATCCGAAACAGATATGTTACATTAAACTCCTGAGAGATTTTTCCATTTTGTTGGCACAAATACCCAGTCAAGTAATCTTGTTGACCCCTTAAGAGGTGGGACTTTTTGGTCTCAGGTGAGGTTGACATTTTCTATTAAGGAAAAAAATAGAGCCTTAAAAAAGTCGTATCTAGACAAAAAACGTGTCGGCTGCCAGAGCAATCTCAAGAATTGGGTGTCTAACAAGATTTACGGACTTTTATAAACCGCAACCCATGAACTACAAATCAAGACTTATGGGACTTTGTTTGCTATGTTATCAATAAAAACATACCCTGTTTTTCATCTACCAAAAAGACAGATTAATGTTACATAGTTGTACAGTAATCACATGTGCTTCGGTATCAATATATTAGAATTTGGCTTTAGGATTTTTTATTTCACAAAGAATATACACTGTACAGGTAGCATAGTGCAAGGATACCATTTAAGCACTGTATTGTTGTGCATTTACTTATTTCATTAGTGCATTGTTGCTTCGCCCGTACGTTTGGACCAGGGATGTGCGATGCTTTAAACCGCAGCTACCAGGACATTTCGCGACTCATTATATCTTCAAGGTAAGTATGTATAAGTAAGTGTAGAGTTATCACTCTTAATTCCACATCCACTTGGTATGACAATATACATGTATACTAATATATATTATCAAGCTAAGCAAATGTGGTGTCAAGAATAGTAAATCTATACTTATCTAAGTATACTTACCTTGATGATATATTAGCCATGAATATATTTCGGAGTTGTTATTGTTACTTATCGATATTTTGTAGCGTCGTATTCTGCATTTCAAATCCTTACAAAGGTCCTCAGAACGGAAGATGTCGGCCAAAGAGTGGACATAAATGGGTGAATGTTGGGTTTTTAAACAGTCATTTTGTGTTCAATTATGGGTGGTGCATGTCAAGTGTGGAACTTTTATTTTGTAATATAAATTGTCGATCATGCTTCGCGATCTTCAGATACTTTATGTAACCATAGACACTTATGAAAAAAGCATGAACTTTTTAAAGAAAAAAAGGAGTGTTTTTATTCAGCCGTCATGGTGTCAAGAATGTCACAAATGTGTGGGGACACATAAGGCATGTTAGGAAAGCTCTCTTATTAATTAGGTTAGCTGAAAGTTATGAAGCTGGATACTACACCTGATCTACTGGTAGGAGAATTGCTGAATTAATAAGAGGCAGAGGAGCACCTTTTACTTCTTTCATGCTGGCCTTGGTAATTGAAGGCACTTTGGAGCCGAGGACCAGAAAAGGTCTTGTATTTTCTCTCTGAAATCAAGATTAAGCTTCTGATTTTGAGATTGAAGGACATGTACTCTGTTACAAATGGGATGGATATCCCATATGCCTTAATACAACTGCCAAAGGATACAAAGCACTTGTAATACGATTGATGGACTATTCATTACCTTCGCCATGGAGTGAACTATCCACCAAACTCTATATCAGGCTCATAGTGTCGGACACAGAGAAGATATCCCCTGGGTCAGTTATGGACAATGAGGTGTGTTCTGGTGGCCAGTTTTCTGATCGCTGAAACCTGAAAGTAAGTTCTAATGCCAATTTCAGCAACATCAATGTCTAGGCAAATCGGCTTACCTTCCTGTGCTTCAAATATTAAATACGTGTCATGTTATATACATATATGTAGTAGCAATACTTATGTACAGTTTGTTGTGTAATACTGTCCGAATGTTCCTATCCATCAACCTTGCCCCATAACATCCTGTGTGATGCTGCTTCAACCAGATCAACACAGTTAACTATTCAATGTACAGGAACTCGTGTTTAAGGTGCTCCAGCTAAGAAAAGATACTCTATGCAAATCACACCTCTGCTCATTCGAGATAGGTTCATACTGTATAAAATATTTCAACCAATGAAAGGTAAATATATCCAGACTCAAGCTTGCCATGGTTGTTGTATCCAGAGATGAGGGGGGCAATGGAGCAAAACAGTGGTCCGTTTGGAGTTGGAGCTAGAGAGCTTTGCGTATCCCCTGTAGGCGACCCTTTTAAGTGGATTCATGAAGTCACCATGCTAGTTTGCCTGATCCTGAGGAAGTTTCTCTTTTTCCCAGAGTGGTCACTAATGTCCCACACGTAACCCACAATGTTGGTTACCTTGCTAGGATGGGCTATTGCCATCCCTAAGCACAATGGATGGAGCTGTGAAAAAGGGAACTGGGAAAAGTGCACCAAATTAGATTTTGTTTTTGTAATCAAAGAACCTGCACCTTTTCCTAACAAAAAACTCATCAACTGAGTGAGAGCTATCAAATATATTACTCCAAACCTAACACCTTATTTGTGACCTTGACATTTCTGCAGTGTTTGTTGACTGTTGGCTTAAGATTTACACACTTCTCATGAAAAATAGCTCACACTCTGCATAAATTGTTTTAGCGCCAATTTTGCACTTTCCATTACCATATAATGGCAGGTTTTGCCCATGGAAATAAAACCAGCTCATAGTTGTAGTTAACTTTAATGTTGTGTGGGCAATGGGAGCAAACGCAAGTAGCACTCAACTCTAAACTGGCCCTGTTCTAAAAATGGGTGCTGTTTTGCACCAATTTACTTACTGGCTGATGTTGTAATGTGTTCCCACATTCACCATGGCATCATGCTGCAGTGCATATTTGTGCCCACTGATCCTCTGCAATACATATTTATGTTCCCTTTTGTGACCTGCTGAAAATGCAGGGGGAGGGAGCAAACGTAGGCCTGGAAATGCACTTCACATAGTCAGCTGGCACAGAATGTGCTGGTAGAACATAAAGGAAGCCAGCAGGAGGGTCAGCCAGAAAGGCTTGCCACCATTTGCCCTTCTGGCCCATGGTCATTCCCAACTACTTCACATGCTGGTCCTCCCCTTCACTTACATAGGCTGCTTCTGGGAGCACAGAGGAGCAGCAGCTTTACCCCACCAACAGTCCCATTGCTAATGCCCCATCCTTTGTCCTTGCTGCTTCCTCCCTTGCCTCTTTCCCTTAGGGGTTCGGTATTGGTGGGAAGGCGGAGAGAAGAAGGACGCTGTACAAATTAAACGATCAGCCCTTACTGAATTGTCTCTTGAGCCAGTGCTTCCCTGCCCATGCAACCAAAGCATTGCCAACCTCCATCTACTCCTTTTGTGTGGGAAGTGTGTGCTTCTTCTGGTCACACTGTATTTTAGAGGGACGCTTGTGCCATGGATGCCAGTGCTCTACATTTGAAGAGGTTGTACTGCCCCACACTGCCAGATACAAAGTCTGCCAGCCAAACTCGAGCCCAGGCACTAACATTGATATTATTACCCTAAAGGTAATATAGTAATTTCATTTCTCTCACCTACTTTCGAATTGGACCATACTATTCTATTACACCGTGTCGAACAAGCCGGCCTCAGTGGCACGGCCCTCTCTTGGGTCAAATCCTTCCTGACGGACAGATATCAGGCGGTAAAGCTGGAGAATTTCACAGCCCCCACTCTCCCAACCACTTGCGGTGTCCCACAGGGCTCCTCACTGTCTCCCCTGCTTTTTAATCTTTACCTTAAACCCCTCCTGCACTCCTTGAAAAACAGAAAAGTAATCATTTTTAACTACGCTGACGATTTGCAGCTGATTTTCCCCCTTAACTCCCCGGATTCCGTCGAGGAATTCCAAAAGACCATGCTGCATATCAAGAGCTGGATGGATCGGAACCATCTTAAGCTAAACCCAGGAAAGACTGAGTTAGTACTCCTCTGTGACAGCACACTCAGCTGGGGGCCCCACTTCTGGCCTCCTTCCATGGGCACACCCCCATTACCTTTCCAGACAGCTAAAAGCCTTGGGGTCACTCTTAGCGCCGATCTCTCTCTGAAAACCCAGGTCGGAAGTGTGATCTCCTCCTGCTTCTTTCAACTGAGAAAAATTAAAAAAATCGCTCATCTGCTGTCTCACTCTGCCCTCATCCAGGCAGTACTTGCACTAGTCCTCTCGCGATTAGATTTCTCTAACTCGACCTACCTCGGCCTTCCCCTCACCATCTCTAAACGCCTGCAGATTGTGCAAAATCAAGCAGCCAGATTAATCTTCAAGAGCAATCGCAGGAAGTCAGCCAAACCTCTGTTAGCCTCCCTCCACTGGCTCCCCATCACCCATCGGATCACCTTTAAGACAGGCTGCATAATTTTCAAGGCTCTTCACGGAAAAAGCCCTAGGTTCATCAACCAACTCATTGTCAAACACATCCCGCCCCGTGAGCTTCGGTCTGCCCATCTATCCCTTCTCAAGGCGCCGACTTTCAAAAAGAAACAACTCGGCGGATCCAGCTTCGCACACCTCGCCCCAAAGATCTGGAACTCTCTGCCCTTGTCCATCCGGAGCTGCTCCAAGCTGATTGAGTTCAGACGTGCATTGAAGACCTGGCTATTTACACAAGCGTACTGCTAGAACTCCACATCTTCTGATCCCTCTCTTCTGTTTCTCTAGCGCCATGAAACCCCTGGGTGTCCGTGCGCTTAACAAATTCCGCATAGAAATAGAAATAGAAATAGATACGAAATTGCTCCTGTTATGCAGCCCACGCAGAACAAGTACTTATTTGACCAACGGATCGGATACTAACTGCCCCCACTTTAGGTAAAACACTGCTTCCTTGAGCGATGTAAAGGCCCAAGATGAACTAACTGCTAACCTTATGACTTTAAGAACCATGATACTTACCAAAGATACATTTTTTACCCACCCTACTTAAGTCAGAGAAGTGTCACGTGTGAAATTGCCACTATGAGGTGTACCCCATTTGGAGCCATCATTTTTCCAAAATTCCAAGCCAGTACTTTGGTTTCTATGAGCAATAAAACCTCCCCTCTATGAGACCACCTCTCACAAATCCACGTAAGTGCCCTTTCATGAACAATATAATAACACTGCCTGAGTCATGAACCTGTACCCTCCGCCATGTTGAAATTCAAACGTTACAAGTCAAGGAATTGCAACCATGCATAGGCATCTCCTGGAAAGAATTATAGGAGAGAGCACACATGGGGCCGCATATAAGACTGGTAGGGCCACATACAAAGGATATTATATATATGTGTGTGTGTGTGTGTAGATAGGTATAGATATATACACATACATGATATAAACATTAGACACATATATTTATATGCATTGAAGATATATAAAGCTATAAGGTAGACATTTATATGTATAATATATATATACAGTAAATATAAAATGTAAATATAAGTATATACATATTTGCATAAAATGTTTAAATCTGACTTTGGGTGCATATGTGCATATATATATATATATATATATATATATATATATATATATATATATATATATATATATATATATATATATACGCATAAGCTTTAAACATTTTAAGCAAACACTTATTTGAAATGAAAGTTGTTTGGACAAAGGATTGTGTGGCAAAATAAAGTGTCTGTCTTTTATTTTTGTGTAGCTTCCTGGTACTTTCAGCAGCTGTGGTACTCGGGCGTGAAGGCAGGGCAAATAAAGGGGGAGGGAGGGCAAATAAAGGGGGGCGTGGGACAAATAGAGTGGGGGCTGGAGCCCCGTCTGGCCCCCTCTAGAGGAACCACAGCTACCATGCAAATGATAAAAAATACCACTGCGTGCTAGTAAAGGCACCTCATGTACACCAGTAGTGTGTTCGACACAAATGTGTCCCTTGAACTATAATGCTGCCCTCTTGAGCTATCACATTTTCCCAATGCGAAATGAAGTTTCTCATACATAAGACAAACCATAAGTCCTACAAGTGTCATGAAATAATTCTTGTGTGCAATGGAATTTAATTCAGTGAATAAAGTCCACTTGAGCAATGAAATAATCCCCTTCTTAGCTACAGAAAGCAATGATCTCACGTGCGCAATGAAATGTACCTCACCCGGGCCATAAAATGAACCCCACATGCGCCAATACATTATTATTGCATGTGCCAATGAAATGCTCAATTAAATTGTCCGCACACAGTTCCCCAAACAAGCTATTATTTGCGATCAGTGCACAGCAATGTTGTAGTTATTGAGGACCAATTTATGTAGCTAACTAAGTTAGCATGGAGAAGAATAAACAAACGATTGCCTAAGGAATTGCATTTTATGCACCATATCACTGAAATGATGCTTATGATGCTGCACATTCCATGGCACTGTTAGCTATTTAATACTAGTTGCTACAAACGAAATCCCAACGTCAGAAAAAATATAGGTCCCTTCAGAAAAAAAAAACAACCTCAAATTAAGCACATCCTACTTACGATGCTAGTCACCAAAAATATATGATTTTGTCTGCATGGATGCACAGGAACACCATTTTATTAATACTGTCCTTTCTACCTTTCACTGTAAAATGGTTTGAGTAAAATAGACGCATTTTGCAGAAGACACGCCCACATATCCATACTACATATTCATTATGATAAAATGCGTCCTTTTATGCTATGCATTCCAGAAAAGTTTTAAAATTCGCCCTACGTTTCATATGTACTTTGTGTTTACACTACAGGGTATCTAGAAGCACCTTTTCCAACAAGAAAAAAAATCCTGCAGGCGATATTTTATGTTATATGTGTATTATGTATATATTTCCCCATCTAGCACTCTCAGATCCCCAGATCCAGAACAATAGATTTTAAAAACAAATGCAAATGTTTTGGGATTGTGAAAAGTGTGAAACGTCTCTTGAAATAACCCTGTCTCGAAAACCATGGGATATAAAAATAAATATGCATGAATAGTGAAACAAAACATTTAATGACAAAGACGAATCCTTCCTTTCATGTTGTAGGACGTACACTGAAGTGAATTGAATTGAGGCAGTATTTCCAGCTGTAGACAGACGTCCTTTCTCTGAACTATCATATGAGTTCTTAATATTTACTGGAAAACATGTTCATCCATTTATGGTGAGACTAACAATCAACAAGAGAAAGGTGACCAGTTAACTTTGCAAAGTGTCAGTAGCTACGTTACAGTTCATGTGTAACACTTCAGCTTCTTTTAAATTGTTTAAAATAGAATATTTTTTTATTAAATCGTAAAGCTATACAGCAGATGGTAGATTATGAAAACGTGTGGCAATCAATAATCATGTACAAATTGGGCTCATGGAATTGGGTAAATCCTGGGGCCCTACACACAAGAAATAGCGCAATCCCAAACATCGCCAAAAGCTTTCATCCTATAAATTTGTCCTTGAGCCCATGGTGATTGGAGACTGGTGACTGTTTCACTGGCTATGGCATGAGAGGAGTCAGGGTTTTAGAAGATGTCAAGGCGGAACCTGGGTTTCACTCTTGGAGAATAGTGCAAAAGGGTATCACTGGTGCAGGTGAAATAGGATCTTTGAATACAAGACAACGTCAGCTTTCTCTATTGTCTTGGTGTGAATATAGTAAAATGGTGAGTAACCAGAGAACAACGACTATACAAGGGGAAAGGATCTACTGTTTTGAACTGTGCAGGCAGAAACTTTTATTAAGAAATCAGACAATTGGATAGAAATGTCAATAACTCAGATTATTTCCTGTTTGTTAGGGCTGTGGAGTGGCAAGAAGGATCCGTCCTAACTTGAGAGACTAAGTGTCTCATAATAAACCCCAGCTCTGCCGCACTCACTCTCACACAGATGGTGTGAAGTTGTTGCAAGTAAAAAAAAATTGAGATCCAAGTTAAACAAGCATTTGCAATGCAATAGGTCTCGCAGTAGGAAAGTTTGAGGTATTGGAATTGTAAATGACAAATTCTTTATTTATGTGTTCGTTTAGAAAACAGTGAAATTAATACCGTTGTTATTTACAATGCCAATAGTTGTAATTTTTGCAAACGTGACACCTATAGCATTCCTAATGCAATATGTATTGAATTTACATGACTTAGATGTATTAATATTACAAAGACATTTTTTTTCAATTAATCAAAACTTAAATTAAACTTTTTGTAATTTATAATAGCAATAGCTTAAGTTTTTGTAAAAAAAAATTGAAGATTATGTTTAGTGTATTTAATTGTGATGAAATGCCAAGAACGGAAGTGTAATATTAACATTATTTTTGTGACAGTTGTAAAAAAGCTTTAAACATTGAGAGAACATATTAGAACCATTCGTTGTTGAATTATTGCACAGAGTGATGCTGTGGCGTTCAGTTGTGCTGATTGATGTTGTGGCCTTCAGTGGTGCTGAGTGATGCTGTGCCGTTGAGTGATGCAGTGGCATTGAGTGATGCTGTGGTGTGGAGTAATGCTGTGGCACTGAGGGATGCTGTGGCATTGATTGGTTCTGTGTCGTTGAGTGATGCTGTGGCATTGTTTTATGCTGTGGCGTTGAGGGATGCTGTGCACTGAGTGGTGCTGTGGCGTTGAGTGGTGCAGTGGCGTTGTGGGGTGCTGTGGCATTTAGTGGTGCTGAGTGATTTTGTGGCGCTGAGTGATGCTGTGGCGTTGAGTGGCTCTGTTGCGTTGAGTGTTGTTGTTGTGTTGAGTGGTGCTGTGGTGTTGAGTGGCGCTGTGGCATTGAGTGCTGCTGTGGCCTTGAGTGATGCTGTGGCATTGAATGTTGCTGTGGCCTTGAGTGTTGCTGTGGGCTTGAGTGTTGCTGTGGGCTTGAGTGATGTTGTGGCCTTGAGTGATGTTGTGGCCTTGAGTGATGTTGTGGCCTTGAGTGATGCTGTGGCCTTGAGTGATGCTGTGGCATTGAGTGATGCAGTGGCCTTGAGTGATGCAGTGGCCTTGAGTGATGCAGTGGCCTTGAGTGATGCTGTGGCATTGAGCGATGTTGTGTCATTGAGGGATGTTGTGTCGTTGAGCGTTATTGTGGCATTGAGTGGTGTTGTGGCGTTGAGGGGTGCTGATTGATTCTGTGACGTTGACTGATGCTGTGGGGCTGAGTGATGCTGTGGCGCTGAGTGATGGGCGCTGAGTGATGCAGTGCCGCTAAGTGATTCTGTGGCGCTGAGTGATGCTGTGGTGCTGAGTGATGCTGTGGCGCTGAGTGATGCTGTGGCGCTGAGTGATGCTGTGGCGCTGAGTGATGCTATGGCACTGAGTGATGCTGTGACGCTGAGTGATGCTGTGACGCTGAGTGATGGTGTGGCGTTGAGTATAGCTGTGGTATTGAGTGGTGCTGTGGTATTGAATTGTTCTGTGGCGTTGACTGTTGCTGTGGCGTTGAGTGGTGCTGAGTGATGCTGTTGCGTTGACTGTTTCTGTGGCATTGAGTGATGCTGTGCTATTGATTGTTGCTGTGGCATTGAGTGATGCTGTTGCATTAAGTGATGCTGTGGCATTGAGTGATGTTGTAGCAGTGAGTAATGCTGTGGCATTGAGTGGTGCAGTGGCATTTAGTGCTGCTGTGGCATTTAGAGGTGCTGTGGCATTGAGTGGTGCTGTGGCGTTGTGTTGGAGGGTGGAGTTGGAGGGTGGAGTTGGTGGGTGGAGTTGGAGGGATGATGTGGAGGGTGGATTTTGATTTTGAGGGTGTATTTGGAGGGTGGAGTTGGTGGGTGGTGTTGGATGATGGAGGGTGGATTTGGTGGGTGGATTTTGAGGGTGGATTTTGATGGTGAATTTGGAGGGTGGATTTGGATGTAGTATTTTGATTTGGATGTTGTAGTTTGATGGTGTAGTTGGATGGTGTATTTGGAGGGTGGAGTTGGAGGGTGGATTTGGAGGGTGGAGTTGGAGGGATGATGTGGAGGGTGGATTTTGATTTTGAGGGTGGAGTTGGAGGGTGTATTTGGAGGGTGGAGTTGGTGGGTGGCGTTGGATGGTGGAGTGTGGATTTGGTGGGTGCATTTTTAGGGTGGATTTTGATGGTGAATTTGGAGGGTGGATTTGGATGTAGTATTTTGATTTGGATGTTGTAGTTTGATGGTGTAGTTGGATGGTGTATTTGGAGGGTGGAGTTGGAGTGTTGAGTTGAAGGGTGGATTTGTTTTTGGAGGGTGGAGTTGTATTTGGAGGGTGGAGTTGGATTTGGAGGGTGTAGTTGTAGTTGTAGGGTGGATTTGTAGGGTGGAGTTGGATTTGGACTTGGACGTTTGAGTTGGAGGGTGTAGTTGGAGTGTGGAATTGGAGTTTGAGGGTGTGAGGGTGAGTGGATGTAAGTTTTAGGGGGGGTGAGGGGGTGTGATGGTGTGTGAGGGTGATTGGGGGTCAGGGTGTGAGGGTAAGGGGGTGTGATGATGTGTGAAGGTGAGGGTGTTAGGGTGAGTGAGGGTTTGAGTGTTGTGAGGGCGAGGGGTGTGAGGGTGAGCGAGGTTGTGTGCGGATGAGGGTGTGAGGGTGAGGGTCTGATGGTGAGTGATGGTGTGTGAGGGTGGGTGGGTGTGAGTGAGGGTGTGTGTGTGTGAGGGTGCTAGGGAGGGAGAGGGTGTGAGGGTGAGTGAGTGTGTGTGAGGGTTATTGGGTGTGTGAGGGTTTGTGATGGTGTGTGAGGGTGATTGAGGGTGAGGGTGTTAGGGTGAGTGAGGGTGTGAGGGTTGTGAGGGTGAGGGGGATGAGGGTCTGAGGGTGAGTGAGGGTGTGTGAGGATGAGGGGTTGAGGGTGTGAAGGTGTGAGGGTGTGAATGTGAGTGAGGGTGTGTGAGGGTGTTTGAGGGTGTGAGGGTAGGTGAGGGTGAGGGTCTGAGTGAGGATTTGAGGATGTGAGGGTTTGTGTTGTTGAGGATGTGTGAGGGTGAGTGTGATAGAGGGTGTTTAGGGTGTGAGGGTGAGTGAGGGTGTGTGAGGGTGAGTGAGAATGGGTGAGGGTGTAAGGCTGAGGGGTTGTGAGGGTGAGGGGGTGTGAGTGATTGATGGTGTGTGAGAGTGATGGGGTGTGAGGGTGATGGTGAGTGAAGGTGTGTGAGGGTGATTGGGTGAGGGTAAGTGAGTGTGTGTGAGGGTGATTGGGTGAGGGTGTGAGGGTAAGTGAGTGTGTGAGAGTGAGGGTGAGTGAGGGTGTGAGGGTGAGTGAGTGGGGGTGACTGTAAGTCTGTTGTAAGTGTGTGTGTTGTTGTTGAGCTTGTGTGTGAGTGGCTGTGTGAGTTTGTATGTGTGTGCGTTCTGAGTACGGATATTGGCCTAGTCTTCGAATTAGTCCCTTTTCTTTTTTTTTTTTTCCTGTGCGTAAAAATGGCAGACGCTACCCTGTGCCATAATGCTACCTATGTTTTTTAGGTTAGCGTTCTAGTTTATTTTCCTCATTTACCTTGCATTTTGATTGACGTGTATTCCGTCTAATCAAATTGCAACGTTGTCCTACGTAGCGTTGAAATTGCGTCACGTTAATTGGGAAACTTCCAGATCTTCACGAACCGGCGTATGTGGAAGGCGTGTCGTGCTTCCTGCATTGTAGCTGCGTCGTTTGACAGGTAAGTTGTCAATTTACATTTTTTTTTGTTGTTTACCTAGTGTTTCTCTACTATATATATATTTAGTAAGTTTTGTAATGTTTAGTAATGTTTTTTAAAGATTTTTGTTTGTGATCGTACTCGGCTTGTGTATGTACCTATTGTACTTTCATGGAATGTTTCTAATTTTCCTTATATAATGTTTTTTTGCTTACTTTTATGTAATGTATGTCATAAAGAAAAAGTTTATGGATGCACTCTTCCCACATGTTGCTATATTTGTTTGGTTGACAATGTGTTATTTAGACCGTACTTTCTTGTATTCTTCCTTGTGTTTTTGTGTTGCTTAAATCGTACTTATGCTTTTTTTTGTTTTTGGTATACGTATACTTTGTGATTTTCGACCACCTTTAAATATTAGTACTTATTGTAATGGTATGTAGAAGCTATATTTGCTGTATAGTTTGAAACCTACATGTTTTGATGCGCAAGAGCAGCAATTCCTTATTTATGTTTTTTTAAGTACTATAAAATTTTAAAGCAATACTTATGGAGTGTAAGCTTATACTTTTCAAAACATGTAGTTTTTTATCAAAAATTTTTTTATGTTCTCCATACCATTTGAATGACTATAAAGTAGTATGTCTGTTAATTAATGTCAAAGTATACGTATGAAGCCATCTTTATTAATTGTTTTGATTTTTTTTGTTAGTTTGAGCGAAATACTCTATTGTAGTTCTGGAAGAATTGCAATTAGGCTGTGGAGTCTCGTGCTCTTGTGATTACGCACTTTCTTTGTTTTGTGGATTATTCCCGCCATTGTTTAATGTTTTTTTCATTTTTGCTTACTTTAGTAACTGCTTTATGTTGTGAATTCGTGTCCTTTAGATGGCTTTGTCCCCTTTTAAATTGTTGTATTTCGCTGTGCATTCAGATATTTCCCTATTTTGTTTGCCTTTATTGTTTTTTTAAACAATGTTTTATTTTACAATCCCTTTCTGCATTTTTATGTATTAATTGTTGCACTGTCCTCGCGATGCATTGTTTTTATTTTGAATACCTACAAGTGTGTAATCCGATGTTTAGTTATTGAAATAAATGTTGCCTAAGCTAGTTACGTGTGGAGTTGGAGGGTGGATTAGTAGTTGGAGGGTGGAGTTGTAGTTGGAGGGTGGAGTTGTAGGGTGGTATTGTAGTTGGGGGGTTGAGTTGGAGGGTGGACTTGGACGGTGTGAGTGTGAGGGTGAGTGGATGTGAGGGTCAGGGGGTGTGAGGGTGTGTGATGGTGTGTGAGGGTGAGTGAGGGTGACGGTGTGAGTATGAATGAGGGTGTGATGGTTGTGAGGGTGAGGGGGTGAGGGTGTGTGAGGATGAGGGGGTGAGGGTAACTGGGTGTGAGAGTGTGTGATGATAGGTGTGGGTGAGTGAGGGTGAGACTTTGAGGGTGAGTGAGGGTGAGTGTTGTGAGGGTGTGAGGGTGTGAAGGTGAGTGAGGGTGTGCGAGTTTGAAGGTTGAGTGTGTGACTGTGTGTGGGTGAGGGTGTGTGAGGGTGTGTGAGTGTGAGGGGGTGTGAGGGTGAGGGGGTGATGGTGTGTGAGGGTGAGTGGGTGAGGGGTGAGGGTGAGTGAGGGTGTGTGAGGGTGAGGGGGTTGAGGTTGTGAGGGTGAGTGTGGGTGAGGGTGTGTTGGTGAGTGATTGTGTGTGAGTGTGATTGAGGGTGTGAGGGTGTGTGAGGGTGTGAGGGAGGGTGAGGGTGAGTGAGGGTGTGTGAGGCTGAGGGGGAGGGTGGGTGAAGGTGTGAGTGGGTGTGAGGCGTTGTGATGATGCCTATAAGTGATCAGTTTTCTCTGTGAATATTGTACACTTCAAATGTATTAATGTTGTGAAGCGTTGTTTCAGAAGCTAAAAGAGACCTATGTAATGTTGATTGATGCTGGTATTTGCGCTGAATCAAAAAAGAAACACAGTTATTTTTTAATATTATGCATTTAAAAAGTTATTATTTTTTTGTAAGGTACACATCAAATTGCACTGCAAAAGCTTCGCTTGCATTAACATAGATGCACAGTCATTTTGTCTGTGTTTGCTCATTAGAGACAATGTTTACCTCATTTTAAAATTTTCACCACAGATGCGTATTAATTGCTATGTTTACATTTGTTTACTTTTTTGAATGTTGTTTTGGTTGCGCATTTTTATAATGAAATGTCACTGTATATGTTTGCTAATTAGTATAAGTTAGATATTTTGTGATGCTGTTGTGGTGCTGACTAGTGTTATGGTGCTCATGTGTACTGCTGTGGTTGTGCTGAGTGGTGCTGTGTTGTTGTCTAGTGATAATGTTGTGGTTATGGGTGACAATGTAGTTGTGGTCAAAGGTGATTTGGTGGTGTTGAGTGGTCCTGTGGTGGTGCGGAGTGATAATGTGGTGGTGCTGTATGATAATGTTGTTGTGATGAGTGATGCTGTAGTAGCGTTGAGTGATGATGTTGTGATGGTGAGTGGTGCTGTGGTGGTGGTGAGTGATGCTGGTGTGTTGCTGAGTGATGCTAGTGTGGCGCTGAGTAATGCTAGTGTGGTGCTGAGTAGTGCTGTGTTGGTGATGAGTGCTGCTGTGCTGGTGTTCACTGATCACCACCCCAGCATTACGCATCACCACAACAGCACCATTCATCACGACCACTGCATCACTGAGCACCACCAAAGCACCACTCAGCACCACCACAGTATCACTCAGCACCCCTACAGTCCCACTCTGCTCTTCCACAGCATCACTCTGCAGCACCACAGCAGCACTTTGCACAACAACATTATTATACAGCACCACCACCTGAGGTATTGGCATTGTAAATGGCCATGTCCCCTTTTAAATTGTTCTATTACTCGCTGTGTATTCAGATATTTCCCTATTTTGTTTGCCTTTATTGTTTTTTTAAACAATGTTTTATTTTACAATCCCTTTCTGCATTTTTATGTATTAATTGCTGCACTGTCCTCGCAATGCATTAAGTTTTCATTTTTGAATACCTACAAGTGTGTAATCCGATGTTTAGTTATTGAAATAAATGTTGCCTAATGCTATTTACGTGTGGAGTTGGAGGGTGGATTAGTAGTTGGAGGGTGGAGTTGTAGCTGGAGGGTGGAGTTGTAGGGTGGTATTGTAGTTGTAGGGTGGAGTTGGAGGGTGGACTTGGATGGTGTGAGGGTGAGTGAGGGTGACGGTGTGAGTATGAGGGAGGGTGTGAGGGTTGTGAGGGTGAGGGTGTTTGAGGATGAGGGGGTGAGGGTAAGGGGGTGTAAGAGTGTGTGATGATAGGTGTGGGTGAGTGAGGGTGAGAGTTTGAGGGTGAGTGAGGGTGAGTGTTGTGAGGGTGTGAAGGTGAGTGAGGGTGTGCGAGTTTGAAGGTTGAGTGTGTGACTGTGTGTGGGTGAGGGTGAGGGTGTGTGAGGGTTAGGGTGTGTGAGGGGGTGTGAGGGTGAGAGGGTGAGGGGGTGATGGTGAGTGATGGTGTGTGAGGGTGAGTAGGTGAGGGTGTGAGGGTGAGTGAGGGTGTGTGAGGGTGAGGGGGTTGAGGTTGTGAGGGTGAGTGTGGGTGTGTTGGTGAGTGATGGTGTGTGAGGGTGTGTGAGGGTGTGAGTGAGGGTGAGGGTGAGTGAGGGTGTGTGAGGCTGAGGGTGAGGGTGGGTGAGGGTGTGAGTGTGAGGTGTTGTGATGATGCCTATAAGTGATCAGTTTTTCTCCGTGAATATTGTACACTTCAAATGTATTAATGTTGTGAAGCGTTGTTTCAGAAGCTAAAAGAGACCTATGTAATGTTGATTGATGCTGGTATTAGCTCTGAATCAAAAAAGAAACACATCAGTAATTGTTTGAATATTATGCATTTAAAATGTTATCAATTTTTTTGTAAGGTACACATCAAATTGCACTGCAAAAGCTTAGCTTGCATTAACATAGATGCACAGTCATTTTGTCTGTGTTTGCTCATTAGTGACAATGTTTACCTCTTTTTAAATTTTTCACCACAGATGCGTATTAATTGCTATGTTTAAATTTGTTTACTTTTTTTAATGTTGTTTTGGTTGCGCATTTTTATAATGAATGTCACTGTATATGTTTGCTAATTAGTATAAGTTAGCTATTTTGTGATGGTGTTGTGGTGCTGACTAGTGTTATGGTGCTTATGTGTACTGCTGTGGTTGTGCTGAGTGGTGCTGTGTTGTTGTCTAGTGATAATGTTGTGGCGATGGGTGACAATGTAGTTGTGGTCAAAGGTGATTTGGTAGTGCTGAGTGGTCCTATGGTGGTGCTGAGTGGTCCTGTGGTGGTGCTGAGTGATAATGTGGTGGTGCTGTATGATAATGTTGTTGTGATGAGTGATGCTGTAGTAATGTTGAGTGATGATGTTGTGATGGTGAGTGGTACTGTGTTGGTGGTGAGTGATGCTGGTGTGTTGCTGAGTGATGCTAGTGTGGCGCTGAGTAATGCTAGTGTGGTGCTGAGTAGTGCTGTATTGGTGATGAGTGCTTCTGTGTTGGTGTTCACTGATCACCACCCCAGCATTACGCATCACCACAACAGCACCATTCATCACGACCACTGCATCACTGAGCACCACCAAAGCACCACTCAGCACCACCACAGTATCACTCAGCACCCCTACAGTCCCACTCTGCTCTTCCACAGCATCACTCTGCAGCACCACAGCAGCACTTTGCACAACAACATTATTATACAGCACCACCACCTGAGGTATTGACATTGTAAATGGCAATGGCTTTTATCTATGTGTTTTGGTTTGGAGTGGATTGGATATATGTGGTTTGGAGTGGAATTATGTGTGTTGAATTCGGGGGGAATTGTGTGGTATGCAGTGTATTTGTATGGTGTATGAAAATTAGGTGTCATATGGTGCAGTGGAATTATGTGGATAGTAATTATGTGGTTGTGAGTGTACTGGAATTATCTGGAGTGGGATTGTGTCATGAAGTGTAATTATGTGATTTGGTTGCGTTGTGGATTGGTATGTAGTGTAGTTTAATTATGTGGTGTGCTGTTGATTTTTGAGGCATTATGTGGAATTGTGTGTTGTGGATTGAATTGATGTGGTGTCTTACATATTTATAATTCATGGTAGCCCTGTCTGCCTATTTTCAGTAGAAAACATGCTGTATTATACCACTGCCTCTTGCTGGTGTGGAAAAACTCACCTTAGTAAAACATTATTTGTTGTATGTGCTATAGTAAGACAATTCAAAACAAGTCATGGTGGTGCCACTCAGCCTTTCATCGTTCCGAGGTCGATGGAATGAGTGCCATTGACAACAATAAACATCTGTAATTCAGCTCCAATGTATATGTGCTTTATAAATGCACGTTGTGCACAATAGCAGCACATTGTGTGTACCGATTGCCGATGTGAGTGTGGTGCGTCAGCGGAGCTTTGCCTAATGTTCCTCAGGATTAAAGTACATCGGAGACATTTATGTGAGCGTTGGTCCTGGCTGTCTGCTGCGCCTTCTGACTCTTGCATGGCAGCGTGGGTGGGGTACAGCATCTGTCCCGTGTTTGTTCTGTGTGTCTCAGGAAGGAGTTTCCACGTCAGAGCCGTGTGTAGATCAGGAGTGAGGTGCCCTGGCAGAGCTCGTGTTCCTGAAGAGTGACCGCTGTGGAGCCAGCGCTTTGCCAGGACTCTGCGTTGTCCCAGTTTTTAACTATAAAAAGCTCTGTTGCGGTTAGGGACTGGGTGTATTGGCTGCGCTGTTTGGGCCGCGGATGTAAAACAGCACTGGTTTTTGTAAGTGAGGGTGGAGGTGTAGTGACCCAGCTACGGGTGGGGTCTGATACTCAATTCGTGGATTGTTGCCTGAAGACCATCCTGGAAAACCCTGGGCAGAACTGGAAGTGCTTCACAGTACTGGAATAATTGGCGATGCAGACATTAAGGGCTGATTTACATTGGTAGAGCTTTATGGGTATTGTAGTACTGGAACATACATACATAGCATGTGCATTCCTAAAGCACACGTTCACTCAGAAGGGTATGTTCACGCTGAATTTCAGATGTTTATTGTTGAATTTCAGATGTTTATTGTTAACCAACTCAGTGGTACTTATTTTATCGACCTCAGAAGGATGAAAGGCTGAGTGGACCCACCAATATTTGAACCTGTGACCATGAGGAGAACACAGGCCGCTACAGTGGTTGCATTTGTCCACTGAACCACAAGACTCGGCATAGCAGGGTCGAAAACCAGGTTATGGAGTAGCAGGGCAAAGCATGTGAAAAGGGACAGAACCGGTGAGAAATGTGAGACGGGGATGGCATGTGAGAAAGTACAAGGAGATCAGCGAGAAAGACGGGAGCTGAGATAAAGGAGGAGAAGAGGGTTAAAGAATACCGCAAGAGATGACAGATACTCCAGCACAAGAGCAAATGTTATGTAGGCAAGGGGGGCCTGGGGAGAGCGCAACGGGGATGGGCAGGAGAAGCAGATGCGAGGGAGGGGGTGGTGATTAGGGGGGAGGAGAAGGGAGTACGGCCGAGCGCACGCTGGGGAAGCCTGTGGGAAGGATGGTTTGATGAACATCGATAAAATTCCTGCAAGCAGCCACGAGGAAGCAGCACAAGTTTTAAGAGGCACCCATGATTTAATAATCACTTGGAGAATTTTCACCTTTGGTTCTCGACTTTGAGACATATGCTGACGTACTATAACTTTTCATAGGAATCTCATCAGAACTGCCTGCATGTACGTAGAGAGAGGGACAGAGAGGAGGAAAGGTGGGAGGGAACACGGCCTGGGGGAAGCTGGCTGGGGAGGGGGAGGAGAAATCCGAGTACGGCTGTGTGCGGGGAGAGAGAGGGGAGGTGCTGGAGCTGGGGAACAGATGGTGTGAAGCAGGGGGCGGGGCAGCGGAACCCTTTGATGTGGCCTGGCGGCCGTGAAAGGAGAAATGCTGCTGCCAGGGGGAAGGCTTGTGCATGAGAGCAGGTCACGTGATTGTGATTCATGTGAACTGTCCAAAATCCGCTGGAGGAGAGCTCTTGGCATGAAGTGGAGGAGAGCCCTTGGCCTGAAGTAGGGGTTTAGCTGCATTAGACTTGCAATTCATTCCTTGCGGAATAGAATAGGCGAGACCTAAAAAGGCATGGCTTTCTGAGTACTTGTTCAAGCTTTCTTTTAGTGCCATTTAACTTGCGGACAACAATCAACTTGAGCATTTGACTATTTTAGCATGCCCCCGCATTCTTCACATCAAGACAGCTTGAATAGGTGAAAATGGCTGATAAATTCAAAGTTATTGCACGCAGACGACCCCAAAATATGTCTTGCCCAAGGCACCAAAAATCTTTACAATTCAAAGTTGTTGCATGCAGACGACCCCAAAATATGTTCTGCCCAAGGCACCAAAAATCTTTACAATTCAAAGTTGTTGCACGCAGACGACCCCAAAATATGTCTTGCCAAAGGCACCAAAAATCTTTACAATCTCACTATGATGAAGTTATTTATTACTGATGGCATAATACAAATTGAGTGTTCCATAGTATAATTTAATTCATGCAAAAGCCTTATAAAACTACACATCAAACATTTCCCTAGTGTGTTGTTAAGTGGTACACAATGTACGTAGTGCCGATATCAGCAACCCTCCCCAGCAAACATTGGTAAATGGCTACTTAGCACACAAGGAATTAAATGAATCAGACAACACATGGTTTGGTGGAACAGTTTGCTGCAGGTTTATTTCAGAAATGAAATATGCTACTGTGGTCGGTTAACTTACGGTGATCCAAGGGCAACCAGCCATGAGTAACCTAAGCTGCCCTCCCACCTGATGAGCCAAACGGCACCGTGGGCCAACCCATTCAGTTCTACAATTTTTATTTGGGGAGGTTTTGTCCCTTAACTACCGTGGACCACCAGTATAGGATTATAACTCACTCCTTTTTAGGGGTGGAGTGTCACCAGGCAAGCTCTTGGTTGCTAAGGCTTGCAAAGCATCTGAGGGACTAAAGCTGCATCATAGCTTATATACCAGGGCTTACTTAAAGACTCCTGTGGTTTGGCATAGAGCCCCGAGGGGGTACCCAATGTACCAAACTACTCCAGAACGCCCTGTAACTTTGCCTGCAACACAAACAAATAATTAACAAGCTCAGCGCAGGCAGCAATAGTCTGTTTGGGCAGGCTGAGAGGCTGTCCAAACAGACAGTATTAACTGTATTAATAACAGCTGGCAAGCCGCTCCCCCCTGCCCTCGAGTAACCCCTCCCACTCTCCCTGTTCTCTGTATGCTGCAGCATACAGAGAAATGACGTGGGGTTGGAGCAGCCGGCCGAACCAATCACAGCGCTGTGCTGTGGTGGAGGGGAGGGAGGCTGCCTGGCTTCCTACGTGACGAATTCAAGAACAGGACGGCGGGCGGGAGTCGGGACGTCTGGAGTCGGAACTAACTTGAAGGCGGGAAGGTAAGGTAAGTTAAGTTTGACTTTGTTATTTTAATTAAAAGTATCCTGCTTCCCCCTGCACCTGCTCCCTATTAAAGAGCGAGTGGAATTTAAGAATCTGTGTACAGCTCATAAGGCAATCTACGGTCTGGCACCCGCCTACATCAAAGACCGCTTGGTGGTGTACAGTCCAATGAGAACTCTTAGATCTTCAGACTCTCAATTATTGGTCTGTCCCCGGTACAAACTTGTAACCAAGGGAGGGAGAGCCTTCTCTGTGTTAGTTCCTCAGTTATGGAATACACTACCTGAGTCGCTGCGCAGGGAAGAGAACCTCCTACGCTTTAGGAATGTGCTAAAAACATTGCTGTTTAGAAGGTCCATGAGTGCTATCTAGGCTAGTGGGTGCCTTTTCTGTATTGCTAAGTTATTGTTCGTACCATCGATTTCCGAGCGCCTAGAGACCTGCAGGTGATTGGGCGCGTTACAAATCAAAAATAACAATAACAGCAAAGCGCGACAACACCATTTCCACCCCACCCCCCCCCACCCGTATTGCCGGCTGCGACTGGAGGTCAGACACAAAGCCCTGTCTCGTTTCTGTTTCAAAGCCTCGTATGGGCTGAACTTCACAACTAAGGTGTAGCGGTGCTTCTAACATGGATCTTTTATAAACAAATTATTATTAAATTGCACATATAAAGTATAACACTGGATATATCCCAAACGGCTCTTCGGAGACACGACCTAATGGGCCTTGTGTTTACCACATGACTTTTTCAGTGTACTATCGAAAGCATTTAGCGACTTTTCGGCAGTGAGTGCGTTTTTATCCCTGTCTATAGCGGCATGGCCTTTGTGCTGCTGGCGCGCCCTCGAAGAATCGACAACGAGGTGTTTTTTAAAATGCCTCGAAGTGCATTACCAAAAACATGCCCACGTTTACTGCTTCACACACTTAGCAGGCCCCGTCCTGGCAGCATTTCAAGGAAAGGGTGAATGTATCCGAACTTTTCTCCTTCCTTTGGGTTGAGATATGTGCAGTGCTTTGAATTCGTTTTATGACTCTATGTTGCACTTTACAAGTATGTCAGATACATAAATAGATGTGTAATAAAGTGCAAAACGTATGCCAAACCTTGAAATGTGACAGTGGGCAGTTTGCTGAAATATCTACATTTATGTGAAGTGTGTGATATTCTCATATTTCTTGTGTGTGTGCGGGGGGGGGGGGGGTTAATAGTCACGTGCTGTAGATTAGTCACCCCTGGCTTTATCGGATCGTTGCTTGCTCAAAGATAGCCCGTTAGTAAATATAAACTCATGAGTGATCCATATGGTATGTATTGCGAGCTGAGAAGTATGCACAGCTTCCTCGTTCTGTTAAAGGGTAGCTGTAGTTGTTTGTTAAATGGCCTCCAGTTGCTATTCTCTTGTTAATGGCTCCTGACTCGGGACAGGAGAAGAAGAGCACCGAGGCTGCGGCCGGCAGCAGTGCTGGGTAGGATGAGCAACAGGTGAGAATGCTTTTTTTAATCTGATTGCGTTGTGTGCTAAAGATTCCCTTTGTCATGGCTACATTTGTGGCGTTTTACCTGTCGTGTCAGAAGACAAGAATGCGTCAATCAGGATTACAAAAAGATGCACGTTATGTTAACATTAAAACAATGGTTGTCGAACAATGGCAGAGGACTGACATTTAATAACCTCCGTACGCCCTACCACTTTCAAATGTCACTAGCCGGCACTGATATTAGGAGTGCGTTCTAAGTGGTCAGCAGGGAGAGTTCCAGAAAGTTGTGACAGTGCAACAATTGCTTGCAACTTCTGTTTATTTTTAGGACAGCTCGACTTTACGCCTCTGAAAGTCCCCTCCTTTCCAAACCCCTGATGGCCCCGGTTACTATAGCAGGCGCGAGGCCACTTGAAGTATGCACAGTGTATATAACACATACATGAGTTCGAGGGGAGCCTGGTGAGACAGTCACGGCACATTAGGAGACAGCCTGCCTTCTCTGCACTCTGAAGAATAGAGGTCACAGGCAGAGCCCTCCGAGGCGCCATTTCACAGTGAAGAACTGAAGTCACGTTCAGAGCAAAGCCCCTGGGAGCAGATTCTCAGACATCCCCGGTACAGCAAACGATTTCCCGTGTTTGGCAGTAGAGGACGGTTTTCTGTGGCATACAACACGGCCATTGCCAGCCGGCATCCGCTCTTCCATGTGAGACTAGCATCTGGGTGCGGGCGAACATTAAAGGCGGGAAACCAAAAAGGCATCGAAAGAGGCGGGGCAGGGAAACCGTTATAAAACAAATTCGTAGTTAACGTATTTCTGTTTTTGGACTGCGTCCTGAACACAAGGCGATTACAAGATTAATCGCCTGTGTAGCCGAGGTGTTTCCTCTGCTAATTGGTTTTGCTCCCCACTGTCCTCTGTGAGCCAATGAGGGACGAGCAAGGACAAGGCCGGGCCCAGAGACGAAGGAGCCGTTAGGAGGTGATGCACTGGGCTGTCACTCAGGGGACTGTGATTAAAAGCATGAATCAAAGAGGCTGCCGGTGACAGCTGGAATCACTGCTGCTGGGGGCTGCAGGCAGGCAGCGGTTGGAGCAGCCGCCCAAGTGCCGAGATCAAGGCATGCCGAGTCTAGGCGCATGGACCACCTCACGACAATAAATCAATATGCGCAGCACAAAAGATTCGTCTTTGTTGCATCTAAACATCTGTATGTGTTGTTGTTTTACGACTTTGTGGTAGTATAGAAAGCAATGCCTGGCAGATAGATGTAAGTGCTATAAAACATTGCTGAACTCGACCGAAAGTATTAATGCGCTTTACATTAGCACCAGTTACATAATAGGAGTACACATTATTTTTTTGTAGGCACAGGGAGATTAAATGATTTGTCCAGAATCACAGGATGCTGAGTGGACACCGAGAATCGAACCCGGTTCCCCAGTTCGAAAGTCAGCAGCTCTGGTTGTTCAGCCACACCCTTTCCCCTAATTGTCAGTTCGGCTGGTGACGGATCAAGACCCAGGGGCCCACTCAGATGGTCATCCTTCACAGATTGACTAAAATAAAGTTGAATAACACCACCTTGTATTGTTTCAAAGATGCTAAGTCACCCCACTATTCCAAAATCTAGTTTTTATGAATGCATGCCTCTGAGATAGGGCCGACCAACCTACACTTTGTATCAGCATATGAAACATTAAAACCTGAGGTGAGACACTGGAACATATGCCTGTGATGTGTGAGTTACACTTATGTAAACTATGAGCCCTAACCCACTGAGCTATGTTGCTATAGCTTTCTCCCCACTTCACACTGGAAAAGATCCCTCTCATTTTAAGGATTCCTGCCACTGTGTGCCCAATCACATCAATACATGTCAAAGTTGAAGCGCATCTCAGACTGGAATTATTCATGCATTTATATCTGAATTGCATGTCCGTCACCACCCTTTAATGAAATAATCAGATATCTGGGAGAGGGGTTCTTATCATGTCGGACAATGACGATGGGGAGGAGAGTGGTGGTTTAAAAGAAAGCGTTTGGGGGGCCGGGGAAAGGTCACAAGAGCTCGGAGGGAAGAATGCTTTAAAACCGCCTTTCTCTTTACAATAGTGAACTCATAAAGGCATTCAAGCAAAAATGCACATTAATAAAATATGTATAGGGGCAAAGCCATAAATACTGTTGGACTGAATAGAAAGTTTGTCATGCGGGTCAGTCATATCTTTTTTTTTTCTGCTAATGCTGTAAGCGGCCTAATTTATTTATTTGTTTCCTTGTGTAAAACAGCCATGCACAACAATCTCCAGAGGCAGAACAACCACGACACTCACAGCAATTCACACATCCACCGAACGCAACCCCCATCACATACATCCAACATACCCACAAAGACCTATTGACTCAGAAATCCTACCAACCAACACATCCCAGGAAGTTACAATCACAGCAAACCCCCACTTGCACACAAAAAACCATATACAGCAAGCTTCATGGCAACTGTTAGTCACAGAAGAGAGTAACCACAATACACACACTCAAATGTCTACTCAATCAATCAATTAGGGTTTTATAAAGCGCGCTACTCACCCCTGCGAGTCTCAAGGCGCTGGGGGGGAAGGGGAGCAGCTCCATATCAGTCAAAAAGCCAGGTCTTGGGGGCGTGGCCAAGATGGCGGGCTGAGAGGTCGCACTCGCCGAGAGCTCCCGGACCCCTGAATTCCTGCACCGCTCGTAACCGCTGATTCCCCCCCGGATCACGCGGCGAATGAACCTGGTGCCCCCGGTAGAGGTGTGGAGCGACTGCTGAGCCTGGTTGCGCCGTCGGGGGTGCGATTCTGACCGGTGAAGCCTGGGTCGAGGCCCGCTGCATGGACTGTGTGTGAGCCGGAAGCCGCGAGTCTCCCGACCCTCGGAGCCTGACGGAGCACTCTGCCTCCTGTGTGTGAAGCCCGCAGCAGTGCGTGTACTGTCGGAGTGGGAGTCGGCGGCGGCTTCGCGAGCGGAACGGAGTTGCCCAACGGCGGTGGTTCGGAGCGGAGCTGAGCGGAGGAGAAGGGCGGAGGCGGAGCCGGCATTGTCTTGCTACGCCGGCCCGCGGCTTGAGGGGGCTTGTATTGAGAGGCCGTTCCGGCCAGCTGTCGGTGGTGGAGCAGTGGAACTGGGCTTCTGGAGCGGATCTCCCCCTGGACTTGAGGGCCCCGGCGACCATCGCACCACGAGTTTGCCCACCGGCCGGAGTTCTGGATCCCGGACCAGGGACGGAGAAGGGACCTCCATCTTGGGCGTTGGCCTCTCGACATCGCAGGGCGGCCATTTTGTGAACTCCGGCCTGGCAGATCGGTCTTCTTAGTGCTCTTTGTGTGGCGCTACCCCCGGCTGGTGTGTAGCCGCGCCGGTACGGCGGTTCACTTTGCTGGACAGTAAGCCTCAACGTCCTCTACTCAGCTGAAATGTCGAACGCTAGAGGACAGAGAAGGGGCGACCGAACCTTGCCGGACATGCTGGGCCGCGGCGCCCTACGCAGTGGGGGAACCCAACCCACCACGACCTCCCCAGCCCCGGCCAGGGGTGCAGATGGCGGAGAACCCCCAGTGACGAGATCATTTCTTGAGTCGCTCTTCAGCTCCCTACGGGAGGACTTTCAAACGCTCAAGCGTGAGGTGGCCGGGGAGGTCCGTGAAGTAAGGAGAGAGATGGACTCCCTAGGGGAACGTGTGAACACGGTGGAGGAAGCGGGTCACTCCAGGGATGAGGAGATCACCCAGCTGCAACAGGAGGTCCTGCGGCTGCGGGAACAACAGATTGAATTGCAGGCCCACACCGAGGACCTTGAAAATCGGTCCAGGCGGAATAACATACGGGTCCGCGGAGTGCCGTCCGGCGAGGAGGGTGAAGATGTGACTGCGTACCTGGTGGCCCTCTTTCGTGCGATTCTGGGGGAGTCGGAAGACTTTCGGATCCGCATAGACCGAGCACATCGGGTGGGTCGCCCCCGCAGAGCCACGGCGCCCGCCCCGGACATTCTGGCTTTCCTCCCGGACTTTCCCCTGAAAGAGCGGATCCTACGAGAAGCACGAGGGCAGCAATCTTTCCGATTCCGGGACCACCCTGTGACCCTGTTTCAGGACTTATCCGCTGTCACGCTGCAGAAGAGGAAATCATTCAAAATCGCTACTGACTTCCTTCGGGAGCGAGGGACACAGTACTCTTGGGGGCACCCTTTCCGCCTGATTTTTAGATGGAACGGCGTTTTGCACCAGCTCCGGTCCCTCCAAGATGTCTGCGCGGTGCTGGGCCTCACAGCATCGGACACGGATACCCCGGCTCCGCGGCGGAGGCGAAGCACTCGTGACGGATGGCAGCAGGTGGGAGAAGGGGGCTCTCCTCCGTCGGAGCGACCGGGCTCGCCCACGATCCGGGCGGACATGGCGGCCGCCATCCAGGAGGCCTCCAGAGTGGCGGCAAACGGCGAAGTGGCCTTGACGGCCTGAACTCACTCCGGGGGGAGTCTACTCTAGCTTGTTTCCTTTGCAGGTGCGGGGATTCGGGGGGGGGGCGGGGAGGAATGGCGAGTGCTGGAGGTGGTGGCTGGACGTCCACTAGACTGATTTACCACGGTCTTGTCCGTTCCGGACCGGACTGGGACAATGTCTTTTTTGCAAAGTTTGAGAAGTGGGGTGTGGGAACGGGACTGGCGGGTGGATGTTTTGATTCTGGGGCCTAGAGGGGGGGCTTGTTGCGGGGGGTGGTGTAGATTTGGTTGTGTGGGATTTCGGGGGGTAGGGGGGCCTTTCTAGTTGTGGGGTGTTGGGGTTTGGGGACTGTACTGTGCCTGTGGACTGTTCATAATTGCTCTTTTTTGAGGCCTCGAGTGGTGCCTTCTGTGTTTGCCTGCTGGGCTTTGCTTTTTGATATGTGCCCCACTGATTCCCCTCCTTGATGGCTCTTAAAGTGCTCACTCTCAATGTAAAAGGGCTGAATAATCCGGTTAAGAGGCGGGCGGTGTTATCCTTGTTGGAAAACTCACAGGCGGATATCTGCCTGTTGCAGGAGACCCATTTGCTAGCTAAGGACTGCTCGAGAACGCGTACCCCCAAGTTCCCCACGCAGTTGTTCTCCTCTAGCGCCTCCAAGACAGCAGGGGTGGCAATCTTGTTTTCTAGGGAGTTCAGGGGAGAGGTCGTGTGCAAGGTAGCAGAGCAGAAAGGGAGACTTCTGGTATATAAGATCAAGATGGGGGGTTTAGCACTGACTGTTGGCACCATCTACTGCCCCAATGATCATCAGGACCAATTCTTACACAGGGCTTTGGAGGATGTGGCATCCACCTCTGATAGGCACATAGTGTTGGGGGGTGATGTGAACTTGGTTTTCGATGCGGCAATGGACAGGTCTGTGCAGCGGCGCCACCAGTTGGGTGAGCTTACGGGCTCGATTCGCACTCGACTTGAGGAGCTGGACTTGCATGACATGTGGCGTCACCTTCACCCTACCACCCGCGCATACTCCTATTTCTCACATGCCCACAGGTCCTATGCCCGACTGGACCATCTACTTGTGTCGGGCCCAATGCTCCTTCTGGCTTCGAATGCAGATATGGGGGTCCTCTCTCTTTCCGACCACGCTCCGGTGGAGGGCGCTTTCACTCTGCCGCCGGCGGTTCGGCCTAGGGGGGTCTGGCGGCTTCGAGACACGCTATTGCACAGGCGATCGGTGGTGGACCAGATCCGGGTGGCCATCTTGGATTTTCAGACCGTGAATGATAATGAGGACACTTCGCGTGCGACACAGTGGGCAGCCCTGAAGGCGGTGCTCTGGGGCGAATTTATAGCGATCTCCTCGGCCGAGAATAGGGACCGACAGCTCAAGAGGGATGAGCTCACCCAGCAGGTGAGGGAGCTGGAACAGGTTCATCACAGGACAGGGGCACCTAGGGTTTGGAGGCGGTTGAAGGCGGCACGGAAACTCTTGGCAGCCCTTGATACGGACCGGGCGGAGTATGCGATGCTCCGCCTGAAACACAAATATTACACAGGGGGCGACCGGTGCGGGCGGCTCTTGGCCAACAAACTCAGGGTGCAACACCAGCAGCACCGAGTGAAGGAATTAGTTGACCCAACCGGAGGTATGGTCACGGCTGACGAGCAGATAGCAGACGTCTTTCGCAGCTTTTATGCTGATCTCTACACCGGGGATGCCCCCTTGGCCCAGGCTGAGGAGGACTATCTGGATTCAGTACCGCTCCCTTCGTTGACACTGGATCAGGCTCAGTATCTGGAGCGTGATATCCGTGTCGAGGAAGTGATCACAGCGATATCCCGGCTCAAATTGGGCAAGGCCCCAGGTCCGGATGGCTTTATCCCTTTGTTTTACAGAACCTTCTGTCAGGAACTGGCGCCTCTACTGACCCGCCTTTTCAACTCCTTTGCGGAGCCGGGTGCCATCCCCTCGGAATTTCTCCAGGCCACGGTTTCCGTGATCCCGAAGCCGGGCAAGGACAGGACCGCCTGTGGGTCCTACCGTCCTATCTCGCTGCTGAACACAGATTTGAAGGTGTTCACCAGTATATTAGCTGCACGCCTGGCGTTGCACCTCCCGGGCATGGTCGATTCGGACCAAGCGGGCTTTGTGCCTGGTAGGCAAACAGTAGACAACACAAAGAGGGTGACCCACATCCTTGAGAAGGCTTCCAGGATCCCTGGGGAGAGGATGCTCCTGTCCATAGACGCGGAGAAGGCTTTCGACAGGGTGCACTGGCCCTACTTAGAGAAGGTCCTGTGCAAATTCGGGATTGGGGAGAAGTTCCGTCATCTGATCTTCAATTGTTACCGGTTCCCATCTGCAGTGGTCCGAGTGAACGGAGGCAGCTCTCGACCCTTTCCCATTGAACGGGGTACGCGACAGAGGTGCCCACTATCCCCTTTGCTCTTTGCCCTGTACATGGAGCCATTTGCCCAGAGGGTTAGGCAGAACCCCGATATTGTCGGTGTCAAGATGGGTGAATTCCATCATGCGATCAGCCTGTACGCGGATGATGTCATTCTGACGCTAGATGACCCGCGGAGGTCGCTGCCGGCTTGCGTAGAGGAACTGGACTTATTCGCTGCCGTGGCGGGCTTCAAGGTGAACCTGGGGAAGTCGGCTGCCCTTGACATCTCGCTTACTAACGCCACTAGAGCGGAATTACAGAGGCTTTACCCTCTGAGCTGGTCCAAGGACCGGATCCCGTACTTGGGGATCCTGTTGGCGCCCTCCCTCCCGGAGATGGTCACGGCCAATTATGCGGCTTTGGGCACGAAAATCAGGGAGGAATTAGGCCGGTGGGATAAGGGTACGTTGTCGCTACTGGGTAGGGTGGCCGCGGTGAAGATGACCCTCCTGCCTCAGGTGCTTTACCTTTTCAGAGCGTTGCCGCTCCAGCCCCCCGCGGGGTGGCTTGCGGAGACACAGACTGCCATTGCGCGGTTCGTATGGCAGGGCCGCAGGCCGAGGATCAAGAGGAGTATCGCTATGCTGACGCCCGAATCTGGGGGGCTGGGGATACCGGACTTGCGGAAATATTTCCAGGCCGCCCAACTCCGCTATCTGGTGGAATGGAGCCGGTGGGAGTCTGACAAGCACTGGCTGTTCCAGGATCAGGCAGTGGCGGGTAGGACGCTACAGGAAATACCATTCTTGAAGCGAGCCCATCGACCCCCTAACCTCTATGCGTCTCTGGTGACGCGGGTCCCGCTCCGGACGTGGGACTCGGTGGCTGCCAGGTACGAGCTCACTACCTTCCCCTCTCCCTTTACGCCGCTCATTGGCAACCCGGACTTTGGCCCCGGGATGGAGCAGGGTGCTTTTGAGCGCTGGCGGGTGGCCCGCTGCTGCACTTTGTATCACTTGTACAGCCCTGAGGGAGTTGTCCCCTTCCAGGACTTGAGGCGGGAGTATGGCCTCCCAGAAGCGGAGCGCATGCGGTACATGCAGGCGCGTCATTGGGCATTACAACCCCAGGTGCGCGATGTGGCACACCGGGAAATCACGACGTATGAGCGCTGGTTAATTACTCGCACGTCGAACGCTAAACTGATCTCAGACCTGTATAAAATGCTGCAGACCCCCTCCTTTCACATTCACAACCCTGGTCGGGAACGGTGGGAAAGGGAGCTCGGGCGAGTGTTGAGTCACAAGGAATGGGAACATATCTCCTTCCGCGCGCGTCACTCGGCCTATCATACGGGTCTTACGGAGACCTTCACTAAAATCTCGACCTATTGGTACCGCACTCCGGAGAAACTGCACGAGATGGACAGGGCAATACCAGGGACGTGCTGGCGCAACTGTGGCAACACTGGTACACTAACACACATCCTGTGGGAATGCCCCCTACTGGCTCCTTATTGGGAAGAGGTCCTGGGTGAGGTGGACAAATGCTTTGGGATAGAATTGCCGAGGTTCCCTGCCTATGTTCTGCTAGGGTTACCAAATGGGTTGATGTATCCCCTTAGGTCTAAGAGGGGTAGACAGATCGCGATTGCGCTGGGGTCAGCGGTGCAGAATATTCTCGTACACTGGCGCTCTACCACGCTTCCCTCTGTAGTTGGCTGGCTGCATAGATTAAGGCATGTCCTTGGAATGGAGAAGATGTCCTTAGTGGCCCTGGGAGATACTGATACCTTTGAAGAACTGTGGGCGCCCTTTCATAGCCTGTTATGCTCCGAGTTTCGGGAGATCACCTGCCCCAGATACCTTAGGTTGTTAAGGCTGACGCCGCCTCCGGACCCACCTGTCTGAAAGGGCGGGGTCGATACTGCATAGCGGGGATTATTGGAGAGTTGAATGAAGAGGAGGCTGTAGATAATGGCACAGTACAGGGGGTGGGTTGGGGTATGGTAGTTGGGGGTTCTGTTTGGTTGGGTAGGTTTTTGGAGCGGGGATGCTTCCCCACCCTTCACCCCCCCTCCCCTCCCCTTTTTTCTTCTTTTCCCCCTTTTCCCCTTCCTCTTTTCCCCCTTTTCTTTTCCTTTATCTTTTCTTTGTCCCCCCCTCCTGATTTTCTCTTCCTTTCCCCTATCCTGTCCTTCCTTCCCTCCCCCTTCCCCCCCCCCCTAGTTCTTTGTATGTGACCACAGGTGCGAAACCTGTGCTCTCTAGTTGGATTAAGCCTCTTGCAAAGTTGTAACTGTATTGTTGTACTTGCAGTATAATGCGCACTGATTGTGCGGCTCCTGTGGTTTATCTGTTCCTTGCCCTATTGTGTCCTGCCCCACCCTGCTTCAATAAAATACTTTAAACCTAAAAAGCCAGGTCTTGAGGTCTTTCCTGAACATGTGCAGGGTCGGGAAGCGTCTACTGCAGCCTCTATGTTCAAAACCATCTACATATCCACAAGAACCTACAAATAAATCCATTCAACCTTCTAACAAACACTAATCCACCAAACACCAACTCACAATGTACCGGAATACAAGCATTCAACTCACAGCAACTTCCACACAAACACATCCATAGCATACCACAATTTGCATCAGCCATACATCTACTGGTGCCTAAATATCCACAGCAACTTACACACACACAGCAACATAGACACTCACAGCATGCCCCACATCTACAGTAGCCAGGGCAACCACAACACCTGTGCCCCATATCCAGCAACACACACAATGAAAGTAACACTCACATCCACCTCAGATCCATCAACCAACACACCTGGATCAACCTATATATACATAGCAAATCACAGACTAGCTCAAATGGGCCACAGCAACTCATATCCACTGCAATACATAAAATGCACAAAAACCTACAAATCTACCGCAGTACAGGACCACCCATCTTCTACAGTAATCGACATATATACAGACTATCACAACCACAGCAACAGACATGTCAGCCCTCTCACCCAGCAACTCCCACACATGCAGAACATCCCTACACTAATAGCCCAGAGTCACAGTAAAACATTCACAATGAATAGACAATTAACTACAGAGCTGCTTAAACTGACAACTTACACACTAAACACACCAACAGATACCATAATCAATTTCTTTGTCAAACCAGTTAAAAAATGGATAGATTTTTGAGAATCTCTTAAAGACTACATCATCACCGAAAATCTTATTTTCTGTTACATTTAGCAGCACCCCCACGAGTTCCCAACCTGGGCATATCCCAATTTTCAATCTCTATAACTCATTTAGTAGCAAATGGTTAGTCATGTTTCTAAAACGAATTACGAAAATCGCTTTCTCTTTGGTGCCTGGTGCATATCGGGGGAGGGAGGGAAGAAGGTGTCTCTCCCAGACCAGGAACAGAGCACCCAGGCTCCCCTGAACCAATCAAAGCGCTGCAATGCAGAGTTGAGATTGGTCTGAGCAGCGCGGTTCGGCGCTCGGACAGAGGCTGGGGGCCGGGGCATGTTCTCCACCCAGTGCGCCCTAGATGGTTGGGCCAAACATTCATGGGCACGTAGGGAGTGCAAAGCACTCTTCCCCTGCTCTATCAGTAGAGAAGCCCCGCCCGCCACACCCGCAAAGCTGCCTCAACAAGGAAAAAATAAAATGATAACTCAGTTATCATTTTATTTTTCCTTAATTTATACTGCTTAAAAGACGTTGGGTGACTCTCTTTTGCCTTAGCAAAGGAGCCACCACTGAAGACGTTGCCATAGGTGTAACCAACATCAAAAGCATAGATTCTAAAAATCTGTGAGAATCCATGTAAAAAAAAATACGTGGCTACAGGTTTTAACATAGTAATATTCATCCATCGTTAAAAGCCTATAGGCTTTAACATATGCATTTCACATTAAGTAAGTCAGGACTACTGCCTTTGTTGTAACTTTTCACAATGATTGGCTCAGGCGCCTGTAACCTTGATCATTGGCTTAGCACCATAACCAGCTGAGTCCTGCAGTATAAAGCAGAAGCTTTCCTGCAAGGCAAAAAGAGTAATTCAATCACCGCTTTTCAATTAATCAACATGTGGGCAGAGACAATGCCCCCCTCAGCAGTGTTTCATAAAGCTTAATTTTTGTTGTCCCCATAGGGTCAGTAAGAGCTGCACTATCAAGCTTGACCTAACAAAAAAAGGAAACACATTTTAAAAGTTTCATATTTGAGGGGCATGGCCTGAGACGTAAGATGGCGGTCACACTCTTAGAGTGCTCTGACCACCCATCCGTCATCCGCCTGCAGCAGCTACCATCGGTGGACGGCCCCTGGGTTCCTGCACTCCCCTGGCTACCCTGCACTCACCTGTGGCGTTGGGGGTCTCCCGGAGGTCTGGCAGCGCCTCCACCGGCACGGTCCTTCCCGCCAGCGAGGTCCGCAAGATGGCGGCCCTCAGCTGAACTGCGAGGCGACCTGCCGTTGGGAGCCGTGACCGGCACTTCCTGGCTACCTGGAGGCTCTCCCCCCCGCTGGATGAGCGGGCCACTCCGGTGGCTTGTTTCCAACCGCGGTCCACCCACCTGGGTGCTGAGCCTTCCCGAGGCCGCCGTGCTGCCCTGCCCGGTCCTAGGATGAGGCGCGGATCCCGGGAGTGGGGGTGAAGCTGCCCCGGATCCTTTCATCGCGGCGCCGTCCGGCCCTGCCCTTGCAGCCTGCTGAGACCCGGGGCTGCTGCAGACCTGGCGGCGGAGAGGGGGGCCTGCCCTGGAGCGAGGGGCTCCCCGTGGCCTCGCCCGTGTGTTGGTTGAGAGGGCGGAGAGGCCGGGGAGCCCCGAGTGCGCCGCCTGCAGTGTTGGCCCCCCTGAGGACACCCCGTTTGGGTCACTGGGGCTCTGTGGGACCCTGTGAAGCCGACCCGGCAGCGGCCGTGCCAACGCCACATCGGTGGACCCTGCCCAGCGACCCGAGGCGACTGGGGGCTGCCGAGACCCCATAGAGGTGAGGAGAAGCCTGGGGCGGGGCGGAGGGCTGCCCAGTGGTCTCGCCCGCGGGCCGCTTAGCTGGGAGGCCTGGGAGCCCTGGGAGCGCGCTGGCGGAGACAGCCCCCCTGCCCGACCACTGACCGGCCCCCTCCGTCTGCTCACTACCTGGCCCCCGGTTTCCTTTCCCCGACGCATTGGGACCCCCGGGGGTGTTGAAATGACTCGGGCGCAGGATCGGCTGTGCGCCTGCATTCCGGACCTGCGCCCCACAGGCCTGGAGGCCATGAGCCCCCTGCTCGCCTACCTCTGCTCTCGCTGACCCTCACTGTTCCCTCTTCGAGGCTCTGGTGGTGCGAGGACTGGCAGTGGCGCCGGAGCTCGCGGACTGCACTACTGGGCCCCGCTCCACTCTAATGGACACTGTGTCTGACCGGCTGGATGCCCGCCCCCCGGACCTGCTCCCCACGGGCCTGGAAGCCTGAGAACACCTCACCCGCTCACCATTGTTGCCTCTAACCCCTTACTGCTCCATCTCCGGGGCTTTGGCGGCGGGGAGGCCTGCGACGGGCGCCAGAACCCGCGGACTGCATTGCTGTAGCCCCGCTCAGCTCCCCTGGTGGCTGCTTGAGCCAGTTGGTCACCGGCACCTCGTCCTCCAGGGTCGCCTGGGGATCCCTCACTCGCCCTGTCTTTCTGGGGGCCTGCGGTCTGCGGCAGATCTGCCGCGCCATTGTCACGATCCGGTGACCTGAACCCTCAGAGAGGCCGGGAGTGAGTTCCTGCAACTACACCACCCCTCACACGCCGATTCCCGGCTCACAGCGACCTTGGGCAGGGGAAAGAACACGCAGACCCCGGTCCCCCCGACCCAGATGTGAATGGATCAGTTCACCAAACCCGGCCATGAGTCCAGTGCTGGCCCCCCACCCCATCCAGGGCTGAGGGGGGGGACTTGTCCACCATCCTCCAGGCGATCAGCACTTCCCAGACCTATGTTCAAAAATAAGATTGGAGAGGTGACGGTGGACGTGGCACTCATTCGGCAGGACCTCCGCAACGCCACGACGCGCATCACCGAAGCGGAAATCCCGCATCTCCACAGTGGAGGATGACCTGACCACCCTGAAGACCCAGGTGGCCCGTCTTCAGACGCTGACGTCTGATCTCCATCACAGGGCGGAGGATGTCGAAAACCGGGCTCGCAGGAACAACTTACGCCTCCTGGGATTTCCGGAGGGAGTGGAGAAGGGTCCCACCGCCGTCTTCCTCGAAACCTGGATCCGCTCAAGGATGCCTGCGGAGAAGCTCTCCCCCTGGTTCGCGATAGAACGGGCCCACCGCTCCCTGGCGCCTAAGCCGCCCCCTGGAGCCCCTGCCCGCCCTTTCATCCTCCGTATCTTCAACTTCCGGGTCGCCATCTTGGGGGCTGCCAGGGATCTGGGCCCCCTACGCTTCCAGAACTCTAAAATAATGATCTTTCCGGACTATTCCAGAGAGATCCAATCCCAGCGTAGATCCTATGACGAGGTCAAGCAAAAGCTCAGGGCACTGGGGCTGCACTATGGTCTCCTCTTCCTGGCCCGCCTTAAGGTACTTTTTCAAGATAAGACCTTCTTCTTTGACTGCCCGCAGGCGGCCTGGACCTGGCTCACAGAGGAGCGTCCCCTTCTGCCTGGGCAGGCTCTGTCCGGGGACCCACGCCCCGCCTAGACCACGAGATGCCCAAGCCGCGGCGACGCCAGACTGGCTCCCGAAGGCAGGGCCACCGTCGACCAGAGGCCTTTCACTCACCGGGGGGAGTCCCGGCGCCCCCCCCTCTGCTGTGTCCTCCTCCTTATTCGTCATCGATCGGACCTCTGAGTCGAGTGCAGACCTACGGAGGGCAAGACCGGAAGCCCTGTGATCTGAGGAACCCCAACTGATGTGGAGGCCTGAACCAGGGCCACTTGCTGTTTGCTCCTCGCTGGCTGAACCCGACCGGCCAGCTCTGCCTGGACCGGCCGCCCGAGCCTTATTCACCGCCTGGAGAGCTGGATGCCCAGAGAGGCTCCCCATGGGGGCAGGAACCTGAACTGTATACGCTCTCTTACTCAGTGCTCTTGCTCAGTCTTCTTCTTCCTCCTGGTACCCCATCTTTTTCTGTCACTTGTGAGACTGTTACCAATACCCTGAAATGTACTCACCTTTGAAGTTCTAATGTCTAAAGCTGCTGCCATTTATCCAGCATTGTGGAAGGGGTTCCTCCTTAGCAAACCCTTGATTGGTGCTACTGCTCCCTACTAACCGTTTTAAGTTTAGTATCTTCCCCTAGCGGGGCTTTCTCTGGTTAATTGGATTTTGGGGTGACAGATGCTTCCTGTTTCGAAGTGTAGGGTGGGGGGAGTTGGGGGTTATCCGGGGGGGGGGGGGGAGTCCGTTGACTCCCACTGGTTTATTGTTTTCAGCCGCCTACAGGCCGCTTTTTAGTTTAGCTCTGTTCAGCCACTCCTCTGCCTTTGTTGGTGCTACCTGCGGGTGGCTGGCTGCAGCTCCTCCTCTTGACGAAATGCGGTGGGCAGATCCACTCCTGACACACACCTCCTGCTGCCCGATGTTTTGTTATCTATGGAGGCCTACGGGCCGCCAAGGGGGGCGGCGGCGGGCGGTTGCCCCCTTTCCCCTGATCCCTGCCTGGACCCCTGGTGCCCCCGCTCTGCTAACAAGCCTCGCTGATCTCCCTCTGCCTCGGCACGGCGCTGCTGGCCCTCTCCTTCTGGGTGCGCCCCCCCTTGTGTCCCCTGCTCCCCTACATCCCCCCTCCCCTAATGGCATACCCGCTGCTTAGACCCCTCCACGTTCTCTCCTGGAACGTCAATGGTCTCCTTAACCGTATTAAGCGCACAGCTGTTCTCCGGGCGGCACACCGCCGCGCGGCGGACGTCCTTCTTCTCCAAGAGACCCACCTCCTAGGAACGCAATGCAACTTCCTAACCTGATACGTCTTTGCGACGGTTTGCACTCTGGGTTTCTACGCGGATCCCAGGGGGTGGCAATTTTGCTCAGGAGAGGTCTCCCTTTTACCCTGGTGAAGGCGTACGCTGACCCACAGGGACGATACGTGGCAATATTGGGCGTGGTGGAGGGCTGCCCCCTGAATACCCTGAATCTCTACATCCCGCCCGCCCTCCTGACGCCTCACACAGGTTCTCTCCTCCTTCCCACACGGCCTTACGATAGTCGGTGGTGACTTTAACGCCGTCATGCAGCCCCAATGGGACACGACCGGTACCCCGTCGGCGGCCCGGGTCTCCGCAGCAGCAGCTCTATCGAGCTTGGCCTCGGCTCTAGGGCTCTGTGACGTGTGGTGAGTCTGACTCCCCCGCAAAGCCCAATATACCCACACGTCGGCCTCCCACCATACCCACTCCCGCATTGACCTTCTCCTGCTCCCGGCCACTGACTGCCCCCTGGTCTTGGGAGCGCTAATCATTCCCAGGGGTCTGTCCGATCACTCCCCCGTCTCCCTCCGACTTGGCTCTGCCCCGATGGGGCCGCGAGCGGTCTGGTGTCTTAACGCTTGGTTCCTGCAGGACCCTGCACTGGTGGACACGCTGGGGCACGAGATCACCCACTACTTTTCCACCAACGAGGGGTCGGTCCCCTCGCCGGGAACCCTGTGGGAGGCCGGTAAGGAGGTGATTCGCGAGGTGGTGAGGGGGCTGGTCCACGCCAAGCAGACGGACCAAGTGGCCCGGCTCGCGGAGTTGGAGTCCCAGGCTGCCCGACTGGAGGCAGAGCAAGCCTCTACTGGATGGGATGACCCCACCCGGCAGTTGGCATTGATACGAGAAGAGCTTCGCCAGCTCTCACTGGATTCGGCCCAAATGCTATGGCGGTCATCAGTGACGCGGGTGTATGGCTGGGGTGACAAAAATGGCAAACTCCTCCATAATTTGGTCTCTTACCCCAAGGTCCACCGCTTCATCCCGGAGGTCCGTGCACTGGATTGCACCCTCCAGGTAACCTCTGTGGCCATAGCCGAACCTTGGCAGACTTCTACGCTTGCCTCTACGCTGCGCGGCCGGCGGACGTGCCCCTGACTACCTTCCTGAACACTGCTGGTGCCCGGCTCCCCTCCCTTGCTCCTGAAGCCCCAGAGGCCCTAGAGAAGCCCTTCACCCTGGACGAGGTCTTTGAGGCTATCCCCCTTCTCCACCCTGGTGAGACGCCTGGCCCGGACGGGTACCCGCAGGAGTACTATGCCGCTTTTCGGGATATCCTGGCTGCCCGACTGTTGGGCCTCTTTCGACAAGTAGTGGAAAATGGCTCCTTTCGCCCTGAATCAGACCTGGCCACGATCGTGGTCATCCCCAAGACCCAGCCGCCCTCCACAAACTGCACAGACTTCCGTCCAATTTCCCTTATCAATATCGAGATCAAGCTCTTTACCACGATATTGGCCCAGAGGCTCAAGCCCCTCCTGCAGGATCTGGTCCTCCCGGATCAATGTGGTTTTATGCCGGCTAGGGGCACCCATCACTGTATCCGCCACATTCACTTAGCCTTGGCCCACCGCGCCCGCCTGACCCCATATCTGGCCCTCCTTTTCCTCGACTTTGAGAAGGCCTTTGACACAGTGGGCTGTACCTATCTGCAG
This sequence comes from Lissotriton vulgaris, assembly GCF_964263255.1. NCBI lineage: Eukaryota > Metazoa > Chordata > Amphibia > Caudata > Salamandridae > Lissotriton > Lissotriton vulgaris. The sequence continues at coordinate 1,725,311,701 of NC_141691.1, read as the reverse complement.
GACGTGCAGGAGGCCATGGGCTTTGGCCCGGTGTTCCGCCGCCACATCCGGATCCTATACGCTAACCCTAGGGCCCGGGTGCTGATCAATGGGGCCCTCTTGAAGGCCTTCCCGATCTGTAGAGGCATGCGCCAGGGGTGTCCCCTCCCCACTCCTGTTCGCGCTAGCGATGGAGCCCCTGGCGACGCTCATCCGGCAAGGCCCCCTCGTTAACGGGTGGACCTGAAACGAGAGCCACGTGGGCAAAATAGCCCTCTATGTTGACGACGTGCTCCTCTACCTGGCGGACCTGGCGACTTCGGGCCCCAAATGCCTGCAAATCTTTGCTGACTTTGAGAGGGTGTCCGGCCTCCGACTCAACGCGGCCAAATCCACCTTGCTCCCGCTGCATCCCTCTCGAGACTGCTACAATTGGCAGTCGTCCATTCCCCTTAGACATCAATACCTGGGGAAATGGGTGGCCCTCCTGCCAGAGCTAGAATGGGCGCTCAATATCACACCCCTGGTGACCTGGATGAGGGCAGATCTTAAAAAGTGGCAATCCCTTTCCCTCAACCCCCTAGGACGAAGCGCTCTGTTTGATGGTCCTTCCCCGCTTCCTCTACATCCTACAAAATATCTCCAGTCCCCTCCCACGCACCTGGTTCCGCGAGCTCGACGGGTCCTTATCCCGATTCCTTTGGGGTGGGGGACGGCCACGGATCTCCCTAGCACACAGCCGCATCCCCTCCTTCGATTGGGGCCTGGGGGTGACTCACCTCTACCTCTACTACCTTGCCACCAAACTGCTAGTCGTCCACGACTGGTAAGCGGGCAGCTGGTCCAACCCAGCGTATCGCGTGGAACTAGAGGATACAGACTTCTCACAGATCCAGGCGTTCCACTATGGGTGCCCGGTGCCACTCACCAAGGCGCCAATCACTAGCGCGGTCCTCCTGGCCTGGCGTGCCGCCCTAAATCACACGGGATGGGACCGTAAACTTATCCGACAGAAACCACTCTGGCACTGTACCTGGCTCCGAGAGGTCTCGTCCTTAAATGGCTTCCGTCGATGGGATCTTATCGGCGTCTCGGTCCTTGGAGACGTCTGGGCGGGGGACCATATCCGTGCCTTTCCCGACCTACAGCAGCGCCACGCCCAGCATTTTAGATACCTGCAGCTGCGTCATGCCATCCATACACTCCTCCCCTCTCCAGTCACCCTCCCAGAGTTCAGCCCGCTCGAAGCTCAAGTGATGATGGGGAATCTGGGTAAGGGCGGAGTATCCTGCATCTATCGTTCCCTAGTGAACAATGGATCCGCGTCCTTAGACACACTGCGCGCCCGATGGGAGGGATGGGTGGGCCCCCTAGAAGAGGCAGATTGGAGGGATGCCCTATGGCTCCACGTACCCTGACCACGTCCTCCCGACTGCGCTTGGTGCAGATATACTACCTCCATGCGGCCTACCTTACCCCAGAGCGACTCTTCCGTGCCCGCTTGAGACCCTCCCCAGACTGCCCAAGATGTGGTTCATCCCCCGCTGACTTCTACCACATGGTGTGGCTCTGCCCGGTGCTGGCGAGGTTCTGGAGGGTGGTGGAGCGGGAACTCACGCAGGCCCTGGGCTGGGAGGTTCCACATGACCCATTACGCATGTTGTTGGGGATCTTTGATGGCCTGGACGGCTCCAGGATGGATAAGTGCCTACTTGGGACCGCGGTGGCCGTGGCCAAGAGGGATATAGCGCTACACCGGTCGCGAGCTGCTGCACCCACTGTGGGGGGGTGGAGGAGGGGAGTGGATTGGTGCGGCACCCAGGAGGAGGCCCTGTTTGCATCCCGAGGTTCTCCAGAATTTTGTTCAATGTTCTATAAACTCAATAAAGTTGATTATAAAAAAAAAAGTTTCTTATTTGAGTTTCTGTGTAAACCAGGCCAGACTGCATGCCCATCATGCATTGGGGTCCTGTGACGCTCGAAAGAGATGGGGGTGCAGAAGGCCGGAACTCGTGTGGACCTTTGAGCAGTAAAATAATTCTGAAGCAAAGGTTCCCCGTTTTGCCAGGACGGTCCCAATTTTTAACCAGCTGTCCCAGCAAATTTCAAGAAATGTAGTTCATGTCCCGGTTTTTAAAGAGGGTCGACTGATGGTGTTTTTTATGGTTTACAAAGCGGGGATAGTTAGCAGTTGTTTCAAGAAAGCAATGTAATTAACAGGCAAGCTACTGGGTTTAACAATTGCATTTTATGTAAGTTCTTACTTACTGCCTGTTCTGGAATTCTCTGCTGAGGAGCGCTCTCATCGCTTGGAGTAAAATTGTAGTCCTTCTTCTATTTTTGTGATATGTCCCGGTTTTTGCCTTTAAAATTCTGGTCAACCTACGCGAAGGCCATGCTTCAAGGAAGAAGTCTAATGTATGTTTCTGGTTGGCTACATTTCCCCTGCCTTTCAACACGCTCCTAAACGAGGGCCAGGACACGTGTTTTGTGTTACAGAAAAGCAAACATCAAAGAAGCAGGGGGCACGGCCCCGTGTTCTGTGCGGCTGGCCAGCGCCAGGTACCGTCTGTCCACCCCGGAACATGTGCAGCTGATTAAAGGTGACGTTGAAAGCGCGCCATCTGAGGGCCGCGCGAGGCGGCCGCTGCCAGACCTCTCGGCCCTCCAATGAAAGAGCTGCTGCTTCAAAGACGACTTTATTGCCACAAAACAGCACTCGGCGGCTCAAAGGCAACACAGATCTTCCGACAGGTGATGACAGAGCCCGCCGTAAGGTTTTATGAAGTGAGGGAAAGGGATTTAAAGAGCGCAAAACGTAAGGCGTCTTGGACAAGTTAATACGAACGAGCATTAGCAAAGCCAATAGGTCTCACCTTTTTAAAAGTAAAGCAGACCCATGAGCTTGCCTAATGCTTTTGCAGAAGGGTGAAAAAATGCTACCTTGGTGATGCTAAAAGGTATCAGCCAACAACAAAAAAAAGCACAATGTGTGCGTACGTCATGACACCCCTGCTGTGCGGCCAAACATGGGTGCATCCCTGCACTTACTCATACACATACAGGGGGTTGTGGTTGCAATTTTTTTCTTTTCATTTACTATTTCCAAGGTAGCAAACGCTTATCGTGGAGAGTAAAATTAAATAAAATGTACTTGAATATGAGCATTAAGTAAGGAGTGGCCCTGTGCAAAAAATAGATAAATTAAAAAAATGTAATAAAAAACGTGACAGGGAAGGAAGGGTCAGTAAAAGAACAGAGATGTGGTTGGAGGTAGGAAGTTAAAGCCGCTGAACTGGGGGATCGAGTGCTGAGGAACAATGGAACCAGCTAGTTCAGAAATGGAATAGCTCAGCTCGGGTAGGGTTGGGGGGGGGGGGCGGGGGGGGGGGGGTGCCGAGCGAGGGAGGCATTTAATGAGGAAGTTGAACACAGGGGACAGCACATGAACACACATGTACTCCCATGGAGTGCTAGAAACATACAAAGTAGGTAAGTAAATGTGAGCAGTGGAAGAACAACTTTCATCCAGGCAGAAGGCAAGAAATGCTCCAGAAGCGGGACAAACAAAGACAGTCGAAGAAAGAAATTAAATAAGAAGCATGGAAATTATGTACACAAGAAAGCCATCTGGTCAAGAGAAGAATGCTGACCCAACGGCCACTATATGTCTATATTTTTGTTGTAATTCGAACAATAGTCCTTCAATAACAACATGGGAAAAAGTGTATGCAGCGGAGGGCTAAAAATGCCTCAGACCTCTCTACCTTTCTCCAAGGATGTGTGAGGATTTCACCTAGGCAACATTCAGATGCATCGCGTGCTAAACTAATTGTACCCACAGGTGAGCCAAAAGGAACTACTGTTGACTTCTGAAAACCATATAGTGAAAAACAAAGAGTCGTAGTGAGTAGAGCTCCCTGGTTGCATTTCGTGTCAGGTAAGAGTAGTTTATCCAGTCATGTTTCTGCCTTGCATTCTGCCAATTTGTCATCGTCACCATCATCATCACTTCTGGAGCAGAGACCTCACACCATCCAAGCATTCAAAGCACGTTTATTAAAACAAAAGAGATTTCACTAGTCTTCTGAAGGACAGAATGAACCTATAGGGCCTTCCATAGTTGGCATCGTGGATGCTACATGGACCTGTAGAACCTCAGGCAAAATAACTACTTTCCAGTTGGAGCACTCCCCACAGAATCAAAAAATGGCTATTTGTGGCCTGTATCTGTAATTTGAGAGCTACCTAAGGCCTTACCATGTCTTTCTTATAAGAGCCTCAGCGCGAGCTGGCATATGTGACAAATAAATGTTCTTCCTCGGGCTCGGTACATCCCCACCTTGAAGACAATTAGAAGCTGTTTTCCTCTGAAATGGAGAGTTTACACTGGGATACAGGCTTTGAGAAGTGGCGGCCTAATACTGTGCATTGTTTTAGAGGGTAAGAGCATAGCTATGCCTTTATTTACAAAAGGGAAAAGCTAAATCAGAGGTTCCAGATTGGAAGGGGCAGGACATGAGAAATCTATCAAACTTGACTAATTTGGAAAAATAAAACTGACTGATATATGAATCAGCACATTTTATTCCCCTTAAATCAGAAGAAAATGATGCTTATATTTGTGTAATTTATACTTTACTAGCTTACCTGTCGCGCGTTGCTGCGATCTCAGAAGTAAGGAAATTTAAGGAAACTTGTTATGATAACATTCAAATTACATTGTGTCATTTTTATTGAAACGTATTCATTTTAATATGGAAAACATTTTAAAGCGTTGTTTTAATTCTGTTTATTTATTCGAGTGCTTGTGGATACACGGTATTTTTTGTTTTTCCGTCTGGTGCATACACAAATAAATCAAAAGGTTTTCCGACGCGTGAGCTGGCCACATACAGTTGTCCATGTGAGAAGCACGGATTCTCCAAATCTAGTCCACACACTTGCAGCGATTGTCCTTGTGCTTTCTTGATGGTCATTGCAAAAGCTAGTCGCACCGGAAACTGTAAACGTTCAGTATTGGAAAGATTATGAGGGCCCTGGTGGGCCGGGAAGCCGATACTTAACAATTTTTTTTTTTTGCCAGAAACCTTCGCGGGAGTGTACTCAACAACCTTTAACAAATTGTTATTATTATTATTATTTTTTGCCAGAAACCTTCGCGGGAGTGTACTCAACAACCTTTAACAAATTATTATTATTTTTATTTTTTGCCAGAAACCTTCGTGGGAGTGTACTCGACAACTTCCCAAAGTGTCATGCCGATCGGATGAATGGTTTAGTAATGCATACAGACAAACAGACAGACATACTTTCGTTTTTTATATATATATAGATTAGTTGGTCTATGATGTCATGTAATTATAAGCTTGTTTTCCAGACCTTGAATTTGTGTGACCAACCGGCGGGGGGGATCCTTGGGAAGCAAATTGTACAACTTGAGGTTACAAAGTTTATTCTCAAAATGAGCAAATCATTATTATGCCTCCTCCAGTTTGCCTGCTCCTATGTAGTCGTGTAAAATGATGTGTCCTTTCTGTGCGAGGCAGACGAAGAAATCATTCCTGAATATAGGTTGCACCTGAACTGTCGACTCGGGAGCTGGGGATCCGGGTTTGAGCCTCGGCTGGACTCTCCCCGTGCCCATGCACAGCTCCTGGATAAGCATCGCGATATAAATATACAAACTTCGCTTAACGTAACAATTTCCCAAACCCCTTATTTTGAGGGCAGAACGTTCTTTTATTTAACATTGACCGGCAACTGCTCATGCCGGTGACAGTCACGGACTTCACTCCAGGCCTTTGAACTTTGCTGTCTGTACCGATCCCGCCTCACTCTGGGTGTTGGATTTGTGTTTTTGAGCCTCGGACACGCCGCATTCCGTTCTACGCGCCCTGCGGATTGCAGCTCGGCGGGCACACCAGCCGGGCTTGCATGCATAAGGCTCCTCATCGTAACACTCCCATCTGCCTTGCAAACAAAACTCTAACTATCTGTTGGGAGTCGTTCCCTAAGAAGTACAAGCTCCCTATTGTTGAAGTCACGGACGATCAACAAAAGGAAACTTATAAACTGCTCTTCTCCTGCCTTGCCCCGAGAATAAGGAACCTAATACCTCTGGAAACCAGATCGATCCACTTGACTACCTCCTTAAAAAGAAGTATAACTGCTGTTGCTGAATTGATACCTTAAAAAATTGACCTGAAAGCTCTCAGCTTGACTATTTTTTCTGCATATATATATATATCTCTGGATCCTGTATCTACTAAGCCGTTTGATACATTGTATATACTTCTGATTCTTGCTTTTCCTTTGTGCAATTTTACGTTTAACTTACCAACACGTATGTAGATCCAAACGTGATTTCTTGTACTAGATCCGCTTTCAGCCACCACTTCATGTAGAACATGGACAAAGGAAGATGATTTCGCAACACAGTATAAACATTATGCCGCTTTCAGTAAATTCATATTATCCTGCCACTCAGGACCAATAGAAACTTTAATTAGATGCACTGGGGGTTTCATGATGGGCTTTTCTGGTGCAACCCAGATGCCCTTTACGCTTATGTTCAGCACTCTATCGAACAATACTACAGATATATTTAGTAATGTTATTCTTTTAAGCGAAAGTGGTGTAGACGTATAGCCATTTCCAGTTCTAGCCACCTAATTGAAACTCTACAGGGGTAAATGTGAATTAGAATGCTCCTGGAAGAATATGCCTGTCCTAGATTTCCAGCCGGTGCTTCTTTGCGAATTCCATGAAAGACACCCACCGGCTCCAAACAAACATATCGATACTGGTCCTAAGCATTTTCTTTCTTTTGCAACGTAGGGTATGTTGTGCACAAGGCCCTTAGTAGGTGCGCTGTCGGACTAACAGATCCACCGTCCTATAAACACACAATGTGTCTGTTTCAAGTAACTAGCAGCTGCTTCACATCGTATGTGGAGCAGGGAGCAGGCAAAACGCACACAGCCTAGCATCGTAGTGCCAAGTTGCCATACGCAATGTACATGGCGATTCAGTAATGCATGGTAAATTTCAGTTTGTTGCAATGCTGCTCATTGGTCACCCCTGTCACTTTCCTCAATTATAATGCTATGTACAACGTCGCTCACCCCATATAAAGCTTATGCGCAATGCGATCGCCATATGTACGAGGTCACTGATTTCATGGACAGTTACGGACTCAGATGCCAAGCTATAAATAAATACGTGAGTGCCTTTAGAGAACGCAGGGAATCACGTGACTGCGACGGGCGTGAACAGGAGGTGAAAGGGCGAACTGAGATCAGGGGGCTAGGATTAGGTGAAGTGAACGGGCACTATACAAGGTGTATGCTCTGATAACAATCCCTAGGTGACCCACGGTTGCTCAGTACGAGATGCTTACCGGCACAGCGGTGCCGCCAACTTATACCGGGTGCACGCGTTATTGCACGAATACTCTGCAGGACACTTGCAGAGGTAAGTAATTATGCATTACATTGAGGTCACTGCTATGGCATAGTGACAGCAAAGGTTGCGATCTGTTTGGTGGATGAATATTTTACCCAATATGTACATGCCATGTCACGGTGCGTACACTCCAAGCACATGACAGGACACCTCTTTCAATGGAAGGCACTTCAGATCAGGTGGGGTAAACATTGTAAGTTATGGGCTATGGTAACCTTCTTACCAGATTTAATTTTTCTAACAACCCCTTCCCTGTCAAATTAAAGTGTAGCTCTATTCTCAAGTATAATGCTTGAATGTGTAGCCGCTCCTGCGTAAGTATGCACAAAAATTTGTGTCCAGAGAGGAAATTCACCGGCAATTGCAGCCTCTAATTTAGGAAACCATTGGACCGCATAGCTTGGGGGACCAGACATGATTATCCATGAAGGGGTGGTTCAATTTAATTATTACCTTAACTAACCACCACAGCCCGAGAATTGTACTGTCTTGGTGGTCTCAGAGATTGCCGTAGATAATGTGTGAGGAAACACATCAGGACCAGCTTTAGAATTGGTGGTGCCCAGTGTGACCATCTTCGTTGGGTCCTTCCAGACGCGAACCCTCAATTAACCTGTGCTCACCCAGTGGTAGCTTAGCAAACTTAAAGGTAATGTGTAAAGTTAACTTACCCATTGCAGACATTTTCGGCGTTCCTTCAGTCCTATACAAATGCACTCGAGAGAATCATGTTATGGTCATTTGTTGCCTTGCCGCTTCTAGGAATCTTCAGGTGGTTTGCAAAGCGCCACAGTTTGAGAGTTTAAATGCAAGCACAAATCCAAATGTGTCCAAACTAGCACATGTATCCTAAAAGGCACGGCTGGACTAGGCAGTAACCCACAACACTTCAGGGGTACACACCGGACGTTTTGACATGTTAATGCAATGTCATTCAACCAAACGGGCAGCAGTCCGAGATAGCACCCCTCCTTAAAGTATATTTTGCCCTGATTTTAGTCCGGGTCCAATGCCACTGTAAGCACGAGTTTATGTATACATTGAGAATGCATCCATTAGGAGCAAGCTGGTGGGACATACATGGCAGAGTGTGCAGTAGGTGACATCGAGGCACAGTGATTGGTACGTTATGTGGCAGGTCAGGCTCAGGCAGAGCTGTAATTATGGCTAATTGGAATTGTCATTAGGACGCCAGTCGAAACCGCCCATGAGCATGTTTCATCAAAGAAGCAATACATTTCCGACAAGGCTAATGAACAACTGCAATGGCTCACTACCGCCACCTTCTGGCTACCAGCCCCTTACGGAGAAGGAATTGGTTTTATGCACATATATTCAAAGATGATAGTAAAGATTCTGAACACCAAGTGCTTGAGCAGGCGGCACAGCCCCCTGTCTTGGCCCACGATAAAAATCATTATGCAATGGCGGTTTTAACAAGCACGCCATCCTGAGTGAGGCAGTCTTTCATTGCTCGAGGTAAACTTTTGCCTAAAGCAGGTGTGGTTTTGCAGCTAAGGGTGTGGCCTGAGAACCGTACCTTAGCAATCCCCATCAGAGGTGCGGCGTTACAACTAGGGGCGTGTCCTAAGAACCGTACAAGATCTCCATAGCGGTGTGGGAATGGGAACTATGATAGAGGTGTACCCAAAAAGGCTTAGTAGGGAGGAGAGACTAATTCAATCACCCAAATGCAATGGTCACTGTCAGGCTCGAGCAGCTGCATAAGGGGTAATTAAGGGTTACAACGGCCCTTAGGTTGGGTACACTTGTCGGGGTTGGGGTGAACATATCCCCCTCGGAAGTATAAGTGGAGCGACAGAGAGATGCAATGAAGTAGCTAAGTGGGTGGGGGGCTCTGTCATCGACGGGGGCCTCCTCCAGAGCTGTGGCGGAGTACAGGGCGATCTGGAAGCAGATGGACAGTAAGGGTACCTCTGCGGCAGAAGGAGACAGCAATACCTCTGCCTGGCACAGTAGGGGTGCCCGAGCCAAGAACCTGGAGCCGAGGGGGTTCCAGGAAACAACGTCGGCGCCCCGTTAGTCCTTCGGGCGGTCGGGGGGCCTAAACCGACCGGGGGTGTGCCTCATCGCTCCGCCCCGACAGGGGGGGCGGGAGTAAACGAGATAACTATTAAAAGTATTGCACCGTCAAGAGCATCGACTTACCGTGCAAATTGGCTAATTAGGCAGGCGGGTCAGCGAGGGGCTGCCGTCTTGGATCGCCTGTAAGATGACCCACCTATCTGCTATTTGTATGCAAATAAACCTGCATCACCGTTTTCCCACAATTATGTCTCATGAGTCTTCTTGGTTGTGAATGTATTGGGTACAAGTGGAGCGAGCGATGGCGGTGTGGGCACTATGCCGCTGGCCGCGCGACCCGAAGGGGAGATAACGCGAGACAGCGTCTTAGTGACACATGCCTCGCGAACATAACGTCAGCAGCGCGACAGTCAGGGTGCCGCCCCCTTTAGGGGGTGGCCAATGCAGGGCGAGCATGTAAGGCGGTGGGCGGTCCTAGGGCCTTTATCTAGGCCAGCCTGGTGCAGTACTTCCTCTTTGCCGCCGCGTTTCATCGGGACTACTCTGCGCTGTTCCCGCCCTGGCCCAGACCCAGCGGCAGAGCAGCAGGTTGGTGTGAACAATTAATGGTCTGTTTTGTGTTGCAGGCGGAGTCACAGGGTGATCTGGAAGCAGATGGACAGTAAGGGTACCTCTGCGGCAGAAGGAGACAGCAATACCTCTGCCTGGCACAGTAGGGGTGCCCGAGCCAAGAACCTGGAGCCGAGGGGGTTCCAGGAAACAACGTCGGCGCCCCGTTAGTCCTTCGGGCGGTCGGGGGGCCTAAACCGACCGGGGGTGTGCCTCATCGCTCCGCCCCGACAGGGGGGGCGGGAGTAAACGAGATAACTATTAAAAGTATTGCACCGTCAAGAGCATCGACTTACCGTGCAAATTGGCTAATTAGGCAGGCGGGTCAGCGAGGGGCTGCCGTCTTGGATCGCCTGTAAGATGACCCACCTATCTGCTATTTGTATGCAAATAAACCTGCATCACCGTTTTCCCACAATTATGTCTCATGAGTCTTCTTGGTTGTGAATGTATTGGGTACAAGTGGAGCGAGCGATGGCGGTGTGGGCACTAAAAGGTGACGTTGAAAGCGCGCCATCTGAGGGCCGCGCGAGGCGGCCGCTGCCAGACCTCTCGGCCCTCCAATGAAAGAGCTGCTGCTTCAAAGACGACTTTATTGCCACAAAACAGCACTCGGCGGCTCAAAGGCAACACAGATCTTCCGACAGGTGATGACAGAGCCCGCCGTAAGGTTTTATGAAGTGAGGGAAAGGGATTTAAAGAGCGCAAAACGTAAGGCGTCTTGGACAAGTTAATACGAACGAGCATTAGCAAAGCCAATAGGTCTCACCTTTTTAAAAGTAAAGCAGACCCATGAGCTTGCCTAATGCTTTTGCAGAAGGGTGAAAAAATGCTACCTTGGTGATGCTAAAAGGTATCAGCCAACAACAAAAAAAAGCACAATGTGTGCGTACGTCATGACACCCCTGCTGTGCGGCCAAACATGGGTGCATCCCTGCACTTACTCATACACATACAGGGGGTTGTGGTTGCAATTTTTTTCTTTTCATTTACTATTTCCAAGGTAGCAAACGCTTATCGTGGAGAGTAAAATTAAATAAAATGTACTTGAATATGAGCATTAAGTAAGGAGTGGCCCTGTGCAAAAAATAGATAAATTAAAAAAATGTAATAAAAAACGTGACAGGGAAGGAAGGGGCAGTAAAAGAACAGAGATGTGGTTGGAGGTAGGAAGTTAAAGCCGCTGAACTGGGGGATCGAGTGCTGAGGAACAATGGAACCAGCTAGTTCAGAAATGGAATAGCTCAGCTCGGGTAGGGTTGGGGGGGGGGGGGGGGCGGGGGGGGGGGCCGAGCGAGGGAGGCATTTAATGAGGAAGTTGAACACAGGGGACAGCACATGAACACACATGTACTCCCATGGAGTGCTAGAAACATACAAAGTAGGTAAGTAAATGTGAGCAGTGGAAGAACAACTTTCATCCAGGCAGAAGGCAAGAAATGCTCCAGAAGCGGGACAAACAAAGACAGTCGAAGAAAGAAATTAAATAAGAAGCATGGAAATTATGTACACAAGAAAGCCATCTGGTCAAGAGAAGAATGCTGACCCAACGGCCACTATATGTCTATATTTTTGTTGTAATTCGAACAATAGTCCTTCAATAACAACATGGGAAAAAGTGTATGCAGCGGAGGGCTAAAAATGCCTCAGACCTCTCTACCTTTCTCCAAGGATGTGTGAGGATTTCACCTAGGCAACATTCAGATGCATCGCGTGCTAAACTAATTGTACCCACAGGTGAGCCAAAAGGAACTACTGTTGACTTCTGAAAACCATATAGTGAAAAACAAAGAGTCGTAGTGAGTAGAGCTCCCTGGTTGCATTTCGTGTCAGGTAAGAGTAGTTTATCCAGTCATGTTTCTGCCTTGCATTCTGCCAATTTGTCATCGTCACCATCATCATCACTTCTGGAGCAGAGACCTCACACCATCCAAGCATTCAAAGCACGTTTATTAAAACAAAAGAGATTTCACTAGTCTTCTGAAGGACAGAATGAACCTATAGGGCCTTCCATAGTTGGCATCGTGGATGCTACATGGACCTGTAGAACCTCAGGCAAAATAACTACTTTCCAGTTGGAGCACTCCCCACAGAATCAAAAAATGGCTATTTGTGGCCTGTATCTGTAATTTGAGAGCTACCTAAGGCCTTACCATGTCTTTCTTATAAGAGCCTCAGCGCGAGCTGGCATATGTGACAAATAAATGTTCTTCCTCGGGCTCGGTACATCCCCACCTTGAAGACAATTAGAAGCTGTTTTCCTCTGAAATGGAGAGTTTACACTGGGATACAGGCTTTGAGAAGTGGCGGCCTAATACTGTGCATTGTTTTAGAGGGTAAGAGCATAGCTATGCCTTTATTTATAAAAGGGAAAAGCTAAATCAGAGGTTCCAGATTGGAAGGGGCAGGACATGAGAAATCTATCAAACTTGACAAATATGGAAAAATAAAACTGACTGATATATGAATCAGCACATTTTATTCCCCTTAAATCAGAAGAAAATGATGCTTATATTTGTGTAATTTATACTTTACTAGCTTACCCGTCGCGCGTTGCTGCGATCTCAGAAGTAAGGAAATTTAAGGAAACTTGTTATGATAACATTCAAATTACATTGTGTCATTTTTATTGAAACGTATTCATTTTAATATGGAAAACATTTTAAAGCGTTGTTTTAATTCTGTTTATTTATTCGAGTGCTTGTGGATACACGGTATTTTTTGTTTTTCCGTCTGGTGCATACACAAATAAATCAGAAGGTTTTCCGACGCGTGAGCTGGCCACATACAGTTGTCCATGTGAGAAGCACGGGTTCTCCAAATCTAGTCCACACACTTGCAGCGATTGTCCTTGTGCTTTCTTGATGGTCATTGCAAAAGCTAGTCGCACCGGAAACTGTAAACGTTCAGTATTGGAAAGATTATGAGGGCCCTGGTGGGCCGGGAAGCCGATACTTAACAATTTCTTTTTTTTTGCCAGAAACCTTCGCGGGAGTGTACTCAACAACCTTTAACAAATTGTTATTATTATTATTATTTTTTGCCAGAAACCTTCGCGGGAGTGTACTCAACAACCTTTAACAAATTATTATTATTTTTATTTTTTGCCAGAAACCTTCGTGGGAGTGTACTCGACAACTTCCCAAAGTGTCATGCCGATCGGATGATTGGTTTAGTAATGCATACAGACAAACAGACAGACATACTTTCGTTTTTTATATATATATAGATTAGTTGGTCTATGATGTCATGTAATTATAAGCTTGTTTTCCAGACCTTGAATTTTGTTAATGAAAAAAAAACATTTTTTTTGAGGCACAGGCATCTACATAACGGCACAGCCCCACAGAATGAACAGGATGAACAGGTGAACTCCTGACAACTTATTAACACCTTGGCTGCTTAAGATATTCCCCTGCTGTGCTGGACCATAACAGAAACAGGCGTGGTAATTACGAGCTGAGCTCGTCATGAGCACGAAGGGGTTAAGAAGTTAATGCCCCCGCTCACATTTACACTGTTCGGAAGACAGAGGGCCTGAGACACGGCAAACGGATGGGTCTTCACTGGCTCTTAATGAGCGACTGAGGACCAGATACATGGTCTACTCTCCTCCTGCCGGACCTGACGCTGGCAACCTGTGATTGCTCCTGCACACCTCATTCAAGCACACACCAGCCAAAATCTCAGAGGGGTCTCCCAACATGAGAAGCAAAAGGAAGGAAAAAATACTAAAGGTAATACCTACATAGAGACGCTACAAAAACTTATGAGCGTTCTCCCGCTAAGCTACTTTTCTATTCATACTCAGCAGGCCGGCTTGGGCTGGAGCAGCCTTTAACCCCTTCGATGCTGATGACGGAGCGGTTCCGTCATCAGCATCGGTTGGGCTGTGCTGATGACGGAACCGCTCCGTCATCAGTACAGCCCTGGGGGGGAGCGCTGGCGCTCCCCCCCTTGTGCAGGGATCACATTTGTTTTTGCAGGGGTGGCAGCGGAAGACCTTCCGCTGCCACCCCCTGGCCCCCCCACGCTTCCTGGTGACGTCAGCGCGCACAGCGCGCGCCGACGTCATCAGGAAGCGCTGGACGCGCTGGAAGCCATTTGTTTCCAGCGCGTCCAGGAGCAAGGTGAGTGTTTGGTGCTCCGGTGGGGCGGGGGGGCCGGTTTTCGGTGCCTTGAGGCATCGGGGGGGAGGAAACTGTGTTTCCTCTCCCCTGATGTCCCAATGCAGGGCATTCCTGGTGCACGATCGCGCACAGCGTCGCGATCGTGCACCAGGAATGCCCCACTAGACACCAGGGAGTGATTTTGGGCATATGTTTTTGTGCAGGAAGCGACCCCTTGGGCAAGGGTCGCTTCCTTTGGCGGCCATAATATTATTCAGACTTTTCTGCCCCCCCTGGGGCAGATCGGCCGTTTTTTTGGCCGATCTACACCCAGGGTGGGCAGAAAAGCCCACTAGAGCCAGGGATTACTTTTTTTTTGAAATCGGAAGCGACCCCTTGGGCAAGGGTCGCTTCCTTTTGGGGGAAAATAATTTTTCAGACTTTTCTGCCCCCCCCTGGGGCAGATCGGCCGTTTTTTGGGCCGCATCTGGACCCAGGGGGGGCAGAAAAGCCCACTAGACACCAGGGATTGATTTTTATTTATAAAGGAAGCGACCCCTTGGGCAAGGGTCGCTTCTTTAGGGGCATAGAATATTTTTCAGACTTTTCTGCCCCCCCTGGGGCAGATCGGCCGTTTTTTCGGCCGATCTGCACCCAGGGGGAGCAGAAAAGCCCACTAGTCACCAGGGATTTGTTTTTATATGAAAAGGAAGCGACCCCTTGGGGAAGGGTCGCTTCCTAGTGGCCATAATATTTTTTTTAGACTTTTCTGCCCCCCCTGGGGGCAGATTGGCCGTTTTTTGGGCCGCATCTGGACCCAGGGGGGGCAGAAAAGCCCACTAGACACCAGGGAATAATGTATATTTATAAAGGAAGCGACCCCTTGGGCAAGGGTCGCTTCCTTAGGGGGATAAATAATTTTTCAGACTTTTCTGCCCCCCCTGGGGCAGATTGGCCATTTTTTGGCCGATCTGCACCCAGGGGGGGGGCAGAAAAGCCCACTAGTCACCAGGGATTTGTTTGTATTTTGAAAAGGAAGCGACCCCTTGGGGAAGGGTCGCTTCCAGGGGGCATTATAAATATTGTAGACTGTTCTGCCCCCCCCCTCAACTTTTTTTACCGTTTATGGATCCAGGGGGGGTAGAAAAGCCCACTAGACTTCAGGGTTTTTTTTTTATAGGGAGCGACCACTTGGCCAAGGGTTGCTTCCTTGTGCCCATTTCAAAAGTATGTTCTGCCGTGTCTTTATTTGGGCTCTCTGCCCTCCGTAGAGTTGCTTCCAGGGGGCCCACGTTTATAATGATTTATAATCTCCCCCCCTTGGGGACAGACCCCCCATTTGTGACATAGCCTGTTGTAATGTGTGTTGTTTTTGTTTCTTCTAATGTGTATTGTTTTTTTTTCTCTTTAGAGTGTTGCAGTGTGCGGTTCCGTTACTGGTGGTTCTGTTGTTCTGCTGTTTCTGTAGTTGTATGTGTTTGGTAAGAGACCTCTTTTTTGTTCAATTGTACTGTGATTGTATTTTCTTGCAAAGTGTGTAGTAAAATATGAGTATGTTTGGTTTCTGTTTGTTGTGATTGTAAAACATGTTTTGCATTTGTTTTTGATGTGTCCTTCTGTAGATGTAAGTTTTTTTTCTTCTTCTTTCTAGTGGGATATCGTTGCCTCTTTGCTGTGTCTTTGCAGAGTAGGTGCTGGTGAGTGTAGTTGTGTCTTGTAAGTGAATTGTATATATTTTCAAAATTAGTTTTTTTTGAAAAAGGCTTACATTTTTTATCTTACTTTGCGCAGTGTTGGGGTTGTTGAGTTGTTTGTGCAGACTCCTTTATTTGTAAGGATAATGGCTAGCCGCCGGATTACTGCTCAGCAAGTTGTTGGATTGCTTTTTGATTCTTCCTCTGACCATGGTCCAGAGTCTGACTCTGATTCTGAACCAGAGGTGGGAGGTGAAGATTCAGGTAGTGAGTTTTCTCTACGCATGGCTTCATCTGATGATGAAGACACTCTGAGTGCTGATGAAGCTACTTTTGGTGTGGATGATGTGCCTGTGGTTGCGGAGGACGTTGCTGCGCCTGTGGTTGCAGAGGACATTGTTGTGTCTGTGGTTGCGGAGGACATTCCTGTGCCAATAGTGCGGCAAGAGACATCTGGGCTGCAGCCTGGGGTTGCTAGTATTCCAGTTGGTGCAGTGAGACGAGAGGCAGCTGGGCGGCAGCCTGCGGCTGCAAGACTTGATGTTGAAAGTTCTGACCTCTGGGTTGCACCAGGCATGGTGCAGCCGGCATTGCCTGAATTTACTGGTGTTCCAGGGTGTAGGGTGAACACAGAAAACTTTTTGCCTATTGATTTTTTCAAGTTGTTTATGGATGATGTGTTTGTGGCAGAGATTGTAGAGCAGACTAATTTGTATGCTGAATTTTTTTTGAGGGTGAACAGTGCCAGCCTTAAGCCCCACGCTAGAGCTACCCGGTGGACTCCCACAAATTTGGAGGAGATGAAAAAGTTTTTGGGTTTAACTTTTTTGATGGGCTTGCTTAGGAAACCATCAATGACTTCATATTGGTCTACTAGTCCCTTGATGGCTACAGCTATATTTCCGGCAGTCATGAGTCGTGATCGGTATTTGCTTCTGCTTCGGATGATGCATTTTGTTGACAATAGTCTTGCTTTGCCACGAGATCACCCTGATTGTGACCGTCTTTTCAAGATTCGGCCTGTCATTGATCATTTCGTTGATCGATTTTCTGAGATCTTTTATCCTGGGAAAGAAATTGCAGTGGACGAGTCTTTGCTGTTGTTCAAAGGCCGCTTGGTATTTCGGCAATACATTCCTAGTAAGAGGGCACGCTATGGAATCAAGCTGTATATGCTGTGTGACAGTGAGACTGGATATGTCTCTAATTTCAGGGTGTACACTGGTAAGGAATCCAGGATTAACCCCCCTGGTTGTCCGTCGACTTTTGGAGTGACTGAGAAAATTGTGTGGGAACTTGGTCGTGGATTTTTTAACAAAGGCCATCATTTGTATGTCGATAACTTCTACACTGGTGTGCGGTTGTTCAGGGAATTGGGCAAAGTGGACACTGTTGCTTGTGGCACAATCCGCTCAAACCGTAAAGGTTTCCCAAAAGAACTTGTGTGTCAGAAGCTTGCTCGGGGACAGTGTAGTGCATTGCGTTGTGAGGAGCTTCTAGCTGTGAAGTTTTCAGACAGGAGAGATGTCTACATGTTGACTACAATACATGATGAAAGCACTGAACCGGTGACTGTTTGGGGTCAGGTTGCAGAAGTGCGCAAACCTGTGTGCATAATGCACTACAATAAGTACATGGGTGGTGTTGACAGAGTAGATCAGAGGTTGGAACCGTATGCTGCTCTTCGTAAGGCTTACATTTGGTACAAGAAGTTGGCTATCCATCTTTTCCACTTGGCAACCTTTAATGCTTTTGTTGTATTCCAGAAATCTTGTCCCCAGTCAAAGATTACTTTTGAAAAGTTTCAGGAGTCTGTAATAGGCAGCCTTGTTTTAGTTGAACAGGCAAGTGTTCCTAGAGTTGGAGTGGTGGAGGATATTGCCAGATTGAAAGATCGCCATTTTCCTGGTCAAATTCCTCCTACAACCTCAAAAGACTTTCCCAGTCGGAGATGTAGAGTCTGTTGGCGAAGAGGTTTGCGGAAGGAGGTTCGTATGTACTGCCCTGACTGCCCTTCAAACCCCGGGCTGTGTGTACCTGCTTGTTATAGATTGTACCACACGCAAAAGAATTTTTGGGAGTATCAATGAGTGGTAAAGTGAACTGGTTGGTCTTATTGTTCAGTTTCAAAGTTTGCATTTGTGTAGTCTTTTTAGTGTAGTTGTTGAGTTAGTAGATTTGTATCAATTTGCAATTTGTTTTTGTTTTTGTTTTATTTTCAAAAAAAACTAAAGTATGATGTGGGTTTGCGTGTAGTGTCCATTGTCTGACGGTGTGCATGGTTTGGCGCTTGGCTGCCGGTGTCTGTGGACTGGTGCTTGGCTGCCGGTGTGCGTGGTCTGGTGTTTTGTTGGCCGTGTGCGTGCTCTTGCGCTTGCCTGGTGTTGTGTTTGGATTTGTCCTTGGCTGGTGGTGTGCGTGGAGTGGCGCTTGGCTGGTGGTGTGCGTGGAGTGGCGCTTGGCTGGTGGTGTGCGTGGAGTGATACTTGGCTGTCTGTGCACGAAGTGGTGCTTGGCTGGCGGTGTGTGTGGAGTTGCGCTTGGCTGGTGGTGTGTGTGGAGTGGTGCTTGGCTGGTGGTGTGTGTGGAGTGGCGCTTGGCTGGTGGTGTGCATGGAGTGCTACTTGGCTGGCGGTGTGCATGGTCCGGTGCTTGGATGGTGGTGCACGTGGAGTGGCGCTTGGCTGGCGGTGTGTGTGGAGTGGTACTTGGCTGTCTGTGCACGGAGGGGTGCTTGGCTGGCGTTGTGTGTGGAGTGCCGCTTGGCTTGCAGTGTGCGTGGTGTGTTGCTTGGCTGGTGGTGTGTGTGGAGTGGTACTTGGCTGTCGGTGTGCGCTGAGTGGTGTTTGGCTAGTGGTGTGCATGGTCTGGTGCTTGGGTGGTGGTGTCGGTGGACTGGCGCTCGGCTGGCGGTGTGTGAGTAGTTACTTTGGTCACTACACACACTGCTAGGTGAGTGACACTCCACGCAGTCCATCATTTTGTGTTGTTGAAATGTCAGAAATGTGGGCGTGTGAAAGTGATGGGCCCTTGAATGGCGCTGTCTGCTGGTGTGAGTGTTGAAATGTGATGGGTCCGCGGCTGGCGGTGTGAATGTTTTGTATGTGTCACACGTACGAAAGGTGTATGAATGGCCTGTAAAGAGGTTGGTGCCTTGACGTGGCTTTACAGCTCACGAGCTGTGAGTCAGTGGTTCAGTTTATCATACTTTCAATTATACGCAGTGTATTTCATTTTTTTGAAATTACTTGCAAATACAATTGTATGTACAGAATCATCACTCACCCTCGTGCCAAATCCAACCAGAATGTGTGTGTGCTTGCGGATTTGATGGCTGTGCAGTAATGTTTGTCTTTTATCTCTTTCTGAAGTAGGGTGTACCTTGTCCCTTATTGTGATTGTTGTAATGTGTTGCTGTTCTTTCCGGATGGTGTCAATGGTCTGGTTTGTATCAGGTATGAAAGGCGCGTGAATGGCCTGTAAAACGGTTGGTGCCTTGTCGTGGCTTTACAGCTCACGAGTCGCGAGTCACTGGTTCGGTTTTTATGCATTTATTTATTGACAGAGCATTTCATTTTTTGAAATATCTTGTTAATTAAATTTTATGTACTGAACCATCACTCGCCCTCGTGCCAAATCCAACCTGTATGTGTGTGTCTTTGAGGAATAGTTAGCCGTGCCTTGAATGTTTGACTTTTGAGTAACTCTGTTACGGTGTACATTATAGCCATAAATAACTTACTAAAATTAGTTATTATTGTTAAACCATGGAAGTATATGGTCATGTCTTTCTGGTGAATTCTATTGTTGATTTTTATCCAGAATCTCCTGCAAACTTGAAATTGTCTGTCACAATTTCCTTGAATCACACGCTCTCACATTGAAAACTTAATTCTCCACCGTACAATTTGAACCGTTTCCTGTTGCAGCCACTATGCCTACCCACGCAAGTGAGGTACCATTTTTATCGGGAGACCTGGGGGAACGCTGGGTGGGAGGAAATTTGTGTGAGCCCAGTGATGCCACGCTTTCCCATGCAAAAAAGTTTGACAAAAAAGGATTTTTTTAAGCTAAAATTGAGGTTTGCAAGGGATTCTGGGTAAAGGAACGTTGGAGGATCCACGCAAGCCATACCTCCTTGGAAGCCCCCGGGTGTCTACTTTTCAGAAATGTGTGGGTTTGGTAGGTTTCCCTAAATGGCCGTCTCGCACGGGGCCAAAAACCCAGGTAACCCCTCTTGCAAAAGCTGGTGGGATTGACATTCAATACCACCAGCTTTTGAAAGAGGGGTTACCTGGGTTTTTGGCCCCTTGCGAGACGGCCATGTAGGAAAACCTACCAAACCCACACATTTATGAAAAGTAGACACCCGGGGGCTTCCAAGGAGGTATGGTTTGCGTGGATCCTCCAACGTTCCTTTACCCAGAATCCCTTGCAAACCTCAATTTTTGCAGAAAAAGTCAGTTTTTTCACACTTTTTTTGTGTGGGAAAGCGTGGCGTCACTGGGCTCACACAAATTTCCTCCCACCCAACGTTCCCCCAGGTCTCCCGATAAAAATGGTACCTCACTTGCGTGGGTAGGCATAGTGGCTGCGAAAGGAAATGGTTCAAATTGTACGGTGGTGAATTTACAATACCAAATTGCAAAACAACCTTGATTTTGGGGGGGGGGCACCTGAGTTTTTGGCCCGGGGCTCGGTGGTATTCTTTGGAAAGTACAAAACCCAAACAGTTCTGAAAAGTAGACCCCCGGGGGAGTCCAGGGAGGTATGGCATGCGTGGGTCCCCAAACGTTTTCCTACCAAGAACACCTTGCAAACCTTAAAATTAGGTAAAATAATCACTTTTTCAAACTTTTTTGCGTGGAATCACCGTGCCGGCAAAAATGTCCTACCACCCAGCGCTCCCCTTGTTCTCCCGAGTAAAAGGATACCTCACTTGTATGGGTGCCCCAAAGCAGAACAGGCCAAAAACGAATGTTGAAAAAAATAGTATTTCAGTGTAACAAATTAAGCCCCCCTGCCTTAGTCACAGGCCTTTGGCCCACCCACACAAGTGAGGTATCATTTTACTCGGGAGAACAAGGGGAACGCAGGGTGGTAGGACATTTGTGCCGACACGGCGATCCCACGCAGAAATGTATGGAAAACTGTTTTTTTAACCTAAATTTGTGGTTTGCAGGGATTTCTGGGTAGGAAAACATTGGGGGACCCACGCATTCCATACCTCCCTGGACTCCCCCGGGTGTCTAGTTTTCAGAACTGTTTGGGTTTGGTAGTTTCCAAAGATGCCCGCCGAGCCCCGGTCCAAAAACTCAGTCCCCCCCCCCCAAAAAAGAAGGTAATCTTGCTATTGGTTATTGTAATGTCTCCACCGTACAATTTGAACCGTTTCCTGTTGCAGCCACTATGCCTACCCACGCAAGTGAGGTACCATTTTTATCGGGAGACCTGGGGGAACGCTGGGTGGGAGGAAATTTGTGTGAGCCCAGTGATGCCACGCTTTCCCACACAAAAAAAGTGTGTCAAAACTGATTTTTCCATCAAAAATTGAGGTTTGCAAGGGATTCTGGGTAAAGGAACGTTGGAGGATCCACGCAAGCCATACCTCCTTGGAAGCCCCCGGGTGTCTACTTTTCAGAAATGTGTGGGTTTGGTAGGTTTTCCTACATGGCCGTCTCGCAAGGGGCCAAAAACCCAGGTAACCCCTCTTTCAAAAGCTGGTGGGATTGACATTCAATACCACCAGCTTTTGCAAGAGGGGTTACCTGGGTTTTTGGCCCCGTGCGAGACGGCCATTTAGGGAAACCTACCAAACCCACACATTTCTGAAAAGTAGACACCCGGGGGCTTCCAAGGAGGTATGGCTTGCGTGGATCCTCCAACGTTCCTTTACCCAGAATCCCTTGCAAACCTCAATTTTTGATGGAAAAATCAGTTTTGACACACTTTTTTTGTGTGGGAAAGCGTGGCATCACTGGGCTCACACAAATTTCCTCCCACCCAGCGTTCCCCCAGGTCTCCCGATAAAAATGGTACCTCACTTGCGTGGGTAGGCATAGTGGCTGCAACAGGAAAAGGTCCAAATCGTACGGTGGAGACATTACAATAACCAATAGCAAGATTACCTTCTTTTTTGGGGGGGGGGGACTGAGTTTTTGGACCGGGGCTCGGCGGGCATCTTTGGAAACTACCAAACCCAAACAGTTCTGAAAACTAGACACCCGGGGGAGTCCAGGGAGGTATGGAATGCGTGGGTCCCCCAATGTTTTCCTACCCAGAAATCCCTGCAAACCACAAATTTAGGTTAAAAAAACAGTTTTCCATACATTTTTGCGTGGGATCGCCGTGTCGGCACAAATGTCCTACCACCCTGCGTTCCCCTTGTTCTCCCGAGTAAAATGATACCTCACTTGTGTGGGTGGGCCAAAGGCCTGTGACTAAGGCAGGGGGGCTTAATTTGTTACACTGAAATACTACTTTTTTCAACATTCGTTTTTGGCCTGTTCTGCTTTGGGGCAAACATACAAGTGAGGTATCCTTTTACTCGGGAGAACAAGGGGAGCGCTGGGTGGTAGGACATTTTTGCCGGCACGGTGATTCCACGCAAAAAAGTTTGAAAAAGTGATTATTTTACCTAATTTTAAGGTTTGCAAGGTGTTCTTGGTAGGAAAACGTTTGGGGACCCACGCATGCCATACCTCCCTGGACTCCCCCGGGGGTCTACTTTTCAGAACTGTTTGGGTTTTGTACTTTCCAAAGAATACCACCGAGCCCCGGGCCAAAAACTCAGGTGCCCCCCCCCCCCCAAAATCAAGGTTGTTTTGCAATTTGGTATTGTAAATTCACCACCGTACAATTTGAACCATTTCCTTTCGCAGCCACTATGCCTACCCACGCAAGTGAGGTACCATTTTTATCGGGAGACCTGGGGGAACGTTGGGTGGGAGGAAATTTGTGTGAGCCCAGTGACGCCACGCTTTCCCACACAAAAAAAGTGTGAAAAAACTGACTTTTTCTGCAAAAATTGAGGTTTGCAAGGGATTCTGGGTAAAGGAACGTTGGAGGATCCACGCAAACCATACCTCCTTGGAAGCCCCCGGGTGTCTACTTTTCATAAATGTGTGGGTTTGGTAGGTTTTCCTACATGGCCGTCTCGCAAGGGGCCAAAAACCCAGGTAACCCCTCTTTCAAAAGCTGGTGGTATTGAATGTCAATCCCACCAGCTTTTGCAAGAGGGGTTACCTGGGTTTTTGGCCCCGTGCGAGACGGCCATTTAGGGAAACCTACCAAACCCACACATTTCTGAAAAGTAGACACCCGGGGGCTTCCAAGGAGGTATGGCTTGCGTGGATCCTCCAACGTTCCTTTACCCAGAATCCCTTGCAAACCTCAATTTTAGCTTAAAAAAATCCTTTTTTGTCAAACTTTTTTGCATGGGAAAGCGTGGCATCACTGGGCTCACACAAATTTCCTCCCACCCAGCGTTCCCCCAGGTCTCCCGATAAAAATGGTACCTCACTTGCGTGGGTAGGCATAGTGGCTGCAACAGGAAACGGTCCAAATCGTACGGTGGAGACATTACAATAACCAATAGCAAGATTACCTTCTTTTTTGGGGGGGGGGGGACTGAGTTTTTGGACCGGGGCTCGGCGGGCATCTTTGGAAACTACCAAACCCAAACAGTTCTGAAAACTAGACACCCGGGGGAGTCCAGGGAGGTATGGCATGCGTGGGTCCCCCAATGTTTTCCTACCCAGAAATCCCTGCAAACCACAAGTTTAGGTTAAAAAAATAGTTTTCCATACATTTTTGCGTGGGATCGCCGTGTCGGCACAAATGTCCTACCACCCTGCGTTCCCCTTGTTCTCCCGAGTAAAATGATACCTCACTTGTGTGGGTGGGCCAAAGGCCTGTGACTAAGGCAGGGGGGCTTAATTTGTTACACTGAAATACTACTTTTTTCAACATTCGTTTTTGGCCTGTTCTGCTTTGGGGCACCCACACAAGTGAGGTATCCATTTACTCGGGAGAACAAGGGGAGCGCTGGGTGGTAGGACATTTTTGCCGGCACGGTGATTCCACGCAAAAAAGTTTGAAAAAGGGATTATTTTACCTAATTTTAAGGTTTGCAAGGTGTTCTGGGTAGGAAAACGTTCGGGGACCCATGCATGCCATACCTCCCTGGACTCCCCCGGGGGTCTACTTTTCAGAACTGTTTGGGTTTTGTACTTTCCAAAGAATACCACCGAGCCCCGGGCCAAAAACTCAGGTGCCCCCCCCCCAAAATCAAGGTTGTTTTGCAATTTGGGATTGTAAATTCACCACCGTACAATTTGAACCATTTCCTTTCGCAGCCACTATGCCTACCCACGCAAGTGAGGTACCATTTTTCTCGGGAGACCTGGGGGAACGCTGGGTGGGTGGAAATTTGTTGATGCACGCAGATTCCGGAACTTTCCACCACAGAAATGTGAGGAAAATGCGTTTTTTTTCCAATTTCTTAGCTTTGCAAGGGATTCTGGGTAAGAGAACCTGGGGGTAGGCAGTCGAGTGACCCCATCCTGAATTCCCCTGGGTGTCTACTTTTCAAAAATGTATAGGTTTGCTAGGTTTCCATAGGTGCCGGCAGAGCTGGGGTTCAAAAACAAAAGGTAGTCTCTTTGCCCAAAACGTGCACAATTTCACTGAAAAATTGAGTTGTGACCACGTTGCGTTTTGCACTGTTTCCTGTCGCAGCCACTATGCCTACCCAGGCAAGTGAGGTACCATTTTTCTCGGGAGACCTGGGGGAACGCTGGGTGGGTGGAAATTTGTTGATGCACGCAGATTCCGGAACTTTCCACCACAGAAATGTGAGGAAAATGCGTTTTTTTTTCCAATTTCTTAGCTTTGCAAGGGATTCTGGGTAAGAGAACCTGGGGGTAGGCAGTCGAGTGACCCCATCCTGAATTCCCCTGGGTGTCTACTTTTCAAAAATGTATAGGTTTGCTAGGTTTCCCTAGGTGCCGGCAGAGCTAGGGTTCAAAAACAAAAGGTAGTCTCTTTGCCCAAAACGTGCACAATTTCACTGAAAAATTGAGTTGTGACCACGTTGCGTTTTGCACTGTTTCCTGTCGCAGCCACTATGCCTACCCAGGCAAGTGAGGTACCATTTTTCTCGGGAGACCTGGGGGAACGCTGGGTGGGTGGAAATTCGTTGATGCACGCAGATTCCGGAACTTTCCACCACAGAAATGTGAGGAAAATGTGTTTTTTTTTCCAATTTCTTAGCTTTGCAAGGGATTCTGGGTAAGAGAACCTGGGGGTAGGCAGTCGAGTGACCCCATCCTGAATTCCCCTGGGTGTCTACTTTTCAAAAATGTATAGGTTTGCTAGGTTTCCCTAGGTGCCGGCAGAGCTAGGGTTCAAAAACAAAAGGTAGTCTCTTTGCCCAAAACGTGCACAATTTCACTGAAAAATTGAGTTGTTACCACGTTGCGTTTTGCACTGTTTCCTGTCGCAGCCACTATGCCTACCCAGGCAAGTGAGGTACCATTTTTCTCGGGAGACCTGGGGGAACGCTGGGTGGGTGGAAATTTGTTGATCCACGCAGATTCCGGAACTTTCCACCACAGAAATGTGAGGAAAATGCGTTTTTTTTTCCAATTTCTTAGCTTTGCAAGGGATTCTGGGTAAGAGAACCTGGGGGTAGGCAGTCGAGTGACCCCATCCTGAATTCCCCTGGGTGTCTACTTTTCAAAAATGTATAGGTTTGCTAGGTTTCCCTAGGTGCCGGCAGAGCTAGGGTTCAAAAACAAAAGGTAGTCTCTTTGCCCAAAACGTGCACAATTTCACTGAAAAATTGAGTTGTGACCACGTTGCGTTTTGCACTGTTTCCTGTCGCAGCCACTATGCCTACCCAGGCAAGTGAGGTACCATTTTTCTCGGGAGACCTGGGGGAACGCTGGGTGGGTGGAAATTTGTTGATCCACGCAGATTCCGGAACTTTCCACCACAGAAATGTGAGGAAAATGCGTTTTTTTTTCCAATTTCTTAGCTTTGCAAGGGATTCTGGGTAAGAGAACCTGGGGGTAGGCAGTCGAGTGACCCCATCCTGAATTCCCCTGGGTGTCTACTTTTCAAAAATGTATAGGTTTGCTAGGTTTCCCTAGGTGCCGGCAGAGCTAGGGTTCAAAAACAAAAGGTAGTCTCTTTGCCCAAAACGTGCACAATTTCACTGAAAAATTGAGTTGTGACCACGTTGCGTTTTGCACTGTTTCCTGTCGCAGCCACTATGCCTACCCAGGCAAGTGAGGTACCATTTTTCTCGGGAGACCTGGGGGAACGCTGGGTGGGTGGAAATTTGTTGATCCACGCAGATTCCGGAACTTTCCACCACAGAAATGTGAGGAAAATGCGTTTTCTTTTCCAATTTCTTAGCTTTGCAAGGGATTCTGGGTAAGAGAACCTGGGGGTAGGCAGTCGAGTGACCCCATCCTGAATTCCCCTGGGTGTCTACTTTTCAAAAATGTATAGGTTTGCTAGGTTTCCCTAGGTGCCGGCAGAGCTAGGGTTCAAAAACAAAAGGTAGTCTCTTTGCCCAAAACGTGCACAATTTCACTGAAAAATTGAGTTGTGACCACGTTGCGTTTTGAACTGTTTCCTGTCGCAGCCACTATGCCTACCCAGGCAAGTGAGGTACCATTTTTCTCGGGAGACCTGGGGGAACGCTGGGTGGGTGGAAATTTGTTGATGCACGCAGATTCCGGAACTTTCCACCACAGAAATGTGAGGAAAATGCGTTTTTTTTTCCAATTTCTTAGCTTTGCAAGGGATTCTGGGTAAGAGAACCTGGGGGTAGGCAGTCGAGTGACCCCATCCTGAATTCCCCTGGGTGTCTACTTTTCAAAAATGTATAGGTTTGCTAGGTTTCCCTAGGTGCCGGCAGAGCTAGGGTTCAAAAACAAAAGGTAGTCTCTTTGCCCAAAACGTGCACAATTTCACTGAAAAATTGAGTTGTGACCACGTTGCGTTTTGCACTGTTTCCTGTCGCAGCCACTATGCCTACCCAGGCAAGTGAGGTACCATTTTTCTCGGGAGACCTGGGGGAACGCTGGGTGGGTGGAAATTTGTTGATCCACGCAGATTCCGGAACTTTCCACCACAGAAATGTGAGGAAAATGCGTTTTTTTTTCCAATTTCTTAGCTTTGCAAGGGATTCTGGGTAAGAGAACCTGGGGGTAGGCAGTCGAGTGACCCCATCCTGAATTCCCCTGGGTGTCTACTTTTCAAAAATGTATAGGTTTGCTAGGTTTCCCTA
Source organism: Lissotriton vulgaris (assembly GCF_964263255.1). NCBI lineage: Eukaryota > Metazoa > Chordata > Amphibia > Caudata > Salamandridae > Lissotriton > Lissotriton vulgaris. The sequence goes on along the minus strand of NC_141691.1, from coordinate 1,725,284,495 downwards.
GGTGCCGGCAGAGCTAGGGTTCAAAAACAAAAGGTAGTCTCTTTGCCCAAAACGTGCACAATTTCACTGAAAAATTGAGTTGTGACCACGTTGCGTTTTGCACTGTTTCCTGTCGCAGCCACTATGCCTACCCAGGCAAGTGAGGTACCATTTTTCTCGGGAGACCTGGGGGAACGCTGGGTGGGTGGAAATTTGTTGATCCACGCAGATTCCGGAACTTTCCACCACAGAAATGTGAGGAAAATGCGTTTTTTTTTCCAATTTCTTAGCTTTGCAAGGGATTCTGGGTAAGAGAACCTGGGGGTAGGCAGTCGAGTGACCCCATCCTGAATTCCCCTGGGTGTCTACTTTTCAAAAATGTATAGGTTTGCTAGGTTTCCCTAGGTGCCGGCAGAGCTAGGGTTCAAAAACAAAAGGTAGTCTCTTTGCCCAAAACGTGCACAATTTCACTGAAAAATTGAGTTGTGACCACGTTGCGTTTTGCACTGTTTCCTGTCGCAGCCACTATGCCTACCCAGGCAAGTGAGGTACCATTTTTCTCGGGAGACCTGGGGGAACGCTGGGTGGGTGGAAATTTGTTGATCCACGCAGATTCCGGAACTTTCCACCACAGAAATGTGAGGAAAATGCGTTTTTTTTTCCAATTTCTTAGCTTTGCAAGGGATTCTGGGTAAGAGAACCTGGGGGTAGGCAGTCGAGTGACCCCATCCTGAATTCCCCTTGGTGTCTACTTTTCAAAAATGTATAGGTTTGCTAGGTTTCCCTAAGTGCTGGCAGAGCTAGGGCTCAAAAACTAAAGGTAGTCTCTTTGTCCAAAGAGCGCAAGATTTCACTGGGAAATTGAGGTGCGACCACGTTGCGTTTTGCGCTGTTTCGTGTCGCAGCCACTATGCCTACCCACGCAAGTGAGGTACCATTGTTTTCGGGAGACCTGGGGGAACACTGGGTGGGTGGAAATTTGTTGATCCAAGCAGATTCCAGAACTTTCCTCCACAGAAATGTGAGGAAAATGTGTTTTTTTTGTCAAATTCGTAGGTTTGCAAGGGATTCTGGGTAACAAGACCTGGTGGTAGGCAGTCAAGTCACCCCATCCTGAATTCCCCTGGGTGTCTACTTTTCAAAAATGTATAGGTTTACTAGGTTTCCCTAGGTGCCGGCAGAGCCAGGGTGCAAAAACTACAGGTAGGCACTTTGCTAAAAAAGGGTCAATTTGTAACTGCAAAATTTAGGTGTCACCACTTTGCATTTTGCGCCGTTTCCTGTCGCAGGCACAAGGGCGACCCACACAAGTGAGGTACCGTTTTTATCGGGAGACTTGGGGTAATTCAGATTTGTAAATCAACTGTTATTACCAATTGAGCTTTTGCGCATTTCTCCCTTTCAATGAAAGACATTGTGTAAAAAAAAAATAATTTTGAAAAATGACCAATAATTCTCATGCTAGTATGAGTATTCCCAATTTTGAAAATTAGCAATAATATACTGTTTCTGAACTCTATATTTTGTACCCAATTCAGAAATACATAGGTGTCTTTCATACAGATTTTTCCATGTATACATTTTCCAAGACAAAGTGCTCTATACCCAGTAAATGAAAAAATACCATTGCAAGTTGCTGCTCAGTTTTTGGATCTGGGTTCGTCTGGTTCTTGGTGAAACTACAAGTCCTATATATCCCCACAACCAGGAAGGTCTAACGGATGTAACGGTATATTGCCTTCTAAGAGCTGTCAAAACTAGAAAAAGTTATAGGTGAAAACGTTGAGACAAAAGGCTGTTTTTTTCAACAAATTTTCAATTATTCCAATATTTAACTGTTAGTTTCTATAAAGAAACCTTCATGGATTTAGACAAATGACCCCTTTCTGAATTCAGAATTTTGTCTACTTTTTGAAAATGTACAGCTTTCTAGGATCCATTATTGCTTTCAAACTCATTTCTACCATTAACTGGAAGGAGGTGGAAAGCTCTAAAAATAGCAAAAATAGGCTATGTCCCAGAAAAATGCCAAAACTGTGTGAAAAATGTCGGTTCTCTGACAAAAGACTGTCATTTCCTAAAAGCTGAGAAAATGGAGATTTCAGCCCCACAAACCCTTTTTTGATAACATTTTCAGGGAAAAACCCAGAGGCTTTCATTTGCAGGCCGTTTTTCCCATTTTTCTGAAAAAAACAAAAAAATCACTATATTTTGGTTAATTTCTGGGACCCCTCCAAGGTAATCCACAAACCCTGGGCACCTTTAGAATCCACATGATGTTGGAAGAAAAGGACGCAAATATGGCGTGGATACCTTATGTGGTCAAAAAGTTACAAGGGCCTAAGCGCGCACTACCCCAAATCGCCAAAAAAGGGCTTAGCACAGGAGGGGAAAAGGCCTAGCAGCGAAGGGGTTAAGAAGGCAGGAGTATCTACACAATAAGTAAAGAAACATCATATGAGGGCCACTGGATTGAGCCTCAACTCAAAGATTCGTCAGATTGAGACAGATATATGCTGACAGTTAGTACAGCCATAGTTCTGTCTGGGTGATTAAAAGGCTGAAAGTGTCATGGGCCAATCTGGACCTCAGAGGACCTTTTCTGCACCACCACTTACCAGCCAGGGTGGCTGTCTGCCAAGCAGAGGCTTCAGTCCTGAAGTCTCGAAAGCTGGCAATGTTTCATTTGTATACCTAGCCTCATCCACCGTGTTTCTCTGCTAAAATGGAGGAGATGAGAGATTGGGTCCCAACCTGGAGAGCTAATACTGCTGTTAGCACTTAACTAAAAATAATGCGACTTAGGGCAATATACACATGCCTAATTTTACATCGGTAAGTATGTGTGATGTACAGAAAATAACTGTACAGTACCAAGTATCGATGTCCACTCTTCTCCATCACATATTAGTCCATGAAGTATGGATTTCCAGCAACCCCCCCCCCCCTCACACAGGTGATACTGTTTTATGTACAGCATCTTGTGTCTGAGGTGCTCATGCTGAGATGAAAATGCTCTCTGTAAAGCCCTACCGCTGCTTGGTGCAAAGTTGTAAAAGTCAGAACTCTTACATAGAACTGCTGTACACCCAAGTTTACCTCTAGCTGCTTCACATCTAGTTACAAAGAAAGAGCTGACATAGAATATGTAGGTATTAAATGTGGCTTTAAAATGGAAAGAAGTCACATCCCATGTTTGTGAGAGAAATGCGCTCTAGCATGGAGTCACCTCCTCCCATTCAAGCCATTGCAAGACCTCTCCTGGTATTTAGGCAGTAGTTACCTACTAGGAACCATGTTTAGGTCTGGCTTGACTATGAAGCTGTCAGTTTGACCTATTTTAAACCATACATCAGCATAGAAATAGTGTGGGCAATTACTCCCTCACTTCATGCTTTTTAGGTCGAGCAGACGTACTCTCAATGCGTGAGCATTGAGAGTGTCTGCTACAGACCTAATGTGGCCCGTATTCAGGAGAGTGGACACGACTCAGACGCGCGCTTTTGCAGTCTCAGTTTTGACCGCGGGAGCGCGCGTCTGAGCCGCGCTTGCGCAGAGTAACTCGCAGCTCCTGCTCACACACAGCCAGCCCCCACCCCTCTGCATGCACGCATACACACACAGGCGCGCGCGCACACACACACACGCTGCCGCCCCCCACCCACCCCCCTGCATACACACAGACACGCAAGCACGGAGCCCCACTCACCGGGACACATCCAGCCCCCACCCCTCTGCATGCACGCACGCACACACAGGCGCGCGCGCGCACACACACATATACACACGCTGCAGCCCCACTCACCGGGACTTCTACTCCGCAGGACTCTTCCGACGTCAACGGGCACAGGGACACCGGCACTCCGCTCCTTGGCTTCCCGGGCGGACGCCGGCTGCACGCAGGGCTCTCCTCTCTCTGCACCGGAGCCATGCGCCAGCCACTGCAGCCTGCCTCCTGGGAAGCTCCGGTCGCGTGTCCGGCCCCGCCCCCGTCCCAACAAAGGTTGCCTGGCTTCCTGTTGAAGCCGAGCTGCGGCGGTGAGTTTGCTTTTTAACCCTTTCCTGTCTGTAGACACGTCACCCTGGGCACCGCGTCAGCACATAGGACTTCGATATGTGTAAAAGTTGTGTTTTATTTTATTCGCCCGCTTTTCTGTGCTGACACTTCCTTGTTTCCCTGCGCTGCAGAGACCCGGGGGAGCCGGGTCATGGCGCTTCGCGTGTCATTCATTATCTCTGTCCCCGCCTCAGACCAGTTTCTGGTGGCGTTGATATTCATGCAGTCTCACAGCTGGGAATTCTCACGTTTCAAGACATGGAGAATTTGCGTAATTTATTGGCTGAAACATTCTTGTTTGTTTTGTGGCTTCATGTGTCTGGAATTCCTGCGTTGGTGTGGGACACTAGCGTCCCTCTGAGTCTTGTTAACTGTTCCGGTTTGCAGTTCATGACATTTGACCCCAGGCCGCTCTTACATGCTTCCTTTCCACTCCAGGTGCAAGAGGCATCCTTTTACCCTGCTGCTGCCAGAAACAAGGTGGGCGCACATAGATCCATCCCTGGTTCTTCAGATTCCCTGCTGTCTGGTTCTATTCAAGGGAGTGTATTTGAACTCAGTGACTGAGCACAGCTATGTACAAGCAGACTTGCACAACCAGTCAGCACCTTCTGTGTGTGGGTGTGGTTGGAAGCTCTTTTGCTCTCTTTTCTTCACCAGTAGAGATGTGGCTGTTGAGCCGGAGGATGATGTAACACTTACACAATGAAAAGAGTCTAGCTAAACCTCTATTCCGGCGCTTAATTTGGAAAATAATATATGCATAAAAGTGCCGGAGCTCAGTTTTCTCGGGAGTTAACCACAGATTCTACTGAATGCTGGGATTGTTGAATACTGAGGCTGCCTTGTTTTGATTCCACCTCATCAACCTTTCTTACACCACTTTACTCTTCCTGTCTTATACCTTACTTTCCAGGTTCTTTTTCTTACCCCTGCTGTTTTAGTACCAGTTTTCTTATCCTTTCTTCCTTTTTAGCATTTCTCTGTTGTGCTCTACACCAAAGTCAGATGACGAAAAATAATTCTTGGACCTCAAAAATAAGTACTGGTGCCCACTACCTGCACTACATGCCCATCCCTGTCTGTTTTTAAATCTGAAACACTCAGCTGTGTTGTGTTGGAGGCAGTAGGCTTTTGCAGTAACATCAAGATCTCTGTTGTGACACTAGGTGTGGAACCGGAGAACTACACTGCCAGCTTCTCCTAGTCACCCTCACCACCCTCACTCACCCTCACACCCTCACTCACCCTCACACCCCCCTCACCCTCACAACCCTCACACACCCTCACATCACCCCACCCTCTCACATCCTCGCACCCTCACACCATCAAACCCTCACTCACCCTCACACCATCACACACTCACCCTCACACAATCAAAGCCTCACTCATCCTCAAACACACCTCACACCTCCTCGGCCACACACCCTCACTCACCCCCCTTCACCCTCCCTCACTCACCCTCACACACCCCCTCACCCTCACACACCCCCTCACCCTCACACTCCCCTCACCCTCACACCCCCCCTCACCCTCACACCCCCCCTCACCCTCACACACCCCTTCACCCCCACACACACCCATTCACCCTCACACTCACCCACACACACACACACACACCCTCACCCTTACCCACCCTTACCTACCCTCACTCACACTCACTCTCACCCTCACACCCCCTCTCACCCTCAAACACCCTCTCACATCCTCACCCCGCATCACTCATTCGCCAACACAACATCAATCTGTGCAACCATTCAACAACTACTTCAAATATCTTCTCTCAATGTTTCAAGCTTTATTACAAATGTAACAAAAACATGTTAATATTTCACTTCTGTTCTAGGAGTTTTGTAACAATAAAAGACACAGAACATAATCTTCACAATTTATTTACAAAAGTTTAAGCTATTGCCATTATAAATTATAATACCTTTTATTTAAGTATTAATTATGTAAAAAAAAAATGAAAAGCCATTGTTATTTGTAATATCAATACATGTAAGTCACGTAAATACAACACATATTGCATTACAAGTGCAATATGTGTCACATTTGCAAAAATTATAACTATTGGCATTGTAAATGACAAAGCTATTAATTTCGCTATTTTCAAAAACAAAACCTAACTAAAAAATGTGTCATTTACAATTCCAATAGCTCAAACTTTCCTAATGCGAGACCTATTGCATTGCAAATGCTTGTTTCTGTTTGGTGTCCCATTCTGCCTCCTTTTCCACGCTTGCCTTGCGGTGCTTCAGCGATTATTTTAGATCTCAAAAGTACTCTGAATATTAAACATTACATTCTGTGTCTTGTAGATGCGTTGTATACAGAAAGCAATCACCTTTGTTTCATTTTTATTTTTTTACTGGAGCAGACTTTTTCAATGTTTTATTCAAGGCTCAAAATGCAAAAGCCAGATCTATTGGGCCTTATTCACACACTGCACTCTGTAGTACTACAAAACATACTATAAAGTGTAACTTTTCTTATACTCAAATGTGTAGAGTTTTCCTCCCGGACTGCAGTCTCTGCACATGTAAGTATACATTTCAGTAGTGGGAGGAACACAGGAGTTGGCTGGGAAAAGGGGCAGAATTACTACTAAAGGTGATGGGATTAGGAAGAAGTAAGAGGGGTTTAGGGAGGGTCAAGAAGACGTTTAGAGAGGGACTTTACTTGCCAACACAAAAATAACGAAATTACAGTAATCTGTGGGTGGAGACATGGAATTTACACTTTTGTAGTAAGTTTACACTCAGAGTTTGTGAATGCCGAAAGTAGTAAACTTACTACAAAGTGTAAACTTACTCAAACGTGTAATTTTTCTTTGTGAATCAGCACCTCTATCTTTATCAGTGTTTCTTTAGACTCAAGCTTATAAAGGTAAATAGTTCTAGAACAAGCAGTAAAGGTATCTTACAGGTATTGTTTTGGGGGCTTAAACTCTGACGACATTTGAATACAACCCCAGTCACAGACGTTAAGAAAGTTATTTGGTCAGCTTTAGCTATTAGCTATTGTAAATAGCAATTTAAAATGGTGACAATGTTGCCCATAAAGGTGTTATTTAAACAGGACACTCAAACTTTAAAAGTATAAAAAAACATTCAGCATCTATTTTAAGGCCTATTTTCTTGAATCCACAGGTGCCCAAGCGTGGGCCACATACATGACAAATATGAACGACACTATACAGTTCTAAAGAGCTGCATTTTAATTGAAATAGAAGCGGAATAATTATTGCCTAATTCTTCTGTTTTTTTGGCACATTCTAATCCTCCCCGCTGCTTAATTAGGCTTATTTCCAGTGCCTCTCAAATTAGAGCACAGACACTTCAACGTTACTCCACTGGAACCCTGTGTAGATTCCTGTGTGCTGCAGAGATATGGTTATTTTATGCCAACCTAGCTGCTAATGTATACACGTATTTTTGATGTTCTGTTGTCAGCTCAGGTTTTATTTTTCGAATGCAGACGTATATTGGGTTTGCATTAGTCAATCCCAGAATTGATGAAGGACCTGACCATCATAGACCCATGAGCAGGAAGGATCAACTTAGTAACTAGTCAGACACATCTAAGATGATTCAAAACAGTTATAGTTCCTTTACTTGTGTGCCCACATACAATTTATGGCGACGTGTATGCTTTGATCTTTTGCTTTAATTGCATAAACACCTAGGTAAAACATGATAAATATAAGCACCTGTCCAACCAAACCACTTTCAACTGGTGACGTCATAGGTTGCTGTATTAGGCAGAGGCTCTTGATGAAAATCTGGGACTCAGTATGTCTTACATTGTAGCTCAAAGTTATTGTTTAAGCTGGGTGAACACTTCACAAAGGTACTAAACAGACAAGAGGATAACCATGAGCTCTATGTCACGCCGGAGCGTAGAAATTTAGGTTTTGAGAGGAAAGAACGTAGTAGAACCATCTTAATGTGGACTTGAAGAAAGGAGAAAAAATGGAGAAGGGAGTATTTGCTGCCAGAACCAAGGAGCAGGCTCTACTATACTGAAGGCCTCTGCGTAGTGCTTGCTGCTTCGCTGAAATGCTTGGGGCCCGTCTCCACATGCTAGAAGCTTCGCAATGAGTTAAGACCGGCAGTTCCTTATGTGGTTTGGAGGTCATATCTTGTGTGTCTCGCTTTATCTGGGTATTTTGACTATGCTTGTTCAGATTGGCATTTTTATTTCTGCCTCCATCCAACATGCACAGTTCGTATCTGCGGGGGCGGGGGGGAGGGGGGTGAGGGTGTTTATTTATGGGTTTTATATAGCACCTAAATCACCCCCGAAGGGGTATCTCTGCGGTTTGGACTGTGCTACCAGACAGACTGACAAGCATTATTAAAATAGAGGTGTGCCAGGATCAGGTGCTGAATTTCATTGCTTCAGCGAGGAAAATTCCTTGGCGTCCATTCCGGCTCTGCTTCTCAAACTCACTGACCAGCCAGCGAGAATTCAAGGCTTGGAAAAGTGGGACTTGATCACGTAGTGATCGTCTTATGCTCAGCGCTCTCCAAGAGTTATGTGAGTTGAGATATCCTATATCTCGTCCAGAGAAAAAGTACGAGTTAGTGCTGCTGGCCTCAACTTCTGCAGCTGAAGATGGCCGCTTAGGCTGTGGGGAGACGGGTATCTGAGATGAGGGAGCAACTCTACATGGAGAGTGGAGGAGCTAGAAAGAGTAGCGAGATACTCTACTTAAATTCTCTTTGCCTCCATGCATCGCTGTAGTACTTCACAGCGACAGGAGAGAAAGCTCTGGACTGAACAACAATATGAGAGGTGTGTGGAGGCTCCACTCAACAGAGGATCTCGTGGTACTAAACGACTCTACTCTGTGCATACACAATGCCACCTGCAGGGAAGCAATCCTGTTGCTAGACACAAAAGCAGTGGTCGATGGTCAGTTCAAGTTTGCAGAGAATAATGCAGATTAATGCAGTGATTACATTACATATGCGGTTATGAAATATTTTAAAACATTAAACAGATGGAAATATGGGATCTGTGGTTTTAGAATGGGTAGAGATCCGAAGGATGTGGCATATTGCATTGTGGGATATGTAGTTGCAGCGACTGTTATCTAAATAAAGAAGGAGGGTGAAATGAGAGGAGTAAACCCGTTGTTGAATTAAGAGTAGAACTCGCTAAACGTAATTAACCACCTGGCGGCAGTTAACGAGGGAGGAGATGCATATAATAGCAGATTGCATCCAGGTATTTAGTTAGCATTTACACGGGACACGCGCGCCTCGGCACGCTAAGAAATGGAAGAACGTGGGTTTCTGTCTTAAAAAAAGGTGGAATCTTTGGAAATGTTCTTTGAACCTTAGGATATATTGAATGTCATGGTATTGTATTGTATTGTAATTGCATTTATATAGCGCTTACTACCCCTGACGAGGCGTCGAAGCGCTTTTTCGGCGGGTAGCACGCTACTCCGGGACCCATAGAGGATTAGTGTTGAATTAGTATAGTGAAACATGCAAGTACATTTTAAGTGGTGGATAGGTTAGTCAGTTTTTTGGATTTGGAATGATAGCAGAAGGATAGAGGAGGACAAAGATTTGTATTTATCGCTTGTTGACGCACGCTATTCAGGAAGCCTATAAAGGATTAGTAGTGAATTAATATGGTGAAATATGAGGTAATTTCAGTGGTGGATATTAGTCTGTTACTTGGAGTGAGAAGGATAGCGGAGGGATAAAAGGAGAAGAAAGATTTGCATTCATATAGCACTTGTTACCCCTGATGGGTGTTGAAGCGCTTTTCTGGCGAGTAGCGCGCCACTCCAGAACCCATAAAGGATTAGTGTTGAAAATTAGTATAGTATAAATATGAAGTAATTTGAGTAGTAGATATGTTATTCAGTTATTTGGGCAGTATATTAGTATAGTTGAATATGGAATTTGAGAAGTGAACATGTTAGTCTGTTCATTTTGATTGAAAAGGATAGTGGAGGGATAAAGGGCGAAGGATTTTTATTTTAGGTCTTAGCAGTAGGAAGAGGCTTTTGGATGAGTAAAAAGGAGTTTTGGAGGGGAGGAGTCAGGGGGAGAGATTAGAAAGGTTTGTTTTAAGGGGATCGGTGTAGTAAAAAGAGGTGTCAGATGATGCAAGGAGGGGTAGAGCAGGAGAGAGTCTAGAAAGGGTTATTTTGGCAATCATAGTAGTAGTATGGGGTTTGGGATAAATGAGAGAGTTGATGTAGAGGATATATTGATAGATGTATAGGATGAGAGATAGGGTAGTGCATTGGAAGGAGTAGTAGAAAGAAGTTTGAGATGAGTCATAAGGTTGGGCTAGAAGATATATTGAGTGAAGTATAGGCTGAGAAATAGGCTAGATCATTGGAAATGCTAAACTAGAAGAAAGTGATAAATATATAGATCCATAAGGGGTCTGTTAGGATGGTGGGCGGATCGCCACCGCACGTATGGCGGTGGCGATCCGCCCGCCATTTCCGTCCGCCTGCCTAACATTTCCCCCCGCCATATTATGATGGCGGTGGGGACCCAGGCAGCCGGAAAGACCGTCCGCCAGTTTTCCACTGGTAGGCAATCTGCCTGATTGCCTACCGGCCAGAAAAACCTGCAATATGGTGGCAGTGCCTTCCAGGCACCGCCATCCATATTACAATGATGGCGGTCTCATGCCTTTCCATAGCGAGACTCCGCTGTGGAAAGGCATGCAGAGAATGCCTTTGGGGGCCCGTTGCGGGCCCCCAGGGGTTTGGGGGTGGAGGTGGCTGCACTTGGTTGGTACCCATGGCACACTCGACATTTGCATGCATGAGGTGGCAGGCACCACGCGGTGCATGTCACGTTGTGCATGTAAATGCACAACATGCCCTTTTAACATTGTGGCGGGTGCTGGATACAGCACCGCCCGCCACAATGTTAAATATACAGGATGCGACCGCCATGGTGGCAGTCGCATCCTACTAGGCACAGCGGGACCGCGGCACCACTGGCAGCCGGTCCCAGCACCACTAGGGTGGCGAGCGGACTGGAGTCTGCCCGCCATCCTAATAAACCCCATAGTCTTTGGTTAAAAGAGGTGGGAAGGACTCAAATGTTAATCTGTTTTATTTAACATCAGAGACCAATAAGGGTGTTGTAGAAGGGATAGGAGGTAGTCTGTCTGCACTGAGAAAGGAATTGGTGGCAGTATGTCAGTGAAAAATTATTTTGGGAACAGGCCAGATCGATTAGCAACGTTTTATTCACAGTTCATTGTTTAGTTCATTGAGAATATATTTTTTTTCGTATAACAAATAAAATTCGTTATTTGAATGGTATGCATTATTCATGTTGACATAATAGGGTAAAATACATGTATTTGTATTCTTTTAGATGCCTCTGACGATGAGAATTCTTTCCTGAAATGCATTTGGTTGTCGCAAAATAAATTCATGACATTTGGAACCTACTTCTGCGCTTGAGCCTTTGTAAACATCTACGTTATTTGGAGATTTGAATAAAATGAATTGAATCTATAGTTAAGCAAGAAAGATACAATTCATATGGTGAAAAATAAGGATAATAGTGGCAAAAAAATTATTGGAATTTAACTCATGGGATTCATATAAGTCTTGTGGCTGTGCAGCTTGGTGGAACCTATGTTGGCTCCCCCGGGGTTTGTGTTGGTTGCAGCGCAAAGAGACGAAGCGCGGAACACGTATGCTCGCCGATTAAGTCTTGAATGGAGGAATCATGGATGAAACTTGATAATTTGGTGTGCATCTCTCACCCCCACAAGTTCATGGAAGCCACACAGGCTATGAGGAATGGGTTCAGCAGCCAGCAAAATCTGAGTAGGCGGAAGTTAGGCCTTGTTTTTCTGAGTGCTATACCTTTTAGGCAGGACAATGCAAAGACTTTTGCCAAGATAGAAAAAAACCTGACATGTTGCCATCTCTTCTCCTGGCAAGGGGACCGTTGTGTCATTTTTAGGGCAATATGACCCCTTCCATACTGAAGACACCATAAGCAGGCACCCAGAATTCCCTGTTCCTAGACCCATCTGTGCTTTGATCCTATGCTTAGTAGATCTGAATTGCTGACCAGTGTCCACCTATCCCTCCAAAGTATCAAAAATGGGCAAAATAATGCTATTATGTTCTGTACATTACCGTAAATGTTCAATCAGGCAGATAAAAAACAACAAACAAACAGTGCATGTTTTTCAATGTGGAGAAACAAGCAAAAAGTACTAAGTTTCCACCAAGATCACAATTTGTTTACTACAAATGCACTTTAGAAGAGAGGGACCGCGGTCAGCAAAGCCTGCCCCGGAGAGCCCGCTTCTCGGCTTGTAGCAGAGGCTGCTGCAAATAAACGACTTGAGCTAGTCTGCTCCTTTGGATACGGGGGACAGAGACGGTAGACCCTGTCCGGGAGACATTCAATACAGAGCAACGCAGCGCTGCTTGAAAGGATCATTGTGCTGGAGAAGAATACCTCTTTCAATTTCCATCCAGGCAGTTCTCGTTCCCTCTGCTGGAGTGGAGGTAGGATCTAAAGTCACCCACCTGCATCCCTCATCACCTTCACCTCAAGCGCTCCACGAATTCCAGCCGCGTGACTCACAACATGCTCATCCTTTTGTGATGGATGAAAAAAGCTGGAAGTTCACTTAAAAGTCAATATTCACGTTTCGCTTGATATTGGAATTTCTATTGGAAGCAATAGGACCCTTTCTGCAAAGAGTCTGAGTGCCCATATGCTGCCAGAGCACATATCTTATGCACCCAAGGATGAGTAGCAGCAGCACATAGCCAGAGCTAACATAGTATGTATGCTTTGGAACGTCGAAAGATGTTACCATTGGTAAAGCTGAATGCATAGCAGTGCATGGGCTCTGTATTAATGTCACATGCAGACTTCTGACCAATTAGACGCGAGAAACACAGGCCGCTTTCGTATGGCTCATCACTTTGAACTATTGCAATTGCTAATAATTTGTAATGGTGGAGGGCTGAGACAGAATAGGTGATGCGTCCCTGCAAGGTTTCCTGGCTTTAGAAAATATTAAAGCTGTGCATGGTTTGCAGACATTCCAGCCTCAGGCTCAGAATGCCAATAAATTGGTAACATGGAGGAGTCCGCGGGCATCTGCCGTTATATTAACTACTGTGTTTAGTAATGTTTCCATTTTAGTTTCCCTTGGGAGAGAAACACAAAATAAACAAACTGCTTTTATTGGGGTCTAAACCCTCAGAGCAAAAGTCTGTTGGGTTTCCCTAAGTGCTGCTTTCCCCTCCAGGTCTGCGGGCGCCTGCCTGTAGCTAATAAAAATGGATGAGCTTAGCTTAATTGGTTCTTTTTAAGTATGAGTTTTATTTTTGTAGACTTACTATTCGGGATCTGTCTAATTCAGCAATTCATATTTTCTATCTAGTGCATCATTGCTGATGATACACACACCTAAACCTCACAATGTAGCTGGTCAGTTTTAGATTTCATTTTGCACTGAGAGCGCAACTGAGGAAGGAAAGGTACATTTGAAACGTGAAGGAAACTGATGAACGACAGGTAATGGTGTCACTCTGATAAAGAGTGTTTGTGTTACCGTGTTACCTGGCTTCTATATATTACCTGCTCATTTAACTAGATTTCCAACGAGAAAGGACTAAGAGCAGGCGGGCAACTGAATGGGCCCAAAAAGTATTTAAGTGAACATATTGGAAGGAGCAGCCTGGTCATATGTTCCTAACAGGCGCTCTATGTGTGAAAATGTGCAGAATGCATGGCAGGCACTCACGGCCCAATATAAATATAATAGTTACCTACATACACTTAACAGCATGATATTTTGGTAGTCGGTACTTTTATTACGATATTTTTACTGCACAATATGTTTCCACAATATTCTGGTACTACGTCTTTTTGTTTAACAGTTTTGGACGAGATCAAAGGAGAAAAAAAGAGAGAAACTGAAAAATACAAAAACAGTGAGAAAGGGTGAAAGTATGGATAAAAAAACTCTACAGCAGTCAGGTAAAGAAACAGTATGTGTAGAGTGGTGGAAGAAAGAGGCATGAGGGGGAATGAAGAGTAGGCAGTCTTGATAGTCCACATCCTTCTCATTCCGCAGTAAAAGAAAAAAAATTACCTTTAGGCGCACAATAATGCTATGACCAAGGAGGCATGGCAACTCCTCTCTGGTATCAAACCTTTTCTTCTGCATCCTGGCGTCAAGCTAGCAATTCAGTGTTTCATGTAGTTAAGACTAGGTTATGGAAACTCCCTACCCATCAGGGCCAGACTGGCCATAGAGGGCATTGGGCATTTCCCCGGGAGGCTGGAAGGGTGGGGGCCGATTTATAGTGGCGGGCCGTTTTTTGACTAAGGGCCGATTTTGCTGTGATGTTACTATATCACCCCCAGTAACAAAAGCAGCAAGGAGGCTGGTCCGTCAACATTCCCAGGGCTACTTTGGGTTCCCAATCCGGGCCTGCTACCCATAGGAATTCCCAATTTGCACGTCAAAGTAGCATTCTCAGTTATTACCGGGGCAGTCACAGGCACAAGAAAGTACAACCACACCTCAGCTATTCTGTTATCTCTGAAGTGGCTCCCTTTCCAAGTGAGGAACAACCTCAAGCCAGCGTTAATTAAACATTGATCAACTACCAAAAATTGTTAATCTCTTGTGGCCAATGCACCCCAATAAAGCACCATGATTTATGAAATTCAAAAATCCAAAACATTGGTTCACTGGAAGTCCACCAAGAGTGTGGACCTCCTCGCACTGGATATTAGAATAATACTGCTCTATGCTACTTGAAAAGGCCTGCTATTTGAGCCTTACATGCTCCAATTAAAAGTTCTTTCTTTGCGGAGGTTTTCAGAACAAGTAATTTGACAATTTTCTGATCCTTTGTATATGCTATTTGCCCTGGATAGTCTATTCACCACCTGTAACTGTTTCATATTTTAATGTATTCGACTTGGCCACTTTGTAGTGTAAGGGGGCACCTTTAAACCAGATAATCTGTTAAAGCATTTTTCAGTTTCTTATTTTCACGTATTAGGAATGAATCAAATGTGAGAGTACAGCCACTGTGCAGCCCCTCGTGGGTCTTCTACTAACAGGGTAAACCAATCTCTCTTTCATCAGATTTTAGTCAGTTGTCTCACCACTGGGGAAAGACTACGTTCCTTTGACTGCAGCCCCCTGAAGCAGTCTTTAGACACAACTGTTTCAGGCGAGAGATGCAACAAGGCTGTGTCAATGCAGGCAGGTCTCTAGGCTCCTTCAGTATTCTGGGGTGCACACCATCTGTGTTACAAGTAGTAGGCATTTATCAGTGAACTAAACATAAAATAACCAAAGGATCAATTCGTTTCCCTTCTTATACAGTGGGTTCAGCACATGCAAAATACGATTGCATTCTATTTTGGCAGCATTAAAATATATTTAAAAGTGTAGGAAGGTGCATTATTTTCCCATTTTGTGTCAGAGGAAGCAACCCATATGCGAGTGCTTTCAAGCCTATCTGTATTCCATGTTTGTGTGCCTCGGCCAAGGCTGAGTGGTTTCCATAAAATCTTCCACAGCTGTCTTTTTTCCAGGCTTTCAGTTTACAAGGTGGTGAATAAACCTGCCACACATTACACATCCTCACACATTTTCAATCTCGGCCTGAAAAGATCAAAGCAAATTCTTTCCAGCCAGTATCAAAGCGTTGTCTTGTGCAGCTCAACAGGACGCTGTTTTTTGTTGTGTTGGGGCCTCCGCGTGTGTCCCACAGCCCCAACCAATATTTACTGCACACAGCCCACAGGATGGGATTTATGGGAAAGAACTGGAGCGGTCTTTTCCCCATTTATTTATTCCCTCGGCCCTGACCGGCCTTGAGGGTTGCATGCATTACTTCTGGGTATCCTGGTCACAACGTTGTGGCCGGGTTGCTCACTTTATCCCCTTCTCACTTGTCTCTGAGTTGTTCAATCACAGTTCATACACAAAGTCTTTCAGCTGTTGGCTCGCTGAGGATTCGGATGCAGACTGGATCGTTGGCTTTATGACACCTCTCCTGCCTCACCCTGCATCACCTTACTGCAGTCATTTGACAGCTGGCTACCAGTCCCTTCTGGATCCACCCGTGGTTCACTTCTTGGTGGAGCAAGGCAGTTCTTCATAGTGGCATTGTTGCCTTCGCTCAGATCACCAGCTTCCATCTCATTCCCACTGATGGGGTTATTCAACTTTTTGAACCATGCCACATCACTGTTTCCTCCCCTCGTTTAACAATTATTATTGTACCTTCCACTTTCAAAACCTCCCATGTTCCAGCTTCATATGGGCTGCAGAAATTCCAGCCTGGATGGCGATCCTTCAGAAGCACCACATCCCCAGGACCAAAGTTTCGCTTTGTCATTGTTGCTCTTCCTCCAGCCCTGCATTCCTTCCGGGACATAGTCGAGTGGTAACCACTCAGGATGTACAGGAATGGTATCCCGCCTACGTCCTTTCATCATCATCGCCCATGCAAAGCATCTCATGGTGCAGTGAGGAGTGCTCCTGTAAGGGTGAGGGTAAACTCGGGGTTTGGCCCTTCATATATAGCAATTCTCAGGGCTTTATTCAAAGTCTGCATAAAGCGTTCCACATTTCCATTCACATCTTGACCTTGTGGAGTGATGGGCCTGTGGGTTATCCCAAGAGGTTAAAAAAAATCCCGAAATTCCGTGCCTTGAAACGGTGGGCCAATATCTCCTCTGGAAGCCCAAAGCACTAACATCTTGTCAAAAGCAGGACATACATTTTTCAAAGCAGTCGACACCACTAATTCCACAACCAGGTACTTGGGATGGCTATCCGCTAGTACCATTGTTAGTCTCCCATCTAGAAAATTGCCAAAATCCAAGCCAACCTTTTGCCAAGGAATGTCGCTCTTCCTTTCGGTGATTACTGGCATGGGGCTTCAGGACTGCTGATTACCTGACAGGACTCGCACCTTTGAACCCACTAATCCACTACTGATTCCAGGCACGGGAACCACACCATCTCCCATTCTCAGCGTTTGGTTTTGGCAGCTCCTTGACGACCCTCATGTGCCAGCTTAGTCATGTGATGGACTAATTCTGCCGGGATCACTATGCGCCATAGTCTCAACACCACACCTTTGAGGGTAGAACAGTCCGTACCAGATCCTCCACAGTTGCGTCAGACTTTCCTTGTTGATACAACCTCACTGGTTTACATCCTGTAGAAACAGATTCCTGGCTCTGCTTTGCAGCGTCTCCCTGACCTTTATCAGCGCTGCATCTCTTTCAGTGGCCTGACTGATGTCCCTGAGACTCTGAGACGGTGGGCAAGCCCTTGTTTTACCCGCATTATATATTTCTCTGTGGACTCTCCCTCGGGTCCCATGGTCTCATCTATGGTTGGCGGGTGCCGGGAGAGCAAGTCAGGCGGGTTTTGGAATCCTTGACGGTAGACCACTTCAAGCTGCTATTGCTGTAGTTGGATCACCTACAGCTCAATTCTGGGAAGGATAAGGCATGGAACCTTTGAATCGGTGTGTTAGTGGTTATGATCTTTTACAACCTGAAGAGGTCTCCCAATTCAATTCAATTCAAATTAATTTATATAGCGCGCTACATACCCAGAGGGTCTCAAGGCGCTTGGAGAAGGGTGGGGAATTACTTGTCGAATATCCAGGTTTTAAGTTGCTTTCTGAATGCTAGGTGGTTCTGAGTGAGGCGAAGGTGTGTGGGAAGTGAGTTCCAGGTTTTGGCTGCCAGGTGGGAGAAGGATCTTCCTCCCATGGAGGTTTTGTTGATGCGAGGTATAGCAGCAAGGGCTTGGTGGGAGGAGCGTAGCTGGCGGGAGGGGGTGTAGAAGGAAAGTCGTGTGTTGAGGCATTCGGGTCCAAGTTCATAAAGTGCTTTGTGTGCGTGGGTTAGGAGGCGGAATGTTATCCTCTTATTGACGGGGAGCCAGTGGAGGTTTTTCAAGTGATCAGAAATGTGGTCTTTACGCGGAATGTCTAGTATGAGTCTGGCTGATGCGTTCTGGATGCGTTGGAGTTTTTTATGAAGTTTTGCAGTGGTGCCGGCGTATAGGGTGTTTCCGTAGTCCAAGCGGCTTGTAACCAGTGCGTGGGTGACCGTTTTTCTAGTTTCGGTGGGGATCCAGCGAAATGTTTTTTTGAGCATGCAAAGGATGTTGAAGCAAGATGATGAAACGGCGTTGACCTGTTTGGTCATCGAGAGTGAGGAGTCCAGAATGACGCCCAGGTTCCGTGCGTAGTCCGTCGGGATGGGTGCTTTTCCAAGGGACTCTGGCCACCACGAGCCGTCCCAGGCGGTGGGGGAGGTGCCTAGGATAAGGATTTCAGTTTTGTCGGAATTCAGTTTCAGGCGGCTGTGCTTCATCCACTCGGCTACTTCTTTCATTCCTTTATTTAAGTTTGTTTTGGCGGTGTTAGGGTCTTTGGTGAGTGAGAGGATCAGTTGAGTGTCATCAGCGTAGGAGATGATGTTGAGGTTGTGTTGGCGTGCGATGGCCGCGAGGGAGCTCATGTATACGTTGAAGAGGGTGGGGCTGAGTGACGATCCTTGTGGCACGCCGCAGATGACTTCAGTGGCCTCTGACTTGAATGGTGGGAGGCAGACTCTCTGGGTTCTTCCGGCGAGGAACGAGGTGATCCATTCCAGTGCTTTTCCTTGGATTCCGATGTTTCTGAGGCGTTGTAACAGGGTGCTGTGACAGACTGTGTCGAAGGCTGCAGAGAGGTCGAGAAGGATGAGGGCGACTGTGTCTCCATTGTCCCGAGAGTTCGAATGTCGTCTGTTGCTGCGATGAGTGCGGTCTCAGTACTGTGTTTGGCTCGGAAGCCAGATTGTGAGGAGTCTAGGGATTTGTTGGTTTCGAGGAAGGCGGCGAGCTGGTTGTTGACAGCCTTCTCGATGACTTTGGCTGGGAATGGAAGGAGCGAGATGGGGCGGTATTTTTTGAGTTCGGTGGGGTCAGCTGTGGGTTTTTTCAGAAGGGCGCTGAGTTCGGCGTGTTTCCAGATTTCCGGGAAGGTGGCGGAGTTAAAGGAGCAGTTGATGACATCTCTGAGGTGGGGTGCAATGATGGAGTCAGCTTTGTTGAAGATGTGGTGAGGGCATGGGTCTGTGGGGGATCCTGAGTGGATGGAGTTCATTAGGCGAATGGTGTCCTCTGTGGAGATTGGGTTCCAGTCATTAAGGATGTTCAAGGGGGGTGAGGGTACGTCAGGAGTTAGGGTGGGCTGGTCTCCGGGTTGGTTGTCGAAGCTGTTGTGGATGTCTGCGATTTTGTCGTGGAAGAACGAAGCTAGGGAGTCGCAAAGGGCTTGAGAGGGAGTGATGTCGTTAGAGTTGGCAGTGGGGTTGGTAAACTCTTTGACGATGTTGAATAATTCCTTGCTGTTGTGGGCGTTGTTGTCAAGTCGGTCTTTGAAAGCGGCTTTCTTGGCAGTCCGGATCAGTTGGTGGTGTATACGGGTGGCGTTTTTGAAGGCGTCCCTGGTGCTGGTGTTAGGGTCTTTTTTTCCAGGCCTTCTCAAGGGAGCGACAGAGTTTCTTGGATTTCTTAAGATCATCGTTGAACCAGGGGGCGTTTTTTCTGCCTAGTTTGATTTGACGTTTTTTCAGGGGTGCAAGGTTGTTGGCGCTGTTGGTTAGCCATTGAGTGAGGTTAATGGCTGCTTGGTTGGGGTTCGAAAAGTGGGCAGGGGGGTTTTGAAGAAGCGATGAGGAGATCTGGTCGATGGTGATTTTGTTCCAGTTTCTTCGCAGAGTAGGTTGAGGATGGTTGTGGGTTGTGGTCTTATTGTAGATAAAGTGAACGCAGCTGTGGTCCGTCCAATGGAGAACTGTGGTGTGGCTGAAGGAGATATGTTTGCTGGAGGTGAAGATAGGGTCGAGTGTGTGACCTGCGTAGTGAGTGGGGGTATTAACAAGTTGTTTGAGCCCGAGGTTGGCGAGATTGTCCAGGAGGGTGGTGGTGTTGTTGTCGTTGCTTTTTTCCAGGTGAAAATTGAGGTCTCCCAGTAGAATGTAGTCCTCGGAGGGGAGGGCGTGTGGGGTGATAAAGTCAGTGATTTCTTCACTGAATTGTGCACGGGGTCCTGGTGGCCTGTATAGGAGGGTGCCTCTGAGTGTGGTCTTGGGGTCGGTGTGGATCTGGAAGTGAAGGTGTTCGGCGCTAGCGAGGTTGACGTCTGAGCTGGTGGAGATGCGGATGGAATTCTTGTGGACGATAGCGATGCCTCCTCCTGTTTGCTTGGTGCGGTCTTTTCGGATGATCTTGTAGCCTTCCGGGATGGCAATGGTGATGTCTGGGGCAGAGGAAGCGTTCATCCATGTTTCTGTTAGGAAGGCGACGTCCGGAGAGATGGTGTCTAGTAGATTCCAGAGGTCGATGGCGTGACTGTGGACCGAGCGTGTGTTGAGCAGGATGCATTTTAGGTGGTTGGTGTCAGAGCTCTGTTTGGTGTTCGTAGATGAGGAGTAGGTCTTGGTGCCGTCAAACTTGCAGGAGTTGCATGTGAAGGGTCCATGGGTGTGTCCGGGGGCAGCTTGGGCGCAGTTGGGGAGTCGGCCTGGGTTAAGGGCTAGGAGGGTGGAGGCGGCGTATGTAATGCAGGTGGGACGGGGGCCAGGGGGTCTGGCGCTGGGCGCGGGCTTGGCGCGGACGGGCGTAGACGGGCTTACCTTTGGCGCACCTTCGGCGCGGTCGCAGCGCGTGGACCCTGCGCGTATGTTCATCTGTCATAAATGGAGAGTGGGTGGGAGCAGAGCGTGGGAGGGGCGGCTGGGAGGCGGGAGCGAGGTGCAGGGAGGGTCTGGGACGGGTAAACAAACCAAACAAAATGGCAGAAACAATAAACAATACTGCGAGGGTCCCCCAGTAGAGGAGCTATTACAGCAGTGAAGCGCTATGGCACAAATTAAGAGTGAAAATCAGTGGCGAGCGTTCTAAGTGCAACACGATTAATAACTATAGCGGAGATATTTGCAAAGAGCGTTTCAAAGCGCAGCCCACCTTCTAATGTTCACACACAAAAGCGTTTCAAAGCGCAGCCCAGATTGTAATGTCCACACACACAGGCGTTGCAAAGCGCAGCCTAGATTGTGAGCACAGCAGAAATACTTGCGAGGCTAATTCGCATGAAGCCAGGAAAGGAGGTGAGGGGAGCGGCCGCTTCTGCCGAGGACAGGACGGTCACAGCTCACCAAGAGGACGAGGGCAGCCTTTAATTTCAGTGGGTGGGAGGGGCGGCTGGGAGGCGGGAGCGAGGTGCAGGGAGGGTCTGGGACGGGTAAACAAACCAAACAAAATGGCAGAAACAATAAACAATACTGCGAGGGTCCCCCAGTAGAGGAGCTATTACAGCAGTGAAGCGCTATGGCACAAATTAAGAGTGAAAATCAGTGGAGAGCGTTCTAAGTGCAACACGATTAATAACTATAGCGGAGATATTTGCAAAGAGCGTTTCAAAGCGCAGCCCACCTTCTAATGTTCACACACAAAAGCGTTTCAAAGCGCAGCCCAGATTGTAATGTCCACACACACAGGCGTTGCAAAGCGCAGCCTAGATTGTCCGCTTGTCCTGAAGAAGACCCGCACTGTAAGGATCAATCATCCTACGATACATTGGGTCGAAACGTAGACTGCTCATCTACCCATCTTCAACTCCTATCACCGGCGCGATTTGTACGGCTTCATAGGAGCTTGAACTTTTTTTTTAAATTTCCAGATTTTCCAGTTATTGTATAGGACCCTGATTGGATAGGGATCTTTTTGAATTCATACTAGAATCTTAAATGTATGTTTCTTGTTTCTATTGAATGAAAAGTGAGTCACAACTTTCCTGTAAACTTTACTACCTCCCCTTTCCCCCTCTTTCTATATGGGCACATGAACCAATTCACAATTACGTGTGTAATTTGCTCCTTATTGAATAATTCAACTATGATGAAAAGAATGCATGGTGAATAAAACACTGCATTTTAATAACATTTTTGATTGATTACTTTCTGTTAAAATTGCTTGAAAATCATTTTGACTCTCCCTGTTTTTTACCTACTCCACTCAGCAGGTAAAGACCTCACAGACAAACTAGTCCTCATGTGTAGCCCTCAGTGCTTTTTAACTATGTTCCCGGGCGGTACTCCCCCGCTACGGTTTGGATAGGGACTAATTGCCCTGTGATAATTAATTTTTGACCTTCAATTTTCTGTTTAACCCTAGGAGGTTTGCCCATCCCCCCATCCCCGCTTGTCCTGAAGAAGACCCGCACTGTAAGGATCAATCATCCTACGATACATTGGGTCGAAACGTAGACTGCTCATCTCCCCATCTTCAACTCCTATCACTGGCGCGATTTGTACGGCTTCATAGGAGCTTGAACTTTTTTTGAAAATTTCCAGATTTTCCAGTTATTGTATAGGACCCTGATTGGATAGGGATCTTTTTGAATTCATACTAGAATCTTAAATGTATGTTTCTTGTTTCTATTGAATGAAAAGTGAGTCACAACTTTCCTGTAAACTTTACTACCTCCCCTTTCCCCCTCTTTCTATATGGGCACATGAACCAATTCACAATTACGTGTGTAATTTGCTCTTTATTGAATAATTCAACTATGATGAAAAGAATGCATGGTGAATAAAACACTGCATTTTAATAACATTTTTGATTGATTACTTTCTGTTAAAATTGCTTGAAAATCATTTTGACTCTCCCTGTTTTTTACCTACTCCATATCTGTTGGGGACCCCTCTGTCTATAATACCTATATACCCAGGTCCCTTCGACTATTCGGGTTCAACCCTGTTTTGTAATATATAGATTGTGAGCACAGCAGAAATACTTGCGAGGCTAATTAGCATGAAGCCAGGAGAGGAGGTGAGGGGAGCGGCCGCTTCTGCCGAGGACAGGACGGATGAAAATGTCTGCATGCCTATGTGATGGCCAGAACTTCGCGTTCAATCTGGGTGTTCCTCGCATCCGTTGGTGTGAGCACCCTACTTGTAAATGCTAGGGGCGCCTATCTTTCAGTCTCCACCTCATGTCCGATTATTCCTCCATCGAGACAACTCGGCTCTGCGCGAGATGCGGCGTTTTTTTAAGAACCTATCAGAGCTCAGAGATAAAGACTGAGTGGCGGCTCTGTTCAGGGACATATCAGATTTCCTGACTTACCCTTTGATGATACTTTTATTGATACCATTGCTGACTAAGTGTGTTGGAAATCGTACATAGAATCAACGGAAATTTGGATATTGGGGAATTTTCCCACATATGCGGCCGCTCTCTCAGAATTTCAAATATAAGTCCTTCTAATCTTGTTTTGGACCTTGCATTCTCTGGCTGTGGACAAATACATTTAACACAGCTGAGTGAAACTCTTGAACAAGGATCATATCTTTTTGATGTTTGGGGGAATTACAAGCTGGTAAATTGGATTGAGAGGCAACTTGACCTTTCGCTTTAGGTTCATCAAATTCTTTCGCTTCTGAGATATCTTAAGCTACACATGAAGCATCCCAACTAAAAAATTATAAAAGCCTTGAGGAAGTTACTTTTTAGTAACAAAACACATGTTGGTTGCCTGTTGTGTTTCTTTCTGGGATACAAGTACAGAAGAACTTCTAACAACAAGCTATATAACTTTTATCAATGATATGGGACTGTATAGACAATGAATATGTAAAATGTGATATTAAAACAGCAAAGCCATTTCAAGTTTTGGATGTTCTCTATATACAATTTTTTATTGAATGTGCATCTCATGTATCAAAAGTCGTGACTCCCTAAGAAGGTCAGGACGGGGAACTACTGTCCTTAGAAGCATTTGCTTCTTTGTATCACTAATATTTGAGTGCTGAGGTGCAAGAATTGTCTAGTTATCCCCACCTCTTGTGTTAGGATGGCACCCAGCCCTACTGGGCTGGCATCCAAATGTAACTCTGTCTTCTGCTTGGGGTCAAAATAAGACATCATGGTTTGGCTTAAGAGCACTGATTTGATCTTTTTGAACAAGACTTCTTCTTCTGGCCCACAGACCCATTGAGCCTCCCCTTTCATTAAGGCTCTGAATGGCTCTGTGATGGTCACCGGCTGAAGGATGAACCTGCCACAAAATTCTATGCGTGACTCAAAAAAGAGATATTCTCCCTATGGGTGTAAGGCCATAATCAGATAACCTTTTCAGAGTGGCTTTCAGGAACTGGTGATGTTCTTCTGCCACTGTGAAATATATAAGAATATCGTCACTAGCATTCATTACGCCTTTTAGACCAGACAGGACCTTACGGATACAATTCTGGAATACCTCTGTCTCTGACAATATTCCAAAGTTATGGCATTAGTACCTGCGTAGGCCAAGGTGCGTTGAAAATGTTGTTATATATCAACTGTCCTCACCCAGCTACAGTTGGTGGCAGCTGGGATGATGAGCCGTGATATGCCTTCCACATTTGATGGCTTTTTTGGGAGGCTCATATCAACGCAGATTCTAATTTTGCCAGGTTGCTTTGGTTTTTCAGCAATTAACATGGGAGACACCCATGGTGTGGCCCCAGAAATGTTTTCAATAACATCCAGTCATTCCAGTTTCTCCACTTCATTTCAACTAGAGGTCGCAGGTAAAACTGCATCCCCTGGTATCTGAGGGCCATCGGTGTGACCGATCTATCAATGTGCAGCCTTATCAGAGATGCACGGAGGCACCCCAGTCTTTAAAACAGCTGAGGCATATAGTCCAGTAGCTCATATACAATAAAATTGTAGTACCTTTCTATCAAATGACACTAGTGCAAGATTTTCGACTGAGTTGTCATCCCACAAGAGTCTCCCCTTCCCCCTAGATGATGTGGAATTTTGCTGAATATTCTGTTCCATTGGATAGGACTTGTACTTCTATTACCCCTCTTAGCAGCAGAGGCGTCTGTCCCCCATATGTGTAGATCTTGGTATTTGAGCGCATAATCTCTCTTAGACAAAGATGTTGGTACTTATGATAACACATTACATTTACTGATGCACCAGTGTCGATGAGGGCCTTGATGGTCATGCCGGCAATCTCCACTATACACGTTGGCTGCAATCATTGGTGTCTCTTAAGGTGGTCTGTGAACGATATCAGGAACATATCTTCCTCCTCAGAGGTGACCTCCTCCTGCAAGCTGGTTGACCTCTCGCATTGGCATGTGGGGATCTGATGCTCAGCTTTAGTCATGGATAGTTGTCTCACTGTTTTCATTAGTGAAGTGCACCCTTGGGCCCCACAGTGTCTTGGACCTCCTCTGCACACCTCCTCAATTTGCCACAGTCGGAACATGTTTTCCTTGAGCTGGGCATTTTTCTAGTGGGTGCTCTTCCCCCCCCCCCCCCCCCCCCGCCCCCCCCACAGTTCCTACAGTGCCCTACTTAGGAGGCCATTGGTTGATTCACTCAGGTAGCCCTTGGCTTGGCTGCAATGTCATCTATGGTTTCTATTTTGACAGAAGGCATTTTTCCACTGCCTTGTCCATGCATGAGGGCTACATCCATCTCAGCTACCCTTGCCGAAAGGAGGTCATGGGAGTGTGCCAAAATGGGAATGTCCTCCAGGCTGATGTTGGGTTGTCTGAGGATTAAGTCCTGCAGTGTAGTGTCTTCGAATGGGATCCTTCAATGAGCTGTGCACAAATCTCTTTTGGCTGGTCATCCACAGTGCATGTGCTGGTCAACGCGAGAAGGCAGGCATAAAAGGTGTTGATAGATTCCCCTCAAATTGAACCACTCAAAATCTGGGTTTAGCTGCAGATCAAAATGCAATTTCAGCGCCCTCACAGCCGCCTCATAATCATCCTCCACCCCAGTGTTGGGGAGGTGCTCGAACAACTTGTGGAGGTGCTCAAACAACTTGTAGATCTCCTCTCCTGCGTAATGAAGCAGAAGGGGCCTCCTTACTGTAGCATCAGTCTCACGGGTTGCCCTAAAATAATTGTTCATCTTGCCCACCCATGTCTTTCATCTGGGGCAGCCGTGGCAGGACCCACCAGTTCACTGTAAGGTAGGAAGGCCCCACCCCCATTGAAGGGTGGTGCAAGGGTGTTGGTGGCTCCTGAGCGCGCCCAGCATTAGCATTATTCCCTATGAGGGAACTCCATCAGTCAATACACCCAAGTCACTCACAGGAAAATAAGGAATCCGTGGTGGAGGCAAAAAAAACAGTGAGTACTCACTTAGGCACACAGAATGGTGTCTCAGCATGTGGGCCAGGTAGATTGCTGTTTTTCTTTGCTCAAGGCTAGTAGTGCCACCACTGCGGGTGGTACGTGGGCAAAACAGCCAGCAGGACGGAGCAAACACCAGGTCCCGATATCTCTGGTAGTGTAGGAGCTGGAAGACAGGGCACAGCAGGCCTGAAGCTGGTCACTGGGTGGGTAGGCCTCAGCACATGTGCAGTGCGCCTCTGTAGAAATCTAGGCCTCAGCACATGGGTAGCCCTTCAGAACCATGCAGCTCCTGGAGGGCATCAGGTAGAGCTCCAGCACCTAGCCACCAGGTAAGGAACAGCATTCTGGGGCTAGCAGCCCCCATAGGATAAGGAGTTTAGAGGTAGATGTCCCACCATGGGGAAAACAGGCCTGCAGCTTGGCACGACTGCAACATGGAGGCCGGATCAGGCCGCTGCGTCAGAGTGGCAGCACGAGCGTACAGACTGCTACTCAGGTGGGGCACGCACTGGATAGAGAGCTGTGTAGGCTCCGAGCAGGACGTGAGATCAGGTGCAACTCAAGGGCACTTCTCTTCGACAAATATTGTATTGGGGCCTCCACTTGTGTCCCACAGTCCCAAACAATATTCACTGCACACAGACCATGGTATGGGTATTGTGGGAAAGACCTTGAGCGGTCTTTTCCCCTTTTATGTACACCCTTGGCTACGCCCATCTTTGAGGGTTGTGTGCATTACATCTGGGTGTCCTGGTCACAACATAGCGGCCGGGAGTCCTACAACAGCTTTAACATTTTTCAATGTTTCATGGGTTCCATACTTGCTGTACAATTTGCGGCAATGTTCAGAGTTGGAATGAGAACAGCAGATAATTGTTAGTTTGCTGTGACGTCACCAGATATGGCCAACTGTACACACACACACACACACACACAGGAAACATATGCAATAGCTAACAAACCATTTACACTTTGTTAAAAGCAATCTTTACTACATGGTCAGTGTTTGTCTACTATATGTTTTCCTAGTATATCATCAGGTTTCTTAAACCTGCATTTTCAGGGCTTAAATTAAAAACTGACATGCCGCTGGTTTTCGATCCATATTGACTCTGCACGTTCTGGACCATCCTCAGCTAATCTGCACCCAATTCATGGCATGCCCACGGCTAGCAATGCCCCGCGCACCTTCAGCCACATTACTGCACACCTCAAGCCATACGTTGAACACCCTCTGCATACCATGTACCAAGCGATGCTCTAAACGCTGCTCTGCCCACCCTCCCTTGGAGCACCCTGGGACGCACACCAAGCAGCACTCTATGATGCCTCAGGCACAGTCTGCAGACTCCTAACCTTGCTGTGAACATGAGCTGCTTTATTCTGCATCTGCTCATATCCTTTCTGATGCCTGTAGCTCGTCGAGCTGCACACCCACTGCATCACTCTACACACCCATGTCCCTGCTATGCCTCTCCCCCGTGCCTTGCACGCCCTCATCCCACTCTGCACACGCTAGGACCATTTAGCCTCCCCAGCTGGTAAAGTCAAATTTCATGAGGGACTCTGGGGGGGTTCCTCGATTCAACATTCTTTAATGGTCCAACTGTGTTTTGGCAAATCCCCTCACAGACACAGGCTGCCTGGTCCTGGCTGGCCCTCTGATGACTTGCAATACTCCCTCTTCTTCGCTGTACCTAGGGTCTAGCAGCCATTAGATCGATGCAAAATTCAAATTCCAATATCCCATGAACAACCAGTCGTAACTGTAAATGTTGTGGGTTTCTAAAGGGTCTTAGCTTGGAACGTGTTTCAAGGTTCTCTTGTAGGAATGCGCCAAGGCTCCTGCATTATTGACAAAGTGAGCAAGTCCACTGCCAGTGTCCCTACTCAAGGGGTGGCTCGCCTATACATCAATGTCAGAGTCGAGGTTATTTGTAGGCCACTGAAACCACTGCTCCATCATTGTCATCCCTCGCTCTGGTCATGTCCATGCTCGCTTCTGAGTGGCAGGTAGTCCTGGACTCTTCATGAGCTCTTGAGCTAAGGGTGCTTACGCCACTCCACGCAGCGCTTCATGAGGCAGGCAGTTTGTGAGGAAAACTTCCCCCCAGCTTGATGTCATGCAGTACGTGGGGCAATAGGACCCTGCACCCGCATTCTTCCCTGACCACCTTTCTGGACACTGGACTTCCTGACCTGCCAGAGGCTGAACAGGAAATGGCGATGAGGAGGAGTGTGAAAGGAACACTTAGCACACTAGCTCCCTTGAGCCTACTGACATTTCACCTGATAGCTTCACTGGTAATAAAATTGAAATGTTAGGATTTCGTCCTTTATTGTTTGAATTCAAATCTCATACTGCATTTTGTAAATTGTACATTGCCATCTGTGGTCCATCTGTTTTAGGTTGGAGAGACCAAAAATCGTTACATATCATTTTGGATCCTAACAGTCCTGAACAAGTTCTCGTTGCTGGTGTGAGTGTGGACACTAAAAATTGGGTGTTGAGAGAGTTTCCCAAAGTGTTTTCAGATAAGATTGGTAAATTCAAAGGTTTTTCTCATCTTATTAGACTGAAAAGTGATGCAATTCCTAAAATTCATAAAGTTCGAAATATTCCTTTGATTGTCAAGGATGAAGTCAAAAATGAACTACAGAAGTTACAAGATATTGGTATTATACAACCCATAGAAGCTGCTGAGTGGATTTCTCCATTGGTTGTTGCGAGACGGGCCAATGGAAAAATTTGTTTATGTGTTGACCTTCGCAATCTAAATCAGAATATTATTGTTGATCAGTATCCGTTACCTAGGATTGATGAAATGTTGTCTTTGACACGGGGTGCAAAGTTCTTTTCTACGCTAGATTTATCATCAGCATATCACCAAATTCCTTTGCACCATTCTTGTAGAGATCTAACAGCATTTTGTACCCCTTTTGGCTGTTTTCGTTTTCGAAGAAAGCCTTTTGGCTTAGCTTCCGCTGCTGCGGTTTTTCAAAGGCTAATGTCAAAGCTTTTTGGGGAACTGCATGGCCTCATTTTTTTTCAAGATGATATACTTATCATGGGTAAGAATTCTTCTCAACATGACTCTAGGTTGAGGAATGTTTTAAGTATTCTTGATGAAAGATGTCTCACTGCGGAAATTTCTAAATGTAAATTTTCAGAAAATAAAGTGGTGTACTTGGGGCATGAAATAGGAGAATATGGTATTAGACCTAAAACTAAGTTAATCAGGGCTATTTTAGATGCTCTATCTCCCAAGTCCAAGGATGATTTAAGATCATTCTTGGGATTGGCAGAATTTTATTCTAAGTTTGTATCTAATTTTTCTGAGAAAACATACCACATGAGGTGTTTATTAAAGATTAAGGTTTCCTTTGTATGGTCGGAAGAGTGTCAGCAAGCTTTTGATCTCATAAAAAAAGCTGTTTGTAGTGCTCCAAATCTTCACGGTTTTGATCCTGCTGCCACCACATTTATAACTACTGATGCTAGTTCAAAGGGATTGGGTGCAGTTTTAAGCCAAGTTTCTGAATACAGTCATGAAGTTATTATTGCATTTGCTTCTAGATCATTGACTCCCACGGAAGAAAAATATTCTGTGATTGAGCGAGAAACATTAGCTGTTGTGTGGGCACTGGAACATTTTAGAAAATTTGTGTGGGGGAAATTTTTCTATGTCAGATCTGATCACAAACCACTTACAAAGTTGCTAACTACTGATGGTCTTTTTAAAGCTACTGCCCGTATAGCAAGATTGTCCATGTGCTTACAAGACTTCATTTTTGAAGTTAGATATGTTCCTGGAGCAAAGAATGTAATTGCATATTTTTTAAGTAGATCGTCCTTACCTATTTTTGAAGCTGATAGGAATTCTTGGAATGATTTTTCAGTTGCTAGTGTAGTTTCTAATGATAAAGTTTTTGACTCCATTTCTCTGGAGCAGTGGATTAAAGCTGATTCTGAAGACAGTGTGTTGGGTACTGTAAAGTCTAAAGTTGTGTCTGGTTGGAGTGATTTTTCTAAAAAGGAGTTAAATGATGTCTTGAGAAGTTTTTGGGAAGTCAGAGATGAACTTTCTGTTTGCAATCATTTACTATGTATTTCCCATATTAATATACTACACTCCCCTAAGAAATAAGCAAAGAGGACACAGGAAAGCATGTCCGGAATAAATAATGTTTGCCAGTAACCAGCCTGACTTTGAGAAGCCTGTGCCACATTGGGGCCCCAAGTCCTGAGACAAGACACTTGGTCCCCGCTGGAGTCGTTTGGAGCACAGAGTTGTTTCATGACCTGCAGAGAATAAGAACAAGAGGGTGCAGGGCAAGGTGAGGTTATGGACATTTGTATGTACTTGGTCCAACAGATAAGTATATATATTGATTTGTGTCTTCAATTCATGTGTCTGGCCTTGGGACAATCAGGGACAAAGATGAATGTTCAGGCTTTTCCCTGAGCTGCGTATTGTAACTGTTTCAACCAAAGCTGGGAGCTAGTTGTGGACCTGAGCCAGACAACTACACAGCAAAATATTCCCAACACAGGATGTGGGTAGGGGCACAGGGACAGAAGAATAAAGGGTTCTTCGTGGCATTTGAGGTAAGTCTTGTATAGCAGGCACCCTCCCAGAAGTCCCTACAACAATCATGACACAACGCTAGGACACACAGTTGGAGGCAGAGGGGTGGGGGGTGAAACAGCCTGATTCATTCATCTCTGGTAACTCAGGTGCCTGCAACCAGCTGCACACAGTAAGCACTGCAATTCACAATTAATACATGAAAACACATATTTACAGGAAAAAAAGTTCTCCCTGTAATAGAGCTTCTGATACTGCTACCAAGCAACCAGTCACAATGGCCCATCAGGGTGGCTAATGCCTGTGTGAGAGAACTACTCGAGCTCCTCAATCAGGCAGAATCTATCTCTGCTCGTGGGAGCTCTGAGCTGGCCCCTGGGTGGTCTCTGATTCACACCCCAGCAGTAGGACAACTTTTCAAACAGAAGAACTCTATGGGGAAAAGGCAAAAGTTGTAGACTGTACAGGTTAGATGGGGAAACGTAGATGGCTTCCACCTAATTACCCCTGTGATATAAGGTAGGTTTGCAGCTGTACTTCACGTGAACACACAGCTCACCTGGTGCGAAGGATCTCCATGGTAGTCAGAGTTTTCTTGAGACAATAATCGATCTGTATCCTTGTGTCCTGATTGGTGAGGTATCTAGACTAATTTAAGAAAGAAGACCCACCCTCTCAGGTAGTGATCTCAAGAGGAAGGGTGCAGATATTTTCATGGGGCAAAGGAGGTAGAAAGAAACAGTTCTGCTGCAATTCAGTGCAGAAGTGCATCCTAGCTCCAAGAGGTGAAAGTGCATTTTGCAAGTATACTAATATTCCACAGACATTTCCATACCTATTTATTTAGAAGTAGGTTTGTAAAGCGCTGCAGGTCTTATGGCAATTACTTCAGGATGCTGCATCTATTCTGTAAATATACAGAATGTGCAACGTAAGTCTGTCAACTGAGTCAGTTATTAGAGTTCGACTGGAAAGGTAGAGCCTAACAAAAGATATTTTAATGATGGCCCCTTCTGGTGTGATGTCCATTTGTATGGTTTTTCATTCGTTTTCTGAATTACGTCTAGTTCAATTCAGGTTGTGGCTCAAGGCCTTCCATAGTTTAGGACCCAGAAGTCCAAAGGGTTTCCCACATCCTTTAGGAGTTTGAAAGTGCTTTGGGATATAAGGTTGTGAAGTTATGCAAGATGATACAGGATAAAGAAAGAAACATTTGAGAAGCCTGCATGAGGAAAAGGGAGTTGCAGGTTTGGGGAGTACTAATATGCACATTCTGATGTGGTGAATGAATGTACCACTTGGAATACAGTGCTTCGCTTGAAAAACTGCAAAGTACGTAATGGGTCCACCACAAAGTCTTTGGTCATCAATGATGTAACCTGTAGGGAGTCAAAGGTATGTAGACAAATGTATTGGGCCACTCTGAAGGGGTGCCCAGAATCCACGAGAACCATCTGCCTTGCTCAAGACATGAAATACACGTTAAAGGGTAGCTGTCCTGGCGTACATCATCGTTGGCACCTTTTATCTATGTAGTGCACTTGGCTCAATTTGAATAATTGTTCAGAACATTCAGAAAGGGCACCTATCACATCACAAGGCGTTTTTAGCCATGTAGAGGGCGGGGTGTCCTGGCTGCAACCTACTCCTGTAAAATACAGGGACTACATTTTCATGCTAGTTTTTCAACCAGGAAACTCATTCATGAAAATATAGGCTTCACCACCACCACCCTTCAACCAGCGGACACGCCCACTCCCTTTCAAACTGTCAGTGAAAAAGCAAACATACAATCACCTTTTGATGCATGTGCATGTAACAAACAGGCAGAGATTCCTTCAGCTGTATAAAAAGTAGATATTTGGAAACCAGACCCTTTTTATAAAATCAGAGGATCTCACCCGCTGCACCCACCTTCTACTTTCACATTCTTTGCACCGTTTACACACTCTTACTTTGATCATCATTTTGAACTTAAAAAACGATACATTTTACTTTTTTTTCTAACATAGAAGAACTCTCTTTCCCTGTTGCAAAATCCTTTTCGAATTGAGAATAAAAGGTTCTGTGTTTATTAATCGCATCTTGTAGGTGGGGAGTGAGTGGTCTGGGCAGAACTTTTCATGGACCATGTCTAGAAAGTTGCAACAGCGACAGGTTTCCAAGCATAACCTGAAAGAGTTTTATGCATTTCTGAGATGATTAAATATTCCCTCGTGCGAGGTCGTAAACCTCTGGGGGCAGATTTACTCGGTTCTTAGCCCATTCGTCTTTAAATGGTTCCCACCCAGAATTATCAAAATATTTTTTTTGCTGTGATCGAATAATCAATCGGTTCACCTCTACAAAAAAGCTCTGAGCGGCAGCCTGCTTCTCGACTGGCTGTCGGGCAGGGCGCAGCATTATGTGGACCACGGTAACGGCAGGGCAGGCGAGCGCCTCTCCTCCCCGGCGCCATGTCGCCGCCCCCTGCCCTGTGCTCGCGGGCGCTGAACACTTTTCACGGGGGTGACACGCAGAGAAAGCTCGCTGCGCCAGGTGGCGAGCTCATTACATGGCTGCTGCTTTTAATCGCTGTTTAAAATGCGATCAGCGAGCCATGAGAAAACCAGTGATTGACAGGGGAAATCTGACATTGTGTGTACAGTAACCGATTCCGCAGAATGCAAGATGTCTGCCTTAATCCCTAATTAAGAGCCCGAGTTACAATTTTAAAAGCAGGTTTAACTTCGTCACTCGACCCCGCATCACATTTAAACTCATGGAAATAGGAGCTGCACTTTCATCGCCGGTTATTAGACAGTGGACAAAGGGCCCCATCGCAAAATAAAAAAATTGCCGGCAGTCTGCTCTGCTCAAAATACCACGTTCTCAGGCGGTACTCTCAGCAGGGGAGGGGGTTGGTGAACCCTCAAAGTGGAGTGTGAATGCGCGCTCCAAGCCATCCTTAGCTACAAGCCCGACTTCTGGGCAAGGGGGGAGGGCCGAGGACGACCAAGTCCCTAATTATGTTTGGAAAAAAAATCCAAATAGTAAATTTCACAGCAAAAAACCTGCCAAAAATACAGGCCTAGCCCTCCCCCCACGAGAGTTGGAGGTTCACCCATCTACAAGAAATCTTTGAAAAAAGCGTGGCACAACAGTACACTTTCCAGCACAATTTCCCTAAAAACTGACTACTGAGGTACAGACATTAAAGGCGGTTCATACAATCTGAGCATGCAGTTTCACCTTGCCTACCATTTTTCAAAATATATATAATGTTTATTCTCTTCTATGGTTCTCGTCCTTTCATTTCTCCAATAGATCCTCAGCCATGTTTACTACATTACATTACAGGGTCAGGAAGCAGAAAATAAGTCCAGTAGAGATAATATCATCAACTTCTTTTATCACTGCCTGTACATAAGTCAGATAACAGCGAGTTGTCTGTTAGCGCGTCTACTGCCGGCAATGCAATTACTGGTGCCAGTCATGTGTTTACTATGGAAGTAATGAAACTGCAGGCGGTAACCTGGCAGCGTTAATTATACTGCTAAGCCGAACGTATAACCACTCCCACCGCCACCACTGTTAATTTCCAAATTCTGCAGGTGGTATTTTGTGTCCTTGAGGGTTCAGATGCTCTACTACTCTCCTACAGCGTGCGAGCAGCTCAATATTTTTGAGGTTACTAGAAGACAAGCATATTAATATGAAATAGGAGGGTCTGTTGAACCGAAGAGTAACAGAAGGCAGGATGTATGACGGTAAAAAGTTCTTCATGATACCAGCAATCGTGGCATGAATGAGTGTGGGTGAAACACACATTTTAGGACCGGTTAGTTGATGTATCCTTTTCATAGGCAAAACAGCTTTTATCCACCCTGTATTTTTGCCCATTTCTCATTGGCACACGTGTGTTTTGCCCTACTAACTTCCATGATGTCTCAGCATGGCTTTTTGGAACTCACTGTCCTGCAGGCTCAATACTGCAACCTTCCACCTAGCCGAGAACAGTGCCACTATGCCAACTTAAATATTTATACGCCGATAGTAAAGATGGCATTAGAGCAGTGGATGGGGATTCCATTGGGTTAGATGATGATGTAGAGAATCAGGTTTGCTCCATGGTCAGAAACAGAAACCCTATCATATCCTCCGATTACACCACAACATGAAATGTTTCACCCACCCTTGGTCCTTGCTTGTACCTGGGTGGGCTAACAATTCAAAACCCTTCTCATTTACAAATAAGAATTCTTACAAGAAAGCCACGTGGTCCAGACAAATCGATTACATTAAGTCCAGTACTGGTCTGGGAAAAGTCTCTGATCCAATTTGGTTTTAGGGCTACATTTTGCATCATTTGAAAGGGTGTGTGAGGGCATTACAATCCAACAAATGGATTCCCAACTGTAAACCCCACTTGGGGCTGAGTTGGTTCCGGTCTTCCTTGACTCTGTCTCTCTGTCTTTTAGAGGAAAAGCATAATCCTACCTTTTTGGATACTTATGACAGCAAATACCAGAAAAAAACAACTGCTCATCCGCTACAAACCTACAGAGTATTGAGGATGTGGTCCGAGGCCTGATGTGAACTTTGATGAACTGATCCATCTGTCCTCAGTGATCATGAGAGTGAGGTCTTCCACGCCTGCTGTCTTCTTGGATGGAGTATCCATCCCGTCAGCTTGGACTTTACTCAAAACCACTGGAAAATGTAATAAGGCATCTTCTTCCATTTGTGTGCAGACTATAAATCCACAAATTTGCACCTTTTCTGTGATTTCTGTCCTTGAAGAAATCTCAACTCTGTTGTCGAGTGCTATACTACACTCCTACTTTTCGGGAAGGACACTTCAGATGAAGGCGTTTTTGTTGTTCATTAAAATCACTGAGTTGTCATGTTTGCTGTGAGAAAAATCAAGTTCTCTTCACCATGACTTGTTGTATGGATCTCTTTCCTACAGAAGAGTATATGAACGTGATTGGATACTAGGTCTTGTGCTTGTGTAGGCCAGTGGGAGTGCAGTGCTACTGTGCGCCCTTTTTTATGGGGGGGGAGGGGGGGACGATGATTAGGGCGTAAAGAAGGAGGGAAGAACATTGCTTCAACTCTGTGTGACAAGTGAGGACTACGCTGTGCACAGTCAGAGTTTGCTTGGGATTACCTCCTCATCACAGTCATTACGAAGTGGTTCCCATCGCCGGCCATAGACAGATTAACACCCATTCCACCAAATCAAAGAACTACCAGTCCCCAAATTCTTAGTGAAGTACCTACTCCTCTCACGGAAGTAAAAGGGATTGGCGTAAAAACAGACTACTTTATTTCTCTGTCAGTGAGACATCAGTGAGGCAGTTGACCCAACCAGGAGTTGTGAGTATGCTCTATCTTTTACTTATATTTGGTATACCTCGTTGAGAGTCTACGTTAGTGAATCATTCTGAATGTTAAACTGGTTAGAGCGGCTGTAGCTCCCCAGGGCTCAATACCCGCGATCGGCCAACTTACTCCTCTGCCTTCGAACATGCTAGAGAGCCAGACAGGGAGCCACATTCCTAAATAAACTCTGTTTAGTAATAAGGCAATAATTACAGGTATTCTGCAGTTGTGAGTCCGCTGCCCTGTGAGTTTTTCAGAGATCTTAACAATATTGTGAGAACTGATATGCAGATTTTGTTTGTGTGAAAAAGGAGTCCCTGGAAAGTTGTTCGTCATTTCGGACTTGCATTTTGGACGGCTGTAGGGTAACTAAAATGGAGTAGAGAAAGCACGCTCTCAGGAGCAAACAAAATGCTTCAGCTGGGGCGGCCTCTCCTACTATAGAAATGAGGGAGGATTCAGCTCATCTTCCTATGAGAATCCCTGATTTATCAACTTTACATGCAATGATTAATAAAGCTGAGGCCTCTGTCCTACAAACGTGGGATGGTCCCATGTAAACAATGCAAAACACAGCTGAATATCGACCCTGATGATCAACTTGAGGAAGATGTGAGGGGATGTTATGTGCAGGGTGCAAATTTAGAGGAGATTTTACAGCATATGAGAGAGAACCTTTTCCAAGGTTTTCCAAGATTACTTACTAAGAAAAACACTCTCCAAGGTCTTATGGAAGATCTTCTACCCATTGTAAAGGCTGGATCCCTAAGGTGGGTCTCTCCTGCCATGGTTCTATAATTTAAGAGGATTCATCTCCTGTCGACCCTCTTCAGATTCCTGTCCTAAGAAGACTGACCTGTAGGAAGTCGGCTTCAGAAGTTCATAGCTTCCCCAGAAGGCTTTAATTACAGATGCCCAGATTAACAAAAACAAATCAAACTGGTTACAAGATTTCATTTGAAGACTTTCCTCCAAATAATCTCAACGTGACTCACATTCTTTACAGTCTTCTATACACAAGGGGCCTCTCTGGTTCCTTCACCCACATGTAACCTATTTGCTTACACAGATGTTGCTGGGTGAGGATCTTTCGCCTGACAATCTCTCTTAGAGTGCCCCACCTGGTGGCACCTGAAGCAAGTCACCACCGTGGACTTGGAATAACTCTTCTGTCCTCCCTTCTTCTGAAGCTCTTCCCCGAACACACCATTACCATTCCCATGCTTCCTCGGCCCTACTCGAGTCCCATGAGAATGACCTTGGCTCTTACCCTTCGGTTTAGAGCTAGTCTGTTGAGAGTTCTTCTCCCCCTTTGGCTTGGAATCATGCTGCTCAAGCCCTTTGTGAACTCTGTTAACAAACCACTTGTAAGCCAACACTGCAAGCTTCTCTGCATCTTGCCTCAGTAGGGTAGAGCCCTCCTTATTGAGTCGCCTTGTCACCATCAACTGGTTAAGGGACTCAAAGTCCTTGGCTTTCATCTCTCTTACCCACTATTTCCAATCAGGCATACACCATGAATCCAAGTTTCAAATGGAACACCATCCGTTCTCGTGCAGTCACAGATTCTCTGCAGGTACTGAGCTGGCATCAGCTCAAACTTCCTAAAAGAGATTCCTTCATTTGCTCATAGAGCTTCTGGTCTGCCATAGGCATTCTCCCATTGACGATTGTCCCTTCCAACGTCATGCTCTTCATTAAGGCAGCTGCCATAGACACTTCATTTAAGGCCTGCGTGTGACTACTGACCTCAAAACTCACAAATCAGTCCAAAATATCCTGACCTACCATACACACAGGCACAACATCTTTTGGAACCTTGGCCACAACCTGGCCTGAACTGGATGTAGAGTCATGCATCCCAGATGGAGTGTCCATTGCTGCCATCCTAGGTTTCTCTCTCTCAAGGGATGTCCTTTCCCTCTTCAGCACTCTTTCTCATTCCTCCTGTTTTTCATCCCACTCTCTGTTTCTCCTCCTCTCCTCTGGTTTCCGGTCAGCTAGTCATAGCTGCTCCCTCTCAAACTCTCTGGCCTTCTCATCTTCCTCAGAAGTGCCAACTACAAGCACATGGCCTCTGCTAGAATCAACCACCCAAGGGATGTACATGTGGAATTGGTGACAGGTGGTGGTAGAAATGAGGGTCTCTAGTTGGCAAGGGCTTGCACCTTTGTCCAAGTAGGGACCCTTCTTCCTAGTCAGGCTAAGGGAGTTACACTCCTAAAATAAACCCTGCTCACCCCCTTGGTAGCTTGTCACAAGCAGTGAGCAGTCAGGCTTATCATAGAGGCAGTGTGTAAAGCATTTGCACATACCCAACAGTATTACAGTGTAAGCACTACAAAAGGACACCACACCAGTTTAGAAAAATATTCATTATTTACATACAAGACCAAAAAACAATAACAATCCACAATACAGTACTTAAAAATCTACAGTTATCAAAATACGATACAAAAACAGTTCCTTGATGTCGATAGCTCCGCCCTGTGCTATCACGGCGTCATGAGCAAATAAATTCAAACAGTTCTGACTGACCGCCGCATTGGGGACCACCTACCGGGTCAGGAAGACCCGCTAACAGTACCTTTTAGAAATGCATGGCGCGGGCGACCTCTCATGGAGTTTCTCAAAACACGGCGTCCACAGGCGTCGGTTCCTGAGGTCGGTGCAGGAGTCGTCCGGGCCCTCGAAGTCCCACGCGTTGCAGGTTGATCTCATCTCGGTTGAAGTCAGGCGCGCTGGCAAAGGCAGGCTTCGGGTGCTGCGGTGCATAGTGCAGCGGTGCTGCGTGGGGTGCCCTCAA
The DNA here is from genome assembly GCF_964263255.1 of Lissotriton vulgaris. NCBI lineage: Eukaryota > Metazoa > Chordata > Amphibia > Caudata > Salamandridae > Lissotriton > Lissotriton vulgaris. The sequence continues at coordinate 1,725,245,462 of NC_141691.1, read as the reverse complement.
GTCGCGGTGTGAGCAGTGGCTTGTGGCAGCGTCAGATGGCGTCGTCTGTGAGACCAGAGTTGCCGTGCGAGATGAAGGTGGTGCTCATCACGGTGCTAGCAGGTCACCGTGCAAGCAGCAGCGTCGTTGTTGCTGAAGCACTGCCGTCGACTGACGAACTGGAGTCGATGGCACTGGCGTCAGAAGGCCAAGGCTGCGGGATGAGGGCAGTGCGTCGTGTAACTTTACGAGCGGGGCCCTCGAACCATGGTGCAAGCAGCGGTGTCGATTTCAGCGTGGAGCGGCAGCTTAGTGGATACCAAGGCGTCGTCGTGAAGCAAGACGATGCAGAGTGCGGTGCCCACAGGTCGCAATGCGAGCAACGGCTCGGTAGCGGCATCAGCAGGCATCGTCAATGAGAGCAGGGTCGTGTTGCGGCAGTGCCCCCTGCGGTGGCAATATATGTTTGAACAAACAGTATCCCAACAGGTATCATTCATTTAGACAATTACAAAGATATGCAAAAACATTATCATTGACAGACAAAAGAGACTCAGTATATCCGTTTTTATGTGCCAGTGGCCGCAAAAATTGAACAAACAAATTAGAAAGGACAGTACTATCAGCACTGGAAGTTAAAATTACACAACCCAAGTTGTACTTGGTGCAAACATGGTGCAAGTGATGTGCACGACAGCGACTCAAGTGACAAACGTGCTCAGCGTGAACGGCGCAAGAAATACAAGTGTACAATATTTACAGTGATACAGTGTGACTAGATCCTAAATAGGAACAAATTGTTTCTGGTATTTCAAGGTGGTCACATTGTAGGTGGTGCCTTTTAAATGGGCTGGGGAGTCGACGACGTTTCGATCCAATCAAGTTTGGATCATCCTCAGGACAGGGTTGTCGGATGGAACAGTGCAGTCAGATGTAAATGGGTGTTCCAGTTGTCGACTCGATCGGGAGTGAAAATCTGGTTGTGACCTGTAAGACGTCTGTAGTCCCGTGTACAAGTCGAAAATCACGGACCAGGAATCGGTGGTCCGGGGCAATGTTGGGACTTGCTATGGCCGGGGGTTAAGTCTCTAGTAGCTTCAAGGGCACTTCCGGGTCAGTCGGGAAGCCTCGGGACGTAGGTGGCAAGGCATCTTCGCGAGGCGGTGCCCACAGGTTGCGGTGCGAGCAGTGGCTCGGTGATGGCATCAGCAGGCATCGTCGGTTAACCAGGTTCGCGGTGCGATATTGCGGAGGTGCCCTCTGTGGTGCCTTCAGGACACGGAGTCGGCAGCGGCGTCGTAGACTTTGTCGAGTTGCTTTTCCTCTCTTACAGAACAAAACACAGTCCCCAGTGCTGCAGGCAGAAGAGCTCAAAGTCTTTGTTGTTCCTTAGACTTCTTGAACAGGGGGCAAGCTCTACCTCAAGCCCTTGGAGAAACTCACAAAGCAGATTGCAGAAAGTTCAGTCCAGTCCTTTACCTGCCCAAGACAGAAGCAGCCACTGCAGGCCAACACAGCAAAGCACACAGCAAAGTGGTAGATCCTCCTCACAGCTTCTCCAGCTCTTCTTCTTGGCAGTCTTCTTGATTCAAAAGAGTTCTAAAGTTCAGGGGTCAGGGCCCCAATATTTGTATCCCAAAATCCTTTGATGTCTTAGGCAGAGAGTGTCTGTGCCCAGCCAGAGCCAGTTCTGCCTTATCTTGTGTGATTTCCTGGCAGGAGGTGGAGACGGCATTGTCAGAGGCAGACCAGGCCCTTTGAGTTGCAAGGAAATCTCCTCCCTTTTACCCATCGCAGCCCAGGTCTATTCAACCCTTTCCTGACCTACCTAGACTATCTGGAGCCCCTCCCACTACCCACCCTTCCGTCATCCAAAACACAGACAGGCAATCCACATTCCAGCAGTGCACCCAGGATGACTGAGCAGGAAAATACCTACTTTCTAAAAGTGGTATTTTCAAACACAGAATGTAAAAATCACCTTCACTTAAAGATGCATCTTTAAATTTTGAGTTCAGGCATACCAAATTGCATTTTCCTATCTAGTTCCCAGGTCCAGTTATGTTTATAAGATGTTATAAACAAACTTCCCATTCGGTCCTATAGGGAACAGGTAGCCTTGTAATAGCGAACAATGCAATGGGCTGTAATTCACTATCAGGACATGCCACACACACCAGGGCATGTCCTACCTTTCACATACACTGCACCCTGTCCACAGGTGTACCTCAGGCCTACCTTAGGGGTGACTAACATGTAGAAAAGGGAAGGTTAGGGCCTGGCAAGTAGGGGCACTTGCTAAGTCGACATGGCAGTTACAAACTGTGCGCAGACTCTGCAATCGAAGGTCTGAGTTACTTTTTTAGGGCTACTCACGTGGGTGGCACATGCAGTGCTGCAGGCCCACTAGTAGCATTTGATTTACAGGCCCTGGCACACGCAGTGCACTTTACTAGGGACTAACAAGTAAATCCAAGATCCAATCATGGAAACACCAATCCGTAACACAATTTACCCCAGGAGCACTTGCACTTTACCACTGATCAGCAGTGAGAAAAGTGAGCAGGAACACTACGCCATCAGTCAAGCAGAATCAAAACCGGGAGGGCAGAAAGCAAAAACTCAGGGGAAACACGCCAAAAGATGCCAAGTCTAATAGGTGGTGTACACACTGGAGTTATTCCAAAAACACAAAGGTGGTAAGTGTCGCTCTCCTGTAGTATTCAAAGGTTTCCTGCGGCTTCTACTCTTGTTAAGTGTTAACACGCTCCTAATGGGGGTGTGGCTACCACAATCCTGGTCTTGGTCCCACTTGGGTGGCAGTGCTCCCATGGTACCCTGACTTGTCCAGCGAGGTCGAACCAATCGCAGTACTTGTTGCTTCCATTGACCAACGGGTCACCACTGCACTACAGGCTTCAGCCCGGTCAACATGGCAAAGTTATCCACGGCAGCCCCTTCTTGCATACTGGCTTGCTGCACCGCTGCCGCACAAGGCTTTGGCCCTTACAGCACAGCAGTCTTTCACCACTGTGACCCCTTCTGGCATACGGGGTCACCACACTACCACAGCAGAAGACTTCAGTCGATACAGCATGGCAGCCTTGCCAAGGCGGCTACTTCTGGCATACGGTTTAGCTGCCCCCTCTTCCTCTTGAAAAGCAGTCAGTCACAGCAGGGATATCCCTGTAGCTGACAGACCCACAACACAGGTCATGGAAGTGACTAGAGCTCACACCCGGATATCAGTCACAGTGATATGTGCATAAAAAGGTTAGCCCAGGGCTCTAACCCTACTCTATATGATTCTTTTATCAGACCCATCTCCTTCCTGAGCTGTGCCTAGGCCCCTTCCTTGTCACCTCACACAGAATCAAAGAGCATCCTTTGAAGTGTACAGGGGAGGCCTTATTTCAGTGTGTGTCCAACCCAGCTTACAGGAATGCAGCAATCCACACATCAGTCCGGAGGATTCTTCTACCTGTACTCCATGTTTCATAATGCAGGCCTGGGTGTTCCAAAATGGAACCCAGGGACCTTCATGTGTTGTACCATTCACAGGCACACATACACCCAGTGCTTGTGTACAGCATACACTCACTGCACAGTACTGTATCTTCCATGTACTGTGCCAATAAGGGGCACACATAAATCCAGCACTTGCATTTAACATGTGTGCACTACCAGCACTATATCCTTTTTGTACTGAACCACTCACAGGCCCACATACACCCAGCACATGCCCTCATCTTACAAGCACTGAAGTACTCATGTATTGCACTGCTACCAGGCACGAATCTGCCTTCAGATCACACAGCAGCACAGAGACAGCTACCTTTCACATTGTAGATGATGCCCTCACGACCACAGGTTAATACGACCCCTAACAGCTGATATTACTGGACTTCTCAGCCGTCTTTAACACTGTCAATCACCCCGCCTTCATGCACATCATTAAGTCTTGAATGAAATTCACTGGCAACAGCCTTCACTGTTTCTCCTCCTAACTATGGAGCTGATACTAGTTTCTCCACATAGGCACCTTCAGGACGTAGTAGATTCCCGTCACCTGCAGAGTCCCCCTGGGTTCCCTAATAATTCCAAAAACCTCTACCAATATTAGCATCAGAATTCACCAATATGCAGAGGATAACACCTCTACCTGAAAACCTCCTCGACTCCAGACATCCAATGCCTCAAACACTGTCTACACCTTACCCAGTCCTGGATGTCCAGCTCCTACCTGAAGCTCATCCAAACCAAGACAAAATTCATGTTATTTGTGAAGAATACTAGTCCAAACCTGGCTCAATGGCATGAACCTTGATAGCTTTCTAAAAACCTTACTCTCGCATCTGGATGGTGACAACACCCTGCTCCACAGGCTCCCATACTCCAAACAGGTCCCACTTAATAGGATCCTACGTAATACAGAATATCTCATCCAAGACTTGAAGAATTAGGACCACATCACCCCCATCCTGATGGAACTCCACAGGTTCCTCTAACCGGGCTCCACTAACCAAAACCAGCTGCACCATTTACAAAGCTGTCACGCCCATTCCCCATGACTATCTGACAGACAAGCTTAACTTCTCCAGTGGCTCTCACACATCCACCACCATAACACTAACATATTGGATGCAAAAAAGTGTAATAAAAAAAAGGAAAAAGCAAGGCAACAGGCCTTCTCCATCTGTGCACCAGGGATGTGAAACAGCATTGTTGTATCCATCAGAATCACCATACTACTGCTTCAATTTAGGAAAGAGTTGACTATGCACCTCTTTAATCCCTTTGGTGCTCGTGACAAGACCAGCTCGTCATGAGTCATGGTGGAGCTGTGCTCATGACGAACTGGGCTCGTAATGACGGCGCCGCTCCGCCAACGCGTGATTAATTTCCAGCCTGTGTGGGCGAATTAATCAGTGGGAGGGGTCGTGACGAGACCAGCTCGTCATGAGCCCAGCTCTATCGTGACTCATGACGAGCTGATCTCGTCACGAGCACCGCGCTCACCCCTTCGTCCGCCTGCACCGTGGGGGAATTACCCCCGCAGGGAAGGGGTTAAAGAACATTACATCACAATGCTTTAACAGTTCACTTTTGCTCTTAGTACCAGACTACCTCTTCAATCATTTGTTGATCCTGTACAGCAAATTGCTGCCTTTTGGCCAGGTTTGCGCTGTACAAATTCCATATGCATTAATACATACATTGACAGCACACACGACGTAACTATCTCCCCAAAAGTACAACACAGGGACAGACCAAAGTGGACCAACTTAGACCTCATCACCAATGAGGGCCTCTCCAGCATCCTCACCTCTGTGAAACCAACATTAAAAGAAAGAGACATCATGTCATTATCAATACTGACAGCCATATCCAGTAACTCCCTCAAACCACTCAACATCATAAAAGCGTTAATTACTCAATGTTTCATTTGCAACTTCCTTAAGAAAGCACAAATACCAAGCCTTCTGAAGAAATGATGTATGGACACGATGACCTTCCCAACTACCAACCAAATGTAACCCTACAATTCATGAGAGAGACCATTACAAGGCAGACACTCATCCGCTGGAAAACTGAAGAATAACAATCTCCTTCGATACTACAAGTCTGAATTCAGACACCCATTCAAGATGGCTGCCATCCAGTAGTCAAGGGGCACTCCAAATGAGTGACAACAATGGTCTGTGACTCCTCATTCTGCTGTATCAATCTGCTTTCGGCATCCTAGATCATGAAACCCTACTCAACACCCTATTTCGCTTCTGTGCTTCAGTGGCACCTTTGTTCAGTGTCTCATATTTCATCTGAAGAACTGATCGCAGCGCATTCAGATACGCATCTCCACATCTGCCCAATCCAGGGCCTGCACAACCTTCCAATAATCTATACAATATCCATTAACATGAAACCACTGGGATTACACATGGCAGACGAGTACACTAAGATGCATCAGCATATAGAAGGCCATGTAACTCCACCAAAAAAAACACATCAAGAAATGACATCACCTGACTCAAAGAATGTCTCACCAGCATCCAGGCCTGTGTGTCTCAGTCATACTTGAAACTCAATCCTCTGAAGAGAGAATGTGTGCTAAGCGCTCGTAAGATCCAACAGTAACATGCGTGGGAAGGTTCTCATTGGTTAACCTTAAAGGGTTCATCCTGCAAATGGCCAACTTCTCCAAATTCTAATGATGGCTAGCAACACAATCCTCATCCTCAGAACAAACATCTCAAAAAAGACATGAAATATTGAGCGCCAACAAATTATCGTCCATAGTGATAGCTTTTCTCCCAGAAGCACAAACCATGACAGCTATACAAGCCCCATTCTGATCTTACCTCGAAGGAGGAAACATTCTTCTCACTGGTGCACTAGAATCACATCTGACACCCATACAGAGAGCCATTCAGACTAGGGCCAGGAATTATTGAAAGGCGTATGTGTGATTCCCAGTACGAGTGCTGTATGTTGCTGAGCCATGGCCGGCGTAGAGACATATCCATTCCTACGAGTGTAAATATAATGATATTTCCCTGAAGCCAGAAAGGCCACCTATGCTGGGCCCCTTCGGTATACGGTATTATGTCTCATACTAAAGACATAACTTTGGCACATACCCTTCTGTATGGGAACATTACTCATCAATCTTTAAGGTTATAATGGACCCAGAGAGCCATATGGAGAGACAAGTGTGTATGTAGTAGGATTGTAGTAATTGATCAGAACCTTTGATCACCCTGACACACAGGCACACCAGGAAAACCTGCCTACACCCTGGACTCAGGGAGAATTAGATACACAGACCAGCAGCAACTCTGGCATACATACAAGGATTGGTGGCAGGCATGCTGAAAAAGTGGAAATACTGTTGTAGCATCAGATTATGGCATCCATTTCAACCGTTCAAGATACAATTTGGTAAGACAATTAATTACAGCAACCTCATATATTCCTGCTAAATTGTAACAGAGATGCTATGAGGGTAAAAGTATGGAACCACATCGGACCCATAACTTGTTAATTTTTAGAGAATAGGAGATGATGGATGATTGATGGAGCAAAATTTTGCACGTAAAGAGACTTGCTCGGATTCAATCCTCTCAAAATAACACATAATTCATTAATAAACATGTTTCATATTACTAATAATGCATCACACAACATTTCTAGTAAGCTGGGGAAGCTTGACAATGTGCTTTTACTAACAGTAACTCGAGTGACCTAAAATGGCCGCCGCAATGTGGGAACCTTTCTGCGCATGCGTCTGTCACACTCACGTGACATGACGTATTCTCTGCTTTGGTGGGAAAACTTTGCTTCTGTGCACTAGAACTAAAGATGGCTGCTCTGTGTTTCACATGCTAATGCTTGCACTGCTGCTTGTACTAAACCCTATTCGTTCTGCCTAACCACTACCGCTATAGTTAAAATAAAGTAATGGGAATAGAGTAGAGATAAGTGGTATACAGTGCATTCATTTATTCTTTGTTCTAAAATTATTATTCTTTGCCTTTACTATTAGCTCGTGTGTGAGCCAATCAAGTACACTGTTGCTCCATCTTGGGTCCTGAGACTGCGCTTGTGCTGAATTCTCCCGAGTCCACAAGCTATGGCATTGAATCCGTGCTAGTGACAGTCTTGCCTGCAATGCGCCTGGGAAAATGAACTTTTAACCCTCAGAAAGGAAGACGACTTACAAATCTTCATATACATTGTATTTGTTATTGAAACATCCATTGTCGGGTGGAATAAAAGTGCATGGGAAAATAAAATTATGGGAGGGAACATTTATTTAAATATTTAAATGAAATGATCTCATAACTAGTATGGTGTGATGACCTCTCCTCGCCTTTTGACCAATCATATTGAGGGAATACACGAACTTGCAACATTGGGGGGTGGAACTGCCCTGGAAATGGTATATCTAAGGTAGGCTTAACTAGTTAGATTGTCCGACTTGTCCAAATAGCTGACCTGTCACTGACCCAACTTACTCAATAGGCGATCAAGAGCAGAGGTGCTGGCGGAGCACTCTGTCAGAAGAATCGATAACCCAATCGGGGTTCTGGGAAGGAATTCAATAACCCAATTGGGGTTCTGGGAAGGAGATTGATAACCCAATCGGGGTCTGACTGTTAGTTGCAGAGAGGGGTGTGACGCTGGCGTTGCACTTTAGCTGTGGGTGCCAGTCCTGACCTGCGTTGGTCCTGTCCTGATCCAATCTGGTCCGTACCTGTCCTGATTCTGGTCTGCACCTGTTCTATCCTGCTGGCACCTGAACTATCAGGGTTGTGTCCTTTATCCCAGCTCGTGGCCAGGGTTGGTCTTCACACCATTCTAGGTAATTATAAATCAGTGTGGGTATGTCATTGTACTGTTTCCTTTTTCTACTCTTCCTATGTTTCTATGTTTAAAGAACGTTTTGTAACATTTTCACATGAATTTGCTTTTATCATATTCTTTCTAATTGAACGAGCTTTAATTGAATTGGTATGGACTCTGACACTTAAGAATTTACATAGATAAAGTGTTTAAACCTTTCTCGAGTCTGTGGTTTTTTTATGAATGCAAATGTTTATTTACTACCTATTATGCTAACTCCCTTGATCCCTTAGGACTCTAGGTACCGGTGACTAGGATTGGTAAGTCAAATGGTATAGGTCCTAAAAGGTTTATTTGATCTGATTAGCAAAGGTTTACCTGTTCAAAGTGTGTATGTTTATGGGCCCAGGTGAGTATGGTAAAACGAGCAGGTGAGCCCGCGCTCTATCACGGGTGCACAACTGTATCTGATTGTTTGATAGTTTACTGAACACAACTGGGCCAGGTGGACCCATGAGCACTGATCAGCTGGCATAGTCCCTTGTGATTGAGAAATTACAAGCTCATGCTCCAACACACCAAGGTCCAGGATACAGATATGCCCAGCACAGTCATATCCAATGAGGTATGGATATAGCCCCATTGCACACACCAACCAATCCCATGCAGTTTAACCCTCTGCAATTCCTCTGCACATCTCCATGCTGCACTGCGGGAGACTGTAAGGGATCAATGATGGCGGTGACCAAAGAACAGTACAGCACCACATCAAGTCCTTCTTCCATTCTTCCTGCTGTGCTGCGTTGTAATGCCCTTTTAACCCCTTCCACACTCATGACGAGCTGGGCTCGTCATGGTGTAGCCTCCTCATACACTGATGACGAGCCCAGCTCGTCATAAAACAATGAAAATATCGAATTCCCAGCACAGGAGGGGAATTGCCTTAGCAGCCATGGAGTTAAGGGAGATCCAAATGTAATTCTTATTTTGTTCACATGCTGCGTACATCTAGGTATTATCCATAGGAAAATGAAATGATGGACAAGGAATGAAGGGTATAAACAGAGCTAATGGCATTCTTCAGGCAAATCACCATCCTGATGAAAATCAAGGTCACGAAGTGCATATTGCTTCCCCATATCCAAAGCCAGCCACCCTATTAGTGCAGAGGCAGATCACCATCTCAGTAGATCAGCAGAGCTAGGGCCCACTCGCCTCAGACTTTCCACGAGAGGGGCAGGTTCGGCTACCTCACCGTATATATGCACACTGCTGGACTTGGTTACAATGCCAAGGTGTGGCTGATAGCCATAGGACTCAAATTTGCATGTGGCCATATGGACAATATATGTATAGCACATCACACAAATGGGTCTTTTTTCTGTATTTGTGTCTGCCAGTCAGTTTACATTAAGACTCTATGAACAGTGTTTTGGTGCTGTTACCATACCCGTTTTTCTCAACATCTCCAACCTTTCAGCAGTATTACAAATATAACAATCTCTCTAAAAACAAATATGTCTGACCTAGGCATGCCTTGCAGTGTTTGTTTTATTATTTTTTGGTAACATACGCAATAGGCATACAGCGTTTAAAAGTAATAAAAAGTTAAAATGCTACTGTCAATAATTGGCACGCATTAGTTTGCATAAAAAAGTTTTAAAAATTACTCATCGTAAAAATACATTTAAAAAAAAACATTAAATGAAATCAGAAATTAATGCAGGGATTTACCCCATCAGGGTTGGCACTGAAATTGGCTACTTTTTAGGCAGATGTGCACAAGCGGCATGCCATCGCTCACAGTGAAAACAGCCAATGGCTGAAATGGGGCGGAGCCATTTCCCCATGATGAATGTGGGTGGAAGCAAAATGTGAATGACACTTGAACAGACCAATTGATGAAGAGGTGTGGGTGTGTTTGTATGTTCCCACTGAAATGCCCCCCAGAGACAAAAAATAAAATAGCGATGGAGTGAATTAATTACCATTTTATTTTTGTCACCCCATGCCAAATGGCGAGTCAGGACGGGGCAGGGCTGCTGCTGCGTGGCGGCGGCAGCAGGGAGGAGGGTGGGATGCCTTTTGAACTTGTTTAAAGTGCGCATGTCTCTTTGGCCAGCCGTCTTGCGGCAACCAGCCACATATGCACACCTTAAACCTCTCAACTCGGAGACAGCTGGGTTGAGAGTGACTGCAGGCATCCAGGGCCCTCGGGCGGGCTGAGAGAGGCCGCTGCCTCCAATCAGGGTGCTGCTCTCAAATATGAAAGCAGCACCAGGACTGGCTTGGGAGCCTGCCTTGGGAGAGTAGATGATGGAGGACTTCACCTTGTTGTAGAAAGGTAGGTTTATTTAATGTATTATTATTATTTATGTTTTTTGGGCCACCTGCTCACCACTCTAGTTACAAGCCAGCCGCTACTGCCTAAAAATTGTATTCCAAACTCCTGGTGGTGAGGAGCTGTTTGTGAAAAAGGACAAGCATACCCCCACTGTAAACTAACTTGAGCGAAATGCATTATTAATAAAGCCATATTTGTAACAAAATTAAAATCTGCGACGTAGCCTGCATACTAACACAAAACCTGCTCATGATCACGCTGCAAGAACCTTGCCTGTAATTAACTAACAATCAATGTCCTCAATTAAAACAAAAATGGGCATGTACTATATGTCCTTCCCATTACAGCAGCAGTGGCAGATTGATGGCATGAATACAAAAACAGCCATTAACGGTGAATAAGGACTGATAGAGCAGCCAAACCAATCTGAGTATCCTTGAGGCTGCACATTAAAACAACCATAAAATATTCCCAACAGTTTTATGGCAGTAAAACAGCAGAATAATATTAACTATAACGGTGTACATTAAAATATACGGCACTGGCACAAGGCGAGCCAGTGGAATGAAACGAATAGCAATGTAGTACTAGAGGCGCGCTAGAGGTTACGGACGCGACAGCAGGTAGACAAGCAAGGCAGGAAGATTGATGGAGGATGCTGAAAACAACACTGTCAAAGTATTATTGAGGTTGGCTGTAAACACCACAGAAGTAGCTACTGAGAGCCTCGCAGATTCCTTGCTAACATCACACATCTTGTATGTGCATATAGGTACATGAAGAGAGTGAGCCTAGGGAGAGACCCACGGATAGCTGAATAGGAGCGGGCGTAGACTTACGAGAAAGGATTGTTGACAATGAAGCAGGTCGTTTGTGGGGGGTGAATCCTATCATGAGGTGATACACAACATTATGAGTAGATGGCATGAGGCAGTGCTTAATTTGTGAAAGAAAGAGTGCCCGTAGCTTTGGTGCAATTAAAAGTTGTCACGCTGAATACCAAAGCTGGTAGCCTTAAATCCACCTCAGTCCTCTTTAATCCACTGCCAGACACGTCCTGCCCCTTTATCTCACTCTTGCAGGTTCCTGCGTTCTCTCTTCCTGACGTTGTATGTCTTTCTCTTCCTATGTCTTTCCGATCTGTGTGTTTTTCCCTCTCTTGCTTTAGGTAAATGTCTGATGTAGGACAATGAGTGCTGGTCCCCAAAAATAAGTGCCAAAGGCCCCCACCAGCTCAAACTGAGAAGAGGACCACAGATTCCACCAGCCGCAATCACAATAAACAAGGTGGAAAGTAAAAAAAAACAAGCATTTGCAATGCAATAGGTCTCGCATTAGGAAAGTTTGAGCTATTAGTAATGTAAATGACAATTTTTTTTATTTATGTGTTGGTTTTGAAAATAGCGAAATTAATAGCTTTGTCATTTACAATGCCAATAGTTATAACTTTTGCAAATGTGACACCTATAGCATTTGTAATGCAATATGTGTTGTATTTACGTGACTTAGATGTATTGATATTACAAATAACAATGGCTTTTAATTTTTTTTATATAGATATAGTGAGGGCGATAGAGTGAGGGAGGGCGATAGAGAGTGAGGGAGGGCGATAGTGAGTGAGTGAGGGCTATAGTGAGGGAGGGCTATAGTGAGTGAGGAAGGGCGATAGTGAGGGAGGGCGATTGAGTGCGGGAGGGAGGGCGATTGAGTGAGGGAGGGCGATTGATTGAGTGAGGGAGGGCGATTGATTGAGTGAGGGTGTTGTGGGGGGTGTGTGTGTTGTGGGGGGTGTGTGTGTTGTGGGTGGGGGGTGTGTGTTGTGGGTGGGGGTGTGTGTGTTGTGGGTGGGGGTGTGTCTGTTGTGGGGGGGTGTGTTGTGGGTGGGGGGTGTGTGTGGAGTGTTGTGTATGTGTTTGGTTGTGTGTGCGACACGGCTCAGCAAGATCTAACCAGTGCTTGTTGTATTTATGTTGAACCTTGGGTATGAATGTACAATAAGGATGTTTACAGGTTATAACCAAGTCTAATTACACTTTTACCCCCCCAAAAAAAGAAAGGAGTTAGCTTGATCTTATTGTTTTGATTTTGTATTTTGATGTACAACATATTTCTCTATCAATCAATACTGTTGCTACCAGGTGTTATCTGCTGCGGGCGCCTGTAGCCTGCCGTTGGTGGCCCAAATGACTGGAGGTCTGTCTGACTTGGTAGTTGTGGGACCCACAGGGAAGTCAGACTGCAGTACACTGCTGCGAGTTGGGAACTCTTGGCCATCACACAGTGGCTGGCTTATTAGAGAAGGACTAAGAGACGTCTGTGTGTGGCACCGACTGAACGTATAACCTTGTGCCTTTTGATCATGACATATTCCTGTACTTCTTGTGAGGATGCCAAGCCTGAGCATCGCTAATGCTACAATCTCCATGCAGCCCTCTCATTCAGGCTCTTCCGTCTTGGCTTCATCATTGTCTGTGGGCATCACGCAAGGTAGTATTCTAATACCTACTCTCTTCTTATTGTTTCTTCTAGCACAATTTTTCCTGCCTCACTCAATGGTCGCTGTTGTTTACCATAACGCTTATTACTCTTATAACTCGTATTCTCTCTTTTAAATGTTTAAGTTCCGAGAGGCACCTTTAAGCAGAATCAGTTAAGGACAAATATCACACAAAAATGAGCTATTCATGTCAGATTCTGTTTTACCGTCCCTCTATTTGCCTTAAAAGAAAGCTTTACGTTGGGTTTGCAGTTCTGCTGCCCACGTGTCAAAATAAAGATTTTATTGGGTGGAAAGAGAATTAACAAATTAGAGTTGGTGTTGGAAGTTCTCGCCGGTGCCAGGAAAATGAACCAAGAGAGCTGTCATTCGCTCGGCCCTGTAGGGGAACGAGACCCTTTGATTTACAGCGACTGTGGTCGGTAACGGCAGTGAGATGCCGGATAACTTTTAACTGCTGTCAAGTGCAGATAAATCTATCAGGAACAAGCCATGGTCTTGAGCGTCCAAAAAAAGCCTTGAAGTAAGAATGTACCTATTTATCTGGAGGAATAAATATTTCAGCTCCGTTCGTGTGAAGCGTTCTGTGTGAGCGTGTGTGAAGCCAGACCAAGGCGCTATCTTGAGACTCTATGCAGTTCTTCTGTGCTTTAAAAATAGAATTACTGGCGCTGGTTCGTGCGTTTGCTTCTGTATTGTATTATCATCGCATTTCTATAACGGCTAGTACCCCTTACGAGGCATTGAAGCATGCTGCTCCGGAACCCAGGTTAGTTGTCAATCCAGTGGCTGTTGGTTATTGGGATTAGTCGTGTGCTGTCGAGGACACCACTCCACCATGCATTAGAAACGGATACTGGGAACCGTCGCCGTCTTTCTGTAAACAAGGTTTACAATCCCGGGCGGAAGTCAGGCAGGCCGGGGGCGGGTCGTGAAGACACACCGGAAGCCCGGGCGGGCTCCCGTGAGGTGAGAGAGCCTCGCACGCACAGAAGGAAGAGACCGCCGCCGCCTGCAACGAGCCCTCGCCTGGAGACGAGTACCGGTGAGTGGGGGCCTTTACTGAGCTGCGAGGGCGGGGGGCATGTGTGTGTGCGTGGGGCGGCGGGGGGCTCTGTATGTGTGTGAGCGTGCGTGCGTGTGTGTATGTGTCTTGGAGTCTGTGTGTATGCGTGCGTGTGTGTATGCGTGTGTGATGACTGCGGGGGGGAGGGAGAGAGTGTGTGCGAGCGAGTGTCTGTGTGTGTGTATGCGCATGCATGTGTGTATGTGTGGGGATGTGCACGGCCGGGAATTCTTGTGAATGTGGACGGAGCCGACGTGCGCGTGCACGAGGTCAAATCCACAAGTTAAAGCGCGTGGCACCCTCTTGTCCTCCTAATCCCCCCGAAGTCAATCACTATAGTTGTCGAGCTGGACTGGAGCATCCTACGGATGCTTACTCCAGCTCGACCTAAAAAGACCAATTGTCATAACTTCTGCATTTAGTCTCATGTTTGAGAGTCCATTAGCCACACTCACATTTTTGTATGCTGAAAGGGCGAGGTGTGTTCCTAGAGGTGGGTTCTTAGAGGTGCTGTGTGTATATCTGTGAGAGCTTACACCCGCAGGCCCACAAAAAGGGTGCTCCCCATCTCAGACTCGCTGGTAGGTGAGGAGATTGCACAGCATGTGTGTCTGAAATTGTTGGCACATCATTCACACACACACTTAATAGGTCATCACATAGAGTGGGTGCTGTGACCAGCTCCCTGTTCGTTTTGGAGGAGCAAGTGTTGAAGGGATAGGAGTAGTGGCTAGAGATATGGATGGAAATGAAGTACTCCAGGAAGCGTTTTGTTTGGTAACACATTACGTGAAATATCTCCTACAGAATGAGCTTTTCTATCTTCCAGAATCTACAGCCTGAGCTGAGGGGACAAGGGAAACTCCTAGCCAAGGGCCTAAAAGGGGAATGGCCAGTTCAGTCCACAAAAGGTTCAATGTACTAGAAGAGGACACTACAACATCACTAATTGGCCTGTCGTGCCAATTCTCTTACCCAATACACCCATCTCCCTACGTTTCTCCTCTATCAAAGTGGGCTGCACCACAGCTGCATTCAGTGGTGTCTGCTGGGACTTTGAATGAGGCGGATATGCATATCCCTCCTCTCCTAACTCTCTGCAAGGAGTAGCTCCTCTTTTATTCCAATTCCCCCAGGCCATACTCATTCAATGAGTATGCATACCAGGAGTCAGGTCTGACTCCCCATTGAACTAAAGATTTGGGAAGATGACTTCAAAGCAGATCCTCAAACAATGCTTGAGTTCATAGCCTACCTCCTTCTTCACCGCGAAGTGTACTTCTAGTAATACTTTAGTTTCAGGGCTCGAGTCGGGATACCACGCGGATGGACGGCGTCCCCC
Organism: Lissotriton vulgaris; assembly: GCF_964263255.1. NCBI lineage: Eukaryota > Metazoa > Chordata > Amphibia > Caudata > Salamandridae > Lissotriton > Lissotriton vulgaris. The sequence continues at coordinate 1,725,229,888 of NC_141691.1, read as the reverse complement.
CACTTATTTTACCGGGAGCTCGATAACTATAAACTGCAACTGAGTGAAAGCCACCTTTCGTGACGTCACTTCCTGTCGTGACGTCAGCGTCCCCCCACTTCTTTTTTAGGTCTCGCCTGTCGATGCGCATGCGCATCGAGCAAGCGAGACTATGGGGGCTTATCCACTCTTTATCCAACTTGCAAGGAATCGTGGCGATTCCTTGCAGTGCCCGTGACTTTTAAGCTCAATGCGCATGCGCATTGAGCTTAAAAGCGCGTGCACATCAGTTCCCTCAGCCGCACTAGGCCCCCGCTCCGCCCCCTCCCCTGCCCGCCGTGTCGCATTTCTCCTCCCCCCTCCCCTTATCTGCCTTCCCTCCGTCTGTTCCCTCTCCCCGCTCCGCCCCCTCCCCTGCCCGCCGTGTCACATTTCTCCTCCCCCCCTCCCCTTATCAGCCTTCGCTCCATCTGTTCCCTCTCTCCGCTCCGCCCCCTCCCCTGCCCTAAGCTACCATGTTTGCCACCTGCCTAACATCAACATTTACGATCTTGTTGCAGTCAGTCACTCTTTCCGAATCACAGACCTGAATCAGTGCCTCTTTCCTCCCAGCCACATTAAGTATACATGTGCCCTGTATTGCTCTCTCTGCCGTGACTTCTCTACAACGCCTCCCCAACCTCTGCTGCAACTCTGCCTCCTGTTCCAAATTGGCACACTTTTCTATCCGACGTATGTCTTCGGTATTTCTAAATCCCTAGCTCTCCTGTACCTCACTTACCCTCCGTTTACTCAATCGGTTAGCGATAACATCCTACGCATTAACTTTCCGGATCCAGGCGGAATGTTCCTGCATGTAAGCCTTACCTGAAAACTTCCAAATGAAGATCACAAACATCCGGGCGTCTCTACTTTAAGTCCATTTCTATTAAACTTCAATTTCCAAAACAAGAGAAGATTATCGGAAAACTGGTGTTAAACAGATTGACAGGATGATAGGCGGAGCTTGGAGAGTCTTTGTGGCTGTATTTTCCAGTTTACCCTGCCATTGGTTAGAAAACACATAACCCGCCCCAAAAAAGGTGGGCCAGCCAACCTTTCTGCAGCGGAAGAGGTCTCTCTCTAGCTGCCCCGGAACTGACCCTTGATTATCAGGAAAGAACGACCCAGCCGCACAGGGCCGGCGCACGCTGAGGTCTGCGCTGCCACGCACCACTTCCTGACGAATGGCCCTGTGGACTCTGGCATGCGGGAGGGCATTGGGCGTTCTTGTATAGAGGTCGCTTAACTCACCGCAGCGAGGCCTCCTGTAGTGCACTGGGAGCTGCTGGCTTCCCGGTGCTTCTCTCGTTCCCTCGCTGACATGGTAGCTGGGGCAATAATCCCGTAAACTCCCAAAGCGTCAGTGATAGAGTGTCTGACTTGTTTAGGACTTGTGCCCTGTTTAGTTTACTTTAGAGCTACTGCTAGTGCAATACCCAACAACCCACAAATGTTTGGGGATTATTCCCAAAATTAGAAAGACGAAGTGGCTGCTGATATGACAGCTGGGGTACAGGTCCAATCTCCAGTTAGTAGCCTCTCATAATTGCCAGGTTCTAAAATGTGGGCCAAAAGACTGCAGAGCCTATACACTCACTCTCCCTCTTCTAAAGTTGCATAAGAACGGAGGCCACTAAGGATGGGGCAGTTTTCTACTATATTTCCTCAGCTCACTTCTAGTTATGTCCCAGTTCTTCTGGAAGGATTTCTGACACCAAAGAAATATGGGGATCCTTTTCAAACAATTTTGCTTTTGCCACCAAATCAACACGCTGGCCAATTGTGTGAATATGTAGATCTCTCTCCTCTGGAAAAGGCCTCACCCTGGTTTGTAGTGAATACTGGAATGTAATTCACTCTGGTCTCCAAATAATAATACAACATCGCTCCAAACACTTCGGAATAAAGAAACCAGTGCACGCCTTAATCTCTGTTAGTATCAGCCCATCCTTAAAGCAGGCTATTGGCTCCCAGTGGATACCAGGATCAAGTTGCAGCAAGGGCCTGTGTATCTAGAGAAGCTGACTGAGTGCTCACTATGCACCAACCAGAGACCTGGAAGTCTGTCCAAATGATTAATCAATGATCCTTCAGGAGGATGAAACACAAAGCAGGGTGCTTAGAAGGCCCCGGCCTCTAGAATGCCACCCATCCGATTCTTAACCTGAGACTGAAACCCAACTCCATTAAGTTTAGAAAACGTTTGGGATAAAAAGCTACCTTTAATTGAACTGAACATATCAAGGGTCGTGATTGAACAATATTGGCTACAATAACTTACTCTTTCCTCCTCAACTCCATCTGCCCCTTCAAATTTCATTTTATGTATTTATTTCCTTCTGTCAGTGCCCTGAATATCTGAAAGATGACACATAATTCTGTAAAACATTTTTCAGTAACTAAACAATTAAGTGAATATGATGTGTGATGTCGCCAGTAGAGAAAGAATGCCAAGTTAAGCACGTATCAGCTAGTAACATTACATTTTCCAGAGATTGGTTGTTTTTTATGTTTTAATATCGAAGCTAGTTTCACTGATATTGTAAACTGAAATACTCTATGGTGTTGAAGTTTCTGGCTGGCAAACAAGATGGACGCTTAGGTGTGATTATTTTTTTTATTATTAAATACAAATTGAAGTTTACCCATCTAGAACTTGATATTGTTAAGAATGCTGCGGACCAGAATGGCATAATGTCTGTGGAGTAGGCAATCTAACTATTCAACGAGGAACAGAGGCCATTCAAAGGATGTCCTTAATGTAAATAAGTGAACAGGGCAGATACTGTAGGAGAAAACCTCACCATAGAGCATTCTGGACGCAGGTGCATTTATTTTCAGCATTCTATACTAGCAACCCATTGCGGTTCATTCATAAACTTCAGACTATATCCACAGCCGTGGTCTACATAGCAGCAGACCAGTAGGGTGAGACCTGCAGCCCGAGAACTCTGCTATGAGACGGCCCTAATCAGCTCCCCTGTTCTGCCAGTCTTCTAATGCTGTCCACAAAAAGCTGCTGGCACCAGTAGCTCAGACTAATCCTCACCCAAGCCAAATCTGGGCAAAGTACACAGTTTTAAAGTAACCATGAAGTGGGTGGTACACTGCAGTTTAAATGGGCGGGGCTACTATTAAATTCTATGTTCTTGTACATTTGTAAAGGTGGCACCCTGGGGCATATCCTCCTCTTTAGGATGTTCTACCCAATTCTGAGGCTGCAAAAAGGTCATTCTGTATACAATTTTATTCTATATTTGTATTCTATTGTGTTAATTGTAGAGCACTAGCCTAGCGCAGGGTGTGGATTAGCCTTGTTTTTAGTAGTGTTAACAGGTGCCTTGTCTTTCTGGTTATCGGGTGCACGCCAGGATCTTTACTGTGTGCTGTGGGAACAAGAAAAAAATTACATATTACAATAGGTAGGGAGTGAAGGGGCCAAGCATCAGCAGGTGAGGGGGTGTACCTCAGTCTATCCATAACATAACAGGTGTATTTGTAAAGCGCACAATTACATGTAGGTGTCTTGGCGCTGAATACCAGATGTTTATTGTCACCCAACTCAATGGTACTCATTTTATCGGCCTCAGATGGATGAAAGGCTGAGTGGACCCGCCGGGATTTGACCCTGTGACCATGAGGTCGAACGCAGGCTCCTGCAATGGACGCTTTAGTCCACCGAGCCACCAGACACGGCCTCCATCACAGAAAGATGGAACTGCATTGGTAAGCACGTAAAAATCTACTTTTCTCAATCTGTCCCCTGGGACGGCTGGTGACATCTGAAAGGGGTGCGGCGTGACGCAAAGCGAAGTGCGCATGTCGGGCTGGCCATCGCAAGAGACGGCCATTCCAACATGCGCATTCGGCACTGACACGCAGTCATCCTACAATCAGCATGAATTAGCCTCGCCCTCACACTCACGCTAGAACAGCACAGACCAGCAGCACAGATGTAATAAAATGGGAATGACCATTTTATTAATCGGCATTTACCTGCTGCGCTCGCAGCAGGCGGGGCGATGCTCCTCTGCCCTTTAGGAGGAACCGCCACTGTCTGTCCCTCTGTGGGACCCAGAACATCCCTTTATCTAGCAAGAATGACGTTGTGAACGTTAAATGCATCCAACACAGCACAGATATACCATTGAGCTGGCTATCACTATGTTCACAATATAACATACCACACTAACAACCAACAGTATACACTGGGGAAAAGTCCCAACATACATACTGGAGAGAAGTCCCAACATACTTCCAGCACCATGTAGTCTGCTATCTCGGTGCCCAACAACATTTGCCTCTTTCACCCACCAATACTCACTGCATGACACCTTTCCAATCAAACTTCTCATCTGCCATTCTTAAACAGAACAGGACAGGCCCCCTCATTCGCACCACACAGCACCAAAGCAGTATAATTCAAGGTGCTACTGACTCAACAGAACTCCCACCTGCACCGCACCAACACACACTTAAGAATGATCAGATAAAGTTAGCTTAAACATATCACACCCGCGTGCACATGGCATCAGAGCTATTCACCGGACTAGAGACACTAACTTGAAAACAATTTGCACAGGCCATGCAATGGACATCTGACCAGTAAATTCAGCAGAAAAATGGCAAAATCATCTGGCCATACATATAATCCATATGATCCATACATATAACAGTGCAGGCTTGATGAATGAAAGCTTTTAGCCATTCTGCCTGTGGGGAAATGCGCGATACTTGATGGCCAAAAAGATCGAACTTCTTTTACATTAACATTAACATTAATCAACATGAACCATTAATAAACAAGCCACTTAACACATCTTCACTGCGCACACAGAACCAAACACCGTGCACTACTCGATGGAAGGAAACCCCAGAATGTAAGAAGAGCGGCCAGACTAGCCCTGCTGTGACATACTAATGGTAGAATGTGCTGTACAAATGGCGATTCTATAACACGTAAGAAAACAGCATGAATAAAACCATACATTGGTTCTTACTTACAGGTTTTCCATGCCACTGACATTACGTAGTCACAGTGCTTGAGACTATGTGTAGGGTCGTGGCTATTAACAGTGCAGCGGCACCAGAACCCAGAGGTCTGAGGGACCTATGGAAACATAATTATAGATTATTATTTCTAGTATCAAGCTATGGTGTGGGAGGCCAGGGTGCTGCTGCTCCGCCACTCTGTGCTGAGCAGATGTCTGGTGCCTGTATATAGCACGAAGAACCTTAGTATGTTCACCTCATGGCTGCTCTTAAATAGACCCCTTTGAAACAAATGCTAGGGGCGCCCAGAGCTGTTCCTTTCTCAGGTCCCAGGATAAGACCAGCCCAGCAGGAGAAATCTGAGCTGAAAGGCGGGGTCAGAGGTCAGCGCGTGCTCTTGTTCTGTTCTCTGCTGATGCCATCCATGTGTGAATATCGGGCCTGCCCTCAGCTCAGGTGCAGACGGAGCCCGAGCTTGGACCGTTTATACCGTAACGCCATTACTGACCACAGCTCATTAAAGGGGGGGAGGGCATAGCCGGGATTAAGGCTATTGTGTTAAGCGGGGCGTCTCCCCTGCCGACAGCGAGGCACCAACGCACCACACTTTGTGAAAAGGCGGGAACAATAGTAAAACAAGGCTTGTACTTTTCAGTCGCCAACAAAACACACATGCAGGTGCTAACAGCGTACTTCACAGCAAATGTGCAATTTGCATAACCACAGCTAAAGTACGCGCTTCGATTCCGGGACGAGGAGTATTGCATACAAATGTAGTGTGAACAAATTGAGAAGCAATGCCTAGGCGGTGGCAGCCATTCCATTAGAGCGGAAGTGCTCGCGAGCCCCACACACCGCTAGCTTTCTCTACGGCAATAACGTGTAAATGGTTAGATACGCCACATGGTGTTTCGTCTTTCCGGCTCAGTACAATGGAACAAAATGTGAGTGCGTCTGTGTGATGTTCTTGTTTACTGCAGGTGATGGCGCATCTGTTCCATTAGAGACTGCACTCCTCGGTGGTTTCATCGCCACCAAAGCTTGGAATGGAACTTAACTCGGCACCTGATGACGTGGGCCTAACTAAGGCCTTCTGACGCACTTTGTGAGCACTTTTACATTCTGCAACTCTTCTATTGAATGGATGAAGTCTTAGTCAGATTTGATTTCGGGGCAGCGAGAAGAATGGGCACATTTTGCACACGTAGCGCTCCCCACCAGGGACGTTTGTGAAGCTAGTGTGGTTGTGCAGCCAATCGGAGCCTTACACAACAAAGGCTCAATCATTTAGCCAGATACGGGCACAGCAATCTTCGACCCATACCACTGTGTTGACTCGTTTCGGATCATGGAAAACATATACAGCCAGGCAATACTAAGAAGAATGAAAATAACAAATATAATAAAAAAAATAAAGAGAGGCGCCCGGAAAATCTTAAAAAGTGTCTGATCAGATCATGTATAAATAGTACATTTTCGCGGCATTGTAGCCCTTGAGGTTTGCTTGCTTCAGAATAAACGGAGGACTATACGTTTCAAAACGTCGAGAAGCCATACGTTGCAGTAAAGTGCTCCCACAATAACTTGATATCGCAGCCACGCTTTCATTTCACAATCAGTAAGGGCCACAATGAACGAAAGGACGTAAAGCCCACGGGAGTAATACATGCACACGTCTGCTTCAATTTGCATACATTATGGGGTTGGGGAGAATCCTTCCTTTTGTAGTACGGTCGTGACCCCACAAACGTGGAGGGGGGGCATTTGTGACATACATCTGGCGTGGTGCCGGAGGCGCATCAGTTATGCCTCCAACAGGCTGTGGTAGACATCATGCCTTCAAAGATGCGGCGTGGAAACCAGAGAAGGAAACATGACCTAACTGAGAGGAAAAGAGTGCACAGGTGGAGTTGACGCGTTGGATGTGTTCAGCAGGCAGCAGTGCTATCAGAGGCTGTTGAGTACTACCAGCTCTCTGCACAAAGTACACTCTTTCCACGGTACACAAGACAGACTTGAAAATTGGGACCAACTCTCTGCACAAAGTACACTCATTCCACGGTGTAGGAGAGTAGGGTCTGCAATCCTATGATCACCCGGACTTTTTGCTTTTGTTTCACTGGTTTACGACTTTCTCGGGCTGTGGGCCTGCCAATCAGACCCACAGCCTAGCTGTTCTCTCGCTAAATTGCTGTGTGTACCCTAGGTGCACTACCCAATTGGAACTGGGCCACCCTGTCAGGCCCTGTAACTCAGGGCATCGGTGTACCCAGGGCCTACCAGGGGCTGAAGCATGTATTATGCCACCCCTGGATGGCCATCTAAATCTGACACAACTGGCTGCACGACAGCTGGGGCAACGTGGCGTACTCGCCCGTTGCTGTAGGTATAGTATCCCTATACCTAACCTTAAAATGGGCACCCGAGTTCCTATCAGTCACTCCTATGGCAGGCCTTGACACTCCTGAAGGCAGAGTGCATGGAACCGTGTGAATTGGGCTCTGGCACGAGCCGAGCCCGGTTGCAGCTTGCGGAACCAAGACCCAATGGCTGTTCCATGATAACGCATATCATATCGGTAACTTCGGTATCGCGTTATCAAGACATGTTGAGTAAGGTGTCATACGAATCGGGATGCTGCCCCCTCACCAATTCTGGCAACGAGGTTAGCATTCCGCCCTTCTAGAGGGACACGACATGTACGTAACTGTGAACCCCGGTTAAAGTTAAACAAAGCCTCAGCTCCACAAAATGGACGCTGCCACCACAGACACGAGTCTGACCTCCTGCTGCTGGGAGTCCTTCCAGCGAGGAGAGCTTGGACAAAGGGTTTCCTGTCAAGGGCGGTGTTCGCACCGTCCCAGACAGGGTTTGTGTATTCTGGGTAGGTAGGGCTTTGCGAGAAGGTGACTGCGGAGTGGCACCATGGTGCTCACTACGCATCTGCCGGCTAGAACCAGTTCCAGGGGCGCGCAGCCCCTGTCCTGGGGAAAGTCCAGCAGGGGGAGAGGGGTGTAACTACCCCCCTTCCTGGTCCCACCCCTAGGGCAGGACCTAGTCATGTACCCACCCCTTTCTTTAGGATAAAGGCCGGAGCGGGGACCCTTCCAAATTAGATCATCTTTGAATCAAGAACTACTTTCTACGGAAGGACATTCGAGACTCTTCTCAAGATTTCTCCCTTGTGGCTAAGGAGTAGTCACCCTGCATCCGCAGGCACCATCTAAGAACTCTGCGGTTTGCTGCAAGTCCTTCCTCAGGAATCCGACGACCCAGCTCGACGAGAACCGGCTTCCCTGGCACCTCTGACCTCTACCCACATCGTCAGCTCAGCTGAGATCTGTGGGTGCGACGAGACCTCGAGGGACCGGCCATCATCAAAACCTGCACGCTTTCTTAATCCAGCACGACCACCGAAGGAATCCTCTGGTGAGTGCTCTGGGGTCCGAGAAGCCCCGATCCTGAGCAGCTCCAGCACCGAAGTGCAGCCTCCCAGCATCTCCACGATCTGCGTGGGGCCCTTCTGCTCGCCGCTCAGCACGTTGTCCGATCACTAGCCGCTGGCTTGTGATCTCCTTGACGACATCCGACAACCAACGCTGCTGGTCTGGTTGCTCCAGACCGGCCCTTGCTCCCTTTTACGAGAGGAGCACCCCGGACCCTCCTGGTCCACTCAAGACGCCATTTTAGGCCCACCACGTGGCCCTGAAATCTGCCAAGGCTTGTTGCCCCAATCCTGGGCCCAGCGACGCCGACAGCATCAACCTTCGTGGGACAGCTCGCACCTCCATCCTGGTCGCCGACAACGCCTCCTGGTCCGTGAGACTGCAGAGCCTAGCGTCGCCCACTCACCTAGTCGAGGTGACGGCCATCCGGTGCCTTCCTGGTACCCTCTGACTACTGGCTAGTAGTACGAACTTGGTCCCCTCTGCTTTCAGGTCTCATCGATCTCTGATCCAGGCTTGGATCTCTACGAACTATTCATCACTGGTCGCCGGCCAGCAACTCCTTCCTACCGGCTCCTGGCTCGTCAGCGGAGACCCCTGACGCCTGTAAGACTTGTGCAGCCGCAGCCCTGGTGGCTAGGTAACTCCGGCATTTCGGTGCCCGCATAGCCTCCTTACTTAAGGGTCCTGAGTCCCTCGCTTCCGACTTGCCTTTTCGGGTCCGCCCGAGACCACTAAACTTTCCGTGCCCTCGGGCACTTGTATTGATTGTGCACTTGAAGTATTTTCCTAAGAGTTTTGTTCTGTGCTTAGTACCCTGTCCTCATAAAGAGTACAGGGCTGTTGTGATTCTAATAAATATACTGTTTATTTTCATAACACTTGTGTGGTGTCCTTTCACTTGGCGTTCAAGGGGTATGTGATGGTATAACAGCTGGCTTAACACGCCCTCTAGAGTTTAGCCCGAAGACTGCTCGTATCCACGCTACTAGGATAGCTGGTCTAAGGTTGACTTACAACCAATCACCATAAGGGTCGTTTGGACCGATGCATAGTGGTCGCTAGAATAGTGAACACTGCATATCGGGCCAACTTCTCACATTGGTGAGCAGCGGTTGGGATTTGAGCTTGCTGTTGTTTTACCACGCGTATCCTAAGAATATCTTGTGAAAGATCGCATAAGTACTCCAGGTACATATAACTTAGCTTAGAATACTCTGAGTTCTACTGAACCAGCTGTTGTAGCTCCGCAAGGCTTAGCACACCTTGGCTACAACTCTTAGCAAGGGATCAGTAGGTAAACATATAGTGTAGGTAGGTGCATCACTTACACCACACTAGAAGCAGCATGTCAGACAAAGGAGGAAACTCTGAGTCTCCCCTTGTGTCAGTCGACCTTCCACAGGTCACCTCCAGATATGCTGCACTTAGCTTCCATGAGATGCGACAGATCTGTACATCTCGGAAGCTAAAACAGGGTGCAAACGCTACCATTCCGGTTCTGATTGGTCTCTTGGAGGCTTATGATGCCAGGAGGGCGGGTAACACCGACCCTTCTCATCCAGAAGTGGATATGCCCCCCTCGAGGGAACCACAGGTGACCCTGACCTATCCATCTCTCCGCAGAAGGTGAAGAGGAGGACGAGGAGCCAGAGACATCTGGGGACGAGGCAGACAAAGGTCCAGTCATAGTTAGCCAGCTAACCCAGGACAACTTAAGCCGGCACGAGAATGGTACCAGGAGACCCCTGGGGCCTCTCCCGGGCCAGCTTAACATTGGGAATGGACGAGTTAGGTCTCTGTCGAGAGGCTCTAATAGATCCGTTCGAACGAATGGCTCTCGAGGCTCTGCTCGAAGAGGGATGACATCCCCTCAGAGGAGAGTGTACGAAGCAAAGGAGCGGGAAGTCAATCTGCGGATCGAGAGGGAAGAACTTGCCCTAGCCAAAGAAAGACTCGCCTTTGCTCGAGAGCAAGAATTGAGTGGGACAATTCCCACTGGTGGCAGCATTCCCCCACGGGAACCCAGGAGTTTAGACACTAAGCACCTGAATAAGATAGTGCCCCCCTTTAAACAAGGGGACGACATCCACAAATGGATTACTGCTTTGGAGCGGGCCTGCACTGTACAGTGCATCCCCCAGAGTCAGTGGGCAGCTATCTTGTGGCTCTCCTTTGAAGGTAAAGGTAGAGATAAGCTCCTCACTACTAGAGTAGAGGACGCTAACAATTACCAGGTCCTGAAGAACACGCTGATTGATGGGTTCGGCCTAACCACTGAGCAGTACAGGTTGCTGTTCAGGGATACCCAGAAAACTCAGTCTCAGGACTGGTCTGATTTCGTTGATTGTGCCACTAAGGCTTTGGAGGGCTGGTTGCTGGGCAGTAAGGTTACTGATTACACAGGATTGTATAATTTGATCATGCGAGAACAGATTTTAAACAATTGTCAGAACCAGTTGTTGCATCAGCACCTTGTCGACTCGGATCTGACCTCTCCCCAAGAATTGGGAAAGAAGGCAGACAGATGGGTCAGAACAAGGGTTAAGCAAAACCAGGGCCAGAACCAGGGTGGTCAGAAGAAAGCAGACCAGAAGGGTAAAGATTCAAAAGGGGAACAAAATGACCAGAAGTCTTCGACAGGTCCCCAACAACCCAAAGAGGGGGGGGGTCAGGCTTCCCAGAAAAAGAAGAATCAAGAAGGCCAATCGAAAAGGTGGTGCCAATACTGTAAAAGTAAAACTCACTGGTTTAGTGAGTGCACCAAGAAAGGAGGGCAGACTCCTGCTACTGCAGCCCCTAAGGCACCTGTGCCCCCTAGTACAGCCAGCAGTAGTAGTGCGCCTCCCAAGGGACTAGTTGGGTTAACCTTGGGTTCTGAGGGGTGTGACAACTTAGTTGGTACACTCACTCAGGCTGTCCTTGTCTGTACAGGGGATGTGGATATATCCCACGATGTCAGTCCCAATACTTTGGGCAAATACCGACAGACGCCTTTAATAAATGGAAGAATGGCTCAGGCCTACAGGGACACTTGTGCCAGCGTCACCATGGTGACGCCTAACTTTGTGGACCCTGGACAGATCATGCCAGGTACAGATTTCCTGGTGACCAATGCCAGCAACGTCACTACCAGTCATAGTATGGCGATTGTTGCTTTCTCCTGGGGAGGGGTAAATGGCCAGAAAAAGGTTGTTGTTAGTTCAGACCTCCCAGTGGATTGTTTTTTTGGGCAATGATTTGGAGTCATCGCAATGGTCAGAAGTGGAGCAACGGACTCACATGGAGATGTTAGGCTTGCCAGCACACGTGTTTGCTGTGACCAGGTCACAGGTCAGACGATGCTCCACTGAACAGGTGCTGGATCCTGGAACAACGGACCAGACACCTCCCAAGAAGAAGAGCAGTCGGGTTAAGGCCTCGCCTTCCCCCTTGCCCCAGGTCGAGGATCAAGTCTCAGAGGAGGCTGACCTCCAGGAATTGCGGGAAACTGAACCTAAAGAACTCAAACTTGATCAAGTTGAGTTTCTGGGCTCAGGGGGACCCACACGAGAAGACCTGGGGAAGGACCAGTTAGACTGCCCTTCCCTTGAACCCCTCAGACAGCAGGCTGCTGCTGAGGCTGCTGGGAACGCCACAGGTACCCACAAGGTATACTGGGGAGATGGACTCCTGTACACTGAGGCAAGAGACCCCAAGCCTGGCATGACCAGGAGGCTGGTTATCCCCTTGTCTCAGCGTGGTTTCCTCCTTACCTTGGCCCACGAGATTCCCTTAGCAGGACACTTAGGCCAGACGAAGACGTGGGACAGGCTTGTCTCGCACTTTCACTGGCCTCACATGAACAAAGACACCAAGGAGTTTTGCCGCTCCTGTGTCACTTGCCAAGCCAGTGGTAAGTCAGGTGGCACGACAAAGGCCCCCCTTATACCAATGCCTGTGGTGGGGGTGCCCTTTGAACGGGTGGGGATTGACATCGTCGGTCCCATGGAACCACCAACAGCATCAGGGCACAAGTTTATACTGGTGGTACTGGATCATGCCACCAGGTATCCTGAAGCTATTCCCCTTAGGACCACTACAGCCCCTGTGGTGGCAAGAGCCCTAGTTGGAGTATTCTCCAGAGTGGGCTTCCCTAAGGAGGTCGTCTCCGACAGAGGTGCAAACTTCATGTCGAGCTACTTAACTGCTTTGTGGAAGGAATGTGGTGTTAACTACAAGTTCACTACACCCTATCACCCACATTGCAATGGGCTTGTTGAGAGATTCAACAGGACCCTAAAAGGGATGATTCACGGACTACCTGAAAAGCTTCGGCGTAGATGGGACGTCCTGATCCCCTGCCTTTTATTCGCTTACAGAGAAGTCCCACAGAAGGGGGTTGGCTACAGCCCTTTTGAACTTTTGTACGGGCATCCTGTAAGAGGACCCCTGTGTTTGGTGAAGGAAGGATGGGAGAGACCTCTCAAAAAGCCTGCAACCAGCATAGTGGACTATGTGCTTGGCCTCCGCTCGCGGATGGCTGAATACATGGAGAAGGCATCCGAAAACCTTAAGGCCAGCCAAGAACTCCAAAAAGCTTGGCATGACCAAAAGGCTGTCTTGACTGTTTACCAGCCCGGACAGAAGGTGTGGGTGTTGAAGCCAGTGGCCCCAGCAGCACTCAAGGACAAATGGTCCGGGCCCTACACCATCCTGGAGAAAAAGGGAGAGGTCACCTACTTGGTAGACCTTGGAACTCCCCGGAGCCCCCACAGGGTGCTCCATGTCAACAGGCTCAAAGCATATGTCGACAGGAAGGACATGAGTTTGCTCATGGCCATAGATGAGGGACAGGAGGAGGAGAGTGACCCTCTCCCCGACCTGCTCACTCAGAATCCTGACGATGGATCGGTAGACGGTGTTGTCTTTTGTGGCAGCCTCTCCGAACATCAACAGGAAGATTGTAAACAAGTTCTTCAATCCTTCCGGCATATGTTCTCTCTAACACCCAGTCAGACCAATTGGTGCACCCATGAGGTTGACACTGGTGACAGCTTGCCCGTCAAGAGTAAAATCTACAGGCAGCCCGATCACGTTAAAGACTGCATCAAGAGTGAAGTGCAGAAAATGTTGGAGCTGGGAGTCATTGAACCCTCGGATAGCCCTTGGGCTAGTCCCGTAGTTCTAGTGCCGAAACCTCACACCCCGGGCGGTAAGAAAGAGATGAGGTTCTGCGTAGACTACAGGGGTCTCAATGCAGTCACTAAGACTGATGCCCACCCAATACCAAGGGCAGACAAGCTTATCGATAGATTGGCTTCGGCCAACTACTTAAGTACGTTTGACCTGACAGCTGGGTATTGGCAAATCAGGTTAGCTGAGGACGCCAAGCCTAAGACCGCATTTTCTACCCCTGGTGGGCATTATCAGTTCGTGGTAATGCCCTTTGGTTTGAAAAATGCACCTGCCACCTTCCAACGGTTGGTGAATCACGTTCTCACTGGTCTGGATGACTTCTGTGCGGCGTATCTTGACGATATCGCTGTCTTTAGCTCCACCTGGGAGGATCACCTGGTCCACCTGCGGAAAGTGTTAGAGGCTCTGCAAGCAGCAGGTCTCACTATCAAGGCAACCAAGTGCCAGATAGGGCAGACACAGGTTGTATACTTAGGTCACCTTGTCGGTGGAGGCCAAGTTCAACCACTGGAGAGCAAGATACAGTCAATCAGGGACTGGGCTCCTCCAACCACCCAGACTCAGGTTCGAGCCTTCTTGGGCCTGGCTGGTTACTACCGGAAGATCGTCAGGAATTACGGATCGATTGTGACTCCGCTCAATGAACTGACGAGTAAGAAAATGCCAAAAAAGGTTCAGTGGACAGCGAGCTGTCAAAAAGCATTCGATGACCTAAAACAGGCCATGTGCACGGCGCCTATCCTCAAGAGTCCAGACTACTCCAAACCATTCATTGTCCAAACAGATGCTTCTGAGTTGGGTGTGGGAGCTGTTCTATCTCAACTGAATTTTGATGGTAATGACCAGCCCATTGCTTTTATAAGCAGACGGCTGACCCCCAGAGAGAAAAATTGGTCAGCTATAGAGAGGGAGGCCTTCGCTGTGGTGTGGGCCCTGAAGAAACTGAGGCCATACTTGTTTGGCACTCATTTCAAGATTCAGACCGACCATAAGCCCCTCCTATGGCTAAATCAGATGAAGGGTGAAAACCCCAAACTGCTTAGGTGGTCCATTTCCCTACAGGGGATGGACTTCACAGTGGAGCATAGACCTGGCACTGATCATGGCAATGCAGATGGGCTCTCCAGGTATTTCCACTTAGAACAAGAAGACTCACCTGGTCAAGATTAGCTTATTGTCCCAACGTTTGGGGGGGGGGGGGGTCATGTAGGAGAGTAGGGTCTGCAATCCTATGATCACCCGGACTTTTTGCTTTTGTTTCACTGGTTTACGACTTTCTCGGGCTGTGGGCCTGCCAATCAGACCCACAGCCTAGCTGTTCTCTCGCTAAATTGCTGTGTGTACCCTAGGTGCACTACCCAATTGGAACTGGGCCACCCTGTCAGGCCCTGTAACTCAGGGCATCGGTGTACCCAGGGCCTACCAGGGGCTGAAGCATGTATTATGCCACCCCTGGATGGCCATCTAAATCTGACACAACTGGCTGCACGACAGCTGGGGCAACGTGGCGTACTCGCCTGTTGCTGTAGGTATAGTATCCCTATACCTAACCTTAAAATGGGCACCCGAGTTCCTATCAGTCACTCCTATGGCAGGCCTTGACACTCCTGAAGGCTGAGTGCATGGAACCGTGTGAATTGGGCTCTGGCACGAGCCGAGCCCGGTTGCAGCTTGCGGAACCAAGACCCAATGGCTGTTCCATGATAACGCATATCATATCGGTAACTTCGGTATCGCGTTATCAAGACATGTCGAGTAAGGTGTCATACGAATCGGGATGCTGCCCCATCACCAATTCTGGTGACGAGGTTAGCATTCCGCCCTTCTAGAGGGACACGACATGTACGTAACTGTGAACCCCGGTTAAAGTTAAACGAAGCCTCAGCTCCACAAAATGGACGCTGCCACCACAGGCACGAGTCTGACCTCCTGCTGCTGGGAGTCCTTCCAGCGAGGAGAGCTTGGACAAAGGGTTTCCTGTCAAGGGCGGTGTTCGCACCGTCCCAGACAGGGTTTGTGTATTCTGGGTAGGTAGGGCTTTGCGAGAAGGTGACTGCGGAGTGGCACCCCGGTGCTCACTACGCATCTGCCGGCTAGAACCAGTTCCAGGGGCGCGCAGCCCCTGACCTGGGGAAAGTCCAGCAGGGGGAGAGGGGTGTAACTACCCCCCTTCCTGGTCCCACCCCTAGGGCAGGACCTAGTCATGTACCCACCCCTTTCTTTAGGATAAAGGCCGGAGCGGGGACCCTTCCAAATTAGATCATCTTTGAATCAAGAACTACTTTCTACGAAAGGACATTCGAGACTCTTCTCAAGATTTCTCCCTTGTGGCTAAGGAGTAGTCACCCTGCATCCGCAGGCACCATCTAAGAACTCTGCGGTTTGCTGCAAGTCCTTCCTCAGGAATCCGACGACCCAGCTCGACGAGAACCGGCTTCCCTGGCACCTCTGAT
Organism: Lissotriton vulgaris; assembly: GCF_964263255.1. Classification (NCBI taxonomy): domain Eukaryota; kingdom Metazoa; phylum Chordata; class Amphibia; order Caudata; family Salamandridae; genus Lissotriton; species Lissotriton vulgaris. Next base: position 1,725,213,798 of record NC_141691.1, on the reverse strand, counting down.
CTCTACCCACATCGTCAGCTCAGCTGAGATCTGTGGGTGCGACGAGACCTCGAGGGACCGGCCATCATCAAAACCTGCACGCTTTCTTAATCCAGCACGACCACCGAAGGAATCCTCTGGTGAGTGCTCTGGGGTCCAAGAAGCCCCGATCCTGAGCAGCTCCAGCACCGAAGTGCAGCCTCCCAGCATCTCCACGATCTGCGTGGGGCCCTTCTGCTCGCCGCTCAGCACGTTGTCCGATCACTAGCCGCTGGCTTGTGATCTCCTTGACGACATCCGACAACCAACGCTGCTGGTCTGGTTGCTCCAGACCGGCCCTTGCTCCCTTTTACGAGAGGAGCACCCCGGACCCTCCTGGTCCACTCAAGACGCCATTTTAGGCCCACCACGTGGCCCTGAAATCTGCCAAGGCTTGTTGCCCCAATCCTGGGCCCAGCGACGCCGACAGCATCAACCTTCGTGGGACAGCTCGCACCTCCATCCTGGTCGCCGACAACGCCTCCTGGTCCGTGAGACTGCAGAGCCTAGCGTCGCCCACTCACCTAGTCGAGGTGACGGCCATCCGGTGCCTTCCTGGTACCCTCTGACTACTGGCTAGTAGTACGAACTTGGTCCCCTCTGCTTTCAGGTATCATCGATCTCTGATCCAGGCTTGGATCTCTACGAACTATTCATCACTGGTCGCCGGCCAGCAACTCCTTCCTTCCGGCTCCTGGCTCGTCAGCGGAGACCCCCGACGCCTGTAAGACTTGTGCAGCCGCAGCCCTGGTGGCTAGGTAACTCCGGCATTTCGGTGCCCGCATAGCCTCCTTACTTAAGGGTCCTGAGTCCCTCGCTTCCGACTTGCCTTATCGGGTCCGCCCGAGACCACTAAACTTTCCGTGCCCTCGGGCACTTGTATTGATTGTGCACTTGAAGTATTTTCCTAAGAGTTTTGTTCTGTGCTTAGTACCCTGTCCTCATAAAGAGTACAGGGCTGTTGTGATTCTAATAAATATACTGTTTATTTTCATAACACTTGTGTTGTGTCCTTTCACTTGGCGTTCAATGGGTATGTGATGGTATAACAGCTGGCTTAACACGCCCTCTAGAGTTTAGCCCGAAGACTGCTCGTATCCACGCTACTAGGATAGCTGGTCTAAGGTTGACTTACAACCAATCACCATAAGGGTCGTTTGGACCGATGCATAGTGGTCGCTAGAATAGTGAACACTGCATATCGGGCCAACTTCTCACACACGGTACACAAGGAGAGCTGTAAAAGAGGTGCCACCTATCTGAAAAAAGTACACTCATTCCACAGTATACAAAGCTAGAGTTGTAAAAGCGGGACCACCTCTCTGCGCAAAGTACACTCATTCCACGGTAGACAAAGACAGAGTTGTAAAAGCGGCGCCACCTCTCTGCGCAAAGTACACTCATTCCACGGTAGACAAAGACAGAGTTGTAAAAGCGGCGCCACCTCTCTGCGCAAAGTACACTCATTCTACGGTAGACAAAGACAGAGTTGTAAAAGCGGCGCCACCTCTCTGCACAAAGTACACTCATTCCACGGTAGACAAAGACAGAGTTGTACAAGCGGGACCACCTCTCTGCGCAAAGTACACTCATTCCACGGTAGACAACGACAGAGTTGTAAAAGCGGGACCACCTCTCTGCACAAAGTACACTCATTCCACGGTAGACAAAGACAGAGTTGTAAAAGCGGGACCACCTCTCTGCGCAAAGTACACTCATTCCAGGGTAGACAAAGACAAAGAAGGGCAAACCAACAGATGTTCCAGGGTCATATCGACCCATTACGTTAATGAATGCAGACGTTAAGGTATTTTCTAAAATGTTGGCAAAAAGACTATCTAGGGTAATTGAAGCGCTGGTAGTTCCATCACAGCATGGCTTCATACCGGGCAAGGGAACAACTCAGCACACTAGACAGGTAGTCATGGCATTCGACGTAGCAAACACTCTAAAAGACCCCATGGCTGCCCCTTTTTTTGGATGCAGAGAAAGCATTCGACAGGGTATCCTGGAGGTATTTGTGGGAGGTTTTGAGATGGAATGGTATAGGACCAAGATATATAAAGGCTTTACAAACCCTATATATAAACCCGACGGCTAAGATAAGGGTTAATAGAGGTCAGTCATCAGCAGTTAACATTCAGAGAGGTACTAGGCAGGGATGCCCTTCTTCCCCCCTCCTCTTCGCTTTATACCTTGACTAGGCATGAGCGGATTTTGCGGATTGGCAATCCGCGAATTTGCGGATTTGCGAACTCGCAATCCGCAAAATCCGCGAATTCCCGCGAATTTGCGGATTTTTTTTTTTTTTTGTGTTCGCCCGTGTTTCTGCCAGTTCGCGAGGGTTTTTACAATTTCGCAATTTGCGAACTTACCTGTCGGGTCGCAAGTTTTGCGAACTTGTTGTTTCTACGTGTCCAACCTGTTTGGGACACTCTTCTTCATCACTGCCACTCTCTGTCACCACTGCCACTCTCTGACTACTCATGCCACCCTCTGGCCCACCCATGCCACCCTCTGTTTCATCACCACACCCTCTGGTTGTCCAGTGTACATTATTTTCGGCAAAGCAAAGCACACCTTCCCTGCCTCAAGTGACCTGAATTAATTTGGGGCTGATTAATGTGTCACAGAATATTTTTTTAGCTGGCACCTGCTTCCTTAGTGCGCCCTGATTAGTGATCTTTTGCACTTGCTAAGTGCTTTCATTGTTGCAAAATTAGTTACAACACCTGCCCTGCCCCAACTGACAATAATGAATTAGGGGCTGATTAATGGATTTTAACTTCCAGCCTGGCTCCTGCTTGTCTCCCTTAGCTGTAATTCATGACCTTTGTGGCATATGTGTAACTATTCTGAGGTTCAGAGCAGGGTCACATAATAGTTTCAACTGGCAACTGAACTCTGGAGGGGCCCCTCAGGAAGCACTACAGGAAATGGCTACTAATGATGTGCCTGAACTTTTGAACCTGGTAAGTAGTTACTTTCAGTTTTGCTTAGATCGTATTTCTGCAATTTCGCACTTATTCGCGGGGCGCGAACTCACGCGAACAGTGCGAGCAGTGCGAGCAAAATCCGCTGCTCGCGGATTTGCGGATTTTGCAGGAAATTCGCAAATCTCGCGGATTGCGGATTTCCCGAAAATCCGCAAAATCCGCGAGCGGAACGGATTTTCCGCCCATGCCTAACCTTGACCCCTATTTACGAAAACTGGAAAATAATGGTCAAATTCCTCCACTAATGTTAAATGGCTCCAGACTGAAAACACTAGCATACGCAGACGATGTGGCTGTCCTCACTGTAAGTCCTACAATTGCTATAAGTATAATTGAGGGTGAAGCAGGGCGATTTGGTCAATTTTCAGGCTATAGTTTAAATAGCACTAAAACTCAGATCGTCAAAAATCAGTGGGTAGTATGTACTGATGACAGAGTGGTGGGAGAGGCAACGTATCTAGGGGTGCGAATCACAGCAGATATTGATAAGATTGTTGAAAATAATATGGATCCCTTGATGGTTCAAGTCAAAAAGGATTTGGGGAAAAAATGAATAATTTACATCTGTCCCTGGTAGGTTGTACTAACATTATTAAGATGATGATTTTGCCTAAATTTTTGTATTTCTTTAGGGCCATACCTCTTTTGTTTGAAGCCAGTTTGTTCAATAGAATTGAGGCCCTATGTAACAGGTTTATCTGGGCACATGGCAAGACCCGAAGAGCCTATAGATACATGACACTCCCCAGGGAAAAAGGGGGCTGGGGCGCACCAGATTTCCGTTTGTATTACATGGCCTCCGTTTTACAATATATACAAGGTTTAATTGGGGGGAGTATGGAGGACATAAGCATGCAAACCATGGCTAATGAATTATATGCTGTTGTACTTGGACCAAATGTTTACAATTGTTTTCTAAAATGTACAGACTTCAGTTATTTTAAGAGAACCAGGTTTAAAACTGTTATGGCAGCAGTTACGGTGTGGAATGCTTTTACAAAGTAAGTTAAGATGGGGAGGTTTAATAGATATGTCTATCTGATTAATAATAGATCGCTCCCAGCGGAAATATTTGCTGATCAAACGATGATGGAATGGGCAACAAAAGGGATTACGCAAATAGGAGATTTTTTTACTCAGGATGGCTTTAAACAGTTCTCAGAAATACGTGAGTCATACGGTATAGACAACAGGGGCTTCTTCAAGTACCTCCAGATTAGGAGTTTTTTAAAGAACAAAATAGGAGGCCCGGTAGGCTTTAGTAAAATAGAAATAATGGAGAAAATAAAGTTGATGGGAGATTGCTCAATTAGGTCCCTTTATGCAGCTCTGATCAAGGAAAAACAGGATGATTTAGAGAAATTTAGTCAGAAGTGGGTAGAAAAATTGGGGGTAGCAAGAAATTTGTTTCGGGACTCCTTAGATTTAGGATGTACAGTGCTGTGTGCAGCCCCTCTCCAGTCTCAGCACTACAAAACGCTCTATTTTCTCTACTTTACCCCGGCTCGGATTGCAAAATGGGGTGGGAATACAGGAATTAATTGCCCCCGCTGTAATGAATTGGAAGTAGACAGCATACACATTTTTGCAACATGCCCTCAGTTGCAGTCTCTGATCAGGGAAATTGAGGGGTTCTTAGCAAAGTCTTTGGATATTGGGATTCGTCTTACCCCATCTTGGATTATGTTAGGAGTGGCTGAGCAGGAGCATGAGCAGTATACAGAATTTATGTTTGTCCTAATGGCAGTTCACAGATTAACAATTGCCAGGGCTTGGTTAGACAAAGATCCCCCAAAATTCCAAAACTGGTTGGCAAATACGTTATATGCTCATAAGATAGAAGAAAATATATATGCTCGGAAAGGGAGGAGAGGAAGACGCTTGGGGAAAAGAATATGGGAGCCATTAAGTAAATGGAAAGAAAAGCAAAGATAGTAATATTCGAGGGTATTAGCGAGGACTGGTTAATTCGTGATTGCTGGTACTCTGTATTTCTTTTTTGTTTGTTGCTTATATACTGTATTAGATTCAATTACTGTGTACAAAGTCTTAAAGTTTCAAAGGTTTTGTGGTGGGACTCAACATCTGTATGGCATATTTTAAAGATGATATTGAGGAAAATTAGTAATCAAGTAAAAGATTGTAATTGTAAATTGTTAACGATAACTTGTGCAAGCAAAACTGTGCTTATGTTTGAAAAATAAAAATAAAAAAAACCTTTAAATAAAAAAAAAATTAAAAAAAAGAACACTCATTCCACAGTACACAAAGACAGACTTGTAAAAGCGGGACCACCTCTCTGCACAAAGTACACTCATTCCACGGTAGACAAAGACAGAGTTGTAAAAGCGGCGCCACCCCTCTACACAAAGTACACTCATTCCACGGTAGACAAAGACAGAGTTGTAAAAGCGGGACCACCTCTCTGCGCAAAGTACACTCATTCCACGGTAGACAAAGACAGAGTTGTAAAAGCGGCGCCACCCCTCTACACAAAGTACACTCATTCCACGGTAGACAAAGACAGAGTTGTAAAAGCGGGACCACCTCTCTGCGCAAAGTACACTCCTTCCACGGTAGACAAAGACAGAGTTGTAAAAGCGGCGCCACCTCTCTGCACAAAGTACAATCATTCCACGGTACACAAAGACAGAGTTGTAAAAGCGGGACCACCTCTCTGCGCAAAGAACACTCATTCCACGGTAGACAAAGACAGAGTTGTAAAAGCGGCGCCACCTCTCTGCACAAAGTACACTCATTCCACGGTACACAAAGACAGAGTTGTGAAAGTGGGGCTACCTCTCTGCACAAAGTACATTCATTCCACGGTAGACAAAGACAGACTTGTAAAAGCGGCGCCACCTCTCTGTGCAAATTACACTCATTCCACGGGACACAAAGACAGAGTTGTAAAAATGGGACCACCTTTCTGCACAAAGTAAACTCATTCCACGGTAGACAAAGACAGATTTGTAAAAGCAGCGCCACCTCTCTGCACAAAGTACACTCATTCTACGGTAGACAAAGACAGAGTTGTAAAAGCGGCGCCACCTCTCTGCACAAAGTACACTCATTCCACGGTAGACAAAGACAGAGTTGTAAAAGCGGGACCACCTCTCTGCGCAAAGTACACTCATTCCACGGTAGACAACGACAGAGTTGTAAAAGCGGGACCACCTCTCTGCACAAAGTACACTCATTCCACGGTAGACAAAGACAGAGTTGTAAAAGCGGGACCACCTCTCTGCGCAAAGTACACTCATTCCAGGGTAGACAAAGACAAAGAAGGGCAAACCAACAGATGTTCCAGGGTCATATCGACCCATTACGTTAATGAATGCAGACGTTAAGGTATTTTCTAAAATGTTGGCGAAAAGACTATCTAGGGTAATTGAAGCGCTGGTAGTTCCATCACAGCATGGCTTCATACCGGGCAAGGGAACAACTCAGCACACTAGACAGGTAGTCATGGCATTCGACGTAGCAAACACTCTAAAAGACCCCATGGCTGCCCCTTTTTTTGGATGCAGAGAAAGCATTCGATAGGGTATCCTGGAGGTATTTGTGGGAGGTTTTGAGATGGAATGGTATAGGACCAAGATATATAAAGGCTTTACAAACCCTATATATAAACCCGACGGCTAAGATAAGGGTTAATAGAGGTCAGTCATCAGCAGTTAACATTCAGAGAGGTACTAGGCAGGGATGCCCTTCTTCCCCCCTCCTCTTCGCTTTATACCTTGACCCCTATTTACGAAAACTGGAAAATAATGGTCAAATTCCTCCACTAATGTTAAATGGCTCCAGACTGAAAACACTAGCATACGCAGACGATGTGGCTGTCCTCACTGTAAGTCCTACAATTGCTATAAGTATAATTGAGGGTGAAGCAGGGCGATTTGGTCAATTTTCAGGCTATAGTTTAAATAGCACTAAAACTCAGATCGTCAAAAATCAGTGGGTAGTATGTACTGATGACAGAGTGGTGGGAGAGGCAACGTATCTAGGGGTGCGAATCACAGCAGATATTGATAAGATTGTTGAAAATAATATGGATCCCTTGATGGTTCAAGTCAAAAAGGATTTGGGGAAAAAATGAATAATTTACATCTGTCCCTGGTAGGTTGTACTAACATTATTAAGATGATGATTTTGCCTAAATTTTTGTATTTCTTTAGGGCCATACCTCTTTTGTTTGAAGCCAGTTTGTTCAATAGAATTGAGGCCCTATGTAACAGGTTTATCTGGGCACATGGCAAGACCCGAAGAGCCTATAGATACATGACACTCCCCAGGGAAAAAGGGGGCTGGGGCGCACCAGATTTCCGTTTGTATTACATGGCCTCCGTTTTACAATATATACAAGGTTTAATTGGGGGGAGTATGGAGGACATAAGCATGCAAACCATGGCTAATGAATTATATGCTGTTGTACTTGGACCAAATGTTTACAATTGTTTTCTAAAATGTACAGACTTCAGTTATTTTAAGAGAACCAGGTTTAAAACTGTTATGGCAGCAGTTACGGTGTGGAATGCTTTTACAAAGTAAGTTAAGATGGGGAGGTTTAATAGATATGTCTATCTGATTACTAATAGATCGCTCCCAGCGGAAATATTTGCTGATCAAACGATGATGGAATGGGCAACAAAAGGGATTACGCAAATAGGAGATTTTTTTACTCAGGATGGCTTTAAACAGTTCTCAGAAATACGTGAGTCATACGGTATAGACAACAGGGGCTTCTTCAAGTACCTCCAGATTAGGAGTTTTTTAAAGAACAAAATAGGAGGCCCGGTAGGCTTTAGTAAAATAGAAATAATGGAGAAAATAAAGTTGATGGGAGATTGCTCAATTAGGTCCCTTTATGCAGCTCTGATCAAGGAAAAACAGGATGATTTAGAGAAATTTAGTCAGAAGTGGGTAGAAAAATTGGGGGTAGAAAGAAATTTGTTTCGGGACTCCTTAGATTTAGGATGTACAGTGCTGTGTGCAGCCCCTCTCCAGTCTCAGCACTACAAAACGCTCTATTTTCTCTACTTTACCCCGGCTCAGATTGCAAAATGGGGTGGGAATACAGGAATTAATTGCCCCCGCTGTAATGAATTGGAAGTAGACAGCATACACATTTTTGCAACATGCCCTCAGTTGCAGTCTCTGATCAGGGAAATTGAGGGGTTCTTAGCAAAGTCTTTGGATATTGGGATTCGTCTTACCCCATCTTGGATTATGTTAGGAGTGGCTGAGCAGGAGCATGAGCAGTATACAGAATTTATGTTTGTCCTAATGGCAGTTCACAGATTAACAATTGCCAGGGCTTGGTTAGACAAAGATCCCCCAAAATTCCAAAACTGGTTGGCAAATACGTTATATGCTCATAAGATAGAAGAAAATATATATGCTCGGAAAGGGAGGAGAGGAAGACGCTTGGGGAAAAGAATATGGGAGCCATTAAGTAAATGGAAAGAAAAGCAAAGATAGTAATATTCGAGGGTATTAGCGAGGACTGGTTAATTCGTGATTGCTGGTACTCTGTATTTCTTTTTTGTTTGTTGCTTATATACTGTATTAGATTCAATTACTGTGTACAAAGTCTTAAAGTTTCAAAGGTTTTGTGGTGGGACTCAACATCTGTATGGCATATTTTAAAGATGATATTGAGGAAAATTAGTAATCAAGTAAAAGATTGTAATTGTAAATTGTTAACGATAACTTGTGCAAGCAAAACTGTGCTTATGTTTGAAAAATAAAAATAAAAAAAACCTTTAAATAAAAAAAAAATTAAAAAAAAGAACACTCATTCCACAGTACACAAAGACAGACTTGTAAAAGCGGGACCACCTCTCTGCACAAAGTACACTCATTCCACGGTAGACAAAGACAGAGTTGTAAAAGCGGCGCCACCCCTCTACACAAAGTACACTCATTCCACGGTAGACAAAGACAGAGTTGTAAAAGCGGGACCACCTCTCTGCGCAAAGTACACTCATTCCACGGTAGACAAAGACAGAGTTGTAAAAGCGGCGCCACCCCTCTACACAAAGTACACTCATTCCACGGTAGACAAAGACAGAGTTGTAAAAGCGGGACCACCTCTCTGCGCAAAGTACACTCCTTCCACGGTAGACAAAGACAGAGTTGTAAAAGCGGCGCCACCTCTCTGCACAAAGTACAATCATTCCACGGTACACAAAGACAGAGTTGTAAAAGCGGGACCACCTCTCTGCGCAAAGAACACTCATTCCACGGTAGACAAAGACAGAGTTGTAAAAGCGGCGCCACCTCTCTGCACAAAGTACACTCATTCCACGGTACACAAAGACAGAGTTGTAAAAGTGGGGCTACCTCTCTGCACAAAGTACATTCATTCCACGGTAGACAAAGACAGACTTGTAAAAGCGGCGCCACCTCTCTGTGCAAATTACACTCATTCCACGGGACACAAAGACAGAGTTGTAAAAATGGGACCACCTTTCTGCACAAAGTAAACTCATTCCACGGTAGACAAAGACAGATTTGTAAAAGCAGCGCCACCTCTCTGCACAAAGTACACTCATTCCACGGGAGACAATGACAGAGTTGTAAAAGCTGCACCACCTCTCTGCGCAAAGTACACTCATTCCACGGTCCACAAAGACAGAGTTGTAATACCAGCGTCACCTCTCTGCACAAAGTACACCAATTCCACAGTACACCAAGACAGAGTTGTAAAAGCGGGACCACCTATCTGCACAAAGTACACTCATTCCACGGTACACAAAGACAGAGTTGTAGAAGCGGCGCCACCTCTCTGCACAAAGTACACTCATTCCACGGTACACAAAGACAGGGTTGTAAAAGCAAGGCTACCTCTCTGCACAAAGAACACTCATTCCACGGTACACAAGACAGACTTGTAAAATCGGAAACACCTCTCTGCACAAAGAACACTCATTCCACAGTACACAAAGACAGACTTGTAAAAGCGGGACCACCTCTCTGCACAAAGTACACTCATTCCACGGTAGATAAAGACAGAGATGTAAAAGCGGCGCCACCTCTCTGCACAAAGTACACTCATTCCACGGTACACAAGGAGAGCTGTAAAAGAGGTGCCACCTATCTGCAAAAAGTACACTCATTCCACAGTATACAAAGACAGAGTTGTAAAAGCAGGACCACCTCTCTGCACAAAGTACAGTCATTCCACGGAAAACAAAGACAGAGTTGTAAAAGCGGTCCCACCTCTCTGCAAAAAGTGCACTCCTTCTGTGGTACACAAAGACAGACTTGTAAAAGCGGGGCTACCTCTCTGCACAAAGTGCACTCTTTCTGTGGTACACAAAGAAAGAGTTGTAAAAGCGGGACCACCTCTCTGCACAAAGTACACTCATTCCACGGTGCACAAAGTAAGCTCATTCCACGGTACACAAAGACAGAGTTGTAAAAGAAAGGCTATCTCTCTGCACAAAGTACACTCATTCCACGGTACACAAAGACAGAGTTGTAGAAGCTGGACCACCTCTCAGCACCATGCAGTAGCAGCTCCTCGAGGGAGTGCTGTGGGGTGGCAGGGCGGGGAAGGGTGGGGGTAGTGAACTCTGGCATACGTCGACTGGAGTGGAGTAAATAAATAAATTAATAAAACGTATTACATTGTGCGCTGCATCGCGGATTTGGCATTGCAGCGCGCGCAAGGTAATTCATTTTATTTATTTATTTACTGAACTCCGGTCGGCCGTATGCCGTAGTTTACTACCCCGCACCCCGACCCGCAGCACTCCCTCAAGGAGCCACTACTGATTCCACGGTACACATTCAATCAATCAATCTATTTGTAAAGCGCGCTACTTACCCGTGAGGATTTCAAGGCGCTGAGGGGAGGGGGGATGCTGCTACTGTTTGAATAGCCAGGTCTTGAGTAGTCTCCTGAAGGTCAGTAGGTCCTGCGTCCGCCGTAGGTGGAGGGGGAGGGTGTTCGATGTCTTGGCGGCGAGCTGGGAGAAGGATCTTCCGCCGGTGGTTGCTCTTTGGATGCGGGGGACAGTGGCGAGGGCGTGGTTGGCGGAGCGGAGCTGGCGGGTGGGGGTGTAGAAGCTGAGGAGGCAGTTGAGGTACATTAGTCCAGTGTTGTCGAGTGCTTTGTGTGCATGGGTGAGTAGCTTAAAGGTTATCCTCTTGTTGACGGGGAGCCAGTGTAGGTCTTTCAGGTGGGGTGTGATGTGGCGGTGGGTTGTGATGTGGCTGCGGAGTGGGATGTCGAGGATCAGACGTGCGGATGCGTTCTGGATGCGTGGGAGCCGTTTGAGGAGTTTCGCCAAGACTTCTGCGTAGAGGGCGTTTCCATAATCCAGTCTGCTGCTGACGAAGGCCTGGGTGACCGTCCTTCTAGTTTCAGTGGGGATCCACTTGTAGATCCTGCGGAGCATAAGGAGGGTGTTGAAGCAGGAGGAGGAGACGGTGTTGACCTGCTTGGTCATGGAGAGGGTGGAATCGAGGATGACCCCTAGGTTGCGTGCGTGGTCAGTGGGCGCAGTGGGCGTGGGAGCCGTTCCTAGCGAGGTAGGCCACCAGGAGTCGTCCCATGCCGAGGGGGTGGATCCAAGGATGAGAACCTCCGTCTTGTCTGAGTTCAGCTTCAGCCGGCTGTTTCTCATCCAGTCGGCGACGGCCCTCTTTCCCTCGTGGAGGTTGGTCTTGGCTGTCTGAGGGTCTTTGGTGAGGGAGAGGATCAGCTGGGTGTCGTCGGCGTAGGAGAGGATGTTGAGGTTGTGCAGTCGGGCGATGTGAGCGAGTGGGGCCATGTAGATGTTGAACAGCGTGGGGCTGAGGGATGAGCCCTGGGGTACACCGCAGATGATCTCGGTGGCTGTAGAGCAGAAGGGGGGAGGCGGACGCTCTGTGTTCTGTCGGAGAGGAAGGAGGTGATCCAGTCCAGGGCTTTCTCTTGTATCCCAGCGTCGTGGAGACGTGTACGTAGGGTGTGGTGGCAGACTGTGTCGAAGGCGGCTGACAGGTCCAGGAGGATGAGGGCCGCGGTCTCACCGTTGTCTAGCAGGGTTCTGATGTCGTCGGTGGCGGCTAGGAGGGCTGTCTCGGTGCTGTGGTTGCGGCGGAATCTGGACTGGGACAGGTCCAGCATGCTGTTTCCATTACAGAATTGTAAGAAGAGAAAGAAACAGAGAAAGCAGAAAGGAACAGAGGAACTCTGCACAAACTCTAATTTTTATCAGCGCTTACGCTGAGTTTCCCTGTTGCTGGTATTGGATGCACGAGGATAGTGTGCATCACCACTACGGAGATGTGGAATGGATTTGGTCCACAACATCAGGCGCGGTACGAACCTGTGAATCAAACCATCATAATAAGGCACACAGGTAAAACCAAATTGCGAAAGCATGCATGGAACAAACAGGTTTTGTTGTCTGTCCACTTGTGAGCAGGCAAAGGTTGATGTACAGTCAGTGCTTAAATTGTGCTGATGTTTTGCAATTTAATATGCAGTCAAAATATTAATAGCCGTGCATCCAGGCCATATCTACCGGTAGGCGACAGTGTGTGAAGCAAGCTGCGGTGGCTTCCTATGGGATACCTCGGGCCACTGCACTTTACAAATTAAGCACTGGCGAGTACCAGTGCACTAAGCTATATTAAACAATCAAGGTGTACCAAACACTTAATCCCCTCTCCAGCAGTGCACTCTAGTTCCCAGTGTTTGGGTATGTTGGATATCATAGTTGGGGAGCTTGTAGACAAGTGAAGAGCCACTGCAGCATGGTGGGGATCTGAGACAGGGTGCCAAGTCTGGGCCCCTGGGCAGCTGCTAAGGAAGACTGCAAGGAATGAGGGCAGAAGCTAGGCCCCTGGTCTAGTGAAGTAGGCGCAGCAAGGGTGAGCCAAGGCCGGATGTGCGACTTATGGTAACCCAGACAAGAAGATAAGAGTGGGGAAGCAGGGGAGAGGAGGGAGAAGCAAATGGAATCCTTCCAACAGAGTTCTGACAGTAAACACTGACATGAACATAAACAGTCTGAGTGATTCAACAGAGGGAGTGCAGGAGTCATGAGCCTGCAAGCAGTAGAGTCTTAGGAACTGGGAAAAAATGAGAAGTCTCCAAGGTAGCATTTGGGGGAACCTCAAACAGGTGGATGGCCCACCCCAGTGGTATACGGTTTTAGGAGGCTCTTTGGCACAGTATTATGGGCATGTGCAAGGGAGAAACCACAACAGAGTTATTTCTCCAGTAGATCACATTGGCAGGCCTCTGCTGAGATGGTGCAGGCTCAATGAGTGTGGTTGGCACATAATGTAACGAGGAAATCTGTGGTTTTTGTGCTCCCAGCTCTGAGGGCACATGAAAAGGTGGAAGAATGGTCCATCCTGAGCTGCTCAGCTTCCTGTATACTCGCATCAGGCTTCTGCATACAACGAAGCCCTCACAGATCCAGCAGAAACAGCAGCAGCAGAAGGTGCACCGACAAGGATGAATGTCAGCAGGAACAGTCAATCACTGGGAAATGAAATAGGAGTCAGAGCACCACCTCTGAGCTTCTCCACATTTCGAAAAAAATTACACATTATTTTGTGAGGTCACTAGATCACCTTACTCCAGAGACCAATCCAGAGCCAGTCCTCCTCCTCTGCCCATGCACAGATCCAGGTGAGGCCATGCAGTTCCTCGATCCTCCACGACGCCAGGGATTTCCCTGGACAATCTGTTCCTCTGGGAGGGATGAAGCCACATATGTTACAATAATGCAAGCCACTTCTCGGGCCATAAGGACACTCCAGAAAGGCAAAGGAAGATGAAGAAGAGGTTTGAGCAGTGATGGCAGAACTGAAGAGTCACACCCCCTGCCCTCACTAAAACAGGAAATAGGGGGTGAGGGATCACTTTCCATGTACCAGATGAGCATCCCACGCTTCTAGTACTGCGACTGTGAGAAGCGCAGCCCTGCAGCCTGGACAACTCAGTTGAGAATCTCCTTACTCATATTGCATGTTTTACGGGCAATTTCACAGGTGCACATTACCTGGAGCAGTATATTCACTATCAATCTTTGCCCCACTGCTTTGGAGCATGACTCTCTAGAGTCTAGAACATTACCCCTTGACACGTAACTGCGAAGGGCACTGCTCTCGGATATGGTTTTCTGTGTGGCACCGTATTTTTAGTGCCACTGTTCTTTACCACATCACTGGAGGCATTATTCTTTGGCACTGCATTGTTGAGCTTTGTTCTTCCCACATAATATTAGGTCAACACTGTAATCTAGAAAATTATTCTAGTGGAACTACTTTACTGGCAACACTAAATATGGTAGGCATTATTCCGCTGGTTCAGTACGCTCCAGTATAGGTCAATGTAGAAGCAAAGCTATTTATTAGGACACTAACTTAGGACATTATTTTGGGATGGAATCTAGGGAGCTGTGGAGCTTCACTGGTACAGTAGTACCTTGAAGGGGAATTCAACGTTGGTATTAATGAGCATGGTAACATGATTTACTGTGGACATTAAGCACTCCTTCATATTTCACGATGAACTATTCTGTCCCACGGTTCTGTTGCAATGACCACACATGCGCCGACGACTGCCTGGCATTCATCTTCTGGTCCTCATGCAGTATTATTCTTTTCCTATGGTATTAGAGCTAACATTGACTGCACCACAGTATTTCCAATTGGTTTGCTTCTTCCACAGAGTTGATAATGTGCTTCTCTCCACAGATGCACAACACTTTAGGGTTGCAATGTTTCTGCAGTAGCACAATGTTTTAGGCTATGCTTCACTGATGAGGCCTAAATAGTCCCAAACCACACTTGGGTTGCTTGTGTCGCTGTCTGGATCAGGCCTGGTCTGGCAATTCAGGCGGCACTGTGCCTACTGCGGTAGGATCACGGCTGATCTGCAAAAGGCTGGCTGCTTTGTAGAGTGGCACAGTGGGCGATATGCCATCTACTGGGATGTGACCCCAGCAATTGCCAGTGACTGCGAATAAATCAAGGATTCCATCCAACACTTTGTTCTTGTTACAGTGATTTAGGTGTCCACGAATTACGCCGTCACACAAAATGTTTGGCTTTGTTGCGCATGCAATATGTGCGCACAACATCTTTCAAATGGATCATCAATTTTTCAATTGGCAAACATAAACTTGTTCAGGGACAGCTCGGGAAAACTAATGGCACGGGAGACATTCCTTCAAAATGGCCTCTAAAATCTATTTCTGCTTACCACTACAACTAAAACGACGCGCTTTAACTTCCACATGGGTGATTTGACCTTCCTCCCCAGCCTCACTCCATTTGAGATCATTCCAAATGTGTACACTACAACCGAAATAATTAATTTTATTAAAAAATACCCAAACAGACTTTATATCCCTTTCAACTACAAAATGATGTTAATAATACTGTAGTTTTATTGGCCTACTTTAAAAATGACTCAATTTGAAAAATAGGTTTCTTTCAACTACATTTCTATAAAATCCGTGCAGAAAGCTAATGAAAACATTAGAGTTTTAATCCTATTACACTCTAAGCTGCCGATAACAGGTGGTCATGAATTAAATATAAAATATTTGCATATTTTACATAGTATTCCTTTAAAAGACCGATGTTCAGTTTCTAATTTTACCTGCTTGTGCAAGGCGACGCAAATTGATTATAAATTGTAGAATAAATAAGCGGAAGTAAAAACGACAAGTAAAAAAATTATAAGAATAACTATCTTCGAGCAAAGGAGGCTTGTACTTTACTGTCAAACTATGCACCATGTCGCTTAATGGCTGGAAACAAAATGTAACCCAGGGCCTCTTTTCTGGTTGTGTCTCCAGAAATCCAACTCTGTTAGGAGGAAACCATTGGCCATAGATTTCTTTATGAAAAATGAACCAGCAACTGAAAGGGCGAGAAAATGGACTAATACGACATTCCTTGTTAGCAAATGATTTCCATATAATTTTAATGTATGCATGAATAGGTAATACATGCACCTCCTGTGGAAATGCCTCTTGACTTAAGTAGACATAGCCCCCGTTCAGATACAGCCCCCTAAAACCACTTTCCACTGCCACAGTATCAATTAACAAGGCAGAGCCGTCATCCCCATCCTCTTTCTTGCACTCAACATTCGAATCGAATCGATATCTAAGGTACACACACTTTTGTAGGCAGTCTCTGGCAATCCAACCAGGCCCATGCCTGGTCTTACCTTACGCATCACCTAAATGTGCTGGGATGCTTAAAAGTACCACCTTTAGGTAAGAGGAGATCTTTGTTTGTTATTCCACCCATTTACAGCAGAAATAAACTTTACACAGACGTCTCAACCAAGACGTCTGCTTCCCAACCAGATCTTCTACCCCTCCAATATATCATTGAATCCACCTGAAATGTGGACCAACCTCCAGTGCACACAGCTCTGGGCTGAGAGTCCGTTTAGTGTCTCGTAGTACCAGAAAGTTGTCAGGGTTCACCAACCACCGCCATCATTGTAGATCATGCCCTACAACAGCTAGCCTGATGTCAGCTGGGAAAGACCCCTTCTGACTACTTTGCAATATAAACTTTTAATTGACACTAACTGGCATTGCTGCTTAACATATCATTCGACGAATTATTCTCTGCACTTCATTCATAGACTTTGTTCTTCTGGCACAGTATTACGTGAAGATTGTACTATGGTATAGCATTACAGTGCCCTAGGAGGTTGTATTTCGTGTACCCCACATTTACTTCCTCTGCAAATTACAAGAAAAGATTTAAAATGGCCACCTCGACAAGGCAACCAACGTTCCTCAATGTTGTAGTTTACACCAACATAAAAACTGGCCTGGCTAAAACAGGCATCCTGTTCTTGATGAAACATCCCAAGGAAAAGCAAGAAACTTTCCTGAAAACCTTTAACATTACGCAGGTAGGTCGTGGAGACACAGCCATCAATGCAACCGATCAAAATAAGCTCAACACTAACTTTAATTTCAACCTCACATTGATAATCCAGGCCAAAGACAGAAACCTAAGGAACTTTGAGGAAATGCCCACAACCTCGTTAACACCAAAACGGGTCTGGCAACACCTAGGGTACCAGCATCCTCACTCACTCTCAACTACTACATTAAGATAATAAATACCTCAGACAAAACTTCATACTAAGATCACAAAACACCACAGAGCAATAGTGCAACCGTACCACGCTTTCGTTGAATGATTTTTTTGTGATTTCAAAAATGCGAAAGATGTGCTGTGAGCTTGTGCCAGTGTGGTTCCTAAGGAATAATTACAATACTGAAACTCTACATTTTTATTAGTAGCATCTGATGAACTCATATTCAATTCCTTAGTACATTTGTCAGAAACTGCCAGATTTTAATTTCACCTTAGTGTCCTGCAGCTATGATCAATTTTAAAATGATATTTTCCAGCCAGGTGTAAATTCAATAGAATAATTAATTAATTGGACTTGAGAGGGGGCAGTTCTGGTTTGCATCTGTGCCTATGTGAAATTGTGATAGCAGTATCAGGTGCATGCAACACAATGGAAATAGCAGGAATAAGCAGCAAGGACCTTTAAGGGGTTAGTATGCTGGCAGCTAGGCTTGAACAGCCCTATGGTAAGGAAGGCCAACCTGTCCAGCTGGCTTCAGAGGACTGTGTGAGGGTTTGAAATCTGGATTGACTGACAGTTCAGGAATGTCTTTGTTCTTCTTAGGAAGAAACTTTTGAGTTCAAAGGGGGTGTTAGCTTTGGGGGAAATCTGGCATATCTAACTCTTCCCAGAATTGCATGTGAGATTTAGAGTGTTAAAAAGAAAATCTACTATGATAAAGAGATATGCTTTTGGTGGGAAATTATTATAGCAATAGCCAGTGTTCCTGAGGCATTGGGAGAATTGCTCCTTAATAGACTCTGTACATCTCTTTCTCGCCGTTCAAGACTTGAAGAATGGAAGTATGCAGATTAACTTTCTCAGTTAACTGTGAAAAATATTTGGATTTGGTCAGACCAAATACTTCAATTGTTTTCCTGGAGAAGATGTGGCTGTTTACAGACTGTCCTCTAAACATCGCCTCACACACATTGAGCCTAGTTGCACTTGAAGGGTCGCGTTGCCTACTGGAAACTGTTTGCTCTGAGTTCTGTGACTTGGAAATAGCAACTGCATATACAAACATTTATACTACCAAAACGGGAAAAAATCTTCGTATGGAAACATTATTATATCACTCATTTTCTGTTCCCTGTCTTTTCCAAGTACCCTCCCAATACCCATAGAAACGCGTTGTTATGTCACTATGTTGAGGTCAAAAATGTTGAGCTACACAAATATCGCATTTGTTATGTTGTCTACCACTAACTTGCCAATGTATTATATATATTTACTGTTCTGAACTCCACATCTAACTATCTAGACTTCGATTACAATGTAGTGGTCAGGTTAATTTAGCGGATGTGATATTTTTGTCATGCAATATAACCCATGGAACATAAGAAGGATACCATACCACATATTCTTATTCTCCCCTGACCTCCTCTTCCAGTCATTTCACACATAGCACGCTTCATCTATGCTTTGGGATGGGTCAAACGGTTGACTGGATGCTTACATGGCATCCGAAACCATCTATCTCTAATACAGACTTTGTCGCCAACAGGATAGGCACTCACTGATTACAGGGTGAATATGGGTGACCCCCAGGAGGCATGGTCAGTACACATCAATTAAAATGTATGTACATATATCCACAGGTTGATGAGCGGCAACTGCTACTTTCTGCAGGGGATGCATGGCTAAAAGTTGTGTGTGCTCCCCTAATGGTGTGTTGCTGGTACGAACTCTGTTAGCAACCACCTGGTAAATATGGCATTACCTCGTACATTTGCATACATTAATGTCTTGGCAATATTGCCATTAAACCACAATTTCAATGTGTTTTTAAATGTTTGGCACCATCTTTCTTTTATTGTTTGTCAATCACCACAGGTTGTGTTTGACGAATCTGTGAGGTGGAGACCGGTCCCCAAGCCCTAATCAAATTGCCGAAATAAGTGGCAATGAAACATGTCGGCCTTTCCAACTGAAATGGTCTAACTCATGCAGTTCTTTTAATCTGAGTGTGATCACGGCGATCAATAAAGTATGTATACCTGCAAGTGAGTCACAACTCATTTTAGCTTGGAGAAGCAACTTTCTTCTTTCTCACCACGGGGTCCGATTGGCTAAAGAATGACACAAGCATTGATATTCTCTTCTACTTTCTTTTCTTCACCTCTAAAAATTAGGACACTACCTTTTTTCTTTCTTCACGGTCATGAAAGTTACCAATGATGACAGCGTGAGCAAACTGGTGAGTACCAACCAGCAGCTCCCTTGGTGCTACGTGAGGTGCTTTCTGACCTCTAACACTTTTTTCTAGTTTTGCTCATGAGATGAGGTGTTAATTGGTGTATTGACAAACATTTTAAATTTGAACACTGGGATCTAGGTATGACTGGCATCTTGGCGAAGCCAGCTTCTTGGCAGAGATAGTTTCAGACTGCCCCTGGTGCTCTAA
Organism: Lissotriton vulgaris; assembly: GCF_964263255.1. Classification (NCBI taxonomy): domain Eukaryota; kingdom Metazoa; phylum Chordata; class Amphibia; order Caudata; family Salamandridae; genus Lissotriton; species Lissotriton vulgaris. The sequence goes on along the minus strand of NC_141691.1, from coordinate 1,725,194,246 downwards.
TAAAGAATAGTGTTCCCCCATAATCAGGTCTTGCGTATTATGGCCAACAGGATGAACGCCTGACTCATATTTTATCAATATGCCCTGTGCTAGTGACTGAATGTAAGGGACTGCTGCAGAGTATTTTTAACCAGCATGGCATTAGATCATGCCAATATGCAGTACCCTTCTGCCTAACGGGCGAAACCCTCCAAGTAATTACATCTTTTATAAAATTCATTATAAAAGCGACAAGTTGCGGACAGTGGGAGGGTCCATTGCTTCTCAGCAATCAGAATAAAAGCAATTTTATTTGTCAGTATGGGCCCGTTATATTCTTTTAATATATGCTCCCTTACAAGAGTATTATCATTTTACTTCAGCACTTTACAGCGCGTCTTGCACCAACACCGTGCCTCTATAGCATGGAAGCGAAAACAAGATGCTGTGAGACACTCGCCAAACATGATGCTAAGCAGTGAGAATATAAGGCAGCCTCATGGCTAGCGGTGTTAGGCCTCCATGATTATTTTTTTGCACCTTATAGAGTGGTCTGCACCTATATCCCTGAATTTGTATTGAAAAACCAGGAGCGATAATTTAGTCGCAAGAGTTGAATACATAATAGGTTAATCAAGCAGCAGACGAGTAGCCCGTGCTTTCTTTTTGACTCCACTTCAGCCCCAATGCTAAATTTGTACTTGTAAACGCCCCTGGTCTAAGCCGCCACCATTTTTATGATGTTTATCTTTGTCATGTCTTTCGTCACTTTAAAATTTTAAACCTGGCACTGTGTTGTAAATGTGTATGGTTTTAATTAATCAAAATAAACCTACTTTGTTGTACTTTGTACAGACAGCACGTGAAATTCATTACCCACACTTTTTTCATGAAGCCTCCAGCCAATATAGTTCTTCTTTCAATGCCCCATTCCGATCATAAGTAGTAAAATCAAGAGTAATTCTACACTTCCATCTACAATTTGGTAGCAAATTGTGATTCCCGGATAACAAGATAAATTAAATTCATCAGTGAAGCCACCTGGATTCATTGTTTGAATAAAGTGTATCCACCAACAATCTTGTCGTAAAAACATATTTTGCGTATTTGAGTGAGTATAAGTTGGAATTCCATGACCTGCTTTGTTAATGCTAATTTAGAATCTTTCATGTGTCAACGACTTCTGCTCAGATAGCCAAGTTTTCACTGGCCTCATAGGGTGCCTGCCCTACATACACCTAGCGGCAAGGACATTTGATTAGAAAGATGTCACTCTTGGCATCCCTCTGATTTCTCTGCCAGTTTTCAGGTGTTCGATCACAAGCCTTTAATCACTACTTCGCAGCTTGCACCTTCCAGCCATTGGACAAAGCGTTATGCACTGTTGGTAGTATCTATCTTTGTTTAAGACTATGTGGCTCTTTCACCAGTATATTTTTGAAGTTCTGATTGCATTTTATACTGCTATTGATTGGTGTTGGCATGGCCTTTCCAGGATCTTATTATCTGACAGTATGTCCCAATGATTGTTTACTAAAAATGTTATTTGATTCGATTGTGGGATACATGGTAATATTAGTTTAATTATCTTAAGTTGTTTTCTTATATTGACTAATTAGATTATGAATTTGGTGGCATGATAACTTAAAAGTTGTAACATTGGCAACTTAAGTCTACGTGCTTTAAGACAGGGCTAGTTTATTTTTAGTATTGGCCTGGTATAAAGGGCTGCGTCTGAGCATAGGCATGTATTAAACATTTGACATCCCTATGTTCATTTGACACTTAGTGCTGCCAGAAGTAGGATATTTAACCTGAAGTGAAGAAAAAAATTCTTAATAGAAAATTTACACTGTTCTCAAAATAAGTCACATATTCAGACCCAGCGCTGATTCTGGCTAGCATGATCCCCTATACAGACATGTGAGACACTTTACATCTGGGCTTGTTTTTCCTTAATAGTTAGGCAGTGGAGTCCCAAAACTGGATCACATTGATGTTGCCTCAAATCTCTGACATTTGCCAGCAAATCGCTCTTGATGCCATCGTGGAGGATAAACAGGTCACGCAGGCCCCGGGCCCAAAATCAGAGATGAATCAAACTATCTGTGATGAAGGGTATATTTTCCTTGAACGCACTCCTGTAGGTATCACCAGAGAAAAATGCAAGTTGGTGGTCTTTGCCTCATCCTGCTGGACTCTAATGACCCACTGTCTGCTATTTGTTGAGTTGCTGTACTTCATTGTCTGCACAAAAAGCTCTATGGAGTTATCATAAGGTAACAACCAGCACTCTACAAAAACACCTACATAAATTGATAAGCATTAGCATTGCATCCTATAGTAGCCCACATACAGAATATGGCCAAACACTCACCCACAAGGCTGCAGGTCTTTTGGTTGTTACTAAAGCTATCCCATTCATTCCTTGTCCCTCAATAAAAGAAAGAGTGCACCTAGGTTGTTTTTTATAAACGTGTTTTCAGCTATAACTATCTAGGGACGTTCACTGTGCCCCAGATGTCTGTGCCTTATAATGCGGCCTTTCTAACTTTTGCATCACAAGCTTTCAGTGCTGCAACGGTATTATCCTCTATACATCTAGATGAAATCTAGCAATAATTGCTTACTCCCGCACTACTCTGACAATGTTTTCTTCCTTTTCCTGAAAACTAGCTACCTACCTTGCCCAAAGACTTATCCAATGTAAATGTGTGGAGAAGTGTCACTCAATGGCTAGAGCGGCAGACCCTGATGCAGAGGTCTGGCCGGGGCCAGGGTTCAATTCCCGACGTGGCAGGGTCTTGGGCTCAATGTCCACGGACTCGATAATTCTCGCCTCGGTGCCTACTCTAATCATGGTTCCCCACTTTGCAACTCTGGGTAATAGCTGGCTTAATCTCCACAACGGCCTTAAAAGCGCTGGGATGCCTGGTTTCACCTTGGGGGTGCCCAGCAGGGAGCATCTCACAGGGAAAGCCAGGACGGGTTCCACAGCGGTATACAGCGCCAAGATGCCTGTCAGGTGATAGTGCGCTTTACAAGTATACATACATTTACATTACACACACACACACAGAGACACCTGGTCTAGTCTTCTACCAGGCATCTAAACATTATAGAAGCCACTTTCCTGCGTCCAGAAACTGACGTTTGTTTTTGACACATTAAGCACCAAGTCTTGGCTCAAACAATATTGCTCAAAACGAGATCATTATTTACGTAAATCAATAGGGGTCTGATTAAACCTGAAGGGGATTTGTATATGTGTGGTTACTATAATATGCCCCACCTGCCGGGTACAGCAGAAAGGATTCGTACACATTTCCTCAACTAGGCATTGAGGCAGGGCAAACCCCTTGGGATTGGTGCACTGCATCACAGGAACTTGTTACTATAATTTGAGAGATGCTACCACCACCGAACCAAACACGAACTGCACTTGTTTTAGAATGTACACATTCTAAAACAACTGGATCCACGAATCTTAAACGAGATTAGGGAACTTCTTAATGCTTCATTGGAGGAAGCAGTGATGCCGGACATATGGAAACACGCAATGGTCCTACCATTACTGAAGAAAGCAAATAGGGATCCTGAAGTGTTCTCTAACTTTCGTCCTGTCTCACTACTGCCTGCTTTTCCCCAAAATTTTGGAAAAGCATGTGAATAATCAATTGTCGGATTTTGTGAACTCTAATAATCTTCTGCACCCGTCCCAATCCAGGTTAAGAGCAGGTTATTCAACGGAGTCTATACTCCTGGGAGTGGCAGAAACAATTCGCCAGAGGTTGGACAAGGGTAGCACGGTGGCACTCATACTTTTGGATTTGAGTACCGCCTTCGATACCATTTCGCATGCGACCATTTTCCAAACTCTTAAATCTAATGGTGTTGGTGGCTCTGCCTTGAAATGGCTGGAGAGCTTCTTATCTAATCGAACTTTCCAGGTCACCTCCAAGAATAATAATTCCCCTTATGGAGTGCCTCAAGGCTCTATCTTAAGTCCTCTGCTTTTTAATGTGTATATAAGTACTTTAGCAAATATAGCAGAAGAAGCCAGCCTTACTATATTCTCCTACGCAGACGACACCCAGCTTGTCTTCTCTTTATCACCGGTTGACAAGTATGAGGTGTCACCCCTTCGTATAGGACTCCAAAAGATTGCTGAATGGATGCACTCCAATAAATTGAAGCTTAACGGCAACAAAACAGAGCTTCTTATCTTTGGCAAACAGAAGGAGCTCTGGGCTCCTTTACATTGGCCAACTGAAATGGGTCCTACCCCTCAACCATCGCAGTCTGTTCGCAACCTGGGCATCATTATGGATGACCAATTCTCCATGTGACAACAATCAGCTAAGACCACCTCAATATGCTTTGCCATTTTAAAGTGGCTGAGGAAAATCCTTTGGCAGCTACCAGAAGGGGCACAAAGGACAGTAGTTCAGGCCCTTATTGTTTCAAGGCTGGACTACGGGAACATCTTATATTTAGGAGCCAATAAGGATGTCAAGTGATCCAAAATGCCGCAGCGAGATTGCTATATCGCCTCCCAAGAATGACCCGCATCTCTGACTACCTTCGCGATCTACACTGGCTTAAGATTGGTAACCGCTCTAAATTCAAAGCACTCTGCTTCATGTTCAGAATCAATACTGGAAAGGCTCCCAGCTATCTCTGTGAGCCGGTCAAACAATACATCCCTATTCGTCATCTTTGCTCATTGAATCAGGCTAAATTTGTGGTCCCTAGATTCAAACGAGTGAGGATGGGTGGCCGCTCCTTTGCTCAGCTGGCTCCTGTCCTGTGGAATTTGTTACTTCTTCCGCTCCGGCTTGAACAGAACTATGAAAAATTTCGAAAAGGCATTAAGACTTGGTTGTTCAATCAATAACTTCTTTGACTCTTCCATAACTTGTGCAGGTCCAGGGCGCCGGTAAACCTCCGGGTAGATGTTGCGCCATACAAATGTATTAAATAAATAAATAAATAAATAAAGGAGGTTCACTCATTAGCTGACCTTAGCTGAGGGATGTTACATAGGCAATGCCAACCATTCTGCTGTGGAGAGAGCCGAGGTCTTTGTGTATTGGTGAGGGGGTTGGCCAATGGGCACATGTGGTGACCCTTCACTAAAATTAGCGATGGTGGTTTTTACTGACCCCACTGCCTCAAAGTGATGGGAAGGGAACTGCTGCCCTCAAACTCAAAGCTACATTGGGCTGATTCATAAACGTATTTAGGTGTCTGTGAACTTGTACTCCTGCCTTTGTGAATTGGCCCGGACACATTTAAAATGGGAATGAAAAGGAAATATTCCGATACAGTTAGTAGAAATAAAAAGGACTGGGACTTCTGTGCAATTTTACTAATAGGAGTTGGGCATTCCAGGCAAGATTCAGAAAGGCAGGTAGCAGCAGGGCTTTAAGTGAGCCGGGTCTTGCCGGGGCTCAGCACCAGCAGTTCTAAAAGCAGGTGCTGAGATGGGTCCACATCAGGCTCTACATTTCTGCCATCACCCTCGGAGTGAAATCAAATCTTAACTCTGCAACAGTGCCATCCTTCACTGCCTTTGAAGCAACTTCAAAGAGACTCGCTATAGTTCGTTCACAGTCTCATCATTTCAGAACTGAAGCATTTCCAATATTTTATACAATAAAGCCATAGTTTTTGCTTATTTCTCTTATGCAACTGACAACCATTGAAAAAGCTGTAGGTGTAATTTAACTTTCTGTATTAGATACCTGAATGCAATGAAGCAGCAAAATGCCAGTCAGACGACACACTATGCTAAGCACAGACTTTAAGCTTACTATGTTTTTAAGCCATGCCATTAATTACATCGGCCACGCCTTTCGAGAGACCCCGATGTTGTTTCATCCCACTTAAACCCTGAGTAGGAGTATATACAAGAGTCGTCCTGTAGTACTACTGCCGCATTCGTAAATGCTTTTGTGATTTGGCTGCATTATGCATATATACTTTTATGAAGCATGAATCTTTCCCATGAGTGCCTAAGCCCTGTGCCGCAGTATTGTGGGGCACGTTTAGATTGTAAACATCAGTGCATGGATTGACATGATGCTGTAAAGGAAAATGACAGTTCAAAATGGCAGAAATGTAGTGTCATGATTGCGAACAACCATAATAGGTGATTGAATACTTTACACAGACAGTACATCATGTTCATAGTATCTTTTGTATACAGTAGACAAGGGATTTAGATCGCCACGAATGGCAAATGCTGCATGAAAACACGTTTAGGATGAATTTTCAAGGACGCCAAGGCTGACGTGAAAAGGACTGGGAAACAAGACAATGTGGCACGTGAACCAACCGAACAAAAAAGCAGCATCGAGTGATCGTCATCGTTTAACACAGCTAGAAAGCTAGAACCAGCTGCTGCCATCGGTGCAGCTGGTTCAGTGGCACTGGGGCGCACTGAGCCCAGGTATGATGTATTTTACTACCTCAACAGCAGTCAGAGGCCGATTCCCTTGCTTGCACTGGGACCGTCATGGCATCGTTCCACGCTACTACAAGAAAACATGAAGGACAATTAAGTGGGTAAAATCGGGAAATACTCCTTTTCTAATAGGGTCCCTCACACTTACACAGGTTACATTCTGTCTGCTATTTACGTCAGGGTTACCGACCCAGCAGTCAACCTAGGATGTAGCCTTAGGGCTAGAGCGGTCCACCTTGAAGCTGGGGAACCGGGTGCGAGTCTCGGCAGCGACGCTCAACATCCTGTGATTCTGGCCAAATCCCTTAATCTCCCCGTACCTAACAAAGATGAATGTGCCCTCGTGTAACGAAACTGGTGCTCATTTAAAGCGCTCTGATACCCGATCTCTCGGGTCTAGTTCACGCTAAATAAAACTCTTTAAAAAAAAATCCCCTGCTGGTGATCCTAAACACAGAAGGGCATGCAAGGATTTATACATATACTGTGCATATCACAAACTATTTTTTTTAGCCAGTTTCTTTACCGAATGAGTCTGGGCCATGAGAGTGCAGCATTTCTGCAAGTCAAGCATCGGGATGACGCAACTATGCAAATCGAGCTGCGTGACACCAGCGACCTTGTCCTAATTGATGATTGTGAAAATCTCCCCTCAGGCGTCAGCTGTCAATATGCCGGCTTCGGGTCAGGGCACGCGCTGCAGGTTCACAGTCGGCGGCTGGCAGAGGAGAGATGTCCCGTTCAATGTCACGCGGTGCACTGTGCGTTACTGGCCACGGCCGTGCCTTCTTGCCGGCCGCGGAGGGTAGCCAGCTCTTGATCTGAGGGAGCACAGGGCTTGCCAAAAGGATATTCTGTGGGAGCTCGGTAGGTCGTGGAGAGTGAAGCAGTCACTTCAAGTTGAAAGCTTCCAAGCACTCTCGTTACGAGGACTGGAGGCAGACTGCCGCAGAGGGAAACTAAGAGGAAGGTACCTCTGAAAATCAGTCAGGGCTGGGGCAGAGCCTGTTACTTGCCAGGCACGAGACAGACTGAACTGTGCCGTTGTGTTTGAATAATAGACGTTTTTGTTATCCAACTCACCTCTTCACAATTTATAGGAAATACTCAGCCTCAGTTATGAGGTTTTTTTGGAACTCCAGCCCCCAGTAATTACAAATGCAAAAAGAACAATTGATGGACAGAATGCAGAACAATGTCATACATTCACCCCAGTACAGAGATCTGGGCATAAATCCATCGTTTTTTTGCTCACCGTGCCATTCCAGTTTGGAACCAGCCATATGTAAATCAGTCTTGACCCTGCGCCCAATGGGAACAGTCCAGCCCAATTATTCTTTAGCTCACTTCGCCACCTCAGGGAGGACCTAACCTGGCAGTTCGGGCTGGACAGTTCCCAATGGCTGCAGGGTCAATACTGATTTGCATATGGCTGGGTCCAAACTAGCATGGCATGGTGAGCAAAAAAACAATGAATTTAGGCCCAGATATCTGTACTGGGGTGTTTGTATGAAATTGTTCTGCCTTCTGTCCATCAACTGTTCTTTTTACATTTTATCAGCCCGAGTGGGATGGGTATACACAGACGTGGGTCCCGTGCTCTCCATGCCACTGCAGTCAAGCTATCCGGCTGATGGGGGCCGAAAGCCAGGAACCGGTCCTAGGATGCTTGTTTCCAGTTCAGGGAGGACCTGGCCTGGCAGTTTGGGCTGAACTGTTCCCATTGGGTGCAGGGTCAAGACTGATTTGCATATGGCTGGGTCCAAACTGGAATGGCATGGTGAGCAAAATAACATTGGATTTATGCCCAGATCTCTGTACTGGGGGTAATGTATGACATTGTTCTGCATTCTGTCCATCAATTGTACTTTTTGTACCCAGTAATTACAAGGCGTGAGCTAGCGGCGGCAGGCAACATTATATTATGGTGAGGCACCATGCCAAAAACACTCACCATATATGCTGGCACGCAGGCTATCAATAAGGTCTCCTTCGTCCTGGCGTCCTGCGGCTTTCCCCAGACTCTGGTGGAAATGGAGGGACTTCTTCCACTGTACAACACGAAAGCAACCAATCCTGTAGCTGCATTGTAGCTCCAGGATTGGTTGGAGCAGGCTAACCCAGCGCTCATTATGAGGCCGGGGCCTGCGGCTGCAATCCCTCGGCTGTTTCTCAGGCCTGGGAATGCAGGCTCTGAAGTGCACAAGCCAGATTGGCGGGCTGTAGGCAGCTGGCCAATCTGACCTGCGCACTGGCAGGGGCTGAAGTAATAGTGCAATGGCACAAATCAGCCTCACCCCCTGCCCTTGCTCTGTATCAGCACGAGCTTAGGACACATTAATAAAATGGTTAAGTTCTGTTAATACATTTCTAAAGTGAATGAATAACCGAGGGTGTCTTGGCGCAGATTCGGCATAACATCACGAAAAAAAGAAAAGGAAGACTAGATGTTAAAAAGCCATTTTTTAAGCAGTTTTCTGAAGATCAACAAAGTGGGAGCTTCTCTGATGTTTATAGACAGACTGTTGTCGAGTGTGGAGGTTTCTGAGGCAAAGCAACTCCTCCCCTCCTCTCATTTGAGTCTTTTGAATCTGGGGCGGGTAATGATCATGGAGCTTTTAGAACGTAAGTCCCAGATAGGTACATACCATGCTAGGTGCTGTTTGAGATGGAGGGGGTCTGAGTCATGTAGAGCTTTGTAGGCGAGGCAAAGAGCCTTGAATTTAATTCGATTGCTCACTGAAAGCCAGTGGAGTCCCTTGATGGCAGCTGAAACTGACTGGAACTTCAGAAGATCAAGGAGAAGTCTACGTTCTGCATAGTCCATTACAGTAGCCCAGTTTGGTGAGGAATAGTAGTGTAATGACTGTTTTCCTTGAATGGAGAGGAATAAAAGGAAGATAATTCTGAGGATGTTAAAACTAGAGGAAATAACAGACGAATGTGTTTACTAAAATTTAACTTATCATCAACTAGCAGCCCGCCCCAGCGTTGCCTGGGGCAGAAGGGGGCTGGGGGCAGCATTTCAGGCTTGCGTGCACTCCCGCCCCGGCCCCCGCCCGCCACAACATTGTCTGTGTCCCGGACAATGTCGTGGCGGGCGGGGTCCGGGGCGGGAGTGCACGCAAGCCTGAAATGCTGCCCCCAGACCCTGAGCCTTACCGCAGTTGTTCCGGGCCAACCTCCCGCACCGGCTCCCTCCCGTCCCCTGTCCCTGAAATGTTGCCCCCAGACCCTGAGCCTTACCGCAGTTGTTCCACGCCAACCTCCCGCACCGGCTCCCTCCCGCCCCGTGTCCCTGAAATGCTGCCCCCAGATCCTGAGCCTTACCGCAGTTGTTCCGGGCCAACCTCCCGAACCGGCTCCCTCCCGTCCCGTGTCCCCGAGCCTTACCTGAGCCGCCGCTCCTCCCCGAGCTCCTCACTTTACCACCGCTCCTCCTCATCATCACGGACGTTGCGGCCAGCGCTACGTCGTGGCCGTCAGCGTCGCGGCCAGCGCTACTTTCAGGGCACTACTTTTTTTTTAAAGTTATATTTTTAAATTTACGTTTTATTTTTATTTTCTATAGCCTATGTCCATCTGCACACCCTGAGGATTACAACAATGTATTGGGTGTGTGGATTGGCGCTGTGGTTCCCGAGGTTACCTTGCCAAAAGGTTTGTGTTCTCTCTTTATAATAGTAGTATAGATAAGTATTCCTAGATTTCTCACTTTTTGAACCGGAGTAGGGAGTGCTCCTAGGTCAGAAGACCAACAAGAAGTTCTCCAGGTATTTATTACCATTTCATTAGCGTGTGCCTGCTGTGCTCATCCGCTATAATTGAGGAGCTACCGCTGATAACCTCATTGCTACCTTTTATCCTCATTCCATGTTATTTCACAGCCTACATTTTACCAGGGATTTTCCTTTAGAGGTGTGCGAAACCTGTGTAAACTCCTATAGAGTAATTATGCTAAATTACCACAAAATTACTCACAATGCATATGGCACTCAAAGAATTACATGAACGGTCCATTCGGGTAAAAATTCAACCCAAAATTGAATTTTCAAGTTGATGTCCAGTTGCTCACGTTCAAAATACTGTGGCTCCCGTTCGGATCTGAATTTTTGTTTTCAAGAATTACCTGAACACACTTCTTGGCTGCAAAACCCTCCTGAAATGTTTGTGGACTACCCATGTTAAAGGAACTATCTCTTACATTCGCAACACTACCGTTCACATTCGAATTTATAGTTTTACGGTAAAAAATTGCCTGAATAGTCCAATAAGGCAAAAACAAATATCTACCTGAAATGTTGTTCACGTTAAAAATTGAATACATCTTGCGTTAAAATTTCTCCCCTAAATTACACTATGTAACCGAATCTCTGTAAATTTTGTTACGGAAAATTACTCAAATTACCCCAATCACTCCAGAGCAATTAACATTTTTCCCAGGCTATTTTTCATCAAGATGTAACTAGGGCATACTAGGCCTGGTCTAGGCTGAAACTCAGAAAACAGTACAAATGACTGCTGCAGAAGTATATGCTTTCAGTGTCATTGGCCCATCAAAAAATCAGAAAAAATAAGTCATTATGGCTCTGAAAATGATTCACTGTTAACAAGCATTTGCAAAACCAATAAGTTTAGTGACGGCATCTAGCATTTTGGCTTTCTCGATGCTGATTTTGTTTTCACATGTTTTTTGCAAACCTTTATTGCTGAGGGAGCTTTTGAGCTATCACGAGTACAAGCATAAAACTTTGTTTGAACGCAAAAAACATTAAAAAAAAGCCAACATTCTATTGTAGCCCCTGGCTCTGATGAGAACTACTTTGTGGGCAGATGTACACATTGTGAATGACAGAACACCATTACTTGCACTAAAGTTAGCAAACTGGTGAATTGGACAGACCCAGTGTGCCATTCTGTTTGTTGCAATGAGCAGAATCAAAACGTGAATGATTCAACAGAACAATCGATACAAAGAGCTAGCTGAAAGCCTATATCAGGGCATGTGCAAGCTGTGCACCTGCACAGGGCCACCAAACCCCAGGGGCCACCACGCCAATATATATCCTTAATATATTAATCCTCTGAGGATGGATACATATTTGCGTGGTGGCCCCTGGCAGGGAATTGGCAGCCTCCAGCTCTGTTCCACTTCAAAACACCCTGACCCCCTCCCCTCTTTACTGGCCTGCGCGCTCCGCCCCGCCCGGACCCCCTCTCCCGGGCCCCCTACCGATGCTCCTTGCCCAGGGCCACCATGAGCCTAGAGCCGGCCCTGCCTATATATGTAAAAATACACGTTGCTCTGAAAAATCTCCAGTTCAGGAGGGTCACAGAGGAAACCGCCTAATGATTATTATTTAGAGACGTTACTACTTGCAACACACAGGGATGGTGACCTGCCAGAACAGCAGACCTCTATCTTTGTGATAGCATTCCAAAACGTTTACATCTGGATTTATCCAAGGCCTTTTTGTTTTTTTAGTAATATGGCTATATATATATATATATATATATATATATATATATATATATATATATATATATATATATCTGCACAAATCTTCAAACCTCCACTGCAACGCGGCGAGAGAAGAGACAGACCCCACGTGTTTCCAGGCAAGATGTTTATTCAGTTCCTGTGCCTTCCAAAAGATGCGATATATATATATATATATACTAACATATAGGAGCTTTCAGCTAGCCCTCTTCATCTATTGATCTGTTTGCTGCCCACTTCAGTATAAAGCATGCACCAGTGAGTAAGTCCGCTTCAGCCACTGGCTAACGTCACTCTGAATGACGGTATTCGGCTCTTCCACAAGGAGAATATCCACATACAGAGTAGTCACCTTCAATGCCAGTGACAACTGTGGCAAAGAGTTCTTTTTAAGACCAAGAACATTTTGCTTTAAGTCAAACGTTTTCTTATATATTGGCAAGGGCCTGACAGCCCCCCCAACAACAAACAGTGGCAAAACAATACTAGGATTATAAAAGCCAAAAAGCATAGCCAGACATATTGGCTTTGCTAATGTTTGTTTGTAAACTACTATGTGTTCCTTAAAGGAAGAAGTGCTGCTTTAAAAAAATATGTTTCTTGTCTGTGAGGACATATGGGGGAGCAGGCCATGGTCACCTGGACCACTGCCTGCTCACCCTCAGGAGGTCCCAAACAACTGCCAAAGGTGAAGGTGTCCTTCGGGAACAGCTCCCCTTTGTGAATCTGTTACCACTGCCTTTTAGGGCTCTGTAACATTTCAATAGTTTGCAACTGCAGTTGCAGTCCCAAATCGTTGATACATCTCATTGCGATTTGCAGTCAGGAGGGACACAGTTTTCATGTATCGCCCTAACTGCAATTCGGAATGAAATGCAAAACCTCTTTGGCAAATCAGGAAGGCTTTTCTGAGTCACAAAAGTGGTTTAGCAAATCCTAAAATGTAATTTTGCAATTGCAAACATTGTGATTTTATGAACTGCAGGGTATGCAACCACAAAATACTTTAGTACAATTCAAACTCCTCATACACACATTCATGGCATTGCACAACTTAGGGTCCCTCTACCTGATCAGTTACATCCCCTTTCACAAACCACCCAGACACCTCAGCTCTGCAGGACTGCTACTCGCACACATCCTATACATGCAAAGATCCAGATAAGGAGGATGGGCATTACCTTACATCACTCCTAAAGCATAGAATGACCTTCCTCTCCACATCACTGCCTCCTCCTCTCTTCTTGAAGTTCACAAGAAGCTAAAGACCTGGCTTTTCAATTAACCTACCTACCCTAGGCAGGGCTAGGCACACACACCTGCTCAGCGTCTGAATATCCTCATGGGTGGTAGTGCACTTTACAAATACACATAACACAGTAGGCAAGTGTACAGAGCCAAAGGCTAAGAGGCACAATGAGGTGGATGGTACATGGCATCTGGTAACACCCTGCAGCAATGGGCCAGAAGGCTTTTAGGGCTTGGATCTCCAATCTCACCCCATGGCAGGAAACACATACAACCACTGTCCATGTCTGCCTAGGGCCGACTGTCACTGCATCACACTTTCACTGAACTTAGAATATAGAAATATAACAACTGTTAGAGAATACATTTTAAGCTTCCTGGTAGACTACTCCAAGCTCAGTTTTCCATAGATGATGCTTGTCGCTCTCAACACAGATCTTCCCCAGTAGAGGAGTGAATGCTGATACTAGTTTCGGGAAGAGGACCCAATTCCTCTGACCTCTGGACCTCATGCAAAGCATAACCAGAGAGATTTTAAGGTAAGTGGGAAACTGCCCAAAGGTGCCACCTTCCAAGGGCCCGCCACTGGTAACATCATCTGTAAAATGAGCACTTTGTCTACCTCTACCCCTGACTCTGCCTCTAGCAATGGATCCCTATCTAACCACTCAGTACTTTTCTATCTACTACTTTAGCTCTGCTTCACCTCTGTCTTGCTCTATCATCTCTCTGTTTCCATTTCATGCTCACTCCTCTTTCACTCTCTGTTGTCTTCTCTTAGTCTCCGGAGTGCACCTCGCCCATCTCTCAATCTCCCCTTTAGACTTCACCTTTCTCTACTTCATATATCTACCACTAGCTCTCTATCTTGCTGGATCTTATCTCTCAATCACAAAATCACTGCCCTTATTTATACCTCATTTATCTACCTTCCCCCCCCTCTATCTCAGTAACACTACCCTACATTTCTGTGTCACGTCTCTCTCCTTGCTTGGTCTCACCTCTTCTATCTCACCCTCCTTTGTTTACCTCTCTATACCTATTTCTCCATCTCACACTACACACCCTTTATCTCCATTGCTATGCTCAATACACCTTTCTCTGCATCATCCCTCTACAACATTGTATCTACCCCTACATCAATATCTATCTGCCCCAATTCTTCAGCTTTCACTACCTCACCCTCTGCACTTCACTACTGTTTCATGTACTTCTCCTCTCTCTTAAGCGCATCTCGCTATATCTCACCTCTCTTTGTGTATCTCTCTCCATCTCCAAGTACCCCACTGCCTTCTCTGCCTTACTACACCATCTCTCTTTACACCACCTCATTCTCTTTTTCTCTTTCTCACACTACCTAACTACTGGATTCACTTCAACATTCATTTTCTACGTTCCCTCTCCACCATCCATGTCTCTTTCTACCCCTGCACACTCTACTTCACCTCTCTCACAACCTTGCTGCTTTCTTGATACCTCTCTTTCTCTACCAGTATCTCTTTTTCCCTATCTATCATTACTTTCTCTCTCTCGTGGGCTCTCTAATCTCGCCCTGTACCACTTTCTCTAGTTAAATTTAACTTTGCTACCTCATGTACCTCTCTGTCTTCAGACTCCTCCATCTTGTGAGTTGCAGCCTACCTGTGCCCCAGATTGCAGTGAGCAGAGTGCAGGAAGTGGTAAGGAGAGAGACTAGTGCTGTCTCTTCCCCAAAACAAAAGTTGTTAAAAAACAATGTTCCCTTTCTGTGATTACTGTCTTTGCCTGTGGTTGTTACAGTTTAAAATTGTAGTTTTAACCTGCCTGTGATTGCATATTTTATCACCTGTTTTGTGTTTTAAACTTGTGGTTTTTTCCCTGCCCATGATTGCTTCCATTTAACGTGTTTAATTGTGGGATTTGAAGTCCAAACTCTGTAGTTTATCCCTCTCATTCATGGTGGCAATTCAGTTTTCCCTCCAAATTTCTCCTTTGCTCTGTGCTAAGACCTGGATGTTAAAACAGTGCACCCCAGCCACCATTTTGTATTTGGCCAGCAAACCTTGTCTGAGGTCGCTAGGACCTTATATGGTCTGCTAGTGGTTGGTACATGTGTACACTGATTGGTGGTTGTATCTGGTGTTTCTATTGGATTAGGGTTAGTGTCCTCGTTGGTTGGGTATTTGAGGGTTCTGATTGGTTTCTGGGTCTGTGATTCAATCAATGTAGGGTTGGGACTAGGGCTAGGGTTAGGATTTCTACTGGAAGTAGGGACTAGGGCTTCCTATGTTATTGGTTGTTGGGAATAGTGTGGGACTAGGGCTAGGGTTAGACCTTTAAAGAAGTAGCGATTAGGGCTTCTGGTGTGATTGGTTGCTGGACTAGTTGTGGGACTAAGAGTAGGGTTATGCTTTCTATTGGAAGTAGGGACTAGGGCTTCCTGCGCCATTGGTTGCTTGGACTTGGGTTCGGCTACTGGTAGGGCTAGGGCCCCTATTGGACATAGAGATCAGGGTTTTTGAACTGATTGGGTGCTTGGACTAGGGCTAAGATTGGCTGTAATGTCCTGGTCTCCTATTGGTTCTAGATTGTAGGGGTAGTGTTGTGATTAGATAGTGTTAGGGCTAGGGTTCCCATTGGCTGAATGGGTCACCTGATTACTATGGCTATAAAAGGCCAGGTCCTAGGGCGTCTCAGCCTGGGTTTTGAGGCTTAGGGCGGAGAGGACAAGGGCAGTTGCCTGTTTGAGCCTGTTAAGGGCGGAGAGGACAAGGGTGAGTGCCTGTTTGAACCTGTTAAGGGCAGAGAGACAAGGGCAGTTGCCTGTTTGAGCCTGTTCGAGACATGCCAGGGCCAGAAATGCTGCCCATTAACCCATTCAGCAATACCCAGCCCACACCATCCACATCCACAAACTTATGGTACTTATGGATCTATATATTTATTACTTTCTTCTAATTTAGCATTTCCAATGCACTGCCCTATTCCTCAGCTTATACTTCGCTCAATACATCTTCTAGCCCAACCTTCTGACTCATCTCAAACATCTTTCTACTACTCTTTCCAATGCACTACCCTATCTCTCATCCTATACATCTATCAATATATCCTCTACATCCACTCTCATTTATCCCAAACCCCATACCACTACTATGATCCCCAAAATAACCGTTTCTAGACTCTCTCCTACTCTACTCCTCCTTGCATCATCTGACACCTCTTTTACTATACCGATCCCCTAAAACAAACCTTTCTAAACTCTTCCCTCTGACTCCTCCCATCCAAAACTCCTTTTTCATCCAAAAGCCTCCTCCTACTGCTAAAAAAAAAGATTTCACTCTTTTATCTCTCCACTATCCTTTTCAATCAAAATTAACAGCCTAACATGTTCACTTCTCAAATTCCATATTAAACTATACTGATATACTACCCAAATAACTGAATAACATATCCACCACTCAAAATACTTTTTTTTACTATACTAATTTTCAACAGTAATCCTTTATGGGTTCCTGAGTGGCGTACTACTCACCAGAAAAGTGATTCAACACCCATCAGGGGTAACAAGTGCTATATGAATGCAAACCTTACTTCCCCTTTTATCCCTCCGCTATCCTTCTCACTCCAAATAACTGACTAATATCCACCACTGAAATTACTTCATATTTCACCATATTAATTCACCACTAATCCTTTATGGGCTTCCTGAATAGCGTGCGTCAACACCCCATCAGGGGTAACAAGCGCTATATAAATACAAACCTTTTTCCTCCTCTATCCTTCTGCTATCATATCAAATCCAAATAACTGACTAACCTATCCCACTTGAACTGTACTAATTCAACACTAATCCTCTATGGGTCCTGGAGTAGCGTGCTACTCGCCGAAAAACCGCTTCACGTCTCGGCAGGGGTAGTAAGCGCTATATAAATGCAATTACAATACAATACAATACCTCAACTCTTTGGGTCTACCTCTCTATACGTCATCATACGCTCTCTCCACCACTGTATGAACATGACCCTCATCCTTACCCTTGCCCATGTCTGTCTACTTCATATCTTTTCTTTCCATCCTTCACCAAAATCTCAATTCCCTGCATCTATTTATGCTTCTCCAACTACCTCACCTGCTTACCACTATATCGCTCTGTAACTCACTTGTGTTTTTTCCTTACCTCGCTCTCTACCCCATTCACCAGTGTACCCTACTCCCCTATCTCTCTCGACAGCTGCTACTCCCCTCTCTTCCTCACTCTAAACCCCTACCTATCTCTCTTTCTCCACCTACCTCTTTCTTTCTTACCTTACCTTTCTTGCTTTACCTCCCATCCTACCTCACCTATTTTTTACATTGTTGTGCTATCCAGATGAAAATAACCTGGCGGAAAACCTTAACAATTTCAAATGTCTCACAACCTCCAGTGATGTAAAGCGCACCACATTTATGTGAGTAGTAATGTTATAATATAAGTACCAGTACCAGTATATATAATAACACAATGTCTATATTCTTATTTAGATGTTTTTAAACTTGAAATTATAGTCCTGAAGAAGGTGACCATTATTATTTGAACACCGAAACGCCGCGTCGACAGACTATTTCAACAACTTGTTTTTAATTGCAACAAAAATCGTTTTTTAATATGTGATAATGCAATGTTTTTTAATGTTTAACATGTGCAACAATAATATGTTTACTGGTAAATAAAAGAGACATCTAATATATTCCACATTTTGGGGTTTTTTGTTTTAACTGTAACACATTGTCTGTAATCATTTTTTGGTAACCTGCTTTAGACCTCATAGCACAGTAAGAATATCAGTTTTAGTTCCACTAGAGAGTGAGAGACACAGATCCTCATCCCCTACAAAAAGAAGGAAAAGGGAAATTTTGTTTGTTTTAGTGTTATACACCCTCTCCCTTTTCAGGAAAAAGGGTACCTCCTTTATGATTGTTAAGCGCACCACTATTCCATCATAGAAGTCATTTTTGGGTCACCAGTGATTGCCATTGAATGAATGAATCTTATAAAGTGCTCCTGATGTTCAGAGGAAAAAGGCTTCAGAAGACAGGTCTGCAGTGATTGAAATGGCCAAGTTTTCAGCTGTTATCTAAAAAAAAAGGCAGAGAAGAGCTGTGTCTGTTTGGATCGGGCGGAGAATTCCACAGTTTGGCCAGCTGATGAAATAAGGTTTTCCCTCTCATGTAGCTGTGCTTATTATGGGGGATACTGAGAAGGTTAGCAGTAGAAGAATGCAGAGTATGAGCTGGAGGGTAACCAAGAAAAGCATCCCTGATACAAGTAGGGCAAGAAATGTGAATGGCTCTGTGCACACGGCTGAGTGCTTTACAAGAGCTGCGCTTCTGGCCTTGGAACCAGTGGAGATGCTTAAAATGGGGTTGCACAGGCGCCCGCCAAGGTAAGTTCAATATCAATCAAGCTGCTGCATTTTCCATGACCTGAAAACTTTGAGTAAGGTTGTTCAGCAGTCCTAGTTAGAGTGAACTGCAATAATAAAGTTGGGCTATCACAAGGACATGAGTGGCCATAACGCAGAAAGAAGGGAGAATGTATTAAGCATCATTAGCAAGATGAAAAAGGTGGTGGTAAAATGAGTGCCTGAGGGCAAAATGAAAAATTGAAGTCGAATAAGATGCCCAGATGTTTATTGCAGGTGGCTAGTGTGGGAGTTAACAGTAGGAGGCCACCAATCCAACAACCAAATCAAGGGTTGACTGTTAAACATTAAGCATCAGTGTTGTCACTTTCAAACTTGAACCCGTCACTATTTATCCAGGTGGCGACTGCAGACAAGTGGCCTTGAGTGGAGGAGCCATTTTCTGACATATATATACCACAATGTAGGTATTATCGGTATAGAAGACAAATTTATTAAGTCAAAGAATCTGTCCAACGTCAAGACACAGACTGTGTAAATATTGAATAGGGTGGGACTTAGAAATGTGCTCGGAGGGATGCATCAGGTAACTGTAGTAGTGGAAGACCGAAAGGGACGGAGAGAGATAGATTGTATCCCGTCTGTTAGAATGGATTTGAGCTTATCCAAAAGATGGTGGATTAGTATTGAGTGGAAGACCTTGACAAAGGCTGCATAGAGGTCCAGCAGCTGCCATGGTCCAAGATGGCTCTCATATCATCTGGCACAGTGAAGAGTGCAGTTTCTATGCTATGGTGTGCATGAAAACCGGATTAGGTCTCGTCAAGCAGATTGTATTGCGACCCATGTGGCTTCCACTGCATTCCTACGCTGCAGAGGCTCTCAGCTTTCGGATGAGGGGTGTGTTCTGAGCCAGTAGGAGCCCCGGGAGGAAAGCGAAGGGTGCTGAGGTGACATATGATAGGGGGTAATTCCATGGCACAGTAACTGAAATTGAGGAGCAAGACCGGTCTCACCAGTGCACTGTTGTAACGAAACTTGAGGGGCTCCCCCCGCAAGGTACGTGAGGACCCCCCTCCGGGCTTAATCAGGAGCTCTCTAGCCGGAGTATTGTGAGGATGGGGCCACTTGGAGCTTGGGGGCCCACTTGGAGCTTGAGGGCCCACCCGCATGTTGGGGGCCGCAGGGGCCTGTGTTACGCCACTGCTCCAGTGGCTGAAACTGCGACCCCTGTGCTGCCACTTCTAGTCCCCAGGCCTGCCTATTTATATGTTCCTTCAAGATTTTTAAGCTGGCTGAGCTGCAAGTCGCTGATCAAAATCTAGACAAGGCCAATTCAGCATTTTATCCTACTGAGTGTGATAAACTGGTGCCATTGTACAGACAATAATATTCATCATGAAGTATACAGAAAAGTGATAGATGGAAAAAATGTAATAATCTCAGCCACTGGTAATTATTGGGGCGCATCTCAGCCAGCTGTCTAAAGATGCTTGTGTTCACATCTGGAGTGGACCTTGTCTGGCAGCTCAAATCAAATCGAGTAGTATTTGTAAAGCGCACGGCTCCTCTCAGAGTGTCCCGGTGCTAAAGGCTCAGCGGCCACTGGTACAAAAAGTAAATTAAACCCAGGTATGGCTGGACTGTTCATGCTGGAGCAGGACCCAGCACTTTTATGGCATAGTGCAGGTCTCTATCTAGAATGACACTGTGGGCGAAAAATGATGGACTGGAATGCGACGCGAGCGATCGCGAGAAGCTGAGATTAAGTCAAGCATTCCTTCCAGAACCTTGTTGGTTCTTTTCTTTTTTGCAACAACTTTATTTTGAATTAAAGGACAATACTATTTAAGGATCACAAAAGGTGTCACTTTGTGGTGTGTGCTGTACAAATAATTCGTTTTTAAAAACATTTGGGGCACAGACAGCTGGACGCAGGGTGAGAATAGGGACTGAAAGAAAGGTTTTTGTGTTTGTCACCCATGATGTCCCGACAACAACGTACTGGAGCACAAACAAACGTAAGATAAAAAGATTTTTAACAACAAATATACGCCACAGGGACTCGATTAATCTCGAGCTTTGTGGTTATTTTATTTAAGAAGACTGTTAGGGGGTGCTTTTGCAGCCCGTCACTCTACAAGCGTGCCCTGCCATGGCAGTGTTTGCTTTTAACGCCTCTCCCCGTTCTGTAAACGCCTGCCCACGCCAGGTGGACAAACAGGGTCCACATGCCTAAACAAACACACCCTGGACCCGAGGGATCCTTAAACCAGTGTCATTTGCGTCGCGTCCAGGCTAGAGGGGGTCAGTTTACGTGTTTTTCCAGCCTCTCAGGCGAGCGCCCAAACAGCACATGCCAAGGAGAAGGGTCACGTGCTTCCACGAGGCGAGGTTACGACGCCACTGCAGGGTAGCAATACATAGGGAAAGACCGGCTGAAATACGAGAATATGCCACTTTATCGCGAGAGTAAAGACATTTCTCAGCGTTCTAGAATAAGGATGGGGCTATGCAGAAAACGTAGACCCGATTCACAACTCAAGGCCATGTTAGTGGAAGGGATAAGCAAAGTATCACAAACAATAGGGATCCACTAAGTGACCATCCTGCATTAGTGCTCAATGTCTACCCTGGAAACACTACACAGGCGTCTTCTTTTACCAAGTTTCATATGCGGTTTTAATGATTCTGGAATGTTTGTTATTCCCCACGTTGTTCCTTGTATTTCAGAGGCCCTGCATGCATGTCAATTCACCAAAATGCCAGGGATAGCGGAAGTGACATCATATGCCCTTTGACGCTTACACATATACCCTTACACACACTAGGGTGACCAACCGTCCGTAAATTTCACGGACAGTCCGTAATTTCGGCCGTCTGTCCGTTGTCCGTGAAGGATCTTTTAACGGACGCCATTTGTCCGTAATTTTAACCGGCACCGGTCGCAACTCCCTGAAGCCGGCGCATCTTCCACCCACCTCTCTTCTTGACTCCGATGCTGAGGGCCAGTGTAACAGACTCCAAGGCAGTACAAAAGCTCACATACCCAGCAGCATTGGAGAGGCACAGCGGGGTGGCAATCCTCACACCTCCAGCCCTTGATGAGCTGTTAAAGGTGCTTGCTTGAAGGTGACAGAGAGGGGGGGGGCGGCAGCTTCAGGAGCAGGGGCATCTATTCAGATGCAAACAGCCCTGAATGCGCCATGTCTCCGCAATTTAGAGGGGCTTCACACATTCCATTTCTGCCCAGGGCCCCAAGTAATAACGTGGCAAAGAAAATTTCTCTGAGATGATAATATTAAGCCATACGCGTCATTACTTCTAAGATTTCCACTAATCAGTGAGCAGCGGTAAAATAAAGTAGCAGCGTGCAAATTGGTCCGATCACATCTCAGGCAATCCCTTTTTGCTGTAATCGGGCTGGGGCTGAGTCAGTCAATTGCCAGCAGGGCTGGAACTGAGGCAAGGGAGGGGGTGGCGGCTGAAATGGGGCGAGTGAGTCACCATAGAGAGCACTGCAAGGAGGAAAAGAGCAGGTGACACAGGCCAATGGTGTGGGCCCCAGAGTGAAGTGTCTGGGCCAAACAGGAGAAGCTCTGTCTTGTCCCCATTTAATTTTAACTTGTTCTTCAGCATCCAATCCGATATTTGTTTCAGCCCGGATTGAAGAGAAGACGAGGGGAGGTTCTTATTGGTGGAAAGGGAGTAGATGACTTGAGTGTCATCAGCATATGAGTAGATTGTGAGGCCCGCCTGTTCCGCTAAAAAAGCAAGCGGCCTCACATACAGGTTAAAGAAAAGAGGACTAAGAATAGACCCTTGGGGAACACCGTGAGTGGAGGGGAGAATAGAAGAGACAGAAGTAGAGGAAAAGACTTGGAACGTGCGGTCAGAAAGAAAATTAGCAATCCAGGCCAAGGCGGGACCACCAACGCCAACCTCCTCCAATGTGGACAATAAGATGGAGTGGGAGACGGTGTCGAAGGCGGCACTCAAATCAAGCAGAATGAGTGCCACCGTCTCCCCATTATCCACTTGGCGTCTGATGGTCTCTGACACGCCAAGGAGGGTGGTTTCCGTGGAAAAACCCGCACGAAACCCGGATTGAGAACCATGAAGAAAATTGGAAGATTCAACAAAAGAGTTAAGCAAAGAATTAACATGTTTCTCCAAAATCTTGGAGAAGCAAGGGAGCAAAGAAATAGGGCGAAAATTGGAGGGGTTGTTTGGATCTGCATTTGCCTTTTTTAATAGTGGGACCACCATTGCGTGTTTCCATTCGTTTGGAACCACCGCTTCTGTCAAAGAAGCGTTCAAGACATCTAAAATAATGTGGAGGGATACTGAGTCCAAAGAGCGCAAAACTTGCGGGGGCATGGGATCTAGGGGGGAGCCAGATTTGATGTCTTGAAGATATTTATTAAGAAGCGCAGGGGAAATAGGATCCCAAGCAAGAAGTGGGGAGAAGGTGGGCAATGGACCGGGGATGATATCAAGCGGGAAGTTACATGGGTGTTGAGCAGAATGGGTGGGAGAGACAGGAGTAGAATTAAAAATGGCATAAATCTTGTCAATTTTTGCAAGAAAAAAATTGGCTAAGGCATTACACTGAACAGTGTCTAGACAGGGATCCTTAGGAACCGAGGAAGCACCCGAGAGCTCCTTGACTATTTTGAACAGGGCTTTAGGTCTATTTTGTGCTGTAAGAATGGTGCTATTCGCAAAGTCAGCTCTGGCAGTATCACAGGCCGCATGATAAGTTTTGAGGGCGGACTTGTATTTAATTTTATGGGAAGGGTTATAGTTGGAACGCCATATGCGCTCCAATTTTTTACAGTTGGATTTTTCAGCCCGGAGGGAATCGTTAAACCAGGGAGCAGGGGGATGATGAATTTGAGCTTTGTTATTTTGATTCGGAAGACAAGAATCCAGGGCGGTGGTTAGCCATGATGTAACAGTGGGAAGCTCTTTGATAGTAATCTTGGGGACCGTAGGTTTGGAGTTGACAAGAAGAGAGTTTAATTTATTCAAATCAAGACATTTCCAGTTTCTACTGGCTTTGTGAGGAAGGTCGGGCCTAAAGGAACCAGCCACAGACGTTTTGACAGCAAAATTAACAATAAAATGATCGGACCAAAGCACAGGAGTAGAAGAAAGATAGGAGATGCCAGTTAGATTAGAAAAAATGGGATCTAAAAGATTGCCGGCCTTATGGGTAGGGTCGGAGTTGTGAAGATGTAAATCTAATGCTTCAAGATCCTGTCGAAGACGTTTAGCAATAGCACAAGAGGACGAGTTGAAATGAATATTTAAATCACCAAGAATCGTAAAATTGGTAGACTGTACTAAGAACGGTGCGACAAGATCGGGAAATGAAGCAGCCCAGCTGCTAGCAGAGCCTGGTGGACGGTAAATCAGGGTGCCCGTTAATGTGAATTGAGGAGAGAGAGTGAGTTTAAACAGACCAGCTTCGCAATTGGGAAAGTCAAGATCTTCCCAATTGCAGGAAAAATCTCTCTTGAAGATGATAGCAATTCCCCCACCATCTTTGAGTACTCGGTTTCGCCCAACATAGGTGTAATTATTGGGGAGAGCCATGGCAATATCAGGACCAGAGCTATCATTTAACCAAGTTTCGGTGATGAACATGGCGGCGGGGCTAGCATTCTCCAAGAGGTCAAAAATGTCTCTCTTATGTTTTGAGAGAGACCGACCATTGATACTGATGAAGCTAAAGGCAGGGGAGGAATTGTGAAGGGGGGGAGTGGGGTACACCTAGGGACCGAAAAGTTCCAAAACGTAGATGACCTGCTATCTGTGCATGATTTGAGGGAGTCCAAAGTAAGGAAACAGTGAGGGCAGGAAATGGGCGCATTTTGGCAGTTCAGGACAGAGTGCGAGGGGCAGACTGACCCCCGCATCTGCAGTAGAGCAGTACGTGAATAAAATGTAGGAATATAGACAGGGGGGGTGGGCCCTGGGCCCGTGCTGGCGCGGACGGGCGCAGACGGGCAGGACTTTGGCACGACTTCGGCGCGAAGTCGGCGCTCCCGCTGCGCTCGTCCGCTGCGCTTCCGCCATTGTGTCATGAAATACCCTGGGGGAGAAATCCACTAGACCGCTGACCTGCCAATTGGACAGCAGGGCGGAAGTGGGGATGGAGGGCGGAAGTGAGTGTGCTCGTGAGGCCACCGCCGCTGCAAACGGCACAAGCCGTGGCGGATCGGTGCCGGGAGCAAGGAGCAGAAGAATCAATCAAGAACAGCAAAAAACGTTGCGCCAAAGGTGGCGATTAAAATACACATGAAGCACCAAAGGTGGTGATCAGCTAGACACGTTGCGCCGAGAGCGGCGATCAGGTAAGGCAAATATGAAAATTTAAAATATCACCAGAAGTAAGAACAACACAGCGCTGAAAAGCGCTACTACAATTGCAGGGGAAGCGTTTAAAAACGAGGTCTAGATTCTTCAATCACACACGAGGCTATCACAGCCTCTTCTTACCAGCAGTAAGCCCTGAGTCACCGGGTGTGCTGGGTTTAAGTACCGCCTTCCAATTCCAGCCACTAGACCGCTGACCTGCCAATTGGACAGCAGGGCGGAAGTGGGGATGGAGGGCGGAAGTGAGTGTGCTCGTGAGGCCACCGCCGCTGCAAACGGCACAAGCCGTGGCGGATCGGTGCCGGGAGCAAGGAGCAGAAGAATCAATCAAGAACAGCAAAAAACGTTGCGCCAAAGGTGGCGATTAAAATACACATGAAGCACCAAAGGTGGTGATCAGCTAGACACGTTGCGCCGAGAGCGGCGATCAGGTAAGGCAAATATGAAAATTTAAAATATCACCAGAAGTAAGAACAACACAGCGCTGAAAAGCGCTACTACAATTGCAGGGGAAGCGTTTAAAAACGAGGTCTAGATTCTTCAATCACACACGAGGCTATCACAGCCTCTTCTTACCAGCAGTAAGCCCTGAGTCACCGGGTGTGCTGGGTTTAAGTACTGCCTTCCAATTCCAGCCACTAGACCGCTGACCTGCCAATTGGACAGCAGGGCGGAAGTGGGGATGGAGGGCGGAAGTGAGTGTGCTCGTGAGGCCACCGCCGCTGCAAACGGCACAAGCCGTGGCGGATCGGTGCCGGGAGCAAGGAGCAGAAGAATCAATCAAGAACAGCAAAAAACGTTGCGCCAAAGGTGGCGATTAAAATACACATGAAGCACCAAAGGTGGTGATCAGCTAGACACGTTGCGCCGAGAGCGGCGATCAGGTAAGGCAAATATGAAAATTTAAAATATCACCAGAAGTAAGAACAACACAGCGCTGAAAAGCGCTACTACAATTGCAGGGGAAGCGTTTAAAAACGAGGTCTAGATTCTTCAATCACACACGAGGCTATCACAGCCTCTTCTTACCAGCAGTAAGTAAGCAATGCTATTTGTTGTTATGTGTGATGTAAAAGATTAACACCAGCAATAATGCCATTTATGTATGAAATGTACTGCTCCGATTTTAGACTCCCTGGTGTAAATTGTATTTTAACTGTGACAATTGTTCTTGCTGTGTCCAGCTAGTGGGGTCTTTGAGAGCAGAGACAGACAGGAGTGATATGCAAGGGCACAAGAAGAGGAAAATAAACAGGAGTGATATGTAAGGGCACATGGAGAGGCAAAGGCACAGATGAGAGATATGTAAGGACACCGACAAAGGAAAGACACACAGGAGTGATATGTAAGGGCACAGGGGGAGCAAAGACACAGAGGAGTGATATGTAAGGACACAGGGAGAGCAAAGGCACACATACTGAATAAGCAGCTACCTATGTTATATGACATCTCATTATTAATGTAATAACTGCACTTTCACAATTGCTTTATTAACCTTTCTGCTTTCTCAAATTTGCTTGAAAATGCACCATTTGTCCACTCTTTTTTCAAAATTTTCTCCCCCGAACCCTCCGTAAGTTGTTCCGGCTTGCTCGCTACGCTCGCTCACTGCGGTGCATCAGGACAATATAGTTATGCCTCACCACTTTCAAATGTCACCAGCCGCCACTGGCCCCAAACATCCTAGAACTGGCCCTGATTACACCGAGGCAGCACGTGGTTCTCTTCACAGATTGTAATTACTGTCACTAGATTGTAAGCAAACCTCAGTTCTTCAAACATGCAGTCTATAATGTAAGAAAATAAAGAAATGGCACAATCGCACCCACACTGATTAACAAAGTATGGAGGACAATCAGTTAAATCAGTTCTCTTGGAGTATCTCCTTTAAGTACTGTACATCAGTGTGTGGGGGGGCAAAACTAACATTTTGGAAAGAGAGTCTGTCTTCTCGTTGTCTTGTCCAGGAGGGGGTGAGGAGCCCTACCCCACCCTGGAAGAGACCAAGATGATACTAGAATACTGCATGCCCACCCCTGTGCCCACCCTGGTGGATCCTGTTCCCCCTCCTGTGATGGCTCCTGCCCCCCCACCCCCTCCCACCCCCAGTGATGGCTCCTGTCCCCCCGCCCCGACCTGTGATGGCTCCTGTCCCCCCCTATGTTGGATCCTGTCTCTGCCCTGGCTGGCTTCTGTCCCAGTCCTGGAATGGCTCCTGCAGCGAGGGTGAAGTTCTTGATGGGCCTCTTCTCAAAAAGGCTCAGCTCAAAATTAATATGAAAAAGGTGGGCGAGTGAGCAAGTGAAGGGATGGCTGGTTGGCTGGATGAATTAGTGAAAGGGTGTATGGATGAATGAAAGATTGAATACATGGATAATGAGAGGATGGATGATAGATGAGTGAGTGGAAGGATGGAAGAGAGAAAAGGTAAATAGCTGGATGTATGGGTGGAAGGGTAGCTGGATGGGTAAAAGGGTGGATGGATGAGTGAAAAGGTGGATGATGAGTGAGTGAGTGGGTGGATGCATGAGTGAAATGATGGATGGATTGATGAACTGATAAGTGTAGGGTGAATGGATGGACAGATGAGCGAAAGGGTGGATGTAAGGATGGATGGATGAGTGAGTGAGTGAAAAGGAAGGTAGATGGCCGTAAAGGATGAATAGATGAGTCAAGGAGTGAAAGGATAAATGGATGAGAGAAAGGATGGATGAGTGATAGGGTCAATGAATGGATTCATGAGTGGATGAGTAGATGGGTGGGAGGGTGGATGGATGGATGGATGGAAGGAAGGATTGCTAAGTGAAAGGGTCGATGGAGAGAGAAAGGGAGGATGGATGACTGAAAGGGTGGAAGGTTGAGTGACTGAGTGGATGGATAGTAAGTGAAAGGATGCCTGGATGGGTGAACGGGTAAATGGCTGGATGGATGAGTGAATGAATGGATGGATGGCTAGAAGAATGGATGGATGAGTGTACAGATGGATAGGGTGACAGGGTGGATGGATGAGGAAAGGATGAATGAAGGGATGGATGAGTGAAATTATAGATGGAAGGATACATGATGGATAGGTCTGCAAATGGTTGAATATGTTTGGATATGGCTGGGCTTGCTTATATACTATTGCGCGACCTCTGATGTGTCTGTAAAACTTATCCAATTGTCCGGAAGTTTTGTCCTGAATTTTGAACTCCTGTCCTGAATTTGTGTCCTGAATTTTGACCCTTTGTCCTGAATTTTTACACTCACCGTCCTGAATTTGCACCAATGCCAGTTGGTCACCCTAACACACACAGTAACACACACTCTCACATACCAGCAAGCACGCACAAAACCTACATTTAAACGCATTTTTTTACTTACTTCAGATGCCAGGGAAGGTCATATTCCAGCTAACTGAACTCTATTTTTAATTCCACTAATAGTGAAAATATTATATATTAATATATATGTGTGTGTGTGTGTGTATATATATATATATATATATATATATATATATATATATATATATATATATATATATATATATATATATATATATATATATATATATATATATATATATATATATATATATATATATATATATATATATATATATATATATATATATATATATATATATATATATATTAATCACCAATTCGTTCCACAGAAGGTGCACACTATTACGGTCGGTGCCAGACAGCAGGGACAAACGTGACCCCACGAATAATCTTTCACCAAAGTAGAAAATAATGTCTGCACTCATCCATTGCTTTATGCTTGGGTTTTATTCAAGAGACTCAAGGAGCCCCATTCACCTACGCGTTTCGACCGCAGGTCTTGATCACAGTGTTGCCACTTGTCTTTTTTCTATGTTCATTATTTATACATTCACTACCCATCAGCTAATAATGAAGCATCCTGGGAGATGTAGTTTAACAAATACATGTGGAAATACGAAACGTTTTAAGCATTACATTTCATTGTATAAACCCATTCAATGTTGATCACAATTGCTTTCTTATCAAAAGGGTATTAGTGGAGATGGGCAATCATTTCAGGAAATTATGAATATCGGTTTTTATACATGGAAAAATTCCATTTAACTAATGTATTAGTTATACCGACACATAGTACATCATCTACCGTTTTCTTTGGATATAATGTCTATGCTAATATAATTCATATATTGGTCCACACAGGCAGTTGTATTCAAACCACCCAGGAGCGCCAAGGCAGCGCCGGGATATCCTCGCGGCCGGACGAGCCGCTTTAACATAAAACACAAGGTTGCCCAAATGAGGATATCACACACCTCGGGATTCTGCACACTGCACCGCAGGCGGCGTCCATGAGAATAGGCAGCACGCGCTTCTACGCCATACGCGTTTCGGGCTCCCTCGAGCCCTTGATCACTGGCAGGTGATGAGACATGAAGCGGAACGTGAAGAACTCGGCTTTATTACAAATTAAGAGTCCCGCCCCAGTGGGCGTCAACAAAGGCATTGTGGATCTGGTAGTCCTTATATTGCCCCCAGAGACTCATTAAGTTCTCTCTCCAAGTGGCATTCCTGCTTCAGTCTCACTGTACAATGTCATTCTAGTGAAGGGCATGGCAGCACTCGTCTCATGTAGCCAAGACTTCCAGCGGTGAAGGCTCCTTCGGTCCACACAGGCAGTTGTATTCAAACCACCCAGGAGCGCCAAGGCAGCGCCGAGATATCCTCGCGGCCGGACGAGCCTCTTTAACATAAAACACAAGGTTGCCCAAATGAGGATATCACACACCTCGGGATTCTGCACACTGCACCGCAGGCGGCGTCCATGAGAATAGGCAGCACGCGCTTCTACGCCATACGCGTTTCGGGCTCCCTCGAGCCCTTGATCACTGGCAGGTGATGAGACATGAAGCGGAACGTGAAGAACTCGGCTTTATTACAAATTAAGAGTCCCGCCCCAGTGGGCGTCAACAAAGGCATTGTGGATCTGGTAGTCCTTATATTGCCCCCAGAGACTCATTAAGTTCTCTCTCCAAGTGGCATTCCTGCTTCAGTCTCACTGTACAATGTCATTCTAGTGAAGGGCATGGCAGCACTCGTCTCATGTAGCCAAGACTTCCAGCGGTGAAGGCTCCTTCGGTCCACACAGGCAGTGGTATTCAAACCACCTAGGAGCGCCAAGGCAGCGCCGGGATATCCTCGCGGCCGGACGAGCCGCTTTAACATAAAACACAAGGTTGCCCAAATGAGGATATCACACACCTCGGGATTCTGCACACTGCACCGCAGGCGGCGTCCATGAGAATAGGCAGCACGCGCTTCTACGCCATACGCGTTTCGGGCTCCCTCGAGCCCTTGATCACTGGCAGGTGATGAGACGTGAAGAACTCGGCTTTATTACAAATTAAGAGTCCCGCCCCAGTGGGCGTCAACAAAGGCATTGTGGATCTGGTAGTCCTTATATTGCCCCCAGAGACTCATTAAGTTCTCTCTCCAAGTGGCATTCCTGCTTCAGTCTCACTGTACAATGTCATTCTAGTGAAGGGCATGGCAGCACTCGTCTCATGTAGCCAAGACTTCCAGCGGTGAAGGCTCCTTCGGTCCACACAGGCAGTTGTATTCAAATCACCCAGGAGCGCCAAGGCAGCGCCGGGATATCCTCGCGGCCGGACGAGCCTGTGTGGACCGAAGGAGCCTTCACCGCTGGAAGTCTTGGCTACATGAGACGAGTGCTGCCATGCCCTTCACTAGAATGACATTGTACAGTGAGACTGAAGCAGGAATGCCACTTGGAGAGAGAACTTAATGAGTCTCTGGGGGCAATATAAGGACTACCAGATCCACAATGCGTTTGTTGACGCCCACTGGGGCGGGACTCTTAATTTGTAATAAAGCCGAGTTCTTCATGTTCCACTTCATGTCTCATCACCTGCCAGTGATCAAGGGCTCGAGGGAGCCCGAAACGCGTATGGCGTAGAAGCGCGTGCTGCCTATTCTCATGGACGCCGCCTGCGGTGCAGTGTGCAGAATCCCGAGGTGTGTGATATCCTCATTTGGGCAACCTTGTGTTTTATATATATATATATGTATATATATTCCAAGAAAACTCCCAACAGCTACCTCCAATCCCACGAGATTGGCGAAGCAGGAGACGGACCTCAATTGAGGGTAACAATTCTTTACTGCAGAAAAGGGTCAGATGATAAAACCAGCGGTGGCGCGTTTCGGGCCCAGCGGCCCTTGGTCACATGCAGAGAGTAGCAGAATGTACTTAATTTTTATAATGCCATACACCCCGCCTACAACCCGCCTTCAGCTTAATCATGTGACATACTAGACATGGTAAAAAGACTGTTGGTTGTTGAGGCTGAATACAAATACATGTCCATTTTGTTTTATAAATACTATAAAAGCACTGGAAACATGTTAAAATCAAAATTGCATAAATGCAATGACCAACCGAGTCAATATTTTGAAATGTCAAGGCATAAAAATAAGTATATAAATATACCCAAATTTTACAAATTTACAATAACTCACTGGATAAATCCATTATGCCGAGCAAGCCTCAACTTATACAACAGCAATGATTATAACGTACCACGTCAATTGTTTCCCTTCGAAACAATCCAAATTTTTCGCTGGGACTTAATGTAGGCTATAAAGTGCAAAAGTGCTAATAAATATATAAAAAAATTGGCTAAACACCTCTGCGAAATGTGCAAAGAAGCTTTCAATACAGTGCAAACACATCAATAAAAAAAGTGCTGAAATATATAATAAATAATTTCCTGAATATAAAAAATGCATCAGAATATTACCTCTCTACAAAATTGGACTAAGCCTAATTCATCTTTTTAAAAGGTAAATCTAAAACATTTTAAAACCAGTAATTCATTATCATTATATACAATGTGCAAAAAGTCACGTGAATACTTTTTTTACTTTTATTACAAGAGGGAAAAATGTTATAATCAAACTGGAGATCTAGAGAAGTTTAGAGTAAAACCACTTAAATAATAAGGGGAATTTCACAATAACATAGATAACAGGGAACCTGACTATCTAATAGGACCAAAAAACTATCAATGAATGAATCCAAACCCCATGGGAACCGACAATCCAAATGAGCGAGAGGGAACCTAACTACTCAACTGGTGGGGTATATGTACCACCGGCAAATATATTACATGTAATTTGGAGACTCTGTCTGAGCTTAACTCAAATGTTCATTACAAAGCTCGTAATTAACACAGGCTAGCTATCATATACAAGACAGACTCAAAAAAAATGTTACTTAAAGATTTTCACAAAAAGTTATGGATGTCCTCAGTAGTGTTGAGGTCATTGGGCCACTTACTGTCGAACTCCAAAATGAAACACGTCTCCAATTGTCTCAGTAGCAACTCCCTATTCTCTCCTCTCCGAGGTTTGGGGACTGATCCCACTGCATAGTAGGATAGGCAACTTAGATCTTTGTTATGCTTTAATGCAAAGTGCTGTGCTACCGGATATGTGGTATCGTTATGTAATATAGCTCTGAGGTGTTGGAGAGTCCTGACGTGCACCTGTGCCTTCGCACTTCCAATGTAGTTCAATCCACAGGTGCACGTCAGGACATAAACTGCAAAGTATGTCTTACATGAATGGTTGCCTTTGATAGAAATTTCTCTAGGGTCAAATGGTATGCGATAGTGTGTTTTGCTCACACCAAATTTACATGCCCTAGAGTGGGAAAATTTTCGGAAACCAGCCTTAGGCTGCAGCCATATATTCTTTTGCTTGAGCTCCGGACTACTAATATCAAGAGTGGCGCCCATGCTTTTAGCTCTTCGAAATGTGACCAAAGGCTTACTGGGTAAGGCAGAATTTAGTATAGTATCAGTCAGAACAATTGGCCAATTTTTCTGAATGATATTTCTAATCTTATGTTCTTCATTGCTAAAAGCAGTGATAAATCTCGGACAACTCTTGGATTCTTCACCTGAATTAGAGCCGGGGTCCAATGTATCTGCAGCGATACTTTCCGCTGTTAACAGACTCTCCCTAGTTCTCAGTTTAGCTTTAGCCAAAGCTTGATTGAAAATCCTATCAGAATAGCCTCAATCTTTTAGTCTAGCTCTCAGACTGGTAATGCACGTTTCCAAATCACTAGGGGAGCTACAAATTCTTTTAATCCTCAAAATTTCCCCATATGGGATGTTGGAGATAGTATGCCTCGGGTGTAAGCTGGAAGCATGCAGAGTAGTGTTCTCTGGTGTGGGTTTTCTAAAAAGAGTGGATTCTAGTCTGTTAGCATTAACGTAGACCGTAACATCAAGGAATTCAATCTCTTCTCTGCGAATATGCGACGTAAATTTGAGGTTTAAGGAATTGTTATTAATCTCCTCAATAAAGAGCAGTGTCTCCTCTTTATCACCCTGCCATAAAATGAAGACATCGTCAATATATCTTAAAAACCTCACAATTTTTTCACGTACCCACACAGCATGTGTGGTGTTCACAACCTGCTCCTCTCACCAGCCCACGTGCAAGCACGCGTAGCTGGGGGAGAAGCAGGATCCCATAGCCACTCCTCTTAACTGTTTCCACACATCCTTCCCAAAGATGAAATAATTATTGTTGAGGCACCACTCCATCAAGCTTAAGATAACTTTGTTATGCTCGTAAAGTTCTGCAGATCTTTTGTCCAAAAAGTGCTTAGTTGCCTTCAACCCATCCGTGTGCCTGATGCTTGTGTATAGGGACTCAACGTCTATATATATATATGTACCACCAAGTTTGTCCAGAGACGGAGGGCGCACTTTGCACGGCTGGTGCAGGTAGCAGTGATGGACTCTCCCCGAAAATAATCTTTAACCAGGTCTTTGTCCTGACCAAGACCTGCTGGTCGAAACGCGTAGGTGTGGGAGTGCTGGCAAAAGCCTCTTAAGAAAATCAAACCTGCATGAACGTACTGAGCGAGTGCAAGCATATTCTTTTGGTTAAAGATTATTTTCGGGGAGAGTTATAGTTAGACTGACATTTCACTAGTAGAAAACCAGTTAAATTTGGAAGTTAATAGTTAGCTGAGCTAATTATAATTTACGCCCCTGCAATGCACTGCTTATGACCTTACATATTACATCACTCATGCCATGGCCAGTTACATCATTGATGGCATCTCAAATGACATCACGGAATACACTACTGATGACATCATCCAGTGATTGTGAGTGTTATCTAACAGTTACTGACTGCTAAACATATATATTAAGGTAAGTGGCTGTGGGAGAATCTAGATGGGTGAGTGAGTGGGGATGTAAGTTGTGTATACAAGAGTGAGTGGGTATGTGAGAGACTGGGTGTGTAAGTGGGTGTATGAGTAAGTGAGTGGCTGTGTGAGGATCTGTATGGGCGAGTGAGTTGGTGTTTAAGTGGGTGTAATGGTGAATGAGAGGATGAATGGTGAATGAAAGAGTGCATGAGTGACTGAGCAGGTACATTAACCCCTTGTATGCTGGTGACGAACCCCAGCCGTCACGCTCCGCGGTGCTCGTGTGCTGATGACGGCTGGGGTTCGTCACGGCCCCGCCCTGTTCGTTTGTTTACCGCACAGCGGCGGACACGGGCCAGCAGCGAAGGGGTTAATGTCAGTATGGGTGAGAGACAGGATACATAAGTGATTCTATGGGTGTATGAATGGGTGTGTAAGTGGGTGTATGGGTGAGTGAGTGTGTGAGTAGTTATATGGCTGAGTGAATGGGTGCATGAGTGGCTGTATCAGTGAGTGAGTGTGAGAGTTTATATGGGAGAATATGTACTTGTCTCAGTGACTGTATAGATGAGTGAGTAGATGTGTTAGTATATCTATGAGTAAGTGAATAGATGTGTATCTGGCAGTATGGGCGAGTGAGTGACTGTATGGGTGAATGAATAGGTATGTGAGAATTTGTATAGGTGACTGGGTATAAGAATGGCTGTATTGGTGTATAAGTGGGTGTTTAAGTGTCTGGATGTCTGGATGGTCAGTGAGTAGGTGCATGCTTGGCTGTATATGTGAGTTAGTGGTTTTGTTAGTGGTTGTATGGGTGAGTTGATGTGTGAGTGGCTGTATGACTCAGTGAGTAGGTGTGTGTGAGGATGATGTCATCAGTGATAGCATTTGGATGTCATCAGTGATGTCATTTGAGATGTCATGAGTGATGTGATGAGTCATGTCACTGACCATGTCATTAGTGATGTAATAAGTGAGGTCATAAGCAGTTTATTGTGGGGCGTAAGTTATAGTTAGCTCAGCTAACTCTAACTGCTGACTTACTCTGGTTTTGTATGAGTGAAATGTCAGTCTAACTATAACGTCCCTGTAACCTTTGGTTGTTACAGTGCATTTCTAAGTTTTTTTAATTCTATTTCCTAACTATAATGTTCCTGTAATCTTTGGATTTATTCAATGAATTTCTATGTTTTTTAAACTAGTAGTCGCGTTTGTAAAGTGGTGGAGAAAGAGGGCGGGCCTCCTACCAGCTCTCACAAATCCTGCTGTGTCACACTTACTAGAGGTATCAGGAGGGCTTCTTGGCCCCTAGGGACCCTCAGCTTCCTAGAGAAAACCATCCCCCCAACCAGCAGTGCGCCAGGAAGTGCGTTTGCAGAGTGGTGGAGAAAGGAAGCATGGCCTCCGAAGACATCTGAGCAATCCTGCTGTTTGGGACTTAATGGAGGTAACAGGAGGGCTTTATGGCCCCCAAGGACCCACAGCATTCAAGGGGACTTCATCCCCCAAGTGATGCGCCAAGTAGGTCTGGTCACACTACTGATTCTCAAAACTTGTTACTACCTCACTGTTGCTTTACATGATTAGCCAGAGCATGGACAGGAGTCCTATGCCCATTATGTTAGCACGCCTTGTGCATCCCTCCAGGTCACAGAACAGGTTGTATACCTTGCATTACCAGCAAAGGAACATAAGCCTCTGTCATATCTCAGCTTAGTGCAAAGTCTGGGCCAAACTCAAAACTCGGGATACCAGTTTCACATACAGTTGGGCATACAGGGCCAGGGGTATATGATCATTTACCATGCAAGGGACAATTCAGTCCCAATAATCACTCAATTGAGCACGAAGAAAATAAGCCATCTATGTTCTCCTTATCATGGAGACAAGTTCTTCAAAATACTTGGGGTACTGAAAGTGACCCTGGCCATCGATGACATCACAAGCTTGGTCCCTCAGCCCCTAAACAGCCTTCTATGTGCTTGTGCTACTGAGGGAGTAGGGGGCTGGGCCGGACTGGGAACTCACGCCAACCCTGGCAATTCTACTCTACCGACCCACATGGGTGGTGGGGTTGGGGGGGGGGGGTGCTGGTGAGAAGCAGCACCTGCTTTAACACAGCTATGGCTCTTGTTACAGGGGGGATATTGCAGCTGTGCTGCAAAAGCGACCCTCAGTATCAAAATTGCCTCCCACCGCTAGAAAACCGGCCCCCACTATTCCGACCCACCGGGAAACGCCTGGTGCCCACTTCTGCCAGTCCGGCCCTGGTATGGGGATAGGCAAGGAGTGCATAATGCAGGAAGAGATAGGGGCTGCTTTGGCCCAGTTTCAATCCTACTCTGGTCACTGCCTTCATGTATCCTGAGACAGTGGGTACCGAGGGACAGTGTCAGGGGTAGGAAAGTGCAGAGTAGGGGTAGCAGCTGCTTCCCCTAGCTGGCATGCTTTCACTTTACCCTTCTGTGTCCAGAGATTCAAAATGTTGGAGCATATTCATACCACACGGAGAACTCCAGCAAACAACCTTATTTATTGTAATAATTATTGCTATGGCAAGCGAGTGCAGTAAATATCGAATGACATCACTGTTGCTGCGCATAGAAAGCCAGAGCACACGTCTGCTGAATCACAACAACCAGACCTACATGACTTGTATTTTTATCTAACAAGCCCAGCCGGCCCTCGCCCGTTCTAGAGTAAATGAGACTCGATGATCGCCGTGAGTTATGGGCATATTTCTGTTCCGTGTGTTGTAAATATCTCTGATTTCACCGGGCCCTGGGGACAGCTTTTTCGCTCAGACCGACGTGCAGCATACTAATGGGAGCCGCAAGGTCACTTAAGTGATGATAAGGCTTCTCCCAACAGCGGCACGCGGGGGAACAGCATCTCGGAGTCTCGCGGTGTTTCTGTGGCGCCAGCCAAGGCGCGAGCTTTGGCCGGAGAGGCTGCCGGCCCTGAGGAGCAGGGCGGAAAGTTCGAGGCTAGTTTCATCCGCTACTAGCCACCCGGCACGCAGGTGCGGCCATTCACGCGCAGCGCGCGCTCTGCACGTGAGCAACAAAATACAATGCACCAAGGACCAAGACACGAGGGCCCAGCGCACCCCTAGTATGACGGTCTTTTGCCACACCTGCCAGCCTTTTTATTTCTCAGGAGGGGGGTGTTTATTCGAATGATTCCACTGAAGTCTACAGCAGGCATTTTGTGTGTTTGATGGATGAAGATGGGTGAAACCTCAGAATGACGGTGAGTTGAGAGACACGTTTCACTACCCAGTCTGGTGGTGGTGGGTGGGTGAGGAGGGAGGGGTGGCCGGTGGGGAGAAGCACCAATGTTCTTTGTTTGCCTTAGAGAGGCTGGATTAAACGGATGCATCAATGCTGCCCTGCTGTTCTCGTGTGCCTTAAGGACAAATGGAGATGTAACAGTGTAATGGCGGTGTAAATCACCTGTAATCACATTTACATCGCTGGCAGTACACCGGGGCTCCAAACCGATATGGCGGTGGTGGTTAAGTTACATTGCACTATTCTCCATATTTCAACAGCCTTGGTCCTTTACTCCCACGAGGTTCTACTGCCACTAATATCTTTACATTGCAATAGGTTTGACTATTTATACATTAAAAAAAAACTAAACTGCAGATACAGTTTAAATGCTTCTATCTGATTTATTGATCTCCTTGAGGAGATATTACATCTCATATATCAGGCATTACACCGGGAGTCATTACACTCCAGGTAAGTTTTTCCACATTTACATGAGGAGTCATTACTTTACAGTACTTTAGAAAATATATAATCATACCAGTGGCGGTTGGAAAGTCCGCCGATTAGAGAGGCGGAAAAAAGTTTTAATAAAGCAAAAAAAAGTACATAAACACACTTAAATACAGAAAAGAAATAAAAAGGTACTTATCATTTTCCAAAGACACGTCCACTTAGATCGGTCATCTTCTGAAATCACCGTCAGGTCACATCCAGCTGGGCTTAACCAATCCTGACACAGCATGAGAGCAGTGCCAGGATTGGAGGGAGGGCCATCTCTAGCCACTCCCAAGGACAGTAGAGGCCTGTGTAGGCTCCCAACGCATTGAGAGGTTTATAATGCGCATGTCAGACTGACCGACGCAAGACGGACGGCTAAAGGGACTTGCGCACTATAAACTAGTGCACAGTCAGGCAGCCCACCGATCCTGCCACTCAACAGGCCCGCCCTGTCCTGACACTCTGGTAACAGTAACTTCATTAACATTTTAGTTTTTGTCTCTGGGGCAATTAAGTGGGGCAACGCTCCTCCACTCAAACAGAGGAGCCGCCCCTGACCCATACCTTACCTTTTCCAAAATGAATAGCCTTTTCAATAGTGCCTGTGTATGTATATATATGCTGGCGTGGTGTACTGGGAAATAAAAAACTCACTGCACTCTGGGTCTTTCGTGTTCTTTCTGGTCGATGGCTGAGGATGGAAAGCCTGTCGCTGTGAGGGTACAAGTGCGGAAATATATATATATATATATATATACTCAACAACCACAGGAACCATGATTGAAGAGAGGCTCAGGAAGGTACCATAATCAGCTCCTTTATTTGTAGTCAGGCAGCTTGCTGGCAGACCCATGCCCAGAAAGACACATCTCAAAATGAAATAAAACGCCAGACGCGTTTCGGGAACATTAACTCCCTTCTTCAGCGGCGTTAGTTCAAAGCAGAAATGTAAGCACAGTTCCTTGCGCGCTCGTTGTTCTTAGACACACCTGCCCTGGTGGGCGTGTCCATCCCTCTAGCTTTCTGGGATTTGTAGTGCCAAGGCATAATCCCAAGTGGGTGCGCTGACATTTCATGCAACATTAAAACACTAAATTCCAAGTGGGCTGACGTGAAGTCCTGTCAGGCGCCTGCTATGCTTTGTAGATGCTGCTACGAGCTTCAAGCGGGCAGCTCCCTGCAAAGCGCCCCCTTTGCTTCCTCCCAAAGTTCAAACACCAATGTGGTGTCTGAGCGGACCCGCAGCGGCGGTGGGCCTCCTTCCTGAATGGGAAGCCGTAACACATCAACAACCACAGGAACCCTGATTGAAGAGAGGCCACAGGAAGGTACGAAAATCAGCTCCTTTATTTGTAGTCAGGCAGCTTGCTGGCAGACCCCTGCCCAGAAAGACACATCTCAAAATGAAATAAAACGCCAGACTTGTTTCAGGAACATTAACTCCCTTCTTCAGCGGCGTAGTTCAAAGCAGAAATGTAAGCACAGTTCCTTGCGCATGACCAGCTGCAATAGACTGAGGTAGAAAAGCTTTTAAAGCCAGTCGCATTGCCCGGAGCTCCAACAGGTTGATGTGGATTCTGGATTTCACCTGAGGCCTCTGATCTCCATCTTCCCAGATGGCTGCCCGAGCCCAAGAGTGACACATCTGCCACTACTGTCAGATCCACTTGAAGAATAGAAAGGGGTCTGCTGCTGATCCAATTGTGGTTCGTTAACCACCAGTGTAGATATTCTGCTGTGCCCTCCGAGATCTGGACCATTTCGGCGGAGATTCCCCTGATGCTGCACCCATTGGAAATTCAGGTCCCACTGCAGAGCCTGCATATGCCAGCAGGCATGTGTCAGAACAAGGATGAAGGAGGCCATGAGGCCCAGCAGGCCCGGTCAGTCTCATCGAAACCCAGGATAGAGGATGAAACATCTGTATCATATCCTGAATATCCTGGGCTGTTCGTTTGGGAGTATATGCTCAGAACCGTACTGTATCCAAAACAGCTCCAATGAAAGTCTGCATCTGATAAGGGGTCAAGTGTGACTTCGGCATGTTGATAGTGAACCCCAGTGAGTGCTGAAGGTCTGCCGTAGTCTGGAGATGGGAGACAACTGCCTGGGATGAGCCCATCTTCAACTGACAGTTGTCGAAATAGGTAGGGGAAGCTGGCATCCCTGATCATTGCAGGTGAGCGGCAACCACTGCCATTACCTTGGTGAACACCTGTGGGGTGTTAGTAAGGCCAAAGGGTAGTATAACAAACTGAAAGTGCTCTTGACCTACCATGAACTGCAGTAATGTCCATGGGCATGCCCAACGGGATGTGGAAATAAGTGTCCTGCAAGGCCAACGCCACCATCCAGTCTCCCGGGACCAGAACAGATAGGATTTATGAGAGTGAGAACTTTAAATTTCTCCTTTTCCAGGAAGAAATTGAGAGGGCATAAGTCTAAAATAGGACAAAGACGACCGTCCTTTTTGGGCACCAGAAGGTAGCGGGAATAGCAACCATGACTTACTTATGATGCCAGCACCCTCTCTATGGCTCTTTTGGCCAAGAGAGCCACAGCTTCCTGGCAGACTAAGGAGAGACGGTCCTCCGCCAGCATGTCGTAAGTGGATGGCATGGGTGGAGGGGTAGTCATGAAGTGGAGAGAGTAGCCCCTTTGAATAATCTGAAGAACCCAGCAGTCTGATGTTATGGACCTCCAGTGGTGCAGGTGATGGCGTATCCAGCTGCACACTGGTTGCCCACAATGGTAGTAGTACAAACCAAAGAGGCTTAGAGGCTGCGGTTGCCGCAGGTGGAAGGGGTGGACTGGGCTTGCTTCTGGCTGCCGGACCCATGGGGTCTGTGGGTGCTTCGTCCTTGACCATGCAGGGTCTGCAAAATTTTGCAGGCCATCATGGCTAGGTAGGTATAGACGCGGCTGGAAGCCCCTTCCATGGACATGAAAGGAGCAAAAGGTTAACTGGGGTTGATAGGGGCTATGGAAAGGCCCAAGGACCTGGCCGCAGTTCTGCTATCCTTGAAGTGCTCCTGTGCAGAGTTCGCCTTGTCTCCGAAGAGATAGGAGCCTCTAAAGGGCATGTCCATAAGCGAAGCTTGGACATTCCCTGAAAAGCTAGTTGTCCTCAGCCAGGCGTGGCGCTGTAAGACAACCAACAAAGAAAACGCTCTGCCTAGCGAGTCGGTCGTGCCCAGCCCTCATCTATTAGCAAACTTTGCTTATTCTCTCTCATCAAGCCATACGGGAGAATATGGCTCTGGCCTCCTCCAGGACCATATGCAACACCTGCACAGCCGAATCCCAAAGAGAATGGGAGTGATGGCTCAAAAGGCACGCAGTGTTCACAGAATGCATTGCCAGGCGAGTGGAAGAAAGCATTTTCTTGCCCAAGGTGTCCAGCGTTTGGGATTCCCTATCCTTTGGAGTGGTAGGAAATGCTCCAGAATTTACTCGGGTAGTGGAGGCTTGGATCACAAGCTCTCCAGGATAGGGTGTTGGGTGAGGAAACAAGGAGTCCCTGGGGAGGAGCGATGGCACCAGGCAATTGTCCTGTCCACAGGAGCCCCTGTGCAGGTTTTGCACCAGGCCCCAAGCAGGACGTCCGTAAGGGTTTCATTAAATAGGAGAAGTGTTTCTGAAGATGTGACTCCTTGTTGAAGCACCTTCTTCAAGATATTAGTCTTGACAGCCACAGAGGGCAACTGAAGGTCCAGGACCTCAGCTGCCCTGCTCACCACCATAGCAAATGTGGCATTCTCCATAGCCATGGTAGGAGGAGAGACCAAGCCACTATCTGGGGGGTGTCCAGTCCACTGGCATGTGCCAATTCCACGCACCAGTCCATATTCGGATCTAGGGGCTGGCATCCTTCAGGGTCCAGTGGCCCCTCCCAATCTTCCCCAAGTCCTAGCCCATTGAACTAGGGTTGAGGCTCTAGCCTGGAGGGAATGGTCCCAGTCGGTGCTGGAGTCACTGTCAGACAACACACCTTCCTGCTCCATGTTAGAGTCAAGGATAAGAATGAGGAGGGTGCCGCCGTGAGTGTCAACAGTGAGACCAGTGTCAGGGAAGGTCAAGATGGCACAACCGGTACCAGCTGGGATCCATCTGTGGATCCAATGTGCCTGAATGGCGCAGAGGGCGGGCCTGATGGAGGTGAACCCGTAGGAAACCCGTAGGAAGGGGGGTGTAACCACCCCCCTTCCTGGTCCCACCCAGAGGAGGGACCTAGTCGTAGTGCAGCCCCCTTTAGCCGGATAAAGGTAGGAGCTGGTCCCATTCCAAATCAGATTATCCTGAACAACTTCCCAAGAAGAAACTCTGGACTTCGACATTCTTCTCCACAGAAGACTGAAGATATCTCCCTTGTGGGCAAGGAGTGTCCACCCTGCTCCAGCAGGCACCATCAGCGTACAGCGGCTTCCCTTTGTCCTCTTCCTGCAAGGATCCAGACTTCAGAGCCCGACGAGACCCGGATTCCCAGACCTCTCCGACCTCTACCCACATCTGCAGAACAGCTGAGACCCGTGGGTACGACGAGACACGTGGGACCGGCCATCTTGGAA
This sequence comes from Lissotriton vulgaris, assembly GCF_964263255.1. Taxonomy (NCBI): domain Eukaryota; kingdom Metazoa; phylum Chordata; class Amphibia; order Caudata; family Salamandridae; genus Lissotriton; species Lissotriton vulgaris. Next base: position 1,725,151,704 of record NC_141691.1, on the reverse strand, counting down.
GAAGCAGCACTTCGCTCCAGCACGACTTCAGAGGCATCCTCGTCCAAGGGCTTTGGGGACTGAGAAGCCCCGACCCCGAGCAGCTCCTGCATCGAAGATCAGCCCTCCAGCATCCACGAGATCTGCGTGGGGCCCTTCTGCCTGTTTGCTGCTCGACGCGTTGTCTGGTCACTTGCCGGCTGGCTTGTGACCTCCTAGACGACGAACTCCAAAAACTTTGCTGCTGGTCTGGTTGCTCCAGACTTGCCCTTGCTCCCATCCAAAAGAGGAGCACCCCGGACCCTCCTGGTCCACTCCAGACGCCGTTTCCACTCACCGCGTGGGTTGCCTTTGCCAAGGCCTGTTGAACCCGAATCCGGAGACGACACCACCGACAGCGAAAGCCTGCGTGGAACAGCTCGTGCCTCCATCCTGGTCGTCGAAGACACCACCTGGTCCACGTGGCTGCAGAGACAAGCGTCCACCTTCACCTGATCGTGACGACGACATCTGGTTCCACTCCTGGTTCCACTCCAGTCACTGGCTAGTGACTTTGAACATTGTCCCCTCTGCTTTCAGGTTCTTCTCTTCACTGATCCACCCTTGGATCACACCGGACACCTTCCTCCTGACCGCCTGCAGCATCTTTTCCTCCAGGCTCCATAGACTTCAACGCCGGAACCCGACACGACTTGGCACCTATGCACCCGCAGCCTGTGGGTGAGGTAACACAAGCATTTCGGTGCTCAAGTGTAGCTTGACTCTCCTAGTGTCCAGTTCCACAGTCGTTTTAGTCCTACCTAGTCAGGGACGTCCGTACTCACCTTTTCTTTAAACTGTACTTTCCATAGACGATTGTACGCATCTCGCGTGTGAGTTCACACTCTGCACACGCGTTCCGTGGGCCTCCTATTACTTACCTCCAGTTAGTATAGCGTGGTCCCAGCGATCCTACAGCCTCTGGACAGCTCCATTCCTATGATTGACTTTCGCATTCCATTTCTTTAGTATATGGTCTGTTGCGCCCCTCAGGCGTTCTTGTAAATACTGTGCGAACTCGTATTTCCTTTCAAGTATTGTCATGTGCTTAGCCCTCTGACCTCATAAAGAGTTCAGAGGTGTATGTTAGTTAATAAATATCTGTTTATTTTCATAACAACCTGTGTGGTGTCCTTTCACTTGGTATTCAAGGGGTTATATGTGGTAAAACAGCTGGCTTCACATGCCATTCAGAGTTTAGCCTAAAGAATGCTTTTGTCCACGCTACTAGGATAGCTGGTCTATAAGGTTGACTTACAACCAATCACCATAAGGGTTGTTTGGACTGATACAAGGTGATCACTAGAACTAGTGAGCATCATATATCAGGCCAACTTCTCACACACAGCACACATCATTTCCTGCGCGGTGTAACTGATTGACGCCAACTTGCAGCTCACCGGGGTACTGCTCACGAAACATTTCCAGATCCAGTCTGACACCTGGGATCATTCTATGGTAAGGATTCTGTGGCTAGAAGTCTCTACCAGATAAATGTTTTTTTTTTAAATAATTTTCTATAGCCATACTGTGCAGCATCAGGGATGTTGTGCAGCATGGGTAAAAACCACTGCCAATGTCAATAGGTACCAAAGATGAGACCTATTGGCTTTGCAATGCTTGTTCTGAAAGTCGCTGGTGCTAGAAACTGCTGCTGACAGCACCTTCATTTTTTTTGTGAAGAAACTATCTAAGCACTGTTCCCCTTCACACCCCTTTGATGAGGGTGCTTAAGATGTATCTGTAATCATTTCTACATCTTAGTATACTGGCTCCATGTGGCGCGATCAGAGCGATGAAACTTATTATCTATAAGGACAGCGTAGGTGGTGTGTGGCAGCAGTAGTGAAAGATGCTATGTGCTGCACTACCAGTGTGCCTCAAATGTGCCCTGTTCATTTCGGATGACAGGGCCATTACCCAATTTGTTCATGTTCGTATAGCCCCATGCTGATACAGCTTACACATGTTGGTGTAAATTGTGATGGCCACTGCTTGTGGTTTACACACATGTATCCTGGCAAAAAAATAACAACTTTTTTTTTATATTGGCTGGAATTATTAACAACAACTTTATACTTTAGGTCCAGGATTTCAATTACCTTGAACCATGCTTTTTTATTTATCAAACTGTAATAATTATTTATTTTATTTCCTTATAGCATACACATTGGATCACATATACCAAAGGTTTCATGGACCATGGCGCCCTTGATCAAATCAAAACTGAATTCAAAACATTCACAAAATGTTTTTTACAACGTCTAAACCAATTCAAAATTAAGTGCATCCCACATTTACACTATATTAAACACATATCACAACACTTTCCCAAACACAGTGTCAACATTTAAACCAGTCTTGAACTTTTCACGAACACAGAAAAAAAAAAGAGTCAAATATTTCAATTTTCACTTTTTTGGGGCTCTTAACTTCCATCAATGAACAGGGATTGTATCAACTGATGATTGACAAGGGCACCTGTCTCAGTCCTTTAGGTTGCCCATAGACAGTTACATTAAATTACATCAACTCCCTTTTGTGTAATCCTACCGCATAGAAACTTAAGTCTTCCAACTGAGTCCTTTTAATAAAAGTTGGAAAACCGGCCTTGGTCCAGAAGGGACCCCAAATATACGGGGTCCAAACGCGTTGACTTTTTACGCAAAAGCTGGTAAATTAAATGTAACTGTCTATGGGCAACCTAAAGTTTATCCTTCCCACCAGCAATCGAGTGAATAGCCCCTGTACTCTGCTCCTCCACAACCTCAAGAATTATTCCCTTTTAAAGTACTACATAAAGCTACACAGTGGTCTTTACTGTGCGTGATGACAAATGTTATTATTCTATGTCTATTCATAACATTCATCTTAACTTGGAAGCATCTAACAGCAGCACAGAACTATTCAATGCAGTTAGAGTCTGTGTAAATCTTATTCTCATCACACCCATAAAGCCTTTGATGTAGAAATGCAACCTCCTGGGTGGTTTCTTCACAGTGAAGACTGACAAAATTAATTAGTAATGACCCAACTTTCTCACTAATAAAACAAACAGCCTGCACAGTACCTCTTTGCCCCCTGTCCAGTGAGAATCTCCCCAAACCTCCTCAACTTACTGAAGCCCACATCACACAAAGGCAACATCATCCCACAGTCAATAGTGTAGGGTGTTCACAATCAATATAATAGGTTGTCTGAGTGAAACCCCCAGCTCATTCCTCAACATCGGTGTGTTTCCCATTTGAGGCATCCTTCGAAACCTCTCAAGGTGGAACAAATCCCACCCCTCTTGGAGAGAGCACACATAGCACCGACAACCTGGTCAACTGGTGGCTGATCACACCTTCCTCTTCCATTTCTGAGTAAGATGATCAAAAGTGCTGCTGCCGCTCAACTCCATTGCAAATCAATAACACACTCCTTCTCCACGCATGCCTGTCTGGGATCCAGACCGAACAGAGCAAAAACCAGCCACCTTACCGGAAATCAGTGACACAGTAAAAGTCACTGGCAATCGAAGCCAAAGCTTCCCATCATACTGTATCCTTTCAATAGTATTGCTCATAAAATTCTAATTGACACTATCTCCTAAATAATTGCCGTTGATGTAATTACCACCTTTGGTTCATATCTTAACAGAAAACAGATTCAATCTTTTCTAGACTAGCATCCCCAAATTGGACTCCAACCCAGTGACTTGCGCTGTCCCCCACGGACCCATCCTATCGCCATATTCCTCAAACTATCCACCGCTGGAAATCCTTCAAGATCCATCAGCATGCAAGCAACAACCAATCTACCTAAAGATCACATCAGGCCATACTTCACCCAGTTCAAAGATGACCTTCCCACTACCCAAGCCTGGATGTCTAAACCATACCTGAAGCTGAACCCCCTGAAGGCAGACTTTGTTGTAAATGGAAGCAGAAACTAACAAGAACATGTGCAGGAATGGCTCTTAATGATGTGCTTTGCTGTCGCCATCTCACAACGATAAACTGCATCATATATAAGATTCCACAGACATCACTCTCAGGTTTGGAGCTCATGTCTCAAAAAAACCTGACATCACCTCATCATACTCCACGAAGTGAAGGCTTTTTGTTCCTGAAGCAGCCTTCAGAACAGTCATGCAAGCATTGGTGCTATCTCACATCGACGAGGACAACGGTGCTGGTATCCCAGATTCAAATCTGACACCCCTTGAAGTGCTTTATTAATCTGCTGCCCCGCTGATCATGGTTCGAAGGCGGTTTGAAAGAATTCAACTGGCTCCTTCTACCAGCCCACATCAACAACAACGTCTGGTGCACCCCCTTCAAAGAGGTAAGCGCAAGCATTTCCCCACATCTGGGAAGCAATATCAGAGTCTGCAGTGGGCTACGCGACACTTGAGCAGCAACCTCAGAAAGATAAAGTCAAACAAATGCTGGCAAAAGAAGACTCCATACCTTCTTTAGCTACACTCCTACAATCTGGAACTTCCTCCTTACCCATAGCTGACAACCTCACTCACTTCAACTCTTCAAAAAGTAAATGAACACCTCTTCAATCATCCAGGTGTAATCCTCTCTAAGATGGTCCCAGATAGGTAATAAATACCCTTTGCCTTCCCCTACCCCTCCCCCGTCTTCCTCCTTACTCCTCCCTTATACTCCGCCCTTTGTATAGCACTCCGCTGATTTGTAGCTAAGTTTGCACTACATGAATTCCCCCACACACATAATATAGAAATCTCGATACATACACACATAAGATAGGAGAATTGTTGAAAATTGTGAGAGGAGATAGTGTTGGGTGGTGGTCGTGTTGGTTTGTTGTGGTGAAGGAATTCATATTTGAGCCTTTAGCTGCCATCTGTCCCTGCGACGTGAGACAAACTCTGCAATCCTCATTAGAATTAGGGATCTAGTTGTGCCACAGTTATTATTACACTTGTGGTCTGATTATCCCGGGTTACTGGTGAAAACTAGGTTCTGGTTTATGTCACACTTGATATTACCAGGGCTTTCTGAAGAGCAGTGCAGAGCTCAGAGTATGGCGGGGTTCAGATTGCTGCACACCATAGCTGCTATTTCTGATCAAACAAGCCTCTGAGTGTGCCACAGATATACAAGCACATACTCTGTTGGTACCAGTGATCTGATCATTGCAGGGCGCAGAACACGCTAGAGCCGTTTTTGAAGCAGGGCCTTGGTGTCAAGTCCGAGTGGTGGCTCCTGCATTGTTCTGTCACGGGGAACTCGTTTACTGAACATCCTGGTACTGTTTTACTGACAATTCCATCCATCATTTGTTTGCTGTAACACTTTTCGTCTTAAGTGGGATGGATATTCCCAGACGTGGGTCACTTGCTCACTGTGCCACTGGATTCAAGCTGGCCTGGCTGATGAAGGGTGACATACCCTGAAACCGGTCCCAGGATGCTTGTTTCCGGTCCAGCGAGGACCTGGCCTGGAAGTTCGGTCTGGACTGTTCCCTCACAGTACAGGGTCAAGACTGATTTGCGTATGGCTGGGTCCAAACTGGGGTGGCAAAAGAAAGATTAATTTAACCCAGATCTTTTGACTGGGGGAGAATGTTTGCATTGTCAGCATTTCGTCCATCATTTGTTTGCTGTAAATAAATCAACAGGATCCTTGAGGCCTGTTGGTTAACCTGCCAACTGATGATCAAGAAAACATCAGCTCCAGCTCCTCCATTTCTTGGACAAACCACTTGGTCTCGTTGAGCCTCGCGTCCCTTTTGTGAAAAGGTTGTGGACACTTACCACTGATTCAGCAAGGCTGCTGCCACTAAAATTGCAACAAATTGATTGAAATGGCTTTATTGGTATAAGAAATAGATGGGCCAAATCTGAAAATCCCTACTTCGAAGGCATATTGAGCTCAGCATGAATAAACGTGTGTATGAGTTTAACATATAGAGGAACTCCCTCAGCTAAAGTCAGCCAATTGTATGATTTCTACACGTAGTTCAAGTTCTGCTAAATCTAGGTTGTGGAAGCTTTCACGTTCTGTTGTCAAACAACTTCTTTATTTATCACTGACTACGAGAAATAATAGCGTGGTCTGCAAAAAACTACCCGACAGGTAGGAACGGTGCTAGGGTTATGGGCCCCATAGGTAAAATGAATTTTCCCATCTGGTACCCCTCTCCTGACAAGCACTTTTTGGTGGCGCTATAAGGCGGCTGCCTTAACTCCACATATGGCTATGCCAGTCCTAATACAAGGCTGGGTGTACGCTTTATAAGTTGACAATGGTTGTGTGATACATGCCATTTTGAAACAAGCAAGCACCGACCTTGCATGCGTTTTCTGGGGGGTTTCTCTTGCCGCCCATGCTTGTTTTCCACTAAAGAGAATGACGTTCACGAAGGCATGCGATGTTTTATCCGCATGTAAAAAGGTAGTCTCGGCTGTGCTTGCAGGGCCGAGGCGGGCCCGTGGGGGCTGTTGGTGTCAGCTGGAGGAGGCCCCCGCGCCCTCTTGATAAGGCAGCTTAGAAGGTGCTGCAAGGGGGAGGGCCTTCCCTCAGTTTATCCTCCTGGCCGGGCAAGGTCCATTCATCAGCCCAGCTCCCAGGGCCAGGCCTGGCTGAACCTGTCGGGTCTGTCACTCACCCTGTGTGCCATCAGTACCTGCGCCCGATACCAGGCGTCTCTTACCCACTCTGACTGCAATACAACCTGGAATATCCGTTCAGGAGCCTGTCCGTGACTGCTAAAGGGCTGCCCTCGCCGAACTCCTTCCTCGTGGGCCGCTCCTGGGGATGGACCTCTTCCCTGCCCCAACCCCCGTTTAACTCTCTTCATTCCAGCTCCTCGGCAGCTACATCCTGTGTGGGCGCTTGGAGGCCCTGCTGCTCTTTCTGTCTCTAATTAACAAGTCCATACCTGCTGCAAGTTTTCTTCCGTACTTCAAGGGCCGTGTGCTGATGCTGTTTCTAGAAAACAATCTGGATCCAGGTGGCCTCTTGAAAGACTGTCCTGTCGCACCCTGTTGGGGGTAGGAATGCCCCCTCCATGATGTTCACTCGTACCCTTGCCCGTTACTACAGTCAAGGCCCATGCCCTGCAGGCCCAACATGTAGATACCTGTGATCTTGTTTTTTTTTTAAATGTTGGCAGTGCTTAATTTCCGCCGGTGGTTTCCGATGCTCGACACCTTTAACACCGGCACTTATGACTGCTGCCGCGTGGTGGCGCTCATGCCAAACACTAAATCCAGGTGTGTTGGCCTAGGCCCGGTTCTGGATAATGTCCCTCAGTTGCAATGTCTGTAGCTCTGGTCGTTAGGCGACCTCTCCTCCCTATTCTGTCACTACTACCCCTTCCCATACCCCCCAACCATTTGAGCATAGTCCTGGGAGCTACGATTACCTCTCACCTTGACTACTGGAGCTCAATCTGCGGCCTTCCTGACCAGCTAACAGTCGAACTTCAGCCGACCCACACTCTGTCACGGGCATTTCTCCTTCAGTGCAGACCCGACCCTGCACTCCCCTCCCCAGGCAGGCACCGCTAACTTCAAGAAATCCCACGAGGCTTTACCCTTCGAAACTCCTTCAGGAGCGTGCCTTTAGTAGCGCTTAGAAACTGTCCGGAGTACAGTGCGCTATTCATATGTGGAATGTGGTCGGTGGTAGTAGTGATGGTAGCGCGGTCTCTGAGCTGATCACGAAGCGTGCGGAGTATTCAGGGCAAGACGATGCATTGCTCAAACGGTGTGAATTCAAATGCAAGGAGACAAAAGTGGGGTTATGGTCGCTTTGCTGGTTGCATATCTATCTAGCACGTGTGGCACTAAAATAGTTTGTAAGGGACAAGAGACCAATTGGTCTCAGCGTAGCTGTCGCGTGCCGCCTGGCGAGACCGAGACACTTTGCACGGGCGGCTAAACTACCGTGATCAGCACAAAGGCCAGCGCGGCCCCGGGAACCAGAGAAACTACCGCACCGCCCAGTAAAGTTCCTTCCAACTTGATTTAGTATGCAGCACTTTCGAGGAAGGCTTACCACTCTGCCGGGTCTGCCCTTTCCGAATGCCTGAAGTAAAAGACGAAGTAATCAGTTGATTCGCTAGGAGACTCAGGACATGTTGCAAGGAGATGCTAAGCTTCACTGGTGGCAATGGGCAGGAACGCTGTTCCGGGGCTGACCCACTGGCCGAAGTTACTCCCCAGCCGTGGTGGGTGGGTTCCTCGGGAGTAGGTCGGTCGGAAGCGGCGCCGGCTGCTGAGGGCAGCGCAGCCGAGCGAGGGAGCACCCGCTCCTACGGAGATCCGGAGCAGAGTCCCCGATCTCATTGCAGACCACCTTCAGGTGGCGCCGGGACGCACCAGCAAGACAGCGCGGCCCCCTTTACTCACACTTTTCACCAGAGCCTTGCTGGTGAACATTTAACAAAGTGGGTGTGTGAACGTGGGACGTCAGTCCTAAAGTCGGCGCTCTAACCATCCGAGCACATCTCTGCGCTGCAGGTGGGCGCTGGTGTGCGCCCCAGGAAAGTGGGGTGTGCCCCCGGAGGGTGGTGGTGATGTTAATTGTGTGCCTTCCCGAGGAGGCTTGGGTCAGTTTTGTGTAACTGAGGAGGCGGGGAGATACCGTGTACCCATGAGGTGGTGGGTACCTGGAGAGGCTGTGTAATTCTGAGGGTCTGTGAGGAGGGGTGTCAATGAGGAAGGTGTGCGCCTTGGGAGGTCGGTGATACTGTGTGACTGAGGAGACTTCATCGATGAGGGGTGCGCATGAGGACGGTAGATCCAATTTTTTTCCAAACATTTTAATTTACAATGCGCAAAACTGCGTAATTTTACCCTGAAACGGCTGTTACCGCCCTCCTACCCCTGGTGCGGAGGTCACACGCAGCGGCGGCCTCCCCTCTGGTTTGCCCTAGCACTTGACCGCCTGCTGAGGGAGGGTCTGCCCCCGCACCTGTGCCTTCACTGCTCAAGGATTGTTGTACCCTGTGTCCCCCTTGGAGTGGTCGAGCCCCCCGCCTCCCCCTGGTGTGGCACGGACCCCGGTGTGATCCAGTCTCCTCTCCCCCCACACACACCCCTGCGTGGTCCAGTCCCTCACCCCCTGGTGTGGTCCAGTCTCCCCCCCGCCCCCACACACACCCCGGCGTGGTCCGTCCCTCACCCCCTGGTGTGGTCCAGTCTCCCCCCCCCCTCACACACACCCCGGCGTGGTCCCGTCCCTCACCCCCTGGTGTGGTCCAGTCTCCCCCCCCCTCACACACACCCCGGCGTGGTCCCGTCCCTCACCCCCTGGTGTGGTCCAGTCTCCCCCCCCCCCCTCACACACACCCCGGCGTGGTCCAGTCCCTCACCCTCTGGTGTGGTCCAGTCTCCTCCCGCGGTCCCCTCAGCACCCCGTGCACCCTCGCTCCCTCCCCCTTACCTTGCTCCAGGCTCTGCACCTTGACCAGCACCTGGGTCTGGCCGCCCAGCAGCCGCCGGGTCAGGTAGACGCGCCCTGAGCCACTCTCGATGCGCACGGGCGGCTCCGGGGGGCCCCGGATCTCGAACCACCTCCGGGAGTAGCGCAGGTCGGGCACTGTGAAGATGGTCTCCCCCAGGGCGCCCCCCGCTGCCGGCACCCGCACCGTGTGAGAGCAGGAGGACGAGGCCGAGGAGAAGGGGGACTGCCGGGCGGGGGACGTGCGCCGGGTCCGCAGGGGCGCCACGGGGTGGCTCGCTAGGGCCATCAGGAGCAGCAGTGGAGCCATCCCGCAGAGAGTCCCCGGGTGCAGCCGCATCCCCTCCGGTCCCTGCCCGGGTCCCAAACTGCAGCCACTGGCTCGCGGCGGGTCTTTGCTGTCCCGTGCAAATCTCAGGGAATCCAGTGATAGCAGCCACTAACCTGCTCCAGGAGCGCGAACAGCCTACTAAAGTCACCCCGATGGGAAGGCACGCCCCCACCTCTGAGCTGGTGAGAACCTGGCTCCCGATCCGGAGCCCCCAAGACTCCGCAGCTGCCCTTGGTGCAGGAGTATGCCCGGACTAAGCCTTCAGTTCACAAAACAAGGAATCCCGAAGTCCGCAGAGTGCACCGTGCCACTGGGCTCCAGAAACAGCATCAGCCCGCTTCTACATAAGTCAATGGCTCCTAGTTCTCACAACAGCCCCTACGTCCGGGTCTGAGAATCCAGGAAGCCTGTAGAGTATGCTGGTCCGGGGGCCCTCAGACACTGTCCCTGGTGCCGGGGTTTCGGAGCCCCCTGAAGTCCCCAGATACAACCGCAGCCCCTGTGTCCCTGGTGCAGGGGTCTCGGACGCGCGGGAGTCTTCAGGTATAGCGACAACCCCTGCGTCCTTGGTGCAGGGGTCTCTCAGCCCGCGGAGTCCCCAGATATAGCCGCAGCCCCTGTGTCCCTGGTGCAGGGGTCTCTCAGCCCGCGGAGTCCCCAGATACACCAGCAGCCCCTGTGTCCCTGGTGCAGGGGTCTCTCAGCCCGCGGAGTCCCCAGATACACCGGCAGCCCCTGTGTCCCTGGTGCAGGGGTCTCGAGCTCGCGGGAGTCTTCAGGTATAGCGACAACCACTGTGTCCTTGGTGCAGGGGTCTCAGAGCCCGCGGAGTCCTCAGGTGTGTGCGAGGTTCAGTGTCGGTGTTGATTCAAGAGTCACCGCAGAGATCCCGATGCGGAGCCTCTGGTCTCTGCAGCAGCCCCCGCGCTCCTGATCCGGACTCTTGTCAGCCGTGCAGCCCCTATCACCAGACCCGGGTCCCTTGTTTCTGGAGCAGCTCCGGGCGCGGAGTTCCTGGCGCAGCAGCAGTCTCGGGTGCGGAACAGAGCCCACAGCAGCCCTCCAGTGCAGGAAGGATCAAGGTCCGTCTGCCGGAGCCAGCAGCAGCCCTCACTCCAGGGATTCCCACAGTCGGCAAGAGCCCCGTGTCCCCCGCGCTTGCCCTGCAGCTGCCTCGGGTGCAGGGGGTCCCGCAGAAGCCTCTCTGCCTGTCTCTGTCAGGCAACACGGTGCAGCGCGCTCAGGACCAGCACTGGCTCTGTGATCCTGCGCTGCCTCCACGTGCAGCGCGGTGCGCCCCCTCCCCTCACAGCAACAGCGCCCCTCCCCTGGGCTGGAAATCCATTCATTTTCTGAATATGGGGTGGGAGGATCCGAGCCGGGGGTACGCTGCCCCCTCGCGCCTGCTGCCGCTGAAGCTACCGGGGCGACCCCAGCTCTGCCAGTGGGCAGAGGGTCTGCACCTCAGGAGCCGTGTCTCGTGGCTCTTGGAGACCGCTGTCCCTGAGCCATGGTGTCGCTAAACTTGAGAGTCGAGTAGATGAATGTCCAAATAGTGACCATTTGCCTGGTGTTTAACTGCGCCCCAAAACCAAATAACTCCGTTATGAAAGGCCATGCAAGACAATTGCCTGAAAATTACAACCCCCCCCCCCCCCCTTCGAACCAAACTCCTAAGAACGCGAGTCAGGAAAATAAACAAGCCAGACTCCTAGAAATGTTTCCTTCATCTTTAGAGATAACACTGTATACATGTTTTTTTTTAGAGTTTTATATAGCGGGAACTCGAGCTGAAGGCATCAGAGATTTAGAGGCTTTACATAAGCACCAGTTGCGTTACAGACGGACACATTCATTTTGTTAGGCATGGGCAGATTACATGATTTGCCCAGAATCACAGGATGTTGAGCGTCCCTGCCGAGACTCAAGCTCAGTTCTCCAGCTTGGTGGTGGACCACTCTAAAGGTTAGGCCCATTCATCATCCCGTATCCTATCCATCCATTCTCCTATCCTTCCGTCCATTTATCCTCACACACATCCACCCACTCCCCCTTCCGTCAGTCCATCCATTTGTCTGTCTGTCCATCCATCCATCCAGCCACCATTTTAGCCAGCCACTGATGCTTTCGTTCACATATCGATCCATCCATGCACAAAGCACCCTTTCGCTCATCCATCAATCCATCATTCCACCCTTCCATTAATCTTTGCGACATCCACCCCACTCGTTCCTGCACTCTTCCTTCATTTGATCATTTTGTTGTGAATGTATCTAGGACCCTAATTAAATATTCCAGATTTATGCCCTTATATGGTTATAATAAATCATGTCCTTATAAAGGCATAAGAGTCATACCCATATTTAGTCATAGCCCATGCAGCCCAAATACGGCAAGGCTACTTCCTTAGACTCCTAGAGAGCACAACACGTTCTTTCAACAAACCAAACCTCCAGCAACCTGGGAATTCCCCATGCCTTTGTTTTGATTTGTCATAGAACTCCTGCGAGCACTAAAAGAACGGCCCGTTCTTAGTGACATCTTTTATTGACGTCTTATGTCCAACCTTATGTCAAACACGGCACCTTCCAGGTATAAATATACCAACACTTGCCTTAAGCAACACACGGTGGTGTGGAGCAGAGCGGCTATCTACTTATCCGAAGCCCAGCTGATGCGAGAGCCGAAGGAAGCCGTCCCTCCCTTTAGACACACCGGGAAAGAAGCTGCCTTTTCTCACGCCAAGAAATCCAGCTCCGGTGTTTCCAGTCACCCTTGCGGGTTACTGGGAGATCGAGTCCTGAGAACGAGATACAAGACCTCCTTCATTCTATAACCAAGGTACGGAGCTGATTCAAACCTTAACCCTTTCGATGCTGATGACGAGCTCAGCTCGTCATGATGCACGGGTGAGCTGTGCTGATGACGAGCTGAGCTCGTCATGAACAATGGGAATCATCCAAAGTCAGCACAGGAGGGGAAAACACCTAGCAGCCAAGGTGTTAAAGAGAATTCTTGATTCAGATTCTTGGCAAAAACCAAACTTAACTTAGAACTGCAACTTACTTACTCCTTCCCACGTATTAGGCTTAGGTCAGATACACCGGGGTAGGCATATCTTAGAAGCACCAGTTGAGTTCGTTAGTCAATGTTTTTATGTATGTAAATATTTTATCCGTTTTAAAGTATCATATGAAAAATAAACCATATCAATGCTTTTACAGTATTATTTCATAATACTCCTTTTACTGTACACACTTTACTTCATGATAAGTATTGCAATTGTGGCAATTCATGTCTCTTGCATGAGAAAGAAGACTGCTCAATAAAATAACACCTTTTATTGAAAACGCCCGTCTCTCTATTTCTCTGCACCTTGGTGAAATTAAGCATGCACGATTGACTGAGCGAAATAGCTGTCTATTGTTTTCACACGACTCTAGAGATTTACTCCTTATTCTGGGGGAGCAAAGTTGTCATGTTATATGGTTGTCAGAAGCTAATCCCTTCTTGTCTAAATCAGGGAAGTTAACCCCTCCCTATTCATTCGAGAAAGTTTCTAGTGACCTCTGAGCTAGCTGGCAAAACGAATTAAGTCTAACATAGTCAGTAGAGACCTAGATGACCTCAGTCCTACGTCTACACTGCTGTTTATGTTATTCCAATGCACAGAGCCTATTGGGAATATAGGAACTACACTACATGGCGCCCAACGTTTGGTAAGGCGATAATCTAACGCTAGATACTAGAGTAACTCAGTCGTGCTTTTTCACACAGACCCCTTTTCCTGTAAAAACTCCAATAGACGTCTGGAGTGGGTGAAAGGTTAAATATCCGCCGGAACTTAGTAGGATGAGAATCCTATGTATTAGTTTACGGTATAGTCAACGTTGAAGGATACAGTGTTCCAAAATATTGTGCACCTAATCTTTGTTTCCTTGAAACTTGATCTGTAACAAAAAAACTTTGTAAGAAAAAATATCAGAAAGTGAGGACGAGAGGGAGAGAGCTAGACTAGCAGCTCAACTCTTAGAGGATAACACAGTTATCCAAAATGACGACCCGAATGCAATACTCATCCCGGTCAATATAAGAAAAACCATAACTATAAAACTTATGGAAAATGGAGCATCTTCAAGAGGTGGTACAGTTGTATTTGTGGTAGAGGCCCATGAATATCGGCAGACAGAGGTATTCTATTCCTGGATAACTTTTCCAGCAGCACATGCTGTGACACGTGAGTTCCACTACTATAAAATAGCGGAATCTTCAGAGGAATACTCTCCTTTCGAGAAAGTTGAAATTCCACTAACATACCAAGAGCACCTGCTCTTATTTAATGGCGCCCTAAAACATCAAAATCACATTACCAGGCTCGGTCCACTAGGTAGACCAGGAGCCACATGGCCGGTTCTAGCCAGCTACACACCACATCCGGACATTGAAAAAATGTCAAACGAAGAACTCTTAGTTAAAATAAAAGATTTAACAACAGCATTTAGAGATTTAATTCAATTTACACTTGACGGTACAACCTACCGACTAAAACAACTAATTGAAAATCCTGAAAAAACTTTATTAAAAACAATCTCAATTCTCTAAAGAAGAAGTGGGAGGGTAATAAACAAACCACTCCCAGAGAAAAACAATTTCAGTCCAGAGGAAGGTCTCCCCAACGGAGAAATAGATCTCCAGAAGAGGGGGGCACGTTTCCCCAAAGGGAGCCCTCTGAAAAAAGATACAACCTTAGAAATAGGGATAAATTAAGAAAACCTGATAGATATCAAGATATTGATACACGTCCCCCTCGATCTTTTCAGACTTCCTCACAGAAATGAGAAAGAAGAGGACGGTCAGAACACAAGGAAGAGCACGTCAAGTCCAAAGACAAAGAACCTGCTCATCAAAGTAAAAAATTACAATTTGCCAGAAAGAAGGTAGCAAGTATTAAAATTAAACATGCTGAGAATCCTGAGGACACAACTGAAAAACGGGGAGTGGGCCCAGACAATGCTAGACAGCGCAGCAGAAGTGACCATTTTTTTTTTTTATTGATAAAAATGGTACATAAATGGACAAATTTCAACAATTATTACATACATGATAAGAATTTGATAAATATTTGATATATTTACATACATTTTTAATTACATCTTGTTAGCGGGAACAAGAAAAATAAATGGATAAATAGGGTTAGAAATCAGTATCAATTAATTGGAGACGAACAAAAATTTTATCCATTTCTATCCGTTCTCCAATTAGTTACAGGAGCCCATAAGCGTATACCCTCCTTACGCTGCCTCATGCCTTTATATTCATAGAGGCAGGATTCTATGTTATGAATTCCTAGAAATCTCGAGAGCCACATCTGAAAGGATGGGGGGTTCGTATCTTTCCACGCCGCAGAAATTAAGATTCTAAGTACAGCAACAGATAAAAATATTAGATCTCTTTCAGCCTCGCCTAAACCCAACTTAGAGTCTGTACCCAGTAAAATTAAGGTAGGGGATAGGTCGATGGACTGACCTAGCAGCCCCTCCATAAATTTCATTATTTCTTTTTTAACATTTTCCAACTGTTTACATGAAGAAAACATATGTACAATGTCTGCCTGGCTTTCATTACATCTGGGACAATTATCATTTTCGCTTAGACCCCAGGCAAATATCTTCGCGGGTGTATGGTAAAGATTAAAAATAGTCTTGTAGTGTTGTGCGCGAAGATTTGATGCCCGGAATTTTTTTTATATTCAATACGAGAGCAAGATCCAGATCAACATCAGAATCTCCTAATTTTGTCGCCCAGTTAGACTCAACCTTCTCAATATCATCCGGGATTTGGTCCAATAAGCAATCAGTGGGAAATCTGCTGTGTGTGAAATCTGTGGCTTGACTGCCTTAATTGCCCTGGTAACTTGACCATAAACCAGCCATTGACTGTCTGGAATACCACATCTTTCCTGCAGCATTTCGAACCCCAGAATTTCACCTTCTTCCAATAAATCTCCCACGGTTCTAAGCCCCAGCATTTTCCACATCAGCAAATTATTATCATTTTTTAGTTGAGGAAAGAGAGATGAGTTATACAGTTGCAGATAGGAGTAGATTTTCGGGATATTAAACATTTTCATAATTGCTTTCCAAACTTTCCACGCGCCAATCAGTGTCTTCAATCTTGTTTTTTTGTAAAAGCTTCGTTCCAATTCACACTGAAATACATTTATAGTCTTTTCACCCAATAGCATCCTAAATATCTGGGGCGGACATTGTTGATCTACAAACCCAGGTGTTATATCAGGTACAGATGTAGATTGAAATAGAGTGGTCATATGGGTTAGCAAGCAGGCCCAATGATATAACTTTAAATTCGGCAATCCCATCCCACCCCTTTCTCTAGGCAGTGCCATTAAGTTTGTAGATCGCCTTACCCTGCCATATTGCCATACGAATCTGATAAACATAGATTCAAGTTGTTTCATGATCCTGTCCTCTATTGCTAAAGGGATGGCCCGAAATAAGTAGAGAACTCTAGGGAACATAGACATTTTAACTGCATTTACCCTTCCTATTAATGAGAGGTGTAGCACATCTATTCTTTTTAATTCCTTTAAAAGAAGTGACCATAGCTCGCAAGATCCTGATGAATCTTCTGGAGACAGTGGACACGAATGAATACATTCAAGTGGAAACTGCGGACACGTGGGTTAGCGTGCCCCATTAACTATATGAAATAACATTACGTATAGAGGGAGATAAAACTAGGAAATAAAAGGTCTCTTTTGGGAGAATCAATCTAAAGGCTATGATATCCTTCTAGCAGAGAAAGAATGGCCACCAGAGTTTGTCAGGGAGTGCCCACATGGCGAAGAAATGATTATGCCTGCCTTCTCAAATCATATCCCAATTCATTAAAAATACTCATTTGCAAGAAAATGGGCAGTGGTCAGGGAGATCTTAGATCAACTTGAATATCAAGGGGTGATTGTAACATGCATCTCACAAATTAACAATTCTTTGTTTCCTGTCTCCAAGCCAGACGATTCATATCGTCTAGTTTTGGACTACAGACATCTAAACTCCTGCTGTAAAACTTTTGCAGTACAAAACTCACACAGTGCAGCACTAATGAATAACATTGTGCGCAAAAAAATATAAAACGACATTAAATATCTCTAATGGATTCTTCTGTCAAAACATTGCACCTGAAAGCAGGTATTTGACCGCTTTCTCAATAATGGGGTCGCAAAAACAATTCTGTCGACTCCCACAGGGATTCAAGAATAGCCCTGGATTATTCTCAGCAAGGGTAACAGAATTACTACAAATGTATGATGATGAGGCATTATCCTATGTCAATGACATCTATCTTACAGACGATGACCTGGAGGCTCACTTGAAAAGAGTGAACACCATAATACTTGGGTTCGCCTCTGAAGGGTGCAAATTTAACTTGAAAAAATCAACAATAGGCCATCTAACTGTCCTATTTTTAGGATATGACTTATCAAGTGAAGGCAAAAGCCTAGCAGACAATTTCTTAGAGAAATGTGCAGTACTCCAAGCATCTAAAACGCTGAAGAATTTACAATCCATACTAGGTTTCCTGAATTTCGGAAGAACATACATCCTAAATTATGCAGAGACGGTTAAACCTCTCTAAGAACTAATAAAACCTGATTTCAAACCAATTAATTGGACTCAAAAACACACCGAAATTTTGAGATCATTACAGACAGACATGTTAACTAAAACAAAACTGCAAACACGCGCAAACGAACGCAACCTTGTAATCTGAGTCATCCCAGGAAGATGCGGATTCACATACCTGACCTCTAATGAGGGAGAAACTGTACCAATAGCTTACAAATCACATTTGTACACACAAGCTGAAATGAAATTCAGTTCAACTGAAAAAATTCTAACTGCGGTTCAAACTTCTGTAGCAAAAGAAAGAGCCCTGGCCCAGGGAAAAAGGATATCTGTTTTAACAGCTGTTTCAGCCCTTGATGCGGTAACAATACCAAGCATTCCTAATGCTAAAGTTCTAGATCCAAAATGGATAAAATGGGAAACTTCTCTTGCAACAGAAGACTTGACACATGCATTTGATCCGAAAATGAAAAAACTCTAATATCTGGAATATGAAAATGAATGTCCTCTGCCGATCGAAATTCTGCCTCTCGAACAGTACACCTGTGTAATCTACACAGAAAGATTTGCACAACATTTCGTTGTGGAAAAGAAAATTTACAATAACGCGTGCGCGATTGTTAAAGGTCGGTGGCGCTTAGGTAAATTCAGACCAATGATCACTAAAACCGAATCATTCAGAAACTGTACAGCTCAGCGAGCTGAAATAAGATCTCTAAAAATGGTGCTTGAAAATGCCGATCGCGAATTCCCCACATTGATAGTGTGCGATTCACATTACTGCCTCCAGTCTTACAATAAGAGCATGCAGACTTGGATTCAAAACGGTTACAAGGATGACACAGGTGCCACAATAAAGCATAAAAAGCTATGGGAACAAGTAGTTCTTTTGCAGAAAGAACTACAAAAGACTCACGTGATACATACACTGAGTCATCGACGTGATGGCGTTCACGTTGCAGGGAATTCATTGGCTGACAGAGCCACAGCGGCAGCTGGTCAACCGGCTTCCGTAGCCACTAAAAAGCGTTCAGAAAAACAAATAGATGGAGAAACCATGCTGGCCGTAAAAGCCTCATTAAAAGGCGACTATGCAGCATTACCTCTAAACTATCCACTCAATAATACATACATAATTGATGCAAACTCCGTTCCGTTTGCTCAAATCCCTGGAGTGGGGGATAGAGTAATTCCAAACACGAACCGGAGAATCTTCTTGATACAAGAAGCACACATGGAATTGGGTCTGAGGCACCAAAAGATCCTGAAATCTCTAATAGAATTACAATCACAGTACTGGTGGCCGGGAATGAGCGTGCAAGTTTATAACTTTGCCATGAATTGTCAGGACTGCAACAGAGATTGCAGTGGCGAACCGGACCAGACACCTGCCCAGACACCTCTATTAGACAGCATTAGACTATCTATACGCAGACATCCACATGGAAGAATGCGGTCCCATAATTATTAGGACTAGACTCACTAAAGATGTGGCCACAGCGCTCGGCTGACGCCAGAACTGTTATTAAAAATTTGCAAGTCTTTATCGGCACATACGCAATTGGCATGCTACATTCTGACCAGGGTCCTGCGTTTAGCTCTCGAGCTTACAAAGAGGCCATGACCAGCATGGGCATTGCATTGTGGTACTCTTCTCCCTTCCATCCTGAGGGAAATGCGGTTGTAGAAAGAAAAAACCGTGACATAAAGCAATCTATAACAGCGAGGGTATTAGGTTCGGTTGATGGGTGGGTCAAACATCTAACAAGTGTCCAACGTAGTCTTAACAATCTGCCAAGAAATTCTCTAAAGGGTTTCACTCCATACGAACTATTGTTCAGCACTAGAATGAAAATCCAGGATTTAGATTGTCAAACTTCAGTGGTGGAAGAAAAAACCTTTGATATCAAAGATCGTTTGGCTGTTTTACAGGACTTGAATGAAACAAGAAAAAGTCTAAGTAACATAAAGTCTAAGCCAACAACCACCTGTCC
This sequence comes from Lissotriton vulgaris, assembly GCF_964263255.1. Taxonomy (NCBI): domain Eukaryota; kingdom Metazoa; phylum Chordata; class Amphibia; order Caudata; family Salamandridae; genus Lissotriton; species Lissotriton vulgaris. The sequence continues at coordinate 1,725,132,284 of NC_141691.1, read as the reverse complement.
CAGCAAGACCTGTCTGGATTTCAAAGATTGGGGATCTGGTCAGAGAAAAGATCGCGGTGAAGAAGGAATTTGGGCCTTCTTACAGAAAAGCAGTACCTGTCTTAGCTGTCAGCGGAACAAAATCAGTAGTACTACCGCCACTTGCTGGTAAAAAGGAGAACAGAGTTGTATTCATCGACCTGGTGAAACCACAATCATGTGGCCAATAATAAACAGTAGGCCCAGTGGACTCCCAAGAAGTAGCAGAAGACCAAATCTTGCTACAATCCAAGAGGTTCAAACTGAGAGACTAATCACTTTCGATAAACCTTCAGTGAATAATAAAGGACTATGCAACAAAGCCATGGAACTTGTGCCTCTTGAAACCCAAATTGCAACAGTTCATGAAGAAACACCAGTCTACAACGATGTAGCCTCGGACTATACAAATGTAAGAAAAGAAAATGCAAAGATCAATGGAAATCCGGAGCAATCCCACCAATTGACAGAACTGCATCTGGCTACTTTATCAACTTTGATGACTTTTCCGATGATCCGAGTGAACATGAAGACAAGCCAGGAACAAAAACTTTGAAAAAGAAAATTACAGAGCTCTTTCATCAACTAAAAGAAACATATCTGATTTCCCCTTGGATTGAACTATGGATTGTGTTAGGTGTACTTTTCCTACTACTTTGGCTCATCTTAGTTTTAATTTTGGGTAAATTTATTACAGTACAATGGACACAGCAAGTCAGAACATCAACTTGGTCCTGAAACCACACAGATCCTCTCACATAGAGAAAAGAGAACTATCATCAGTGAACATCACAGCAAAGCCTATACCTGGTGGTATAGCATTGGACAGAACTGACTATGAAATCTATGGCCCGGTAGAGCTGTTGAAATATCCACACAAATACAAGATTTCATTAAGTGACTTTGTGACACCAGGTTCTTTCTCTGATGATTGGGACTTTGAAAATATTAATAATATGATGTCAGATTTAGAAATGTCAGCAAAATTTACAGAACATGATTATTTACAGGGTTCCTCGAATTATGAAGAAATGTATTGTTATAACCACTATGGTCATCATTATCTGCATAAGTCTGCAAATCATAGAAATGTTTTTACTTATAATCAATGGGAACATTGTCCAACTCCGCCAATAGGCAGTTCAAAAACATTTTATGAAAAATTCCCATACTTTTCAGGGTTTAATTACACTGATCCAGAAACGTTTTATTTCAAAATGTTAAATAAGACAGGAATGAAAAACATGTTGACAAATACTAAATTGATTTATTCTGAAAAATTTTATGATAAAATGTCTACATTTGGTTTTGAGATTTGGAAAAACAACATTGAAACAAAAACCATCTGGGGTACAAAAGAATGGCAGGTACAAGGTCTAGAAGCATTATTCAGAGCCTGCATGATCCCAGAACAAATACGATTCCTGAATGATACCATTCAACAAACAACATGTCTGGGTTTAGCCAAGATTAAAGATTTAAATAACCCGTCTATACCAAAGCCTATGCCTGATAGAAACACTACTATAGATGAGGGGTTAGACTTGTCCTATATTTTAAAACAAAACAGAACAATTCCTGATTGGAAAAAATGGTTGATCTGGCCCACAGACACAAACAACTGTCAAAATAGATTCCTGAAAGAAATACAGGGGTTCCAACAGTACAGGCCAGTTCCTAGATATTCCCAGAGACAACATCCAGGGATAGTTACAACATATAGTGTAGGAAAACTATGCCTTGACTGGCTACAGAAATCCACACTTCCCGAAATTAAGCAACACTTAACTTTACTTAAAGAAGGTGCTGACTTGCGAGATTTCATAATGGACCTCGCAAACAGCGTCAAAAGCATTTCATGTACGCCGGTATATACGCAGCTTACAATGATGCTTGGAAATTAAAATAAATTGAAACTGCAGAAAAAATATGAGAAATTGATCGTATTAATTTAGAGAAATCGCTTTCTGTAGTGGACAATGGGTTAACGACTCTGTCCTCCAGAATCTATTCATTGGACAGCATTGTATAATCTGCTATTGATATAATAGAGCAGGACATGCTAATGTTACAACATGGCCAGTCCCAATTACGTTCTATTGTACAACTAGGCTGGACGTTGCAAAACCTGCGTTCAGGCTATGTGCCATGGAGTTTAATCAACTCAACGTCATTATTTTCTATCTTTAACCTTACTGATAAACAAATCAGTTTGGCACAAAAAGGAGCAGACTATACGATACTGAGCATTGAAAAACTTGAGAGATTACCATTGACAATGTCAGAAAGACCTGTCATTGAATGGATAATACATGGTACCATTTCAATCCCGATAACAACTTTTCAGTTTCAATACTGCCAAAAATATATACCAGCAGGCCTGTATGAAAGGTTGGGTAAAGGATACATCAAATCAACCTGGAAATTACCTTATACACACAAATGTTACAGTGAAGGGAAAAAAGAGGTATTTCTTAGTGGTAATAATTGTAAAAAATCACTGAGCAGTACTCTCCTTTGTCAAGGTATTAACATGCATGGGGCCTGCGAAGGTTCATCAAACAACCTTTCATGTCATCTGCAGGGCACCCCTACTGCACAGATAGAGCCATTTTTCAGACAACTATCCAACAGTAGCTACGTTCTTTCCCTTCCAATTTCAAAAACTCGCTGTGGCCCCTGAACATTCCCTGCCCTAAGGTGATGGGTGGCCCCGCAAAAAATCTTGGCATATGGTTCGGAGAGGACCTAAGATTTGAGGACCACATAAAGAAACTATTGGGGACATGCTTTGCTACTCTGAGAATGCTACGAAGATTTTTTCCATTGCTTCCTAGAGAAGCAAAGGAGACTGTTGCCCGAGCTCTCATTCTAGCAAGGCTAGATTACGCGAACGCTCTGTTTAGCGGCATCCCCGCTTATCTGGTTAATCGTCTGCAGGTTATCCAGAATGCCGCTGTCCGTCTTTTATTTAATGTCCCGAGATGGCAGAGCGTTCGCTCCCAGCTGTGTAGCCTTCATTGGCTGCCAGTGTCACAACGCATCCTATTCAAATCCCTAGTGCTCTCGTTTAGAGCAACCCATGATCAAGGACCTGCCTACCTGAAGAAGAGATTTGCCCTCTACACCCCCACACGAGCCCTCAGATCATCCTCCTTGTTTAAGATGACTCTTCCTCGCTTTAAGCGAACTAGACTAGGGGGCCAGTCCATAGCTGTTGTGGCTGCCCGAGCTTGGAATGCTCTTCCCCTCCACCTGCGCTCCACTCAAAGTGTAGCCCAGTTTAAGAAAAATTTGAAAACCCATTTATTCAGGAGCGTGACATAAGTTGATTTCCGTTTGTCTTTCCTCTGCTTTTTCCCGTCGCCCCAGGATACTCCCAAGTAACAGAGCGCGCTATAAAATGGTTTATACATACATATACATACATACATACGTTCTAATAAGTGACCACAGCTGCTGTGGCATGGTGCCAGGAAAAGCCTATTTCATAACTGTGACGTCCAGGGTCATTTGCTGTATGCAAGTATTGTATCCAAACAGCAATCCAGACATGGAGGCGGCAATATGGCCTTATGCGAATATCTCTTCTATTCGAATTGATACTTTAAGCAGAATGAAGTATATTCTTTTACAGACAACTGTGCCTTTAACCTCGTCCAAAGAAACGTATGACCTGCAAGTTGCAAGGACAGCGGCAGAGATACATACCCTATTATCGACAAATTGCCCCGTGCATTTCGTAGAAATGTTAAGTCAAATCTTAAACATGTCAGATACCAGTGTCATCGCACATGTATTTAAGACAATTTTTTCGGGACTGCTAACACCCTTCGAAGCAGCTCTTGGCATCTTCCCGAATTTTGTGCATTCGCTCTTCGGTAGCCTGCCTCTTATTTTGGGACTCGTAGCAGGAATTTTATTTTTGTTCCTTCTGCTCCGATATGGCAAGCCAAGTCACAGACAAAACTCTGGCTACGATGGAAGAAACGATCCTAGCAATACGATACCGAGAACGTATCACTAAAGTCCTCGGATTGGCTCGGCTAAGAGATCTGAATATTACCTGGTTTCTTTCATTCAGACCAATTTGGCAAAATTGCATCTTACCTGTGCTTCGATGTCTGCTATGCGGAGAAGAATGCGTGTTGGACGTTTGTCTTACACTACCATCAGCAGTACCAATGGATATCGATGCTTTGCTTTGTCCTGTGACGACTCATGCAACGTGTTGTCCCCAGCGGCTACCTATTCTGTTTATGGCATTCGTTGAGACTTCACCATTAAGATTAGGTGGCGGTGAGGTACGAGATGAAAGCGGCACCACACAGGTACAACCTTCTGTGAACATTGCTGATCCTGACATCGATGATGGCAATGCATCGCACCTATGCACTATTTCCACCTTTTCGGAGTTGGCCCAACTTTCACCTACTGTTGTAGACACATTTTTTGCCGGCCTATCAGAAGTAATGTTCTCCCCTAACAATGAGAATAATATTTGAAAAAGCGAGCTCACAGCGTTCCCTGAACTCTGAATTCGGCCTTCAGTTTTGATAAAAAGAACTCCCAAAAAAAAAACCAGTGGAACTATTTTTTTCTCCCTTCCCGAGAACCAAATTATTTTTCCCAAATTTCCAAAATATTTACAATTTTTTTGGCACATGGTACTCTGCTTAAAGTAGAACTATTCTTAGATAACAGAACTTCTATTTTTAGAGAGTCTAGAGACAATATTTTGAATCAGCCTCTAGCATATGTACAATCTTGTATAACTATGTGATGAAATGGTCTCGACCTTTTTTCTGTATTCAGAGCCATTTCATAAATGTAATTTTCGCAATTCATTAAGCCAATATTTATATTTGCATTTCCTGAATGATAACTCTGCTTGAAAGCGTACAGTATAATACTCATTTTCGTGTATCTATACCATTTCAAATGCATCCATTGTATTTTGGGGTGGGCTGGAAAACACATGCATACCTATATGTTTCTATATTGCTTAGTATTTAGTAATGATGGACATTATACGTGGACTGGGTGTTGTGAATGTATCTAGGACCCTAATTAAATATTCCAGATTTATGCCCTTATATGGTTATAATAAATCATGTCCTTATAAAGGCATAAGAGTCATACCCATATTACATTACGTTACATTACATTTAGTCATAGCCCATGCAGCCCAAATACGGCAAGGCTACTTCCTTAGACTCCTAGAGAGCACAACGAGTTCTTTCAACAAACCAAACCTCCAGCAACCTGGGAATTCCCCATGCCTTTGTTTTGATTTGTCATAGAACTCCTGCGAGCACTAAAAGAACGGCCCGTTCTTAGTGACATCTTTTAATGACGTCTTATGTCCAACCTTACGTCAAACACGGCACCTTCCAGGTATAAATATACCAACACTTGCCTTAAGCAACACACGGTGGTGTGGAGCAGAACGGCTATCTACTTATCCGAAGCCCAGCTGATGCGAGAGCCGAAGGAAGCCGTCCCTCCCTTTTGACACACTGGGAAAGAAGCTGCCTTTTCTCACGCCGAGAAATCCAGCTCCGGTGTTTCCAGTCACCCTTGCGGGTTACTGGGAGATCGAGCCTGAGAACGAGATACAAGACCTCCTTCATTCTATAACCAAAGTACGGAGCTGATTTAAACCTTAAAGAGAATTCTTGATTCAGATTCTTGGCAAAAACCCAACTTAACTTAGAACTGCAACTTACTTACTCCTTCCCACGTATTAGGCTTAGGTCAGGTACACCGGGGTAGGCGTATCTTAGAAGCGCCAGTTAAGTTTGTTAGTCAATGTTTTTATGTATGTAAATATTTTATCCTTTTAAAGTATCATATGAAAAAGAAACCATATCAATGCTTTTACAGTATTATTTCATAATACTCCTTTTACTGTACGCACTTTACTTCATGATAAGTATTGCAATTGTGGCTAATCATTTCTCTTGCATGAGAAAGAAGACTGCTCAATAAAATAACACCTTTTATTGAAAACGCCTGTCTCTCTATTTCTCTGCACCCTGGTGAAATTAAGCATGCACGATTGACTGAGTGAAATAGCTGTCTATTGTTTTCACACGACTCTGGAGATTTACTCCTTATTCTGGGGGAGCAAAGTTGTCTTGTTATATGGTTGTCACAAGCTAATCCCTTCTCGTCTAAATCAGGGAAGTTAACCCCTCCCTATTCATTCGAGAAAGTTTCTAGTGACCTCTGAGCTAGCTGGCAAAACTAATTAAGTCTAGCATATTCAGTAGAGACCTAGATGACCTCAGTCCTACGTCTACACTGCTGTTTATGTTATTCCAATGCGCAGACCCTATTGGGAATATAGGAACTACACTACAATTTCAATCATCCTGTTCGTCCTCCATTTCACCTTCCTTCCAGTCTGGTCCCCTGAGCTTATTAGGCCATGGGATCCAGTGACAACCCCTACTTCATCTGCTAAACCAGGGGTTTGTGACGCCACTAAGTCAAATTCTTGACCGGCCCTTTGCCTACCTGGGCTTCTGACGTGCTGCCCTGCCCTGCCCTCGCCCAGGGAGCCAGAGGCGGCTTGTTTCCTCAGCAGCGCACATTACTAGTTGACTGATAATGTCCCATATATGCCATAACTCCTGTTACCACACATATAGGATTATGGGTTTTGCAGGTATTATTACTCCCAATACATATTGTGTGAAGTAAAAGCTGCATCTTCAGATACATTTGGGCAGATCGAATCTACCCATACTTACTGGATTAAACAAGCATTGAAAATGCAATAGGTCTCGACTTTGATTAAGTTAAAGCCATTTGCTTTGCTAATGGTATTGTATAAGAAAGCAAATGGCATTAACTTAATGAAAGGCGAGACCGATTGCATTTTTAATGCTTGCATCCTGTAATCTTAACTATCTACCCTGAGTTCTCAGTAACGTACAGGATCTCCCCATGTACAGAATTTCCTCCACCAACACTGCAATGGAGCACTAAGACGAGGGAGCCGAGTTAAGCAGCCCGGCCGAATTGCAGGAGTACCTTCTGGCCTCTTTCTTTTGATGTGGTACGCATAGTCAATCAGCAGATAAGCCAATGGTGTTTTACGTCTGCAGGATGCTGGACTGCGACATCCTTTTGCTCTGTCAAAACGGACTCTAAATGGTCGTACCGCACTTTCAGTATAGTAAAGCCCAGAATACATTTTTATTTTTTTGCAAAGTACGAGGCATTTGTAAAGTAAATGCATACGGTGAAACACATTTACCTGCAGTGTTTGTGCATTTACAAGTACTTCACAATGAAAAGCACAGAGCGGATTACAGCCATTTACATGGTTCTGAAACTGTCAAATCTGTAGAGAAGGTGGGTATAAGAAATACCTGAGTTGCAGGGGTGAACTGAAGTCCTTCCAGGCTCTTCGGAACGAATTCGGGCTACGCCAGTCACAAATGTTTAAATACACGCAACTAAGACACGCTTGGAGGGCACAAAATATCACACTTACGGAAATACCTAAATACGCACCACTGGAAGGCAGACTCCTCCAGGAACATATAGTGAGCAAAGCGGTTTCCCTCACTTACAAAACCCTGACCAATAATATGCTGGGTGACTTGACGAGACTTAGGGGCTTATGGGAGGCTGAGGTGGGGCGATGGAGGATCTGGACGGGGAGATTGTTCTCATGCACCCTCGAGAAGTAGCGATCAAATCTAGGCTACGTCTCATTCAATTAAACGTGCTGCACAGGACGTATTTCGACAGAGTACGTCTCCTAAAAATGGGGAAAATAAGCGACCCAACTTGCCTTAGGTATTGCCGACAGCAAGGAGACTTCTATCATACCATATGGGGTTGCACAAACATACAAACCTACTGGTCGCATATTTTTACAGAACTCGGGGATGTGTTAGGGGTAGAACTCACACCAGAGCCTAAGCTAGCCCTACTGGGCATGACGACTGAGGTAGATCTGCCGCGACCTTTGCTCATTTTTTTGGTACTAGCGTTGGTAGTCGCAAAAGGGACATAGCGAAATATTGGGGGGCCGCAGAAGCACCGAACATTGAGGAATGGCGACGAGGGCTGGACCTCTATATGGCAGCGGAAAGGGTGACATATAAGGCGAGAGGGTGCCCCAAGAAATTCCGTAGAGTGTGGGCCAAGTGGAGACAGTACCACGGCTTGGAGGGGGGACAATGAGGGAATGTACCGAAGGGAAGGGGAGGAACGAAACTGTGAATGTGTCATGAAAACAGGACGGTGTTCACTGTAAACCCCGCGATGGGATGCATGAGGAAATTGAGAACAGGTTGTGACATAGAAATGCTAAATAAATGATGCGAGTTTTGTGGGGGGAGGGGTGGGGCGGGAGTGGGAAGGTTGCACATTAGTATGTCAATGTACCCGGAGGATAGGCTTCGGAAGCAGCCCAAGGTGTAAGACGTGGCTCGGCACAAGACAGTCGCATTAGCGGCAGCTCAGTTGAACTGTTGGGGACGGGGGGGATAAGAGTTGGGGGTTCATGGGGACATACCTTAAACAAAACGCAGATGATCAATGTGATTTGAAATGCCAATACCAGCTCCGCTGGTATGCCCTCAATACGAAACCTACAAATGCCGCCCGACCTCCGGGGTGTGGGCTGAATGGCCGTGTACACTGTGTTCTACGTAATGACTCTCCCACGTCGGGGACGGCTGAGTTATGCATACTATGCTGGTAATTTTCTTGGTATCTGCAAATAAAAACAATTTAAAAAAAAAAAAAAGAAATACCTGAGTTGCGGTCCCGAAATTGCGGACCGCGCTTGTAACTGACAAAATACCAAATGTTAAATATAGTGCTTACCAAGTAATTGAAGGAGGCTGTGTCCCTCCGCAAGTAAATGATCCAATCCCGGTGGGCGGGGCTAAAAGGAGACAAGGTGGCAACAAGGAAGGACTAAGAAGCCTCCTTTGCAATGACAAGCCAGCGTTTTGCATTCAAGACAACGCGAACCAATGAAAAAGATGGGCGGGGCATCAACTCCGCCTCCGAGAGCTTTGGAATCTATATTGATTCCAAGAAGCTCTCGTATGACAAGAGCAGCGCATGTTTATAACAAAGGAGGGAGGGAGAGAATGAAAGTGGATTCGATCTCCCCGGGTATATATCGTAAACAAAATGGAATCCACTCAAAAGTTAACAGTGGGCCCTACTGCGGTGGGGAGCACGTAGTGTTTTTAAAATACCCCTCACACACCAACAGGCCCCTTGGTGTCATGCTTCATCATCGGGGTCTTCGCACCCCTCTACGGGATGCGGCGTGCTGCGACCGACGGATGCGTGGGAGCACTAATATTGGACTTTGTGTGGTGTGTGTAGGGTAATAGTTGTCCGTGAGTAGTGAGGTTTGGAAAAGTGAGAAGTGATAGTTAAAAAATACCTGGCTCGTGGGGTGAAATTTTTTTTTATTTAGCCCCCGGGCTGGTATTGTTAAAAATGAAGCAGTGGGAGGTTATTAGTGTATAATTATGTACATTAACCTCTTGTGTGCGTCTACATCACCATGTTTCGGAGTCTAAAACTCTTTCTTAAGGACAGGGTAGCACAAATCCCCACCTTACCCACATGAATGTAAAAGTGTATAATACAAAAATGGGGTGAACTATAGGATGTACCTAATTCAAAGTATAAAGCAGTCCGTAGTCTTTTCGCCCAATTGGCGTTAATTCAGAAAGACCTAAAAAGGAGAGAAATCATGCATTGTAAACACTATTTACAAGGATATATGAGTATCATCCAGGTTGCAGTGACCCTAGAAAAAGTGATGGGTTGCCGATGTCTAGATATTATAGTTATTCTATAAGTGATCGTGCACCCTGAAAAAGAAATAACAGAGACAAGACAGACAGTACATTAAACAGAAAATACACGCTTCTATATTCTTTTGATTCCATACGTTCCTGTGATAAGGGAAAGTCAAATGATGTGATATCTTACTCAGTACTTTAGGTTAATAGACTCCATGAGCCTCCTGGCGTTTTTGGGGGTTCCCTTCTTGCCGAATTTGCAACCTGTAAAAATGCGAGGAAAAAACGTGCTCAGATTTCTAAATCACAATGTCTTGTTGTTACCATCCTCGTTTCAAGTCTATTTACTCACGATTACTCAGGGCTCGAACAGTCTCCCTCCCCTCAACGCGGCTCCGCTGGAAGTGCCGGTAGGACCTTTTTATACTGGATTTGGCCCTCTTAATTGCTAAATTGGTGATTAATTGAGGTCGGAAGTGTGCCCAAACATGGGCAAACCTGGAGTTTTGCACGTAGGTCTGAATTGTTTTCAAACGCGAGGTATGAGGGCGTCCTTGTAGGGCCGCGCGCATGCGCGGAGTCCGTCCGATGTTGTGCGCATGTGCGGGTGAGAAAGGCTTTGCTCATTGGGACACCCATGCGCGGAAGTAATATACTTCTCAGCGCGCATGTGTATAGGTTAAAAAGCAGATTCGAGGGCTTAAGAGTCCCTTCTTTGCCTAATTTAACATATCGTTCGTTAAATATAAGGACGATAGAGAATGCTAAGTATTCAGAAAAGGATAAATACACTATTATAGGTACCCAGAAGGTGCCCACTGACCTACAGGGCTTTATTGGTGATCACAGCACTGGTCGCTCACATGATGGTTTGCAGGCACAATGTGCCTTGTATGGTTGGTCCACATGAATAAAAATGAGTGGGTGTGTCAACAGCATCCTAAGCTATCACAATACTTCAACAGAGACATTTAACGAAGGTGGGTGTCTATAAACCCTAGTTACATAGTGGTATTTCTGGTATCTTAATGCTTGTTGATATGATTTGTATACCCTTCCTTTGTAGGATTGGGTACTGTTACTCAGCGGAACTGACCCCCAAGGTATGTCGTCATTGAGACCCATTATGTTGGTTCCCAGACGAAACACCCATCTCTGTTCTTTTTCAAAAAGACCCTTTTCAGATGGTAACTGCTAGATTATTGCCCAGTTGAGGTCGTTGACACAGTGTTGTTCCTGTAGGAAATGGACTGCCATTTTAGTTGTATTCTTTTTACACCATATGTTGCTTTTATGTTCGTTCATTCTTACCTTGGCAGCCCGGGTGGTCATTCCCACATACTCCAAACTGCACTGGCAGGTGATCAGGTATACTATGTTCCTGCTATTGCAGTTAGTGAATTTGCGTTGCTCCCATTCACTTCCATTCCTGAAGGTCAAGTTGTGACTCTTTTTTGTAAGGTGGCAACTGCTACAATTGCCACATGGATGGTGGCCTTGTATCCCTTGCAACCTTCGTTGTTGTTGAAATGTGGTCTATGGTCTGGTATGTACTAGAATGTCCTTCAGATTCTTTTCGCGTTTGTGGGCAAAAAGGGTTTTTTCCAGATTGAGTTCTCCACTAGTCAGAATTCGCCAATGTTTTTTGATCATCTTTGACACCTGATTGGAGTGTGTACTGTACGTGGTTACACATACAGGTCTGTTCATGTTTGTTTCCTTTTGCACTTTGTCTTCCAAGAGGGCTTCGCGATTATTGTTGCGTGCCCTCTTCATTGCGGTGTTTATAACCCTTTCCGGGTATTTCCTCTGTTGTAGTTTCTTTTTTAAATCCAGTGCTTGTGACTTGTACTGGCCTATGTCACTGCAATTGCGACGTAGGCATAGGGGAGATTCTCTCTAAGGTGGCGAGGGTGGAAGTTATCGAAACGTAACAGACAGTTCCTTGCTGTAGGTTTAAAGTATGTCTCAGTTTTAAGGGAACCAGCTTCACAGTAGATGTTAAGGTCCAGGAAGACCATTGACTTATTGGACACTGAATGGGTGAACTTCAAGTAGTCATTTTGGTTGTTCAGCCATGCTAGAAAATCAGTGACCGACTGTATGTCGCCTTTCCAGATAACCAGGACATCATCTATATACCATTTCCATGTCTGGATTCTGTCTCTGTAGGGGTTGGTTTGATGAAGAATCTTGGTGGATTCAAGGTGATGGACGTTTAGTCCGGCCAGGCTCGGCGCGAATGTGCTGCCCATGCTGGTCCTGTAGCATTGGTACAGAGTACCTGCGCATTCAAAGAAATTCTTTGTCAATGCGGTGGAGATGCATTCCATGACTACCCCCTTGGAGTTTGATATTTCCATGTTGTGTAAAAGAGGACTTCCTCAATGATGAGGAGAGTCTCGTCATGCGGCAGGCTGGTATACAGACTCTCCACATCCAAACTGAGGAGCAGTTGGGATTCCGGGTCAAAAGGGTAGTCTTTTAGTGATTGTAGGACAGCCTTGGTGTCCTTGAGATAGGTGTCTGTGTTCTGGACGAGAGGGCGTAAGAAGGCGTCGGCGAATTTCGACAGAGGCTCTAGGATAGATCCGATGCCGGAGACAATTGGTCTGCCCGGTGGATGGTGTAGGTCTTTGTGCATTTTTGGTATGCTGTAGAAATACGGGGTTCTGGGGTTCTTCTGTGTCAGCAATTCTGCCTCTTTTTTTGAAAGCCAATCATGTTATAATGCTTCTTCTACCATCGCTCCAATCGTGATGCGCAAAGATTCAGTGGGGTCATTTGTTAAGATCCTGTAATTTCTTTTGTCTGATAAAAGTTTTTGGCATTCATGGTCATATGCCACCGTGGTCTGGATCACCGCCTTTATCCGCGGGTTTGATAGTGAGTTCTTTGTTCAATGATAATTCTTTAATTGCTTCACTCTCCTTTCGGCTCATGTTGTGAAAGCTATTGTGATTTGTGGTATCCAGCTCACTTATTTCTTGCATCAAAGCTTTTTCAAACGCCAGAACCTCCACCGGTAGTAGGGTGTCAGGCGGTGTGAATGTTGATTTGGGTTTTAAACCTGTGTCTGAGTTATTAGGAGGTGTTTCTCGGTTGTGGAAGTAGGCTTTTAATTTTATACTTCTGATAAAATCTTGCACTTGTGTGTGTAACCTAAAAGAATCCAATTTATTGGTTGGTACGTAGCCTAGTCCTTTGTTGAGTACTTGGTTTTGTATCTCAGTCAGTGGCCAGGGTGTGATGTTGATCACTAAGTTCCTCTCTTGCTCGTGGATGCCTGGTTTGCTAGGGCCCCCGTCATGCTTCTGGTGTATACTCTGGGGTCGGTTTAGTCTTCTGACTGCCAGTTTACATTGTTCCCTTTCTTGTTCATGCCCCGCCGGGGGCCAGGACCCCACCCTAAAAAAGGCTGTTGGTTTTGGACTCCACCTGTAAATTCGGGTGCCCACTGCTGATACATTGGGCCCATCGGTGGTGGACTATATTGGTATTGTGTGTACTGGGGTTGGCCTTGGTATTGATTGTATTGGGGGGCGGCTTGGTAGCCTCTCCATCCCCTTTGGTGTGGGTATTGTGGTCTTTGTTGCCTATATCCACCTCTATGGTATCTGTTCTGTTGATAACCACTAGAGTTTGACCCTGTGGAACTCCCATCCGAGCCCACGCTGTCTGTGTCACTGGTATTGTCCTTAGCTACATAGTCAGCCTTGGTATAGGGATATGCTCTCTCTGCTGTAAAACGGTCTTTATCTTTTTTGAGTTTGTTAAATTTACTCTGTTTGAGAGTAATTTCGAATTCGGACATTTGTTGATTTAGTTCCTCTAGTCTTTTTCCAGCCAAGACCTAAAAATGGCTGGTAAATGCCAGGATACGTGGATTTTGGTACAGTAAGCACCAAAACCCGCATTTAATTCCTTGTTCCAGGGGAAAATATCTTAATAGTTGTTAATTATCGCACCAATAAATAATGTACCCCGTGGTAGTCTTTTGTATCAAGCACAATAAATATCACCCCTAATATTGGCCGATTCGTAATGAAGATCAGTGTGAGGGAGGGGATCCCATGTTTCATTTTCATGCACTGGAGATACGAATGCCAGCTCCCTAAGTGGTCACTCATGTGCTACATCTGATTTCACTCCAACTGACGATTCCATTATCAATGATGAAGCAGATAAACATTGTTGGAAACAGTAGAACAGGAGCTTATCTTTTCTTCAATCAAAACTCATAAAAGCTCATTCAAGGTTATACAGGTCAACCATCCCACCCTCATACACAGCCTGGCGTTTTGAATGGGATTCACTGGCAGTATCCATCATTGGTACTCCTTCTACCTTTCCAGAAGACATCAGTTTGTTTACATGGGTATCTCCAGATCACAAAAGATTTCCTGTCACCTGCAATGTTCCCCAGCATTTCATACAGTCTCCTGTCATCTTTAACCTCTACATGGTGCCACTTGCTCTAATCACAATACCAGCATCAAGATTCAAAAGTGTGCGGGTGATACACAACTCCACCTGAAATTTTCCTCTGTTTCAGAAATCCGACACTCAAAAGATGCAAGCACATCATTCAGACCTGTATTGCCAGCGCACACGTGAAGCGGAGTTCAACCAAGACAGAATTCCTGTTATTTGCCAAGAATAAACATGAAACAGCACAAAACTCTCTCAGCAACATGAGCCTGGATGGCTTGGAACCCCAACTTCTACAGAATGACAAGTCACCTGGATTCACCCTGGACACTAATCTCACCCCAAGGAAGCCCCTGCCAAAAAGCAAAGAACACCTGGTACCAGCTCTCTCTTCTAAGGAAAGTGAAACCATTTATTACAGGAAGCGACTTCTGAACTGATGTTCAAATCTTCATACCTTTGCATTTGTATGGTCATAACACCTTGTTTTATGGCTTCTGAGACTCCACATTGGCACCACTCAAGGGCATCCTACATGCAGCAGCACGTCTCATCACTTCCATCCTGATGGGGCTCCATTGGCTCCACTGCCAGACCACACTATGTTCAAAACTAGTTGCAATCATTTAGAAAGGCATCCCCATCAGCACCCGCTTATCTTACAAACAAGCTTATCATCTTTTATGGTTCACAACTCACTGCAGCCAGGACTCTCTCAAACTGCAGACTAAGAAATGCAACAAAAAAAAAAACAACCAACAAACAAACAAGGCAGCAGGCCTTTTCCATTTATGTAGCCAGGAGCTGGAACACTATCCACATATCTCTAAAGAGCACCCTATTGTTGCTCCAATTTAGGCAAGAGACGAAAACCCACCTGTTTAAAGAACATCAAAATGCATTAACCTTCCACAACCCAGCTACCTGTCGTATGACTTGTTGACTTCATGCTTGCCTTTGACCATGTACAGCACTTCACTGCCTTTTGTCTAGGTTTGCACTATAGAAGTACCATATACATACATTATTTTTGCACAATGTTTTATAAAAGAACATTGCTATAGCACTTTGTTTCATATCTTTATTACGTTTACAAAATGCTACTCAAAAACATCCCCATTGTTGTCCCATTCACAATTCCGACTAGTGTTTACAGCCACCATCATAACAACATGTACAGTAAACACATCCTCCTAATCTCCTGAGGATCACCACCCTACACCTAGATCTCGCTTTCCCAGAGGGGGTAGCCGTTTCTCAGATGTACAACAGCCCCCAGCTAGCAACCAACTCCATACCCAACTGCACCACAGCATTACATCACAGCATGACATCTCTGCCCGAACCCTCCAGAGAGCTTGGTACCCCAGTGTACGGAGCCCCCATACGTGAATTGGAATAGGAGAAACCTGCAAGGGTACATAACTAGTTGCCTAAGGGGAGGTCTCATGTCATCTTTTGCCTCCAAATTATGAATGTAGACATCCCAAATGGTAACCACCTATTCAGAGCCCCCCACCTGCGGGGCTGCACCAACACATCTGACTCAGCCCTCGCCCATTTTAACAACATGCAAAGTCAGAACTTCACTTAAAAAGCTACCGGGGACTTCCATGCCATTGCTATTTGCCTCTTATATAAGGAAAACACTAGGTCAAGAAACCTATGTAGGAATTTATCCCCTTTACCCCTGGGTCTAATGCCCAGCAAACATGGCAAACATGATTCAGGGGTTGCCAATACATTACTGTCCACCAGGTAGTCCTTGCTATCTCCTCCCACGCCCAACTCTGACACCATATGAAGAAAGCCTGCCTCAAGGACACCGCATCGAGGACACCCTGATTTTACAGTGGGTCAAATGTGTGGTATATGATGTGGTGTGAGATGCCTTTAGTGCAAGTAGTTAAATTGGGTAAAGCGAAAGTAGAGATTCCGGGAGACCCCTTTCACCTGCTGGAGGATCTGTGCCTCCAGTTTATCTGAAAACTGTGTTTGGAGAGCCATCATCCAACAACGATCTTGGATCTTAACGTCCAGTGTCTGCCTATGGACCAGAAGAGCAACCCCAGGAGCCGCTATAATCCTGTGTGTACCACCATAGGACAACATCGTGTGGAGTGGCAGCATGGTAGCAGGCTCAGTACGCCTGACCCCAGTGCGAGTTGAACACATGATATACTGCATTATATCATATGTCAGGAATTGTCCACCTGTATGCCGAATGCATCAACAAGCTGCTGGTAGGTCCAAAGAGTGCCTACTGCATAAATGTCCCCTGCATGTGCTACGCTTGCTTCCTTCCAACCCCTTAAGTCATTTATTTATTTGCAAGGTTTTATATAGTGCTGGCTAGACCCGGAGGTATCAGAGCGCTTTACATGAGGATCAGCGATTTACATGTTACATAATTACATCAATTACAGGAGCCAAGTATAGACATAGGAGAAAAACATGAGATTACACAATAATATGGGTAATTAACTGATGCCTGGTAACCTCTAGCTTAGCCTTTATGTGACAAACAGGGATCAGAGGTGAGTATGGGAGAAGGCCGTCTAACGGGAATGTATTTCTGCCAGCTATAATAAGCGATCCACATTTGGCGCATCTCGCCTGGGAGGTTAGTCCCAGGTGTAGATATGTAACCTGTCCAGGAGACACTGGGCATCCGACCTCTCAGTGCACATATCTGCTTCGGGCCAGCACAGCAGCCATTGTAACTTAGCGGCCTCATAGAAGAGCTCGTAATTGAGCACAACAAGGCCACCCTCCAATAGCAGTCAATACAGTTTATCAAGAGCAACTCGCCACCTACCCGTCCCCCATATAAACTCCAATAAAAACGAGTTGAGATCAGCAAAGAAACGCATGGGTAGAGCAAGTGGGAGTGCTGCAAAATAATATAACAGTGGCGGCAGTACAAGCATTATCGTGATTCAATCCGGCCCAGTGGAGAAAGTGGGAGCAACATCCAGGACGGTATCGATTTGCGCACAGAGCATATCGCCCTATACACGTTCCCTTCCAAAAGATCATTGTCAGAATGATTAATTTGTATGCCTAGAAATTTTCTTCGCATTTTGTGGAGGTCGGGTCCCCACAACACGAACGACGGAGCAGCACCATTCTGCTGTCCATTTGATAATCACTTCCTAAAGGGACGGCTGATCTATATCTTTTAACGGAGTTTGGATCCCTACGGAATAAACGCTGGAACAGCACCATTCTGCTGCCCACACATTATCTACGATTTTAAGAAACAACTAAACAACTGTACATGGGGAAATAGGACCCTAACACTCTGAGCAACGGAACAGGACTGCATTTCTGTCCGTCCGCTGTTAGTTTGTCTAAGAAATCACTTTGCACTATCCTTGAATGGACCATCATCTAGTAAAGGCGTATGGATTACAACTCTGATATATTACTAAATAAGTATTACTGTGACCATCGCTTTTTTAATCAACTTTCCTCTGCGCCACGTACATCGCCCACTTCATTGAAAACACGAAGGAATATCCCTATCTTGCAATCAATTTTATATTATTCCATCCACGAATGTGTCACCCTCGAATGATGTTACTGCATGGATAGAGCGTCCATGTTTTGATTTATTTTAGGTCTCCTGAAGAAGGCGGGTCACTGCCGAAACGCGCGTCGAGTTCTTACGCTCCTTTTTAAACATTTGTTATATTACATGCATTTACGTGTTTATTTTTTGTATTAATTATAATTTTATGTTTAACCTTTAGAATTGTATGTTATTGACCCATTTTTTACTCTGATGAATTGGTTTGGTCTCGTGATCCTATTTTATGTATTGCTTTTAAACTAATATCCATTAAAAAGATATATTTTATTTAGAAATTGTTATATTCTTGATTTTCCTGCTTGATTACTGACCTATCCCGAGTGTTCACTGTATACGTTAGATGTCCTGGGAATTTTTCTCACACTAGTTGTCACCCTGCCCTAGGAGTCTATATACTACCCAGGGGGTCCTTGTTGTCTTCACTTAGAAATTTGAATGTGTCATATTGTCACAGGAGCCACAACTTGGGCAGCCCCCCATGTTGTTCAAGTTTCGGGTGGAAGGGGACAGACAAGACTCGGCCCAATTCACCTTTAGGCTCAACATCGTCCAAAGCTCATCCAGCAGGACATTCATCGCCGGAAGCGAGTAATTCATCCTGCAAATAGATTAAAGTGTCATCTGCATATAAGGAGACCATGTGATGAGCCCCATGCGTCGCAGTCTCCCATTGACTGGCCCACATGCGCAGCTGACATGCTAACTTCTCCATGGCGAAAGTTAAAATCAGCGGCGACGGAGTGCAGCCCTGTCTGGTGCCTCTGTGGATCTCAAACCTGTCAGATATCAGCTGCCCTGTCGTAGCCCTCGCACCCGGCGGTCCAAAGAGTGCCCAGATCCAACAAGTGAACGCCAGGCCTACATGCATCTCCTGTAGTGTCACAAACAAATATTCCCATCCCAGAATATCGAAACATTTTCAATATCAAGCGAAACCTCCACAGATACACCGTCTCCCCCAGGTCAACCCTCATCAACGGAAGTAGTAGACATATATCAAGGAAGGTGTTATTTCCATGGACAAACGCATTCTCATGGATAAACCCATTCTGATCTACATGGACCAAAGTACAGACTATGAAGAGGAGTCTATTTGGGAGGGCCTTCCACAATATCTTATAGTTAAGATTCAGCAGCGATAGTGACCTATAGGAGGGAACATCAAAGGGGTCCCAGACCGGTTTGGGAAGCACCACTATTAAGGTCTCCCTCAACATGTTCGGCAGATGTTCCCGTTCCCACACTTCATTATAGATGGCCAGCATCTTGGGGGACAGGGTCTCACTATCAGTTGCTTTGTATTCTATGGCCATCTGTGCCCAGAGTCTTGTTCTGAGTAAATTGGGAAATGGCCATACGGATCTCCTCCAACTGTAGAGGCGCGTCTAATTCAGACCTCTGCAGCAGGTTCAGGCAGGGGGATTGGCAGTCCCCTTAAGTCCCTGTTTAGGGCAGGTCCAGATGGACCCTGCATCATCACGTACAGGAAGCAATAAAAATCCACAAAGGCATCATTTATAGCCCCCTGGGTGTTCAAGACCATGCCCCCAAACAACCAAATTGCCACTTTGGGTGGCCGCAATTGGTCAGTACGAGCCAGCCTCGCGAGCATCCTACCCGCCCGGTCGCCCCACCATGCAGCCAGGCGAGATATTGCTTATAGTCAAGTCGCCCCAATCACATCATTAATTCAGAGTGCTCTGCCCCCACCTAGTGCAGGTGTGCAACCTTCTCAGCATGTCGCAGCTGCTCATCCTCTAGTGAATGCAAGTCCTGCTCTTTAGCCAATATTTCCCTGCAGAGTATCTGTTGGCCCCCCTATGTGATTGCCAAACAATAACCCCCTCACCACTGCTTTGTGAGGATCCATTCTGTTTCCCTAAAGGATGTGGTACGATCATCATGTTCTAAGTACCTGGTCAAGTGCTCAGCTAAGTCCATACGGTAGGGCACGTCAAGAAGCAAATCAGTTTGGAGTTTGCACTTCGGTAAACATGGGCAAGCGCTTCCTAATCTCAACGACATCAAGAGCGGGCAATGATCAGACAACATACACACCAAGTATTCCAAACAGAGTATGAAGGGGCTGATTGACTCGCTAGGGGACTAAAACAAAATTCACTATTCTCCGGGTGCTGAAGTCGCCACACGTCACATACCCTATGACTAGTCAACCAGTCCCAAAATGCTATGTGCTTCTGCCACAGGCCGCCCCTTCCAACAGCAGAACCGAGCAGTCCCTCTGCATATCAATCACGCAATTAAAATCCACATCCTATTTAGGGGCATGGGGGTCTTGCAACAAAGCTGGGATTAGGAGGTCCATAAAAGTGAAACGACCCGTTTTGGGGGCATAGTTAGGCAAGAGCGCAAGGAGCCTACCACCCAGATGCCCCTCCACCACAACATACTTGGCCTCCAGATCCACCCTGTGACTTCTGGCACAAATGTCACCTCAAGGGCTATCCAGACCAGAACCCCCTTGCATAGTGCAAGACTGTGGTGCCATACACCCAGCCCCTCCATTTCGCGTGGAGCAGATGTAGCTCTATTCGCATCTAGTGCATCTCCTGTAGGACTGCCATGTGTGTGTGTGCCTATGCTGTAGGTAAGTGTGGATGCGGTATGGCTTAACCAGAGTGGCCATGCTTATGTTTCAGGTCAGGAGGTTGTACTGTGGAGGTACATTCCTGTCTGAAGTGCCCATGCATCATGTGTACTGTTATTTGGAGGTCAGAGGGTGCAGTCCATCTGATCCCTGCAGGTGTCCCCCCCAGCTCTGCCCCCCAGTGAATGAGTGAGAAACAACTGCGTGATGAACTACCAGAACATCGTGTACATGCAACTCCAATGCCACATTAGCAACACCAACGAGTCCCACCCTCCACGGCCAAGCTGAACCCCAATGCCCGCTACGTGCATACAGAAAATGCAAGAAGACAATAACAGATTTGAATGTAGAACTCAAGTCATGTACGGTGATCAAGGATGTGGGAGGCAATGGTCAGTGAAAGCTGGCCTTCTAACCTTATGTGCCAAGTACCAGCTTCCCATTCCTGCTCCCCCCAATACCACCCAAAGTTCGACTGGCCCACAAAGTGAGACACAGGGCTTTACACTCAGGAGAGGCAAAGTTCCATTAGAGCTAGTTATCCACCAGCTGTGGTGTCAGCGCCGGACCATGGGCCTCATCACAGATAGAACAGTATAGTGACTGTCACCACTTGTTAAGATAGTTTGCTGATTTGTTCTCTGCAACACCAGGTCCCACCTAGTGATGGGTCCATCATGTGGACAGATGACAACTTAGCTGTCAAAGCGAAAATCTGCAGCTTGTCTATGTAAAGGATGGCATCAAAACTGGTGTTGCTAAGATGCTGGAGTTGGGGGGGATTGATTCCTTCAATAATCCTTGGTCCAGCCTAGTGGTGCTGCTACCTAAACCCAACATAAAAAGTAGGAAAACAGAGCTAAGATTTAATGTGGCTTACAGGTGACTCAATGCAGTAACCAGGATTGATGCTCAGCCATCGTAAGAGCTGATGAGCTCATAGATATACTTAGGGCTGCAAAATACCTAAGCACATTTCAACTTGCCTCAGGGTACTGGTAGGCTGTCCTAACACATGGAGCCAAGGCAAGGGGAGATCTGCATTCTCCACACTTGAGGGGCACTTTCAGTTTGAAGTGATGCTCTCTGGTTTAAAAAATGCCCCTGCCACCATCCAAAGGTTGGTGTACAGAGTTTTGTCTAAGCAGTTAGTGGCCATATCTGGATGATATTACTGTATTTAGGTCCACCCAGCATGATCATCTCACCCACTTGAATGAAGTGCTTCAAACCCTGCAGCAGGCAGGCCTGACTATTAAGGCAATTAAGTGCCAAGTAGGAAAATTGTGTACCTGCACCACCTTGTATGTGGGAGGCATGTACAACTCCCAAAAGGCAAGGTTCAGACAGTTTCGGCTTGGGAACCTTCCAAAACCCAGACCCAGGACAGAGACTTTCTGTGCCTGACCAGTTACTACAGGAGGTTTGTTAGAGGGTATGACACTATTGTAGTGGCCTTCACAGAACTCACTTCCAAGAAGCAGCCAAAGAAAGTTATTTGAACTGCAGAGTTTCAGAATGTCTTTGACACCCTGCAAGAAGCAATATGCTCAGTACTTGTCCTAAAAGTTCCTGACTATATCAGACTTCATTGTCCAGACAGATGCTTTAGAATATGAGATTGAGGCAAGGTTGGCACAGGTAAATGATGTGAGGCAGGATCAACCAGATGAATTTATTAATAGGCAACCCTTGTAGCAACAGCAGCGTTGGAGTTCCATTGAGAGAGAAGCCTTTGCTGTAGTCCGGTCCCTGAAAAAGCTGGGCCCTACCTGTTTGGGACTTATTTCAGAGTTCAAACCAGCCACAGACCTCTCAGGTGTCTTATACAGATTAGAGGGTAGAATCGCAAACGTCTGAGGTGGTCCATCTGCCAAAGATGTATGGACTTTAAAGTGGAACACAGACAATTGAGTGACCATGTCAGTGCAGAGGGCCTTTCCAAGTTTTTTCACTTAGATGATGAGAACCCCCAGAGTATAGGTTAGTTCCTTATCACATTTCATCTGGAGCGGGGCACTGTAAGAAAGTGCCTTTTTTGTGCAGTCCCCACCTACAAGTTTGGACAGATGCTGCTGGTTTTTTGACTCTGGAGTGTACTGGGCCCTGCTAAAAAGGTCCCATTGCATGTGTGCTAACCCTTCAAAGTGAATGTGCAATTGGCTGGTCCCTGATTGGCATATTTAACTTACCTATAAGTGTCCAGTATATGGTACAAAGTGTACCCAGGCTAGTAAGTTAAAGGTCACTAGTGGACTGCAGCACTTATTGTGCCACCACTACAGCCACAAGGTGAAAACTCTAGGTTTATCATTGCAGCCTAATCGGGCAGTTTTTAAACTGTCAACCAGAGAAGGCGAAATTAAGCCTTTTGCCAAGTCAAAACCTTTCTTCTTAATAATTATTAGTCACCCCTTCGGAAGGCCTTAGGATCCTATAAATCAGGATGCTAAGTATTAAAAAAAACATGTTCCTTTTATGTTTTTCATGTCCTAACTGTCAAAACCCAAATTGTCGTTTTCACTGTAGCAAGGCTGGGAGTCCCATTGGCTAACATTGAGTTACACTAGCCCACACCTTAAGTGCTAACTTCCATTTGGAACCACCAAATATGGTACTACGAGCTATCAAATTTATTGTTACATTAAAATTGACTTATTGATGAATTCTGATTTAAAATAACATTTAATATTAAGATGACTTTAGAAAGTCACCTCCTTCCTGGCCCAAAGTTCTGGTAGCCATTAACCACAGCTGTTGTCACCTGAGGCAGCCTGCTGCCCTACTGCCAGAAGAAGTGAAGCACTCCCAGGAAGGGGAACAAAGGTTCTGCTGGAGGGAGGAGGTGAGGCCTCCTTCTGACAGGTTGGCCCAAGGGCAGTGGCCACAGATGGCCCAGCTTCAAAGGAACTACCACTTCTGAGAGGCAAATCCAAGTCACGCCTTAGCTTGCCAGGCTTCTTTTAGTAGGTAGGCAGGTTAGCATCCCCTCCAGAAGGAAAAAAACTCCATGCACAATGCACACAATGAGCCCTACAACAATCTGTGACTCCAGAGACTACTTCAAACAACTTGCAAATGTCTGATTGCCACACTGGAAGGCATGAGTATGCGAAGCATTTGAATCTACAGCAGTAAAAGCACCATTAAGAATTAGAATTCCAAATGGACTGCCACCCCTATACAGGTTATTCTACAGTACTGCTCAGGAAGTGCTTCTGGTACTGATTAGTCATACACGATTAGTTTAGGACACCAAACCTTCTTGTGACCATGAATAACACAATAGCACTAAGAAACAGGAGAGGTACTTTAAAATATTCATTTTAAAATCTTAGTCTAGTGCATAAAATATCAACAGTAACCACATAGAGTGCAAAAAGGAATACAGCAGGCCTTGGTCTAAGAAACAGCAAGAAACCTTTCTGATATGATTAGTGAATTCATAACATCTTAAGACCTTTGATCTAGTTCTAGGCTCTATGCTAAATTTGAGCTGAAACAGTAAATAGCAAACCTGTCTGAGTTTCCTACAAAAGATCACACAGCCTCCTGTTTTTAAGATAATAACAACTCATTTGTTCTAGATCACAGCTTTGCCTGGGGAATGACCAACAGTGTTAATCTGGAAGATACTTTTCTGCACTGTTCCTGGTATTGCCTCAGACTGAGGCTTGTTGGTGCTGCAAATAGGCGCGACTTCTGGCTTGAGCCTAGCACGAAGTCCCTTTACCCTGTGGTCAGATACTGGAGTTTTTATATGTATCTGATATGTGATCATATCTTCTATTTATTAAAGAAACCAACACTTGCCAACTCTAAAGCATCAACAAGACTAAACAAACATGGAAACAAACGTGTCCTCTTATTTCACATTGATTATAAGCTCCTATAACAATAAATAATAAAAACATGCATGGTAACATAGTTAAGTGTCGATGATATGGCAGTGTTTGTAAATGAAAACAATAAAATGTCAGCCTAGATATTAAGCAGAAAAGATGGCAATATTTCTGTGTGTGTTTAGAAACTTTACACTTTCTAAAGAGATGAGAGAATCTTACAGCAAGCATAGGATGAAAATTGAAGAAACGTAAACAAGGACTGTCAGTGTTCAAGACAACACACTGTGAACAGATGCTTACAGAGTATGTACCCTTCAAACAGTTGCCTAAAATTAGCTTTGAATTCAGCTAGCTGTGAACTAGCAGGTTTCCTTGCACATGGTATACAAATACATTTTGGGCTTTGAACCACAGGTACTAGCCATATTAAATATTTAATCTACATGTCCGTCACTAGTTAACACCTATCTGGTAAAGAAGTGGAACAGTAACTAAAAAAAATAAAGAGAAATTAAATGGCTATATCAATGGGGCATTGCATGCATTGAATGGGGGATTTAATAGATCAAGCTCCGGGGAGGTGAAGGGTGACAGCTGTATGCAACACAGCCCCATTGAATCTACTCTCCATGCTACAGCCAGACTTATATCAGGGGAACGGCTCTTGGACCGCATCACTCCCACCCTCAAGCAACTCAACTGGCTACCAATCGAGGAATAGGCCATACTAAAAACTGCCTGCATAACTCACAAGTACTCTACACTGAAAAACCAATCTACCTCACAAATAAATTAGCAAAAGAGACCTCTACAAAGTTCAAACAGTCTACTCCTGATTCCACCGAAATTTAAGAGGGAGGTATCTTGCACCCTCTCCTTCTCTTGGAATGCTCCCAGAATCTGGAACTCCCTGCCCTAGACCTGTGGGAAAACCACTCCTTCCCTACTTCAACAAGAAACTGTAGCTCTTACTCTTAAACAAATACCTAAATCCACCCCCTTAGAGCACCTGACTAGCCGGCGGTCACTCTCCCTGTACCCTCTAAATAAATCTTCGTCGCATTATCTCGGGGGGAAAGTGTGCCTCTAATCCCCCCTGTCCTCAGGAGGCCTAACCCCAGCTATCTCAGAGCTACATTGTCCATCTCAAAGACTGATCTTTCTTGCTCTTCAATTTTGATTGTTAATATGTACTTTTCTTTTTACCTATCCCTCCGGCAATATCGTACAACTGCTGCAATGCCCTGTAAAGTGCTATGTAATTATGAGTGCCGTAACTACCTCAAAATTATATCGGCATCTTTCCAGAATGTTCTTGTATATCTGTCACATACTGGCAATATGTATTTTTTTCACTCCAAATGTATCTTACGTAGTGCTGCTTATGCAATTCTGTATACCTCGTCATTTTATGGCACTATGTATATGTATTTACTCCAAATGTATCTCAGGTATTGCTGCTGGTGCAAACTCTGTGAAGCGCTCTGATGCCCTCCGGTCAAGTCCGCACTATATAAAACTCAATAAATAAAATAAAGTATCTAAGGAAGTAAGAAATCTTGGAATTACCATGGACTCCAAGTTATCATTGAATGCTTAACTGGACAAATAAGCAAGATCAAACCTCATTTCAATGACCTGGGATTTTTACACAATGTCCAGGCTACTATCTCTCTTGTACTGTCATAACTTGATTACACCAATGGCCTCTACCATGGATCATCTTCATCAACGATGAAAAGACTACAACAGATTCCGAACTCTGCTGCCAGACTATTCCGACAAGTAAAGTCACAAGCCCACATCTTCCCTGCCTTGAGGGCCCTACATTGGTTGCCAGAAGATCAACCTTCAAGCTGCTTTGTATCATCCACATAGCAATACATGGAACAGGACTGCTTTTCATCAGGAATAAAATCACCAGTGGCGGTTCTTGCATGGGGGCGTTTGGGCGCCGCCCCCCCTGCTTTCTCGCCGTGCCAGAAGGCAGAACAATGGTAGTTATCATATTATATAACTACCATTGTTTCTGCCTTCTCGCACCCGAGAAAGCAGAACTTCCTGGTTAGAGTTACTTGAGGGCAGGGGGGAGTGGCTTGGGGGAGTGGCTTGCCCATTGTTGTTAATACTGACTGTATGGGCAGCCTGAGGCCGCCCAAACATACAGTATTACCAACAGTGGGAAAGCCACTCCCCCAAGCCACTCCCCCCTGCCCTCGAGTAACTCTCCCTGTTCTCTCTGTATGCTGCAGCAGCAGCATACAGAGAGAAAATTACGTAGCCTGGGGCAGCCGGCCGCACCAATGGAAAACGCGGCAGTGGAGAGGGAGGCTGCCTGCTGCGCCGCCTTCCTGATGACGTGCTGGTGCTGCCTGCAGGAATTGAAAGTGAGGACGGCGGGAATCGGGACGAAGTCTCTGCTGGACGGTAACAAGGTAAGTGTACTTAACTTATTTATATTTGTAAAATCGGATCCGTTTTACCGTTTATGAACAGGGGTTTGCGATTATTTAACCTGCTTTGAACTAGGGCTGAGTGTATGAAGAACTGGTCAGTTTTTGTGTGCTTTTATTCCACTGCCTATCTCGCATTATTGGAACGTCAACAAATAGGCGGGAAATTAAGGCACTGTTTTAGTAGCGCATGTCTTGGGTCAAGAAAATATTGTTTGGTTGCCTTTCACCGCGCTCCTCACACCAGAAAACTGAAATTGGTTTATATCAGCACGCACTAAACTAAACATTTTAGCGCGCCAATCACAGTCATTAATTGAGTTAAGATGGGCAGAGAGATAGGGAGGCGGTTATTGAAGCAAAAGTGGTAGCATGGAAGATCGGTAGCCCTGCCGCCTGATTTCTATGTCATTCAGACGTCAGTTTCAGGCAGTCTTTGGACCCAACCTCGGAAAAGCAGGAAAATAAACTCTTCAGTTTCTTGAAAAGACATGTCTGTGTAAATAGTGCGTCATTTGTTCCAGAGCAAGGTGCTTGTAGTTCGCCACCTACTTTTACTAAAGGCACTCTGCCAGGGATGCTAGTTAGGAGCAATAAAAGCGTTTTTTGTACCCCTCTGCACGACGTGGTCATCCTAATGAAAAAAAAAGACTTTCACAGTTATAAACAATTATAATGAGGAAAGACTTTGAAGTGCAGTTGTCTCATGCAAACCACGCAGAAAGTGGACGTGTGCATACACGTGCATTCTATGTAACTTTAGACATTACACAGCACAGCATCTCCCACGGCAGCTGTAATCAATGGGTACGGAGTGCATTATGTACAACGTTATCTGCAGGTTGTTGTTGGAATCTATAAGATTGAAGCTTCATAGGATAGCGTGTCATGCGACCTCATCCAAAACCCATGTAAATGTGTTCAGTTGGTCATGTGCCAGTCATTAGGGGTTCTTTATGGGTCTTCCTACTGCAGAGATCCGCCAGCAGGTGGATCCCTCAGTAAGTGTGGTCAGTGGATGCTGTAATGTGCTTCATTTTCTTGTGTTTTGCTTGGTCAACGCCCAGTTGGGCGCTGGGAATTATGGCCTTCCTCCATCACTTGGGCCTGTGTTGGTATGTTGGTAGTGTGAAGGTATGTATTGGTTGGGTTAGTTGAGCTCTGGGGATAGTCAGTGTGATTACAAAAATGGCGAGAAGGACCCCACAAACCCACCTTATAGCAGTCAGACTCACTTGCTAGGCTCACTCGCCACGAGCACTCAGATCAAACTTTTACGCCTCACTACTTTCAAATGTCACCAGCCGCCACTGAAAATCACCAAATATATTCAAGAAAGGAACCTTCACTCAGGATTGGCACCTCATCTCAAAACCCCACCATACAAGAAAAAAACATAGGTAGGACATCTTTTTCTGTTAAAGCAGCCAAACTATAGAATTCATTACACCAAACACAAGATCCACGGAAAACTATCTTATCTTCAGAATCTTCAGAAGACTTCTCAAGAGTTGGCTCTTTCCTACCAAACCACCATACTCAAACACTAATGTACAGCAAATCCCAACCTGACTATTTTGGGGGATCTAAACCTACACCTTGACAACCAATTGTGTGGGGAAGAACAGGCCCTACATCAGGAATTTGCTGGGCTCCAGCTAGAACTTAAACCTATGCATGCAACACACCAACTATGGCACTTGTTGGATCTTATTTTCTCCAAGTGCTCAGACTTGGCTGTTGAACCTCCTATTGCGATCCCTTGGTCCGACCACTACCTGGTGACGTTTTCCATCCCCCTATCTAAACCACCACCCACAGTGAGTTCAACATACAATAGCATGCACAATGGTCTAAATTCAACTCTGCGAGTTTCATTCAGGCCTTACAATTAAATCAACCCGCCCTAGGTAAAGACATCAACGAGGCGAGCCAAGTAGTTGACCGGTGGATTACGGAAGCTCTTGATGTGATGGCCCCACGGACTTCAAGCACTCCACACAGGCGTACTAAGACCGCACTGTGGCTTAACAAAGCTTTACGGTTGGCTAGGAAGGCTTGTAAACGCTTATAGCGAAAATGGAGACTAGACTTTCTGGATATAGATAAGACGGATTATAAGCTACACCTAACAACAGTATCACTCCCTCATTAAGAAGACACAGGCTGCCTTCTATACGGAGAGGATTGAGCAAGCGGATAATTCCTCCAGGGAACATTTGCCTATTCTTAAAGAGTTATCCTTTCTGGAGAGAATAGTGGCGCTGAGTCGTGCAACCAAATTGCTGACTTTTTCTCGATTAAGGTATCTAAAATCTATGACACTTTCCTTGAGGAGGCACGCAACGGCTCTGTGTGCCAAATCGAACAAATCCCAGAGTGGGGGGAAAATTGTCTCGCTGAATTTCACCTCCCCTCCCCTCCTTGGAAGATTTGAAAAAGGTAGCAATGGGTATAAAATCTGGCTCCCCAAAAGACCCAACTACAGTGAAAGTTATCTGCATGGAGTTAGACACCATACCACCCTTGGTGTAACAACTGCTGGAAATGTCCTTTCAGGAAGGGCTGGTACCAGACACATCAATTAATCAATCAATCAGAACATTTGTAAAGCGCACCACTTACCCGTGAGGGTCTCAAGGCGCTTGGGGGAGGGGGATGCTGCTATTGCTCGAATAGCCAGGTGTTGAGGAGTCTTCTGAAGGACAGAAGGTCCTGGGTCTGCCGTATGGGGATGTGGAGGGTGATCCAGGTCTTGGAGGCGAGGTGGGAGAACGATCTGCCGCCGGAGGTCGCTCTTCGGATGAGGGGGACTGTGGCGGGGGCGAGGACGGCTGAGCGGAGCTGGCGGTTGGGGGTGTAGAAGCTGAGTCGTCTGTTGAGGTATGCTGGTCCGGTGTTGTGGAGTTCCTTCTGTGAGCGGGTGAGGAGCTTGAAGGTGATCCTCTTGTTGACGGGCAGCCAGTGCAGGTCTCTTAGGTGGGTTGTAATGTGTCTGTGGCGAGGGACGTCGAGTATCAGGCGTGCAGAGGCGTTGGACACATGGAAGCAAGCAATGGTGCTCACCCTGAAAAAAAAACATTCAACCTATTTGATGGGGCATGGTTTGAACGCTGGAGAAGATGGCGGCGTAGTCTCCTACCTCCTGCTGTGGTGCCACTTTTTTTTGTCATTTTAATATGTAATCCTGAGACTGAATCACTTCTGACGCCGGATTAAATGAGCGGAATGTGAGCCCTACGTGAATTCTCCTGTGAAATGCTTCAGGGCGTATCGAGACGACGATAAGCGAAGAGAATGTCTCAGCCTTCTCGACGAGCCCCTGCCGCCCGAGCTGGAATCCGCCCGCCGTCTGGAGGAAGGTAGAAAGGAAGAGAATCGCTACAGCAGTGGCAATTTTAACAACTACCTAAGCGGGCTAATCAACTTTTTGCAGAAAGTAAGTGGGCTCATCACCTGGCGGCTCTGTCCCAACGGCTTACTAGACCGAGCGTGTGCCTAATCTGGTGGGAGCAGCCGCCGCCAGGCGGAGATTCTAGCGGAGGCTTCTTGCGAGTCACAATGGCAGCAACAAATCAAACCGTACCGAGGCGCATGCACCCAAGACAGTAATCTAAAGTCGGCGGCTCAATTGAGATATCTTGGTGGGTTTGGGGATCAGACTGCCAGGGCAGCGCGTTGTGCATAAAATGGCGGGCGCTCCCTCTGTTTAATCGAGGTCCGTCTGCAATCCCCACTGACATCACCCGCAAAATTACTGGCACTTCTGCAATATTTGGTGCAATAACTGTGGTCTGCATGCTAACAGAGTGAACTATGTTGTTCCTGAATGCTCAGCTTTCATAGTGAGGGCACTCCAGGGTACTTAGGCAATCCGTCCATGTGAACACGCAGGAAAGCACAAAATGGCTGCCGCACTCGCACTCAGTGAGCCTCAGAGAGGTTGTATGTAACATTTTCCTGCACAACGCTCATTCTGAGGTACAGAAAAACGCCTGCAGATACCCTGCTTCATGTACTTGGCGCTACAAAGTCCTAAGGTCACCCCAATCGCTACAATGCTAGGCTTATGAGGATAGTTAGTAACATGTGTCTAACAATTTGAGCATCAGGAGGGTTAGATCTGTATCAAACAGCCACGAAAGCGCTACTTTCACCATCTGCTCTACTTCAGGGGATTGCATCAACTCACTGCTGGGTTGCGAATATAATAACACATGACTGCGAATATGGACTGTGTTTTCTGGGGTTTCTCATGCTGCCTGACCCTAAAATGGCTGCCACCTAAAATGCCTATCTCTATCACTGACCTTGCCTCACCCTAAGTTGGCTACCTGGGTGTGCAATTTTTGTTAGTGTGATGTTCCATTGGATGGTGTTCTCCTTACCGGCCGCTAACTTCAATATTGGATCTCAAGGAGTAGCTACTCAACCATCAACATACTTTTTGGTGCTAGCGTAGTGCCAGCGTGGAACCCTCTAACGACAGTCTCTCAGATACCAACGCAAAGCAACCCCTACCTACAATACATTGTATCCAACATAATCCGGTCCACACAGTTCGAGAATCATAAGTGAAAAGGAGGCAAAAAACCTTAGGAGACTTAAAGCAGATCCACCAAACCCCGATTCTCAAACGAAAGGTAACAAAAACATTAATGCTACAATGGACACAATACTGAACTAATTAGCAGAAGTACATGACTTGGCGAAGTCCACTAAAGAAGACATTTTAGTGATTAGGCAGGACATTAGACACCAATTCCAGGCTAACCGAAACAGAAGTCAGGATAAGCCACCTAGAAGACTCTGAAACAAAAGTCTGCAAATCCCTCAAGCATTTATCTTTCACTACAGATTCCATGACAAGGAGGCTGTCGGAGCTTGAAGACAGCAATCGAAGAGGAAACGTACGCACTTTTGGAATTCCGGAGGGTTCGGAGGAAGCTTTTAGCTCATGTATCGCCTTCTTAGAATCCTGGTTCTCACAAGCAACTAATATATCTTTTCACCAACCACTTGAATTTGACAGAGCTCACAGGGTTCCAACCAAAATTACTCCGAACCAAAAAGGTCCTAGACTAATTGTGTGTAAGCCTCTGCGTTACCAGCATGTTGATCAGATTCTGTCCTTTATGCGTAAAAAAGGACCATATCCTTTGGAAATCTAGTAAAATCTTCATTTCTCAGGACTACAGCAAGGAGACGGTTGACATAAGAAAAGGCCTTCTTGCTCTCTGACCGAGGCTACTATCATCAGGCTGCCAATTAGGTTTTGCAGGCCCATCAAGGTTCCGAGTGGTCATCCAAGGAGTTCTCCAATTCTTCACGGATCCCCAGAAACTCAAAAGATTCCTTGATGGCCCGGAGCAACTTTCTATGGACACGGCAGCACTTGGCCCTTCAACAGCCAACACATGAGTATCCTTCTAAATGCCCTTAAGCATGGATTACTTGGATGTGATTTCATTACTCCACATTGTATTCCTATATTTTACACTGTACTCTTGATTCTGTTTGGTATGGTTGCCTCAAAACTGCCTGCATTGCCTCACATTGGCCGATCTGTTTAATCTCCTGAAGTGCCTATACATCTAAGTGCCTCCGGATTTTGGGCCAGATGTAGGTAAATATAATTTACCGATTCTAAAATACAGAATTTTACTGATTCGGTATTTTAGAATCGGTAAATGATATGTAGCTAATGATTCCGTAAATTTTACCGAATCGGTAACATTTGGTAAATACCAATTCGGTATTTAACGAATCGGTAATCCCCATTCATTCCTATGGGCCTGGAGGCCCATAGGAATGAATGAGAATTACCGATTCGGTAAATAGCGAATCAGTAATAGGGGGTAGACCTACAAGGGAGGCAGTGTGTCACATTGACACCCTGTTGCACCCCTGTATAGTGCTTGGGTGCACATGTGGCAGCCATACATGCCCTAAGGGCATGTATGTCTGCAACATGGCACTGAATAAAAAGCACAAAATAGCTTTTTAAAAGGTATTCGGAATTTACCAACAAATAATAGTTGGTGGTAAATAACGAATCCTTAAATGTAAAAAGCACTCACTTGAGTGCTCTCTACATTAAGGATTCGGTAATTTACCGAATCGGTATGTTAAGAATTCGGTAATTTACCGATTCCTTAAGTTACCGATTCGGTAAATTACCGGATCCTACAATTTGGCCACCTACATCTGAAAAGCCTAATTCTGGCCGGTAACGGCCGAAATTTGGTAATTTCGGCCGTTACCGACCGGAATTAGGCTTCCTACATCTGGCCCTAAGTGCCTTATATCGAGGCCCACTACGGTATTATTGTTGGTTGAAGCTGTTTCACTATTGCTTGCAATATTTCTGCTATAATGTTTTCAAGGAAAATAGCATTAGTTAGAGATGTTGTTAGTCCCTGTTTCCTATTCAGATGTAATTAGACAACCTCACGCCTACACGTGTACTTCACAATAGCGCAATATTTATGCGTACAAACTATTGATCTCCTTCGGAGTTCAGTTACAATCGAGTCTTCTGTATATTTTCAAAAGGCTCATGGTATTTGCACTTTCACAGCTGTCAGGGCTATATGTTCCACGACGGTCTGTCTAACTGTCAGAGAAATGAGATATTGTCTGGCTATTGCCTGGTTCAGTCAGTTATTCTCTGGCTCATATCAAGGTAAATTTAACTTCGTAGACAGTTTCTTAGAAAGTCAATGTCTGTAGTTTCTTAGACAGTTATTGTCTGGCTCACAGCTAGGTAATTTTTTTTTTTTTTTATTGTTGGTTACACATTAAGCACCCACTGTTCTGATTGCTGGTCTAGTCTCAACAATCCACCATGGTTTTTGTTCATAGCCATGGGAGGGGAGCTGTTTTCCCCTTGTCACCATGTCTACTAGTTTCTCTCAGGGTGGGTTGGGTGGGGTATGGTTCCGACTTTAACTTGGTTTTTCTTTTGTGTTACTATTACATTTAGCTTACTTCTGTCTGTATGTTATTATTTCCGTTGATCAAGTACCGATGTTACCTGTACAACTAGGGTCACATGTCTTACGTTGATAGGATGCTCCAGTACTCATTTGTCCTCTAATATGATCCATTGTGCACCGGGACATGACTGTGTAGGCCAAGTGAGCTGGCCGCTTTGTTATAAGCGACACATGTGGTATAACTGGTTGAGTTGCAACTCAAGGTCTGCTAATAAGGCCCAAAACAACTATGTATTTGATATTCCACAAATCTACAACCCTACACACATCTTGTATACACTTATAACCAGAAGGAGACGAGAAGCCAGTGTCCTCAACAGCGGTAATACCACTGATCAAGCTTGGATCAAATTTTTGTTACACCCATGATGTCACACACCACATCCAAAATCCCACTGGGAACTTCTAGAGTGGATAACCTGAAAATACTTTTGCTTAATGTTAAAGGTCTTAACCATCCGGTTAAACAGAGGAAGATCCTGGATTATCTCCAAAAACAAAAGGGAGATGTCGTTCTTTTACAAGAAACAAAAATTGATGCCAAACAATTCAATACACTTAGGAGTAGATTTTACAATGAAGTGGTGGGTTCTGAAGCAGTCCGTAAGAAAAACGGTGTTCTGACCCTGATAGCAAAGAAATCGAACATTGAGATTGGATCCTACACGGCTGACACTAATGGGAGGTGGGTCACATCTAGATTGATTAAGGACAACATGGAGTTTTACATCACAAATATCTACGCCCCAACACAAGCAAACTAGCATTTTGGGTTGACCTAACTAAACAGATTGAAACTATTCCTGATTCGGCCATGCATATACTAGCGGGAGACTTTAATCTGCCTTTCGATCCGGCTTTAGACAGAGACTCAAGGTGCGCCTATCACAGCAACAAGTCCCATAAAGCCTTCTCCAACCTCTGTACTCGCTTCAATTTACTGGACTCCTGGAGATTACAAAACCCAACAGGCAGGGAATACACTTTTTATTCACATCCTCACGACTCCTACACTCGTATCGACTACCTATTTATCACAAGTAACGCCACTTCTAGGATCATGTAGATGTCGATAGAACCTAGGGTGGTTTCAGACCATTCCTGTATCTCGCTCTCCATCTCCAACGTTAAACCAACCAGTCGTCAGTCTCTATGGAGACTGAATGATGAAGTGTTGGAAAAGGAACAACATAGGAAACTCATAGAACATGCTATCCAGTTCTACCTAACGCACAATAAAAGGAACAACACTTCTGATCTAAATCACTGGGAGGCTCTGAAAAGCACTATCAGGGGTGAAATTATTAAAATCAGATCAGCAGTTAATAAGGAATACAATAAAGCCCTTGACGAGTTAGAGAAAGATTTCGGCCCTCGAAAGTAAGCACATTACATCTAGAGATGAATTAACACTAAATAAATTGGTGAATGAAAAGTACGAATATAATAAAATAATAAGCAATAGAGCAGGAGTCTGGATAAACAAACAAAAGAGGTTCAAGCTCTGCGAATCGAATAAGGCTGGTAAGAGTTTAGCTGCATACTTAAAACTTAAAGTACAAAAGAACACGATTAATAGTATAAAAGATCACAGTGGCGCAACTTATCAATTCTGATACTGCAAATGTTGTGCTTCTGATAGAAATAACAGTTGCATCCCCTGGGGCACACCTCCCTCTCCTAGATGTTTAGTCCAGGATTCCTTAACCGGATTCAATATCCACAAAGGTCGTTATCAATTTTTCAAAGTATCTGTATTTTTCTTGTTTCTACAATGCATTTGTCAATTATTTTTGAAATTCCATTCATTTCATGTTTCATAGATTGACATCACAATTTCTTTCCCAATGCATTTCGGGCATTATGTTGCCCTTCATCAGGGAATATGTGCTATAAAGATGAAAAAACGATATATTCACCATATTGTCGCGTTTACAAGTTATTTAAAAATTCAGCATACATCTGTCTGCACATTATTTTGACTCTGTGTTGGAAAGCGGATGCTTTTTCGTGACTCGTCAGTGACGTGATTAAGGTGCATCAGTAAATGTGAAAAAATACGGTGAAAATAGGTGAGGTGACGTGACTCGAGTATTATAGACATGGTTACTTACATGTCCAAGTGCTTGAATCTACCGCGTATGATTCGTCACAGATAACCAATATCTAATGGGAAAAAGGATTGTTTTACTCTAACAAGCCTTACTAATCAGTTCATTACCTGCAGCGAGTGGCATTTAGTAAGCTTACTTGAGAGACGCGCCGCGTCCTCTTGTCAGTGTTCCGTGCTCTTGTGTTCGTAAAGTTTGGAGTGTAATGATCAAAGAAGCGTGAAAGACACCCTCCTATTGGTCAATGTTCCGGTCACGTGTTCGTAAACCTAAAAGACATACTAACGCTGTGGAACAGTAGTCCGGTGATGAAAAAAAGAGACGGTGGCCAATGTCGTGTTGTATAAACTATAAAAAGGGGAAATGATACCCTCAAGTGAGGGGGGTCTGTGAAAATGTAAGAGCGTCAGAAAAAATGATCCTAATTAAAAACCGTGTAAGAAAGCGTGTGGAATGGTGATAGATGTCACGATGGTGAAATAGTCACGTTGTGAACGCTCATGTGTGGAGAGCCAAAATCATCGGAGCTGAACCAAAGAGATGCATTATGGTCCAATTATTTTCATTAGATCATATCCAACAAATAAATAATGACAGATTAATAATAATAACAAGTGATCATAGATAACACGCAAATTCGATGCCTTCATTCAGCCCATGTGGTTTGCTTGAGTTCAATAGGTAAATCCAGTGATTCTCCCTTTGGAGTAAAAGTCTGTTGTTGTCTGTTCCTTCTTTTTTCACAATGGCTTCCAAAATGAGAAATTGAAGTTGAGATACACTGTGATGTTGTTCAGAAAAATGCAGTGCCACTGTTGATTTTTGATTGTGTGTTCTGATGTTTGATTTATGTTCATTTATTCTCGTTTTAATTTTTCTCTCAGTCTTTCCTACATATACCTTGCCACAAGGGGATTTCAGCATGTAAATAACATTTGATGTATCACAGGTGGCATTGACCTTCAGTTTTATTTGATGACCTTTCATGGGAAGTGTTATGATTTGCCCTTTGATGATGTTGTTACAATTGGCGCAATGTAGGCAAGGTCTCGTGCCTCGTTTCCATCTTTGGTTTTAGTAATTCTCCCAAGTTTCTACCTCTGGTCAAAGCAAAGATTGGTGACTTATCAAATATGGTGTTAAGTCTGGTTCTGCTTTTAAAATATCCCAATGTTTCCTTATAATCTTCTTGAATTTCATACTCGACGTGGAGTATTTTGACACTATGGTCGTTCTTGTTTCCTGCGTTCTTTAACACCATATTTGATAAGTCACCAATCTTTGCTTTCACCAGAGGTAGAAACTTGGGAGAATTACCCAGGAGCACCCGGAACTATAATAACCAGTCTATGAAACTCTAAACAGAACTAGAATCTTTAGGCTGTGCACAAGCCCATATTTTTGTTCGCAACTTATTCTGACCCAGTAAAGATTGCGGAAATCTTCAAAGACTCATGTAGATGGGTTTTGCCTTCAAACTGTGTTATGTTAGCATGAGCTTATTAGAAGTTTAAACGCCATTTTCCTTTTCTTCAGGCTCTGCACACGACACATTTTGTTATTAAAGCTTTTCGCCTAGTAGAATATTTTGCTTCACACGAGAATAATATGTTTTATTATAATATCAGCCTTGCTTGGTAAGCTATGTCTGAACAGTGAGTGCCGAGGCCTTCAAGGTTATTTCAACACAGCGCTTGTTGTTCGGTTTGATCAGCGAACGGTCTAGACGTAATAAATATGCAGCTATGGCCAACTCTAGTTTTTAGGCGCGTTTAATAATGCACTGCACAGAGCATGCATACACACTTGATGAATATTCGCATGCAGAGAGTTGGTGCAGGAGATGATGTGATCCCTTTCTGCTAAGACCAGAGGTATGGGCCCGCCCTTCTAAACCCAAAGAGACCTTCTGTAGATATAATATAATATACTAGCATGGGAGGGTAAACTGAGGATTTATTTAGACCCTTTCCCTTTAGCATTTTAACATGCTTTCACCCTTTGTATTTTATGGAATAGTAACTATGCTGCTAACCTTGTTCCTTATAATATGTTTGCGTGTATTAGCTAAGATACTGCGCTTGAGAACACTGCATTAGAAATAAATATTTCAAACTTGCAAGTGTCATCATTTACTCCTCGTTCTGGACTGATATGTTAGTATAACGAAAGAGGGTTCATGTTTTCCACGTTACCTGAGGTTATCTAAGTCCATGTTCTGGGTTGTCTAATCATTGGGGGTGTGTAAGAACCAATGAGACACTGATTGCTAGTCTGGTAGGGGATTTTGGATACTTATACACCCTAATTCACTGAGGTTTAAAGTCTCTATGCACAGCTCTGTGTAGGAGCAGGATCCCTGCGACATGGCGCCCAACGTAGTGCGGTCTTATTACATGAAACTTGAGTAGTACTTGTATCAGTCCTTAACACCCTTCACTGTTGTTTCCGGAAGACAGCGGTGTCGGACAAACCTACCTATAATTATATAGGTCTTTTCAAGCTTGAGTCTATTCAAACAGTTTTCTTTTGAATCACTACCCAGTTGTGCTACATAGTTTTTGTTGTACCTCTTACTTACTGTGTCACTATGGCTGACGTTGACATACCGCAACATAGTCGTATTGCGGTGCGCAATCATTTGCAGACTTATAATGTCCCTGTTGATGGCATGGCAGTTATCTTGGTAGTGAGTGCGGAAGTGGCGTACCCATACAAAATTTTCTATTCGTGGGTGACCTTCCCGGCAGTGAACGCAAATACTGGTGAGTTCGACACTTGTACTGCTACTGCCGTACCTCAAGAATATACTCCATATAGGACACAGGAAGTTCCGATTAATGCTTGGCAGCATCGAGTTTGGTTTCATGGCGCCCTACCCCACTCTTTGTTACCTCCAAGGATAGGTCCCTTGGCCATTCCAGGCGCTACTTGGCCTGTTTTGGCTGGATTTACATCGCATCCTCGACATGGAGTGGTATCCGTTGCAGATTTACGGCTGCTACATACAGTCACAATTAGTGTAATTCGGTCGTTAGTGCAGTACATTACCCGCAACCTCCCGGGCGGGGCCCCAGGTGGTGCGGAGCTTCCAGCCAGACCGAGCAGAATGAAGCTTAGTCCTGTGATGGTTAATGCAGTAATGGGCAAGCATCCCCAGAATAAGGATGATTTTCCTTTCTGGATTGCCAAAAAGTTTGACCAGTTGGAAGCAGTTTTTCCTACCATGACTCCTGTTGAAAAACACAGGATTCTAACAATTACTATACCTAAAGACTTGATCCCAGAAGCTGGTGACTGTGAGTCATGGGGTAAGATCTTTGCAGTAGTATATACGAGGTGCTTCGGCACACCGTCAATGACTGTCCTTCCGACGGTCGTTAAGCGTGTTCAAGATGAGCACGGACCTGAGGCAGCGGTTGAATTGGGTATGCGCCTATGCAGCAGTTTTGACATAGTTTCCAATCTTGTACTTGCAAATGTCAAGGAAGATGCAGTGAGCTTTCAGGTGTTTACCCATGGTGATTTAACGCTATTCAGAAGAGAGAGGATTAGGACACCAACTAGGCAATGTGCCTTGACCAATTTAGGCTCAAATTCCACACCTGGAAGGCTGCCGGCACCCTGGCTCCACGCTTCTTCGCGCTCACAATCGCCCCGTTAGGCCATCAGTGCACACCGCGTGTCGAAGAGGTGCAATGACAGAACTCTTCAGGAGGTTTCTCGAAGAGTATCTCGCCCGTTATTCAAACCGCACAATGGGCATCGGCACTCTATTGTTCTCCACAGCTTCAGCAGAATAAAAGGGGCAGCGCAGATCACAGGACCCTTCTTTTGTTTCCCTCGTAGCCTACACACTGTCCGCTTTATGCACAGTTATGGTTTGTTTTTGTTTAGTGCTACCGCAAGGGCATCTGCATTTTAAAGTCCTCTAGGCTGGCACTGATAATGTCAATGACCACTACCGGGTTCCGCTCCCCCACTGGGTCAAAGCACGCTGCGTGTGTCCATCAGTGTAGTTGCCAGGCATCGATGGCAGGGGCAGCCGCCATGTTTTCAGCAGACGCTGCACGAGGTGCACATCATTTTCTTTATTTTTGTCCGTCCGCCATTTTGAGCTGTACGGGCTTTACCCCAAGTGTCTGCGCAAAATATATATTACATACAGGTGATATATCGGGGAATGGATCGTACCACACAAAGCCCCCTTATCACAAAAACAAACAACAGGAAACATGTCCAGCAGTCACCAACTTGTGTGCAATGCTCAAAGTATTGTTCCGTGCTTTTCCTTTAGGACCCGATGCGTACTTTCCTCAGCGCAGGCACCGCCATCTTGTCTGCGCCAAGTAACGGCCCCTGGATCACAGCGCCTCCTGACAGTAAATGTCCACCCACGCATGGTACAATTACATCAGATCTTCATGCTCGTGTGCCAATCCACCAGGCAACGCTATGTCAGTCGGCACCAGCGCTTACCGGGATCACACCATACAGCGCACATCGGCATTTAGTAGACTGTCTGCCCGCCATTACAGACTTTGTGCTTTACATCGCAACCCATCGAATTGCACTCGTGCTTGCCATTCCGTGCAGCAAGGTCTTCTCGGTCGTTTGTAGGCTGCCGGAGTTCCGTGTGACTCTGCAGGGGGTATCACGGGTACCCACAGCCTCGCGTCCTGTGCACTATCGCTGTCCCGTTTTCTCCCCAAACACATAGTAAACCGTTTCCCGTTAGGGCGCCGCCATCTTGTCTCTGCTGGAGCGCCACCTGGCTCACAATTTTTCCTCCGTTTGACAGGTTTCTCCGCGTTTATACACAGTGCTACTGCTCTCACCCTGTGTTCAACACCTTCCGATTGCCATAGTCGTTGCTTGGTGAAGGTTACATGTCCGCTAATGGCTGCAATATCGATAATTATCCCCTGCCTGGCGGAGCTGTCTCAGAGAGCAGCCATCCTGCAGTGCGCCCTCTAGCGCCCCCGCTTTTCACAATAATTAATTGAAAAATACCACTTTTATCTTACGAGTTCCTAATAAACGTTTGTCATAACTTTTTATGATAAACAGAAAATACCTACTACATTTGAGATAAAGTTTTCCAATAAACTAAGCAGGCCTGCAGCCTTTATTTATGGCTGGTCACTATGACCAAATCAGAACTAGTGTATAACATTTCCTAAAAGGCAAACATTAGGCATACGGTCATACAATTTCAAATAGACACACAATTGGAAAACAATATACGACTCCTCCTACAAGAACGTAACAAGGATTCTTGCAATGGAAACCTTCACTATATAACAAACGGATCAGACCTGTTGCACCTGTGTTATGCGGGATGTCCTCAGGATCGGTTTGACGTTTTATGTTCCACCTCTAAATCTAGCCAATGACTGAGTTGCTGTAATAGCACAGTGCATTGGAAGGATTAAGTGGGGGAGAAATGGGGGGTTTGGGATCAGGAAGGAAAGGAAGGGGACAGCAGGGAGGGAGATCTGGAAAACACAAAGAAAAGCGTATATCATGAATAACGTATCATTCTTATTGCCATGATC
Organism: Lissotriton vulgaris; assembly: GCF_964263255.1. NCBI lineage: Eukaryota > Metazoa > Chordata > Amphibia > Caudata > Salamandridae > Lissotriton > Lissotriton vulgaris. The sequence goes on along the minus strand of NC_141691.1, from coordinate 1,725,090,867 downwards.
ACACTGTAACCTTTCCCTTATTACTTCTAGCTCTCTAACTACCTGAAAAGTAAAAGACACTTCAGTGTAGAAGCAGGTGATGGTTGATAGTCGAGATGATGGTATTAAGGAAGTTGCTGCAGTAATACAAAACCAACATATACATATGACAACCACTATAGGAAACATATACAACAAGGTATCAACTGAGAGGATAACGCTACATGAACATACCCCTAACTCACTCCTGATATGCTTCACAGGGATTGAGTGTAGACCACTACCACTCGTGAAGAACCCCTGTTAATAGAGGAAGTCAAACACAACAAAGGTTAATACACTGTACATCCTGACCACATTCTCCATCAAGAAATCATAGAAAAACGATAGGTGAGAAGCCCTGTAGTTAATGCACTCAAGGCAACGTATCCAAGGCTAGAAACCTCTTGTAGTCTGAAGTTTTAAGGGAGAGCTCCTTGCTCTAATTCCAGAATACCACAAAGTTAAAGTACCCAAAAGAACTGGAGATACCCGTGGATTATCAAACATCCACTTCTCCGTCGGCCGACAATACCGACCGGGTCAAATCCTGTTTGGAAAAGTACTGACCCACAGAAGATCAAACAAGAACACGTGTGGGCATTTGCCAACACGACCTCAAAAACAAGTGAATACAAAAGCGGCCGAATCCTGGTGCAAGCACCCTTACCGCACCCATAGAAGATCAGCAATCGACACCAGAACACTGGACAGGAGGAATTCCCGACGCCGATCTCGGGAAATGTTTTCCTTTTAAGCTTCCTGGTTCGTACTCTTGCGATACTCGCGAAGGATCATGGGAGATGTAGTTCCGACTCGCGTCTTGCTGGGAATTGTAGTTCCGATCCCATGCGCAATCGTGACAACCTGACATAACTTTTGCCAATGAACCAATCAGGCCTATAGCATTTATTGTTGGCTTACCACCATAACTAACTCAGAGTACTATACTGACACAAGCTTTCCCATAAACTAACCTAATGGCAAACAGTCAAGAAAATGCAAATATACACACAATTACAGTTTCAAATCACAATAGATCATTTAAAAATGCTGGAATCGGACAGCTGTGCATTACTAATATTCAGGATATCAATGGGGAAGGATCACTGGTCCTGCATAACCAGGGTATGCAGGTAGGTTTGTTGTGTCTCACAAAGTTAAAAGACACTCATGCACGTGTTTTTTGGTAGGAATTCGTAGCGGTATATGTTGTCTCCCCGCTTTTAAACACGTGTGTGCATAATCCTTGGGTCAGTTCTTATGCAATCTCCACCCGGAGGATTTACCCATTGTTAAAACAGGAGTGATCATGAATAAGTGACGTGAGGGGGAATTAAAATGCCCGTACAGCCAGAGATAGAAGTTTTATTAGGTATGGATTCGGGTACTAGTAGACGTTAATGAGATGTGTTGCTCTGGAATATTAAGGAATTCAAGCACACTAATAAGTGAGTCTTAAAAAATGGTCGACATGTTTCAGCCTGGGTGCTTGTGTAGGTCGGTAGGCTTTCTTCAGGACCAATGTAAGGTGAAAAGGTGAAGTGAAAAGATATAAGTAAATAAATAACCTGTTTTAGGCAATCCACTGTAACATTGTACCTGTTGGAAAAAGGTTTAGACATGTACAACAAAATAGGGTAAACAGAAAGGGTCAGGGACACAAAAGACAGACAGAAATAGACAACTAGTTAGTCACTTCTGGATTCTAAACAGCTTTAAAATGGCAATACTTTGGCTCAGATACATGCTCCGTCGAAGGTGTCAACTCATACAGTCTCATGCCTGGAGGTGGTGATGGCATGCAAGAAATTCAACCGGTGATGTCGTTCTTGTAGGACAAAATAACGTGATTACGTGAATTATGTAAATTGAGCCATGTTAAGAATATCAATATCAGTGATAGGCGGCTAGTGGAATGCAGCGGTATTTTGCTGACAAAAGGTTTTTCGTAAGTGGGCATGCGTGCTGCGTTGCGCATTGAAAGTCGGAAGAAAATGGGCCACAAAGAGTATGGTCCCGTGATATTAAGATAGTGGTACATGCTTGTGTGAATACGGCTTCTACGAGAAAACTGCTGCGAGAATGTTTTGAAAGCGGCCGTTTTTAAAGTGGGTAAATTACGGCTGAGAACAACAAGGTTACTTATGCGTGTCACATGATTCGGAACCGCATTGATTTATACCTTGAAGTCGGGTAAATACGGAAGTACCTGGTAAAGTGCGGTTGTGCACTTCTTCGGGTTGGGTGCAGGGGAGGAGTGCCTCTCTGGAGGGAGATATCACACTAATAAGTATATTCACTGGTTTACCTTACGGAGTGTTCACTACACGTTGTTCCTGGTGGTACCTGTGGCGTGTCTCTTCCTGTGCAGCTAGTGCTGTCGCTGCCACCTTCTACCCGGAAACAGAGTTGATTGCTTCCCATGATAGATATAGTCAACCACAGTAATGGAAGAAATACTGCCTCGAGTTTGGGGCTACCGGGAGTATGATTCTTATTATGAGATATTGGATTGTAGTGATTAAATAAAATAAAATAAAATAAAGGAGTTAATGGGCAGTATTTGAGGTTTCGGGCGTTTAAGCAGTAACCCGTTATTCAGCAAAGGTAATAATTGAATAGAAGGAATTGGTGGCCAGTGTTTGAGGTTAAAGACGTTTAGGCTGTATCTCGTTATGCAGCAAAGGTGAATGGAAGTGGGGGCTCATGGGTGTTTACATAAATTCGTAGTTATATTCATCCAGTCACTTAGAGCTTTTATTTAGGGCACCGGTGGTAATGGGTAGATGGAGTTTTACTCATGAGGGTCCGCTTGTACAATGAGAGGGTTATTTGTGATACATAGTTATCTATTTAGGCTCAGCCATGGAATATTGTCGTTCAGGCCACAGGAATCAGTTCCCAATCTATGTATCCAGCGTTGCTCCTTTTCGAAAAGGATTTTTTCGGCATTCCTGTCTCTGATTTCAAGAGTTTCCAGGATGACCCACTGGAGGTCGGTTACAGTGTGGCCTGATTCCAGATAATGGGTAGACATTTTGGTTGCACTTTTCTTACAGTGGACATTACTCCTGTGTTCGCAGAGTCTTTGTCTTGCCTTTCTGCAGATCATGCCGATATAACGCATATGGCACGGGCAGGTGATCATGTAGATCACATGACTGGTTTGGCAGTTGGTGTGTCTCCTCATGGTCCACTTCAAATCGGGGAGTAATTGGATTTCTTTTGTGGGTTTTGTGAGACTAAAGACCGAACAGGTGCCGCAGGGGTAATGTCCTGTTATTGGTGGGTTATCCCATAGACCAGTTCTTTCCCATGGTCTCTTAGGTGGAGGTCTGGTATGGACCAAAAGGTCCTTCAAATTGCGACTCCTTCTGTTAGCAAACCTGGGTTTCTGCCAGGTAAGGGTGTTGGATGTGAGTATCCTCCAGTTTTTTAGGATGATTTTCTTGATCTTGTTTGTCACTGGACTGTAGGTAGTTACGCAGGTGATAGTATCATCTTGCTGGTTTTGTGTTGTCTCCAAAAGGGATTCTCTAGGTTGATTTTGTGCTCTTTTTTTTTTTTAAATGTATTGATCACAGATGTTGGATAGTCTCGTACCTTCAGTTTATCACAGAGATCATCTGCTTGTCTCTTGTAATCTGTAGTTTTGCTACAATTCCTCCTCAATCTGAGGAACTGGCTGTAAGGGAGATTTTCGCGAAGAGGGCGCGGATGAAAGCTGTTGAAGGAGAGTAGACTGTTTTTTGCCGTGGGTTTGAAAAAAGTACGGGTTTGTAAGGTGTTATTGTCACCGAACAGGTTGATATCAAAGAAATCCAAGCTGTGGTTATTTGCCGTATAAGTGAATTTGAGGCAATTATCTAATGAGTTCATCCATTTGTGGAACTTGTGTAGGTTGGTAGTGTCACCTTTCCATATCAGCAGGATATCGTCGATATACCTTTTCCAAAAAAGGATACGACTAAGATAGGGTTTGCTTTCATTGAGGATGTGGTTACTCTCAAAAGTGCTGACATAGAGCCCGGCCACGCTAGGGGCAAATGTGCTCCCCATCGAAGTGCCATGGCACTGGAGGTAGAGTGTGTCTTTGTATTGGAAATAGTTCTCTGTTAAGGCAAGTCTGCAACACTCAAGGACAAAATGTCTAGGTGTTCTATGGGGCCAATCTGCATTGTACAGTATGGTCTCGAGAGTGTCCAAGGTCTTCTCCTGGGGAAGACTTGTGTATAAACTCTCGACGTCTAACCCAACTAGTAACATAGTTTCTGAGGAGTATTCAAATTGTTGTAACTTCGTCAGAAGATCTCTGGTGTCCTTCAAGTAGGTGGGTGTCTGTTGTACTAATGGTCTTAGGTACTGGTCTGCGAATTGGGAGAGAGGTTCCAAGACCGAGTCTATCCCAGAGACAATTGGTCTCCCTGGGGGTGGTATTCTCTCTTTGTGGGTTTTAGGGAGTGAGTAAAAATATGGAATCCTGGGAGATTTTGCTTCAGGTATTCGGCTTCTTTCTTGGATACCCATCTGTTGGTCTCTGCTTCTTCAATCATCATTGAGATGGTTCTTTGTAGCCATGTGGTAGGGTCTGTGGGAAGGACTTGATAAAACTTGGTATCTGCCAGAAGGTCCATGCATTGTTTGTTATAACCAGTGGATGTTAGAATGACAATTCCTCCGCCTTTGTCAGCTGGTTTAATGACAATATCAATATCATTCTTCAACTCTGTTAATGCTTGTTGTTAAGCTCTTGTAATGTTGTTAAACACCCTTTGTGGTTGTTGGTTAAGTGCATCTACTTCCTTCATTATGGCCTGCTCGAAAGTGGCAATCTCAATGGGGACTTGCGAGTTCAGGGGGCAGAAGGTAGATTTGTTCTTTAAAGATGTATCATCTTCTGTTGGAAGTGATGGTTGGTCTTTAAAGAATGCTTTGAGTTTGAGTGTCCGGCAGTTCGCATTTGGTTTTGAAAATATCCAATTTGGGGGTGGGTACATATCCTAAGCCTTTATTAAGTACTTGTTCTTGCTCTGCTGTCAGAATTTTGTTGGTGAGGTTTACGACAAGGTTGTTGGGTCCGGTCCTGTTTAGGCTCGGGTTACGCTCCTTGTTTGGACCTGTCTGGTCTGGTCGGACCAGGTCACTCCTCTTTTACCTGTTCGTTGTCTCGACTGGCCATTCCCTAAAAATGGAATCCCTTGTTGATAGTTTTGGCCCGCATGTTGTTGCATCTGGTGAGTCATCTGTGGGGGCATCTGGAAGTAGGGGTTTGGCCAACCTTGGAAATGTGGATTGAAGGGTTGGAACTGCATTCCTTGTGTGTTGGAATGAAAATACGGAGGACGCCAGAAATTGCGGCCCCGTCGGTTGCCCCTCCTGTTCTGGTACTTGCCTCTTCCTCGGTTGGAGAATTCATCTCCACTCTGGTCAGAGCTCTCGTTAGACGAGACACTATTAGAGTCATAATTCAACGAATTGGCATTACTAATATTCTGCATTTTGATTGGATCTTAGCAGGTCGCTATCTCCCCAAGAAATTCAACACCTTCTCCTAAAAGCTGTCTGTAAAGATCACAGAGTTCTAATAAAGAAATTAGAATATTCACTTCGCTCAGCAAACGTTGGGAAATATGCTCCTGGACAAGACATCTTTAGAATTATTCAATTTCCGGTGCCAAAGGCTAAATATGGACCTAAAAATGGTCCTTATCTCTCCTGCTACAAGTTCCTGAAATAATAGGTCTCCAAAAATATTATTTTCAATTTGTCCGCATTGTATATTTAAAGGGCTCTAGGTCTGTGAAAATTGTGCTGTCCATGACAGCTTGAATGTGTTTTAAAACAGTAACCTCATTGTCCTGCCTGATTTACAAGGTTATTTTTTAGTATTAAATCTGTTTTATTAGGTATACTCAAAACAGTAGACATAGCCAAAAGGGCGCCTACAACCCAACGGGCCGGCTCAGTAATGCGATTCCATGCAGTCGTGACAATGAATCACGGTGGGTCACCAGCTAATTAACACAGCAAGCTGCCTACAACCCAATCGGGCCGGCCGCGTAAAAAAAAAAACAGGGGAAAGAGTGGAGAAGGTGTTGCGTGTTTATCTAGGTTCCTGATCGATACTGTGACCTTATGCCCCTATTCGGCTATAAATCCATTTATTCCCTATATTGGCATAACCGTTCAAGTGCGATTTTCTGAAAAGTCATCTCTGGCCTCACACGAACAGAGCCACATTCCAGCATAGTTCTCTCTGCCACTTCCTTTACGACCAATTAGTGCAATGACAGAGCAGTAGTCACTATCTGATATTCCTAGATAACACTCCGAGTTCTTCAACAAGATAAAAACTCAGCAAACCTGGAAATCCCCGCTTGCTATGTTTTGATTAGTAATAGAACTCTAATGAGCAACTGATAACTATCACTTCCTAGTGACATCTTTAATTGACGTCTTATGTCCAGCAAACTTGCGTCAAACCCGGCACCTGTCAGGTATAAATATTACCAACGTTGCCTTAAGCAATGCCTGTTGTACGAGCTACTGAAGCCAGCTGCCTGCACGACCCCGTGTTGGTAAATCTAGCACTCTGTCGCTGCAGCCTGCTATCCTGTGGTGGTGAAGCTGCTGATACCATTATCGCCGCTAAAGCGCGAACTATGGTGCAGTACGCTTAAGGAGCTGAACAGCCGTCCCTCTGCGAAGACATCCAGCAGATTCCAGCTGCCCGCGGACGCTGTCCCCCCTCCTTCCTCGACGCGCTGAAGAGAAGCCGCTGCCTTTCTCGTGCAGAGAAATCCAGTCCCGGCGCTTCCGGTTTACCCTCGCGGGTGACTGGGATATCGAGAGAGACCCCTGAAGGAGATACCAATCCTCCATCATTCTATTCAGAGGTATGGTGTTGACTAAACCCTTAGACGAGAATTCTTGAAACAAACCTTGACAAAACCAACTTAACTTAAAGCTACTTACTTACTCCCCTTTCACGTGTTAGGCTTAGGTCAGGCACACTGGGGTAGGCTTAGTTAGAAGCACCAGTTGAGTATGTTAGCCTAATGTATATATGACTGTATATATGTTTTATTACTTTTAAACCATTGTATGGCTAAGAAACCATATCAATGCTTTTACAGTTCTATTTCGCAATACTTATCTTACTGTACGTACTTTTTATATTAACAATTCTTGCAATTGTGGCAATACATTTCTCTTGTACGAGAAGAAAGACTGTTCAATAAATGTTAACCCTTTATTGACAAACGCCCGTCTCTCTATTCTCTACATCTTGTGAAAGTAAACTGCACTAGACTGACTGAGTGAAATACATGTCTATTGTTTCACACGACCCTAGAGATTGACTCTTGATCCGAGGAGCAAAGTTGTCATGTTGCACGGTTGTTGGAAAGCTGAATCCCTTCTTGTCTGTGCCAAGGAAGCTGATCACTTCCTATGCAGAGAAGAAAGTTTCCAGTGACCTCTGAGCTAGTTGGTAACACAACCCAATTAAGTTTAGCATAGTCAGTGGAGGCCTGGAATATCCGCAGTTCCACGTCGATACTACTGTTTATGTTATTCCAATGCGCAGGGCCTAGTGGGAAACTAGGAACTACACTACAAAGGGGAAGGGGAGGGGGAAAGCTCACGCCCGGGGCACCGTGCCTCCGTCGCAATGGACTCTAGTAGTTACATGGGCACCCCCCATCCCCGCCACCCCCGACACCCACCGCCCCCAACCCCCACCCCCTAAACTGTGTGTCGAAGAATGGCCCGGCGGAGGCCGCCAGCCCTAATGCCCCCAGGCCGCTATACATACCCCACCCAAGGCCTCCGGTTCATGAGTCTCACAGGTGACCCTCTAATGTGGATGTGATGGAATAATCAATGCCGACATATAGGCCTCTGTGTTAGGCAAGCAGGGCACAAACAATCATAAAAAAGAAGAAACCCCCCCCCCCCCTCAACTCTCCCCCCCACCCTAGACCAGGGAGTCATCCTTCCGCCTCCTCAGCCATCCGTCTGGGACAGATGCAGTAGGCGCAGGTACCTAGGAAGCGTGATTTCTCTAAATTCCGTGGCTAATAGGGAAAGGAATGGCTGCCACAGTTCTGCATATTTGGCCCCTTCACCCGCTTTGATCAATGATGGTTTTTCCATACCCAGGACCGCCCATAAGTGATAAAGCCATCCCTGAAACATAGGAGTATGCGTGGTGGGCCATAGTGACATGATGTTCTGTAGTGCGGATCCAATAGCGATGGTAATCAGTCTGCCCCTACGGGACCTTAGAGGGTATGATATGGGATTTGGCAGGCCAAACAGGACATAAGAGGGGAATCGTGGGATTTCAGGCTCAAAATGGGAATCTACTTCATCCAGGACGGACTTCCAATAACCCTGGAGGTGGACACAGTCCCAAAGGAGATGGACTAAGGACCCCCTTTCCCCGCAGCCGCGCCAGCAAGTCGCCTCTCGGCTGTGATCCATTTTGTGAAGTCTTTCTGGGGTATAGTACCAATAGGATACAATTTTAGTGAGAATGTCAGTCAAGCCCATGTAATAGGCGGAGTGGCGTGCGCGGTAGTAGATGCCCTCCCAGTCTTTGGAGCAGAGTGTGCGTCCCAATTCCCTCTCCCAACGTGCCCTGCCAGAATTGTACACCTGGGAGTACCGGTCTAATAGCATGCGGTAAAGGTCAGAGATGAGGTGCTTATCCGCCGTCCTCGTGAGCAGCCAGTACTCATAAGGGCCCAGACGCTATCTGCCCCCGCTCGCACCTGACTATTAAGCGCCCAGTGCCGAGCCTGCAAATACCGGAGGTGTTCCGTTTCCGGCAAACCATATTCTTGCTTGAAGGTTTCGAAGGGGATGATCCCATCCCTGTCGTACATGTGGACGAAGGTTCTACATCCCGCAGGACGCCATTTCCCGTAAGCCGTGACATCCTGTCCCGGAGTAAAGTCCGGGTTCTCCAGCAAGGGCGTAAGCGGGGATGGGAAGGTGGTTAACTCATGTTTCAGATTTGTGCTATCCCACACCTCCAGCGGTACCCTCGTAATATAAGAGGCGTAAAGGTTAGGGGCCTATGTTGCCTGCGGAGGAAGGGGACCTTCTGCAGCGGGCGGCCCGCCACGGCCTGGTCCTGGAAAAGCCAATGCTTCTCTGAATCCCATCTGCTCCACTCCACAAGCGTTCGCAGTTGGGTCGCCTGGTAGTACAACAGGAGATCCGGTAGCCCCAAGCCCCCTTTTTCGAGAGGCAGCGTAGCCACTCTGAGTTTCATTCTGGGCTTCCTGCCGTTCCATATGAATTGTGCCAGTTCGGCTTGCATCTGACGAAGCCAGCCTTCCGGAGGGCGCAGGGGGATGGCCCGAAATAGATAAAGAATCTGCGGCAGAACCGTCATTTTGACGGCCGCCCCTTTACCCAACCATGACAAAGGTAGATGTTTCCACCGGCTCAGCTCTTTGCGGATAAGGAGACGCAAGCACTCATAATTGATCCGAGCCGTATCGAGCAATGTAGGTGCTAGGTGGACGCCAAGATAAGGGACGGACGTCTAGGACCAGCGGAATGGAAAGCACCTTTATAGGTGGGACCGGGTGTCCAAGGAGAGATCCAACGCCTCCGATTTGGCCATGTTTACCTTAAACCCCGACACTCTAGCGAAGGCATCAAGACTTTCAACGCAGGCGGGCAGAGAGGTGCTCGGGGAAGATAGAGACAGAAGGACATCATCAGCATAGAGGCTGATAGTATGTGTATACGCCCCAAATTTAATACCGTGCACCTTCGGGTTGAGTCGCATCAGTTGTGCCAACGGCTCCATGTACAGGGCAAAGAGCAGGGGCGACAGCGGGCACCCCTGTCTCGTGCCACGCTCTATGGGGAAACGGGGAGACGCGCATCCATTAACCTTGACCGTGGCTGTGGGGAAAGAGTAGCAATTAAGGATCCATATGCGGAATTTGATGCCCAGGCCCGCCTTCACTAGCACCTGTTCCAGATAGGGCCAATGGACCCGGTCAGAAACCTTCTCGGCATCTATGGCAAGAAACATGTACTCGCCCGTTGTCCTTGTGGCCTTCTCAATGAGATGGAGCGCTCTCTTGGTGTTGTCCACAGTCTGGCGCTCAGGGATGAATCCCGCTTGATCCGGGTCGATCAGACCCGGCATCAGAGGCACGAGTCGAGTCGCCAGAATGCTAGTGTAGAGCTTAAGGTCCACGTTGAGTAAGGAAATGGGTCGGTAGGCCTCGCAGCGTGAGCGGTTTGGGAATGACCGAGATGGTGGCTTCGAGGAGGTTCCCCGGGATTGCACCTTGGTCTACAAAGAAATTAAAGAGGGCGGTCAACAACGGGGCTACCTGCGGGCAGAACGTCTTATAAAAGATGGCGGAAAAGCCGCCCAGACTCGGAGCCTTGGCACGTTTGAGACGCGAGATAGCTGCAATCACCTCCTCGGGCCTAATAGGGCGGTCCAGCGTCTCCGCCTGTTCTAAGGTCAGGGACAGGAGGGGAATGGATGCCAAAAAGCTCTCTCCCTCCGCAGGATCCAGCGACGACCCAGCGTACAGGGAGGTGTAAAAGGCACTAAAGGCCGCCGCGATGTCCGAGTCCTCAGTGACCACCTTCCCTTCTTGTGTTGTGATTCCCTGAACCGTTTGTCGTTGTTGCACTTCCCGCAGCGCCCGTCCCAGCAATCTACCACATCGGTCCCCCCCAGTGTAATATAAATGTCGCACCCGTAGCGCTGCATACTCCGCCCGATCCTGATCTAGCGCTGCCAGTTGTTGCGAATCTGTCGCAGCTGCCTCCATATTCTCGGGGCCCCGTGCGTTGGTGCATGTGTTCAAGTTCCCGCGTCCTCCGCGACAGTTCCTCTCGTTTGCGCGCGTGTTCCGCGTTCTCGGCCGCCGAGACCGCAATCAGCTCACCCCGAATAACTGCCTTAAGCGCCGCCCAGCGCATGGCCAGCGAGGTGTCCTCGGTGTTGTTGTGTATTAGGAAATCTTCGATAACCCCCTTGATTTTGTTCACAACCTCTTTGCGATGCAGTAGTGTGTCGCGCAGTTTCCAAGAGCGTGGTGTGCGAGTCAAAGGCGGGAAGGAAAAGACCGCCACTATGGGCGAGTGATCAGATAAGGCCGCGGTCCTATTGCGACCTCAGAAGCAAGAGCGTGCATGGAAGAGGAAGTTAAAAAATAGTCGAGGCGGGCATAAGTTTTGTGTGTGTGAGAGTAGTATGTGTATTCCTTCTCGTCTAGATGAAAGCTACGCCACCATACCAAACTCCTTCAGTCTAGTCAGTCCTTCGTCGGAGAGGGAACCCGCCTGCGAGTGGCGCTGTCCCGACCTGTCCTGTAGGGTGTCCATCACTAGATTCAGATCCCCACCAACCAGAATATTTCGATCAGGGGATGTGGTGACCTCAGTGAGGGCTGTATGAAGGAATCTTTCCTGTTGTTCATTTGGGGCATAGACAGAACAAACCGTGAAGGTCGCCCCTCCTAAAGAGAATCTATAAGATAACAGCCTCCCTTTCAGCTCCACTCCTTTCTGTAGGACCTTCCCTCTGAAGCGCTGGGCCACCAGTATCGCCACGCCCGCCGTTTTAGTGGGAGAAGAGGAATAGAATTGGTGAGGGAAGCAGCGAGACCACATCCTAGAGCAGTCTTTCAGCAGAAGGTGGGTTTCCTGCAGCAGGCAGATGTCTGCTTTAGAAGCCTCCAGCAAGGAGAGCACTGCCTTATGTTTCACCGGGTTGTTAAGCCCTCTCACATTAAGTGTGAGGACCCGTAACTCAGTCGGGGGCATGGGACATTATACGGGGCATTGCGACCCCCCCGTGGGCCGTGTGAAATGCTAGCCAAAGACCGCTCCTCCGAAGCCAACCACCCCTGCCTATAGCAAGGAAAGGCTCCCAGTCCCACACCAAGAAAGCCCCTGGACCTGGAACCCACCCTCCCCGCCCCCCCAATCCCCACAGAACCCAAAAGTAAGAAAACACATGTAAACAAGCAGTTCAAGACATACTTATTGTCCATCATCCAAAGGTGATTGGTGAAGAAAAGAAGGGGGAACGCTTATAGGTGGTACACGTGATCTTCACCCGATCCCCTCCGGCTCCTAGCAAACCAAAACCCTCATTGCGGGCCCAAGTAGTGCTGTGAAGAGTCAGGCGTCCCCAGGAGCCTCGGTCACTAATGCCACTGAGGCCACGGCATCTCCCCGCTCTTTCAGGCTTAAGGATTGGTCAGGCCTCAACGCTGTAGCTTGTTTTCCCACTAGTTGCCATTCTGCGGAGCGCCTGCGGCGTCTTGGAGATGGGTCACCGGCCTCCGACGAGGTAACTGAACTATCCAGACCCACAATGGAGAGAGCCTCTTCCAGAGACTGGACCTGGACCAGCTTTGTGTTTCACTTAAAGATGAGTCGGAACGGATGTCCCCAAGAATAAGGGATCCCTTGCTCCTTCAAATGCGTTGTGACTGGCTTGAAGCTCCTCCATGTAGTCAAGGTGGATGCTTCTAGGTCTTGGAATAATACCGGACTATGATTCCTAAACTGGAGGGGGGGGAAGACGTCTCTCGCTTGCCGTAGTATTCTCTCTTTAAGTTGGAAATCATGAACACACACGAGAATGTCCGGGGGGGGGGCCTTGGGGCCCTGAGGGAGGCCCACTCTGTGTACTCGATCCATCTTGATCTCCAGCGGTTCCTCCAACTGCAGGATATGCTTAAAGAGGGCCTCCACATACTCAGCAGATCTGTACCTTTCCCTTTCCACGGGACCTCCCTGATACGAATCTTGTTCCGTCGGGATCTGTTTACCCAATCCTCGGCGTGGGCTTGGAGATCAAGATTCTGTTCTGTAAGGCAGATTACATCCTGTTGTAACCTATGGATGTCCTCCGCGGTCCCCAAATCGTGCTCCTCCAGGGTGGCGACCCTTTCTCCCACTCCATCCACATCTCTCCGCAGGTCTCTCATGTCAGTCGCGAGTTGGGAACACAGTTCCGTGATGTCCTCTTTAATAGCCGTGAACAGTTTCAGCATGAACGCCTTTGTCGCTGAGGCGTCGCCATCCTCTCGGCGCGGGGATTTGTCAGCTCCGGGAGAGGCCGGGTGCATGGGGGTTTTCTGAGTAGTATCCTTAGCTGGTTTGTCCTTCTTGAGCCTGGCCCACGCCATTTTGTCTCTCCTGGTGGCTCACCCCGGCGACAGCAGCAGGGCTATCCCACCCGTGTGGCACCAGGCTCCTGTATCGGCCCGCTCTGCCCCCCCGGGTCCAATCTGCCGTGCCAAGTGCTGCTCCCTCGCCTCCTCCACTCGAGGGCCCCTGCAGCCTAGTCGCGCTGCAGCCGGGGACCAATGCAGGGAGGCCAGGTAGGCCGGCCCAACCCCAACCGAGCCAAAGCGCCGAGGAAAGTTCTGTACCGCAGGGAGGCCACCCAGGCATGTAGAGAAAAGGAGGCAAGCAACGGACCCCTCGATAGACAGCGGCGAGTCTCCCGCCGAAATGCGGGCGTGTGGAACGTAGCAGGCCGTGGAAGCCCCCTTCCAGGGTGGAATGGAGCAGCAGCTGTGCCTCGTGTCCTCGGGCTCCTTCAACCCCCCTAGGTCAGCACCGTCCGCCGACGTGCGGACCGAGTCTCAGAGTACCCCGCGGCTACCCCCGCCGCTCTCACCTGTCTTGGTGCGCTCAGCTCCGTGGCGCCGCGAGGGTGCACTCACCCGCAAAGCGGGGATCTCACCACCGCGGCCCCAGGTGTGGCAAGTCTCCGCCCTGTGGCCTGCAGGTCAGGCATCAAAGACGCCGAGGCTGGGCTGTCTCTCCCGTTTCATAGGGGCACCGACGGGCGCCACCTCGCGAAGCCCGCTGATCGCTCTCGGCAGGGCCGGCAGCAGTGCCCGCAGTTGTCCGGTCGGAACTTGTCTGCTCTCGAAGCTCCCTCACCGCCGCGGGCCAGTGTCAAAGCCGCAGGCAGCCCGCCCTCACTGTTCCCATGAGGCACAGGGTCAGACTGATTTGCATATGGCCATGTCTGAACTGGGGTGGTGTGGAGTGCAAAAAACGATGGATTTAGACCCAGATCTCTGTACTGGGGTGAATGTATGACATTGTTCTGCATTCTGTCCATCAACTGTGGTTTTTAGGTCGAGCAGACCTACATTCAATGCGTAAGCATTGATTGTGTCTGCTTCAGACCTATTGTCACCCGTATTTAGGAATAAAGACACAACTCAGACGCGCGCTTTTGCAGTCTCAGTTTTGACCGCGGGAGTGCGCTTCTGAGCCGCGCTTGCGCAGACTAACTCGCTTCCCTCGCATGCATTAACGGCACAGACACAGCCAGCCCCCACCCCTCTGCATGCACGCACACACACAGGCGCGCGCACACATACACACGCTGCCGCCTCCCACCCCCCTGCACACACACAGTCACGCACGCATACACACGCCGCCGCAGCTCTCTACCCTCCCCCCCCCTTTTCGCCTCGGGATTTAAATCATCTGGGTGAGAACGCTGAAAACAAACTGCGTTTTCGTTTAGACTGCTGTTTTTAAAAACACTTTTCTGAGATGGGGAACGGAAGATTTACAGTAGAATGTGTGTAACCATGTAATTGAGTGGCTGTCTCCAAACGAGAGGCAATTTGAATTGAAAGTTGTCTCAATCCCCCACAGTGGCACCATGACTCCTCACCATTGCACGTCTACCTTCGTCAGCTCATCCCCGTTTCTACGATGCCTTACCAACGCTGTTCACCCAACACCTTACTGTCTCTACGCAGTCTCGGCCCTCCGACCATACTCCCATTTTCAGGCGCAGAGACAAGCTCTCAAACAGACTTCTGTCTCGGGAGGGGCGGGGTAGAACAGGCGCTGGGGTAGAGTTACACTGCGCGTGCGCTAGCCTGATTTCACATCACATGACGCCAGGCGTCACTGAGCTGCTTCCTGGGTTGGGAAGTGATCACTGCTGTGCGGACCTGTTGCACTGCATCCATCAGTTGACTGGAGAGATAAGGTTGCGATCCCTGTCCAGGAGCTGTCCTGTGCCCCTCCTGCTCCTCCTCATACACACGTGTGTGGTGTTCTGCGTCCGCCACTTCCCTGCAGCAGAGAAGCACCCACACAACGTGCATCATGGTAAGGAAACGCATCCACTCTGTGCCTGCTTCCTGTTTGTGGCATTTAGTGTGGTGTCCTCAAGAATGAAGTCGTGAAATGTTCGGTATCCTCAAAAGAGGCACCTCGTCATGATGCTTTGTCACTTGTTAGGGTTTTATGCCTGATAATTGGTTACTTGTATCAGGTTGTTTTGTTTTGCTGCCATCGCTGTGCTTCATTGTTTTTTCCCCATGTATTGTGACATTTCTATTGTAAGGTTTCTGATTCAGAAATTGTGAAATATATACAAGACAAGCTTTGACAGTGCCGCTGTTGGAGATGGTGGTCTCAACAAGTTATTCTTATTAAAACCAATCAATTTTTAAATGTAGGTTTGCCCTTTCCAGTATGCAAAACAAGTTGCAAATGAAAAGTCAGTATATCCTAGAAATAAAAGTATTTTTTAGACTATTTCCTATGAATACTTCTTCAAATGTCCATACTAGAACTTTTTATAAAGAATCCAGTAAGCAACACCTGTTTCATTTCGTGTTGCACCCTCACACACTCTGCACCCTCAATGCAACATACACTCCAAATAACACTCAGTGCCACATAATTACACGCCACATAATTACACTGCACTCAATGCAACATACACTCCAAATACCACTCAGTGCCACATAGTTGCACTCCTCATAATTACACTGCACTCAATGCAACATACCACCCAGTGCCACATAGTTACACGCCACATAATTACACTGCACTCAATGCAACATACACTCCAAATACCACTCAGTGCCAAATAATTACACGCCACATAATTACACTCTACTGAATGCAACACACACTCCACACAATACCACTCAGTGCCACATAATTATATGCTACATAATTACACTGCGCTCAATGGAACATGCACTCCAAATACCACTCTGTGCACAAAATTACACACCACATAATTACACTCTACTGAATGCAACACACACTCCAAATACCACTCTGTGCCACATAATTACACACCACATAATTACAATCTACTGAATACAACATACACTCCTCATAATACTTCTCAGTGCCACATAATTATATGCTACATAATTACA
This sequence comes from Lissotriton vulgaris, assembly GCF_964263255.1. Classification (NCBI taxonomy): domain Eukaryota; kingdom Metazoa; phylum Chordata; class Amphibia; order Caudata; family Salamandridae; genus Lissotriton; species Lissotriton vulgaris. Next base: position 1,725,074,620 of record NC_141691.1, on the reverse strand, counting down.
CTGCGCTCAACGCAACGAACACTCCAAATACCACTCAGTGCTACATAATTGCATGCCACATAATTACACTGCACTCAATGCAACATACACTCCAAATACCACTCAGTGCCACATAATTATATGCTACATATCTACACTGCGTGCAACGCAACATACTCTCCAAATACCACTCAGTGCCACATAATTACACGCCACATAATTACTCTATCCATATATCTATCTATCGCCCTCACTCTATCTATCTATCGCCCTCACTCTATCAATACCCTCACTCTATCAATCTATCTATCTATCGCCCTCACTCTTTCGCCCTCACTCCATCGCCCTCACTCTATCGCCCTCACTCTATCTATCTATCGCCCTCACTATGTCTTTCTATCGCACTCACTCTATCTATCGCCCTCACTCTATGGCTATCTATCTATCTATCTATCTATCTATCTATCTATCTATCTATCTATCTCACTCTATCTATCTATCGCCCTCACTCTATCTATCTATCGCCCTCACTCTGTCTATCTATCGCCCTCACTATGTCTATCTATCGCACTCACTCTATGGCCCTCTATTTATCTATCGATCGCCTGTCTATCTATTGCCTTCATTATATCTATCTATCTATAACCCTCACCTCTATCTATCGCCCGCCCTCTATCTATCTATCGCACTCACTCGATCTCTTGCATTACCACAGCATCACTCAGCACCACCACAGCTTCACTCAGGGGCACCACAGCATCACTCAGGGGCACAACAGCAACACTATGCGCTACCACAGCATCAATCTGTGAAACGATTCAACAACTGGTTCAAATATGTTCTATCAATGTTTCAAGCTTTATTACAAATGTCACAAAAAGATGTTAATATTTCACTTCTGTTTTTATTTTCATCACAATAAAATACACTGAACATAATATTCACAAGTTATTAACAAAAGTTTAAGCTATTCCCATTATAAATTACAATAACTTTTATTTAATATTAATTATTTAAAAAAATTAAAAGCCATTGTTATTAGTAATATCTATACATCTAAGTCCCGTAAATACAACACATATTGCTTTACAAGTGCTATAGGTGTACCATTTGCGAAAGTTATACCTATTGGCATTGTAAATGACAAAGCTATTAATTTCCCTATTTTCAAAACCCAACACATAAATGAAAAATGTGTCATTTACAATACCAATAGCTCAAACTTTCCTAATGCAAGACCTATTGCATTGCAAATGCTTGTTGCATTTGTCACCCCGAGTGGGATGGGTATGCTCAGACTGTTCCCATGAGGCACAGGGTCAGACTGATTTGCATATGGCCATGTCTGAACTGGGGTGGTGTGGACTGCAAAAAACGATGGATTTTGGCCCAGATCTCTGTACTGGGGTGAATGTATGACATTGTTCTGCATTCTGTCCATCAACTGTGGTTTTTGCATTTCTCACTTCGTCGGCGTCACCTGCCGCAGGGGGACCAGCGCCACTCCGGTGCGCGTCTCTGGAAGGCCGCACCACGCTGCGCCGTCACGGGCGATCCAAACTGCCGAAGGAGGGCACCGATCAGTGCCAGGCAACTCTCCGGGACGCCCAAACGGCTTTTTCAACGCCGATGGGCACCGGACAGGGTGATATTCAAAGCTTTTTTCTTGCGGTGCCGGAGGGACCGAGAAACGCATCCTACTCCGCCGCCATCTTGGCCACGCCTCCCAAGGTTATTTTTTAATGTTTTTTAAATGTTTTAATTGTTTACATTTTCACATCGTCCTTTAGAAAAAACACACAGCAAAATGTTTATACATTATAAATATATATATATATATACATATATACTAGCAGCCCGCCCCGGCGTTGCCCGGGGCAGAAGGGGGCTGGGGGCAACATCGCAGCAGGAGTGGCGCAGCAGAGCAGCAGTTTTGTTGGTCTTGGCCGCTTCTGCCCGCGCTTTGTTTTCCCCGCCGTCCCGACTTTGAAGAAAATGCTTTTTGAGCACTCAGTGTTTATGGCCCCCGCCCGTCGTTGGTCCTGGCCGCTTCTGCCCACGCTTTGTTTCCCCCTACGTCCCGACTTTGAGGAAAAGGCTTTTTGAGCACTCAGTGTTCATGGCCCCCGCCCGTCCCTCGGTGCGCACCCGCGGATGCTTCTCTTACCTCTTCCTCCGCTCCTCCCCGCGCTGCTGATTTTACCGCTCCACTGCTCCTCCGATTCTCGCCGCTCCGCAGCTCCTCCCCGCGCTCATGTCCACCGCTGTTCCTCGGGCTCCTGTACGCCGCTCCTCCCTGCGCTGCTGATGTCAGCACGCACGCCGCGGCCGGCCGGCGCTACTTCCAAGGGACTACTTTTTTTTTAAATTGTAAATTTTTTAAATAAGGTATATATATTTTTTTTATATAGCCTATGTTCTTCTGCTTGTCCTGACGTTTTCAAACATATAGTTGGTGTTTGGATTGGTGGTGTAGTTTTCGAGTTTACCTGGCTCAAAGGTCACAGTTCTCTCTTTATAATAGTAGTATAGATATATATATTTAAATGTATTTATTATTCACATATATTTAACTCACAATAAAAATAGTTTTGAAGTCAGTGTACATTCACACAGGAATAGACAACTACTGACAAAGAGAAGTAGAAAAAAGTAGAATAAAAAATAAAGGTTAAAACAGCAGCTCATTTCAAGGGTCTCACTACACATAGGAGCATAAGCGTAATCAGTTTATTCAATATGTTATCAGTCTGCTTCCTGGACCTCTAAAAATAAGCTCTTGCACAAGGGAAAAAGTGCAATTCAAGCTCTCTTCCTCAATGGAAGCTCACATTTCCCGCCCAAGAAAAATCTTGTGTGGAGAAAGATCAACATGTATGTGGGGCCTACAACCCTCGCTCAGTACTGCTTTTTAAAACTCTTTCTGGTAATCACATATGGTCTGGCAACAAGGCAGGAATAAAAGATGATCTCTTTTTCTTATTTGGACAATTTTTTTGTACTTCGGATTTCTCCCAGTTTTTAATGAGGTTAAGATGATTCGTCGTGTTAACTCTGAACCTTTTAGTGGCATTTGGAAAATATATTTTTGCTAGTTGATATCTATTTTTTCTGGAACTTCCCCTGTTCGTTTCATAACTTTATTATATTGTATGTGTTAATTAGTTAATTCCCCAGTGATTTAAGGCTTGAACTTCGTCTAGCTATCAATGGGGAGCTACATGACAGAGCAAAGAGCCTTTGGCCCATCTGTCTGTGAATAAATGGAATAGGGGTTTGGAGAAGGGCAGATGAACCACAATAAGAGCATGATTTAGAGTAGGGTGGCAACTGAAAATTCTCTGAGTTCTAAACGACATACTAAATCTGTAGAAAAACCCGCAGGCAGAATTTCCTCCACCACCCTATCTGTATTGTTGAGAAAATTCTACTAATTAATTCTCTTTTGAAGTTAGCTGTTGCTCCAAACATTGGGACGGGCTTTCATTTACCACCCACTTGTAAATCAGGTCTTTTCTATACAATTGAACATCAGTAGGAGATCGCAGGACTGTAAAAGATCCATGTGCCATACTTGAATTATGTTACCTCCTGATACGCTGTCTGAGTAAAAGGGACAGGTCCAAAGAATGCTGCTCATTCTCTCTGCAAAACACGCCCGTCACCTTAACAGTGCCTTCCTTCTTTTTCTAGCCATCAACCACCAACCCCCGTAGTGCCACTAACACCAGGAGGGGGTCAATCATCTGTAACACAACCAGCACAGAGGATTCAGGGTACCAAAATGTTGTCCTTGATTGCCAGATATCCGATTCTGCCTTTGGCTGCTGTACCTGTGCACTCTCATGATCCTACCACACCACTCTCGCAGTACTGCTTCACCAATGTTTAACAATCAGCAGTACAGAGAGTGAGAGGTACACCCACTCTTCAGTGCATCCTACCCAAGAAGGCCTGCCAATGGCTATGAAACTCCATGCCGAGTCAAGCAGCCAGAATGCAATCAGCAATGCAGAAAAGAGTATAGTAATCAAACTGAGCAGTCCTATTGAAAAGCAAATTCATGTCTGATAAAGAAGACTAGATGGTGATGTCATACAGCTCCCAGGGACAGCCATCTTCATTATGTGAACAGTAGACATTGGAGAGGGACTGTCATCTCTGTGATATTTAACAGACCTGCGCTATTGAGGGAGCCTCGGTAAAACACTATTTGAATAAGGAGTAAAGGAAGTTGTTTGCTGCACATGTAGTTGAATGTACATATTACCATATTACTTCCAATTATATGCACTTGTGGTTGACTTTACACTAGTTTCACTTTCTAAACTGTTAGAAAAGCACCAAGACAAATTTAGCTTCGACTCCCAGCTGTTGCACACCGAAATTAACTTTAAACTGGTACTGTCTGGCACACACAGAAACATCTTGGTACCGAAACACCCTGGAAAGATCCCAGTAAACTAAGGAGAGAAAATGGAAACTGGACCATGCAAGGAAAGATGAATGCATGGAGGGAAATGGAGGATAGTGAGAACTTGTATGGGAGAAAGTAAATTCCAGATAGATAACTATCAAGTAGTCCTAGAGAGTGCATTACAGAAGGTGACGGTCTTGGCAAAGTAACACAAGCGATAGGAGCCTATTTTTGAGTAATCTCTAATCCAAACCCAGGTAAGTTTAGATGCTACCCTGCACCCTATTGAGACCATCATCTGATACCCTGAACTCCTCTGTCTCCTGCCATTACTTGGAAGCAATTCAAATTCACCTTAATCCAGCAGCAGTCATGCCTCCTCCAGTAAGTGGAGACAACCACTACGGTGATCCAGTCCCCTCCTAGTGGGGGTACTGGTGGTCCTGCAGATGAAAAAACCCAACCGTTTTCATGAACTGAAAACCTACCCAAGGAAAAGAAAGCTATGTACAAAGAGGATCAGCTAACCTACAGAAGAACCACTAAGGAGCAGTGTTCCCAACCAGAGTAGCAAGAGATAAAACCCATGGTGAACCAGGTTCCTTCTATTTGGGCATTTGGTGAAGCTATGTGTAAAGAAATTCTCAAACACACTAAAAACCTTCATGTCATCTGCCCTGCAGAACAATGATTGTGCCACTCACTTAAGTAGCATTTTAAAACATGTCTCAGGTCTGCCATTGCAGCATGTGTATGCTGTTTTAAACTGCCATTTCGACCTGGCAAACTAAACCTCTTGCCAGGCCTATGCCTTACTTTTTAATATACAGGGCAGTATGCAATGTATCTAAAAAGTTGGAAATGTACATTTAAGTTTTACATGTCCTGGTAGAGAAAAATGCTTACATCTATTTCTCACTACTGCAAGGCCTACCTCCCTCATAGGATAACATAAGAATATCTTATTAAATTTAATAAGTGATAACTTTTGATTGGGAGTAGGTAGGAATGTCTAGTTTGAACTCTAAAGAATTGTAACTTTAAAATCTTCTTTAATGGTAAAGTCAGATTTTAAGTCACAATTCTGAAAAATGGCTCTTTTAGAAAGTTGTCATTTTCTTGCCCTAACCACTTTGGTGCCTGCAGGCTGTTTCTGTATCACATGACTAGGTGTGAGTGGTAGTGTTTGTGTAGTTCTTTCAGACACAGTGGTGTAGGCCCTGCAAAGTACATGGAGAGTCCCAGCCCACCACCTACCACTTTGCCACACCACCAAAAAAATGTGGTATATTTGAATTGAAATCTCCAATATTTAATGAAATGCCTCTATATTGTCTTGCTCAAAGTTTAAATAAGAAAGTGTGAAACACTGTTAACATTTAATCTACGCCATTTGTAACATTATTGCCAAGAGCAGATTATTTTTCTGAGACAGCAATCAAAATAATGCCAATGAGCTGGCCCATTGTCTCAGGAACTGCCTTTCACTGAAGAACAAAGTACAACTACATAGGGCCTGAATCTGAATTGACATTGATGGAAAAGAACTTGAAAAGTTGAAAGAGAACCCCATACCTGCAATTTTACAGACTCGACTGACAATATACACTAGTAGTACACAAGCTACAACTCCGTATCCTGCCAGCTCAAGGAGAAATAAAAAGGTGTGAATTATCTGCATGCCACACACTTGCGTCTCTCAGGGGTTGTGTATAATAATAACAACCCTATAGTGGGGCGTGGCTAAGCACGCAATGGCGGAGGACGCGTTAGGGTAGAGCTCCGTGCCAAGCTCCCCTTCCCTGAGCCGTTTCTCCGCCAAATTAAATCCTAGCCGCCCGAAACTGCTGGCGGACCCTCCCGGAGCTCTCCTCGGCAACCTGGCCGACTTTCATTTCGGGGCTCCGACGAGGCTGACCCCGACCTATCCTGCGGACCTCCTGCGGGATCCGCTGACACCTGGCCGGCGGGGCAACTGCGGGAGTCCGAGGCTTGGGCCCAGCTCACAGGCCCCAACTGGTAGGCCACGCCACACTGTCCGTGGCCCCCTGGCCGGCTGCTGCCGCGCTGAGAGCAACCTCCGGTGGCCCGGCGATCACCTTGACCTGCAGCAGGACTCCAGCGGAGGGCCCGGACCAAGCGGGAAGTGGGCCCCCAGCCCCCACATCGCGGCCGTCGCGCGACTGCTGCCCTGCTCCTTGGACCTCCGGAGGGCACACCTGGGGCACATCTGGGGCAGGCGAGGCGTGGAGATCTGCCCCGGAGAGGCGCCGGTGACGTGGCGGCCCCGACCAGCGGGGGCCCCTCTACGAGACGCAGTGCAGCCATCGGAGCCACCCGGTGAGTCCCTCCTGCGCCCGCCAGCATAGAGGAGCCCACGCGGAGCGACGGCCCGGGCATTGCGGCCCCAAGACCCGCAGCACAGCAGACCGTCCCTCCCCTCGCCTGGACGCCACACCACTGCCGGAGACAGGCTGACCGCCCCCCCCTGAGGTGGAGACACGCGACGGTGTGCCTCACGCCGGGCCCGCCTGCGGGGCCCCCCCACGGGGACACTCACTGCCTGAGGGTCGGCGAGGCACACGAGAGGCTGTGACCCGGGCCGGAACCGGTGGTCAGACCCGTTCGCGACGCCTGGACCCCTCGGACTCACGCACAGTGCCGGCCCCCCCGGCCCCCACTACAACTGGGGCGGAGTGACTGGGCCACGACCCGCTAGCAATCCGGGGGGCAGTCGGCGCGGCCGCGGACCGCCAGGGACGAGCACGGGCGAAGGAGGGGACAGGGCACCCCCGCCTGCGCCGAGGCCCCGCGCAAGGCCGCCCGCTGGAGGACCCCCCCCCCTAGGGGACAACAATGACGGCCTAACCAGAGGGACCTGCCAGCACTCGCGGGGCCCCAACCCAGGGACGTAGCGCCTCAGGGGACACCGTCACTGGAGCAGCGCCAGGGGCCGACCCCGCAGGACAGGCGCCACCCGCACATGTCCGGGGGAGTGCGGACCCGCACCGGGACCGGAGGGGCCCTGCCGAAGGGGAAGACGGACAAGCGGGCACACAAAATGGCCGCCGAGCAACTGGCTGCGAGGCTTGACAGCGTGCTGGCAGCGGTGGAACGGATGGAGCAGTCACTCCAGCAAACTAGAACCTCCCTGGAGTCCAAAATTGATGGGGTCGCAGTGGACCTGACCCTCCTGCGTGACGACCATAGGAAATTGTCCGACCGAACCAAGACCCTGGAAGGCGCAGTGAAGGAGATCGAGCCCAAGGTCACCCAGACTGACAGACACGTACAGGACCTCCTGAACAGAGTGGAGTTCCTGGAGGACAGGGCTGAGGACGCGGAAGGGAGGGCGAGACGCAACAACATTAGACTTGTGGGGGTTCCGGAGAAATGGGAAGGGAACCGCCCGGCCGAACATGTGGAAGAATGGCTACGGACACTTCTGCCCGAAGGCTCGCTGTCACCGCACTTCGTCGTGGAGCGCGCACATCGGGTGCCAACGAGACCCTACACCACCGGCACCAACCCGAGGCCGCTGCTCTTCAGGATACTGAACTATAGGGACAGAGACACGGTGCTGCGTGAGGCACGGCGACTGGGCGAGGTGCGCATTGATAACGCGTCGATCATGTTCTTCCCCGACTACACCATCCAGGTGCAGCGCCAGAGGCACGACTTCATGGCAGTGAAGAGGAGACTGCGCACCGCGGGCCTCAAGTACTCCCTACTATTCCCTGCCAAGCTGAGAGTGGTGGCGGGAGCTAGCACTTACTTCTTCAACACACCCGAGGAGGCCGACGAGTGGCTGGACGGAGGCACGGACACGGCACCGAAACACTCTCACGGAGGCGAGACGAGGACCAGGCCACGAGCACCACGACGACGCCGCAGGCACAGGACCCAACAGTCCCAACGCGCGGAGGAGGGGGCGGGACTCTCCCCCACACTGGACCAGATGCTCCGAGAACAACGCGATGCACTGCAGAAGGTCTCCCAAATAAGTAACTCATCCTCCCATGAGACGGCCCAGGAGGACGGCCGACAGCCGGTACCCAGCGACGACGACGAGGCCATATACGGGATCCCGAACTCACAGATCTCGATGGAACTGCCCATCGTCACGCCGCAAACCTCAGACCTGATCCACTGACCCTACGGGGGATGTCTGCATTGGCCTTGCCATGACGAGGGAGGGGTTGGCAGTGGTCGCCTGGACGATGGTGCGCAATCGGCGCCCGCCACTGCTGGGGCCGCCCCCCCCCCCCCCCCCCCCCTGCCAGCTGATCGAACTGTGGACACCTGGAACAGTGAGTAATGCCCTTATGGCACTAGTGGTAGGCTGGGAGGGCGTTGAAGGGGTGGTCCTTTAGCGCGCATCTGCGCCTGGTCGCATACAGGATGGGCGATTTGGAGCATTGGACCGCAGTGGGCGGCCACTATTGTCCTGCATTGTATGGCTCAGGGAAGCGGCCTGCTTCCCCTAAAACTGACTATACATACATCCTGCCGAACTTGTGCTTAGCACACACTGCCCCTTGAACAAAGCGAGACTGTTCCTCTCTCTTGAGAGTATGGACGGTGGCCCGTTCCGCCACTGCCCTTTTGGTATTTTAGTGGGGTTAGCCCGCTGTTGGTTGTTGTTCTTTACTGTTTTTTTTCCCTGTCCTTATGTTTACCCAAACTTTGCTGAGTGTAATGTGGGGGGTGGGAACGGAAGAGCTGGGGGAGCCACTGCTGGGGCCTTTGGTGATGCCGCTGCTATTGGGAGGGTCAGGGGGGAATGTATATTGCTGCAATGTCTGCCATAAAAATATGCACGTGGAACATTAGAGGTATGCACACACCCGCGCGCAGGTACCAAATCTACTCCTACTTGAAGAGGCAGAACGTGCAGGTCGCGCTATTGCAGGAAACACACCTGAGTGGGGCGGAGGTGACAGCGCTGAGGCGGAGATGGAGGGGACAACTGTATGCCACTGAATACTCCTCGTACGCCCGCGGGGCGCTGCTATGGGTAAAGCCGGGAACCCCCTTCGTGATGTCGGACGTACACATAGACGCGGAGGGGAGGTATGTCCTGGTGAAGGGTCGCATAGACGGGCAACCAGTGGTCCTGGCGTCCATTTACGCCCCCAACACGGATCAGGGCACCTTCCTGGCGCATATCTCAGGGAAATTGGCGCCCTGGCACGGCGTCCCATGGATCCTGGGGGGCGACTATAACGCGGTACTAGACCCAGTGCTGGACCGTTCGGTCCCGCCGAGGCCAGAGGCGACACCCCAGGGGGCCACGAGGGCACTCACACAGTGGGCGACCCAGTGGGGTCTGAAAGATGCATGGCGTGCGCACAATCCGAACACTAGGGCGTACTCGTACTTCTCAGGAGCACATGCATTACATGTCCGCCTCGACAGATACATGGTGTCAGCGGACATGTTGCCCCATATCACTGACTCACAATACCTGGGTAGGACACACTCCGACCACAACCCCCATACACTGCACATGGCCTGGGAACGCCCGCGCCCGCCAATCCCCACGTGGCGACTGCAACCTGCATTACTGCTAGACGCCCCCTTCAGAGATTCCCTACAGGCCAGCGTAGCGCAATACTTCGAAGATAACTCAGATACAGCATCCTCCCCGAGAGTAGAGTGGGACGCATTCAAGGTGGTGGTACGGGGACACTGCCTGAGCACTCAGGGGAGCATACGGTGGAAGTTGGAGGAGGACTTGCGCAGGGTGGAGGCGGACCTACTCGGCGGGGAGCAGGAGGCGGTGGAGGGTGCAGGTGACCGGCTGCAGGCGGCCCGGGCGGAGCACGAAACGCTACTGGAACGGCTGCGGCACGTCAACTTTGCGGCCCATTCGGCGCGGGTACACCAGCACGGTGATAAGCCCGGCAGGCTATTGGCCTGGTTAGTCAGGCAGGAGGAACGCACGGAGCCGGTCTCCGTCATCCGCACAGCTGAGGGAGACCTAGTGTACACCCAAAATAGGATACACCAAGCGTTTGTGGGACACTACCGGGCCCTATACAAGTCGCAACTGAGAGTAACTGCGGCCTACATAGCAGAATACCTGTCGGACATCCCGCTGCCCTCCCTTATAGGCTCACAACAGGACGCCCTGGGAGCGCCATTCTCCGCGGATGAAATACGCGAGGCCATCTTCGCACTGTCCAACGGCAAATCACCTGGCCCGGATGGACTGCCCGCCGAATTTTTTAAGGCGTGTTCAGACACGCTGGTTCCGGAGTTGCTCAAGTTGTACAACACAGCAATGGAAGAATCAACACTCCCAGACTCGCTTAACGAGGCAAACTTGGTCTCGCTGCTGAAGCCAGGCAGGGATGGCGCACTCATGGGGTCCTACAGACCGTTGGCCATGCTAAATACCGATTATAAAATTTTCACCTCACTCCTGGCCCGCCGCCTGGCCCTGGAGGCACCTACTCTGATACACGCCGATCAAAATGGCTTCATGCCGGCGCGGAGCACGTCTCGTAATCTACGCCGCCTCTTCCGGATTCAGGAAGCGGCTCTGACGCATTGGCCTAGATCGGGGTGCCTGGTCCTGGACCTGGAGAAGGCCTTCGATTCGGTAGAGTGGCCATACCTGGGAGCCGTGCTGGACAGATTTGAGGTGGGAGATGCATTTGCCGACATGGTCGGTCTGCTCTACCAGAGACCCAGTGTCCGAGTGCGGACGGGAAGGCTGCTGTCGGAGAAGATCGAGGTGCGCAGAGGCACCAGGCAAGGCTGCCCCCTGTCCCCCCTCCTCTTCTCCTTAGCCATCGAACCACTAGCAGCTCTGCTACGGGACAGAGGAGCGGAATGGGGGATCCCATTGGCTGACGGAACGCACATAGTCTCACTCTACGCAGACGACCTGCTGCTTTATGTGCGGGACCTCACCGCGGTGCCAGCCGAGCTATCGGACGTCTTCCAGAACTTCGCAGAGGTCTCGGGCCTCAGGGTCAACTGGGCCAAGTCCGGGGCATACTCGTTTAACCGTGATCAGGAGGAATGCGATGTGCATCTTGGAGGGGCCAGGCTCGCTTGGTACCCGACCACGTTTAAATACCTAGGACTGCACATCTACAGAGACCCACAGGATTTACTAGAGGGCAACCTGGTGCGCGCCATTTCTTCTCTGCGAGCCCAGATGTCCTTCTGGAAAACCCTTCCGCTGAACGTGCCCAGCCGCATCGCTCTTACTAAAATGATAGCGCTCCCTAGGCTGCTATACTACTTCGCGAATATCCCCACGTATGTCCCCACGCGGATATTCCGCGATCTGGAATCAATGCTCCGTGGCTTGATCTGGAACACGGGGCGACCTCGAGTGGCGCTGGCTAAACTGTACTCCCCGACCGCGGAGGGCGGACTGGCTGTCCCCAACATGGAACTGTATTACCTGGCCGCGCAGCTCCAATGGGTGACGTACTGGCTCAGCGATGCACATCTGGACGATACGGCCACTGCGGACTACCAGTGGACACATCCCCAGACCTGCGCCCTGTTTCACCCATTGACCAAGGGACCCCGTCCCCTGCCCATGCATGTGGCCGTGGCCCGCAAATGCTTTCTCCGCAGCCTGAAGCTGACGCACAATACCAGGCCATATGCTCCTGCCCTCCCCCTGCTGGGCACCCCCAGGAGGAGCGGGATGGTTACGCAGCGCAAACTGGACCACTGGGTCACGGCTGGAGTAGAGACCATGGGTGACCTGTATTCTGACGGAGTCCTGCTCTCATTTGCGGAGTTATCTGACACCACGGGACTCCCGGCCGGGCAGTTCCTACTCCATGCATCGGTACTGCGGGCATACACTGACTCCTGGGGTGACATCCAGGATGAACCGCCAATGCACCACCTGGTCCAATATCTACATGTAATGGGCAGAGGCTCGCACATCACGCATTGGTTGGCGCAGGCGCTTCTTATCCACACGCAGAAACCCACGCAGCAGATTAGGGCTAAATGGGCGGCGCACCGTGGGAGGGACTGGACGGACAAGGAGTGGAACCTAGTACTGGCTAGCCCCGTGAACATCCCCCGCAATTCCCGCTTCCGTGTCATCCAACTATACATCTTGCACCAGGCATACCTAACGCCAGACAGAATAAACAGATACTTCGCAGTCGACACTGCTGCTTGTCCCAGATGTGACCTGTTAGGCGCAGACATCCTGCACATGCTTTGGCACTGCCCAACCCTGACCGCGTACTGGGGGGAGGTGACCTCACTCCTGAATCACAGCACGGGCCCGGGCCTGCCGGACACGTGGGAGGCGTGCATCCTCGGCCTCTATAAAAGAACCAAGCTAAACAAAACGCAGGCACGGTTCTGGGATCTGGGCCTCGTTACGGCCAAACGGCTGATTACGCGACACTGGAAGCGACGGGAACCACCCACCCCAAAACACTGGTTCGCATCCTTTACCAACTGGGCCGGGGCGGAAGGCACGGCGCTCCGCCGGGAAGAAATAGCGGGCCTGCGGCAGTTCCCGATAGCTCAGCTCTGGGATGGCATCCTGGGGTCCCTGAAGGGGGAGGGCACTGTCAGAGGGCTCACGTAGACTAGGTGAAGCCGGAGGTGGGTCACAGGGGCTAATGCTGTATCGCAGGAATCATCGCAAGCGGCGCCACCCCCCCCCCACCCTACCCCCCCCCCCTGACGCAGACAAGAAACAGCCAGCGCGTAAACCTCGGATACGACCCAACGCCCACGCAGGCGCCCGTCAGCGGCCATTGCCCAGCAGCGCGCCCCAAGCATAAAACTGCTGACATCGCCCCCGCAAGCACACTCCACCCCCCCCCCACCCACTATCACATATATGTTTACATGTTTGTAGTATCGGACCCCTGCTCACGGACGGTGGCCTCTCTGCCCCCTCGTGTTGAAGTGGGCAGGAGCCGCTGACGGCACTACGGATGGCGACTGCAGGCGTGGACGCTGATAGCCACACCGGCAGCGAGGCTCCTCCACTTGAATGCCACATGCTCCACTAACAAGGCCGGCGACCGATGGCACATCATGGCCCGCAGGGGCTATCCCACTCCAAGTTCAGGCACACTTGCGCGCGCACACCTCTGACCTCCAGTTGCACTGTAACAGCATCGGCAAACAACACACCGTACAGAGGTGGCACCTACTAACACCGTGCCTGTGGGACAGACTTCGAGTGGGGAAGCCGCGATAGGAACATTGGGACGCACCGATACGAACTGTTTTGTTTAGTTTGCCAATTTTATGGCTCAGTTCTAGGAAAAATGAAAAATGAGGCGTCATTTATGGACTTTCCCTTTCTTGACCTAAGAAATTGTGATTATCTTCTCCATGTCCTAGCACACCGGGGACACAAGGGACGCAATGACATGCCCTTTTTGTGATGGCCCACACACCCACGATTTACCGTTCATTTGCAGCCGGCCCGCAGGGTTGTAGGCTTTGCTATGTGTACTGTACCTTTGAACATTAATAAACGTCTTCAAAAAAAAAAAAAAAAAAAAAAAAATAACAACCCTATAGTATTTAAAATGAACTGAGGAAGCAATTTCAATCTCTACCATTATGGCTTCATTAGTAAGCAGAACAAAAACAGGCAGGCAAACAAGGCTGAGGATGAAAACTGCTAGGATGCTTCTAAACAATGATGCTGATGTTTGTTTGTTTGTATTTAGCATTTTTGTAGCGTAAACAATGCTAATTACAAGATTTAAGGTGCACATATTATAAACAAATGCCAACAACACCATAAATAACACATCATGTAGGATGAAAACAAACCATATCGGCAAGGGCCTAATGGCAGAATCTATACAAACTGTAGTCAGTGAAGCAAACGAAAAATTGCAAATACTTTCAAAGTGCATAATAAAACAATCAGCAGTCCAGCAATATACAACACTCAAGCAGGTTTTTGAAAACAATCCCCCTTTCTTCTTGCATCAAGGTTAAAATACTTTCAAAGTTCATGATAAAAACAAGGCCAGCAGTATGCAGAAATGAAGCCAGGTTGGTCAAACAATTCCTCCTTTGGTTTGTGCATGAAGGTGCAAATAACTCACAGTAACTTTTAAAACAATAAGTACAGCAGGCAGCAGCATACAAAAATCAAACCAGTTTAGTCAACCAATGCCTCTTTGGTTTGTGCATGAAGGTGCAAATATTTCAAAGTGACTGGTAACACAATAACAAGCACAGCAGCATATCAAAATCAAAGCAGTGTAGTCAACTAATGCTCCTTTGGTTTGAGAATGAAGGTGCAAATATGTCAAAGTGACTGTTAAAACAATAACAAGCACAGCATAAAAATATCCCTGTACTGTACCCTTATCAGGCACACACACATCTGGCGCAGAGTCTCTACTCCTGTCCAGCACTGCACATCTACCTGAAGTAGGTCAAGGGTGAGTCAAGCACCTAGCAGCTGAACCTTTAAAAAGGTGAGTGAACCGGAAGGCCTCACTCCAGTGACACAGGGTAAGAAGCATTTGCAATGCAATAGGTCTCGCATTAATTAAGTTTGAGCTATTGGCATTGCTAAATATTGCAACACCAATTGCAACAAAAGTCTATAAATTGTAGGTCAAGAAAATGTGTATTTATTTTTGTAGCAATGGTGGCATGCTGCGCTTTAGATGAATATGCTTAAAAGTAAAGTGCAACATCTTCATGGAACACCTTCAAGCTCCACCCAGTGGCACAGCATTGTTCAAATGCGTGTGCAACCAATTTTTCACTTCTTCACTCTTTTAATTATTTCACTTTCTTTTCTATTCATTGTTTTTCCACATTCATCACTCTTTGCATCCACATGCCAGGAAACACAATTTTCCAAGTTTCTTATGTTAATGCAGGGCCATCCGACCCTCTTAGCAAAAACACGTGCTGAAGCCAAAATCCATAAGAAGCAGTTTTATTGTAACACAATGCATTTCAGGTCTCTCGGCCATAATATGCACGGAAGTTCTCCTTCGCATACCAGTGATTAATAGGTTATATCGCCGTCAGTTACCTCCCAAAAGCTGTATAGATAGCAGGTAAGCCGGCAAAAGCGCTCGAATGTTTCAGAAGCGGGAAACAATGTGAAGTTTAAAATTCCGGTGGGAGGGCTGGTTGTACAGGCATCTATAATACGGTTTTAAAAGCTTTTGGGAGGTAACTGACGGCGATATAACCTATTAATCACTGGTATGCGAAGGAGAACTTCCGTATATAATATGCCTACAGCTTGTCACTTAATTTTAGGACACTCTAGTTTTTACGACACAACGCTCCACTCCAGTGTATGACACCCCACTCAACTCTTCTCCGCTCCACACTAAGATACTCTGACATGCCACGCCAGTCGACTCCACACCACTCCAATCTATGCCACTCAGTCCACAGCATAACATACCACTCCATTCTACTCCCCTTAACTCCGCTTAACTCACTCCGCCCCACTACTCACTCCACAACATGCCACTCCATTGTACGCCCCTCCACTCCCCTTTCCCTACTCCACTCCAGTGTTCCCCAATCTGCTCCACCCCACTTCGCTACAATCTACCCCACTCCACCACATGCACGCCAGTTTGCCCCCTCCAATCTACCCCACCCCAAATACCCTACCCCAAGTTAAAGCAATCTACGCCACCCTAGCTCAATGTACCCCATTCTCACCCAATCTACCCCACTCCATTCCAATCTACAACACCCCATTCCAATCTATCCCAACCCATTCCACTACGATCTACCCCATTCCACCCTACCCCAATTCACCCTACGCTACCCCACTACACTCAATCTAACCCAATTGACCCCACCACAGTCTACCCTACTCTACACCAGTCAACTGCACTCCACTCAAATCTACCCCACTCTGCTCCAATCTACCCCAGTTGACCCCACTCCACTCCAAACTACTCCATTCAAATCCACCAAACTCAACTGTACCTCAATCCACACCACTCTACTCCACACGAATCTACCCTACCCGAATCTACCCCACTCAACTCCATCCCACTCAACTCCATTACACTCCACTCTACCCCAGTTCCATTTAACCCACTCTATTATAATTTAACCCGCTCTATTCTAATTTAACCCACTCTATCCCAATGTATCCCACCCAATTTAATTTAATCCCACCCTTTCCAGTTTATCCCACCCATTCCAGTTGGGCCCACTCTATTCCAAATTGGCCCACTCTATTCCAATTTGGCCCACTCTATTCCAATTTGGCCCACTCTATTCCAATTTAGCCCACTCTATTCCAATGTACACCACTTCACTCCAAACTCTACTGCAATGTGTCAACTCCTCACCACTCTAATCTACCTCACTCCAATCTTCCTTTACTCCACCACAGTCAACCCTACTCCAATCTACCACAGTCTACTCCACCTCACTCCACTCCAAGCTCACACACTTCAATCGACCCAGTCTACTCCACTCCACTCCATCAAATGTACCCCACTCCATTCCAATCTACCCCACTCAAATCTACTACACTCTACACACATCTTCCCCACTCCACTCCAACCCTCTCCACCCCATTCCAAAGTACCCAACCCCAATCTACCTCACTCCAGTCTACCCTACTCCAGTCTTCCCCTATCTACTCCACTCCAGCCTACCCCATTCCAACCAATTTCCCCACTCTAGCACCCCACTGCAATCTACCCACCCACTCTACCCCACCCCAATCCAACCCACTCCAGTCCACCCCACCCAGATCTACCCCAGTCCAAACTGCCCCTCTCCAATCAAATCTACCCACCCACTCTACCCCACCAAAATCCAACCCACTCCAGTCCACCCCACCCAGATCTACCCCAGTCCAAACTACCCCTCTCCAATCATCTCTCTTCAGTGTACCCCTCGTCAATTTCCCTGACTCCATTCCAATCTATCCTACTCTAATACACCCAATGTACCGCACTACGCCCTAATCTCCCCCTACATTCCACACCTATCTACCCCACTCCACTTCACTCTTCCCCACTCCACTTCACTCTTCCCCACTCCACTTCACTCTTCCCCAATCTCACTCCACTCCAATATATCCAACTCTACTCCACCCCACTCTATCCCACTCCAATTCACCCAATCTACCCCATTCCACTCACCTCAATCTACTCCAATCCAATCACACACATGCCACCCAAATCTACCCCACTCTGGTCCAATCTAACCCACTCAACCCCAATCCATCTCGCTCCAATCAAGCCCAACCCTACCACACTCCACCCCAAACTTCCCTACTCCAGTCTACCCCATTCAATCTGCCCCACTCCAATCTACCCCACTGCAATCTATCCAACCCTAACCCAATCTACTCCACTCAATCTACCCATCCCAATCCACAACACACCACTCTATCCAACACCACACCAATCTACCCCACTACAAACTACCCCACCCCACTCTACCCCTTCACACCAGTTTACCCAACCCCACTCCTCTCCATTCTACCCCACTCCACTCATCCCCTCTCCACCCCACTCCATTCCAGTCTACCGCAATCCACTGCACCCACTCTTCCCCAATTTACCTCACTCCAATCTATACCACTCTACTCTAATCTACCCCTCTCCACCCCTATCTACTCCACTTAACCCCAATCGAGCTCAATTTATTCTACCCCACTCACATCTACCTCACTCACATCTATACCAATCTACTCAACTTTACCCTATCTACCCGTACTCTACCCCACTCTAATCTACCCCACCCCATCGCAATCTACCCCACTCCGAACGACCCCAATCTACCCCCACTCCATTCTACCCTACTATATTCCACCCAGTAAACCCCACTCCAGTGTACTCCTCTCTACCCAAGCCCACATCACACTTCCCTTATCTACCCCAATATATCCCACTCCACTCTGATCTACCCATTCTAATCTACCCCACTCTGATCTACCCCATAGGCGAGACCTGTTGGTTTTGCCAATGTTTCTTCGTTTTGTGAAGACAACATTCGTTAAAAGGTGCTGCGAGAGTGGTTCAAAGAAAGGAAGCTGTGGGAGCTACTGTTAGAAAAGAAGAAAGTGTTACTTCCCTTTGGCAGCAACCTTGGTGGCTAATTTGATAGCTGCCACAGATTCCTTAAGGTGCTTCTTCCTCCCTTGTTGTACTGATACTGTTTGATAATAGTTATTTTTAGCACTGTCCTTCATGCCCTGTGCCTCCATTGTGGCATGGAAAATAGGCAAAACTGACCTCACTGGTGCATGAGGTCCTGTTATTAGAGTCTCTGGCCTCCCTTTCTGTGAATTCTCAAGACGCCATGAGTTACAGCGAGAAGCACTACCTAGTGCCAGTGCTGGAAATTGAATGAATATTGTTTCAGTTCCAGTTTGGGTAAAGGTTCAAAGTAATGAATATGCAGGAGATGACGGAAAGAAATTTAACTGAAGGTAAGCAACATGTTACTCTTCATCTTGGTTATCTTTAGTCTCTAATTCACGAGCAACTAAATGAGGAGCGCAAGTACTACTCTATTAGGGATGATTTATTTGACCTATGCATAAAATATTGACTGCACTGGGTGATACATCTGAATTTTAAAATAGGGCCATTTTGTCTTTTGTTACGAAATAACAATGCATTACCCCATAAAAGATTCTGCATTTAAGAAAAAAAACTATTTTTGTTATTGTTTGTTTCTGGCTATGAAAAACAATATGGCTGTTGCTAAAGTCATGAAATAGCAACAGCAATAAAATGTTTAAAAGCTGTGTATTGCCACATATTAAGAGTAAATGCTACAATGTTTCTGTGAAACCAGTGTGTGTGTATCTATATTCTCTGTCATAACGAGTGGTACTCGTTCTGCAGAAATCAAATCCTATGAATAAGGTAGACTCCCCTCATCACGTTTGTAATGCCCATGTCTCTATCTGTCAAAATTCCATTAATTTAATGTACTTGCTCCTTTAAATTAAACCCCGCCTTTTATTCATCATCGAACCGGATCAAAATAGAGGGAATCCACTATTTGGTTGAGATCTTATTCTTGAGCCAATGGACACCCCTTCCAAAGAGGAAATCCTTCCTATTAGTTAAAAGAACTCTCACTCATTAGAAATACGTAGTGGCATGCTTCACCAACGATACCATACTCAGACACCTATTGTGTCTGGGTGGGCTCAACCTTAAAATGAATGCAGCTCTGATCTAGGGGTGTGAGTAGTGGGATCTGAAAACATCAGGATAAACATCGCTTTGAGTGCCCGTTCCTCAATTTAATGCATTGGAAGGTCACTGGGCAAGACTAGATACATGACTGATGCAAGTAGGGACAATTAGTGATCCTCTGAATTACAATCTGGGTCTACTTGTTTAATCCCAATTGGGTCTCATGGCTTTCTTCAGGACCATCAACACCATACCCCTATAATTTACTCTTGGGCATTTCCTCTTATATGCTACCCCTAGGGAAATTTTCCCTGTTTCATTAGCTACAGCGTGCTGGATAAACACATGGTTAGACATGCCACATTTACACACCAACAGGGTTCATTGTCCTTTTCATAATCAAATCCTTGGGCATCCGGTGTCCCATAGGGTATTTAGAGGCAGACATACCCTGGAGTCACAAACTCGTTAATAGATTGCACACCCATTCTGAGCACATTTCATCCTTCAATTTCTTGTACCACCTGATCAAAACCAGTTTTGTATTCTGGTTTGTCATTCACGTTTTACATATTGTTTATTATCGCAACAGCACAGTTTCTGTTAACTTTGCTGTTTATATATATTGCCATTCCTGGATTTGTTGACTATTTTGGTATAAAGGAATTTGCTGCGTCTTAAGGATTGGGATGGCTACGAATTACAATAATGTGTTTACAAGCAGCACCCATAATAGTTATCCTTCACAAAACATTACAATGATGAACCCAGCTAGTAGATGGCGGATTGATGGTCAACATTTGAATGCAATGTAATATAGATGTCAAGTAGACAAACGTTTGCTGCAAGTAAGTAGATTGCTTCTTCTAATACAGTTATGTAGCTGTAGGCAAACCAAATCTTGTTTACCTGAAGACTAATGAATGCATAACAAAGGTCCTGCAACAATAGGACTGGCAAACCAGTAATACAGTGGCTAATAACCAGCATGCACAGCCAATTTTAGTGGTTAATGTATTGTTTTTTATTCAAAAGCATTGCCTTGGTTCTTTGTAATTGTTGACCTCCACTGATTGTATTGGTGTATCAGGAAAGAAATCTAAAATAAAGCCAGAATATTGTACCAATCATTGGATAACTTTTAGCAGTGAAATAGCTTAAACATTTAAATTATCTGGGGGCCTATTATGATCGCGGATAATCCGCATCCTCCGGACCGGCGGAAGCCACCGCCGGCCCGGAGGATGCGGATTAACCGCTCCGGATGGAGAAAGACCCCCCGTCAGATTAGGATGGCTGGGGGATATTTTTTCCGTCCGCAGCTTTTCTGCCGCGGTCGCCTTCCGACTGTGGCGGAAAAGCTCTAACATGGCAGGCGGTGCCTATCAGACACCGCCAGGCATATTAGGATGGCGGCGGTCCTATGCCTTTCCACGGCGGCATTTCCGCCGTGGAAAGGCATACGGTCTTTTCTTTGGGGGCCCGTTGCGGGACCCCAGGGGTGAAGGGGGTGGGGGGTGCACATGGGGGGTACCTATGGTACCCCCCTGCCTTTGCGTGCACGAAGTGGCAGGCACCACGCGGTGCCTGCCACTTCGCGCATGCAAAGGTAAACATGCACTTTTTAACCTTGCGGCGGGTGCTGCTTGAAGCAGCATCCGCCGCAATGTTAAATGTAGGGGATGTGACCGCCAGGGTGGCGGTCACATCCTAATTTGCATGGAGGGACCGCCGCTGCCCATGCTTCCTCAGGGGTGGTGGACGGACAGAGGTCCGTCCGCCATCCTAATGCCCCCCTTAGTACGAGGCATGTTTGAGTGGATAGCTCTCCACTTTCAATGTAAAATACAGGTGTTCACTTTTTGTAAATCAAAATAGGCATTTTCTATTAGTAATAACGTGAGTTGGATTATGTATCATACTACAGTAATGGAGAGAAATTCTGGTGACTAAATCTTGATGCTGTTTGAAATCTGGTTGTTTTTGTTGCCATCTAGATATTTGACTTTCCCATGAAGAAACTAAAAAACCGCCCTTCCACCCGTCTTGAGAACTTTAGCATTTCTAAGCGATACAAAAGGGGATGATGGACGGAGCATTTGAGCGAATCAAACACTCACCCCCAGTCAACTGATCTGGGTTTAATCCATCACCATTCTTTAGCTCACTCATACTGGGACCGGTTTCGGATTCATAATCCTCATCAGCCAGACAAAGCGATACAAAAGGGGATGATGGATGGAGCGTTTGAGCAAATCGGGCACTCACTCCCGGTCGGCTGATCTGGGTTTGATCATCACCATTCTTTGGCTCACTCAGCCACCCCAGTTCAGACATGGCCATATGCAAATCAATCTGACCCTGTGCCTCATGGGAACAGTCCAGCCCAAACTGCCAAGCCATGTCTTCCCTGGACCGGAAACAAGCATCCTGGGACCGGTTTCGGATTCATAACCCTCATCAGCCAGGCCATGTCTGAACTGGGGTGGCGGAGTGAGCTGGAGAATGGTGATGGATTGGACCCAGATCAGTTGACTGGGGGTGAGTGTTTGATTTGCTCAAGCACTCCGTCCATCATCCCCTTTTGTATAACTTTAGCATTTCTGCCATTCTTGAAACCTTACTCCTTTTTGCACCCCGTTCCCTTTCTCTCTCCTCCAATTTCTGCCTTATTCCATTATACTAATTATGTTGCTTTAAAGAAATGTTCCGTTCCATCAAAGGTTGTCTATTCCTTTCTAACAGGCTCTCCTTTTTGTCTATGTTTATTTCTTTCGAGTAGGATCTTCAGTCCCAGGGGTCCCACCCCTTGAGCCTGTACGAGTCGTGAACATGGAAGTCCACCGAGTATTTACTCCCACCAGGGGATGCTGGGCGTAGGTGGCAGGATGGCTCCCATGACTTGGCATCACACCATAGAGTTGACAGAACTGCATCTCAGGTCAGAACCATTTTGGGCATTTATTTTTTCTTTTCCTAGGGTTGAGCATCCCTGATTCTTATTGTAAAGCGCTCTGATAGCCTTCTGGATCTTGTTCGCGCTATATAAAACCTTATAAATAAATAAATATACTACTGTGGTTGATTAGTGACGGATGGTGGGCTAATTTATGTATCTTGTATTTGCAGTCACCCCTGAAGAAAGGCCCAGAGAGGCCTGAAATGCATTGCGTTTACCTGCATGCTGCATCATGGGACTGGTAGTCCCGGTCATTAGCACGTGCAAGAGAGATCCGGTACAGGTGAGGCTCCTGACCACTGGGAGGAGGAGCATACATAAGAACTGAGAGCGGGAAGCACGTAATGGAACTGCAGCATCAGAAGAAGGCACTCTGCCGAAACCGGTTGTTGGACCCGGCCTCGTGGCGTGGTCCCACTCCTCCCGCATGGCGGGCCCTGGACAACATCGACCCCTGTCCTCCGGCCCGAAGCTACCCCCTCCAACCTTCACGAGAGCCGCCACTCATGGCGCCCCCCGGCTCTCCCCCTCCAGAACATGGCGACCCCTACTCGCCCCACACTGCTGGTCCGACCCCTATCCCGGGCCACCCTCTCAGGCCCCGACTCCATCTTGGGCCTTCCACGTCCGGGCCCCGTGGCCTCGGCCCGACCTCGGCCGCGGCCCAAGCGAAGCCCCGACATCGAGGCACCAAGATCCGACCAGGTGGTAAAACGGCCACTTGACGGATCAAGGAGGAGGAAAGTTTTGATGGCACTCCAGTCGTCCCTGGATGCCTGGTATCGATCGCCCTCCGGCCTCCCTGGGCGCTGGCTCCACCCCCCAGCTGTGTGTCTGGACACTCTCATCCCGGCCCCTCTGACCCCCAGGTGCGAGGGTCCGGACATCAAAGGACTCCAGACCTATATCTGGGGCAGCTCTGAAATGGGTCGGCAGTTGTATCCTGAAGTTGAGAGCCCTGCAGGTTGAACCGCGGCTGACCCTGAGACGAACTCACTACGGAACCCTGAACCCTCTTCGGAGCCATGCTGGCCCTGCCGCGGCCCGAACTCGCTGAACCATCTTCGGAGCCCTGCTGGCCCTGCCGCGGCCCGTCCTCGCCGAACCATCTTCGGAGCCCTGCTGGCCCTGCCGCGGCCCGACCTCGCTGAACCATCTTCGGAGCCCTGCCGGCACTGCCGCGGCCCAACCTCGCTGAACCATCTTCGGAGCCCTGCTGGCGCTGCCGCGGCCCGACCCCGAGGAACCCCCCAGCTCGAGGATTGGGAGCTGAGCGCAGGGTATCCCTGTACCAGGCTGGTACCAAGACTGCCCGCTACCCCCTTCCCACAGTTACCGAAACCTTAAGGATCCCTCGATCTATTTGTACATATATTGCTGAGATAACCTGCCTTGATTACTGATAGACGTTAAGAATCTATCCTTGTGTGGTGTCCATTTGTAGTGGTGTGATTGCTCGCCTGTACGATTCTAGGAGAGGAACCTCGCCAGGAAGCCTCTCGACGGCGCTCGGCCAACTCCAGAAGGAGAGGTGGGTCTCGGGGTGGTCGGCCAGACAACCTCGGCCTCCCCCCTAGGATCGCCTTTCTAACATTGGTGGCAGGCGGTGCGATACGAGCCGACGCAAATCGTACAGAGAGTGACTCACCTACTACTGACAGAAACACACTACAACCATGACTACCAAGGAAACCAGACCGACCACGGAGTTCCACAAGGAAAGGTTGGAAGACTATAACCACAAAGAATTGAAACAATTCTGCAAGGACCTGGGCATCGTTACCACTGAACTAAGCACCAAGGACGATTTCAAGCAGGCCCTACAAACATGGGTAGAGGCAGGAGCAACGCCACCCCAGAACGAAGACAACACGATCCCAGATGTGCACACGGAAACCATCACAACCGCAGCAGAGGAAAGAAATACCAACGTAAACGCGGGCCTCTCCCACGAAGACGCTTGAGAGCGAAAAAGGAGCCGGCTCCACGAATTGGAACTCGCCCGACTCCGTCTGGACGGAGAACTAAAGCTGGCCGAGAAAAAGATAGCCCTTGAGCACCTACGGCTGCAAGGGGACCTAGAGGAGAAACGAAGGCAGAGGGACTTAGAGGAGAAGAAGCTCACGTTCGAGCACAAGCGTGGTTTAAAAGAACTTGAGATCAAGGCCAAAAATGGGGAGGCCGGCGCCTCCGGGAACCGGAGCCCACCTCCTCCTGCGGACACGAAGGTCCACATCCCCAAAGATGTCGTCAGAGAATACTATAAAAACGACGACATCCAACAATGGTTTAAGGCCTACGAGGTAGCCATGACCTCGCACCGGATACCGCAAAAAGACTGGGGTGCCGGCTTGTGGGGGAAGTTCGTCAACGAAGGGAGAGACGCCCTACTGGAGCTCCCAGAAGCCAAGATGACCTCTTACGAACATATGAAAGCCGCCCTCCTTACTCGCTTGGGACTCACCCCCGAGATGTACCGGCAGCGATTCCGAGACTGTAAGAAAACCCCCGGTACTACATGGGTGGAGTATGTGAACTTCTATAGTAGAGCCCTAGAGGGGTGGATCAAAGGCAGCCAAGTCACCACCTACGAGCAGCTGTTCAACCTCATTGTATGGGAGCACCTTTTCAACAACTGTTTTGTCGAACTCAGGCAGCATCTCCTCGACAGCAAGCTGACCGAGCCACGTAAACTCGCCATCGAGGCCGATCGGTGGGAGAGCACCCGGGTCCTACGGAACTCGATGAGAGACCACGGCTGAGCTCCCCAGGGGCCTCACCGTCCACGAGGCGGCGGAGGAGGCCAGAACAGGAACCGAGACTCCCCTGCGGTGCCTACCCCAACCCACACTTCGCCCTCCCTGGCCAGAAAGAGGGCCCCCCCCCAGCACGGCCGGGGCCCCGCTCGAACGTTATCTGCCACAAATGCCAGCGACCCGGTCACTATGCCAATGACGCCAACTGCCCAATGAACCAGCGATCCGGCGCCACCGGTCCGCCAAACCGCCAGATCGCGGCCGCCTCCCTGGGAGAGGAAACGGGCGAAGAAGAGAACTATGACCAAGAACAGACCGAGTGGGAGCCCGCCGCCATGTCCCTGGTATGTCTGGGCGAAAGAGACATGGTCCCCCGGGCCCCGATACCGGGCAACACTCAAAAGTACCGCCAGTGGGTCACCATTAATGGACACCGGGCAGAAGCCCTCGGCGTCACCGGAGCCAGCGTGACGGCCGTCCGCTGCCACTTGGTGACCGCTGTCCAGATCCTGCCCAATGTGCTGTGCCCAGTACGGTCGGCGGACAATTCAGAGAGCATGTGCCAGATGGCCCGCATCCCCTTTGAGTGGGGGGGAGTGACGGGCACGCTAAAAAGTGACCGTCCGGGACGATGCCCCCGTAGACTGCCTCCTCGGGAACAACCTGGAAAGTTCCCCCTGGGCCGACGTCGAGCGGAGAGAGCATCTGGGGATGCTAGGCCTCCCCGAGTGGGTCTGTGCGACCACCCGATCCATGACCGCCCGGGCCACCACCCCAACCGAAGAACCGGAGTGGCCTGAGTCTCCGCCGCCCGCCGTCTCCGAAGACTCCGACCCTGAGCCCGGTCCACTGGGGCCTAACCGTGAAGAAATTCCCCCGCTCAGCGACCTCCCGGGACTGGCCCAATGGCGCCAAGAAGGTGGCCACACACGAGAACAGTTCGGTCAAGAACAGAAAACGTGTCCCTCCCTCGAGGGGATCCGACAGCAAGCCGCCGCTCAAACCGCCAGAGACCCCTCGGGGTCCCACTGGGTCTATTGGGACAACGATCTCCTCTACAGCGAACAAAAGATTGCCGAGCTGGGGGCCAGCCGGGTGCTGGTGGTCCCCCTCCGGTTCAGAGACTTCCTCCTGAATCTGGCACACGATGTGCCCCTCGCCAGGCACCTGGGACAGGACAAGACATACAGCCGCCTGGTGACCCATTTCTACTGGCCCAAGATGAAGAATGATGTAAGCAATCACTGCCGGACTTGCCCCACCTGCCAAGCCAGCGGGAAGAGCGGCGGGAAACACAAGGTCCCCCTGCAACCATTCCCAGTCGTCAACACCCCATTCGAGCGGGTGGGGATCGACATTGTGGGACCCCTGGAGCCCCGAACCTCTCAAGGTCACCGTTTTATTCTCGTCCTGGTGGACCATGCCACCCGCTATCCCGAAGCCATCCCTCTCCGGACCGTGACGGCTCCCATGGTGGGCCGGGCGCTGATGGGGTTCTTCTCCCGGGTGGGCTTCCCCCGAGAGGTCATCAGTGACCGGGGTACGAACGTCATTTCCCGCTACATGAAGTCCCTGTGGCAACAATGCGGGGTCACGTACAAATTTACGACCCCTTACCACCCCCAAGGGAATGGACTGGTGGAACGTTTCAATTGAACCCTCAAGGGGATGATCATGGGCCTGGAAGAGCCCTTGCGATGCCAATGGGACGTGTTGCTGCCCTGCCTCCTCTTCGCCTATCGGGAGGTCCCTCAGAAGTCCCTGGGGTTCAGCCCCTTCGAACTATTGTACGGGCACCCCGTCCGGGGTCCCCTAAGCCTGGTCAAAGATGGCTGGGAGGTGGCGCCCAAGATACTCCCCCCGACGTATACCGGTACCTCCTGACCCTCCGAAACCAGACTCGGTGGTTCCGGGAACTTGCCAAAGACAACCTAGAGGCCAGCCAAGAAGAGATGAAACGCTGGTATGATCAAAACGCCTCTTCCATTGAGTTCGAACCAGGCCAACAGGTCTGGGTCATGTCCCCGGTCGAACCCTGTGCCCTCCAGGACAAGTGGACTGGGCCCTTCAAAGTGGTGGAGCGCAAGGGCCCTGTCACATACCTGGTGGACATGGAGTCCCCCAGGAACCCCCTCCGGGTCCTCCACGCCAACAGGCTCTAACCTCACTTTGTCCGGATGGAACTTAGCCTCCTGATGGCTACTGACGGCGGGGCCGAAGACGACTCAGAGCCCATACCGGACCTCCTGAACGCCTCCGAGAAAGACGGCTCCGTGGAGGGAGTCAACCTCTCCTCCGCCCTGACCCCAGAACAACGCCGAGACTGCCAAAAGCTGTTGGGACAATTTGCAGACTTGTTTTCTCTCACCCCCGGAGTCACCCAGTGGTGCGTCCACGATGTTGACACCGGGGACAGCCCGCCTGTGCGACACCGGGCCTACCGAGTTCCCGATCGAGTTCGGACCTGTATTCAATCGGAAGTCTCCAAGATGCTGGCTCTGGGGGTGGTCGAACCCTCTGACAGCCTGTGGGCCAGCCCTGTCATCCTGGTCCCCAAAGCCGCCGCCCCTGGCGCTTCTCCCGAACTAAGGTTTTGTGTAGACTACCGGGGATTAAACGCAGTCACCCGGACCGATGCCCACCCCATTCCCCGCGCTGATGAACTGATCGACCGCCTGGGGGCGGCCCGCTACCTGAGCACATTCGACCTAACCTCCGGCTACTGGCAGATCGGACTCACAACAGGCGCCCAAGAGCGCTCCACTTTCTTAACCCCCGATGGCCACTACCACTTCAGGGTGATGCCCTTCGGGATGAAAAACGCCCGCAACGTTCCAGAGACTGGTGAATAAGGTGCTGGCGGGGCTAGAAGAGTTCAGCGCTGCCTATCTGGACAATATCGCGGTGTACAGCCTCCACTGGGCCGAACACCTCCAGCACCTCCGGGAAGTCTTGGCGGCCCTCCGCCGGGCCGGATTGACCATAAAAGCAAGCAAATGCCAGATCGGCCAAGGGTCCGTGACCTATCTGGGACACCAAGTGGGGAGCGGCCAGGTGGCCCCCCTCCAACCCAAGATCGATGCCATCTTGGCCTGGGAGCCCCCGGTCACCCAGACAGCGGTCCGAGCCTTCCTGGGGCTCACTGGGTATTACCGGCGCTTTGTGAAGAATTATGGCAGCATTGTGGGCCCCCTCACTGAACTCACTTCCAAGAAGCAGCCACAGAAGGTACACTGGACACCCGAGTGTCAGGCCGCCTTTGAGACCCTAAAGACAGCAATGTGTACCGCCCCCGTGCTCCAAGCCCACGACTTCAGCCGGGAATTCGTAGTCCAAACAGATGCCTCAGAGCACGGTGTCGGGGCGGTCCTGTCCCAAATCAACGCCGAAGGAGTTGATCAGCCGGTGGCCTTCATCAGCCGACGTCTGCTGGCCCGAGAGCAACGCTGGAGCACCATTGACCGAGAGGCCTTCGCCGTGGTGTGGGCCCTCAAGAAACTCCGAACCTATCTCTTCGGCACCCACTTCCGGGTGCAAACTGACCACCGACCCCTGCGGTGGTTGATGCAGATGCGAGGGGAGAACCCGAAGTTGCTACGTTGGTCCATCTCCCTACAAGGGATGGACTTCACTGTGGAGCATCGCCCCGGCAGCGACCACGCCAACGCTGACGGCCTGTCCCGCTTCTTCCTCCTCGGCGAGGAGAATCCCCAAGAAGATGGGTGACTCTCCCTGCCTTCAGCTGGGGGGGACGTGTGTTGGACCCTGCCTCGTGGCGTGGTCCCCCTCCTCCCGCATGGCGGGCCCTGGACGACATCGACCCCTGTCCTCCGGCCCGAAGCTACCCCCTCCAAACTTCACGAGAGCCGCCACTCATGGCGCCCCCCGGCTCTCCCCCTCCAGAACATGGCGACCCCTACTCGCCCCACGCTGCTGGTCCGACCCCTATCCCGGGCCACCCTCTCAGGCCCCGACTCCATCTTGGGCCTTCCACGTCCGGGCCCCGTGGCCTCGGCCCGACCTCGGCCCCAGCGAAGCCCCGACATCGAGGCACCAAGATCCGACCAGGTGGTAAAACGGCCACTTGACGGATCAAGGAGGAGGAAAGTTTCGATGGCCCTCCAGCCGTCCCCGGACGCCTGGTTTCGATCGCCCTCCGGCCTCCCTGGGCGCTGGCTCCACCCCCCTGCTGTGTGTCTGGACACTCTCATCCCGGCCCCTCTGACCCCCAGGTGCGAGGGTCCGGACATCAAAGGACTCCAGACCTATATCTGGGACAGCTCTGAAATGGGTCGGCAGTTGTATTCTGGAGTCCAGAGCCCTGCAGGTTGAACCGCGGCTGACCCTGAGACGAACTCACTATGGAACCCTGAACCCTCTTTGGAGCCCCGCTGGCCCTGCTGCGGCCCGACCTCGCTGAACCATCTTCGGAGCCCTGCTGGCCCTGCCGCGGCCTGACCTCGCTGAACCATCTTCGGAGCCCTGCTGGCCCTGCCGCGGCCCGACCTCGCTGAACCATCTTCGGAGCCCTGCCGGCACTGCCGCGGCCGACCTTGCTGAACCATCTTCGGAGCCCTGCTGGCGCTGCCGCGGCCCGACCCCGAGGAACCCCCCAGCTTGAGGACTGAGAGCTGAGCGCAGGGTATCCCTGTACCAGGCTGGTACCAAGACTGCCCGCTACCCCCTTCCCACAGTTACCGAAACCTTAAGGATCCCTCGATCCATTTGTACATATATTGCTGAGTTAACCTGCCTTGATTACTGATAAAGACGTTAAGAATCTATCCTTGTGTGGTGTCCATTTGTAGTGGTGTGATTGCTCGCCTGTACGATTCTAGGAGAGGACCCTCGCCAGGAGGCCTCTCGACGGCGCTCGGCCAACTCCAGAAGGAGAGGTGGGTCTCGGGGTGGTCGGCAAGACAACCTCGGCCTCCCCCCTAGGATCGCCTTTCTAACACCGGTCATGCCAGTATTTCCAAATAAAGCAACACTCTGAAGCTCCGTTTGTGTCCTTTGCTCTTCAACCACGAGGGAAGGAGAAATTGATTTTTTATATACCACGCTGCCTGTGGTGCACACAAAGGACCCTTTTAGATAAGTGTGTCACGGCTACATGGGACTCTGCTCTGATGTTACGCCGAGGTATCGGATTTACCCGTGACCCGCTCCCAATTCCTACCGAGTGCTAAGAAGCTGCTGTGGCACAGCAGTCCGACACTAGCTGGAGAGACGCTATGATTGCATTTGCGTTTCCATCTGGTGCTTGAAAGGTTGGTGGCTGAAAGAAGAAGCAAGGAGTTTGTGAAAGTTAGAACATTTTTTGCGGTTTCCCTCTGTACTGGATTACCTGCATGCTGCATCATGGGACTGGTAGTCCCGGTCATTAGCGCGTGCAAGAGAGATCCGGTACAGGTGAGGCTCCAGACCACTGGGAGGAGGAGCATACATTAGAACTGAGAGCGGGAAGCACGTAATGGAACTGCAGCATTAGAAGAAGGCACTCTGCCGAAACCGGTCATGCCAGTATTTCCAAATAAAACAACACTCTGAAGCTCCGTTTGTGTCCTTTGTTCTTCAACCGCGAGGGAAGGAGAAATTGATTATATGTGTGTGTATGTATATATATATATATATATATATATATATATATATATATATATATATATATATATATATTCCGATACGCTGGCTGTCCTTCACTTGAGAGCACACCAGAAAGCGGCGGGGGTTGCCAGCCCTGATAAAAGGTACAGATGCCGTTTGTGTGGCTGGTTCGTTGAAAGCAGTCTGACGTGTTTGCCTGACTCGTTTCGTATAGTTACTTTTTCAAAGGCTGTACACGGAAATAGTGTGCTTCGGTGTGCATACTTCCTCCTTTATATTGTGCACAATGACACACCCCTGGATGGGGTCGCTCCAATGAGACTGTGTATGAGGCATTATGGTGGATGTAGTGCATCTGATTATACCTCGCATAGTAGCAATGCACAATTCCTGCGTATTAAAGCTCACTCTGAGCCCCAGCCACTCAACAGAATCTTCATTCCAGCGCCCCTTCTCAGATACGAGGTTCGTATTTAAAACCTCACGGCCCCTCTGATTCCGGGGTGGTGCTTTACTCGACGGCCGGACCACAGTCAATAGATTCCGATACGCTGGCTGTCCTTCACTTGAGAGCACACGAGAAAGCGGTGGGGGTTGCCAGCCCTGATAACAGGTACAGATGCCGTTTGTGTGGCTGGTTCGTTGAAAGCAGTCTGACGTGTTTGCCTGACTCGTTTCGTATAGTTACTTTTTCAAAGGCTGTACACGGAAATAGTGTGCTTCGGTGTGCATACTTCCTCCTTTATATTGTGCACAATGACACACCCCTGGATGGGGTCGCTCCAATGAGACTGTGTATGAGGCATTATGGTGGATGTAGTGCATCTGATTATACCTCGCATAGTAGCAATGCACAATTCCTGCGTATTAAAGCTCACTCTGAGCCCCAGCCACTCAACAGAATCTTCATTCCAGCGCCCCTTCTCAGATACGAGGTTCGTATTTAAAACCTCACGGCCCCTCTGATTCCGGGGTGGTGCTTTACTCGACGGCCGGACCACAGTCAATAGATTCCGATACGCTGGCTGTCCTTCACTTGAGAGCACACGAGAAAGCGGTGGGGGTTGCCAGCCCTGATAACAGGTACAGATGCCGTTTGTGTGGCTGGTTCGTTGAAAGCAGTCTTACGTGTTTGCCTGACGCGTTTCGTATAGTTACTTTTATAATAGATAATAGTTCCGTTAATACTCGTTTCAGTCGGCAGTGGACTAAGCTTTTGAAATGTCCTACACTACCTAGCCTGGTTACAAGTGGATTTAAGAAGGGGGTGTGTTGGAAGGCGGTGACCCCAGGGGTCAAGAGGACTCTCCTAACCACCTGGAACCTCTTCTCCCACAATTACTGCCGAGTCTTATCGAGGGGGGAGTCCCCGCCGGGGAGGACTGATCGTACACACTGTCGACACACCACACTTATGAACGGACACCACACCGTGATTCTTTATCAAGAAAGACTTTATCAATATTAAAAGTAAGGAGCAATACACAGCAATCGAGGGATCGCGAAGTCTCGTAACGAGGGATCGGGGAAGCGGGACAGTCTTATGAGGCCAGCTGGCATGCAACGCACCCTGCGCACAGTTCTCAATCCTCGAACTGGGGGGTACGGGGGATGGCGATGGGACTTGCTGTCCTACTCACTTCTGGTTCAAGATGGTCGTGAGGGTAGCGTCGATGGTCCAGCCGGACCAGAGTGTTCGTCAAGCCGCGACGAGGTCAGCAGGGCTTGGTCAGGGGTACTCCGTCGTACTCGTAAGCAGGTGGAGCCGCGACAGCGTCAGCAGGGCTCCGATGGTTCAGGTCTCGTGTTCCGAGAGGGGGCCGCAACAGCGTCAGCAGGGCCCCGATGGTTCAGATTTCTTGTCCTTCGGGGGGGGGGGGGGGCCGCGACAGCGTCAGCAGGGCCCGATGGTTCCGTTCCGTAGGTTTGAGGATGAGCCGCGACGACATCAGCAGGGCTCAGTGGGTCAGAGTCTGTTCTCCTCAAAGTCAGCCGCGATCAGATCAGCAGGGCTTTCTTGTCCAAGATACAACTGCCGGCTAGATGGAATGCAGGCTGTCTTATAGTACTGGAGCTCTTTGATGTCCGGACCCTCAGAGGCAGGAGGCCCGAGGTCCGAGGGCCAGGCGCCCGATTGTCTGGGTGGTTGGTTCTTTGATGCTTTGGACCATGCGTCCAGGGAGTCCCAGACGCCCATCAAGGCCTGGAGCCAGCTCGCTAGGAGGTCCAAGGTGCGATCGAAACCAGCCCCCAGGGATAGTTCAGAGGTGTGAGAGAAATCAGTTCCTCGGAAGGGGGCCGGAGGTGTGATGGAGGTCTTGGTCTCGGGTACTTGGGGAGTCGTTCACCCCCCGGGCGAATCTGGGCGCGCCGGACGCGCAGGCTTGGCTGTAGCCAGGAGTGGCCAGGGGCTGCCGAAAGGAAAGAAGGCGGCCGGCCGGCCGGGGTGGCCAAACATGGAGTCTGATGGTCACGTGCACCGGTGCAGGCACGCGGTCTGGGGATCGTCTCAGGTCCGGGGTAGGAGTGTCAGGTACAGTTCTGGGTGGACGGGAATCAGTTCCACCCGTAGATCTGGAGCTGCGGAGATCAGCGAGGACCACGCCACGAGGCCGGGTCCAACATGCGTCCCCTCCAGCTGAAAGACGGGGAGAACTACCCATCCTCTTGGGAGTTCTCTTCGCTGAGGCGGAAGAAGCGGGACAGGCCGTCGGCGTTGGCGTGGTCGGCACTAGGCCTGTGTTCCACAGTAAAATCCATCCCTTGGAGGGAGATGGACCAGCGTAGCAGTTTAGGGTTCTCTCCTCTCATTTGCATGAGCCACCGGAGAGGACGGTGGTCGGTCTGGACCCGGAAGTGGGTCCCGAACAAGTAGGGCCTCAGTTTCTTCAAGGCCCAGACTACTGCAAAGGCCTCTCGCTCGATGGTGCTCCATCTCTGCTCTCGGGGTAGTAGCCTCCGGCTGATAAAGGCTACCGGATGATCAATCCCCTTGTCGTCCACTTGGGAGAGCACGGCTCCGATGCCATGCTCAGAGGCGTCGGTCTGGACCACGAACTCTCGGGAGTAGTCAGGGGCCTGTAGTACTGGAGCGGTGCACATGGCCTGTTTCAATTCTTCGAAGGCCTTCTGACAGGCGGGGGTCCAGATAACCTTCTTGGGGTTGGCCTTGGCTGTCAACTCGGTGAGGGGGCCTACAATACTCCCGTACCCCTTGATGAATCTACGGTAGTACCCTGTGAGCCCTAGGAAAGCCCGCACCTCGGTCTGGGTCGTGGGGGTCTCCCAGGCATTGATTGCGTCTATCTTGGGTTGGAGGGGGGCCACGAGGCCGCTGCCGACCTGGTGCCCTAGGTATACCACTGAGCTTTGTCCTATTTGACATTTACTAGCTTTAATGGTGAGCCCGGCTCGACGCAGGGCGTCCAACACCTCCCAGAGGTGGTGCAGGTGCTCGGGCCAGTGAGCACTGAACACCGCAATGTCGTCTAGGTAGGCGGCACTGAAACTTTCCAACCCGGCCAGGACCTGATTGACCAGTCGCTGGAAGGTGGCGGGGGCGTTTTTCATGACAAAGGGCATGACTCAGAAGTGGAAATGGCCATCCGGAGTGGAGAAAACAGACCTTTCTTGGGCCCTCTCCGTGAGGCCGATCTGCCAGTAGCCACTGGTGAGATCGAAGGTACTGAGGTACTGAGCCGACCCTAGGCGGTCAATCAGTTCGTCGGCTCGGGGGATGGGGTGTGCGTCGGTTCGGGTGACTGCGTTGAGTCCGCGGTAGACGACGCAGAACCTCAGCTCAGGAACGGTGCCGGGGGCGGCTGCCTTCGGAACCAGGACCACGGGGCTAGCCCATGGGCTGTCGGAGGCTTCCACCACTCCTAGGTCCAACATTTTGTCCACCTCAGCCTTGATGCAGGCTCGGACTCGGTCCGGGACTCGGTAGGCTCTGTGCCGTACCGGAGGGCTGTCCCCGGTGTCCACGTCGTGGACGCACCAACTGGTGACGCCGGGAGTGAGGGAGAAGAGGTCTGAGAATTGTCCCAGCAAGTGGCGACATTCCTCCCGCTGTAAGGGGGTGAGGGAGGAGGAGAGATTCACTCCCTCTACGGAGCCATCTTGATCCTTTGCACACAGGAGATCGGGTAGAGGGTCCGTTTCCTCTTCCTCTCCGTCGTCGGTGGCAAGGAGTAACCCCAACTCAGACCGCACAAAATGGGGTTTGAGCCGGTTTACGTGTAACACTTTCAGGGCGTTTCTGGCTGATTTCGTATCAACGAGGTAGGTGACCTGGCTCTTGCGCTCTATCACCTTAAAGGGCCCAGTCCACTTGTCCTGCAAGGCACAAGGTTCCACTGGGGACATGACCCAAACCTGTTGGCCTGGTTGAAACTCGACCAGAGTGGCATTCTGGTCGTACCAGCGTTTCATCTCCTCTTGGCTGGCTTCCAGGTTGGCCTCGGCCAGTTCGCGAAACTTCCGCGTCTGGTTCCGGAGGGCCAGGACGAAGGAGAATACGTCGGGGGGTGTGCTGGGGGGGCTGCCTCCCAGCCTTCCTTGACCAGGCTGAGGGGACCCCGGACGGAGTGCCCATATAGCAGCTCGAAAGGGCTAAACCCCAAGGATTTCTGGGGTACCTCTCGGTAGGCGAACAGGAGGCAGGGTAGGAGGACGTCCCACTTGAGTCGCAAGGGCTCCTCAAGACCCATGATCATCCCTTTCAGGGTGCGGTTGAACCGCTCAACCAGGCCGTTGCCCTGGGGATGGTAGGGGGTGGTGAACCGGCAGGACACCTCACACTGTTGCCAGAGGGACTTCATGTACCGGGATATGAAGTTCGTGCCTCGATCACTTACCACTTCTTGGGGGAATCCCACCAGGGAGAAGATCCCCATGAGGGCCCGGCCCACGACTGGGGCCGTCACGGTCCGGAGGGGGATGGCTTCGGGGTATCGGGTGGTGTGATCGACCAGAACCAGAATGAACCGGTGGCCTAAGGAGGTCCGGGGGTCCAGAGGTCCGATGAGGTCGATCCCCACCCTCTCAAAGGGGGTACTGACAACTGGAAAGGGCTGGAGGGGAGCCTTGCGTTTGCCTCCGCTTTTGCCGCTAGCCTGACATGTGGGGCAGGACTTGCAGTGGTGTTCTACATCAGCCCGCATGTGGGGCCAGTAGAAATGGGTCACTAGTCGTTGGAAGGTCTTATCTTGGCCCAGATGCCCTGCCAGGGGCACATCGTGGGCCAGGTTGAGGAGGAGTCCGCGGAAACGTAGGGGTACCACCAGCACACGGGCTGATCCTAGTTCCGCGGTCTTCTGTTCACTGTACAGTAGGCTGTTTTCCCAGTAAAGGTAATGGGAGCCAGACTGGTCTCCAGCGGCCTGGGCTGCGGCCTGTCGGCGGAGCCCCTCTAGGGCAGGGCAGGAGGTCTGCTCTTGGCAGAACTCCTCTTGGGACGGTCCTCCCTCTTGGCGCCACTGGGCCAACTCGGGGAGATCTGCTAGGGTCGGGACTGGTTCGACAGCTGGTCCGAGAGGACCTTCGTCGGATGCGTTCTCTTCGAGGGAGGGCTGGTCGAGGACCGTAGGGTGCTCGCCGCCCTCGGGGACATCAGGGGCTGAACTGGGGAACTCAGGCTCTTCGTTCTCGGGGTTGGGCATTCTGGCGGTCATGGCCCGGGTGCTCACACAGGCCCATTGGGGCAGCCCTAACATGGCTAAATGGGTCCTTCTCTCTACCTCTTTCCACTGGGAACTCTCTAAGTCATTCCCCAGGATGCAGTCTACAGGCATGTCCGTGCGGACTACGACCCGCAGATCACCCGAGACCCCCTCCCACTCAAACGGGACCTGGGCTATCCTGCAGGTGCGGACAGAATTATCGGCTGCTATCACCCGACAGGAGGTGTGGGGGATGATCATGGACTCAGGAACTAGCGTGTACCTAACAGACGTGATGCTGGCTACTGTATCCCGAAGGGCTCCTATGCTGCGCCCGTTAACCTTCACTGTTTGACGGTACTTTTCGGTGTTGTCGGGCAGATAATCTCCGGGGATCATCTCACTATTCCCCAGGGAGGCTAGGACCATGGCTGCGGGTTCCCACTCCCCCTGTTCTTCTATTTCTTCCTCTTCTAAGTCTACTGAGGATATCTGTCTAGTGGAGGGCCCAGTGGGAGTGGATTTCGGAGTCAGGGGACATCGGGGGTCACCAGCATAGTGCCCGGGTTGCTGACACTTGAAGCACGTGGAGCTGGGGCGGAGCCCCGGGGGTCCTGCACTCGGGGCGGCTCTCGTCGCGGGAGGAGAGCGCGGGGTCTGGTGTCTGGGGGGACTACGCTGAGGCCCTGACTGGGAACTTTGCTGGCGGGAAGATCCTTGGTCGTTCCGTGGGGGGTCTCCCCCGGGTCCCATCTGGACTCGGGTGGCCACCCATCGATCGGCTTCCACAGCCAGTTTCCGTGGGTTGGCGAGCTTGCTGTCCAGGAGATGCTGTCTTAGTTCCACAAAGCAATTTGTGGGCAGGTGCTCGTAAGCCACTAGGTCGACTAGGCCCTCGAAGGTGGTCACATTGCTGCCCTTGATCCACCCATCTAGGGCCCGGGTGTAGTAGTTCACATAGTCCACCCATGTGGTGCCAGGAATCTTCTTGCACTCCCTAAACCGCTGGCGATACATTTCTGGCGTTAGGCCGTAGCGGAATAAGAGAGCGTCTTTCATGTGTGGGTAGGTATTCATGTGTGCTGTCGGTAGGTCCAGCAGGGTGTCTCTTCCCTCGCTGAGGAAGCGGCTCCATAGGCCGGCCCCCCAGTCCTTCTCCGGGACCCGGTGAGCGGACATGGCCACCTTGTATGCTTTGAACCATTGCTGGATGTCGTCTCCTTTGTAAAATTCCTTTACAACGTCCTTGGGGATATGCACCTTCGTTTCTTTGGGGACCACCTGCTCCCCAAGGCCCGGTGATCCGGTTGCTTCTTTTCTGGCTTTCAATTCGAGTTCTTTGAGGCTGCGCTCGTGCTCGAGCTGAAGTTTCCGTCCTTCATGCTCCCTCTGGAGCTTCTTCTCCTCTAGCTCTCCCTGGAGCCGCAACTGCTCCACCGCCAACTTTTTTTCTGCGAGTTTGAGTTCACTCTCTAGTTTGAGGCGTGCCAGTTCGAGCTCATGGCTTCGGTCACGTTCTCGATCGGCCATCTCCTCCGATGACCGCTTTCTCCCGGTTGCTGGGCTCCGGGTCGGTTGCTGGATTCTCTCACCGGTCGGTGTACCGGGTTCGGTCTGTGGCCTCCCTCCCTCGTCTTCGATCGGGGGAAAAGATGCTCCGGACTCTACCCAAGCGGTCAGCGCTTTCTGATAATCTTCCTTAGTACTTAGTCTGGTACTCGGGATACTCAGTTCTTTGCAGAACTGCTTCAGCTCTCTATGTGTGTAATCTTCCAGGAGGTCCTTGTCGAAGGTTGTCTTTACACCAGATTCTGTAGTCGTCATTGTTGTTCTTCTTTTCTTGTGCGTTTGCTGCGTGTGTGTTCAGGTAGTGTGTCAGTGGTACGATCTTCAGACGTAGGTTCGTATCGCGTCGCTGCCACCAATGTTGGAAGGCGGTGACCCCAGGGGTCAAGAGGACTCTCCTAACCACCTGGAACCTCCTCTCCGACAATTACTGCCGAGTCTTATCGAGGGGGGAGTCCCCGCCGGGGAGGACTGATCGTACACACTGTCGACACACCACACTTATGAACGGACACCACACCGTGATTCTTTATCAAGAAAGACTTTATCAATATTAAAAGTAAGGAGCAATACACAGCGATCGAGGGATCGCGAAGTCTCGTAACGAGGGATCGGGGAAGCGGGACAGTCTTAGGAGGCCAGCTGGCACGCAACGCACCCTGCGCACAGTTCTCAATCCTCGAACTGGGGGGTACGGGGGCTGGCGATGGGACTTGCTGTCCTACTCACTTATGGTTCAAGATGGTCGTGAGGGAAGCGTCGATGGTCCAGCCGGACCAGAGTGTTCGTCAAGCCGCAACGAGGTCAGCAGCACTTGGTCAGGGGTACTCCGTCGTACTCGTAAGCAGGTGGAGCCGCAACAGCGTCAGCAGGGCTCCAATGGTTCAGGTCTCGTGTTCCGAGAGGGGGTCGCGACAGCATCAGCAGGGCCCCGATGGTTCAGATTTCTTGTCCTTCGGTAGGGGGGGCCGCAACAGCGTCAGCAGGGCCCCGATGGTTCCGTTCCGTAGGTTCGAGGATGAGCCGCGACGACGTCAGCAGGGCTCAGTGGGTCAGAGTCTGTTCTCCTCAAATTCAGCCGCGATCAGATCAGCAGGGCTTTCTTGTCCAAGATACAACTGCCGGCTAGATGGAAGGCAGGCTGTCTTATAGTACTGGAGCTCTTTGATGTCCGGACCCTCAGAGGCAGGAGGCCCGAGGTCCGAGGGCCAGGCGCCCGATTGTCTGGGCGGTTGGTTCTTTGATGCTTTGGACCATACGTCCAGGGAGTCCCAGACGCCCATCAAGGCCTGGAGCCAGCTCGCTAGGAGGTCCAAGGTGCGATCGAAACCAGCCCCCAGAGATAGTTCAGAGGTGTGAGGGAAATCAGTTCCTCGGAAGGGGGCCGGAGGTATGATGGAGGTCTTGGTCTCGGGTACTTGGGGAGTCGTTCACCCCCCGGGCGGATCTGGGCGCGCCGGACGCGCAGGCTTGGTTGTAGCCAGGAGTGGCCAGGGGCTGCCGAAAGGAGAGAAGGCGGCCGGCCGGCCGGGGTGGCCAAACATGGAGTCTGATGGTCACGTGCACGGGTGCAGGCACGCGGTCTGGGGATCGTCTCAGGTCCGGGGTAGGAGTGTCAGGTACAGTTCTGGGTGGACGGGAATCAGTTCCACCCGTAGATCTGGAGCTGCGGAGATCAGCGAGGACCACGCCACGAGGCCGGGTCCAACAGGGTGGAAGCTAATTATCGGAGCCTTTACTCGCAGATAACAGAGTCCTTAGACAAAACTATTCCTTTAAGGAAAGTGAAGGATAGATCTAAATGCTCTGCTCCCTGGTACTCCAAGGAACTATGCCAGCTGAAACTGTGCTGCAGACAAGCTGAAAGAACCTGGAGGAAGCACTATACTGAGTCGGATAAAACTCATCTAAAGCAGTCGCTCCAGGTCTACAAAGCACAGATCAAAAGCGCCAAAGCTAAATACCTAGAGGACATGCTACTTCAGTCGGCTAATAAGTCCCAAACCCTTTTTAAAATTGTTAACAATCTTTCCAACCCTGCCTGTGCTACTAATTGTATCCCAGCCTCACAGGCACTATGTGATTCCTTGGCCTCTACCTTTGAGGACAAGATCACTGCCATTTTAACTGGACTTTCTGCACTAAGTGTTCCTAACACTAAGGCTACTGCAGAGCCATCACCTACACAGACTTTATCTGATAGGGGGGAATGCACTGTGCATACTGTGCTGTCTAGTCTTACTCCCCCTTCATATGAGGATTTTTGTACTTTGGCTAACAGCGAATCATCAGGCTCCCCGCTTAATCCACTACCATACAAGTTTTGGAAGCTGTTTCAGACTGAGCTTTTCCCTTTTCTATACTCGATCTGTTGCCAGTCTCTAAGAACTGCCACTGTTCCTGACAGTTGGAAACTGGCAGTGGTATCTCCACTATTAAAAAAAGCCACTTTGGACCCTCTCTGCCCTGCGAACTATAGACCCATTTCCTTATTGCCTTTTCCAATTAAAATTCTGGATAAATTTGTAACTAAGTCTCTCTCCCACTTCATTGAGGCGAATGCCTGCCTAGATGTAGCCCAATTCGGTTTTCGACCAGCACATGGTACAGAATCAGCACTGGTAGTTGTTCTGGATGACCTACGTTCGCGAGACGACAGTGGTCGAGCGGCATTTTTGGTTCTGCTCGACATGTCGGCCCCGTTCGACACTGTGAACCATTCTATACTGATCAGGAGACTAGAGGACAGTGGGGTGGTTGGTACAGCTCGGGACTGGTTAGTCTCCTACTTCCACAACAGACACCAAGTAGCGACTTTGCCTCCTTTTATGTCCGATACTAGAATGGTAGGTCAAGGTGTTCCCCAGGGCTCAGCGATCAGCCCCATCTTGTTTAACCTCTACCTCTCCCCCCTGCTCAAGCTGATTAAATCTTTTGGTATCACTGTAATAAATTATGCAGATGACACGCAACTTATCTTCTCTCTTGAAGGTAAGGATGCTGTCTCTACAGAGACCTTCCATCGCTGTATGCTGGCCAAGGCGGGCTGGCTGAGGGATAATTCCCTCCAGTTTAATGGATCTAAGACAGAGGTTCTATACTGCTCACTAGATAAAATACTGCACCCTCTTCCCGTTGATTTCTGGCCCTCCACCACTAAGGTCATTGTCGAGTCAGCTGGCGCTGCTCGCAATCTGGGCGTAATTTTTGGTCCCCATTTACAACTGGACGCTCATGTGAATAAGACTATTGGCACCTGCATGATGCTAAGAATGCTGCGTAAAATTCTCCCTATGTTACCTTTGTTGGCGAGACCTGAGGTAGTGCGTAGTATCATACTCAGTAGGTTAGACTACTGTAACGCACTACTTCTAGGAGGCCCTAGCTCTCTGATAAGACAATTGCAGCGGATCCAGAATATGGCAGCCAAGCTGGCTCTTTCACGTGCGCGCTCTGCATCATCATCTTTGGCACTTAAAGACCTTCATTGGCTGCCTATACATCAGCGGATCTGCTTCAAGGCTTCTTGCATTGTCTTCAGAGCACTTCACGGACTGGGACCTATTGCTCTTCAGAATAAATTTAAATGGTACTCTGCAGCTAGGCCCTTATGCTCCTCCTCTGCTTTCTTGGTTGGGGTCCCTCGCATTCAGAGGATGCAAATGGGTGGCCGCTCCTTCAGCTTTACTGCCGCTAAATTGTGGAATGCTCTCCCACTCTCTTTAATGAAGTTGAATGAGCTGACTCATTTAAAAAAGGGTCTAAAGTCCCACCTCTTTCCTAGGGCTGTGTGATTCTCCTCTGCTTGTGCTGTGATTTTGGAGTCAAAGCGCCAGGATACCCTTTGGGTGACAGTACGCGCTATATAAGTATGCTATACAATACAATACAATACTTTTTCAAAGGCTGTACATGGAAATAGCGTGCTTCGGTGTGCATACTTCCTCCTTTATATTGTCTACAATGACACACCCCTGGATGGGGTCGCTCCAATGAGATTGTGTATAAGGCATTATGGGGGATGTAGTGCATCAGATTATACCTCGCATAGTAGCAATGCACAATTCCTGCGTATTAAAGGTCACTCTGGGCCCCAGCCACTCAACAGAATCTTCGTTCCTGCGCCCTTTCTCCGATACGAGGTTCGTATTTAAAACCTCACGGCCCCCCTGGTTCAGGGTGGTGCTTTACTCAACGGCCGGACCGCCGTCAATAGATTCCGATACGCTGGCTGTCTTTCACTAGAGAGCACACGAGAAAGCGGCGGGGGTTGCCAGCCCTGATACCAGGTACAGATGCCCTTTTGTGTGGCGGGTTCGTTGAAAGCAGTCTTACGTGTTTGCCTGACGCGTTTCGTATAGTTACTTTTTCAAAGGCTGCACACGGAAATAGCGTGCTACGGTGTGCATACTTCTTCCTTTACATTGTCCACAATGACACACCCCTGGATGGGGTCACTCCAATGAGACTGTGTATGAGACATTATGGGGGATGTAGTGTATCGGAATATACCTCGCATTGTAGCAATGCACAATTCTTGTGTATTAAAGCTCACTCTGAGCCCCAGCCACTCAACAGAATATTCATTCCTGCGCCCCTTCTCCGATACAAGGTTCGTATTTAAAACCTCACAGCCCTCCTGGTTCTCGTGTTCTCTCAAGTGAAGGACAGCCAGGGTATCGGAATCTATTGACGTCTGTCCGGCCGTCAAGTAAAGCACCACCCGGGGGGGGGGGAGGGGAATGGGGCGTGAGGTTTTAAATACAACCTCGTATCGGAGAAGGGGCGCAGCAATGAAGACAATATTATTGAACAGACAAAATTCATGTCTGTTCAATAATATTTTCATCTTTCAGGGAGAATTGTTCAGACAGGTCTCAGGCAACGCAATGGGCACCTGCTTCGTCCCCAGCTACGCAAACTTGTTCGTGGGCTGGTGGGAGGAGCAGGTGGGCCTGGTCCCCTAGCAACGAGCAATGGACAGAAAAAATAGTGTTGTGGTATAGATATATAGACAAATTGTTTATGATATGGAGGGGTACTGCCAGTGAGGCGGAGGAGTACATTGCATCATTAAACAACAATGAAGTCAACCTGAGATTCACTGGGAAAGTTAGTTTGGTGGCAGCAAACTACTTGGATCCCAGGTTAGAAATCATTGATGGCGAGCTCACCCCAGCCCTGTTTAGAAAGCCAATTGCGGGAAACAATACGCTTCACGCGTCAAGTGGACACCCAAGGAAACTAGTCAATAGTATTCCCTATGAGTAGTTCCTCAGGATTAGACGGAACTGCTTGAGAGACCGAGATTTTGCCTCAGCATTACAAGGCAGCTTCACACGATTCTTAGCTAGAGGTTATGATGCTGAACTCCTGGGGATCTCTCTAACCAAAGTGAGAAGACAGTCTAGAACTGATTTACTGAAACAGAATCGACCAAAGAAAACTAATGGTCAATTTAGAATGCTCACCACATACTCAGAAGACGCAGAAACACCCAGACACATTATGAGGAAGAACTGGCATGTTTTAAAAACAGACAACATCATTGGGGATGACATCTCAGCAGACCCATTAATAACCTATAAGAAGGCACGTTTGTTAAAAGATAGCCTTGTACATAGCCACTTGGAAGCTTTACCCTCAAGACAAGGAACTCTAATGGAGATGAAGGGATTTTACCCTTGTGGTAAATGTAAGGCTTGTGCCTTTAGCAAAAGGGTTCTGTCATACAAGATCCAAGGTCAGAAAGAAAATAAGAAAATTAATAAGTTTATGACCTGTCTGATATCACATGCCGTGTATTGTTTGATTTGTCCCTGTGGACTCCGATACATAGGGAGCACAATACACAGCGTCAAATTGAGAATACTGGAGCATATGCGCGCTATCACAAAGAAAGGTTTAGCTTACCCAGTAGCACGTCATTTTGCCATTAAACACAGCAGTAACAGGGATCCGTTACAATACTTCAGTATTGACCATGTGCCGTTGAGCTCAAGGGGAGGTGATAGTGTTTTGAGATTGAGAAGACTGGAGTCACGTTATATAATAGACTTGCAGACGAAATCACCCAACTGGCTGAACGGTGGGGAGGAATTGACTGTTCATTTGGGAAACTAATGTTTTTTATTTAACAATCTTATAGAGGAAATCTGATACGGACAACTGTAGAAATGTGTAAAAAAATGTGAATGATTATTTTTGGTTCCTTTTTTGTTTGCTTTGATAACATTCTCACATTAGCCGATACATGGCGAAATTTGTGGAATTAGAGGACTTATAGTGCAGCCCTATCTATAGGCTGCAATTGCCGATCCATGGCAAGATTTTCACTCTATTGAGGTTAAAGTGACATATTTCATGTGAATGGATGAACATATTTATTGTTTTTTGACACTTGCAATGAATTGAAATGTGTTATCATTAGTAACAACAGAGATATACTCTTTTAAGATGGCGTGCATTTAGCGCGATTGTCCTCTGTTGATTTCCATGTGATTGCACAAACACTTTAAATATGGCGGCTGACGGCGTTCTGTGTAAAGAACACTGACGAAGGAAGTTACTCCGAAACGCGTCTGAAATAAATACAATCTTGCCGCTGTTTGAAGCCCTGTGAGTGCCGCCTCTTCTTCTATATGGAAGAATTTGGAGTGTGAATATATATATATATATATATATATATATATATATATATATATATATATATATATATATATATATATATATATATATATATATATATATATATATATATTGCCACAGCTTCTTCTTTCCACATGGAGTAGATCAAAGGACACGGCACAGCCACAGATGGTTTTAGCGTTCTTTTATTTACACACCAGTGCAAAAAGTAACGTGCATCAAAAAGGACGGTCTACGCGTTTCGGCTCCTGCCTTCCACTGGA
The DNA here is from genome assembly GCF_964263255.1 of Lissotriton vulgaris. Lineage (NCBI taxonomy): Eukaryota > Metazoa > Chordata > Amphibia > Caudata > Salamandridae > Lissotriton > Lissotriton vulgaris. The sequence continues at coordinate 1,725,029,625 of NC_141691.1, read as the reverse complement.
CCATAGAGTCCCTAGGTCTAGACCTTGTTTAAATAGTGTGCATAGTGTAAGTACCCTCTACCATTTCCATGGTCATCCAGACCAACCCACCCAGCATTGTATATACATGGCCAGTACATGTTTAAAGGTATATACACTAATATGTACAATTAACGTAAAGTACTCTAGTGGTGATCCAGAACTGTACATTCAAAATAAAGTATTTACACGATTGTTCTGTTTCATTTATACATATTAGTGTTCAAAATTAATGTGAAGTACCATTAATCAACCGAGCCAATAATTATAAATAAAGTATTAACAACAATTATTTACAATCAGATCCATCTAAGCATTTATGGTATTCAATTATACCTTCCCACTGAATTACTCAAAATGAGGACAAAATTAAATCAGGGTTAGTGATGGCCTGAAATCATATGACAATCCATTCCAAAACTTAAGAGGAAACAAGTTTTTGAGTTTTTAAAGATTGGGAGATAGCTGCAATAATCTAAATAAAGTATCATATAAACATTGAAAAAAACGGGGACTAAGTAATGCATATTGTCATTCTCTAGGTATAATACAACCTCATCTGTGATTACATGCATTATTTTGACAATTCTTCCCATGCAGCTTCCCAAAATTATTGTAAAGTACAAATCTCCATTAAGTTCCTCATCGTATCCCAATTTTGTCATATATTCTATGAGTCACTCTGCCCCACATTTCCTATCCTCTAGTTACGATTATAGGATCTTTTAAGTCACTCGGTTTCTGATTCCATACAATTCACAACATGTACGTATTCCAGCTTCAATTAGATAGTTTATACAAGATTCCCTTAGAATGCTACACATTCAAATGACAGCATCATTCTTTTGTTTTTAAGTCAGATCACAAATGTACATACAGTTCGGCATCCAAGTTATGACCAAACGGTGCCTCAGTCCCCATGTTCAGTATCATTCGTGACTCTAAGCGTCTCAACAGTTGTAGTTGATCGCCACCCCGTTCCGGGAGTTTGCACAGTTTGATTCCCGAATATCTCGGGAGGGAGGTGTCACTCTGGTGGTGTTGAGCAAAGTGTGTGGCCATTGGGTAGCACGGGTCCTTGTTTTTTATCGCCCTTAGATGTTGCAATATCCTTAACTTGAGTTTGTTTATAGTGCTCCCAATGTAGTATTTGCCGCAAGGACATTGAAGCCGATAAACCACACATTTGGACTCGCACGTAATATGGTCATATATGGTTTCTTTTCTGCCATTCTGTAGTATGTAATGTTTGATGTTTTCCCCATGCTCACAGGCCTTACATTTGTGGCCTTTCCAGAAGCCAGGTGTTGTCAGCCATTTCTGTTTTCTCTCCTTACGTAGTTCTAAATGACTTTGTGTCAATATGTCTCTTAAGGAGGAGGTCTTTCTGTATGTTATACTTGGATTTGCTGTCAGGTTCTCACTCAAAGTTTTATCCAGACGAAGAATTGGCCAATGTTTTTTGTAGGCTTTCTTCATTTGTATGCTTTGGTTATCATACTCAACAATAAGTCTGGTTGTTCCACTGCTCTGATCTGTTTCATGTTCTTGATCTCTTTTAAGCTTCTTATTCGTAGGGGTTAGTAGTTCTTCTCTTCTTTTCAGATGCATGCGGCTTTTTGCGGTGGTGATCACTTCAATCGGGTATCCTCTTTCGAGAATCTGAGGCTCATGTTCTCTATTTCTTTATTCAGGTCGTTTTCCTCAGAACAATTCCTTTTTGCCCTTAACATCTGTCCATAAGGGATGCTCCATTTTAATCTGGTTGGATGCCCACTGTTAGCATGTAGAATGCTATTGCATGCTGTAGGTTTTCTGTGGATTTTGGAGCAAAGTTAATTGTTCATGATGAATATTTCCACATCAAGAAATATCAGAGAATGGGAGCTAGTCGTAGATGTAAATTTCAAACTGTATCGGTTTTCATTCAAGGTTTCAGTGAATTTTTTCAGCGAGTTCTCATCTCCGTCCCAAATGACGAACAAGTCGTCAATGAAGCGACACCACAATTTAATTTTCGGCCCATCCGGGTTTTCTTGATCTTTCTTGACCACCTCAGTCTCCCAAGCCCCCATCAAGATATTCGCATATGTGGGTGCAAATGATGTCCCCATTGCTGTCCCCTGTTTCTGGAGATATGTATCTCCCAGAAACAGGAACGCATTATGCGTCAGGCAGTATTGGAGCATCTCCAGTAGCATACTTGAATGTTCCAGAAAGTTCACAGATCGTGCCTTAAGGGTTTCTTTCACAGCCTCAATGCCATCCTCATGGCGTATTGAGGTGTATAGCGATGTGACATCAATTGTTGCCATTTGATAGGTTGACTTCCATTCACAAGTTGATATTCTTTGCAAAAAATCCATTGTGTCCCTTAGAAAGGATGGTAAATTAGTCACATAGTGCATCAAAAAAATGTCTATGAATCTTGAGGTAGATTCTAGTAGAGACCCTATTGAACTCACGATGGGCCTCCCTGGTGGATGATCTAGTGACTTGTGGATTTTTGGTAGAAAATATATGGTGGCCATAATCGGGTTATTCGTTTTCAAATAGTTGTACTCATCGAAGTCTAGAAGACCTCTATTTTTCCAGGTTAACAACTTTGAATGATATTCATTTGTCCATATTTCTAATGGATTTGTACTCAGCTTTTCATAGTGTTCCTGGATGAGGAGTTGTCGGTTTGCTTTCTCAATATAATCCGCAACATTTTGAATAACGAGGTTACCCCCTTTGTCAGAGGACTTTATGATTATAGACACATCATTTTTTAAGTCCATCATCGCTTTTTGTTCTTCCAGAGAAAGATTTTGTTTTCCACTTTGTCCATTTCTTGCGATTTGTCCGAAATTTTCATTATTTCCTCCACCATAAGTTCTTGAAATAAATCAACTTTATTGCCAGGAGGGAGTTGTGGACAGAATTTAGAGGCTCTTTTCAATCCACTGTTTCCACCTATGTTGGTAGGTAGGCCAATGCTTTCACAGAAATTAATTTCCATTTCAGAGGTGATTGTATTGTCCCTTTGGCTGTTGGAGAGGGTCTCTTTGATAGATGTTAAGGTTATCATGGCAGTTAGATCCTTCTGTGTAACTGCGGTTGTTTTATTTGTATCAGAGGCACATGTTCTTTTATTATTGTTATGTCGAGTTTTTTCAGCAAAGTGTTTCTTTAGTTTCACCTTCCTGCAAAATTTGTAGAGGTCGATGCGAGCATTTGGTACATTCATAGTCTTTGTTGGGCAAAAGGAGAGACCTTTATTTAGGAGTTTTAGATGGCTGTCCGATAGTTGTTTATTTGATAGGTTTACCACTATATTGGGCACGGACAGTTGTTTCTTCACCTTTATTTTGGCTTTCCTTTGCCTCGCTTTGGTTTTGCTTCTTTTTCCACCCCTTCTGGTTTTTGGTTTGTCGGGGGTTTCTTTGGTGGACGTTGTTCCCTTCCCCAAGTGTTGGCTCTGCCTCTTCCTCTTTGTCGCGTTATCATGTGCGCTAATTTGATCTCCCCCTGAAAATCCAAAGGGGTTACATTCAGTTCTCCTTCAACTGAGCTATATATATATATATTCACTGAAAAATCCATAGGTTTCACACCAGTTATAGTTAGGAATTAGCATTTAAAAAACCTATTAAATTCACTCAAAAAATCAATAGGTTTCACACCAGTTATAGTTAGCTGGAAATTTTACTGACATAAAACCATTGAAATTCCCACGTTATAGTTAGTTGGACTCACTATATCTTGCGCGCCTGCAATGCACTGCTGATGACGACACATATTACATCACTCATGACATGGTCAGTGACATCACTCATGACATCACTGATGACACCATCCAGTGAATGAGTGTCTTTCTGAAAAATCAATATGTTTTATATATGTATTTGTAAAGGTCGATGGACGAATAAATGTTTAAATAAGTGTGTAAATGGATGTTTATTTTTAATAAAATATTGATTGGTTAACTGGCTTATAAAGTGTATCTTAGTGAAATCATATATTAGCGAGTAATTTTTAAATATTTAAATATATGTATCAGTGTTTCACTTTGTTTATAAGTGGCTGCATGGGTTGGTGACTGACTCACTGTTTGTATGGGTTTTGAAGACAGCGTATGTGCAGGACAGTATGGGTGGATGAGTGTGTATATGTGTGTGTTAGTGAGTGAATGCCTGCCTCACTAGTGTCTTTATGAGTAACTACATATGTTTTAATCTAGTATATGTGAGTATTGATGTATATAAGTGAGTATATGTGAGAGTGAGAGACTGAAAGAGTTCCTGTTTAAATAAGTACGTGTTTCTATAAGTGATTGTTTAAGAGAGTAAGTATGTGTAAGTTTCCTTAGAAGTAATGTGCTAGTGTGTTTATAGCTGTGTATGCAATTAAATGGATGTTCAATAGTTTATTTGCATGTGTGAGTATGTATGTGAATAACTTTTGGATGACTGTCAGTGTGTAACAGGATGTATATGTGTATCACTACATGTGATGAGTGAGTATATGTATGAGTGACTATATAGAACTGTTGCTGAATGAGAGGATGTGTATATAGAAGGTGGAATTACTGAATTGGTTGTTGTAACTGGTATGGGTATCTCTATTTTTTTGAAAATGTTAGTTTCTATTTTTTAATATGTGTTTCAAGGGTTACATTACACTGAAAGGAGGTCTGTCAGTCTGTCACAAGGATGGTGTCATCAGTGATGTCATGTGAGCGCACCGGTAAGCGCAGTCTTGCGGCGCGCCCCAGGGCGCGTACCGGTGAGCGTCCCGCTAACGCTTTTGCCGCGAACGAAAACATCATTATCGCGTAGCCGCGTCCGCGTGATATGCACGGCGTAAACGCACCCGGAAGCACTCTAGCGCAAACGATCGCGCAACGTACGCATCCGACGCGCTTACGCGACGCGCCCCTGGGCACGCCCCAGGGCGCGTAGCGTAAGCGCGTCGGGTCATGTGACCTAAAAATAATACTTTTTATTGGTTCAGGACAGTTTTGGTTTCCAAATGATGAAAGCCCTGGTCATGTGACCTGAAAATAACACTTTTCATTGGTTCAGGACAGTTTTTTTTCCCTAATGATGATAGCCCCCACCTTTTTTCCTCATTCTCACTTTGTACTTTGAGTGAAGAAGACCTGTTGAAAGACCTCTCTGTACCTTTTTGGACTGAAAAATGGCTTCAGTAGCAGCACCAGCAGGAGCATCTCAGCCACCACCACCAAGAGGACCACCACAACATCACAGTGGTGGAGATGAAGAAGAGGAGGAGGAGGAGGAGGGGAGGAGGACATTCCTGCCAGAAGATAATACCCCATATAGGCCAAAGCAGCACATTATATGGGAGTTTTTTTCCATCTCAAAGGACAAAAAAAAAGTGAATGCGCCAAGAGTTACTTGCCAAATCTGTGGCACTGAACTTTCAAGGGGGAACCCTAACAAGAAATACTCATTTGGCAATAACACCATGATTCGCCACATGCAGCGCCGGCATCCTAACAACTATGCTGCGGCATAGGTCCGAGAACTGGCCAGAAACCCTCCCCAATCTTCACCCAGCACCTCCAAAAGAAAGCAACCCACTCCATCGGGACCAGAGACAAGGGAGATGGTCCCAAACATACAACCCCAGTTTGGGCAATACAAGATCACTTGTATATTTTGTGGTAAAACAATCACCTATGGTGAGCAAAGCATAAAGCTGATCAACCGTGCTGATGACAACCACAATTGCCCCCAAAAAACATAATTTTTTCCTGATTTATTTTTGCTCCAGTTGAGCCGTTTACAATTCCCTGTTTTTTGTTTCTCCCAATAAAAATAACAAAAAATATATAAAATTGTTCATAAAAGCCAAAAAAAGTACAAAATGTTCAAAAAAACATTAAAAAAATTATAAAACAACAAAAAGAAGAAAAAAAACAGTTCTTTTTAGAACTACCTCCAATTTATAAACAAAGGCTACATTTTTTTAAAACTCTGTCATTCTTTTTCCCCCATGGTACGCTCCCCGGTGCGTATGCGTTTTATATATATATATATATATATATATATATATATATATATATATATATATATATATATATATATATATACCGTTCCACAATGCAAATATAAAATAAAGAAAATCTGATGCCGGCATATTCAGAGTCGGGGTTCCTGTTCTGTGCGACGAGGCACTGGGGAAGCTTGGAGTCGAATATATATGTAGATATGTAGATAGATAGATAGATAGATAGATAGATAGATAGATAGATAGATAGATAGATAGATAGATAGATAGATAGATAGATAGATAGATAGATAGCGATACATAAAGATATATCAAATAAATTCTTTCAGGGGAAAAAAGTAATTTGTATGCAATTACTCAGGCATTTCATGCCAAGATCAAGATCATGATTGTTGGTTTCAAAAACCTCTCTCTAAAACCATAATAGTATAGGCAAATAGCTTGTTACTCTTCTCTACAAGCCTGAAGGTGGGCATGGTAACATAAATTGAGGTAACACTCAGGTTTTCTATATCATATCCTCTTACTTTATTTCTTATTGTGAGGTTCTTCCTAAGAAAGATCCACAGTGGGTGAGCACTAAGATTTCTCTGTGGATAAATCTGCTTCAATTCACCATCAGCTATTAGGAGGTGATGAATGGGTGCAGGGGCAGGTCAGCCTATGTAGGGTGGCTAGGGCTTCAGGGGGTATTAGAGGAAATGGATTCTGATGTCGTAGGGGGGGCCAAGTGTGGACCAGGCAATGGGGTGAATTTGTGAGGCTGAATCGAAATTTGCCTAGCATAGTAACGGTAAGTTTCAATTCTATTAAGGACACGGAGGCGAGGATTATGCTTTTCTCTCTTCGCTGTTTATTTCACAAAAGCACATAGCAGCCAGAAATCAACTTATTTTCTTTGCAAAATATATGTGTCAAGCACCCAACACGGGTTGAACATGTCAAACATGAGAAAAAACACATGGGATAAACCACAACTCCCATCAGTCCAAGAACCATAGTCCTTTCATAGTGTCCATGACGTTAAGGTAGGGCGTCCATCTTATGCTCCCATCCTCTTTTTTCGCGCGAGACACGCCATCTCAACCTCGGTCCTGTTTCGCCTCGTTACCTAGTAGTAAAAACAACCACAGCGTCAGCGGCGTAAGGTCCACTGGACGCTAATGAACTCAGACAATGTAATGCGAAATGAAAACCATTACAAATCAACAAAATTGCTTACTTACACCAATACGGAGAGGGAAAGTCCGTAGGAATAGGGTGGGATAATCCTCGCCTCCGTGTCCTTAATAGAATTGAAACTTACCGTTACTATGCTAGGCAAATTTCGATTCTATGTCAGGACCGGAGGCTTCAGATTATGCTTGTTTAAAGCTGACTGACCACCAGACTCGCAATATCCACCACTGGTTTAAAGTAAAACCGTTTGAACATGGAGTCTGAGGACCAATCCGTAGCACGCATTAGGTCCTCCAAACGCGCTCCCAAGGAGAACGCCTTCGATGCCATGGCTCCTCTGGTCGAATGTGCTCCAAACTGCTTGGTATCGATACCTGCTTCCTGCAGCACCCACTGCACCCAGCGGGCTATGGTGGGAGAAGACACCGCTTTATGAGGTTTACGTAAAGCAATCAAGAGTTGCCGTTCGCCCGGAGGACGAAGTTCCAATGTCGCATCTTCATACGCTTTCAAACACTGAACCACACAGAGCTTGGGGACGTCCGCAAAGGCCGGATAAGATATAGATCTCGTCGCGGACTTAGTACGACGACCCACCGTAAAGGTAACCCCATCCGGGGAAAACACTCTCGCTGATATGTCCAAAGCTCGGACGTCAGACACTCTGCGACAAGATATCAGACACAAGAGCATTGCTAATTTCGCCGATAGTTCTTTCAAAGAAAGGTATCTGTTCTGCAGCCACGACAGAAAGAGATTCAGAACCACATTAACATCCCAAAGCACGGAGTATCTCGGCTCCGGGGGCAGACTAAGGCGTACCCCCCAAAGGAGCCTACAAACCAAAGGGTGTTCCCCTACCGGATTACCATCCAACGGCTCGCGTGCCAGCAAAATCGCTGAGCGTATAGCATTGATGGTCCGGTATGCCAGGCCACTAGCCGCCAGCTCCGCCAGGAAGTTCAGAATGTGAACGACGCCTGAGACCAGGGGATCCAGATCCCGTCGAACACACCAACGAACCCACCTGAACCAAGCTGACCGGTATCTCTTCGTGGTACTATTAGCCCACGCCTTTGACAGGAAGGATTCAGCCGAGCCCGAAAGTCCCGGGAGCGACCAGCGTTTCCGGAAAGTCTCCACGCCATGAGGCGGGGGGAGCCCTGCGTTATCAGGTGATGCGGGTTCCCTTCCGGATTGAGAAGAAGATGAGGGAGGTGGGGGAGTAGGAATGGAGAATCCCAAGAAAGTTCCAGAAGAACTGGAAACCACACTTGCGACCTCCACCATGGTGTCACCATCACCACTTCCGCCTGCTGGCGGCAAAGAAGGGCCGCCGACCTCATTATCATGGAGAAAGGAGGAAAGGCATAGGGCCGCCCCTGGCTCCAGTCCTGGAGGAACGCATCCGTCGCCTCCGCCAGGGGGTCCGGCCTCCAACTGAAGAACCTCGGTAGCTGGAAATCGAGGCGAGATGCAAAGAGGTCTACCGAGAACGGGCCCCATGTGGTGTGTAACCACTAGAACACCCGCGTGTCCAGTTTCCACAGACTCGAGTCCCTCGGGTATCTCGAGTGCCAATCCGCCAACCTGGTTGGCTCGATCTGGCAGGTATTCCGCTGTCACTGACACTTGGTGGGCGAGACAATAATCCCAGAAATCTTTCGCCAGGTTCGCCAGGACCCCTAGACGGAGAGTCGCCCAGATGGTTGACATAGCGGACCGCCGAAATGTTGTCCATTCTCAGAAGGACGCACGACGTCGCTGTGTCCTTGGTCCAACAATGAACCGCAAAGGATCCTGCGAGGAGCTCCAGGCAATTGATATGGAGTTGCTGCTCCTCGGATGACCAGCCTCCGCCTGTGGAGGCAACGCCGCAATGGGCGCCCCAGCCCAATCGGCTGGCGTCTGATTCTATGATCAAATCGGCACCGATCCGAAAATAGCTCGACCGTTCCAGGCCTCCATATGGGTGAGCCACCATGACATCTCCTCCTTCACCTCGTCGGATAGTGGAACCGACTGGTCGTAGGACAGGCCCCGTCTGAGGTGATACGCTTTGAGGCGTTGAAGGGCCCGATAATGCAGTGGACCTGGAAAGATCGCTTGGATGGAGGATGAGAGGAGGCCTGCTATCCTGGCGATCCGACGCAGGGAAGTGTGCGACTTGGAGATTGTCTGTCGTAACTCGTGTTTTATTTTGGCCATCTTCCGCGTCGGGAGACTCAAAGTGGCCCGGACCGAGTCCACTTGGAACCCCAAAAACACCATCTGCTGGAAGGGGGCCAAAACGGACTTGTCCTGATTGACGATGAACCCCAGGCCTTGCAGTAAGGCCATCGTTTGGTTGAGCTGAAGGGTCAATTTGCGTGGACATTGCGCCATCAGAAGGATGTCGTCCAGGTAGACAATCATCCGAATGCCCTGACTCCGGAGGACCTCTACCACTGGCCGCAACAGTTTGGTGAAACACCACGGGGCTGAGGAGAGCCCGAAAGGAAGGGCCGTGAACTCGTAAACCTGCTCCCGCCAGAGGAATTGAAGGATCGCCTGTGCAGCGGGTGGATTGGAACCACCAAGTAAGCATCTTTGAGGTCCAGGTGGACCATCCAGTCGTTGGTCCCTCAAAAGATGTATGCCTTCCATCTTGAAGGGGTTGTAGACCAACCAACCGTTGAACTCCCGGAGATTTATCACCGGTCTTTTTCCCCCGTCCATTTTTTCCAGTAGGAAAATATTGCTGAGGAAACCTGCAGAATGCCTTGTCGATCGACAGATGGCCCCTTTCCGGCATAGCGACGAGACCTCCTCGTCGATCAACCAGGCATCCTCCCGGGAAAAAAGAATGGGACGTGGATCCCTTAATTGACATGGCCGGTCGTAAAAATGTATATATGGAAACCGCGCACGGTTTGAAGAACCCAGGCATCGTGCGTGAGCGCTGACCAAGCGTTTTGAAAACAAGCCAACCTCCCCCCGATTCGGACATCGTCCGCTGGGATTACACTCACCGTGTGAATTTACGCTTCCTGCGTCATTCCTGTAGTTGCCGCGGCCTCCTCTGAAACGTTGCCCTCTTGAAGGGTAAAAGTTGGTGTAATTTGCGGAGGAATTGTACTGGCCTCTGCGGGAGCCTTGTCCCTTGTTCTGCTGGTTCTGACCGCCACGGCCAGTCGTGAGGCCCCTACCACGACCGGCCCCCCTGGAAAAACGTTGGCTAAACACCCTTTTAATGGTGGATTGGGCCTTATCCAGGGACGAGAAGGTGGAGACGAACTTTCCCAGTTCTTTTATGAAAGGGTCTCCAAAAAGACCGCCCTGTGCCACCGCACCTGCCTCCGAGGAGGCCAAATCCCCTAACTTGGGATCCAATTTGATCAACAAGGAGCGCCTACGCTCAGTTGAGAGGGCGCAATTAGCATTCCCCAAAAAGATCACCGCTCTCTGCGCCCAATTGGATAGGACCTCCGGGGAAATGGCGGAACCTGAGACCTTGGCTTCCTCCGCCATATCGAGGATCTTGGTTAAGGGACCTATGGTATCCAACAATTTATCTTGGCACGAACGCCACGAGCGATCAATGCCCTTGCGGGGGTCTTTGACGAACTTGGCCATAAAGGTGGCCATTTTGCCGTCCAACTCTGGGGTCAAGGCTACTTTGCCCTCCAGCGTAGGCCGCGGACACTCTCTCCGTAGGCAAGCCCGTGCCTCCTTCTCCAGTGGCTTACGTAGACGACCCGCCACGAACTTCGCGACTTTGTCGTCCGGCGCCCAGGCTGCCGACCTCAGATGAATTATATCGTCCGGGTCTAGCATCCCTGAAGCGTCGTGGGGTAACTCAGTCGCTGATCCGGACGGACGCCACGAGCGCACCGAATCGTCATCGTCATCGTCCGTGTCCGCCTGGGAGAGCCCTCCCGGTGAGGAAGGGTCCGTCGCTGTCGACGCTGAGGGAACCGGGTTCGGGAGCGACCCAGAGGGCTCGGGTCCGGTCGCCTTAGCAAGGAACGCGTCCCTGAGGCGTACAAAGGCGTCCTTATCCACGCCCTGAGAGGGTCCAGAACCACCGTCCTTACACGCTCTTTTAGATGCGGGGGGTTTACCCTCAGCAGAAGAGGGGGAAGCCCCTTGCGCAACAGGGGCCAATTTCACGCACTCCTCAACTATACGGGCCGAGAGTCTACCCTCCATCGGGCCCACAATCTCCTGAACACATCTATAAATGGACTGGTCAACAGCCTCGTAGAATTCATCGTCCCCCAGGTACTGGTGGGTCTCCTCCTCCTCCACGTAGAAACCCTCTGCCATGGTCAAGGTCGAGGTTAGGGGGAGGATTTAGGAACTGGCTCGAGGTACCAGTAGGTATGGGCCAGCCCGAGGCTAGCAAGGGTTTTTGAATCTGGGAGTCCAGAAAGTAAGAGGCAGCACTCCTCTGATAGCGCGCAGGCCCTCTTAGACAAGACCGGCCCTCTGCCGCCCCCCAAGCGCGCTCGAAGAAAGCTGCTGGAAAAACCGCTGTTCAACGGCCAGTGCTGAGAGTACAGCCCGCAGGCGTCAGTAGCGGTAACCCGCTGGTACAGACCCCAGACGGGGCGTCAAGAAGTAACGGGGCAATACAACCCGGGATCGGGCGTCACAGTGAGGCGGCAATCAAAGGCTCTGACGCTGTCGCTCTCCTCAGCCCGACTCCCGTCAGGGGAAATCGCGCCGAGGAGTACGAGACGCGGCGCCGCCCCCTAGCGGCAATGCATGCGAGCCGCAACCCCGGGGACAGTCGCGTCAGGGGCGAAAACGTCCCCGCGACAAAGTAGGAAAAATTACGGGACTCTGTGGGAGAAAAACACACACATGGAAAACCCACAATGAAGAGTCCCCGTTTAACACAAGAAACAATCACACAGTGCAACCCCAACAATCCCACTACAGAGTTATGAGTGGAGAAAGGGAAAAAGGCACTTAACTGGCTGCGAAGCAGCGAAGAAAGAGGATGGGAGCATAAGATGGACGCCCTACCTTAACGTCATGGACACTATGAAAGGACTATGGTTTTGGACTGATGGGAGTTGTGGTTTATCCCATGTGTTTTTTCTCATGTTTGATATGTTCAACCCGTGTTGGGTGCTTGACACATATATTTTGCAAAGAAAATAAGTTGATTTCTGGCTGCTATGTGCTTTTGTGAAATAAACAGCGAAGAGAGAAAAGCATAATATGAAGTCTCCGGTCCTGACATAGAATTCCAGCAGTCTTCCTGGTTTATTAATGAAATTTGGAAGTAAGCCTGGAATACTGCAATATAACATCATACCTAATCATAGCAAACCTTTTGCGAACCAGACCGTGTGTGACTTGAGCTCCATGAGCCAATTCACAAAAGAGTAGGTATGAGTAGGTAAGACTTACACATATAGTACTCCAATCTTACTCATGAATTGTAACATAAGGTATACTGTTCCTAGATTGCTCCTGCCTTGCTCACAAAATTCAAGAGTAAGCCAGGAGCACTACAAAATTAAGTCATTGCAAAACCTTTTTGAGATTGTGGCCTGTATCCTCCCCTCAGAAATGCCATTACACATAGAAACATTTTGCAAAAGGTAAACTTGAGATGCATTTTTCATCTTGATTACCTTTGATGAAAGTGAACAAATATATAGCTATACACTAAAAATTATCACACTATGCAGAGACAAACTGCGGGATTGAAATGGGAAACCTTGTATGCTGCACAATTGGAAAGAATTGGATTTGTTCTATGTATCTACGTATTTTATCAATGTACACTTTTCATGGAATTTCTAAGTGTCAAATAACAATTTGAAAGAGAGAAAGGAAAGAATTAGACACTGTGTAACTCTTTGCAAGTTAAAGCAACATCCATCTGCACTCTAACCCTTAAACCTGTTGTGTATAAAATGTCCTCTTTTGGCCGACACCTTTACCCTATTTATTCTTTTTTGTATTGTTTGTAAAATCAGTATTAATGCACTATGAACTGAGACAAATCAATGGCATGTTTGTCCCAAACGTACTTTCAATGCACAGTAAGCAAAGGGTCAGTAAATAAAAAAATAAAGTAAAATGCAAAGGCCAAAACCAACTACAAACAACAAAATGCTGCACGGCCAAGCATTCCCCAAGGAGTACACGCTCTCTATATTCAGAAATTTGTATGCATGAAATTTTAAAAGGACCTTATATAATCCAGCCCATTGGAAGATATTTACATAATTTTACAGGTAAAGCTGACCTGATCATTTCATGCTGTTCACAGTGCAGCCAAAATGACCCCAATAAATGAAGGAGGATTACCCAGACACTATGGCAAACAACAGCGTGTAATACACATCTGGAAATTTCCATAGCATGCTTTTGATGACACCTATATCAAGCCTAGATTTCCATCCTACATTTCCCAGGGCAGTTGATAAGCCTAAAAGGGCAATCTTTGTGTGTAGGGTTAGTTATGAGTTCAAATTGGTTTTTAATCAACATTTAAAAAGGGGTTGCTTTCTGTGTGCGCAAGGTGCCCCGCATAGCTGCATGCCGGACGAACACTGATGCTTGCATTATGAATGAAGCACTAATAAGCATAGTTTTATATATTTTTTTAAATACATAATGTGTCAAATAGTGTAATACAAAAATAAAAAACTAAATGTGTATGCAGTGTAGCAATAGATATATTAACGATGTTTTATTTGTGGTGTTTTTTTGTCTTTTTGACCCTGCATTTTTTTTAAATTATGCAATTCCGTTTGCTCACAAGGACTTTACTTGCAAAGCAGTAATATATGCATTAGCATCAAATGTCAATTTTTGACTATGTGGCCGCGGTATAATGGAAATATTTCAATGAATAGAGAAAGGCTTTTTACCTGAGGACATGGAAGGAGACGTGATCTAACCTAGTTGCTTGCAGGCTTCATTGTAGCGTCCGTGGGGGCAGGCACAGACTGCAGGTGCCATCACATGTGCAGTTTACACTTCGCGTATGACCTGCCCTGCCCCACCATTTAATAATGGCCTGCTACACATGCACAGTGTTGGCCACTGCGGTGCACGGCGGTAGGCCATTATCATAATTAAAATGCTCCTGTGACTCTGAGACTATGCCTGGCCGATGTGTGCCGTGACATTGACTGCATGTTATTATGTAAGGTAATTGTTCCCAGAGCCAGTCTGCACTGTGCTGAGGGGACCCCCTGGACCTTGGAGGCACCCTGCACCACAAGGGCTGTGGGGGCCAATGTTACCCCACTGCCCGACAGCCACACAATAGAGAGGCTGGATTGTAGCAAGATGGGACATCCAGGCGGGATGGGGAGAGGGCAGAGCGGTCACCTACCAGACTTACACTTCAAAGGGGCTGGCTCTGCACACTCGCAAAGGGCTTCACACTAGGTCATTGTGCCTACATGCAATGACAACCTGGGATCAAAGTAGGGGCCAGGAAATTCCAGACACTTCTGTCTGAGGGAAAACTCCAGAAGCTTCTCCCGCTTCATTGGGGGCACTAGGTATAAAAACAGGACCCTCAGACCCACTTTTCAGTTCACTTCTGGACCTGCTGAAGGACTCTCAGAGGACTGTCCTGCTGTCTGTAGCCTGCTGTGCACTTCAGAGGACTGCCTTGCAGCCTGCCTTGTGCCCTTAAAGAACTGCCCTGCTGCTTGAGATCTGCTTTTTTTCCTTCACCCAAAATACCAGAGTGAATCCAAAGGCTATTTGGCTGCCCTCCTGATTAGAGCATGAGGGACAGATAAGGCTTCAACCATTTTGAACCTGGACCAGGACCAAGCCTGAGTGAGTCCTAACCCTCCACGTAGTACCACTCCAGTCCTGGACCTTAGGCTGGTGCAACACATTTAACTCCACTTCCAAACTGAAAGTTTCATCAAATCTGGCACGAAGCATCGCAAAGCAACACCATGCAGGCCATGCACCAAGGACATAAGGTACAATCCTCAGAGGGCCAAACTTGGTCCTGCCTGCCATGTGCTCCAGCGTGGTCAGCCTGAACTTGTGAATTTGTCCTAGTCCAGCGCAATCACATACCCTCAGTTGGCGCTTTGCTCATTTTGTCACTACGGTTATCGAAATCTCTAAAATTGCATATCTCCAGTTCTACTGATTGGATTTTTTTCATTTTGGTGCCATTTTATGTATTAAACTTTACTGTATGTGTCTAAATTGGTGTGGGATTTTCTTGTGATGTGCTTTCACGTTATTACTCTTTGGGTGCTGCATAAATACTTTACACATTGCCTCTACCTTAAGCCTGACTGCTTTTATGCCATGGCACTAGAGGCTTAAGCACAGTTTTGTATAGTGACTTTTGTAGTTCACCTTGACAAGGACTGTGACTGTTGCTAGGAAAGGGCTCGCAACCCCCTTAACCAATAACCCAATTTCTCACAGGCATCTCGACAGTAGACCATGTTTCTAGGGGGCATGGTATTATGGTTAAAAAAATATAGGTTATGTGGAACACACCAGTTGATCTGCTGGAATCTGTTTTTCACTGGTCTGCTTAGTGATGGTTCTTTGTAGGAACTTGGAAGTGGGTGATGAAGAAAACTCCGACTCACTGTGAGCTGGTACTGTGAAGACAGGACACCACACATCAGAACATGGTGAAGGAGGAATTCCTAAGATAAGCATCTCATATTTCTCAGAGTTGTACTTCAGTTGGTACAGTTACATCTAGTTGGCAATAAAGGTCATGCACTTTTGGAAGTGCAGTTGAAAAACAGAGAAGAAAGTTCCAAACAGGACTATTATCTGAGTGTCAGCAGCTTAAATAAAACTTTTGAAGCCATGTGTTCTTATAAACTCAGCCACCGGTGTCATGTATAAATCATTAGATTTAAGAGGATCCTTGAGGAACTCCACATTGAAGTTACTGAAAAGTAGATCACAAGAGTCGCCATGCTGCTGCCTGCATGCCTTCCGAAAGGAAAGAGTGAAGACAACTGAGTGCGGGGCCTCCCACACCACGGTCCCTCCATCAATCAGAAGATTAAGATGGAGAGGGGAATTGTGTCAGACATTTGAGTAAGGATAAGGAGAGCCAAAGCTGTGACCCCGATTCATCTAAGATAGGGTAAATATTGTATAATGCAGCCGAAGCACCGCCTCATTTCAATGACATGGACAAGAAAACACTGAGTGCAGTCAAGGAGTGGATGCCATTCACAGAAGCACAGTGATACCTCTTTGGTGTAAAATAAGTTACCGGATAATTCATATAAAAACTAAGACAAATAACGATATCTTCAGTGAGACGTAGCTATAAATGGACCCAGAGAAGTGGAAACTGCATCCAAAATAAAACTCAGGACAAAATTGAGGAAGAAAATTAGGAGAGATAAAGATCAAGTATAAAGGGCGAAATACTAAATAATTTTAACCAATTAAAAGACGTACTGTGCACACTGGGGCCTCAATTAATTACACAGTTACCTGCCCCTGCACACCTTTACTCATCTTCCTGCAGATCTCTGGCTGTGCTTTTTACCGAGAAGGTTCTAACTCTCACCTGGCTCTCTCCTCTCTTACTCTTCTGAGGTGTCAAAGCTCGCTATAGACCAGTTTCCTTCCACTTACAACCTATACCACCTACCAGCAGACGAGCCTTGCATGCACTCCCTTCTTCTCCTGTATATTTTGATATACCTTAGATTCCGGCGAGGGCCCTGTCAATTCACAGGGCGGCCGATGTTGTATTGTGTGCATCTTCTGCTAGAAAATGTAATAAAACAGGTTCAAACATAAAAGACGTAATAAACCGGTTTCCGGGTTCGGCTGTCTAGCGTGTTACTTCTGCAACGTACAGATCTCCACCTACGTGAATTGCATACAACACTGCCCGAGTCTCCTTGTACCGTACGATTACGTTCCACATGACTCAACGAGAAGCTCTCTTTTCCTCCAAACTAAAGGCATTATTTCAATATGTAGAGACTTAAATGCACTGCCAGGAACGTCTTTCCCACAGCAGAGAATAGATGATCACATTCTAGAAAACAGCACCACCTACACATTTGAAACACAGACAGATCTATGGTGATAAAATACACAATATACTCATGTCGAATAAGTACTAGAGATGTGAAAAATATTAGGCTAATGAAAGAAAAAGAGCTAGTCAATGGGCAACTGATATTTATAACCTTACCTGACAGTAGTCTGATTGGCTATATTACTAGATGCAGACACAAGTGATTAACGCATTCAAAGCCGACACTCAAACCGCCTATTTGAGCAACCCCTAATTTTACAACGTTTACAGAGGGTAGAATAATCAGGCCATTTAGAAGCAAATCAATAAAAAACAACTACACCCTGGACACAAATGGACAAAAACTGTAAAATGCATTGCAAAGCTACCATAAACCACAAGGAAACAGAGCTGTAATAAACACATTACTATTTATAAGATACAACATCGACAGTGAAGGCATTATCAATCAATCAATCAGAGTACTTGTAAAGCGCGCTACTTAACCGTGAGGGTGCCAAGGCGCTGAGGGGAGAGGGGGGTGCTGCTACTGCTCGAAGAGCCAGGTCTTGAGGAGTCTTCTAACGGCAAGTCGGTCTTGGGTCTGCCGTATGTGGGTAGGGAGGGTGTTCCAGGTCTTGGTGGCGAGGTAGGAGAAGGATCTGCCGCCGGAGGTCGTTCGTTGGATGCGGGGGACAGCGGCGAGGGTGAGGCTGGCGGGGCGGAGCGGAGCTGGCGGAAGGGGGTGTGTGGAAGCTGAGTCTGCTGTTCAGGTAGGTTGGTCCGGCGTTGTGGAGTGCTTTGTGTGCGTGGCTGAGGAGCTTGAAGGTGATCCTCTTGTCGACGGGGAGCCAGTGTAGGTCTCTCAGGTGGGGGGGGTAATGTGGTTGCGGCAGGGGACGTTGACGATCAGTCGGACGGAGGCGTTTTGGATGCGTGGTAGTCGTCGTAGGTGTTTGGCTGGGATTCCTGCGTAGAGTGCGTTGCCGTAGTCCAGTCTGCTGCTGACGAGGGCCTATGTCACCGTTCTTCTTGCTTTGGTCGGGATCCACTTGTAGATCCTGCGGAGGGTGTTGTAGCAGGAGGAGGAGACGGTGTGGACCTGCTTAGACATGGAGAGGGAGGAGTCTAGGATGAATCCTAGATTGCGTGCATGGTCGGTGGGTGTTGGTGCTGTTCCCAATGTGGTCGGCCACCAGGAAACGTCCCAGGCTGTGGGGGTGGGTCAGAGGATGAGGACCTCCGTCTTGTCCGAGTTCAGCTTCAGATGGCTGCTCCTCATCCAGTCGGCGACGGCCTTCATTCCCTCGTGGAGGTTGGTTTTGGCAGTGTGTGGGTTCTTGGTGAGGGAGAGGATGAACTGGGTGTCGTCAGCGTAGGAGATGATGTTGAGGTCGTGATGGCGGGCCACTTGTGCAAGAGGGGCCATGTAGACATTGAACAGCGTTGGGCTGAGGGGTGAGCCCTGGGGGACACCGCAGATGATGTCGGTGGCTTCGGATCGGAAGGGTGGGAGGCGGACGCTCTGGGTTCTGCCGGAGAGGAAGGACATGGTCCAGTCAAGAGCCTTGTCTTGGATTCCAGGTTCTAGGAGGTGTGTCTTTAGAGTGCGATGGCAGACCATGTCGAAGGCGGCTGACAGGTCCAGGAGGATGAGGGCTGATGTTTCGCCGTTGTCTACTTGGCGTCTGATGTAGTCTGTGGCGGCGATGAGGGCTGTCTCAGTGCTGTGGTTTCATCTGAATCCGGACTGGGACGGTTCCAAGATGTTGTTGTCTTCCAGGTGGCGGGCCAGTTGCATGTTGACAATTTTCTCGATGACCTTTGCCGGGAGCAGGGAGATGGGCCGGAAGGTCTTGAGGTCCTTCGGGTCCACTTTGAGCTTCTTGAGGAGGGCGTTGATTTTGGCGTGCTTCCAGCTGTCCGGGTTGGGGTGCGATGGCTGCGTCTGCTTTGTTGAATATGTGGTGTGGGCACGGGTCAGACGGAGATCCTGAGTGGATGGAGTTCATGACCTTGCGTGTCTCCTCGTTGTTGATGTTGGACCAGGAGGTCAAGCGGTTGGCGCTGGTGGTGTTCACAGGGGAGGTGGAGTCTGGCGTAGTCGGGGCGGTCGTGGTGTTGAAGCTGTCGTGGATGTCAGCGATCTTGCCGTGGAAGAAGATGGCTAGTGAGTTGCATAGTTCTTGTGAGGGCGGGATGTCGATGTTGTTGGCGAGTTCCTTTATGATACTGAAGAGCTCTTTGCTGTTGTGTGCGCTGTTATCTTTGAAGGAGGATCTCTTGGCTAATCTGATGAGGTGGTGGTGTCTGTGAGTTGCGTCCTTGTGGGCTGCGTGGTTGTCCGGTGTGCGGTCGTGGAGCCATGTCTTCTCCAGTTTCCAGCATGCGCGTTTAGAGGTCTGGAGCTCGTCAGTGAACCAGGTGGCTCTCTTGTTGGCGTGGCTGTTGGAGGGTATCTTGAGCGGGGTGAGGGTGTTGGCGCAGTCGTCGATCCACTTTCTGAGGTTTCGGGCTACGGCATCTGGGTTGGTGGGGTCGGTGGGTGGGTTCTTGGCGAGGGAGGTGATCAGCTGGTCTTCGGTGACTATGCTCCAGCAGCGGCAAGGCAGCTGTTGCGTGCGGTGGTGTGTGGTTGGTTTCTTGAAGGTGAAATGGATGCAGGGTGGTCGGTCCAGTGGAGTTCCGTGGTGTGGTCGAAGGCATGATGTTAAGAAACATAACAGATTTATTAAACTGATTAAAAACACACAAAGAGCAAAGAGGAAGACAATTGACTAGTTCTATTCAGAATGCAAAACCATATACAGAAATCGGAGCAGCCTCTCAATCAAAATTCACACAGAATTTAAAAATGGATATTCAAATGAAAAATACCAGTACTGCTTCTGATGTTTTAAACCACTTTCAAGACCAAAAGAAGAATTCATTGACAGAGGGAATAAATCTGGCACTGGATGCCAGCCTTTTGTCTTTGCCAATGGTAATTTTGTTTTGTCAAGATTTTTGGAAAACTGTATTGATGGTGCCAGGCCCTCAGAAATCTGAAAATAACATTGTCTAAACGCAAAAAAATATTTGATCGCAAAAACACATGTAACCATAGTACTCCCTGGCTCCTAAGGGAACTAGTATGTGTGTTGATGCACTCCTTTGTAAAGGACAGTGTGCTGCCTCTAACAGTGAAGGTAGCCAGTGGCTGAAGTGGGTTGACCCTTCACCCTATGCTGTACGGAAAAGGGAACAGAAAAAAATATGAATGACAAAATATAAGACCAATGGATGAAGAGGGTTGGGAGAAGGCAAAAAACAAGTTACTTACCTGTACACTGTAGACCTCCAGTATTGATATCTTTCATAGGTTCACATGCTTGAATCCTCCCCATCGGCATGGTGGTAGTCCCACGATATAATACTAGAGAACTATAAGTATATGATACATGAAATTTTAGTAACGTCAAAAAGACTCTGTGTTGTGATTTACATCAGTGCCCGCTCTGAGTCTCCGTTTTAGTTACAAGTTTTAGTTTGCCATCTTTTTCTAATGGTGACCTTTTACATGTTTTACACTTACACAATAATGTACTGAGAAGCTACTTTACATGCAATTAATTTCTTAGTGAGTATTTGTAATTTCCAAGCACACAGGAGTGGATTTAAGCTGGGTATTTATTGGCGAAATGGACTATGGATTCAGGAGGAAAGACTCCACCACCAGCTCCAACAAGACACAAGTTCAATCAACAGTTGCTAGGTGATAATACATTCTAGAATAAAAGAACCATACAGCCTTAACCCCTTCCCTGCTGGCCCGTTTCCGCCCCTGTGCGGTAAACAAACGAACAGGGGCGGGCCATGACGAACCCCAGCCGTCATCAGCACACGAGCACCGTAGTGCATGACGGCTGGGGTTCGTCATCAGCATGAAGGGGTTAAAGGGAAACATAACACAGTAAATAACATTAATCTGCACAGTGAAATGGCATCAGATACTACATATCTTCCCTTCTTCTAAAAAAAACAAATGAACCAATGTAAAGTAGAGGTGGAGGCAAAGGTTCCTTCTGTAATTCTTTTATTTAGAATAAAGGTGGAGAACAGGTGGTGCCAGGAAACACAACCGTACAGCAATATAGTCAGCCTTCAACTGACACATACAGTGAGAACACAAGATGATGTAAAAGCATTCTATAGATAGGCTCGCTCTTAACACGAGCCTTAAAGTAACATACCACATAATAATAAGCACAACATAACACATCCCCTCCCCTCACAAAGAAACCAAAGGAAAAACAAGGAAGGGGAAGGAAAAAAAAGGAAAGGGAAAAAAGAAACAAACAAAACCCTGGGTGACCTACCTAACATAATCTTTTAGCCAACTAGGCAAAACTCTTTTCCTTTTGGAACCTTCTGCAGCAGACAAACAGGGCACAGAAACTGCGTCACTATCAGCGGAAGGAGAACTCTCACTTCCACCCTTGTACCCTACGTCAACTTGACATGGACCATGCAAAGACCTACTAACCTGACAGTCAGGAGCACTAACCACCACTTCCCCTTCCCTTAATTGAGGAAGCGATTCGCCAGGCGCTAGCTGAGATTGTAACTCACTGTTTTCAAAATAGTCTTCAACCCAATCAAAATCAGTTGGTCTCCTGCTCACAAATCTCTCCTCATCATGATTTTGACAAATATCCAAAGCAACATCCTTTAGATTCCAAACCTTACCATCACTTAATCTGACCGAGTTCCTAAGAACATCAACGACCTTCTTAGGCGAATCAAATTTATTTTCACCTTTCAAAACTTTGTAAGGTTTCTTGATCCTTACCCAATCTCCAGCTTTTACAACGACATCCTTTGCACCATGTCGTTTATCATAGTACACCTTACTTCTGCAATGAACTAACTCTAAAACAATTTCACCTCCTCAGGTGACCATTCCTGAACACTGTCTTTGAATAACCAACCTGGATTAAATTTGCACCTGGGTAATCTACCCCTCATCATTACAAAAGGGGATACACCCGTACAATTGTTCAACGTCACTTTATAAGACCAAACAGCTTTCTGTATTTCCAATTTCCAATTTAAACCCTTGTTGTTAGCCGCCTGCAAAATGCCTTTAATCACCCTATTAAAGCGTTCTACAGTTCCATTTCCGCTAGGATTGTACAACGAGGTTGTTTTATGAATGATGCCACACTTCTCAAAATATTCTTTAGCAGTTTTGGACAAAAATTGTACTCCATTGTCCGTTAGAATATTCACTGGTAACCCTTCTACTACGAAAATCTTATCCAAGAATTTTAACACTGCCTGAGTGTCCACTTTATCCACAAATTTAACCACAGGCCACTTGGTGAAAAGATCAATAGCAACCAAGCCATATTCCTTCGCATCACCAATCGGACCAAAAACGTCCACAGCGATAGTTTCCCAAGGCAGACTCGGAATGAGTCCCTCACTCATCGTTGGTCTCAAAGTCTTCAAGGATTTATCTGCAGAGCTACAAACAGAACAACCCTTAACAAAGGTTTCTACTTCCTTATCAACCTTCGGCCAACAAAACAAATTTTTGACAGACAACTTAGTCCTTACTATACCAAAATGTCCCTCATGACACATCCGTAAAATCTTTTTCCTTAACCCAGCAGGTGGAACAATCCTGTCCCCCCTCATCAAGACCTCTTTCTCAAATGACAACTCAGACCGTACCTCCCAAAACGGTTTCAAACTGCCTGACAAAATTTTTTCTTTGGGCCAACCCTGACAAATAAATTTTGAGACTTCCACTAACTCCTTGTCCATATCATGCTCCTTTAACCAATCCTCCCTGCTGATGGCTGGAACACCAGAATCGTGTACAAACGCTACACTAAAGTTCCCCCAAGGGTCATCTACACATTCTTCTAGCGGGGAAGGTAGTCTTGATAAACAATCAGCTACAACATTGTCTTTCCCTGGTACATAAGTGATACTGTATATGTATTCCTTCATACGCATAGAAATCCTTGCCAACCTAGCAGAAGCGGTTGCAGTGCCATCAGTAGATAAGATGTGGACTAACGGTTTATGATCTGTCCTGATGTTTACCATCTTACCCCATAAAAATGCACGAAAATGCTCTAATGCCCATGCACAGGCTAAAGCTTCCCTTTCTATAATAGGGTATCTGCTTTCTGCTGGTGACAAGGCTCTAGACGCAAACAAAATAATCCTTTCTTTTCCATTTTCTCCAACTTGTGACAATACTGCGCCTAAACCTTTATCGCTTGCATCAGTTGTCAAATGACAATCCAAATTAGGATCAAAACTTGATAAGGCGTTTACTTTTTGCAGTTCCCATTTAATCTCAGCAAACTCTCTTTCACACTCCTTAGTCCATTCAAACTTTACATTTTTCTTTAACAAGGACCTGATGTTATATACCTTAGAAGCAAAATCCTTGATGAATTTGGCGCAGTACTCTGCCATTCCCAAAAAGGATTTGATTTCCTCTTTAGACTCAGGTGCAGGCGAAGCAACAATGCTTTCTATCAGCGACACCTTTGGCCTGACACCCTCCTCACTAATGATATGGCCAAGGTATGAGACGCTTCTCTCACCAAATTTGCATTTGGATAATTCCACAGTTAAACCTGCTGAATTAAGTGTGTCAAATACCTTCCAGAGTTTAGCATCATGATCTTCTTTGTCGGTACCTGCAATTAAAACATCATCCTCGAAAAAACAAATGCCATCCAAATCACCAAACAATTTGTGCATTAAACGCTGAAACACAGCTGCGGCCGATGCAAGGCCAAATGGCATCCTTATAAATTGGAAACAGCCAAACGGCGTGATGAAGGCTGTTAGATGTCTTGACTCGGGTTCCAAAACTACCTGGTGGTAAGCAGCAGAAAGGTCTATCGTAGAGAACCAAGTTGCCCCTCTTACGGAAGAAACCATCTCGTTAATTTTAGGCAACGGAAACCGCTCAATTACAATATTTTTGTTAAGATGGCGTAAATCAATACACAAGCAAATTTTGCCATTGGATTTCCTTACTACAACCACTGGACTAATCCACTCCAAAGAATCTACCTCTTCGATAACACCTTTAGCCAAGAGGCCTTGAATTTCTTTCTTAACTTCGTCCCTTATTAACAGGGGAATAGGTCTGACCTTATGCACTTTAGGTTGTGCATCACCCTTGAGCATGATTCTATGCTCAAAACCTTTCAACTCGCCTAACTGTCCACTCACCATATTGGCGAATTTACTTTTTAAGGCGTCTTCTATTCTGCTACACTCATCTAAGACTAACACCTTCTCCTTGCTGTTAGGGTCTAAGATGATGTGAAGATTCTTCTGGTCATACCAGCCTAGGACAGATGGTCCCGTTTTGGCTATGTATAATTTGCCTCTAGTTACTCTACCTTTAAAGAGGAAGGTGAGCCATCTGAAACCCAACAAGCCAATTCTTTCCCCTGTGTAACTCACAGGATTAACATCTGAGGCATTCAACTTGTCCCCTATTTTATGTGTAAACTTCTTCCTCCATACCTCCTCATTAATGATTGTGTATGGAGATCCAGAATCAGCATACACATTCACCTTAATGCCACCTAAAGATACTTCGCAAATAAGTTTACCTTCCATTGCTTCATCAGTGATATTTAACATATCGTTCCCCCTCACATTTTTTACACAACCATCCTCATCTTCACCACTTTCGCTAGCACTCGCATCCTCATTCCAGATACATTTGACATTACTGCGCTTGCGACACATTTTACTAAAATGGCCTATTAGTCCACACACACTACATTTTTTCCGCAGGGCAGGGCACGACTTGTAGTAAGCCATATGTTCTTTGCTACCGCAACGGTAACACCTTCTGTCATCCACTCTGTTGTCTCTTCCTTGATTCCTGAAAGGTTGACTAAAGTTCTTGTTCTGAAATTGCTTATTCTGACTTTTTGTTGCTCCTTGAATCTTGAAAACAGCAGATGATGCTTTGTCCGATTCCTTAACTGTATCTTTGACAACAGTAGCACATCTCCCTGACATTTCCGATTTCCTCACTATAGCAAGTACGTCATCTAGAGGTGCGTCACCATTTACCCAAAGGCGATCCTGAATCGGTGAGTTATCATTGTGCATAACTAGTTGGGCTCGAATGAGGTCATCGTGCAAATTTCTAAACTTACAGTCAATAGCAAGTTTTTTTAAGTCATCAACCCATTCATCAACCAGCTCCTCTTTCTTTTGTTTCCTCTGAAAGTATTTGTGCCTCACTACACCTATACACACCTTCGGTGCAAAATACCTATCCATATCTGCGATGGCGTTATCAAATTCACTTAGGTCAGCATTAATTACTTTTTGCATTCGTGAATACGTTTTTAAGTCTTTAGGTCCCAAAGAATGCAAAAGTATCCTTTTCTTTTGTTCAGGTTTCATTTTTGCATTCTCATCAATAGCACAAATGTAGTTGTTAAAATACTCTTTCCATTCCACCCATTTCATGTCTGGTTGGGAACCTGTAGCCCAAAAAGGTTGTGGGGGACTGATCACAAAACTTTGTTGAGCCATTCCTTCTTTCAAATTTCCCTGGGGTTGATCTCCCGTATCCATACAAGTAAAATACTTAAATATGTGATTTCTTCAATAATGTAAAATATGTATATATAAAAAAAAAAAAAAAAAATTAAAGTGCCCCGACAGTCTCACCTGTTCTCCTTGTAAGTTGTTTGTTAGAAATAATGCGTCGCTTAATTGTTCTAACTTGACAGTGCCACTTATTAAAGAAAACGGCGTTCCTTCGTTTGCCTCGGTGAAACTGACAAAGAGTGAGGAGTTTGCCGATAAAATCCAAGATGGCCGCTACGCAGGGTCACGCAACGTGACCTTGCGCGAATGCATCACCACGCAAGCGGCACGTAGCAAGTAATTAAACAGCGTAAGAACCAGAAGCCGTGACAGACGTTCCAAGAAGTTTGTGGCTCAAGGTTCGCGCAGCAGAGTATCGTGCATGGAACCCAACGCAGAGTTAAAAGATGCAACCATGCGCCGCGGCCCAACCGAACCCAGTAAATGACTTCTCGCCTAACTGAAGCACTTAGACGATATACGAAATCCAAGGTTAAGCAGACGATGTAGAAAAGATCCTCATAAGTCTTTGTTACTGTTGTATACTGTATACTGTACTCTGCATATTGTTCCTGACACGAGATGACACGTGGTTCCACTCGTGACATCTCGTGTCAATCGCTTTCTGTTATGCTCACATGCTACTGCATCTTTTGAATATGTTTGTACGTCTTGGCTTTAGAATGATGGGGTCATTAACTGCTTGACTGGACTTGCTCCAGATGTGTTCCTATTAAACTCCTCATCTTCAAGACTCCTGTGTCCTCCAGTCTTTCCTACACTGGCGACGAGGGAAAAAAAAGACTATCTTACTACTCTAGAAGGATTATTTCATCGTATTTTAAAAGAGGAAAATTAATTTTCCAACATTTAACTTATTTCTTCTGAACGGCTTGTTTCATTGCGACCCAGCGACTCAGCGCCTGCCAAGCGGACTCCTAAGCAGCACTCGGTTCCAGTTTCAAGGTATTTTGTGATTAATTACCTTTATTTGGAAGATTTGGCTTCAGCGCGAGTCCTGTCCGCTCGAGTTCCTGCTTACACGCGCGCATGCGCGAGCCTCGTGAAATCATCGAGTTGCTTACGTGGGATCGTCATACGCTCTGAAAACAAGCCCATCGACTGTGAAAACAAGCCAATTACATGGCGGCCATCTTAGATTGGTGAATTCCATCGAGTTGAGTTGTATTTCTTCGTTTTTTTTTAAGTCCGTTTTTCTTCGTGACACTATCAAATGTCAACTCGACTTCTTCAGAGGTATTATTTTGGATTCTACATCTTTTCCATTCATCAACGGTCTCTTGTTTAAGGTATTTTTTTTTCTATATTCATTCTCTTACACATCATAAAATTTTTTTTTTTAACATTGAAATTTCAATATGAGTGGAATTGTTCCTCCTCCTTCGTTTATGGCAAATAAAGGTGATCCTCCAATGGAATGGGAAATTTGGGAACCTGTTTTCCTAGCCTATGTTGAAGTAATGGAAGGTATTGAGTGTGAACCTGAGAGAAAATTGTCTCTTTTAAAACATTGCCTTGGGGGGATTGGACTAAAGGAATTCGTTACTCTTCCACCCTTAACTAATCCTGGTGAAAAAAATGTTTATGAATGTGCGGCAGAAAAATTAAAAATTAGATTCGGAAAGAAAAAGAACGTTGTCATGGAGAGATTTATCTTCTACTCTCGCAAACAATCTGCAGATGAACCAATTGATGATTTTGTATCATCTCTCAGATCTCTTGCCGTAACTTGTGATTTCGAACATATTAACTATGAACAGGTATTAAGGGACCAAATACTGATGAGAACAAACAATAAAAAGGTCCAGGAAAGACTTTGGACAACTTCGGATATGTCTTTAAACGCAGCCATTGACATTGCAAGGTCAATTGAACACTCCGAGAAGTTTGTAAAGGAGATAAGAGGGAGCGAAAAAGGAGATGTTTTTAGCGTTTCCAAGGAAGGAGAGAAATTTAGGAAACCGTTTACTCCTAAAAATGATTTTGCTAATAATAAGAGTGACTCAAAATTTAAGTACACTAAAAGTGATAAGAAGAACAACACTCAATGGATTTGTTTCAGATGCGGAAGTTCAAACCATTTAGCAAATTCTAAAGTTTGTCCTGCCCTTGATAAAATGTGTATGAAATGCAATAAGAAAGGGCATCTAACAAAGTTTTGCAAATCCACTACAAAAAAAGTTAACATTGTTCAAGATTTTGATGACTATGATTCTAATGAAAACGATATAAATACTGTCATTAATATTTGTGGTAGTGAAGGTGTAAGTAAATTTCCATCTTGTGATGTAATTATAGATGGAAAGACAATTAATATCTTTGTAGACACTTGTGCATGGTATACATTATTGGGTCTAGATGTTGTAAAAAAAAATTGGCCAAACAAAATGTTACTTGAATCTGACATTTCCCCAGGGGGTTATACTGGACATAGGATTGAATTAGTGGGTTACTTTTGGGGGAAAATCACCTTTGCCGCTGAATCCACATATGGTAAAATCTATGTCGCTAAGTCTGGGCAACCCCTGTTAGGATGGCCACACCAAGATCAATTGGGCATTAAGATAGATCCAAGAGCCAATCCGCCCGTCTACTCTGTTGCTAACACCAGTGATCCTGATCGTGATCTCATGATTGATAAATTGAAATCTGAATTCTCTGATGTTTTTAGTGGAAAACTTGGTCAATTTTTGGGTTTCAAACACACTATTAAGCTCAATGATGGTGTTGTTCCTGTTCGGCACAGAGTCAGGAACGTCCCTCTTACCTACAGGGATAAACTTAAAGTTTTGCTCAAGGACTTGTGTGACAAGGACATCATTGAGCCCATTGAGTCCTCCCCGTGGGTTTCTCCGATCGTGATTTCGGTTAAATCCAACGGCGAATTGAGGCTCTGTGTTGATCTTCGCAGTTTAAATAATTCAATTTGGGTAGATGCTCACCACTTGCCAAATCTGCATGAGATGGTTTCGACATTAGGAGGTGCTGAGATTTTCTCGTGTATAGATTTGGCAAGTGCCTATCATCAGGTCGTTCTGGATGATGATTCCAGAAATCTGACGGCTTTTATTACGCCAGAAGGTCTTTACAGGTATAAACGCATGCCTTTCGGATTGGCTAGTGCCGCTTCCGTCTTTCAAAGGCTAATGAAAGAGACACTTGAAGGGTTGACAGGAGCTATCGCCTTTCAAGACGATATTCTTGTATTTGGGAAAAATGTAGAGGAGCATGATAATAATTTAAGGAGTGTTATTTCTGCATTATCCTCTAAAGGTCTTACTCTTCGCCTTGATAAGTGCAAAATTAGAGAAAAGGAAGTTGAATATTTGGGACATTCCATAAGTGGTGCTGGGATCAGACCTAAGCAAAAACACATCGAGAGTATCATCAAAGCCCCGGTTCCAGTCTCAAAAGAACAACTGGTTGCCTTCTTAGGTTTAATGGAATTTTATGCCAAATTTATTCCAAACTTTTCTTCAAAAGTCGATTCCTTTAGACCACTTCTAAAAAAAAATGCAAGGTTCTTATGGTCTGACGTAATGACGGAGGCATTTCAGAATCTTAAAGCTTTTGTTGTGAATGCACCTTGTTTAAGACCTTTTGTTATTGGTAAAAAATGTACCATCATGGTTGATGCAAGTAGCACAGGGTTAGGAGCTGTGCTCATGCAGAATGACTGCGGGAAGGAATGGATAATTGCCTATGCTTCAAGGGCCTTGAGGGATGCTGAAAAACACTACTCAGTCATTGAAAGAGAGTTATTGGCGTCAGTTTGGGCAGCCGAACACTTTAAAACCTTCTTGTGGGGAACAAAATTCACTATTAAGACTGACCATAAGCCCCTTATTTACATGATGGCTCCAGGTGGAGGTCGCACTTTATCAGCTCGTTTGGCTAGGTTGGCTTCCAGGCTACAATCTTTTCATTTTGAGATGGTATATGTTAAAGGGAAAACTAACATTCATGCTGATTGCATGTCCAGGTTGCACACTTCTTGTGATGTTCCGTGTGATGACGATGAGTGTGAAGTAGCTTTCACTTCGCAAGACATTATGTTAGTGTTTGGTGAGAAATTTGATCTGAGCAAGGAGTCCTGGTTAAAGGAAATGGATAAGAGTATTGAACTGACTCAGGTTAAAAATTACATTTTACAAGGATGGCCAGAACAAAGGAAGTTTTCAGGTGAAATGATGAGCTATGCCAAGGTTCAAGATGAGTTAGCAATCGAAAATGGGGTTCTCATGAGAGGTGATAAATTCATTCCTCCTTTTTCTTTGAGAGATACTATCATTGGTATTGCCCATGAGGGGCATTTAGGAATCTCCTTTACCAGGAGACGCATAAAAGATTTCTTTTGGTGGCCTGGAGTGGACAGTTGTGTGGAACACTATGTCAAAAAATGTTCAGAGTGCGCCAACAGTGACAAGTCTGCTGTTCCTCTACGTCCTGAACCTTGCCCTGTGGAGTGCCCTTTCGGTCCTTGGCGGAAGTTAGGCCTTGACTTCATTGGTCCATTTTCCGTTTTACCTGAACGTGAGAAATTTGGTATGGTTTTGATAGACTATTTCTCAAAATGGCCGGAGGTAAAAATGGTTGGGGAAATAACAACCAGGAATGTAGTAGAATTTTTGGACGAAGTTTTTTGTAGGGAAGGAATCCCAGAAGAATTAGTGACTGACAATGGCCCACAATTTACCAGCAAGGATTTTCAATGTTTTATCACCAAATGTGGGATCACGCACAACAAGATTGCTGTGTTCCATCCTGAAGCCAATGGCCAAGTTGAAAGATTTAACAGAGTTGTGAAGGAGGCTATCCAACTTTCTGTTAAAGGTCATTTGAATTGGCGTAATGCTCTTCAGTCTATGTTATTGTCTTATAGAACATCTCCTAACTCTGTCACTATGGTTAGCCCATTTGAGCTTTTAAGGGGTCGGAAACCCAGTACCAGATTAACTCCGTGGTGGTTAAAAAGAAGTTTAAGTGACCATTGTGGTTTTTCAAAAGTGGATTATGATTTGGTTCGCGACAGGGTTAGTGCGTATAAAGGTAAGATGAAAGAAAGGATGGAAGCCAAGCAGGGATCCGTTAGCAAACATGTTATCAATGTTGGTGATTTTGTTCGCATAAAAAGGAAGGAAGGTGTTTTGAAGGGTGGTCAAGTTTGGTCACATCCCAAGGAAGTTATTGAAGTTTTCAAGCATGCTGTCAGAGTTGAGGACGGGAGTGTTTGGAATTTGAACAGAGTCTCCATTTTTAAAGGCAAAGGTATGTGTGCGTCTGAGGATGACAGTAGCGGTCTACTTAAAGGTATGGATGCGGTTGTGTCAAGCGATGATAGCAACGTCTTTCTTGATTTTGATTCTGGCTGTGGGGGCCCTGGAAATGCAGAAATCACTTCTGGGAATGTTTTGGGTGAGAATACCAGCACTAGGGCTGTAAGGACCACTCCACCTATGGAACTCTCAAGAAGTTGCCATAGGTCTCACCGTCTTCCTGCAAGATACAAGGATTTTGTCATGAGTTAAGTTTGAATTGTATGGGATTATTCTTGTTAAGATTGAATTGTGTTAGATTATTCTTTAGAGTTTTACTGTTTTTTCTGTTTTTTTTTTTTTTCATTTACAGGAAGGGAGGTGTGTTGTATACTGTATACTGTACTCTGCATATTGTTCCTGACACGAGATGACACGTGGTTCCACTCGTGACATCTCGTGTCAATCGCTTTCTGTTATGCTCACATGCTACTGCATCTTTTGAATATGTTTGTACGTCTTGGCTTTAGAATGATGGGGTCATTAACTGCTTGACTGGACTTGCTCCAGATGTGTTCCTATTAAACTCCTCATCTTCAAGACTCCTGTGTCCTCCAGTCTTTCCTACAGTTACAAATTCCAAATCCGATTCCAGACATCATTTTCTTCTTCCGTGAATGAAAAGAAAAAGAAAAAAATATATATCCTCACAAGGTTGTAAAAAAAAATCCAGATCCCGATCGTCGCCAATTGTAAAGTAGAGGTGGAGGCAAAGGTTCCTTCTGTAATTCTTTTATTTAGAATAGAGGTGGAGAACAGGTGGTGCCAGGAAGCACAACCGTACAGCAATATAGTCAGCCTTCAACTGACACATACAGTGAGAACACAAGATGATGTAAAAGCATTCTATAGATAGGCTTGCTCTTAACACGAGCCTTAAAGTAACATACCACATAATAATAAGCACAACATAACAACCAACAAAAAAACATAATAACAAAATTTGATAGAATAAAAAATGCAACAAAGCAAAATGTCATTAAGACCTACATCTTGCAGGTCTAACAATATTTCTGGAACTCTTCCTGGGATTGGTTTGATTGAAACAAAGTGGAACAACATTCTCAGACCAAGAAGTGGCCTCCTTGACACGAATCTTCACCACTCTGTTGAGATTCCACCAATGACCTCCCACAACTTTTATATCATTACCTACAATCTTGATTACTCTGACGGGATCACTGATCTTTATCAAGTCCCCACCTCAAGCGGGGCACATTTGACAACCCTTCTAGTGTCAAACCATTTTTTTTGTTTAGTTTGTGTACAAGTCATATTTTTACTAGCAGTAGACATTAGCTGGGCAATATTAGATTCAGACCTGATCCATTTACTCATCCATCCAGACTTGAAACTGGTGTTAGGCTTCCTTCCCCTCAAAAGCTCGAAAGGCAAAATATTTGTGGAGGAATGAGGCGTTGTCCTATAAAACCATACCATACTGTCCAATGCTCTATGAACATCGTGGTTCAAAGCTCTGCCTCATTTAACACCCCCCCACTACCTGATTCATCCTTTCAACAAGACCATTGGTCTGAGGGTGATATAAAGAGCTTTTGTTATGTTTTACACCGGACTCAAGAAGAAATGACTTAAATTCTGTGCTGACAAACTGTTTCCCATTGTCTGAGACTAAAATCTCAGGAAAACTCTCTCTCAGCCACACCTCCCTCAGAAATTCCACAATACTATTCGTATTGGCCTCCTTCACCATCTTGATCTCTGGCCATTTTGATGCATAATCCATGAGGACCAAAATGAAATGAAATCCACCTGGAAGAAAGTCAAAGGGCCCCAGGACATCAATGCCCAGTTTCAACCAAGGGCCTTTTGGGCATTCAATAGACTTCAAGGGAAGAACAGATACCTTCAAACTCTTGTCAGCTGAACCACACACACAACAATTAGAAACCACCTCAGCAACCTCAGCATCCATTCCCGGCCACCAATATGTGTATCGGACACGACGCTTGGTGAGTGTGGAACCAAGATGTCCCTCATGGGCTCTTTGAACAATAGTTTTACGGAAAACATGGGGAGGGACAAAATTGTCAGCTCTGAGAAGCAAACCATCTTCAATAGAAAGTACACTTTCAACCTTCCAGAAAGGTTGAAGAGGAGATGAAAGAACCTTTTCCCTGGGCCAGCCATTTTTCACAAAAACACAGACCTCATGCAGCACACAATAAGACTCTACAGCTTGTACCCAATCAGCCTTAGAGCCAAAATCCAAACAAGGTAGATCAAGAACAGCAACTAAACAGTCATCACAATCCTGATTAGAGAACTTGACATATTCATGCTCATTAGACATAATGGGAAAACAGGATAAAAAAATCAGCTCTCCCATTCTTTCGCCCAGATACATGTCTGATATTGAAGAAGTCTGGTAACCATCTGCATTATCCTGGGCATACAACACTTGCTCATGCTCCCACTTAGAATACTCACTAAAGGTTTATGATCAGTTACAAGATATATACGGACTACATTTCTCAATAGATATTTGATATTTGATATTTATTAATTTGTATAGCGCTGAATCACCCATGAGGGTATCTCGGCACTGAGGAATATCAGAGCTAGAGGGAGGAAATAGAAAAGGTGGGTTTTTAGCATTTTTCTAAATTGGGCCAGATTGAGTCCTGAGCGTAACTGAGAAGGCAAGCTATTCCAGAATAGGGGGGCAAGATAAGAAAATGCCTTGCCACCGCTACGTGCCTTTTTAATTCTGGGAATGGTGAGCAAATGCTCAGTGCTGGACCTGAAAGTTCGTGCAGGGGTATAGGAGAAGAGCTTGTTGGTGAGATACACGGGGCCCTTGCCATTATGGGCTTTGTGAATAATACAGCCTATTTTGAACTTTACCCTTTTCTTTATGGGGAGCCAGTGGAATTGATTGAGGAGGAGTCCAAAGGGTGTTCTAGATGGGGCATTGTTAGTGAGTCGGGCAGCAGTATTCTGCACCACCTGAAGTTTATTAATAGCGCTTTTGTTGGCTGAAAACAGCAGGGCATTGCAGTAGTCAAGCCTACTCAATATCAAGGCCTGCATGAGTGCTTTTTTTGTGGAGGAGGGTAAGAGGGGGAAAATCCTTCGCAGGAGGCCAAGAATGTAGCAGCAGGAACCTGCAATAGTATTGGCATGTGTGTTATGGGTGAGTCTGTGATCAATCCTAACACCCAAGTTCTTAACCACTTCTTTGGGAGTAGGGGCGGTTCCAAGCTCTTCCGGCCACCATGTAGGCAACCAGTGAGTGGTAGCTCCTCCAAACAACATGATCTCCGATTTGCCCCCATTAAGTTGTAAATAGTTGTTACGCATCCAGGCAGCGATAGATTTCATGCCTTTGGAGAACAACAGATCAATGTTGGGTGTGTTTTTATCAAATGTTAGAAGGAGCTGAGTGTCGTCAGAGTATGAAATTGGGGGGAATCCCAAGGATCTCATCAGTCTGGCCAGAGGGGTGACATATACGTTGAAGAGGGTCGGACTTAGGTAGGATCCCTGCGGGACCCCCTTGCTCACTTTAGTAGTGGCAGATGTAAAAGATCCCATGGTGACTGTTAGTGTTCTATCTGTTAGAAAGTTGGTGATCCACCTCAGTGCTTGCCCCTGAATGCCCAAGTCTTGGAGTCTTTCCAGAAGGATGTGATGTGAGATGGTGTCAAATGCTGCTGACGGGTCAAGCAGCACTAAGAGCGCTGCTTGACCATTGTCAGCAGCCATGCGTATGTTGTCAGTGACCTCAATTAGGGCGGACTCGGTGCTATGTTTTGCCCGAAACCCTGATTGAGAAATATCCAGAAGTTGGTGAGTTTCCAAATAATTTGACAGGTATCTATTAATGTATACTGGAGCTCGGGAGTTCTCAATAGCCTGGAGGCAAAACCCACAGTGTTTTCACAGCCACTAACCGACTGAGTTAAAGTGGCTCCGAGACCTAACTGGCTGGCATCAATAGGGACACAGCATGGTAAACTGGGGTCTAAAGGTTTAAGGGCAGAACCAATTTTCAAAGCAGATTTAACAAACATGAGAGCTGTGACACACTTGCAGCACCATTCACACTTAACACCTTTCTTTAGAAGATTACTAATGGGACGTACATTAGATGCAAAATTGGGAATGAACCGGGAATAGTACTCACATAACCCCAACAACGACTTCACACCAGACTGGTATACTGGTAGAGGAGCATCAACAATGGCATGTGGCAACTCCGGTCTGAGACTCACAACATCTTGAGAAACCACTTGTCCCAAATACTCAACTTTGAAACACAGGAATTGGCATTTTTCTTTTTTTAAAACAACACCACGTTTTTTAATAAAGTCAACACTTTGTCCAGGACAGCATCATGAGAAGAAACATCCTTTCCAAAAATAAGAACATGGTCCTGAAAGACTAAGACCCCATCAACATCCAAAGAATATTGCTCATTATTCTCTGAAAAGCAGAGGCTGCTGACACAAGCCAAAAAGTCATGCAACAATAACGAAAACCTGCCCAAGGGTGAAACAGGTAAATGACGAGAGAGTCAGGATACAGTTCCACCTGGTGGTATGTGCTGGCTAAGTCAAGTTTTGTGAAGAAACACGCTCCCTTGGTGGAAGAGAATACATCACTAATTTTGGGTAGAGGATGGGAATCCACCCAAATCTCTTTGTTTAGAGACCTCAAATCCACACAGACGCGAAGGCCCCCTTCCCAATTCCTGGCTACAGCTAAGGGAGAAAGCCATAATGAAGAGTCTGTGGGTTCAATGATTCCCTTAGCACAGAGGCTCTTTAATTCCCTTTCCAAATCTTCTCTCACGCTGAATGGTACTCCTCTGAGCTTGTGCGTTTTTGGAAAAGCACCATCTTTAACAATAATCCTGTGTTTAAATCCTTTGATCCTGCCAAAATCATTACCAAAAACCTCAGGATATTTATTTTACCATACATGTCCTTTATCTTCATTACTCACAACTAACATCTGTTCTTCAGCTCCTGGCTTATGCCAAACAGGCCTTGGTGAAACCACCCCAAAATGTTAAGTCCCTTTACAGCGACATAAACTTTTCCTCTGATTCTCCTTCCTTTGAATTTCATCTCATCCTCAAAGAACCCCATTAACTACATTTTCCGCCCTGCGGGTGAGACAGGAGTGCGATCAGGTGGAGAAAGAGTTTGAGAATCTTTCCATGTTTCTTCAGTTTCTGTGTGATCATCGTGATCTTTGCCCCAGAGCCCACCAACAATTTAACAGTGTGACAACCAATATCAATATCCACAATGGTATCAATGCAAGAAGAGGGATCCCCTTCAATAACATTCTGACCAAGAGTAAAGTTAGAATCACATAGATTGACATAATCTGTACTTCTGACTACAGAGATAACTTCAGGGTCAGAATCACCATCAGATTCAACTGCACAGATAGTGGGTTTCTAAACATTTCTTTTAAGACAAACTTTTGTGAAATTACCTTTCCTCTTACAGTAATTACACATGACGTTACTAGCAGGACAACGGGATACCTTGAGATGTGGAGGGTTACCACACCTGACACAGATATTATTATCATTAACTTTGTTGGTGTTAACAAAATCAGGTTTAGGTCTAGAAGAATAATTAGCAATACCTTGAGCAGACTCCACTCGATGTTTGACAGCATTGTTAATGTTAACAACATTAACAGAATCCATGGGCCTGTCATCCAATTCCTTCAATGAGACCAAGGATATTTCTATGCTTTTAGCAATTTTGATGGTCTTATCTGAGGATAGATCACCTAAGCTCAATAATTTCTGCCAGATATTCTTATCTTTGCACTGCTAAACAAACTGGTCTCTAATTAGCTGATCTGTAAAGTTATCAAATTTGCAATCAGCAGCAAGTCTACGTGAAGAAGAAATATAAGAGTCTACATCTTCTCCTTCTGCTGGTTTCCTTTTGAAAAATGTATGCCTCAAAACCATAAGGCTGGGTTGTTTATCAAACCTGGATTTTAATTTAATGACAGTTCCACCATATTCATCAACACCCTGTAATTGTTCTTGAGACAAAGGCGGTAAATGTTTGCAAAAAGACCTTCCTTCAAATCCTAGAGAGTGGAGAAGAAGGCACTTTTTCTTTTCAGCACTAAATCGTAAGGCACTAACGGCACCCAAGTAGTTTTCGAAAGCATCATGCCAGATTCCTATGGGGTAGCCGTGCGCTATAGAAGAGATCGCACATAACATAACATTTCCCACCTGACTGAAGGTTCGCTGGGAGGATCCAACAAGCATTGGAAATGCAATAGGTCTCGCATTAGGAAAGTTTGAGCTATTGTTCTTATAAATTACATTTTTTTTTATTTATGTGTTTGTTAAAATAGCTAAATTAATAGCTCTGGCATTTACAATGCCAATAGTTATAACTTTCGCAAATGTGACACCTATAGCATTTGTCATGCAACATGTTTTTTATTTACGTGACTTAGATGTATTAATATTACAAATAACAATGGCTTTTATTTTTTTTGTTAAATTAATTGTTAAATAATTTATTTAATTTGTAATGGCAATAGCTTAAACTTTTGTAAATAATAACTTTTGTGAAGATTATATTCAGTGTTTTTTATTGTGACGAAAATCCAAGAACAGAAGTGAAATATTAACATCTTTTTTGTGATTTGTAATAAAGCTTGAAAGTTTGAAAACAGCTTGAAACAGTGTCGCCTGTCGTGAACTGAGGGCGGTAACTCACTGTGTAATGCACTATGTAAAGGTGACCACAAAATACAGAAACTGTGAAGTGAACTTTACAGGAAATGGGAGCCGAACAATGGGGAGAGGGAGGGCGGGTGATTTATGCTTCCAGATTATGAGGTGGAAGTGCTCTGGCGAATACACCGCCCCCTCCCCACAGTTGCAAGTCAAACTTGAGCGAAGAGAAGAACATGCAGTGTTGCAGATCCTGAGCTAACTTTTGTTTACCTTTGTCAGTGGCAGTGTAATCCCTGTCATAAAGATTACATGTTGTTTTTTATTTATTATTTACTTTGTGTTTCAGCCTGCCGCTAGTTGTGCTAGTTGGCTGTTGTTTCTCTGACATCCAAGATAACATAAAGCACTGAGTGATGTTACCATAGTGTAGCCCACTTCTTGGTAAAGTTAGTGGCAAAATGACAAGACGGTTGATGCATCATAATCCTGGTCATGGGCAAAAGCTGGATCAAGGTTATCCAGGCAAAGAACAGGTCACGGACCACTAGTGCGTGATCGCTCATTTTAATGAACCAAAAATAGCTCCCCTTAATACACTGCTGCCAGGTGAGGCTTGCTACCTTCTTTTTGTTCCAGAAAAGGGGGGTGGTGATGGACAGAGTATCTGAATTAAACAGAACACTCATACCCAGTCAACAGATCAGGGCTTGATCCATCACCGTTTTTTAGCTCACTGCACCATCCCAGCTCAGAACCTGGCTACATGCAAATTAGTCTGTCCCTGGCCCAGTGCATCATGGGAACAGGGCAGACCAAACTACCAAGCCAATTCTTATACTGGGAAGGAAACAAGCTTCCGGGGACCGGTTTCTGGCATTACAGCCGTCTTCGGCCCGGCTTGCTTGAATCCTGATGGTGCAATGAGCAAGGGACTCACATCTGAGTATACCCTTCCACGCTTATGGTGGACAAAACGATTCAGAAAAGGGGGTGGTGATGGACAGAGTATCTGACTTAAACAGAACACTCATACCCAGTCAACAGATCAGGGCTTGATCCATCACCGTTTTTTAGCTCACTGCACCATCTTCTTTTTGTAGCCTTTCCTGCCTGTCTCCTGAGTTACGGAGACGTTTTTTTTCCAAATTAATTGTGAATCGGCATCAGCTATTTGGCCATTTGTGTGGTTGCATAGCGGCAATGAAGAAACACATTTAACTGCTCCTGGAAAAGGCAGAGAATGTCCTTGTCAAAGCTGTAGGGAACTAAG
Source organism: Lissotriton vulgaris (assembly GCF_964263255.1). NCBI lineage: Eukaryota > Metazoa > Chordata > Amphibia > Caudata > Salamandridae > Lissotriton > Lissotriton vulgaris. The sequence goes on along the minus strand of NC_141691.1, from coordinate 1,724,990,464 downwards.
TATTTAAGTACTTTAGCATACAAAATAACATAAAAATACATCCTACGCAAGAGTTTGTGATATTTCTCGTATGTGGCAGAAAATGTGCTGCACATGCTTTCCTTGTGATGGGAAAACATAACACTCCTTGGATGCCGCTAGTTGTGCTAGTTGTGTGCGTGTGTGTCTGAGTGGGAGTATTCATGTGAGTGTGAGTGTGTGTGCATGTGTGTGTCTGAGTGTGCATGTGGGTGTGTGCATGTGAGTGCATGCATGGGAGTCTGTTTGCAAGTGCATGCGTGTGTGCGCAATGCGCATGCTGGGGGTGGGGGGGCGAGTCTGCGGGCTGCCACTGAGCGTGCACACCTGGGGGGGAAGGGGGGGCAGATGCTTCCGGGTTGCAGTGAGCATGTACACCACTAGGAGGAGGGGTGCAGAGGGCTGTGGGCTGCACTGAGCGTGCACACCGTTGGGGTGCGGGCAGAGGACTGCCGGCTGCCGCTGGGCATGCACATCGCTGGGGGCAGAGGGCTGCAGGGGGGATTCTACCTCTGAGAGCATGCCACACTTGATTCCGAGGTAAAGTGGGGGGTGGTAGTGGGGAGGGGTCAGGTGGGGGTGCAAACGGTATAACATCAGATCTGACCGAGTCGACAAGTTAAAAGAGCCAGAGCCGAGCTTTGAATAGCCGGGTTTGCCTCAGAGAGTCCGTGCACGATACGAGCCTTGAATATATTTGGCATGTAAATCAGGCAAACAATGTCATGTAAATACAAGGTAAAGTCTCTTCAGAATTAAAAAACAGTCTATTATTAACGCGAGGAAGCGTTTCACCTTAGTACTGCAGATTATAACAAGGCATTGAGAAGCACTTATAAAAGCACTGTTTTTTTTAACATGAACTTAAAAACACTGATGCCCTCCCTCCATCATGACCACAATGTCACCAGCCAATTGAGGCAGTTGTCATGGTACAACGGAAACCTGAACGCGTGAATTTGAAGGTGTCTGGTGAGATAATGAAGAAAAAGAGTCTCAGAGAAAAAACATTGACTAAGACCACACAATTTAGTCATCGGGAAGCTGGGATTGAGGCCAGGTTCTATGGTTTTAAGTTCTGCAACTAGCTAGGTTTCGCGTTCGCGCTCCTTTTTACAGCAAAGATCCCTACTTTATTTGTATTTCTTTGTGCTCGAGGTTGGAGGTGTAGGTGGCAGTCAGAAGCCACATGAGAGCTCGACGCGTTGTGGGCTCCAAGTTCCAGAAGGACCTCGAGCCAAGTCAGATCTAGTTATCCAGCCCTCCTCCACCCCACCTTCACAAAGCATGCATTTGAAAGAAGATTCATGGCTATTAAATTGCACTTGGCAATGGTTGAGCTAGAGCTATAGAGCTAATAAGGATGATTGTGTTGGATGGAGTCATGTCTGTATGTGTTAAATACACTTCCTGGGTCTAAGTTTGTGTGTGTGCAGGGAGGAAGTGTTAGCTTTACTGAATACGCAGCATGCTAGGAGACTGCTGGGGGGGCGGGCAAAAGGGGTCCGTTTGCCTCTATGTTTGCTGTATGCTGTCTATGTTTTACCAAAACAAGACGGAGGGAAGGCAGAGAAGGGGAGGGAGGAGAAATGCGACACGGTGGGCAGGGGAGGGGGCGGAGCGGGGAAAGCCAAGATTACAAACAAGACAGAGGGAAGGCAGGGGAGGGGGAGGAGAAATGCGACACGGCAGGCAGGGGAGGGGGCGGAGCGGGGAGAGCGGCGATGAGGGTGTGAAGCAGCAGGGGCCTTTGAAGTGAAGCTAAGCTTCACTTCAAAGGTGTGGGAGGAGTGCTGCCGGGCGATTGACTGGCGATTTGAGGATGTGCACGCGCATTTTAGGTCAATGCACTTGCGCATTGACCTAAAAGCGCACGGGCACAGCATCAAATCGCCAGTCAATCGCCAGTCTAGGTAAACCTTAGTTAAGCCCCTATAGTCTCGCTCAATGCGCATTGAGAGGCGAGACCTAAAAAGGGAGGTGGAGGATTAACAGATTGCATTGTGCACATACCTCAAAGAAAACTGAGTAATCTTAAACAGAGGTGTGCACAATTGTAGACCTTTAACAGTAAAAAATGAAATTACTGTGAAAGCAGGCAAAATAACCAAGGTATAGACTGAATAGAAAACAAAAAAATTAAATCAGATTGGTGTGCCCATCACCGCTGATGCACAATGAATAAACACTGTGGAATCTGAAACGTAGAAATTTATGAAAGCTTAACAGTGATGAAATGTTGTGTATGTCACCGTAAATATCAGTAGACACACTGGCAAAACTGTTGCAGCGAATGGAAAACCCTGTTGAAAGACACTGGAATATGGCAATAATGTGAAGTCACGTAATATTATAAGTAATGTGAAATGGTGTGTGCATCACAGTAAATATTGGTAGACACAGAGTAGAAACACCATTGCAGCGAAATGAAAACGCTGTTAAAATACACTTGAACGTTGAAAATATTGTGGAAAGGTGTGTGCATCACTGTAAATACTTCAGTAAACACACAACTGTTGATACGTTGCAAACCAAATGAAAGATTGAACAAACTGCACGAAACCAGACCTTTAAATAGAAAAGTTCCCAACGATGTGAAAAGGCCGACGTAGATGACGTGAAGACAGGTAGAAAAGCTCCTAACCTTTCAAAATGGCCGCTACATTGACGTGCGGCATGATGTGACGTGGTACGCAGAAAGCAGTCAGAGCAAAGATGTCTGTGGCAAAAGGAACGCTGGATGTGAGACGTTGTGGCGAGAAGCTGGCGAGGCAATGCAGGGGTGAGGGGTGTGCGTGGGACCACTAGCCACGGCAAAGCGGAGTCAAAGATGAACACAGTCAGTCTTTACTTATTTGAGAACCAGAAAGATTAACCCAAATACTTTAAGTGTCCCAAAGCACAAAGCAGCATCAAATAAACTTGATCATACCTCAATAGGCAGTAGTCCAGCGTAGGACTGAATACAAAATCCAGCAGAGATGGCTCACCAAATTAACATGGAAGAAAATCTTCACATCAGAGTTGGGCTAGGCGTAGGTTCATCCATGTAGCCAAAGATCATCGCCAACATTTTGTAGTAACCAAGTTCAATCAACAGTTGCTAGGTGATTATACATTCTAGAATAATAGAACCATACAGCATTAAAGGGAAACATAGCACAGTAAATTACATTAATCTGCACAGTGAAATAGCACAAGATACTACAGTATTATTATCATGTTGTTCACACATTCTGTCCAAGGCTAGGCACATAGAACGTGATGCCCTTGCATTTGGTTGTCCGGTTGAAGACAGCTTTGTGGATTTAGACAAACCATCACATCAGCTCTGCACCTTTAACACATTGCGATTGCAAAGGTACTTTTATTATATAAACAACCTCTGTGCTACATTCGGCAGAGGAGCACTTCTTCTGGGTGCACCTTGACTGGAATGCAGCCCTACTGCCTCTAACCTTTATCCTGCAAAGGACAATAGTCTGTTCTACAGAGACAGACTTTTGTTAGATAGGAGTATAATCACAGAGTAACATCATCATGGTTGAGCTGTTTTTGCTTCCCTGGCGATCCTGCTTGCCAATCGAGCCCTGGAAGGGTGCGGTAAGCAAGTGGGGGGCCGCAGAGGAGAAGCTGCTTAGATCTGAAGAATTGCTGGGAACGCGTAAGAATCAAATCTCCATGCAATGGGAGACATTACTCCATGACTCAAAATCACATGCAACACAAGACCCACATACGCAGGCCACCCCACCTCCCACAATGGGGGTACTCCGAGAGAGGGCACAGCATGCAACCCCTTGAAGATGGTCCCTGGTCAGGGATGGTTCATAACCTGAATTTGACAAGTAACTTACACAACACACACGGACGCCCTTGCCCCATACCCTGCGCTACATGTATTAAAACTGACGCCAGTTACTTGACATCCTAGCCCTCACTACAGCGAGTCATTTCCCATGCAGTGAATCCCAGTTCTAGTTACCCATATTGATAAGTTATGTTCCCCTCAGTCTTTAGGCACAACATGTGGTGGTTTATATCACCGATGCAACAGGACAGCACATAAGGGACAGGGCAACATGCAGGATGTGACTTAAGATCGAATGGAACTCAATGACATGCCAATCACAGAAACAAAGACGTTTAAAGAGGTCTAACTTATGTCTATTCTTATTGTTATAATATCTGAGGAATGCATCGCATGTAGAACCTGTATTGTACGTCCTTCAATAATCTGTTATGCTGTAAGTACCCTGCATAATAATAAAATGCCAATAAAAAGAGTTTTAAAAAATCATGGTTGAACTGTTTCTCTTTTTCACCATTTCATAATGCTAGTTACAATGCTTTGTTTCATCTTTCTAATAATTGCAGGTCACACATTCTATACACAAATACAATTATTTCAGTAAATGTTTGAAAAGCCAGATTCATATTGTTCCTCTGTTTACCTAGGGCATGCAAAAGTAATAATGGAAGGGTAGATCTGTTTCAACAATTTTCTTGGGGATTAAGAGTGGTTATGTTCGAGGTTGCAGATGCCATATGGTACCCTGGCAAGGTAAGGGTTCTGATGGGGCACAGCGAGCTAGCTTGGAGTTGGGCCAACATTTTCTGATGAAATATGTGACCCGAGTACCCATATTTTGTAGTTCATGTTGTGCAGATACCCAGGCCTACTTCATGCTCAGGAACCAACCTAAATATATTAAATGAAAAAAAACAAAAAATAATGCAGATTTGGAAAAATAATAAAAGCATGTATACTTCAGAGTAAATGGAAGTATCTGAATATTAATAACAGGAAAGAAATTAAATAGGGCTTCAAAAATGGCAAAAGATGACAAAACCACATCCAGAACCACTAGATAAATTTGAAAATAAACGCTAACACCAGAGCAATCCATAACTACAGATAAATGTCAAACATTAGAACAAGTCATACAGGCTCCCCAGATACCATAGGATTCACAATACACTAAATGAAATACATATACATATATAGAGATTAGATTAAAACGGTACATCCAGGGGTCTAGGTTCAATCCAAAATGTGATACTAAAGCGTATGACAGCTGAACAAAAAGAAGCACTAATAAAACTGTTTAATAATTGTTATATCCTAAATGAACGAAGACAAATAATCTTCAGAGAAAAATATATTCTAGGTGAAAAAAATCAAATAGGTTTCCTTGCAAAGAACAGCAACCATTTCTATACCCAGTATACTCGAATAAACCTATATGTAAAAACACATAAATAGGCAGTGATTATGAGAGGGTCGGTGTTTTCCGAACCCTGTGCAAACTCTTATTTGTGCAGAGGTCAGAATTACGAGTTGGATGTAAATAAATACACCCAGAAATCACTGGGTGCATTAAATTTCTCACTCTTTGTTAAATGTAGGCAAGTCACACCTGCCGGAATTTAACAGGGGAAAAGTATACGATATTTACTTTACAAAGTGGATTTTTATGCGGTAACCCCCCAAAAGGTATTATTTATTGCATCCAACAAATAACGGAACCTGTGGTATCGTTATTTATCAGGTGCGATAAATAGCACCTAAATTCGGACAGTTTTGGTGTCAGGGCCATAGAGAGAAAATATTTACTTGCTTTGTGAAGTTGCAAAACATATTTGCTTCCATCTGGCACCTAATGCTGTTATTAAAACTCCTCCAAGCTGGCAAAGGATAGACTGTATGCGATGTAATCAAGGAAATGTACTCTCAAACCAAATGCAGTTTCATAGTGAATATGAACATTACCCCCTTTGTGAAAACAGGGAGTCCTACTCTCTGAAATATATATATATGAATGATCTACCTATTTCTCTGGAGAGGTAATCAACAGATAGGGCCTGATTACAAGTGTGGCCGTCTAGGGGCATGCCGCAATGCAAGTGCCCCGCTCCAATGCTGCCAAACCTGCATTCAGTCGGCCCACTGGATTACGAGTTGAAATGCTGGTGGGCAGTCCCACGGCGGTGCCATTCTAAGGCTCAAAGAGCCAGGCAGCATCATCAGAGCGCCAAACCACATTTCTGCACGGCATGGACTGTGCAGTCCAACCCGTGCAGGAACAGAGGGTGCATACAGACAGGAGGGCACACAATGTGCTCCCCTGCTAGCACTCCCAGGCTCGGAGGCAAAGTCTTCCTCACCACCACCCTTTTCATGGCGTGCTCACCGCCATGAAAAGGAGGGCAGTGAGGGAACTCATATTATGCTTAGCTATGAAGCAGCTGCACCACCAGCATTTTGCGGCCTTTGACCGCTGTTCCCCAGGCGCAGGTTCAAGGATCCCAGCGGTCCTTTGATGGTCTCACCGTCGTAATCGTAATACAGTGGGCGGGCCACCAGTCTGGTGTTTCGGAGACCGCCACCATGGGTTTGGCGGTCCCATGCACCGCAGACCTCGTAATTAGGCCTATAGTCTCGTACAGGGTGAATCAAAGATAAACTTCCTCCTCCATGCTCCATGGTTCCTCCACATGCGCGGTGGAGCGTCGCCCCACTGCTTTCTGGTAGTGCGAGAAGCAGAAACATAAAATGGTATTTTAAATTCCAATTCATGTTTCTGCTTCTCGCACTGCGAGAAAGCAGAAGGGTATGCCTGGTTGGGGGCGGGAGGTTGGGCGGTCCGGCAGGAGTCCAGGGGAGGAGTGGCTTGCCCACTCTGAGTGCACTGTTTGGTCGGCCCCGGGCTGACTAAACCAGTCATACGCACTCTGCATTTTCTCTATGTAGGCTGCATGCATCCTACATAGAGAAAGTGGCCTCCCCATAGACTCTTGTGGGATCAGCGTCTTAGCCAATCGCCACGCTGCCATGCGTTAGGGGAGAAGAGGGAGGCTGCCTGCTTCTGCTTCTTGTGAGCAGAGAGAGGAGACGCACAGAGACGCGGAACGGAGGCAAAGGTAAGTTTAAATAAATGCTTCCTAAACAAAGCGAAGGCATCCTAAAAAGATACTGCAAAATGTTGTTTCTAGCAAAGAAAAAACTAAAAACAATGATTTTTGAAAGAGAGAAAGATGTTGGAAAATATTTCAGTGCTTCTGGAAAACAAGCCATAAAAATCACACAAAAAAAGCAAAACAGCCCTTTCATGCTATAAAATTAATCTTGGTGGATCCATCAGATAAATTATGTTTAATACACTATTAAACCATCGTACTTGGCAAGACGACTTTTGGTCATGTGCTGAGTCAGAGTTTAAATTAACAGGATCTCCACAGAATAGGGCAACATCACTGTAAGGGGGTATCCCATCACAATGCTTTCACATTGTTGAATATTGACATCAACTGCAGCCACTGCCTATTGGCAACCTGGTAATGCGGAGGCCACTAGGTCACAAGGGGCTGAAAAATAAGCAACGGGGCATTTTGAGGTTCCATGCATCTGAGTTGGTACTGACAAGGAGCACCCTCCCCTCTCAGAACAATAAAGGATAAAAGGCTTATCACAGTCTGGCATTACTAGTGCTGGGGCGCGGCAGAGGCTCTCTCAGCTCAAGGAAGGCTTTTTTTTACTTGTTGTCCTTGGTAGTGGTTATGGCACATCTGTATGTGTAAGCCTCCCTAGAGGCTTGACCACTAGGGAAAACTTGGGAATCCACTGACAACAGTAGCCTACCATTCCCAGGAAAATCCTAACTCCCTTTTTTTGGGAGGGTTCATCTGCAAGATGACAGAGATTCTCTCGAGACACTTTACTCACTCCTTTTTTTAATGTGATATCTCCTGATACAGCATTTCCTTCTTACAGTACAATAACATGGCTGGGGACACCTTATATTAATTTTCATCTAGGTGATTTAACAGTGCTATGGATGCTATTGTATCTTGCCTGCATGCTTCTTGTGTTGGTGATGCCACCCACAGGTCGTCAATATATTCGATTAGCAGTTTGTGAGCTGGTGTGTGAACACACTTGGGGGTCACATGATTGGCTCAATATCTCACTAATAGGTGAATCATTACTTGTATTGGCGCTTTACCTTTGCAGTCATTCCAAGGCCTCACACAGGCAGAATGAAAAATTTCCTAGCTAACGTACAGGAAAGTTTCAATTCTATTAAGGAGGCGGAGGCGAGGATTAGGCTGTCACTTTCTCCGTTTATTGTACTCCAGCAGCCCTTAAAAGTGTAAACATTATAAACAAACTCCATTTCCCATGAACACCAGGGAAAATGGAAACAAAAAACGTCCCATCAGTAACTGTCCAATCCCGTGCCAGGACTCCTCATATCCTCCTGTGTTGGCACTCTATCCTCCTCTTTCTTCCTGCGACACTGCCACAGTCCTTTGCCCGCTATTCCTGCTTGCCAGCATCGGAACCTACGGTACAAGGAAACCCATTAGGTCACCGAAAAGTAAACTTTGTCCAAGTCAACTAACAGCCCCAGACAAGGTAATTACCACAAAGGTCAGAGCTTGCAACAGCAGATATGTGAACATTTCATTGCAAAAGATTTACTTACCATCCCAACGCCGAATTCTGGGAGGGTTCGAATGAAGAAACGGGTGGGCTAATCCTCGCCTCCGCCTCCTTAATAGAATTTAAACTTTCCTGTACGTTAGCTAGGAAATTTTTCATTCTATGTCAGGGGCGGAGGCTTCTGATTAGGCTAGTTCAAAGCTTGTCTACCACCACGGAGGCCAGAGACACAACTGGCTTAAAGTAGAATCTTTTGAAGGTGGAGTCGGAAGACCAGTCTGCTGCTTTTAGAATGTCTTCCAGACGAGCCCCCAGGGAAAAGGCCTTAGATGCCATTGCCCCCCTCACTGAATGGGCTCCAAACTGGGAAATATCTATGCCGGCTTCCTGCATAACCCAGCGCACTCATCGCGCGATAGTAGGTGATGAAACCGCCCCGTGTGGGTTAGTAAGAGCAATGAAGAGCTGTTTAACGCCCTGTGGGCGTATATCAATCGTTGCCACTTCATAGGCCTTCAGCGTCCTCACCACACATAGCTTTGGGACATCTGGAAATGCAGGATACGAGATAGATCGAGAATCACTCTTAGTACGCCTGGAAATATGGAAGGTCACCCCATTCGAGGACAAAATATGACCTGTAAGGTCCAAGACTCTCACATCCGAGACCCTGCGACATGAAATCAGACATAGCAACATTGCCAATTTAGCCGAAATCTGCTTTCTCGACAGGTACTTATTGGACGGCCAACTCCGAAACAAGTTAAGAACTTTATTGACATCCCACAAGACTGTGTAGCGAGGTTCCGGAGGAACGGATAATCTAATCCCCGTAGCAATTTGCAGACCAGAGGATGTTCCCCAATCGGGTGATTGCCAGCGGGACATGACCTGCTGAAATTGCCGATCTAAAAGTATTGATTGACCTGTAAGCCAGGCCTTCCTTCGCTAGGGAGGCTAAGAAGTTAAGGACGTGGAAAATGTCCGCCCCCATTGGATCAATCTGTAACCGCAGACACCAACCACTCCACCTATACCATGCGGATCGATATCTCTTGTTGGTGCTATCTGCCCAGGATTTGGCCAACAATGCGGCAGCGTCCTCCGAAAGTCCCTGGACTTGCCAGCGTTGCCTGCAACCCGCCAGGCCATCAGACCCATGCCTGTGGAGAGGAGGTGGTGTGGATCCCCTTGAGGATTCTTGAGGAGATCTGGAACACGGGGTAGAGGGATTGGAAAATCCCAGGAAGGTTCCATCAGAGCTGGAAACCAGGCTTGCGATCTCCAGATCGGGGTGATAACTACCAGATCCGCCTGCTGTCTCCTCATCTGGGTTGACACTCTCATGATCATTGCAAAGGGGGGAAACGCATAACCCCTCTCCTTGCCCCAGTCCTGCAGAAATGCATCTGTCGCCGCTGCTGCCGGGTCCGGACGTCAACTGAAGTAGCGTTCCAGCTGGGTGTTCAGTCGTGAGGCAAAAAGGTCCACTGAAAACGGACCCCACCTGTCCCTTACCGCCTCGAACACGTCTGGGCGAAGTGGCCATAGGCTGGTGTCCCTCCAGTGACGAGACCACCAATCCGCCACTCGGTTGTCGGAGCCGGGAAGGTGTTCCGCCAACAGGGAAATCTCGTTGGACAGGCAGTACTCCCATAGGGTTCGGGCCAGGTCGGACAAAGCCCTGGACCTGGTACCTCCCAGATGATTGATGTAGCGCACTGCCGCCACATTGTCCATCTTCAAGAGGACACAGCACTGAATCCTGTCTTTCGTCCAACATCTCACTGCAAAAGAACCTGCCATCAACTCTTCTGCTGATGACCAGACTCCGCCTGTAGAGACATCGCCGTAGCGTGCCCCCCATCCCAGGCCGCTGGCGTCGGATTCTATTACTAAGTCTGGTTTCGAACCGAAGATGGCCCGCCCGTTCCAAGCGTCCATGTGTTCGATCCACCATCGAAGCTCCGTTCTCGCCTCTTCCGTGAGGGGAACGACCTGTGAGTAGGTCAGACCTTTGCGGAGGTGCATGGCCTTGAGGCGTTGAAGGGCCCGGTAATGAAGGGGCCCCGGAAAAATCACCTGAATGGAAGACAAGAGACCTACCACCCTGGCCAGGTGTCGTAACAGGATCGTCGGACGCGCCAGAGTACGTCTCAACTCGTGCTTGATCTTGGACAATTTCCGTGAAGGCAGCGACAAGGTGGCTTCCACTGAGTCTATTAGAAAACCCAGGAATTGCATTAGTCGTGCCGGGACGAGATCTGACTTGACTTGGTTGACTATGAACCCCAACGATTTCAAAAGGCTGACCGCTCTTTGAAGGTGAGCCAGCAACGTTCGGGGAACACTGATTCAGGAGGAGCATGTCGTCCAAATATACTATAAGACGAATGCCCTCTGTGCGCAGTCGCTCCACTACCGGTTTGAGCACCTTGGTAAAGCACCACGGAGCGGACGATAGTCCAAAAGGGAGGGAGACAAACTCGTAAGTCCGCTGACCCCACTGAAACTGAAGAAAACGCCTGTGGGGAGCGAAGATGGGGATCGTGAGATAAGCGTCTTTCAGGCCCAAACGGACCATCCAGTCCCCCTCCTGAAGGAGATCTCTCAGGAGATGGATCCCCTCCATCTTGAAATGGCGGTAGATGAGCCAGACATTGAACTCCTTGAGATTTATCACCGGACGATAGCCCCCGTCCTGTTTCTCTACAAGAAAAAGGTTGCTGAGAAAACCCCTCGGATGCAGCTCCGTTTGCACAATGGCTCCTTTCTGGAGAAGGTCCGCGACCTCCTTGTCTATCAGAGCAACTTGGTCCGGCGTGAAGCCGATGGGTCTGGGACTAACGGACTGATGGGGGAGCCCCGAGTATTCTATGTGAAACCCTTCGACGGTCTGTAAGACCCAAGCGTCTGAGGTAAGGGAAGAGCATGCCTGAAGAAAAAATCTGAGCCTGCCCCCCACTTTCAGACCCCTCACATTCTGGAGTCTCACCTCTGTTATTGTTGTAGCCGCCGTCACCTCTTCCTCTTCCACTGCGGCGGCGGGGATAGCCTCTGGTTTGGTAGAAGTTCCCGAACTTGTCGGGGTCTTGGTATTGGCCTCTATGGGAATCACCTTGTTTGAAGGAACCTCTGGTATAAGGTCTGCCAGACGAGCGGCCCCTTCCTCGGCTGGCTGCCCCAAAAACACGAGGGGCGAAGATCCGTTTCACTGATGTCTGTGCCTTGTCGAGGGAGTTAAATGTATTTACGAATTTACCCAGTTCCTTGACGAACGGGTCTCCAAAGAGGTTCCCCTCCGCCATCGGACCCGCTTCAGACGTAGCCAGTTCCCCCAGCTTCGGGTCTATCTTAATGAGGATAGATCTTCGTCTTTCTGTAGAGATGGCTACATTTGCATTCCCCAGAAAAATGATCGCCCTTTGCGCCCAACCGGAAAGGGTCTCCGGGGAAATCAGGGATCCCGTGGCTTTGGCATCTTCAGCCATGTCCAAGATTTTCGCCAACGGCCCTGCCGTGTCCAATAGTTTATCTTGGCAGGCCCTCCAAGAACGGTCTATGCCCTTTTTGGGGTCTTTCACAAATTTGGTGAGGAAGGTGGACATTTTGGGGTCAATTTCCGGGGTAACTGTAACTTTACCCTCCAAGGAGGGGCGCGGGCACTCGGCCCGAAGACAGCTACGCACCTCCTGGTCTAGGGGCTTACGCAACCGTGCCGCCATGTAAGCTGCCACTTTGGGAGCGGGAACCCAGTGTGAAGAGCGTGGGTGGAGCAGCTCATCCGGGTTGAGCATGTCCGAACTGGGGTCGGAACTAGGCAATTGGGTGGTTTGGGAGGGGGGCCACGAATGGTCTGGATCCCCATCCCCATCCGAGGTATGGGGAGACTCGTACGGGTTGATCGTGGCCGCATCGTCTTGATCTCCCCTCAAATCCGCAGCCTGAGCCTCCTTTGAGGTCCAAGGGGTATCAGTGGTCTTAGCTTTTAAAAAGGCCTTTTTTAAACGCGAAAATGCATCAGAGTCCACCCCCGCGTCCAAGTAACGCTTCCTTTTGGGTTCTGTGGTACTCGGCGATACTTGGCTCGAAGGAATAGGATCCTTTTGACCCGAAAGGGCAGGTCCCTGCCACAGGGGTTGGCACTGCGCTTGCAGTTGGTCAAGTTTCTGTTCAAGAGGTGCCACCACCCTCGTCACCGCTTTCAACAGGGAGGAATCCATTATCTGACAGAAGCGGTCATCCACCGGTAAGTAAATGACCTGCTGTTCCTCCTCCTCCTCGTAATATTCAGCATATTCCATTATGCCTCCACAGCAAGGCTGTAAGCTACTCAGGGGTTAATGATGGGACAAGGCCCAGAGAAATGCGTCCTCCCACCACAGCGGGGTCAGGTTAATAATATACTGGGACCAAGCAGCCTCTGTTATGAGGCACGAAGATAGCCTGCCTGGGCCGGTCCCAAATCCAACCAAATATCGTACCCGCGACGCGGGTGTTCAGGCTCCAGACAGGGGCTCTGATTATTGTATTTTGTATTCGTAGCGCTGCCAATTATACCCGCCGGTCTTCCCCCGTGGTACGCGAGACCGCAGAGCCGCTTCACCAACGTACAACGAAGCGCACTCAACGACTCGTGCCTCACGGGGGGTCAAGCTCCTCTGAGCGGCAGCACCGTATGCGCGGTCCCCTAGCGGCGGGAGGCCGCCCGCGCACAGTGCCACAAAGTAAACACTACCGCGTAAGGGCCGGCTATCGTCCCTGCGGCAAAACACACGCAGTCACCTCACTAAAACCGTAACGCGGTACACTGGGAATTTTAAGCAATAACTTTACATCGTCAAATTTCAGTCAGAAATGTATAGAAAAACAAAGGCACTCATCTGTCTGCTGCTGGAGCAGCGAAGAAAGAGGAGGATAGAGTGCCAACACAGGAGGATATGAGGAGTCCTGGCACGGAATTGGACAGTTACTGATGGGACGTTTTTTGTTTCCATTTTCCCTGGTGTTCATGGGAAATGGAGTTTGTTTATAATGTTTACACTTTTAAGGGCTGCTGGAGTACAATAAACGGAGAAAGTGACAGCCTAATCAGAAGCCTCCGCTCCTGACATAGAATTAGAATCCATCTGGGCGCTCTCTGTTGGCGGCGATACCTCGCAAAAGAACAGACGCACTGTGGACCTCCTAAATATCCCAGTACGACCTGGTGAAATTGGCAATAGGCGCCCTAGTGGATTCTCATTACACTGCGTCAGCTGCTGTTCGGTGCAGCCAGATGAGAAATTACCAGTGAATTGCGGTCCACCCACGACCAACAGGAGACAGCGGGACTCGTTGGGACACTTAGCTGCAATCACTATTGCACACTAACCCAGCTCGCATAAGATACGAAGATTGGCATCATGGGCAAGACGGACAAACTGCAACCCAAGTTAAACTCCCTATCTGACCCAACCCGTGCTGCAAGCACATCGGGTCCCCAATGCTGCCTGACCCTATGATGGAGACCGCCACCCACGCTATTTCAATCAGCGCCGTAACGGTGCTGAACTAACAGTGCACACCGTCGCTGCTGCTGAGGAGCATATTGTTGCCCCATGCTGTTGAATCTTGGGCCTGTGCCATCGCTGCCGTGAAGAGCACCCGGCCCTCAGCTGAACCTTCACCGTCCACAGTAAGTACCTGTTACACCTTCGGATTCCTGGCCCAACGACCTGCTGGACATTGGTACACGTCTCCTGCTGGAAAGGCTACTGTGATTTCTTGGCCCACCTCCCATCTGCCTTTCACAATGCTTGCATCTCAGGCGAAGGTAGAGTTTGCTGTAGTGCCTGTCCCCAAGATGGCAACTGGGGCCAGTCCTGACTACCGCCACGGGGACTCCTGAGGCACCGGGGCACTCCCAAACCGACCCAGCTTCTGCTCAATCTCCAAGTCATTTGATGCGGCGATCTTTCCATCTGCAGCTGAGACCTTGACATTTTGACTGACGCCCGGTGGAGCTACCTCGCGAGCTAAAGGGAAGATGGGCTATGGATTTCCCTCCTTGACCATCATCTACCCAACCGGTCTTTGGGCAAACTCTCCTGCGTCTCTCTACTGGACTTTTCTCCCTCCTCCCCTTCTCATACCCCTACCCCCCTCCTCTCTACTCTTCTCCTCTTTCCAGCTATTGACCTTTGCCCTCACCCGTCCTTGCTCATAGTTCCCACCCTGTCTATCCACTGGACTTTCTTCCGTGAACTTTCCCTTATCAGTTAAGACCTAGCGAACTGACTGATGCCCGATGGAGCTACCTGTTTAGCTATTGGGGAGACGGACTGTGGATTCCCTCCTCTGAAGTCACCTACCCAGTCGGTCTTTGGGCAGACTTCCTTTCGTCTCTCCTGCCGTCTTTTCCCTCATCCTCCCCTTTCGCACTTCCCCCCCTCCTCTCTATTTGTCTCTCCTTTCTTTCCTCTCCCAATTTGTTGCTTGATTTTTGACTCAATGTGTATTTGTTTTCATTCTCTGTAACAGTGTGTAGCCTAATGTAAAAAGCTCTGATACCTACGGGTCTAGCCAGCACTATATATAACTCATAATAATGTTCCTCTGAACTTCTGATGGACCTCTGACGACGCCCCCTGGGCAGTTACCAAAACTGTTTGTACTCGCCTCGATGCACGAGCAACCTTGGCCGATGCCCGGTGGAGCTGTCATAAGCAGCTAAAGAGGAGTCTGGCCGTGGTTTCACCCCCTCGGCCGTCACCTACCCAGCCGGACATCTGGCATTATTTTCCTTGTTTTTCCAGTTGTGTATTCCCCCTCCCCCTCCTCCTACCCCTGTGATTCTTTGATTTAAGTGAGGTAACTATGTAACATGTAACTCGCTGTAACTCATGTAAAGCGCTCTGATACCTCCGGGTCTAGCCAGCGCTACATAAAACTTTTAAAATAAATAAAATAAATTGTACATATGGAAGTGAAGTCTAGACACGTGCTCTGAATCAACACCTTCATAAGCGGGACACAACTCCATAGAAAAGATGCTTCTATAGTTTTAGAAAAATATTTTTTAACTCTATAAAACTCCACCCCTCATTCCCCCACAATGCATGCAGGGACACCACTTACTGTTAGTTACAAAAATTATACAGCAATTTCCTGACTTACCTAAGTGACAGCATAGCATACTACTTTAAAGCCCCGATCACACATGAGAATACAAATGCAAAACATTTATCTCTGAGTCGTTGGCATAAAGAAGAGGAAAACTATACATAATGAACTGGAAAAACAGAATTAGGCCCCTTGATACCAGTGCCAGATTGCATCTGTTCTACTGTAACAGACAGCTCTGTAGTTCAAACAGATTATACTTGTTCGAAAATTAAAAATGTTGTGCTTACAGCCTATGCGAAACTACAATGTAAACTTTAAAGTGTACCAAGTTCTATGTACATTATTATACTGTATAAGTAACAACAAAACTTCTCCAAATCAATATCTTGTAATAAATTGCAGTCCGTCCATAGTATATAAACTGCTCAATAACAGACCAATAGTTTTTGAGGTTTATTTATCCAACATACAAAAATATATTCAAAGAATCATTTTTTCTTTTTTTATATATAAATATTCATTGTGCATAAAAACAGGAAAGACCAGAACATATATTAAAAATTGAGTTGGGGAGCACCCACAACAGCACTGTAATGACACACTTACATACAAAACATGAAATGTGACATAATACAAATAACATAACTAACAAAGCACCTTGAAGCTTAGACACTACACAAATGAGTGAACAATAAACACAAGGCAAGGAAAAAACATTCACAATAAAAACAAACAGGAATAATTTATTTTATACTTATATTTGAATTAATCAAAAGTTTAACATTAGTGTTTGAATAAACAGAAATGTGCCGATGCGCGTTTCAGAAGTCACTGGGAGATGAGCATATTCTTCATCAGTGTGCGGTCTGTATGCAACATATTCAGTCGCAGAATGCCATCTGCAAGGGATGCACTCTCATTGCGATATGACTGCGCATGGTGCTCAATATAAGTTCAAAACCAGATGTCTGGAGAACAAAGAAATAATATAATAAGAATAAATTGCAAACAATAATTACTACACTCTACTAGATAATGGCGCTGGTTAGCGTATGTCATTGTTATTGAGGATTAGCATGGTATTTGGTATGTAATTTTAGGAAAATACCCTATCAGTCAAGAGCTACAACGCTGTATGATACAATCCTGTATGAGAAAGAACAACGTTGGGTTCATCGTCTTAAACGGACAAGGAAGGGCTAAATGACAATATTCCATGGCATTCACTAGCATAGGTGCATAATATGAACTCACTCCAAATACCTCTGGCCCTGAACAAACTGTCAGAAAACCCTCCTTCCATGACAACTTTTCCTAAAAAATATACCAAATACCATGCTAATCATCAATAACAATGACATACACTAACCGGCGCCATTATCTAGAAGAGTGTAATAATTATTGTTTGCAACTTTTGATTTAAAAGGTAGAATTATCAATCCTTGGCATATATAAATATAGAACTTAGCAATGCCGAAATGTATTATAACCTAGTGCAGCCATAACTAATTGTAGTCTCTCTTTTGCTCCACTCTTCAATATGAGCATACATGCCAACCACCATTGCCAACCACGAATAGACTATAGTCTATTGCAGGGGTCTTCAAAGTGTGGGGTGCGACCCCCAGGGGGGCCGTGGAGTGATGGAAAGGGGGTCGAGCATTCCCCGATCACACTTCTTCCTGGGCCCATCTGACTTCAGGGATTCAGCCCCCCTGCTCCCCCCGTAGTGTGTCTCAGCTCGAGCTGCTATGAGCTGCGCTAGGCTGTGTCTGCAGTCTTATCTCCAGCAGAGCCCGGCACCCCTGAGTTTTTCACAGGTCATTAACGACCATTTGCATATTTACATACCTTTTGAAAACTGGTTACTGAGGCTTAGTTTTTTTTTTATAGTTCCAGTACCCCCTGGGCCCCAACTCAGCCTTTTCCTTACATTTGTATTTTACATTTACTGCAATAGTGTGAGAATGCATTTCATGAAAATAAATAACAAGCATTAGAAATGCAATAGGTCTCGCAGCATTAGAGTTAGTGCATTTAGAATTGTTTATGGGTTTTTTTTGTAAATCTTTAGCATTTTTGTTCCCTGTAGCCAATGCTAAAGAAAAAAGCCATAAACAATTCTAAAAGCTCTAACTCCAATGCTCTGAGACCTATTGCACTGTGTGAGGGTGAGGAGTTGAGGGTGAGTGAGGGTGAGGGTGTGTGAGGGTGAATGAGGGTGAGTGAGGGTGAGTGAGGGGTTGAGGGTGAGTGAGGGGTTGAGGGTGAGTGAGAGTGAGGGTGAGTGAGTGTGAGTGAGGGTGAAGGTGAGTGAGGCTGAGTGTGAGTTAGGGTGAGGGTTTGCGGGTGGGTGAGGGTGAGGCTTTGAGGGTGAGTGAGGATGAGTGAGGGTGAGTGAGGTGTTGAGGGTGAGTGAGGGTGAGTAAGAGTGACGGTGAGTGAGGGGCTGAGGGTGAGTGAGAGCGAGTGAGGGCGAGTGAGGGCAAGTGAGGGTGAGTGAGGGTGAGGGTGAGTGAGGGTGAGTGTGAGTTAGGGTGAGGGGTTGAGGGTGGGTGAGGGTGAGGGGTTGAGGGTGAGTGAGGATGAGTGAGGGTGAGTGAGGGGTTGAGGGTGAGTGAGGGTGAGTGAGGGTGAGTGAGGGTGAGTGAGGGTGAGGGGGTGAGTGCCTAGTACCAATATTCCGCCACAGTTTGCCCGAGGCATCGGCAGACGTTGTAGGTAATAATAATAAAATAGCCTGCTTTCGGGTGTTCAGAAAGGGGGGGGGGATTTTGCAATCGGGTATAGCAAAGAGATGGCGGGGATGTAAAGGGCTTGACTGGAACTATGCCAATAGTATGCTACACGTTAAACGCGCTGCTGTCAGACGCTGAAGGTAACGAAAATAGGGTGCATTCAGGTGTTTAGGGGGGTTGTGTAAATAGAGCATAGCAAAGCGGTGGCAGGGAAGGCAAAGATGGATATGTAGAAGAATCCTAGGACTACTGCAAGACAATCACTGGCAAAGCTAAACTGTCTCGGCTGCCAAATGCTCGAGTACAACTCGGAAATCAGTTTTTTTTTTTAAACACATGCAGTGCCTGAGCGTTACAATCACTGGCAAAGCTAAACCGTCTCGGCTGCCAAATGCTCGAGTACAACTCGGAAATCAGTTTTTTTTTTTTAAACACATGCAGTGCCTGAGCGTGTCACCACTGAGGGTGCATGGGGAGGGGGGAGGAGGGAGGAGAAATGCGGAAGTGGTTACGTTTCGAAGAGATATCTCCCTACGGAATTCTACTTGGTGGCCGGATACAGCTGGGCTGTGCCCTCAGCTGGTAAAACTCAAAAACCTTGAAATTATCCTAGATGACAATCTTTCACCATCAAATCAAGTCAATAGCATTACTGCCTCTTGTTTTCGCCCTTTAAAAATCCTACGAAAGATTTTACCTTTCAGGGGGGGCGCTAGAGGCCGCACAACAGCATGGCTGCACATACGGGAGGCTCCTGATGGCCAGACCAGATATCCTACAATTATCCTGCTAATAACTAAAGGTGCTGAATACTAAAGACTCGCCATGTTGTACCTTACGGCCCAGAGCGCACTCAGTCAAAGTCTGGGGCTGAATGCACAAGAATTGTGGAAACGGTAACTGAACCGGTTTTCGCCCGAGCGCTGTGCTGGAGACCCCCGGAGGCACGCAGCGGAGAGGAGCGCTGGGAAAGAAAAGGGTCGGAGAATCGGAAGGAATGCCCCAAACACACGACGTGTGGAAGGAAAGACTGGGAAGGACTCTGGGTATGGCTGACTGTCCGGACTGTGTGAGCGGATGTTTCTGAGACAGCGCGGCTCCCTGGAGGGGTGCCCTTCATGGTGAGACATGGCGGCCACTACCAGAAAATAGTGGACCAGCAATACAGTAGGGAGGAATTGACGTAGAGACCATCGGCGTAGGGCAGAGAGTTCCCATGTGCACAAGGTGACACAAGGGGGGGTGCACGTAATACAGCAGCGAGAGACGCCATATATTCAAGACAGCGGTGCTGGCATAGACAGCGAGGTCCAACATGGCAGTCGGACGACTGAGACTGCAAGGCGCCATTTTGAGAAGCGCGGCTGCGGAATAGATCGGGGCAACGGATTGAGGTACTACATCCACCGTGAGTAAGGCAGCACATACTGGGACTGTGAGAGGCCTCGAAACATCTGAGGGTCGGTGCGAGCATTGGGGCCATGGAACGTTGATGAACAAACAGGGGGCGGAGATTCACTATCTTGCATTGGGCACAAGGAGCCCCGAGGCACGTCAGGCATACATGCGGACTGCTGCTCACTTCCACTCGGTACTAGTGAGGAAGAGACTGAGACCGCAGGAGAGTGACATAGCTAGTACCATAGCCTTACACCCCCCTCCTCACCTCTTCACTGGCTAATGAGCATGATGCCGGGCTAATTGGGACTGGCAGCCATTGCACTTGCAGAGGAGATGTACAACTGCGTGGTAGAGCAACAGCGGAGAGGCCCCCTCCAAAGCGTGGGATACACAAGGAGACTGCAAAGAGGGGAGGGGGGAGGAGAAATGCGACACGGCGGGAAGGGGAGGGGGCGGAGCGGGTAAAATAAACAAGACGGAGGGGAGAGGGGAGGAGAAATGCGACACGGCGGGAAGGGGAGGGGGCGGAGCGGGTAAACAAAGACGGACATGCACGCGCCCGTGACTTTTAAGGTCAATGCGCATGCGCATAAGCTTAATGCGCATGCGCATTGACCTTAAAAGTCACGGGCACTGCAAGGAATCGCCACGATTCCTTGCAGTGCAGATAAAGAGTTGATAACTCGCAATACTCTCGCCTTGCTCGATGCGCATGCGCATCGACAGGCGAGACCTAAAAAGCAGAGTTGCAGAAGAAAAAAATACCAGCCATTTCTCTTGTAACACACTGTTTGCTACCTCTCACATTTTGTTTGCTTTATATACTTGCACAAGTGCCACCATTGCCTACATAACGTTTGTTCTTGTGTTTGAGTGTCTGCCATTTATTGCAGTATTATACCTCTACTTGTACTTTGTACGCTTTTGTAACCTACACACATATCACTTTTTCCTCCTGTAATGTACCGTGTGCTACCTCTTGTATTTTGGTTGCTCACTATTGTCACTTTTGCCTCATGTAACTTAAAGTTCGGGTAAAGTCTGCGCTATATAAAAACGTATAAATAAATACATTCGTGATGTGACTTTTCTCCCTTTGTTCCCTTTAATTATCAGCCATGGATCATTGAGGCAGCCCTAGAACACAATTAAAAGTGCTTTCTATTTAAATTTGCTGTTCCAAGTATGCACAGATGAGTGCTGAAATATACAGCTTTAGGTGACTGCTTATTTTTGTACCGTCTGGGACATCAAAATAATGAGCAGGCAACCCTAACCATACGACTGGAAGTATGTTGCAAGATCAGCATAATATTTATTTCCTCCACCCTGGATCCCTGATTCATGTCATAATAGCAATAGTTTAACTTATATCTTAAACCCTACGCCGCCGTCAATAATATGTTGAGTTACTTCAAGTGTCTGGAAATGCACCCTGCATTCAGAGAACTCACTTCTCATTCTCGCACTTCACTTTCATGCTCACCCTGCATTTACAGCGATCACAATGCAATCACATTGATCACCCTCTCACCCTGCACTCACACTGATCACTCTGCAATCACAATGCACTTGCGTTGTTCACCCTGTACCTCAGCCTGCAGTTACGCTACTCATCTGCACTCATCCTGCACTCATGTGACACCTCATTCACCTGCCCCCTAACTACTCAATTTGCAACTCGCTCAAACAAGCCCATCATTAGCCATGCATTCATTCATCCCACTCTGCACTTATATCCACACCCAAATTCATATGGCCACCTCACTCACCCTGCAGTCACTCCTCTTTCCCTACTCTCATACCGTTGCATCGCTCACCGTGCACTCACATGGGCACTCTTCTCATCCACAGAGGGCAGAGGGTTAATGTGCCTGCTACAAAGAATATGTACTATGCAGATCAGAGAACTGAGTGTGAGTAAACTATGCTTAGCACTATAAAAAAAATGTTTGTCAGAAAGGTGCTAGCTACAGAGAGATGAGGTGCATTGTTGGTGCCACTGCAACTTTAACCACCCACCCATTGCCTTGCCTGTGCGGCCAATGACAATACCTATGCAACTACCAACCATAACACTTTACAAGTGTGACTATTTCAAGCCCCCAAAGCTATAGGAATGGCATGGATGTCAGGAGTTTATCGTTTTTAATGTATATTGAATTAATAAACAGCTGTTCTGCTCATCTCTAAATTACACAGACAGAGCCACCATGTGGCAGACGGTCACAGTACCTGTGTGCACAATTAGATGCCAGTGCGGAGCACCGGAAACCACCTGCTCTAATTAAGCACTGGTGCTGAGGTAACAGGGGGGAGGGACATTTGTTCAAGGAGGTGTGAAAGAACAAAGTAGAGATGTGAAAGATGAATAGGGGGACTGGAGAGGTGTAAGATACAAATTGACAACAATTTGAATGGACAGACTTGAGGTGAATGAGGAGTGCAGATGGGCACGGGAGGTGACGGGGCCAGAGAGGCCATGAGATAAATGCGAGAAACTGTTAGAGATGAGGGCAGTGAAAAGACAGAATGGCAAGAGGTGATTAAGGGTGAAGTGAGAAGTTGAATGGGGAGAGTTCAGAAGTTGTAAAAAGGGGTGAAATAAAATGCCGGCAATATGAGAGAGGGATACAGGGTTGGGAGAGGCGAGAGGGATGGAAGGGAGGGGGTGAGAGGAAATCGGCACTGGTAAATTGCTTAACTCTGCACAAGACCGCCAGGGTTTTAGGGACCCCTGCTGCTCCCGGCCAAGGCCAGGTGAGCTTCTAATGTGGCAGCACATATTCCTGCGGAGTGGAAGCCCATCACAAAGGTTGACTAGACATCTTTCTGATGTTAATGGCTGTATTTTGGTTATAAACTGGTACTGTGTTGTTGTGAGCAAAAAATGTCAAAATGGGGGGGCGTGGCTAGCGGCCAAGCATGGCGGCAGCGTGAAGTGGGAGCTCCTCGCGGCATAACGGCCTTTCGTAAAATCCGATAATCTAATCCGTCACATTGCCTGCCCGAAGTGGCGGTACCTGCTCAGGAACCGAAGTAGCACCACCTGATCCGACTCCGACGAAAATCGAGTGCCGGGAACTGCACTTTCCAACTCGTGCGCAGTGAGGCCTACGGCGGACCGGCGGCATCGGACTGGCGTATTCATCGAACCCCGGCGGAAGTGTGACCTGCCCGGATTGAACTCAGTAGCGACTGCCGGCCCCTCACGGAAAGTGAAAGACGCTTCAGTACAAGCACTAATGGTGAGAGTCTCTGGGGGGGCCGTTGAGACCAGTGGACGAGGGCGGCTGCTCAGGGCGGCAAACACCCGCAGAGAAACCACGGCGGTGCCTGAACAGTGAAAGTTTCCACACGGTGGGCGGCACCCTGGGACCCCATCAGGCGCCATTTTGGAGGTGAGGCCTGCTCGGCTTGAGTGGAACGGGAAAGGAAAAGGCACGCCAGGAGTGCAGACGCCTACTAGATGTGGTGATAACGAGCAGAACCATCGTTGAGGCTGCCATCGACACGGCCTGGGGCCCCTGGATCCCTGCACTTCGGAACACCGCGTGAGGTGCGGTGTCTGGAGTGTCACTGACGGTGTCGACAACACTCGGGAGCGGCCTCCTAGAAGAGTCCCGGTGGTCCACGCAACGGTCGGATGCCGATCGAGCTCCTGAGGCTGCAATCGTAGAGTGACCGTGTGCGAAAGAGACTTGAAGCGGCCATTGCTACCGCCCAGCCGACGCCTAAGCTCACGGGACAGTGAGACACGAAGCTGCTCTGCCTCGAGTCATGGCGGGCAAAGGGACTAGAAGCGCTTCGACGCAGGCAAAATTGGATAAATTTGCCTATAGCCAACACGGCCACTCACAGGTCAGTGGGCGAAACTCCTCAGGCGCTACCCCGGACATGGATGGTACCAAAAAAGTGACACTGGAAGATATTATGAAGACCCTCTCAGAGGTGCAAACAACAGTGGGCTCCATTTCCTCTGAAGTTACTCTGCTGCGGGCGGACTTCCAAAAGATGACCGAGAGGGTGTCTCAGGTCGAAGTGGTTACAAAATCACTTATTGAAGACACTTCCGAACTACAAATAGCAATGGAACGCATGGAAAAAGTCACCAAGTTGCTACAAGAAAAGCTGGACGACCAGGAAGGGCGTTCCCGCAGGAACAACATACGCATTCTTGGCCTACCGGAAACAGAAGGAAAGTGAGCAATGGACCTCTATGTCGAGGACCTCATCAAAAATAAACTGCAGCCTAAAGGCCTGTCCCATTTTTTCTCCGTTGAGAGGGCGCACCGGGTGCCAGGTGGGGCGCCCAAACCTGGAGCGCAGCCGCGGCCTGTACTGGCTAGACTGTTTAATTTCAGGGACAGGGATGCAATCTTACAGGCGGCGAGAGTTTCATCGCCAGTCAAGCTCCAAAACTCCACTTTGGCCTTCTTTCCAGACTACACGGCAGAGGTGGCCAGGCGCCGAAAGTCCTTTACGGAGGTAAAGAAGACACTGCGAGACAAAGGCCTGCCATACTCAATGCTATTCCCAGCCAAATTACGAATTGTAGCCGATGGAAAAGCATGGTTCTTTGATAAGCCAGAAGTGGCGCGAGACTGGCTTGATGGTTGGAGACAGGCGGGGCAACCACAGCGTCCACACAGAGAACGACCAAACCATCGTAACGACAAGCACACGGACAAACAGGACAATCGTCCTTCACAACACGCTGGTGCTGCGGGAGTGGAATCTGACTTGGAGCGGGACCCTCTTGACTCTGGGCAGCCGGCCCCGATCTAGAGGTGGACTTCATCAGAGGCAATACATACGAACTACAGAGACCTGGAGTTGGTTAAGCTGAGTAGGGTGGGCATTAGCCGGTGCCTGTAGGGGACTCACCAACCCCACGAGCAAGTAAGATAGAAGGGAATGGGGAAAAGCACTCTGCCAAGTTGGGGAAGCGGGCGGGAAGCGGTCCGTGGAGCAGGGGAGCAGGGAGGGGGGATGGCGGGGGAGTTAAAATGTTAATGTTATTGTTATTTGTCATCACTTCTACTCTATGGTACGCTACAATGCCAAAAGCCACACGATTATGGTACACTACCACATGGCGCCGCATCTGTGTTGATGTCGGCCACCGATCGCTTGCGACAATGATTACACGACCCGATGGCCCAACAGTTAAACGTAGTGCCTGCTGAGGGCGCTCCTGCGACGGCTGATGTGCCCCCCTGCGTATGCTAACCTGGAATGTTCGGGGCTTAGGGGATAAAATTAAAAGAGGTCTGGCCTTGCAAGCAGTTAAACGTCAGGGACCTGACCTAGTGCTGCTCCAGGAGACACACCTTGCAGGGTCAACATGTAAAGCACTTAACAGACGTGGGTATGTTATGGCAGTGCATGCAGAATTCACAACGGGATCCAGGGGAACTGGGATACTCATGAAAAAATCATCCCCTTTTCTGGTGGAGTGCCGCAGGATGGACGATCAGGGTCGTTTTGCGGCATTGCACGGACAATGGGAAGGAAGACCTTTGAATGTGGTCTCCGCGTATATCCCCCCGGCACTTCACTCAACGGCACTACCAGCGCTTGGTAAATTTCTCCTAGACCTCCCGGAGGGGGACACAATCCTTGGAGGGGACTTTAATGCAATAATGGACCCCGCGCTAGACACCTTCCCCGTGAGAGACCGCCCGAGGGGTTCTGCCGCACTCCCTGGTTTTATAGAGGCGATGGGCCTTACGGATGTATGGCGACAGTTGAACCCAGCGGCTACCCACTACACATACTATTCTGCAGTTCACAATAGCCTTTCACGAATAGACTATTTTTTATTTCTGGGGGTAGGTCTGGGATCGATAGATAAAATAGATATCCTGCCTAGAGGTGTATCTGACCACTCCCCGATATCTCTGTCACTCACCACCAAAGAGAAGAAATGTGCTAGAACATACCCAATATATCCCAATTATTTGAAAATCCCTAAGATTAGGAAAAAACTTAAATTGGCAACCACGCAATATTTCAAAGAAAATGAAGGGACCGTCTCCTCGCCCTCAGTACTTTGGGAAGCTTATAAAACAGTCCTCAGAGGGGAAGCGATAGCAGTGATAACGGGACACAAACGGGATTCCAGACGTGAACTCACGGAACTAGAACTAGCACTCCACAACGCGAACGTCACACACATGCCAAATCCCACAACGGAAACAACACACTTATTACAGCTCCGCCAACAGCAATACAGGGATCATCTCAAAACAACCGTCAAAAGTTATCAAGCAAGCAGGTTACATAGAATATACGATGTGGGAGATAAGGCTGGGAAAATGCTAGCATGGCTGGACAGGAGAGGGGGCAGTAACAGAGGCATACAGAGACTTTACACGCATGATGGTCAACTACAGACACACCCTGAACAAATAGTACACACCCTGGCACGTCACTTTCGGGACATATATACCCCAGAACGTGACGTCACTACACAGACGGCGACAACTTCACTAGAGAACATTACCATCCCCGCGCTCGCACAAGAGGCACAGCAAGAATTAGAAACTGACCTTTTAGAAGATGAAATTCAATTGGCGATACAAAATTTGCAATCCGGTAAGGCATTAGGCCCCAACGGACTGCCTGTGGAGTGGTATAAAGCGATGGCCCCTATGCTAAGCAAACCGTTACTAAATATGTATACCGACAGCCTTGAAAGGGCGGCACTGCCGCTTGACCAGCGTACTGCCACCATAGTGGCTATACCTAAGCCAGATAAACCACCGACTGCATGCACCTCCTACCGCCCCATATCATTGCTTAACGTGGAGGCTAAAATCCTAGCAAAGGTCCTGGCCAGCCGTTTGACACAACACCTGCACACGTTGATACACCCTGACCAGTCGGGCTTCATGCCCCACAGAAGCACAGCAATGAATCTCAGGAGGGTCCATGGGGTGATGGCACGTGCACACCTTATTGCTGAGCAGGCGGTGATCCTTTCCCTCGATGCCAAAATGGCTTTCGACCTAGTGGAATGGGACTACCTATTTGCAGTGCTAACTCGTATGGGCTTTGGACCAAAATTTAGAGCATGGGTGCGGCTGCTGTACACGTCACCGGTAGCACAGGTGGTGGCGAACGGACACAATTCAGCGTCGTTCCCACTGAAGCGGGGGACTAGACAGGGATGCCCGTTGTCTCCTTTGCTCTTCGCCCTGGTGCTTGAACCACTGGCAATCCTGATTAGAACGACGCCACTGTTTCGAGGTATCAGGTGGGAGGAGGGGTGGGAAGATAAGATCTCCCTATATGCTGACGACATACTCATCTACATGGTTGACCCCAATAACGGGATCCCTGCCCTGTTGCACCTTTGCAACACACATGGGGAGTCGTCGGGTTATACCTTGAACTGGTCAAAATCAGTGGTGTATGTACTCAGAGGCCCGGAGCCATTGTTGCGGGAAGACTGCCCCTTGGCCTTAACGACAACCTCCTTTAAGTACTTGGGTAGTTTCATCACGGGTAATGCCACTGACTTCTTTGAAACAAACTTAAAGCCACCTATGGAACGCCTACGTGCTGACGTTAAACACTGGGCGACTTTGCCCCTGACCCTCCTGGGGAGGGCGACTTTGTATAAAATGATGGCACTCCCTAGGTTCTTATATGTGTTGGAAAATACCCCTTATTTGGTTGCACCGCGCTATTTAAAGCAGATTGCAGCGCTGGTCTCCAGCTTACTCTGGAATAATGGCCCGGCACGTATAGCACATGATAAACTGGTGAAGAGTTGGTATGAGGGGGGATTGCACTACCCAATGTAGAATTATACTACTGGGCGGCTCAACTTAAGATAATCAATCAATGGGTCCACACCCCACGAGAAGACCCAGCATATAAAGCGGACTGGTCTCAACTGGGGACAGACGGCATGCTCTCCGTCTTGTACAACAAGTCCCAGGTTAGAAGACTGATTGGCCCGACGCACCACACAGCAGCACTGTGGCACAAAGCACAAACACGACTGGGCTGGGCAGGGAAACTCACCAAACTGACGCCACTGTGGGATACAAAATCATTGGGGAACCTCAGATTATGCAAAGGTTTTACACAGTGGGACCGCATAGGAATCGCCACGATAGGGGACCTATGTGAGAAAGGCACAGTGATTGCATTACCGCAACTCCAACAGCAATACGGTTTGGGCCCCAACGAGACGTTCAGGTACGTACAGATACGCCACAAACTACTCCAAGCAATTCCACCAGACACTGATCTACCAGAGTCTTCACCACTAGAAGATAGACTACTGACGGATTTTATGCCGCAGAGTGCAACTTCTCTTACATATAAAAAGTTGGTCAACAACCTGGCAGACCCCACATTACACCTTAAGGAGAAGTGGGTAAGGGAAATAGGAGAGGGTGATGAATCAGAATGGAATGAAGCGCTTGCCTCACCGAGGGAAGTAGGCATATCGGCGAAATTCAGATTAGTGCAACTCAAAATTCTGCACCGAGTTTCCTACACTAGAACATTATTTCACAGGATACAAAGGACACCACACCCATTCTGCCTCAGGGGGTGCGGGGAGGAAGGGAATCTGTATCACACCCTATGGGAATGCCCGCTGATACAAGAATACTGGAAACAAATTATGCGCCTGTCTCTCAAGCACTTAAGATATCTGTCCTGCCTGAACCTCGGAAATATCTGTTGAACATTTGGGACCCCAATGATTTGGACAGGTATGGACTGTTGTGGGTCACGCTAGCCATTACAGTAGCCAAGACGGACATAGCACAAAAATGGGGTGTTCCAGAACTACCTACAGCGACTCGATAGGCCAAAAATATGGACTTGTTGATGGTAACGGAAAGGGTGGTGTATGTGCTTAGGGCTTGCCCCCGGAAATGGAACAAGATCTGGGCTCCCTGGAACACTTATAGAGGAGAAATTTGTGAACCCTTGCCAGAAAACGAAGATCTAGATTCTGAGGGGGAGGATGACTAGAAGGGTGGGAGTTTAGTTCTTCATGTACCGGGCTGTCACACGATTGTGGCTTAACCATGTACCGAATTGGAATTAAAAGGAATGGCTGATAAATGTTGAAGTGTACAGGAGACATACTACACATGATGACAAATAGTTAGATTTTCTTTTCTTTTCTTTATTATTATCTTAAAACCTTTCACGCATTGTTGAACATGATATTGAGGGTTAGAGGGGTATACCTTATGTATAAATGAGACAGATTGGTAACGTTCCAACTACTGTACTGAGGACACTTACTGCTGCAAATCCATGTACCTGTTGGGACTGCATTTACTACATGTTAAACTACGTATTACCCTACTGCATTACCGGTCTAATATTTCACAGAACCAAGTTGAATCCTATTTGCAATACTGTATATGTCACTGATGCCTTCATGTCAATAAAGATTTTCAAAAAAAAAAATGTCAAAATAATGAAGCAATTCTATCCCAAAATAACGTGGCATCACATAACATTATTTACATTTTCCTCTCACACAATTTAGTCAAGCCTTTTGTGTAATTTGGTCCTCACTTGCCTCATAATTCCAGAAGCCCTGCCTACAGGTTTAGAAATGTTTGTCAGGAGGGGGTCCTTACGACTAAAATTGTTGACAAGGGGGTCTCGGCACCCAAAAGTTTGAAGACCTCTGGTCTATTGTCTATTTCAACACTCTGACTCGATGCCAAAAACGACTGGGAACAGGACTGCGTCACCCGGGAAACGACGAGCAGAGTCAGAACAAGTTGTTCCTACAGAGAGCCGGTAAGCCGTTTAGAAGCATACTCCTCGATGAAACAGAGACCGTGAGTAAACGGTCACTAACCTGATTCCTCTTTTTCCAAATCAGTAAGAGGTTCTCCCAGCTCGTTGGTGCCCTGATGTAACAATATACAACTAACTCAAAGGGAATGAATAATATATATGTTTCACGTAACATTGTTATTTGTCCTTGAAAATGTCTTGTATGAGAGCCCTAAACATTACTATCCAGACTACTATACAAAATAGATAGAAACCATGTAATGGCCACAGTAGGGACACACAATACTTATGGACCTGTAAGCGCCAAAACCACACTGCGAATAAACGGCTGAGTTCAGTGGAGAGGTGTGGCTCACTGGTTAGAGGAGGCAGACCTGTAAGCAGAGAACGGCCCGGGACCAGGGTCCAATTCCCGACGCGGCAGGGTCGTGGACCAGGGGTCAACGGACTCGATAATTCTCGCCTCAGTGCATACTCTAACCTGGGAACACACTCGGCAACTCTGGGCATTAAGCTTGCCTCATCTCTACAACGGCCCCCCACAGACGCCAGGGATGCCTGGTTTCACCCTGGAGATACCCTGTAAGGGACCATCTCATAGGGAAAACCAGGACGGGTTCCCCAGCGGTCTGCAGCGCCAGGACACTCGGTTAGAGTAACAGTGCGCTTTACAATTACCCCACATTTACATTTAACTATCATGCCGAATGCAAGAGAAATCCGCGCATGGGATGGAGAGCGTTTTGAGAACATTTATGCCACACTAGCCCTATATCTCGATTACAGCCTAACGTGTGACTACAGCCACAGTAATAGAACGTACACCGCTGTGAAAACAAATATACAATGTGCATTGCACAATCCGCTGCAAGTTCACACAACCTTTACCTTGTTAGAGCGCGCCATGACATAGAGACCAACTAATGGCTGCACAACACATTTTAAGAGCGACCTAATGTGTATTTACAGCCACATGGCATCAATAGAACTCACATTCATTTGGAAGTCAAAATACACTAATGATGTTTCACAACACTTTGAACCTTTGTGAAACCTCTACCCCAACTACAAAACATAGGCCATGGAGACCATCCACCAGGTTTCCAAGACTGGTGTGAGAAGTTGGCCTGGTATATGATGTCCACTATTCTAGTGGGCACCTTGCACGAGTCCAAACGACCCTTATTGATGGTAGGTTGTAAAGTCAACCTTATAGAAAGCTATCCTAGTGGTAGCTGTGGAGAGAAGCCTTCAGGCTAAGACTTAGAGGCGAGTTAAGCAAGTTGTTTTATCAATTATAATCTTTTGAATGATCAAATGAAAGCACACCACACAAGGTATATATCAAATATATATGTATTTAATCTAAACGCAACCCCTCTGGTCTCTTTATGAGGTCAGAGGTAAAAGTACAATACAAGGAACTTAATTAGCATACGATAAGTTGCACAGTATACGTTATGCCCTAGGGGCCTCACAAACCATGTACTAAAATAGTGGTATAAGAACTATGTGAGAGTTAGAAAGCAGGCCTAGGGCCTGTAAAACCGCTGGGGCTACCTAAACCACCAAAGGTTAGGATGCAGGAAGCTCACAGGGGACGCGTGCAGTGTTTAAACACAGCCGCGGATCACCATTGACTTTCTATGGAGAACGAACAAGTTACAATTTTAAAGATTAAGGGCACTTCGAGGTGAACTATGATGGAACACTTTTAGACTTAGACACTTCGAGAGTCAAGACCCACGGAAGCACCGGAGTACTTGAGTTACCTCACCCACAGAAGCCGGGTGCATAGGTGTCTTTTGATTTTGGGTTTCGTCGCAGATTCCAATTGAGAGCTGCGAAGAAATGCTGCAGGCGACCAGAGGATAAGTGTCCGGGTGGATCCAAGGGTGGATCGGAGATGTGAAGAACCTGAAAGCAGAAGGAACAGAGTCTGGGTCACTAGCCAGTGACCAGGATGGCGATGGGAAGCTGCCAGCCAATGTCGGGTGATTTCAGGTGAAAGAGGTGAAGCTTGACTCTTCGAGCGGTCCCACTAAGGATGTCGAGTGTTATACCAAATACCAGGCTAATCATCAATAACAATGACATACACTAACCGGCGCCATTATCTAGAAGAGTGTAATAATTATTGTTTGCAACTTTTGATTTAAAATGTAGAATTATCAATCCTTGGCATATATAAATATAGAACTTAGCAATGCCGAAATGTATTATAACCTCGTGCAGCCATAACTAAATGTAGTCTCTCTTTTGCTCCACTCTTCAATATGAGCATACATGCCAACCACCATTGCCAACCACGAATAGACTATAGTCTATTGTCTATTTCAACACTCTGACTCGATGCCAAAAGCGACTGGGAACAGGACTGCGTCATCCGGGAAACCACGAGCAGAGTCAGAACAAGTTGTTCCTACAGAGAGCCGGTAAGCCGTTTAGAAGCATACTCCTCGATGAAACAGAGACCGTGAGTAAACGGTCACTAACCTGATTCCTCTTTTTTCAAATCAGTAAGAGGTTCTCCCAGCTCGTTGGTGCCCTGATGTAACAATATACAACTAACTCAGAGGTAATGAATAATATATATGTTTCACGTAACATTGTTATTTGTCCTTGAAAATGTCTTGTATGAGAGCCCTAAATATTACTATCCTGACTACTATACGAAATACATAGAAACCATGTAATGGCCACAGTAGGGACACGCGATTCTTATGGACCTGTAAGCGCCAAAACCACACTGCGAATAAACTGCTGAGTTCAGTGGAGTTCAGTGGAGAGGTGTGGCTCACTGGTTAGAGGAGGCAGACCTGTAAGCAGAGAACGGCCCGGGACCAGGGTTCAATTCCCGACGCGGCAGGGTTGTGGACCAGGAGTCAACGGACTCGATAATTCTCGCCTCAGTGCCTACTCTAACCTGGGAACACACTAGGTAACTCTGGGCATTAAGCTTGCCTCATCTCTACAACGGCCCCCACAGACGCAAGGGATGCCTGATTTCACCTTGGAGATACCCAGTAAGGGACCATCTCACAGGGAAAACCAGGACGGGTTCCCCAGTGGTCTGCAGCGCCAGGACACTCGGTTCGAGTAACAGTGCGCTTTACAAATACCCCACATTTATATTTAACTTTCATGCCGAATGCTAGAGAAATCCGCCATTATGTACCTACGTTTATGAGGCAATAGCGCATGGGATGGAGAGCTTTTTGAGAACATTTATGCCACACTAGGCCTATATATCGATTACAGCCTAACGTGTGACTACAGCCACAGTAATAGAATGTACACCGCTGTGAAAACAAATATACAATGTGCATCGCACAATCCGCTGCAAGTTTATTTATTTATTTATTTGCTGGTTTGTATAGCGCTTGAATCAACTTCAGCAGGAGTATCTCTGCGCTTTTGGAACCGGTAGTAACAGAAGTCGTGAATGAGTGAGTGGAAACTAGATCTCATTTCTGAACAGTGTAGTTTTCAAGAGTTTTCGGAATGTAAGGTGTTCTTTACATTGTCTCAGAGACAGAGGAAGTTTTTTCCATAGAGTGGGTCCAGTAATGGATAGAGCTTTACACCCGTGTCTGGTTTTTTGGCACGGGGGACCACTAGAAGGAGATTATTACTGGGCCTGAGAGATCGTATTGGGACGCAAGGGACAAATTTCCGCTCGAGATAGGCGGGCCCCTGTCCATTCAGGCATTTGTGGATCAGGCAGCATATTTTAAATTTGGCTCTTTGTCGGATTGAGAGCCAGTGCAGCTGCTCAAGGAGGGGTTTTGAGGCAGTTCTCGGGGGGCGTTGAGAACAAGGCGAGCTGCCGTGTTCTGAATGACCTGTAACTTGGCCAACACCCCTTCGTTGGCAGAAAGCAACAGGCCATTGCAGTAATCGATCCGACTAAGGATCAGTGCCTGAACAAGGGTTTTCCTAGCAGAGTCAGGTAGCAAAGGGAAAACTTTGCGTAATAGGCTGATGGTATGGAAGCATATTCCTGAAATGTAGTTTGTGTGTTGTTTGAGTGACAGATCTTGGTCAAACCGAATCCCCAGATTCTTCACGACCTGTTTGGGTTCAGGAACTGCTCCTAGGTCTAGTGGCCACCACTCCGGAGTCCATAGCATTTTAGCCTCCCCAAACAACATTACCTCCGTTTTGCTGACGTTACATTGAAGGCAGTTGGAGGACATCCAGTTTGCCACTGCTTTCATGCCTGAAGAAAAAGAGTTTCTGACATCAGCGGAGAGAGTCTTAAAAGGGAAGAGGAGCTGTGTATCATCTGCGTATGATACGGGGATGAAGCCATACCTACGCATCACTCTTGCCAGGGGTGCCACATAGATGTTGAAAAGGGTAGGGCTTAAACAGGAGCCCTGTGGCACCCCTTTTGAGATCTCTACTTCCGCTGAACGATAGGCACCCATGGTGACTCTCTGGGTGCGATCAGATAGGAAGCTCTTCAACCAGTCAAGGGCCTTGTTCTTAATGCCAGCGTTAGACAACCGTTCGGTCAAGATGGTGTGAGACAAGGTGTCGAACGCTGCCGATAGATCTATTAGAACCAAGATGACTGAGAAGCCTTTGTCCTGGTACATGTGTAAATCATCAGCGACAGACAGGAGGGTGGACTCCGTGCTATATTTAGGGCGGAACCCTGACTGAGAGTAGTCCAGGGCGCTAGCAAGTTCAATGTGTCCAGGTGACGATTTACATGTTTTTCAAACAGTTTCCCCAAAATCGGTAGTAAGGAGATGGGTCTTAGGTTGGTTAAGTCAGTCCATGGGGTGGCAGTGTTTTTCCTGATGGGTCTGACAAGGGCTCGTTTCCATTCTTTGGGGACGGTACCTGAACTGAGTGAGAGATTCACCAGTTTTTCAATCGTTGGGCAGAGTTGTTCTGCTAGGACAGGCATTATCCTGGCAGGGATGGTGTCCTCTGGACTCCCACTCTTAATCTGTTGTATTAGTGGGGAAATTTCTTGTAAAGAGATGGGAGGGAAGATATCTAAGGAGTGTTCATCCAGTTTAGGTTCCGTATCTATCTGGGGAGGCACCAGATCTGAGGCAATTGCTAGGTTGGCGCAAACTATTTTATCATAAATTTTATCAATTTTGTTGGTGAAAAAGCAGGAGATTTCGTCGCATAGCTGTTGAGATGCCATCTCAGAGGATTCACATGCAATAGGCTTAACGAACGTTTGCAAAATTTGGAAGAGTACCCTTGGGGAGTTCCCTGCATCTTTTATTTGTGATGCAATATGGGTTTTGCGTGCTATGCGAATAGCTTTGTGGTAAAAGGAGAGTGCATCCCAATAGTTTTTCTTGTCCTCTTGAAGGTAGGAGGTTCTCCATCTTTTTTCTAGTTTTCTGGCACTTAGTTTAAGTGTTCTTAGATGGTCAGAAAACCAGATTTCTTGTTTTTTGGCCGGTCTAGATTTGAACTGTTTCAGAGGGACAATTTTGTCTATGACTTCCTTAGTTTCTCCTTCGAATTTATTGAGGGCAGTTTCGATATTATCCTGAGGTAAGAAGAGGGGGGGATTAAATTTTTCCTTAAAGGTGGTGTCGGTGACTTTGTGCCACTGTCTACGGACACTTGGTAGTAAGGTTGGGCATGAAGGGGTGGGTACATAGTGGGGGGTGATGAATCCTACAATAAAGTGGTCAGTCCAGCTCACCTGTGTTGCAGGTGGACAGGAGACAAGCGGGATGTTGGAAAATATCAGGTCTAGGGTGTGACCTGCCTGATGCGTGGGTCCACAGTTCCTTTGTGTTAGTCCTAAGGAGGACAGGTCAGTTAGTAAGGATTGTGCTTCGCTACAATCTGACCTCTCACTATGTACATTAAAGTCTCCAACTAATATGAAATCTCTGTCGTTAACATGAGGGGCTAGTAGCTCTACCAGCGTGTTGGAGAAATTATTGCAGGGACCAGGTGGGCGATATACTAGGGCACGTTTCTGGCATTCTTTGGGGGACATAGTTATTTTGAAAACTAGAAGTTCAATTTCAGAGGAACTTAGTTCTTCTAGGACCAAAATAGTAATCTCTTGTTTGTGTACAATAGCAATCCCACCACCAATTTTAGAGGGACGGTCTAATCTAACTATTTTATAGTTACTCGGAATACCCAGAGTTATGGCAGGGGTACATAGTGGTTTGAGCCATGTTTCTGTAAGATAGCATATGTCTGGCTGTTTGGACGAAATTAAATCCCAAACCTCCGCGGAGTGTTTGGAAAGTGACCTGATATTACAGAGGATATTTTTCCTCCCTACGGGAGAGTGCTGGTTCTCTGCAACCTTAGTAGTAGTAGGATACAAGGGCTTGGGACATCTTCTATTGTAAGTCTCCCTCAAATGCGTGGAAAACTGGGTGTGGCAATGGTGGCAAGAAAAAGGGCCTTCGACCTCTGGAAGGTCGCCACATCTAGCGCCCAATAGCGGGTATATGTTAAGTCCCAATAGTACCTGCGGGGTGTAGGTTGTCCTTTTCGGGGAGAGTGTGTGAGGCATTGTTATAGCAGCCTCCAAGGCCCCTGGCCTCTGACCCCGTCCTGGCGCGGACGGGCGCAGACGGGCTGGTCTTTGGCTTGTCGCTGACTTAGGCGCCCCTCTGCGCGCAACCGCTGCGCGCTTGAGCCGACGAGGGGCTAAATAGCCCTTCCAAGTGATAGGCTAGAGCGCTAACCACTCGACTGACCCGGGGTGCCTGGGCGTGTCTGGCTCGTACCTGTCCCGCCCTCCGCTCAACGGTATAGGATACCGAGTCGGACCAGAGCGGGCAGGTAAAACACTGAGAACAGACTTCTACGAAGAGCCCTGAAGCCCCGGACAGTTCCGGGGGGATAGGGGATGCGTGGTGAGTGTGGGATTTAGATTAGCAGTCAATTCTATTCCCAATTGTGAGACCGTGAGTGGTTTAAAATTAGTAAAGATCAATTTTAAACGGCGCAAGTGCTTTAAAATATTAATCAATTTCAAACAGTCTCAATGTCTGCAACGTGCTCTACAATGTTAAAATATAGTTTCCGCTTTCACAAGCATTACCTGGCACCAAGCGGGGTCGGGAGACACTGCCACTGTCCTTCCCTTACCGCGATGAGCCAAGCCTCCTCGCCGCCTAAATAGCCCTTCCAAGTGATAGGCTAGAGCGCTAACCGCTCGACTGACCCGGGGTGCCTGGGCGTGTCTGGCTCGTACCTGTCCCGCCCTCCGCTCAACGGTATAGGATACCAAGTAGGACCAGGGCGGGCAGGCTGAAACACTGAGCACAGACTTCTACGAAGAGCCCTGAAGCCCCTGACAGTTCCGGGGGGATAGGGGATGCGTGGTGAGTGTGGGATTTAGATTAGCAGTCAATTCTATTCCCAATTGTGAGAGCGTGAGTCGTTTAAAATTAGTAAAGATCAATTTTAAACGGCGCAAGTGCTTTAAAATTATTAACTACTTTCAAACAGTCTCAATGTCTGCAACGTGCTCTACAATGTTAAAATATAGTTTCCGCTTTCAAAAGCATTACCTGGCACCAAGCCGGGTCGGGAGACACTGCCACTGTCCTTCCCTTACCGCGATGAGCCAAGCCTCCTCGCCGCCTAAATAGCCCTTCCAAGTGATAGGCTAGAGCGCTAACCGCTCGACTGACCCGGGGTGCCTGGGCGTGTCTGGCTCGTACCTGTCCCGCCCTCCGCTCAGCGGTATAGGATACCAAGTCGGACCAGGGCGGGCAGGCTGAAACACTGAGCACAGACTTCTACGAAGAGCCCTGACGCCCCTGACAGTTCCGGGGGGATAGGGGATGCGTGGTGAGTGTGGGATTTAGATTAGCAGTCAATTCTATTCCCAATTGTGAGACCGTGAGTGGTTTAAAATTAGTAAAGATCAATTTTAAACGCCGCAGGTGCTTTAAAATTATTAATCAATTTCAAACAGTATCAATGTCTGCAACGTGCTCTACAATGTTAATTTATAGTTTCCGCTTTCACAAGCATTACCTGGCACCAAGCGGGGTCGGGAGACACTGCCACTGTCCTTCCCTTACCGCGATGAGCCAAGCCTCCTCGCCGCCTAAATAGCCCTTCCAAGTGATAAGCTAGAGCGCTAACCGCTCGACTGACCCGGGGTGCCTGGGCGTGTCTGGCTCGTACCTGTCCCGCCCTCCGCTCAACGGTATAGGATACCGAGTCGGACCAGGGCGGGCAGGCTGAAACACTGAGCATAGACTTCTACGAAGAGCACTGAAGCCCCTGACAGTTCCGGGGGGATAGGGGATGCGTGGTGAGTGTGGGATGTAGATTAGCAGTCAATTATATTCCCAATTGTGAGAGCGTGGGTGGTTTAAAATGAGTAAAGATCAATTTTAAACGGCGCAAGTGCTTTAAAATTATTAATCAATTTCAAACAGTCTCAATGTCTGCAACGTGCTCTACCATGTTAAAATATAGTTTCCGCTTTCACAAGCATTACCTGGCACCAAGCGGGGTCGGGAGACACTGCCACTGTCCTTCCCTGTCCTGTCCTTCACACAACCTTTACCTTGTTAGAGTGCGCCATGACATAGAGACCAACTAATGGCTGCACAACACATTTTAAGAGCGACCTAATGTGTATTTACAGCCACATGACATCAATAGAACTCACATTCATTTGGAAGTCAAAATACACTAATGATATTTCACAACACCTTGAACCTTCGTGAAACCTCTACCCCAACTACAACACATAGGCCATGGAGACCATCCACCAGGTTTCCAAGACTGGTGTGAGAAGTTGGCCTGGTATATGATGTCCACTATTCTAGTGGGCACCTTGCACCAGTCCAAACGACCCTTATTGATGGTAGGTTGTAAAGTCAACCTTCTAGAAAGCTATCCTAGTGGTAGCTGTGGAGAGAAGCCTTCAGGCTAAGACTTAGAGGCGAGTTAAGCAAGTTGTTTTACCAATTATAATCATTTGAATGATCAAATGAAAGCACACCACACAAGGTATATATCAAATATATATGTATTTAATCTAAACACAACCCCTCTGGTCTCTTTATGAGGTCAGAGGTAAAAGTACAATACAAGGAACTTAATTAGCATACGATAAGTTGCACAGTATACGTTATGCCCTAGGGGCTTCACAAACCATGTACTAAAATAGTGGTATAAGAACCATGTGAGAGTTAGAAAGCAGGCCTAGGGCCTATAAAACCGCTGGGGCTACCTAAACCACCAAAGGTTAGGATACAGGAGTCTCACAGGGGACGCGTGATCACCATTGACTTTCTATGGAGAACGAACAAGTTACAATTTTAAAGATTAAGGGCACTTCGAGGTGAACTATGATGGAACACTTTTAGACTTAGACACTTCGAGAGTCAAGACCCACAGAAGCACCGGAGTACTCGAGTTACCTAACCCACAGAAGCCGGTGCATAGGTGTGTTTTGATGCCGGGTTTCGTCGCGGATTCCAATGGAGAGCTGCGAAGAAATGCTTCAGGCGACCAGAGGATAAGTGTCCGGGTGGATCCAAGGGTGGATCGGAGATGTGAAGAACCTGAAAGCAGAAGGAACAGAGTCTGGGTCACTAGCCAGTGACCAGGATGGCGATGGGAAGCTGCCAGCCAATGTCGGGTGATTTCAGGTGAAAGAGGTAAAGCTTGACTCTTCGAGCTGTCCCACTAAGGATGTCGAGTGTTGCTGCATCAGAATCCGGATTGGATTTAACAAGCCTTGGACACAGCAACCCACGCAAGATGACAAGATTGGCTTTGGTGCAGACCAGCAAGGTCTGAGGGACTCCTCCTTTGGAGAGGAGTGAGAGCACATCTGGAGCAACCAGGAAAGCTCAAGAAATTAAAGATGGCTCTTCGTGGGAGCTCACTAGCCAACGGACTAGGAACCGCGAAGGGGCCTCCAGCTGAAATGCACAAAGCGGGCCCACTGGACACTTGTGGAGTGTGGCCCTCTGAGCTTCGGTGCAAAAGGTGCTCGGGCAGGGGCTTCAAACACCCCAATGCACAACTTCAGGATACCTCGGGAAGTAGGTGCAGTTGCAAAAATGCAGGATGTCCAGGAGTTCCAGTCCCACGTCGCTCGTGTCTGCTATGGGTCTCAGCTTTGCTGGTAGCTCGGGCCAGCATCAGAGATGTCTGGAAATCCGTGTCCTGTGTCGCAGATTCTTTGTGATTCGGCGGGAGCCTTGAAAATGCAGACCGGCAATAATGCAGTTGGTACCGGTTTGAACAGGGTGGTCACTCCTTGACCACAAGGGAGATTTCTTCCGTCTTCCAGTTGATATGGAATGTCGAAGGTCCAAGATATATGTTGAAGAGTTTCATCCAGGATAATCTAAAGTCCTAGGGACTGGGATCCTATTCTTATTGCAAGTTTAGGGGTTGTCCTAACTCTAGGGTCCCACCTATGGGAGGACCTGGTTACACTCCTTTTCCTTTGTCCAGTTTCGAGCCAGAGCTGGGGCTGAGTGCCCCAGCAACCGGTTTGAACTGGGAAATGCATGGAGCACCTAGTGTGCCCCAGGCAGTGTCTGAAAAGCATTCACTGAATGCAACCCACCCTGCCCAATAAACTAAAGCCTGTCTGGGGAGGTGCCAGCACCTCCCTGGACAGGAAACCAATTGTCCAGGCCTCCCCTCCCGGAGTTTCATCCAGCAGCAGGAGGGCAGACTTGTGTCTGTGGCAGCAGCATCCATTTTGTGATGCTGAGGATAT
The DNA here is from genome assembly GCF_964263255.1 of Lissotriton vulgaris. Classification (NCBI taxonomy): domain Eukaryota; kingdom Metazoa; phylum Chordata; class Amphibia; order Caudata; family Salamandridae; genus Lissotriton; species Lissotriton vulgaris. The sequence goes on along the minus strand of NC_141691.1, from coordinate 1,724,950,239 downwards.
GTTTAACTTTAACAGGGTTTACCAGTAACTACAAGTCTTCTCCCTCTAGAAGGGTGGAATGCTACCCCGCCGTCAGAACTGAAAGGGGTAGTATTCCAAAGCATTTGACACCTTACACAACATGTTTTGATAAAGCCAAACCAAAGTTAGCATTAACTGCGAGGATTATAATGCACTTAAGAGTATATGGTATGTTTATATCATAGAACAGCTATAAGTAGATGGTTACGAAAGCTGCAGAGGGGCTCAGCTCATGCTTGGACACCCTCTCACACAAAACCAAGCACCCTGCCTCCAGGATTGTCAAGGCCTGCCATAGGAGTGACTTATAGGTTAATATGTGTTATATATATATCTATATATATATATATATATATATATATATATATATATATATATATATATATATATATATATATATATATATCAAGGAAAAACTCGTCTCCAACCTCCAAAGCTGCCAAGTTTCACACAGCCATGGACAAACGAAGAGAGGAACCCAGGAAATGGTGCCAAACAAGTGCGTTTATTTTTGCTCAGTCTCGCCCAGCATGCCCGCCATTACGCGTTTCGACAGTATCCACTGTCTTGATCACATGATGTGATCGCAAAGTTACATGGGAATTTATTTTCATTTTCATTGACACAAAAGGTGGACTACATAACGGCCACCATGTTCAAAAGGGTGCTTTCAAAAGGGTACATTGAAACAGATAAAGGGCTAAACCAACAATCTCTTTTAGCCCTCCCTGTGTAGAAAATATAACCCATAGTGGGTGAAAAAACAGAAGTATATACATATATGTGCAAAATTGCAAATAAATAAGTATGTACAAAAAACTTCATGACTATATACATATAAATATATAAATACGTAGATCATAAAATTCAGATGTTAAATCCTCAAAATTAATTTGAATTTCTATTTTCTGACCCTTCTAAAAATCACAATTTAGAAAATATATCCCAAGTGGGATTTTTCAATAAAGTGTCAAGTGCTATATGTAAACATAATCTCATGTAAACATTGGCAATTTATATCAATAGATTCCCATAATGTAACAAGGAGCAGCCATCATTGCTAAAGTGCAAGAGAAGAATATTTAAAGTGAAAAGTGCAAACAAAAATTGTTCAAAATTATTAAGAAAAGGGAAGAGCCCCTCCCTTTGGAATTCTTTAAACTGACAGGTGTTAACACACAGTTCCATCCGGGAATACAAAACAGTTTCAATGTCATGTTATTTATCTTTCAAGTTTGCACAGGGCAGTGTTGTGTCATTACAAAACAGTACAATTAGTTAGGGGTTGGGTACAGCTACAGATAATATGAACTACAGACAGGTGTATAAGTCCTCACTGGCGTTAAGACCTCCAGGGGCACGGCTGTTTAGTTCCAAAATGTACCGGGTCTCAAGGACCCTCAGTAGCCCATCCCTATTGCCCCCTCTCCTAAGGGGTGGCACACAGTCTATAACAAAATAGGTGAGGTGCTTGGGATCACTCCCATGCACCGCCTGAAAATGGCGTGCCACCGGGTAGGATTGCTCATTATTGGAGATTGCCCTCAGGTGCTGCAGTATTCTCCTGTGAACCGGAAGCCGGGTACTCCCTACATACCTAAGTTCACAGGGGCACTGCAGCACATAAACGGCAAACTCCGTTTTGAAAGACAACTGTTTGGTTATTAGTACAGGTTCCTCTTTAAATGGGATGCTATAGCGTGTTGTGTTGCATCCATTTTTACAGGCCTTGCAGCTGGAACATTTTATAAAACCTTTCTTCAAATCCATAAAGGTTTTGGATATTGGAAGTTCCAAGTGGTTCTTTACTAGCCTGTCTGACATAGAGGGGGATTTCCTGAAGGAAAACTCTGGTCTTTTGCCCACTGTCCCACCAATGACGGGGTCCCCCGTCACCAGGTTCCAGTTTCGGCTAAAGATTCGCCTAATCTCATTGTGTTGTTGGTTATATGTAACCACTACCCTTGAGCTATCTTTGGAAGTCACTTTTTGATCAGTATCACATTTTGATTTAGGTGCCAGGATCTGTGCCCTAGTCATATTGTTTGCACGCTCCATGGCCCCGGCGATGACTCTTGGTGAATACCCTCTAGCCAAAAAACGTGATCTGCTTCCTTCCATGGCTCTTAGGCATTCCCCGTCATCACTACAGATTCTTTTTATACGTAGCATCTCCCCGAAAGGGATGCTTTGTATTAAGTGATGCGGGTGTTGGCTTGCTGCGTGCAGGATGGTGTTACCCGCAGTTGGCTTCCTATATAACCGTGTGGCTAAACTTCCTTCATGTATATACACTTCTATGTCTAGAAAACAGAGCTGCGTTTTACTCATGGTGGAGGTGAATTCTAGATTAAGATCATTGCAATTCAATGCCTTCACAAATTCCTGGGCTTCAAGCATAGTACCCTGCCAGATAAAAAAGAGATCATCTATGTATCTTAGATAGACCGGTACATGCCCCCTCATAATGGCCTGATGCTGTACCATGAGGACCTGTTCCTCCCACCAGCCCATGTGCAAGCACGCTAGGCTGGGAGAAAAACAGGCCCCCATAGCTACCCCTCTGACCTGCTGATACACTTGACTGTTGAACAAAAAATAATTTTGCTCCAGACAAATCTTGATCATAGCAGTTAACATGGAACTGTGAGCTGAAAAATTGATAGATCTCCTATTCAAAAAATAGTTTACTGCCCTAATACCGTCTAGATGACGTATAGACGTATATAGGGATGTAACGTCTAAGCTCATGAGTACACAGTCCTGATTCCAAACAACATTGCCCAATTTCCTGACAAAATCTGAAGAATCCTGTATGTAAGAATCCAAATTGTTAACACTGTCCTGTAAAAAATAATCAATATAAATTGACATCTTTTCAGTGGAACTGTTAATCGCTGAAATTATGGGTCTTCCGGGGGGGATTTCAGTGTTCTCGTGAATACATATATCTATATCTATATCTATATCTATATATATATATATATAGATATAGATATATATATAGATATAGATATAGGTATACTATATCCAAGTAAGGGGTGATTACACCACCTTACCCAGGCTGCAGGTGCAGACCTGTGGTGTCAGTTTGGAAGGCTAACCAGGGGTGGCATAATACATGCTGCAGCCCCTGGTAGGTCTCTGGGGTCCCTATGCCCTGAGTACCTAGGGTACCATATACAGGGGCTCATAAGGGTGCCTCAGTAACCAATCTGGTATGTACCTAAAGTACATGGAATCAATTTAGAGAGATAACAGCTAGGCTGTGGGCCTGATTAGCAGGGCCACAGCCATACTAAAGTCGAAAAACCATTGAATCACAGCAAAAAGTGGGGGTAACCATAGGAAGCAGACCCTACTCTCCTACAACTGGCTTAACCAGTTTGTCACTGAGCACTTTCTAAACATGACTTATGTGTTATTTGCCTGGTGTACTCTTCTCTAGTCCTCCATTAAACACAAGCATGAATATAACGCCCCCGCCTTTTGCGTACCCTATCCCAAAATGGATACATAGGGACAGTAAAAGCACATGACCGTCACAGCTAATTGAGATCTGGCCGCAGACAGTGGAGGTTTGGCGTGGCGTTTTCGAAGTGGATTTCATGTGCAGGTTTCTATAATCGCCGGGGGATTACCTATTTCGCCAGTATCAGGAGGCACTCTCCGCACAAATTATGCTGCTGTCACAATTTTGAATACTGGGATATAGTACTGAAAGCACCCCAGATTGGACAGGACCATCTCCTACAATTTTGGAATTCTATACAAATACACCTTATTACCACATCTGGATCAGAGATTGTCTGATACAGCCCGAACCAGGACAGAAACTTTGTTTGCCTTATACACGTCTTTTTATAACTCAAAGAAACGCCGTGAACTCACAACGCCTTTTTACAGCCTTTTTAGCCTTGAAAAAATTGTTTCAAGACGAAATACGTGTCGGCTATGAATTTCTCTTTGTCTACGTGTCAACTGTGATGAAGATTTTAAAATTAAAGACTATTCTACTTATTGGACAATTTTTTAGTTGTGCCATTCATTATGTTACGTGCTCCTCGACTTAAGTCACTGTGGTAACGAATTTTGGGTTGTGCTCTGTCTAAGCAAATATTTGTTCTTGATTGTATTGTGGGTTCTCCTACATACATTGTGACACTGTGGATGGCAGGGTGTCAGACATTGAGCACGCTGGAGAATATCCCTGTATATATATTTTGACTGCCGATACAAACTGTTACAGAGGTGCTGGCCAGAATATACCACTGCCATCCTGTGTTTAGTGTAATGAGATCTAAGAAACATGTTACTAATCAATGGTTAACTTTAATGTTTTCTTTAATCTTTTCCATTTAGGTACAGACACCATAGATCTGATCTTAAACAACAAAGATGGTAAGTAACCCCCTCCCCCTTTAATTCACCCTAAAGAGCCACAAAGAAGCTCTTAACCTACTGGTCCTGACAAAAGCCTCTAGAGGTCCCAAGAGGCTGAAACATGTTGAACACGATGACCACGATCACCAGTGCGATAGACCAGTAACTCGGTCTACACACGCACAGCCTTGTTTTTCATTTCCCACATCATAAATCTCAGGAATAAAATACACAAGATTTGATGTTAGGAATTTTATTTCACTTTTTTGAGCACAAGCACGCCCTCTTTTTATTCCTGGCCACTACTGTCAACCCAGTTGGTCTTCCTCCATGCAGAGGTCAGCATACTGAACAAAGGAAAACACCCAATGATCATGCTGTTACGGTACACAAAGGAGGAGAATCAACATATACCGCCCTACGCCTCTGTCCGTATATGAGGGTTTTTTACAACGATGGTCTGCCACGTTAACTAAGACCCTGGTGACACAGGACAAGCAGGCAAGGTCTGCTTCACTGTTGATGCAAAGCTAATAAATGTGTGAGTTCAACCTCAGTTCAAGATAAAGCTCCATCCTTGTTGACATAGTAAAGTTCTAAGTTTGTTCCATGGTAGAGTGGCGCAAATACCATTCTAATCTATCCCGCTATCAAAATCCAGAGGAAGAGGATAGTTCTCCTCGAGGCATAGTTAGAATTTGCCCAAAAAAATCCATCTGACTCTGTCCCAGTCCAATCCACATCCTGAATTTCCAATCCAGTTTTGAGAATTGGCAGTGTTTCAGTGTTCTTGAATAGTTGCATAGTCCTAGGAGTGTGAGTGTAGTAGGGTTATGCATCTGGTAGTGTTGTTAAGCATTGCAGTGTTTGTGGGCTTTGATGAGTTAGTGTGTTGCCCGGTGTGATATCCATTTTGGGTCCACAAGGGTTTTGTGCTTTTGTGAGATCTGAGATGTTGTCTCATGTATATTGCTTACGCTAATGAAGAGGGTGAAACATGTTTGCTGCAAAGTTGCATTTTTGGTTATTGTACTATTTGAAATGTAAGTATGGGCATAGATATTGAGAATATTACATTGTAACTTGTCTGTCAAGGTTTGTGGTATCTGACCGTGTAGTGCTATCGGCCACAAAATAAGGATAGGAACCTATTAAGTTTCTATTGTGAGATTGCACTAATAGAGTGGTGTTTAGTTTATTCTTCAGTGTAGAGCACTGGATTGCACTAGTCAGGGTGATTTCCCACTGGTCGAGATTATACTTTGTGTGTGTTAACGTCCTCATAGTGTTATTTCCCGAATACTCCAGAGCAGTGTTTCCCAAACTGGGGTCCGCGGACCCCCAGGGGTCCGTGACATATGGGCCACCTCACAATGGGTGGATGTGTATCCAGGTGTCATTGGAATACAACATCTTTGTTAAAATACCCCTCACACACCAAAAGGGCCCTTGGTGTCATGCTTCATCATCGGGGTCTTCCCGTCCCGCTGCGGGGCGGGGCAGTGCTGCGACAAGCGGATACGCTGGAGCACCTTTTAGATGGAGGTGCTATGTGTTGGGAGTGAGTGTCAGTGGGGTCAGGGGTGATATCTGGTGTTATCCACGGAAGCCGCGGACGAAGGAGGAAGCACAACCGTGCTAGGGGCACACTGACACCCCACCATACCCTTCAGTCTTATGCTGGCTCATGAGGCATTGATCCCCCTATTGATAAGCATACTACATTATTAGTGTGGTAGCATATATGTGCTGTAATTATTAATTGGTAGTTACTCACATAGTTCTTTTTTCACTTTTTTGTACATACACATTTTTTTTTACCTATGTGGAGAATACATTAGTGAGTGACAGGGGGATCTCCCCTAGGTCCTGACGAAGAGGCCCCGTGCCTCGAAACATGTTGACCCACTTAGGAGAGAGAGCCCATTAACCTGCTCTATCTCTCCGTTTCACTTTTTCTTTTTAATAATACCAGCCAGTGTTTAATAAAATTCTTTTTTCCACTAGGCCAGGTATTTTTTAACTCACACCAGATATCACCCCTGACCCCACTGACACTCACTCCCAACACATAGCACCTCCATCTAAAAGGTGCTCCAGCGTATCCGCTTGTCGCAGCACTGCCCCGCCCCGCAGCGGGACGGGAAGACCCCGATGATGAAGCATGACACCAAGGGCCCTTTTGGTGTGTGAGGGGTATTTTAACAAAGATGTTGTATTCCAATGACACCTGGATACACATCCACCCATTGTGAGGTGGCCCTTTCTGATTAACCTAAAACCCTGACAAGAGGAGGACGTGCCCACCTCGGTGCCCACCGGCATCACCTCTTCACTCCCCCCTTTGATTTCCTTAGTCCGTGACATATGCCCTGGGGGTCCATAGGCAACAGTTTTAAAAGCACAGAAAAGTTTCTAGTATAATTAGCAGCTTTCCAGCAACAATAAAAGTGTCAAGATCAAGGCAGTGATTAATGTACCTGCTGGAGCGTGAGGAGAATTTTGTTTAGTGACAGCTTTGACTTAACTAATGTAGCACAGAGGATTAATGTGCCTACTGCAAAGAACGTGTAACATGCATTTTAAAACGCAGTATTTTATGTGCATAGGTTCGTGGTTCCTGCTTTTGTCACAAAGATTTTTTCGTTACTGTTCACTTCACAAGTGTCAATTGTAATGTAGCAGAGGGACCTATAAACTGTCATCAAAGAGCTGCTTGCAAACTGCATGGTACCAGTTAGTAACTTATGTTTTCCCCAGTTATTCATTATCCTGATGCTGCTAAAAAGTTTTATTTGGGTGGAAATACATTTTTAATGTTAAAGTAAGTGCTAGCCACAGTGTTATGTTCTGCATCCTGAGTTTGTGCTTTTCCAGACCAAGCACTCTTTAAACATTTTATATACACACTGATTTACATGTATGATTCAATGTCTCTATATGTGTGTGATGTAAAGTGCTCTCGCATCCTACAATGGTATGAGAGATGCTATAAAACAAATGAAATGCAAGTGACAGAGGGGCTATTACTTCAATATAAAATACTAAGGGCCAGATGTATGATCCGTTTTTATATGTGCGAACGGGTTCGCGAACCCGTTTGCGCATGCAAAAACCTATTGGGCCATGTACATTGCCTATTTTGCGGGTCGCAATTTGTTTGCGACTCGCTAAGCACGTTTTGCAACTTGCTATTTGGAAGGGGCATTTCCTTCTAAATAGCAAGTCTCAAAACCATGTACAAATGTTTTGCGGTCGCAAAACATTCGCAATTACCACCTACTTCAAGTAGATGGTAATGCATTTGCAAATGGGAAGGGGTCCTCAGGGACCCCCTTCCCCTTTGCAAATACATGCAAAATTATTTTTTAAGGGCAGGCAGTGGTCCCAGGGACCTCTGCCTGCCCTTAGAAAATGAAACGAAAATGTTTAATTTCCTTTTTCTTTAAATGCATGGTAAATGAGCTACATTTTCTTTTTAAAACTGCTTTATTCAAAAGCAGTCCCAGACATGGTGGCCTGCAGAGCCCAGCAGGCCACCATACCTTGGAGGGCTGGCATTCCCAATGGGCTCGCAAATTGCGAGAGGCTCATTAATATTAATGAACCTCACAATTTGTGACCCCATTGGGAATCCCAAACAGTGTTAAACACACTGTTGTACATTTCATTTAGCGACTCACAATTTGCCACTTGCCATGTGTCGCCAATTGCGAGGCGCTAAATGAAGTGATCGTACATCTGGCTCCAAAATCCTTAGTACTTTGACTATTTGTTTTGTATGCACACGTGTGTATTTTTTTCGAATTACTGTTTTAATATTTGAAATGTAACCCATACAAATTGCTTGGGGGTCCCCGGCTTCCAGTGGTGACTCAATGGGGGTCCTCAGGAGTCAAAAGTTTGGGAACCACTGCTCCAGAGTGATTGCGCACTTTGGATTTTCTTTTCGATGAACAGACAAGAGTATTGTTTTTCAATAATTTACTATTGCAAAGCTGAATTGCTGGTGAGTGAGAGCTACAATGAGGTGCTACATGATGCATCATAGGATGCCACCCTGGTATCGGTTGATCAGTGTGTGTGCCAAGCTGGGATTGGTCTTTATGCCACAGAAAGTCTTACTGTGGGTGGAGAATTTCATGCTGTCATGTTGGAATTGAAAGTCAGTGTTGTTGTGAGTAGACTTATGATTTGCTGAGAACTGCAGGTTGTTTTAATTGACATTTAATTGATTTGTGTTGTGTTCAATATAGAGAAAAGATAACATTTTTCAAGAAAGTATAGACTGTATTTAGAGATGATGCATGAATAGCTGTCAGTGAAGGCGAGGAGGCCCCTCTGGAAGGTATGCCTGCTCATTACATGACAACCAATATCGGTATACACACTTGTATTTGATTTAAATAATGGATTAAGTTCACTGGGAACAAAGGGTCCTTGCAGTTTCCTCCCTATGGTACCTTTAACCTAGAATGATTGATAATTTAAGAGGGGGTTGTATGAAATGTAACCCCAGACTAATATGAAGCCTTAAATGCATGAGAACGTGCAACACATGCAAAATAGGAGGAGAATATCAGAATAAGGCCAAGGACACAATTAAGAGCTGGTTGGAAGCGAAGTGGGATGTAGGACAGCAGGCATGGAGGACAGAGATGATTGAGGGAGTTATAATGTCCCCTGTCTTAACTAATGGGAAAGCTGGGACAAATAAAACATGAGGGGTGAGACCATAGTAAAGGAAGATGAAGGGAGTGATAGGGATACCAGTAATTACTTTTTGAATGATTCGTTGGCTTCCCAACCACCCCCATATAATGCAGTATCATCAATTGAAAGAGATCAACCATCTGTGAAACTCCAGACACCCACAGATACAAGTGATAGTGTGTGTGTCAATTGGAGCTTCCTCAATGGGGGAGTGCCTGGAACCTTTTCACCACCACAACTGACACCTGCTCAACTCCCAAATCCATGATTAGCAGCAATTCCAGTTCCAGCTCCCCAGAGATTGCTTCTGATTCCTTTACCACCTCCACCGGCAATGCCCCAGGATAACACAACTATTGTTGCAACTCCTGTTGCCCTTACAATTACCACAACCACTTTTGTGTCTGGGATTGATACCTTTGCAGAGATGGGAGCAAGACACCGAACCAAAGCTGGTAGGTAGGTACCCATTATAGAGATTGATAGCCCTGTGGTACGGTCATCAGAGACTGAGACTTCTTTAAGAACGCTCGATGTAGCAAGGGTGAAAGAGTTGTTGGAAGAAATCATTAAGGGAATGCTTGATTTCAGATTCATAGATTGGTACAAGGAAGAACTTTTGTTCTTTTGTAAAGATGTTTGTATCACACATGCGGCCCTTGAAGAAATAGCTACAGAGTTTGGGATCGACATTTCAAAAAGTGCGACCCTAAGGAAAACTTTTAGCATTACCTAAGACATGCTCAAGAACGTACAAACCCCTGGTTTAAAACTGCAGTTAAAATAACTTATCAGTTAACATTCAATTGTGGAGTAACACATAGAAGTTTAGACGGGGCTCAGAAATAGAAAACAAAAAAGAAAGACGACAAAGAGGAGACAGAAGGGACTGGGAGTAGGAGTGATTCTGAGACCAAGGCTTATCCATTTAGGGAAATACTTGGAGGAACGCATTTGCCTTCCAATCGCAGTGACCTTTTCATATTTATATACCATATTTACATACCAATTTCCAAAGTGGACAAAAGTTCCGATTAGTGGTATACTAAAGTTGCCAGATTTGTGAAAATTTCAAAGGTGCTTTAGGAAGCTCTGAATACTTTCTTTGACATTGTCATCCCCAGTGATTTGTGGGCTGCATGGAAAGTGGCTGTGCAATGACCAATTGCCAAGTTACCAAGGGATCTTTTAACAAATGCTCCATCTTCTGTGGTTATGGAGACGTGTCATCAGGTGGTTAACTTTTTGAAAACTAAGGTTTCCCCAGAAAGAGATTGATTGGTTGAAGATCTAAAGGACTGCATAAGAATCTAAAGAGTCAATGCATTCTTACTATGAAAGTCTTAAGTGTCAGAACCTACTTACGTTTCAGCAGGAACATCATGCAAAGATGAAAGGTCCCCTACTTCTCCTGGTCACCTATTGTACCTAACAAGGTCAAAGTACCAACCGTAACCCGGGGAAGAAGGGTAAAGAACAAGGAAGGAAAAAATGTCCCACAACGCACCCCACTCTAGGACCGGACCAGTCAGCCACGAGCAATCTATGTTAACCAAATGAAGGAAGTGTCCCGATTAGGTCCACCCGGGTCACTTGCGACAATCTCTCAGCCTTCTGTACAAATGAAGAGTCGGTCAGACAGTAGAGAATACAAACCAAGTATATTTTATTCAGGTACACTCGAGCAAAGTCCAGTCTGACCAGCCTCCTAGGATTGCTGTAGAGGGGACTGACTTCAGCAAACATAGAGATACATTTTGTACGTTTCTGAACCAAGAATGTCCCGTCCATAATGGAAATCTACTAGCAGGTGCAGCTAAAACAAAGAAGCACAGAAAGATGAGTTTCGACTCTGAGACCGGGCGCACATTATCTTTATGCCAAGGTCATTCTGTTTCTGTCTACCGCTAGGCTAGTTGGAGAAAGCCTCTATATATGGGAAAGGAATTTGTTAACAAGAACAGTGTATTCATTTGCAGAGCAAGGCCTAACCTTGGATACATGGGACTTTCCACAGCATGCTTCTTGAGAAGGGAATACACAGCTCACAACGTGATTCAAAATGGCGTCTGGACATAAAATGGTGCAGCAAATGCTAACTTAACCAAAGAACCAAACACACGCAGGGTAGCAAAACATTTTCATTTCATCACAAAGAAGAGAAAAGGTAAGTATGCAAATAACTAATAATCCTAATGTCTGTATGGTTATGTGTGTAATGCTAGAATACCTGGATAATTCCCTTCTTCCATTAAGCCAGGTAACTGGTGTGAGTGAAGGGGTGTTCCCGTCTACAAAGGTAAAAAGGTCGAGTATAAAAAAGGGTTTTAAGGTTTAGAAATAACAAAGAAACATATAAGGAAGAACACGCTGAAACCCACCTATAGACAAACAATGACTGGATGCAATGTAATGCCCTATTGTGAATCAATAATAAAATATGTGCTTTACAATAGAGGGAGGAAATCCACCTTAACCTCAAGTGGACTTCAATGTAATTCCTATTTTTTCAGGACTTCTCTGGGATAATACTAAAAAGGGAAAAAACAGATCTCCAAGGACACTGAATCTGAATTAGATAGTAATGAATAAATGCAGCTTTATTCCTTCTTTCGTTTGCAGCAGGAATGCAGCACATCGCAGAAAAGGAGTCGGAGAATGTCACTGGAGAGTAAGGAAAACTATGCAGGGCGGCTGAGGAGGAAACTGGAGACAGAGGAACAATGAAGGAGAGAGCCGGATGCTGGAAGGCGGCGCAGGATACACAATCCCGACAACCGAGAAGTACAGGTGAGACCCTGGACGTGGAAATGCTAAACCGAAGCTGGAATGGGAAGCATTTCCACGCAGGAGTAGCGAGGCTTTAAGCTCATCCGCCGGTACCCGCGCATGTGTGTAGCAAGACTGGCTTAGCGAGCCCAGCAAACATGACATTATGCAGGTTTTTCGCTAGCATAGTAGTGTCAAAAATCCTACATTTTGTGTCCCATTTCGTTCTTGGTTTGTGCCAAGAGATTTGCTCACATATGCAGAAGAATATGATTTTATGGCAGTCCAAGCCTTTGGATGAAATCTTGGGGTATGCAAAGTCTTGTAGTAATGATCTGGAAGCCAGACAAAAGAAAAGAGAAATTTGTGTTAGCTTAAACAAAATTAGCCCCGAAAGGATTTCAGTATGGTCCGCACCTGGTGAATTCCGGTTATGGTTACTGGTGGGAAAGGAATGCAGGAAATGGTATATCAAGGTAGTAGTCAGATGATGCAGAGTGGGAATGGTATCGTACTTGGTAGTCATTATTGTGACAAGTTGGACTACTGGAAACATGAGTGCAGTTTAAACCCAAATCGTGTTCAGTTTTATGGTCAAGGGTCTAATATGACTTTTATGCCACCTCAAAATGTGGAAATGCAAAGACACCCTAATCCTAACACCCCCCAAACCCCCTTTATGCAGCATATTCTGAACACTCCAAGGTTTAATGTGAAAGCAAGTGCCCAAGCTCCCCAGAACCCCTTTTGCAGTTCAGATACTTTCCAGCAGTTCCTGGTCACTGACACATATGAAGACCCACGGTCAGATCAACCATAATGACAGTGCCTGAAAGGGTGGGGGGTGGGGGGGGGGACTTCATACTTGGCACAACCTTAGAGTTAGACCAGAGAGGTCAATTTGTGGAAGGAGAGGTGAATGACCACCCTGTGTCCTTTCTCATTGGCACTAGTGCTACCCATTCTACAGTATGTACAGTGGAAGTCCCAAACGTACCCCTCCAGCAAAAACAAATCCAAGTTGTAGGCATTGCCAATAAGCACATAATCAATCATGTTACTGTTAAAGTCCCAGTGAAGATTGGTTCCTTTAACCCCTTCGATGCTGATGACGAGCTCAGCTCGTCATCAGCCACGGGGGGCGTGTGCGGATGACGAGCTGAGCTCGTCATCTAATGCGGCTTTTGGAAAAAAGCCGCGTAGGGGAAAAATAACCGCCGCAGCGATGCGGTTAAAGAAGTCCATCAGTTTGTAGACTTTGATCAAGTCCTGTGAGTTTTTTTAGGGAGAGATCTTTTGTGTAACCTCAACTGTGTGATATATTGTGCACCAAATGTCATTGATCTTCAAACACATGATAAAAATGCAGATTTTAAATTGAGCATTCGGAAACCCATTGATGGGTTATTCCCTGGTCTGAAATAAGGAAGATTTGCCACCCAACTTAAAAGACTCTGTAAAGGAGGAAGTGTGGGATTATTCTGGCAAAGAGATAGGATGATTAAAGGTGCTGAACTCATAAAAATAACCCTTAAACAGGATGCTGAATTTCCTTGAATGCCGCAGTACAACCTCTCACCAAAGGCGGTGGCTGGAATTGATTGAAACCATGTTATAACAGGGCATTTTAAAAGAGATCTTCGGAAGTTCTTGAAATTCTCCTATTATGGGCATACAGAAATCGAGCAAGAAGTGGTGAGTCATTCAGGATCTGTAAAAGATTAATAATATTGCTTTCCCCTCTTGTCCTTTGGTACCGAATCCAGCTGTAATACTCTTTCAGATCACTTGTGACGCTGAGTGGTTCACAGTCCTCCACTTTTACCAAGTGTTCTTTTCCATTCCCTTGAACGAAGACAGCCAGTTCCTTTTCGCGTTCCAGTTAGCAATAAGAGTTCTGGCATGATGCTGAGTTCCTCAAGGGTTTACAGAGTGTCCCTCAATCTTTAATCAGATGTTGAAAAAGAATCTGGAGACTCTGAAGTTGCTGTGTACTTCACTGCTTATTTATTTATTTATTTTAAAAGTTCTATATAGCGCTGGCTAGACCCGGAGGTATCGGACCGCTTTACATGAGTTACAGCGAGTTACATGTTACATAGTTACCTCACTTAAATCAAAGAATCACAGGGGTAGGAGGAGGGGGAAGGGGAATATACAACGGGAAAAACAAGGAAAATAATGCCAGATGTCCGGCTGGGTAGGTGACGGCCGAGGGGGTGAAACCACGGCCAGACTCCTCTTTAGCTGCTTATGACAGCTCCACCGGGCATCGGCCAAGGTTGCTCGTGCATCGAGGCGAGTACAAACAGTTTTGGTAACTGCCCAGGGGGCATCATCAGAAGTTCAGAGGAACATTATTAGGAGTTATATATATAGTGCTGGCTAGACCCGTAGGTATCAGAGCTTTTTACATTAGGCTACACACTGTTACAGAGAATGAAAACAAATACACATTGAGTCAAAAAACAAGCAACAGGGGCGTGGCCAAGATGGTGGCGTAGACGGTCGCAGGTCCCGTGAGCTCCCCGTCCTCCCGCCACAGCCTAAGGCCGATTTTTACAACAGAGTCTCCCCCCTCCCTGCCCCCCCCCCCCTCCAGGGCAACTTTCGCAGCTGATACGGCGGCGGCAAAGAGGTGGGTGGGATAACCCCCGCCGGAAAGCGACAGAGAACCGCTGACCTGTTCGGCGATCCCCGGCTTCGATCCGCGCCGAAAACTCCGAAGGCGCATACCCTGAAGAAAAGCGGCAGACTCAGCGAGAGGCCGGGGACAGGCAGAGAGCGGAGCCGGAATCCCCGGCTGGAGGGGAGCTGATGCCGCCGGGAGAAGGACCGGGACACCCGGAGCCACGGAACACAGCAGACGCCCCTGTCCCGAGGCGGCGCCGGGGGCACTCTAGCACGGGGTCCGGGGCCGAGAAGGGAAACGGCTCTCCCCGGTCGGCTCGCCCATGGAGTGCGGCCCACAGCATAGACGCGGAAGAGAGGTGAGGAGCGTACGGGGCACAGTCGGAAGGGATGAGGCCCTAGATCCAGCACACAGAGGGCACCGAATAGGGGCCCCAGATTTGGCAACCGGCACCATTTTAGAGGGCGACAGAACAGCGGGCCCCGGAGTAGACCCGGGAGGGGCCTGAACTACGAACGCACAGCCACCTACACACCGCCCTCACAGGGGAAATACGAGGGTACCCCAAGGGACATCCACCACCTCTGGGCTGGAGAAACGCCTGAAGAGACACACAGGTGTAGGCTGGGCCATTTTGAGGAGCCAGGGGAAAGCAGGCCCAAGGGAAGACCCCAGGGAGCCCAACACCCGAGATAATTACCCCGATGAGGCCGCTCGCACACTGCAGGCCGTCTACCAGGCCCAGATAGACCTGGGGCCTGAGAGAAAGCTGCCTCACCCCAGAAGTCGGGTGCAAGCGCCAGGACCGCGGGGGCAAGACAAGTTTGGAAGTCACAAAGTTCCCAAGCAACCTGCCTGGCGGAGAAATCGCCCCCGGAGGGGTTGCATAGAGACTGCAACACTGCGATCAGGCCCCACTGAACAGCGGGTCCTGGCAGAGCGCCTGGGCCCCAGCACAGCACACGAGGACGGGGTTGCGGCGGCGAGCCGGTGCCAGAACTACACCTGGACACAACACCACCACATCGGGACTAGGACCGAGGGCGATACCGAACCAAGTAAGCAACGTTAACACCACAAGGCTACTCCGCAGGGTGATCCCGAGACGCGGTTAAATACACATGGCGGGACTCAGGAAGAAAGGTGACCGCACCCTCCCCGAAATGCTCGCCAAGGGCCAGACAAAGAACGATAAAGGGCCACCATCCCCAGGGGTCGGGAAAACGCAAACAGACCCAACAGGCGATGAAGTGCCCATCACCAGGTCTTTCCTGGAATCCTTGTTTAAATCCCTCAGGGACGACTTCCAGACACTGAAACAAGAAGTAGCCGGGGAAGTCAGAGAAATCAGGCGAGAGGTGGACGACCTGGGTGAGCGGGAGGTCGCGATCGAAGAGGCAGACCAGGCCAGGAGCGACGAGATTGAACGATTACAACAGGAGGTTATACGATTGAAGGATCAACAGCCTGATTTTCAAATGGAACGGGGCCCTTCAACAGCTGAGGTCGTTGCAGGACACATGTGCACTGCTAGATATAGCTCCACCAGAGGAGTCACCCCCAACGAAGTCATTGCAGGGCCCATCCAGGGAAGGCTGGCAAAGGGTCGGCCGCAGACGTTCCCCCGAGACGCACTCGAAACCTGGGGCCCACATCATCTCACAAGAAAGGGCCACTGCTATAAGGGAAGTTGCTAGAGGAACCAGCCACGAGGGGGGGGGGGGGGGGACATCTTAGCATGATTACAGAATAGGTCAGGGGGCTGGCGGCGGGCCAAGGAGGCCGCCACTGGAACTTGCCTCACCAGGTAACACTACCACAGCCCTGCGCAGGATTAGCAGTACTGGGACAATGGTTTATTGCCGATGTTGGGGAGTTGGGGTAGGGGGGGCTACTGTTGGGGGATTTTGGAAGGGGGTTGGGGGTGTCTCGAGTGAGGCAGTTTCGGGGTTGGGGCGTGGAGGGGAGGGTGGGGTGGGGGGGCTCCGGAGGGGGGGGGACAGTGGGTGGGGGCCGGTGTGTTCCATCCAAACGGGGCTTGAACGAGGCACGAAAAATAGACAATCACTCGCGGCACAGCGCGACACAACTTACATACGCCTATGGCTGAAGCGACACTTCAGGTTATCACCTTGAATGTGAAAGGGCTGAACAACCCCATCAAAAGACGGGCGGTATTATCATATTTAGAGAACTCAGGGGCAGCCATATGCTTGTTGCAGGAGACGCATTTACTCTCTAAAGACTGGCACCGCATGAGGTCAAGGGCCTTCTCCCAGCAATACTTCTCCTCCACCACAGAAAAAAAAGCTGGGGTCGCTATACTCGTTGCACGTCACTTCAAGGGCCGGGTAGGAGACAAGATTGCAGAAACTAAGGGTAGGCTCCTAGCACACAATGTCCACATATGAGAGCAGATGATCACTATAGGGTCAGTATATGCTCCCAACACCAAACAGGAAACCTTTCCCAAGGGGGTTCTGGCAGATGTCATGGCATCTAACACAAGGTACACACTGGTGGGAGGTGATGTCAACATGGTGATGGATTCTAAGAAGGACATGTGAGGGCAACGTTTTGGCTTTGTGGGGGCAATTTCTAAGGCAGGGGGACAGTGGCTGGCCAGTAGGGGGCTCCTAGATCTATGGCGGGGGGGGCCATCCCACCACTCTGGGGTACACCTTCTACTCACATGTACACCACACTTATGCCCGGATTGACCACTTTTTTGGGTCTACAGACCTAGCCCCTATGGTCAAGGATATCGAGGTTGTCCCGGCAGCTCTTTCAGACCACGATGCAGTAATGATCCAACTGGAGGTTCCGTGGGTAAAGACACGTCAAGGCAGATGGCGTTTAAGGGAAAACTTACTCCAACGCAAGGGGGTCACATAATAGCTCACCAAATGCATTACGGAGTACATACGCATAAACGACACTGACGAGGTTACACTGACTGCGATTTGGGGGGCACTCAAAGCGGTTGTACGAGGGGAGCTCATTGCGTTAGCGGCGGAGGAGACTCGTGAACGCAGGGACAAGAGACAGGCGCTGTCGGAACAGGTGCTGGAGCTTGAACGAGCTCACATCCAGACAGAGGCCCCTAGGATATGGTGCAAGCTCAAAGCTGCTAGGGCCCTCCTCGCGAATCTCGACCATGCGGAACACATGTCATTGCGCCTTCGCCACACATACTACGTGGGTGGAGACAAAACGGGGCGTTTGCTGGCTAGCAAGCTCAAAGCCAAGGTCCTCCGCTCCAAGATCTCCACCATTCGGGAGGACAATGGTCCGGAGGTCCAGGAAGACGATCAAATAGCGGAGGCTTTCCGAGCCTTCTACGCCTCCTTATATGCAGAGGACATGACCCTAGACAGGACATACCTCTGAGAGGCATCAGTGTCAGCCCTCAATAAGGCCAATGCAAAGTCTCTGGACGCCCGATCCGCCTGGACGAAGTAATTTCTGCTATCGCACGCCTCAAGCCGCTGAAGGCGCCGGGACCGGACGGATTCTCGGCAGGGTTTTATAAAACATTCTGCCCCCTGCTGCCCCCAATACTTGTCCGAATGTTTAATTCCTTCCAGGGACCGGGCTCCATTTCCCAAGACATGCTGGAGGCGGACATTGTCGTCCTGTTGAAGCCGGGCAAGGACGGGACACAATGCGCAGCCTACCGACCAATTTTATTACTTATTATTGACCTCAAATTGTTTACTGGGATCCTGGCAGCGAGGCTGGGCCCTTGCCTGCCAGGTATCGTAGAGCCTGATCAGGCGGGTTTTATACCAAACAGGCAATGCGCAGATAACACCAAACGCTTGCTACATGTCATAGATAAAGCCCACTTCAATGATTAGAACATGGCCCTTCTGTCGGTAGACGCCGAAAAAGCGTTTGACAGGGTGGATTGAGGTACTTAGATGGGACGTTGATGAGGTTCGGAGTGGGAGAGCGGTTTAGGGCATGGGTCGCCAGTTGTTACGCTGCCCCACGGGCAATCATCCGGGTGAATGGAGTGGGCTCGCAGCCCTTTGACATCAGGTGCGGTACACAACAGGGGTGTCCGCTCTTGCCGCTCTTATTCGCCCTTAACATAGAACCCTTCGCGCAACACATCCGAGACAACCCGGCTATCACGGGCATCAGCTTTAGGGGGGCGCAGCAGACCATAAGCCTATACGCGGACGACATCCTGGCGGCCGTAGAAGACCCAGCGGCTTCGATCCCTGCTCTCCTAGAGGAAATGGCGACTTTTGGGAAGGTCTCAGGCTTTAAAATGAATGTCGGGAAGTTCGTGATCCTGCCTCTCAGGCGCAACGTCCGGGCACCCCACAGAGACCGGCTGAAAATAGGGGGTCTCTCCACCAGCATGTCGGTGCCCTACCTAGGTATTAAGGAAATCAAAGGGGGGAGTGAAGAGGTGATGCCGGTGGGCACCGAGGTGGGCACGTCCTCCTCTTGTCAGGGTTTTAGGTTAATCAGAAAGGGCCACCTCACAATGGGTGGATGTGTATCCAGGTGTCATTGGAATACAACATCTTTGTTAAAATACCCCTCACACACCAAAAGGGCCCTTGGTGTCATGCTTCATCATCGGGGTCTTCCCGTCCCGCTGCGGGGCGGGGCAGTGCTGCGACAAGCGGATACGCTGGAGCACCTTTTAGATGGAGGTGCTATGTGTTGGGAGTGAGTGTCAGTGGGGTCAGGGGTGATATCTGGTGTGAGTTAAAAAATACCTGGCCTAGTGGAAAAAAGAATTTTATTAAACACTGGCTGGTATTATTAAAAAGAAAAAGTGAAACGGAGAGATAGAGCAGGTTAATGGGCTCTCTCTCCTAAGTGGGTCAACATGTTTCGAGGCACGGGGCCTCTTCGTCAGGACCTAGGGGAGATCCCCCTGTCACTCACTAATGTATTCTCCACATAGGTAGAAAAAAAATGTGTATGTACAAAAAAGTGAAAAAAGAACTATGTGAGTAACTACCAATTAATAATTACAGCACATATATGCTACCACACTAATAATGTAGTATGCTTATCAATAGGGGGATCAATGCCTCATGAGCCAGCATAAGACTGAAGGGTATGGTGGGGTGTCAGTGTGCCCCTAGCACGGTTGTGCTTCCTCCTTCGTCCGCGGCTTCCCCGATGATGAAGCATGACACCAAGGGCCCTTTTGGTGTGTGAGGGGTATTTTAACAAAGATGTTGTATTCCAATGACACCTGGATACACATCCACCCATTGTGAGGTGGCCCTTTCTGATTAACCTACCTAGGTATTACCCTGACACCCAATACCACCCAAACGGTCGAACACAACTACACGAGGCTCCTCGCTCAAGTGCAGGGGGACCTACAGGGATGGCGACAACAACCACTTTCCTGGTTAGGGCGGGTGGCTGCCATTAAAATGTCTCTATTACCCAAAGTGCTATACCTCTTTCAAACTATCCCAGTCACATCACCTTTAGGGATGATCAAGAAACTGCAGGACGCAATCGGGCAGTTTGTCTGGGCCGGGAAACGCCCTCGACTCTGCCGCGACTTGGCTAGGCGTATCCCCGCGGAGGGCGGCCTAGGCATTCCCGACCTCCAGAGGTACTTTCAGGCGGCACAGCTTCGATATCTACTGGAATGGTCCCGTCCGGAATCAGAAAAACACTGGTTATTCCAGGACTGGGCAATGGCCCGAACATCGCTATGGAAGGTCCCTTTCCTCCGGAGACCTGATAGGCCTGCCTATATTAAAAAATCGCCTATCACCCGCACACTGCTCCAGGTGTGGGATGCGGTGGTGGTCTCAAGAGGACTGTCCTCCTTCCCATCACCGATGACTCCTCTGCTGGATAACCCGGCCTTTCGCCAGGGCTGGCCCCCGGCTCGTTCCCCCAGTGGCGCCAATCAGACTGCAGGTCGGCCGGTCATCTGTTCGACACGGAGGGCTTCATGCAGCTAGATACTATACAGGAGATGTACAATGTGGAGCACCCACAGCGTTTCCAGTACTTCCAATTCCGACACTGGCTCATGGATAGGGACACATTGCCACACGTCAGCCAGCACCTCACGGTGTACGAAAAGTGGCTCGTCACAAAGACCACCGACAAACGAGCAATTACGGAGCTGTATAAAATGCTGGGCCCCCCTCCGCCTGCTACCCGTTCCGCGGGTCAGAGACGATGAGAGCGGGAGCTAGACCGCTCCTTCACAAACAAGTAATTGCAAGATATTTATTACAGAGCCCACCATACGGCCAGGAATGTAGCAAGCAGGGAATCGGCCGTCAAGATAGCCTACTACTGGCATTTAACCCCGGCACGGCTCCATCAGGGCAACCCGAGCCGCGACTCTACGTGCTGGTAGGGGTGCGGTCACACGGGGACCATGACGCATCTTCTGTGGGATTGCGTAGGGGTGCAGGAATATTGGGACAGAGTGCTCCACGATGTAGATCCCCTGTTTTCCCGCATACACGATCCTGGGCCTTCCCAACAAACTCATGTTCCCACTCAAGTCACTACGGGGGAGGCAAATGGGGCTGGCAATCGGGGCGGCGACACATCACATCCTCTCACTGTGGGGCACCACGAGGAAACCCACACACACGGGATGGCTCCATAGACTTTGGTATGTAATGGGCATGGAACACATTCAAGCCTCCCTCACGCAGTCGACAGACTCCTTCAATGACACATGGCAGCCACTGGTCTGTTGACCCAAGAATTCAATGAGCTGACTTGCCCGAAATACCTTCGGGTACTCCGCCTGGTTGACAATTTCCATAAGCCATCGAAAGGCACCGATACAGGCCCAAGACGACACACCTGAAACAACACCACACAGTGGAAATGAGGAACACACCGGGGGGGGAGGGACTGGGTGGGTGGCGGAGGGGGGGCGGGAGAGAGGGGTTTGGGAATTGTTGCGTTTTTGGGTTGTTGTTGGCATTTATACGAAGCACATGGCCCGCACTGGCTCGCATGGACACATTGACCCGACCCTGGAACGAGGCGCAACAGGGGAAGTTGGAGTGGGGGGAGGGAGCGAATTTCAGTTGTTGCAATTGTCCAAATGTATGCTCTGCAATGCCGATGGAAAAAAAATAAAACAAATTTGATCCAAAAGAAAAAACCAAGCAACAAATTGGGGGAGGAAAGAAAGGTGAGACAAATAGAGAGGAGGGGGAAGTGTGAAGGGGGAGAATGAGGGAAAAGACGGCAGCAGAGACGAAAGGAAGTCTGCCCAAAGACCGACTGGGTAGGTGACGTCCGAGGAGGGAATCCACAGCAAGTCTACCCAAAAGCTAAACAGGAAGCTCCATCGGGCATCAGTCAGTTAGCTAGGTCTCAACTGATAAGGGAAAGTTCACGGCAGAAAGTCCAGTGGATAGACATAGTGGGAACTATGAGCAAGAATGGGTGAGGGCAAAGGTCAATAGCTGGAAAGAGGAGAAGAGTAGAGAGGAGGGGGCTGGGGGTATGGAGAAGGGGAGAAGGGGAGAAGGGAGAAAAGTCCAGTAGAGAGACGCAGGAGAGTTTGCCCAAAGACCGGTTGGGTAGGTGATGGTCAAGGAGGGAAATCCATAGCCCATCTCCCCTTTAGCTCGCAAGGTAGCTCCACCGGGCGTCAGTCAAAATGTCAAGGTCTCAGCTGCCGATGGAAAGATCGCCGAGTCAAATGACTTGGAGAGTGAGCAGGAGCTGGGTCGGTTTGGGAGTGCCCCGGTGCCTCAGGAGTCCCCGTGGCGGTAGTCAGGACTGGCCCCAGTCGCCATCTTGGGGACAGGCACTACAGCAAACTCCACCTCCGCCTGAGATGCAAGCATTGTGAAAGGCAGATGGGAGGGGGGCCAAGAAATCACAGTAGCCTTTGAAAGGCAGATGGGAGGGGGGCCAAGAAATCACAGTAGCCTTTCCAGCAGGAGACGTGGACCAAGGTCCAGCAGGTCGTTGGGCCAGGAATCCGAAGGTGTAACAGGTACTCACTGTGGACGGTGAAGGTTCAGCTGAGCGCCGGGTGCTCCTCACGGCAGCGATGGCACAGGCCCAAGATTCAACGGCACAGGGCATCAACCTGCTCCCCAGCAGCAGCGACGGTGTGCACTGTGAGTTGGGCACCTTTACGGCGCTGATTGAAATAGCGCGGGTGGCGGTCTCCATCATAGGGTCAGGCAGCATTAGGGACCCGATGTGCTTGCAGCACGGGTTGGGTCAGATAGGGAATGTAACTTGGGTTGCAGTTTGTCCGTCTTGCCCATGATGCCAATCTTCGTATCTTATGCATGCTGGGTTAGTGTGCATTAGGGATTGCAGCGAAGTGTCCCAACGCGTCCCGCTGTCTCCTGTTGGTCGTGCGTGGACCGCAATTCACAGGTAATTTCTCACCTGGCTGCACCGAACAGCAGCTGACGCAGTGTAATGAGAGTCCACTAAGACGCCTATTGCCAATTTCACCAGGTCGTACTGCGATATTTACGAGGTCCACAGTGAGTCTGTTCTTTTGCAAGGTATCGCCGCCAACAGAGAGCGCCCAGCCGGATTCTAATTCTGCCAGTGTGAGGCCTTGGAATGACTGCAAAGATAAAGCGCCAATACAAGTAATGATTCACCTATTAGCGAGGTATTGAGCCAATCATGTGACCCCCAAGTGTGTTCACACACTAGCTCACAAACTGCTAATCGAATATATTGACGACCCGTGGGTGGCATCACCAACACAAGAAGCATGCAGTCAAGATAGAATAGCATTCATAGCACTGTTGAATCACCTAGATGAAAATGAATATAAGGTGCCCCCAGCCATGTTATGGTACTGTAAGAAGGAAATGCTGTATCAGGAGATATCACATTAAACAAGCATTTGCAATGCAATATGTCTCCCATTAGGAAAGTTTGAGCTATTGGTATTGTCAATGACAATTTTTTTATTTATGTGTTGGTTTTGAAAGTAGCTAAATTAATAGCTTTGTCATTTCCAATGCCAATAGTTTTACCTTTCGCAAATGTGACACCTATAGCATTTGTAATGCAATATGTGTTGTATTTACGTGACTTAGATGTATTGATATTACAAATAACAATGGCTTTTATTTTTTTGTAATAATGAATACTTAAATAAATGTTATTGTAATTTATAATGGTAATAGCTTAAACTTTAGTAAATTGCTTTTGTTAAGAATATGTTTAGTGTATTGTACTGTGACGAAAATCCAAGAACAGAAGGGAAATATTAACATCTTTCTGTGACATTTGTAATAAAGCTTGAAACATCGAGAACATATTTGAACCAGTTGTTGTTGAATAGTTGCACAGATTGATGCTGTGGTGGCGACGAGTGATGTTGTGGTGGAGACGAGTGATATTGTGGTGGCGACGAGTGATGCTGTGGCATTCAGTGATGCTGTGGTAGCGCATAGTGATGCTGTGGTGCCCCCGAGTGATGCTGTGGTGATGCGATAGATAGATAGAGTGAGGGCGATAGATAGATAGATAGAGTGAGGGTCTCCCAGTTCACGGTTTCCAGAAAGTAAGTAAAGGCCTCTGCATTGTACTAGTTTTGAAATTACCTTCTCTCTCCCTGCATTTTTACTTTGCCACGGGTTGTAAATATTGCTGCTGGTCTTTGTGTGTTAGTATTGGTGCAATGATTATTATTAGTAGTAGTATAGTCATAGCAGCAATGGTAGTACTGCCAGTATTGTATTGATTATCAAGTTTGTCTTGTGTTTGTCTGTAGTGAGTAGTGACTGTTTATATCTTTTCCCCTGTGCAGTAGCGCAGACCGCATCTCTTCCAGTGACTTGCTTTTCATGTTTTACAATAGTTGTAATTACCAAAGTAGCTTTTTGTTCCCGGTACTAAAAACAAACTAATATTCACAATAAATTCCTAAAAAAACAATGGAACACAAGCTATGAAAGTTGTCACCAAATGATGTGATGTCTGACAGCATTTACCAACTTCTGCACACCACCACAACAGACATATCATACCACGCACAGAAAAACATTACTCTGAAATAGCAGTTCATCCACTTGCATATGGAAAGACATCCTATACACTTTTAGAAAATCAGGTTGGTGAAAACATTTGGACATCAACTACTGTCTTTGCCAATGCGTTTTATACAAAATCATTTTTGCCAATGCTGTACATCTGCAACAGAAAAAAGCATTTGCAATGCAATAGGGTCCTGAATTCTTGTCCTGAATTTTGACCATTTGTCCTGAATTTTGACCATTTGTCCTGAATGTTTACACTTAGCGTCCTGAATTTGCACCCATGCCAGTTGGTCACCCTACTGCAGCCCCGTGCCCGAGGTGCATCATCAGAGCTGTGTGAATAATAACTGCTGTGAGCCCCATGCCTGAGGTGCATCATCAGAGCTGTGTGAATAATAACTGCAGCCCTGCGCCCGAGGTGCATCATCAGAGCTGTGTGAATAATAACTGCCGGCAGCCCCGTGCTGAGGTGCATCATCAGAGCTGTGTGAATAATAACTGCATCAGCCCCGTGCCTGAAGTACATCATCAGAGCTGTGTGAATAATAACTGCCGGCAGCCTCGTGCTGAGGTGCATCATCAGAGCTGTGTGAATAAAAACTGCGTCAGCCCCTTGCCTGAGGTGCATTATCAGAGCTGTGTGAATAATAATGGTCGTCAGCCCCGTGCCTGAGGTGCATCATCAGAGCTGTGTGAATAATAAATGCTTCAGCCCCGTGCCTGAGGTGCATCATCAGAGCTGTGTGAATATTAACAGCTGTCAGCCCGTGCCCGAGGTGCATCATCAGAGCTGTGTGAATATTAACAGCATCAGCCCCGTGCCTGAGGTGCATCATCAGAGCTGTGTGAATAATAACCGTGTCAGCCCCTTGCCTGAGGTCCATTATCTGAGCTGTGTGAATAATAACTGCATCAGCCCCGTGCCTGAGGTGCATCATCAGAGCTGTGTGAATAATAACTGCGTCAGCCCCGTGCCTGAGTTGCATCATCAGAGCTGTGTGAATAATAACAGTTGTGAGCCCCGTGCCTGAGGTGCATCATCAGAGCTGTGTGAATAATAACTGCGTCAGCCCCGTGGCTGAGGTGCATCATCAGAGCTGTGTGAATAATAACAGCTGTGAGCCCCGTAACTGAGGTGCATAATCAGAGCTGTGTGAATAATAACAGCTGTGAGCCCCGTGCCTGAGGTGCATCATCAGAGCTGTGTTAATAATAACAGCTGTGAGCCCCGTGCCTGAGGTGCATCATCAGAGCTGTGTGAATAATAACTGCGTCAGCCCAGTGGCTGAGGTGCATCATCAGAGCTGTCTGAATAATAACAGCTGTGAGCCCCGTGCCTGAGGTGCATCATCAGAGCTGTGTGAATAATAACTGCGTCAGCCCTGTGGCTGAGGTGCATCGTCAGAGCTGTGTGAATAATAACAGCTGGGAGACCCGTGCCTGAGGTGCATCATCAGAGCTGTGTGAATAATAACTGCCGGCAGCCCCGTGCTGAGATGCATCATCAGAGCTGTGTGAATAATAACTGCGTCAGCCCCGTGCCTGAGGAGCATCATCATAGCTGTGTGAATAATAACTGCCGGCAGCCCCGTGCCTGACGTGCATCATCAGAGCTGTGTGAATAATAACAGCTGTGAGCCCCGTGCCTGAGGTGCAGCATCAGAGCTGTGTGAATAATAACACATGTGAGCCCCGTGCCTGAGGTGCATCATCAGAGCTCTGTGAATAATAACAGCTGTGAGCCCCGTGCCTGAGGTGCATCATCAAAGCTGTGTGAATAATAACTGCGTCAGCCCCGTGCCTGAGGTGCATCATCAGAGCTGTGTGAATAATAGCTGCGTCAGCCCCGTGCCTAAGGTGCATCATCAGAGCTGTGTGAATAATAACAGATGTGAGCCCCGTGCCTGAGGTGCATCATCAGAGCTGTGTGAATAATAACTGCGTCAGCCCCGTGGCTGAGGTGCATCATCAGAGCTGTGTGAATAATAACAGCTGTGAGCCCCGTAACTGAGGTGCATCATCAGAGCTGTGTGAATAATAACAGATGTGAGCCCCGTGCCTGAGGTGCATCATCAGAGCTGTGTTAATAATAACAGCTGTGAGCCCCGTGCCTGAGGTGCATCATCAGAGCTGTGTGAATAATAACTGCGTCAGCCCAGTGGCTGAGGTGCATCATCAGAGCTGTCTGAATAATAACAGCTGTGAGCCCCGTGCCTGAGGTGCATCATCAGAGCTGTGTGAATAATAACTGCGTCAGCCCTGTGGCTGAGGTGCATCATCAGAGCTGTGTGAATAATAACAGCTGTGAGCCCCGTGCCTGAGGTGCATCATCAGAGCTGTGTGAATAATAACTGCCGGCGGCCCCGTGCTGAGATGCATCATCAGAGCTGTGTGAATAATAACTGCGTTATCCCCGTGCCTGAGGAGCATCATCATAGCTGTGTGAATAATAACTGCCGGCAGCCCCGTGCCTGACGTGCATCATCAGAGCTGTGTGAATAATAACAGCTGTGAGCCCCGTGCCTGAGGTGCAGCATCAGAGCTGTGTGAATAATAACACATGTGAGCCCCGTGCCTGAGGTGCATCATCAGAGCTCTGTGAATAATAACAGCTGTGAGCCCCGTGCCTGAGGTGCATCATCAAAGCTGTGTGAATAATAACTGTGTCAGCCCCGTGCCTGAGGTGCATCATCAGAGCTGTGTGAATAATAACTGTGTCAGCCCCGTGCCTGAGGTGGGTCATCTATCAATCAATCAGGAGTTTGTTAAAGCGCGACTACTCACCCGTAAGGGTCTCAAGGCGCTAGGGTTGGGGGGGGTGGGGGGGTGCAGGGCCCATTCCATCAAGGAGGGGGTCTGTCGAAGAGCCAGGTTTTGAGGTTTCTTGCGAAGATGGGGAGCGATGTTGTCTGTCTGAGGTGGAGCGGAAGGGCGTTCCATGCTTTGGCCGCGAGGAAGGAGACGGAGCGGCCTCCCGATCTGGTCTTTCTGGTGCGGGGGACCACGGCGTAGGAAAGCGGTACCTCCAAGGTGGGTCATGAAACCAGTTCCTTCAAGGTAGGATGCTTGATGGGCACAGCATGGAAGGGTCCGAGTCCAGTGTCTTAGCTGCTGACTTTGCACTCTGGAGACCGGGGTTCTAATCGCAGCATCAGCACTTCAACCAACCGATTGTGTGATTCTGGTCAAATCACCTGTAACCTGTGCTTTCACTTTATAAAGATGTGCAGTTCAAACCTGATGAACGCAGGGCGGCACTGACCATGCTTGTAGTCCAGTCTCACCGGACAGCACAGATTAACAGTCAGGGTATAAACGGCACAGCCCCTCGTTAGGAGGCTGCCAGCTCTGGGCACACCCTTGCTGCCAGATACTACTAATTGGAGAACAGTTAGGTTATAAACAGTGTTAATCTAGTGTGAAATGGTGGCGGCAGCAGGTGAGTCAAGCAGGACTCTACACCTTTAAAGGGACGGAGTGAAAGACGCAGCCTTCCTTATCTGAAGACATTGGTGCCCCTTCGTAGTGAAGCGCGAATGTAACCCTCAGCCCGACGACTGTAAACAAACCCGTTCAGAGCACGTGCAACTAATAACTCACAGATCCTTAGGAGATACTGGAATCAACGTATGTCACAACCTCGCGAGAAGAGAGAGCTTGTACGTAACTACTGTGGCACAAGTTACACTAGAGATAGACAGTAGGAGCTAAGTGAACTTTCCAAGTTCCAGAAGAACACTCTGTGTCTGTTTCAGAGATTGGTAGTAACAAAAAAATCCCCGATATGTATTTAAAGTGCTAAATTCGGAAGCGATTGTAAGGCGGATTTACTTCTGACATAGGCCGGTATGGTGGAGGGTACCCACTGGGTTTAGTATTTCGGCCACAAATTTAAGACTTTACAATTATGTCCGTGTGCGACTTGGGCAGGAGGAACAGGCTGCCAGCGAACACGGAAGACAGCAAAACCGAAAGCAGCCTGGGCTGAGAGTGAGAGGGCGGGGGCTGCCCGCGCATGCGCGCTCTTTGTTATGACGAAGTCCGGCAGCTGAAGTCCCGGGTGCCAGGAGAGGGCCCGGGTGAAGACCAGCGCTGTGGAGCTCCCATGCAGAGACTGACCCAATGGCTGCCAAGGGAAAGAGGGACACGGAAAACGCGGAAAGAGCCCGGCGAGTGGTGGTGGGGGGGGGGATGTGTACGAGTGTGTGTGTGTGTGTGTGTGTGTGCGTGTGAGCCCGTGAGTGGGGGGGTGCGTGCGTGGCTGTGTGTGTGCGCGTGAGCCCCTTGGGGGGTGTGGGGGGGTGCGTGTGTGTGTGCGCGCGTGCGCTTGTATGTGCCTGCGTCTGTGTGTGTGTCTGCCTGCCTGCGTGTTTAGGTGGGAATCTGAGGAAGGGGATGTGCACGGCGCCGGCCTGGACGTGAGCGTCCACAGACACCAATCGCCGCGCGTGCCCAACCCCTGTCTCAGATTCCCAGGAGACGGGCAACATTAGTTGTCGAGCTGGACAATGCTTCGCATTGTTCTCCAGCTCGACCTAAAAAAGGAGTGAGAAAAGTGTCTCAAGAGAGAATCTCTGTCATCTTGCAGATGAACCCTCCCAAAACACAGAGGGGAGTTAGGATTTTCCTGGTAATGGTAGGCTACTGTTGTCAGTGGATTCCCAAGTTTTCCCTAGTGGTCAAGCCTCTAGGGAGGCTTACACACAAAGATGTGCCATAACCACTACTATGGACAACTAGTGAGAAAAAAGCCTTCCTTGAGCTGAGAGAGTCTCCTCCGCGCCCCAGCACTAGTAATGCCAGACTGCGATAAGCCTTTTATCCTTGATTGTTCTGAGAGGGGAGGGTGCTCCTTGTCAGTACCAACTCAGATGCATGGAACCTCAAAATGCCCCGTTGCTTATTTTTCAGCCCCTTTTGACCTAGTGGCCGCCGCATTACCGGATTGCCAATAGGCAGTGGCTGCAGTTGATGTCAATATTCAACAATGTGAAAGCATTGTGATGGGATACCCCTTACAGTGATGTTGCCCTATTCTGTTGAGATCCTGTTTATTTAAACTCTTGACTCAGCACATGACTAAAAGTCGTCTTGCCAAGTACGAGTAAATCATCCTTGCAGCAGAAAACATCACACTGAAAGGATGTCCATATTTTAACCCTGCTACATTGTTACCATTGCCTGTTGTTAATGAAAATGACGATCAGATAGACCATGATTGTCTGGATGTTACTGAGTTATGTACCAGACCAAGACCTGACATTCAAGTTGCTCCTCTGAGAGCCTGATTATATGCTGTTTTTGACGGCTGTTTGAGAGATGTATGAGAGATTAAAGAGGAATTTTGAAAGCAGCCTATGCCGTTTGTACCTTGGAAGGTGTAATAGAAGCCTCCTGTTTGGGCAATCAAACCTCTGCACAGGTGGCTGAACTGATTGCTCTTACTACAGCCTGCTGTGTCCCTGGGAATTTAAGTCACCATCTACACTAATACTACGAGTTTGGTATGGTCCACTACTTTGACAATTGTGGTCCCACTAATAGTCCGGTACTCACCACACCACTGCATTCAAGCTAGCCTGGCTGATTGAAGGTGATGCCCTGAAACGGTCCCAGGATGCTTCAGGGAGGACCTGGCTTGGAAGTTTGGCCTGGACTGTTCCCATAAGGAACAGGGTCAAGACGGATTTGGATATGGCTGGGTACAAACTGGGTTGGTGTGATGAGCAAAAGAATGATAGATTAAACCCAGATCCTTGTGACTGGGAGTGAATGTTTGCATTGTCCAGCATTCTGTCCATCAATTGTTTCTATTGCATATACCGAGCATTCATGTGGCTTCTGCCTAAGATGTGGCATTATGGACAGTGCTGCCGACTTAGGAACTGGAGAACTAGGTTTGAGTCTGGGCATTGGCTCGACTTCCTGTGATTCTAGGAAAATCACTTGATGGAGCAAGTATTCACCCGTAATGTAACTTGCTTGTATTCAGTCCTCTCGCAATAACGTTAATATACTAATCAACATGTTTTGTCCTATTAATATTGCATTACATGAGATCTAAGTGAAGCTTGCATATGTACTTTTACTAACGATAATCCGCGTGCATTAATATGGCCGTTGCTACGAGGGATTTCTTACCGCGCATGCGTCTGTCACACTCACGTGACATGATGTACTTTTTGCTTTGGAGGGAATCTTTTGCTTCTGCTCACTAGAACTAAGATGGCTGCTCTATGTCCTCACATGCAAGAAGCTTGCACAGCTGCTTTGCTAAGCTGTTGATTTTCATATGGCTGGGTACAAACTGGGGTGGTGTGGTGAGCAAAAGAATGATAGATCCTTGTGACTGGGAGTGAGTGTTTGCATTGTCCAGCATTCTGTCCATTCATGTGGCTTCTGCCTAAGATGTGGCATTATGGATGGTGATGCCGACTTAGGACCTGGAGAACTAGGTTTGAGTCTGGGCATTGGCTTGACTTCCTGTGATTCTAGGCAAATCCCTTGATGGAGCAAGTATTCGCTCGTAATGCGACTTGCTTGTATTCAATCCTCTCGACATAACATTAATATACTATTCAACATGTTTTGTCATATTAATATTGCATTACATGACATCTAAGTGAAGCTTGCATATGTGCTTTTACTAACGATAATCCGCGCGCATTATTATGGCCGCTGCTACGCGGGATTTCTTACTGCGCATGCGATTGTAACACTCACGTGACATGATGTACTTTCTGCTTTGGAGGGAACCTTTTGCTTCTGCGCACTAGAACTAAGATGGCTGCTCTATGTCCTCACATGCAAGAAGCTTGCACCGCTGCTTTTGCTAAGCTGTTCGTTCTGCTTAACTCTAATGCAATAGTTAAATATAAAATAATGAGAATATTGTAGAGATAAGTGGTATACAGTACATTCATTTATTCTGTGTTCTAAAACTGTTTCTTTTCTATTTTTCATGTATAGTAATCTATGGGCTTGGGAGGCGCTATTACTCCATCTGGAAAACCCACACTGCGCATGTCAAACTCCAGAAGGAGCTTAAGTCATTTGTTATTGAATCAAAGTCAAGATTTCATCACACTAGAAGATGCGCCAGGGAACCTGACTTGATAACCCCAAGCGGAAGACAAACTGTTAACATTGTATTTCTATAAGAACATCCATTGTTAGGTGGAATAAAGATGCATGAGAAAAATTTAATTGATGGGCGGGAACGTTAATAGAATATTCAGGAGAAAAGTTTCATTTTGGTATGGTGTGATGACCTCTCCTCATTCTTTTGTCCAATCAAAATTGGGGATCCTTACACTTGCAACATTGGGGGGTGGTACACTGACCTGGAAAATAGTATAACTAGAGTAGGCTTAGCTAGTTAATTTGTACAACTTGTCCGAATAACTGAACTGTCACTGACCCAACGCACACAATAGGTGATCAGGAGCAGAGGTGCTGGAGGAGCCCTCTGTCAGAAGGTTCGAAACCCAGATCGGGGTTTGAGAGCTGAAGTGCTGGCGAAGCACTTTGTCGGAGAGATCGATCACTCTTACCGGGTTCTGGCTGTTAGCTGCCGAGAGGAGTAACGCAGGCGTTGCAACTTTAACTGCGGGTGCTGGTCTTAGCCCTTGGTGGTCCTGTCCTGATCCAGTTTGGCTTTTACCTGTCCTGATTCCGATCTGCACCTGCTTGCCTTTATGGTGCTTGCAATTTCGGGGTTCTGTCCTTTAAACTGACCAGTGGCCAGGGTTAGTTTAGGACTTTAGGTACCGATGACGAAGATTGGTAAGACTTTGGTATAGGTCCTAAATGAAGTTTATAAGTCACTGATTAGAGTAAGTGCACAGGTTACCTGACTAAATCTCATCATATGTTGTTTATGGGCCCAGGTGAATATTGGTAATATGAGTCGGGTGACCTGCTCGCTCTATCAG
This sequence comes from Lissotriton vulgaris, assembly GCF_964263255.1. NCBI lineage: Eukaryota > Metazoa > Chordata > Amphibia > Caudata > Salamandridae > Lissotriton > Lissotriton vulgaris. Next base: position 1,724,917,783 of record NC_141691.1, on the reverse strand, counting down.
TATTTCTTTTGGTAGCAGCAAGATGGTTAAGGTTTAGTTAAGATAGGTAGTTAGTTGGTTAATGAAAAATATTTTTGCATATTTGAGATTGTATTATTGATTGTATTGATTTATGTATTAGCCAAATTGTTCTTACCTGTTATATGTTTTGTCTGGAATCCCCGGCGGGAGATTAGTGGGTGGTAAATGGAAGCCACACTGCAGTGAGGCACTTACCTGTAGGAAATAAGTGCATGGTTAGGTAAAACCGGAAGCACTATTTAGGGTTTTTTTCTGTATGAATGTGTGAATAAATGATAGCAAAGAGTTTGCTAGCAAAACTTTTTGTGTGATATCACCTAGAAAGAGTCACACGGAAGGAATAGCAGGTTCGTCTGAGCTTGATTGATAGCAAAGGGGTTCGCTGGTGAAACTTTGGCCTTAGTATATCCCAGAAGGGATAAGTCTAAAGGAGTAGCAGGTTATCCAATGCATGCGTGAAGGGTAGACGGAAGGGATCTACTCTTAGTTTATGAAGAGTAAGCGGAAGGGATTTACTCGTAGTGAATGAAATGTATCTTTCCTTTGAATTAGTCACTCAGTTATAGTGGCAAATGTTTTTACGCTGTTAATTAATGAAAATGTGCATTTAAAAGTGAAAAAGAATAAGTTTCATATTACCTTGCGAAGGAGGGAGTCAGTTGCGGAGCTGCGCTGACGTCACTCAGAGCCGCCCTGGTATTGGTTGAGACAGCGGGCGTGTAGCTGAGGTAACAATTGTAAAGGAGGGGAGAGTACAGGAGCGTGAGAACTAGTCTCAAGGGAAAAGCAGCGAAATTATTGGTTGAATTTATTTGAATTCCACAATTTGATTGGTCACTGAAAAATAAGAGACGCGCTGGTATTGGAAGTATTTTGTAAACAATTCAGAATTATCGTAAAGGTTTAACATTTTCAAATTATATGTGGCACTTAGATCCAGGATTTATAGGAAATCGACCTGATAGAAAATACCTGGGTTTTGCAAAAGAACAGATGATAAGAGAAAGACCGTATATCATGTACGGAGGTGAAAGAAAATTGTCATTTATCAAAAAAATTAAGACTTTCTTTAAAAAGGATAAACCGATTAAAACTAGAGAAGGAATTATTATCCCACCACCAAATATGCCTGCATCATACATGATGTTTGAAAGGGGCTATCACACATGTGTGGTTAGAGAATTGGATGGACTACACTAAAGATGACGGAGTTTTAGCATTCCCAGAACACGGTACCTTTAATGGCAGAATTTTGTTTAATTTGAGAAATCTCATGAATGAGTTAGATCCCAGACCTAGACTAACGCAGTATGAGGCACTAGAAGAATGGGCGATTGAGGCTTTTGAGCGAGATGGACCCAGAAGTGACAGAAGTCTGGGCAAGTTTTACCCTAAGTTTCCACGTGAAACTAGAGATAAGCAAATGAAACAATGGAGACAGTCCATGGTAGTGATGGGGTTGTATCCTGTAATTACTCAAGAAAATATGTCAGGGAGTAAAGGAACAGACAGAACAGGAAATCTAATGATTACCGATAATCCAGAAGATGCTTATTTGGAGAATTTATTAATGAAAAATCCACCACCGTATAATGAGGAACCAAGCACAGTTAATCCAAATGCTCCGTTCCTGAAACCACCTTTGATTCCGCAAGTGGTACATAAGACTTCATTAGAAAAAGTACTACAAGAGAGGGAAAGAGAAGCATTAAATAAACAAAGAAGTGAGTTGATTCAGAAAATTTCCCAATTAAATACAAGTCCTGAAGCCCTAACAATTCCGATAACTATTGGCCCAGTTGTTCCTTTGTACGGAGATAAGCAGGCTAGTCCTAAAACTCCCGTTCTGACTACACCTGTGCTTCAGTCAAGAAAAGAACCCTTAGTAGTTGATGATTACGCGAGTGAATGCGAATCAGTGATTTCCCTGATGGATTTGCCAATTAGAGAACCAGTGAGTGACTCGGTCAGGAAAACCACTCCTATAAATTCTAGAGAAATACAAATGGAGACATCCTCAGGTACAAGAAGTGCCACAGAATTAACCCCAGAACAAATAGAGAGATGGACACGAGAAATAGAGAAACCAAAGTCACAGCCAAAAGTATTGGATATATTTAAATTAAGAGTCGAATTAGTAGAAATGATGGCTGGAAATGTGGGATTGGACAGATTAAATACATTCAGTGAAGATGAATGATTGTTCATATGCAAAAGTATTACTAAAAATACAAGAGTGTTTCATGAGAAGGTAATGGATATAGCAGCTAATGTGGGAATTGACATTGGCAAACCTAAAGTATTACAGAAACCATATCGAGCTGAATTTTCTGACAAAGATTTGGAAAATAGGAATGTGCCAGGGAGCTTATGACATTATTGCAAAATTAGGTTGATATAGAAAAATGGAAAAGTAGGTGGGCAAAGAGAAAAGAAGAGGCCTGATCAAAACAAACTGCATCCGAATATGTGTTAAAAGAAGCAGACAAGGTGGAAAGATTATGTCCCATGAGAGAGGTACCAGGTGGAGGTTATGCACATGTCCCATGGTCCCGACAGGATATTTAAATTCACAAATGATTTCCCAAAACGTCGAGAGAAGCCTGTAGAATGGTACAGAAAGTCGAGAGATTTGTGAAGGTTTCGAAATGTCTTTTGAAAGATTTAGATGGATTTTTTGACATTGCTGTTTCTGTAGATTTGTGGACAGAATGTAAAATTGCTATTGATTGGCCTAGTGATGAGTACCCAAGAGATCCAAAGACAGGAGCACCTTCTGATGAAGTTATGAAGAAATACAACCAGGTAATACTCTACCTCAAAGGGAAGGTGCCTGCAAAAGAAACTGATTGAACTAGAATATATAGAACCACTCAGAATAAAGATGAATCTGTGCATGCATATTATGAACGTCTGTTACAAGTATTCAAACAGTATAGTGGTTTGGATAATATCGATATGAAAGACATAACACATTTCATCTATCAGTTTGTGTCAGGATTAAGGCCAGAAATTTCACAATGGATTAAAGATCATAAAATTTGCTGGCAGGCCAAGCCGATTGATGAAATTCCTAAATATGCAAAGTATTGTGAAGACGAACTTGACAATAGACTAAAAGAATTAAAGGAAAAGGTAATGTGGGCACAAGTAAAATTATCAGAGCAACAGGAACTTCAATTGAGCCAAATGAACAATAACTAGACTCAATGTGATGGTAATGGGGATAAGCCAAGGGGAAAATTCAATAGAGAGGAAGCCAAAAAGAAGTTTTCTTGTCACGGGTGCGGCAAATTGGGGCACTGGAAGAACGAGTGTAAGGCTGTGCAAAACAGTAACGTGCAAACTAATGATTTGAATCCACAGACGCAGAATGAGGTGCCACGGAAACAACAGCAGCAGGTAATACTAAACCAGTTCCCCCTTGCACCTATGCCAAATTTTGGGAGCAAAGCACACCAGAGTGTGGATACCATAAATTGGGAGGGAAGTGAGAGGAGAGACACAGCAACATCACAATTTCTTTTGAGTGATAAGTTTTTCAGTGAGGACACATACTGACGGTGCCTGAGAGGGGAGGACGAGTAGTGAGTACTTGGCGCCTCCTTGCTGGTAGATCAGTCAGGTCCATACATTGAAGGAAAGGTTGAAGGAAATGATGTCACCTTTCTATTGGACACTGGTGCTACCCGTTCTACTGTGAGAACAGCAGACGTTCCAAACCTGCCCCTCTCGGGAGAAGCGATCCAAGTAGTGGGCGTTTCTAATAAACACAATAGTATCCCAGTTATTGAACCAATGAAAGTTAGAATAGGCAATTTTAAAGAAATGCACAGATTTGTTGTGTGTGATTCAAGTCCAGTGAACTTGTTAGGCAGAGACTTGTTGTGCAAAATGAATCGCACCATCTTTTGTACCCAAAGTGGTGTTGAAATTCAGACCCCAGGTGAAGACGGAATCTATAAATTAATGTTAGCAAAACAAGAAATAGAGAATAAAAAGTTAAATATAGAAGACCTACCAGAAGAATTACAACAGATTGTAAATCCTAATGTATGGGATTTTACCGGAAAAGATGTAGGATTAATGGCAAATGTTGATCCAATAAAAGTGACAGTAAAAGAAGGTGCAGTTTACCCAAATATTCGACAGTACAAGATGAGCCCAGAAAAAAAAAGCAGGTGTTGCAGCAGAAATAAAGCGTTTGGTTGAAACAGGCATTTTACAAGAAATAATGAGCAGTCCATGTAATTTGACCATAATTGGCATAAAGAAGCCAAGTGGGAAGTATAGGGTCGTAAAGGACCTCCGAAAAATCAATAAAATTGTTGTCCCATGCTGTCCAGTTGTATCAGATCCTGCAGTAATTCTGTATCAGATACCGTGGGGAGCTGGATGGTTCATCGTAATAGATTTGTGTCATGCATTTTTCTCGATTCTATTGCACCCAGATAGCAACGTTCTTTTTTCTTTTGAATTCGACAGTCATGTGTACATCTGGAACCGCGTTCCTCAGGGGTATACTGACAGTCCATCGATTTTTAATCAGATTTTGAAAAAGTGCAGTGAGTCTTTGGTGCTGCCTGGACAGTCAGTCCTGGCCCATTATATAGACGACCTATTGGTGGCGTCTAAAACTCGAAATGACTGTGTTGTTGATACCATTGCTTTACTGAATCATTTAGGTGAAGGAGGACATAAAGTGTCACCTGAAAAGTTGCAATTTTGCACTACATCAGTGAAATATCTGGGGCACCAGATAGAAAGAGGTGTCAGAAGGGTTACCTCAGAAAGAATGAGAATAATCAAAAACATGAATCTACCTAAAACTCAGAAAGAAATCAGAATGTTTCTCAGAGTTGTAGGTTACTGCAGAGATGGATTGTGGGATTTGCAGTCCTAGCAAAACCATTGATACAAATGACAAAGAAAAGAGCAAAGGACCCGGTAGAATGGAATGACAAAAGCATGACTGCTTTCTTGAAATTACGAGAATGTCTGCGTACAGCTCCAGCATTAGGGATGCCTGACTATTCAAAAGATTTTGCACTATTCTGCGATACACAAGATAATTGTGCACTTTCAGTTCTGACCCAAACTCACGGTCTGATGAGACGTCCTGTGGGATATTTTTCTTCCACACTAGACCCAGTGGCATCTGCATTGCCCAGATGCCTGAAAGCAGAAGCTGCAAACTGCATGAGCCTTGAGCAAAGTGAGTCCATTATTATGGAACATCCAGTGACAGTGTACGTTCCACATGCAGTTGTGATTTTGTCAACAAGAACTAAGACTCAGTACCTCACTCCTAGTCGGCTAAGTATGCGCAAATTATTGTAGGTGCAGGAAACATCACCATTGCCAGATGTAATATTCTAAACCCAGCAACACTGCTACCTGATTCACACTTTGCAGAAGTGAAGGGAGAAGTCGAACATGATTGTATTGACTTGACTGAATACAGTACAAAACCACGTCCAGACATAAGAGAAGAGCCATTAATTGATTCTGAATATGAAATATTTGTAGATGGTTCATGCATGAGACATGAGGAAGGAGGTTTGAGTGCTGCCTATGCAGTATGTACTTTGGGGGGTCTAGTTGAAGCATCCTATTTACCTGGAGTCAAGTCTGCACAAGCAGCCGAATTGGTTGCATTAACAAAAGCCTGCAAATTTGGGAAAAATTGGAAAGTAACTATATACACTGATACCCAATAGGGTTACGGGGTTGTGCACGATTTTGGCCAGCTCTGGATGCAAAGGGAGTTTCTGACTTCTTCAGTTACTCCTATTAAAAATGGTCATTATGTAAAAGATTTGCTTGAAGCAATCCAATTGCCAAAAGAACTGGCTGTGGTCAAGTGTGCTGCTCACCAATCTGGAAATGACAAAGTGACAGCTGGTAACCGATATGCTGACCAGTTAGCCCAACATTGCGCAAAATTTAAAATGGCTATAAACAAGAAAATTGAAGTGGGATGAAACAGCTGCCAACTTATGTTGCTTGAAGGTGTGAGAACGTGGGAAGAAGTGAGAGACTTGCAAAATGAAGCAGAACCAAAAGAAAAGGAAGAGTGGAGGAAGATAGGTTGTCAGAGAAGGGTTGAAGATGGTGTCATTGTTTACCTTGATGGTAGGCCTGTGTTACCAGACTGTTTGCTTGCTCCTATGGCTAGGATGTTCCACAGAGATTCCCATTTGGGGAGAGATGCCATGATACGTTTGTTCAGACAGTCATGGTTCAATGCAAAATTCAGGAACATAGCAGAAGCTTTTTGCCATAGATGTTTCATATGTCACCAAATGAATACTGGAAAGAAAACTGTAGTGTTACCAGGAAAGATTGAGAAGGCAGAGGGTCCCTTCATACGATTACAGATTGATTTCATTCAGTTACCCCCTTGTTGAGGACTAAAATACATTCTTGTCATTGTCTGCTTATTTTCAAAATGGGTGGAAGCTTACCCTACACGTAGGAATGATAGCATTACTGTAGCCAAACTCCTACTCAGAGAACTCATACCTAGGTTCGGTTTTCCAGTAACAATTGAATCAGACCGAGGAAAACATTTAAATAGTGAAATAAATGGTCTAATCTGTGAAGCATTCAACGTTAAGCAAAAGCTGCACTGTGCATACCGCCCAGAGGCTTCTGGAGTGGTAGAACAACTGAATGGCACAATCAAGTCACGATTGGGAAAGATGTATGAATCTACCCGATTAGAGTGGCCAGATGCTTTACCTCTTGTTCTGATGGGACTCAGAAGTATTCCAGACTGGAACACCGGCTTGAGTCCTCATAAAATACTAATGGGAAGAGCAATGAGGCAATTATGGGTGCCAGGACACAAGCTGATAAATATATCTGATGATTTAGTACTGGAGTACTGCAAAGAGCTGGCTGACCAAGTGCATTCTATCTCTCACCAGTTTGGGGAAGACGCTGTCGCCAGACAAGCAACTCCAGCACATGACCTGAACCCAGGTGATTGGGTAGTGTTAAAGAAACACACTCTAAAATCTTGCCTTGCACCGAGGTGGGGAAAACCACAACAAGTAATTTTGGTTACTACCACAGCTGTAAAGTGCAAAGGAGTTCCACACTGGATCAATGCCAGTCACATAAATAGAGTGACTGGACCTGATGAAACTGAAGCTGAAGGTTGTACAGCTGAGGGGTCTCAAGATATCGACCCTGAAGTAGCTGAAGAGGAACAACCAAGCACCAGTCAAGATGATTGGATTCCAGTGGTTGAGATACCTGCAGAATACGTGAGAACCAGAAGTCAGACTTATCTGGACAGTCAGAGTGATAGTGAGGACAAGATAGCTCTAGAAGAACGTACTCCGATTACAGAAAACCAAGCCAGTAGTAATTTTGAGGAGGAACAGATAATGAAAAATCAGAATACTCAGACAAATGACACTCCACCAAGAACTTAAGTCTGAGGAGGGACAGATAGGTAATAGGGCAAGAGCTCAGGCAGAAGAAAATCAAGGGTTCGAAGAGCTTGAGCAGGGCCAGATAGGAGTAGAAAAATGTGTTCAGGAAGAAGGTGAATCAAATCAAAGTCAAACTCAGCAGATACCTGAGCTCAGGCAGAAGAAAATCAAGGGTTCGAAGAGCTTGAGCAGGGCCAGATAGGAGTAGAAAAATGTGTTCAGGAAGAAGGTGAATCAAATCAAAGTCAAACTCAGCAGATACCTGAACAAGGCCAGATTAGTAACCAGGCAGAAGAAACAGAAATAAGACCTGGACCTAATCAGATAGAGAGGGATACAGAAGACAGCATTGAAATAGATGTGCCACAACTGAATGAAAATAAGAGAACACTTGAAGAAGGGCAGAGCACAGTGCCAGCAAAAAGGCTCAGAAAAGGAGACAAGTGGCCTAGGTTTGTCAAAAGGCTGGGATTTCGTCTAAAGACAATAAATGAAGAACCAGAACAAGTAAATGAAATAACAAGTCAAACTGAACAGTCTTCAGAACAACCAAGAAGGAGAAGTCCACGACTGAAAAGGCTGAATAACAAATTCAGAGGCCCTGAATGGACTTGCGTCGTCCTTGACGTTTTTGAAAACTTAGAAATAAGTGACGAAAGTGATGACAAATTAATTGCTGATCAGACTAACGGAGAAGTGAGACAGACTTGAAAATTTCACAGATTGAAAGACTGTGTAAAAGCTACAAAGAGGGGTTAAGTCTCCTTGGTCAGAAATGGTTGATCATACTGTTAATGGAAGACCGAAAAGAAACTGTTTGAAAACATGCTGTAGAATATGCACATGTAGTACAGTGATAGTACTCGTAGTATGGTTAGGACTGACAATAGCCATTCCTTATCTAATGAGTAGAGACATGAAAAATAATACTAATGAGTTACAAATGATAGATACACCTAGAAAAATAGATACACAAGAGAAAGCACTTAGCATTAAACAACAGAAGGTAGATTTAGAAACATCAGATGAGGAAGGACTACATTATTCTGGAATTAAAAACAGAACTCACTTAAATGTATTTGCAAACCTATTAGTACACTACGTAGAAGCTGTGGAAATAGAAGATTGCTATGTTTGTATGAAGTTACCTACTTCAGTAGCCTAAGGTGTGACTTACCACCATTTACCACTAACATATGGTATTTCATGTAGTATTTTAGCTAGTTTATTCTATAAGAAAGGACCTTTGCAGTATTACTATTCTAATTTAGATTTGATATTTTCTGAACTTCCTATACGTAGTAACCTGAATCCTGTACATACTAAGAGTGATGTAACACTTTATATGGGTGAATACTTTCTAACTATAGGTACAATAGATATAGCTGAAGCACACAGAAATAATTTAACATGCTTATTACGTGAAAAAGAGAACATATTTTTTAACATGTTTGAGAAAAGGAGAGAGAATTTCCAAAGAAAGGCAAATGATAAGAACCATAACATTTTTAATGGGCTGAAAATATAGGGTTCACCCCAAATGGCAAGACTCGTGCTGCTATGTTGCTGGATTTCGAAAAGAAGGGGAAACTGTCTCCATAGAGAAAGAACAAGTTATTATAACAATATATTCCAGTGAATGTGAACACAATTATAAGGTAATTGGGGTTTGGGGTTTCAAAGATGGAACTGAAACTGTGTTTCCTGGAATTTATTTTATATGCAGAAACAAAGCTTATTACAAATTGCCAGATCATTGGTATGGGAGCTATTATTTTGGAATAGTATTCCCAAAAATATATCATGTAAACATAATAACTGGAAACAATGAAGAGACTAATGTATTAATACGTAGCAAAAGAGCTAGTTTTGGAGAAATAGTAGGTGATATATTTAGTGCATTGATACCTACAGTGGGAGTGGCTCTGAATACGCCAAGAATTTGCAAATTGTCAACAGTAGTGGGTCAGTTATCAACTGATACTGCTGGAGAATTTTTAATGGTCAATACCTAATTGGTTGCGATCAGATCAATGGTTTTACAAAATCGACTTGCTCTTGATACATTATTAGCAAAAGAGGGGGGGGGGGTCTTCAGAATGTTGAAAGCGCAACATTGTTGCACTTACATACCTGACAAAAGTGTTGAAATTAAAAGGTAAGTAAGAAATATTACTAATTTGGAAAAAGAGCTTAAACCACTGGAGGTTGATAGTGCATGGAAGAGACTTACTGATGGTCTCTCCTCTAGGCTTTCTAATGTAGGAAAAAGTTTTGTAGGTAGAATACTGATGCCAATGGTGGGAATAGGCTTACTGGTTTGGGTGCTGGTCTTAGCCCTTGGTGGTCCTGTCCTGATCCAGTTTGGCTTTTACCTGTCCTGATTCCGATCTGCTCCTGCTTGCCTTTATAGTGCCTGCACTTTCGGGGTTCTGTCCTTTAAATTGACCCGTGGCCAGGGTTAGTTCTTCACACCATTTTAGGTAAATATTCAATGTGGGTATGCCATTGTATTGTTTCCTTCTCTCTCCGCCCCCCCCCCCAATGTCAAATGCGTAAAGACTGCTTTATAAAAATCTGCATATTTTCATTCTAATCGTTATTTTCCTAATTGAGAATTTTCTATTGTTCAATGCTTGGATTATGACATTTTAAGGATTTTAGATAAAGAGTTTAAACCTTTCCCGAGTTGTTATTTTATGAGTGCAAATATTCTTATTCTACCTATTATTTTAACACCTTTGATCCCTTATGATTTTAGGTACCAATGACAACGATTGGTCCTAAATGAAGTTTATGAATCACTGATTAGAGTAAGTGCACAGGTTACCTGATTAAATCTCATCATATGTTGTTTATGGGCCCAGGTGAGTACTGGTAATCTGAGTCGGGTGACCTGCGCACTCTATCACACTTAACAGCCCCATGCATTTAAAATATTAATATGAGGTATTAATTTCAACGCTTCCACACGTCAATACACATTTTTTAATTCTGAAGAGACTTTGTCCTATTTTACGTGATGTTTGTTGTATGATATCCAACGCAAACATTTTAAGGGCTCGGCTCATGCGTGGGCTCTAAGATCCAAGCCAGACTCTTGGCTCAGCTCTTGTCTCCCTGGTAATTTATAGGGTTGCCACCCTCTAATGATGGATAGGTGGAAGGTTGAAGTCTGGAAAAGTGTAAGAATAAAATGTTCAAATCAGATGTGTGGGAAGGAGAAAGAACTCTTATGGGGACATTTGGGCTCAATCATGCCATCAGGATTGTTTGTATAAGTTGAGGTATTTTCATTTTCTGGCTGCTCTCAGGAGAGTAGCTTCGGGGGTGGGTGGGGGTTGGAGTAGTACAGCTACCTAATAAATGTATTTTCTAGTAAATATTAGGGTACTGGTGCTTTCAGTCAGGTATGGTGAGGTGTCTATTGGATTTCACCAGGAATCTTTACATACACAGGCAAAAACGCCTCAAAAAAATTATTTTACAAAATATTGTGATTTCTCTCACTTAGGACCCATGCCATTCCTCTTCCTTTCCACTGCCCCCTAAGCCCCTCTCATGCTCTCTGCTTGTGGTAAAATGTATTTTAACATTATATATTGGATTGTTGAAAAATCTGAAGCTCACCCTCTCCCTCAATACCACTCGATCACCAAGCTATGCCCCTGGCTGCTTTGTTGCTATTATACTCGGGCGTGTTTACATTGCTAATGTGTTGAATGAGACGCACATGCATCTCTCTGATAGGCAAGGCTTATTGAACGTGTCACTTGTATTCGTAAAATCTGCCCTCTGTGTTTATCACGTAAACACAAAATGGCCCCTGCGGTTAAAACACTGCCGGTGCAGTTCCAACGAAGGCACAGCGGTGCGCCTCCCTGAGTCCATGCCTGTGCGCAGAATACTAACCAAACAGAAGATGCAAAACCCTGTGGAAAAAAACATAATAATATAACGCCTTCGCTGAAATTACCCAAATGTAATTATGCTAACGGTAAACAAGAGCAGAGAAGTCAGCGTTCAGTGTACTTACAGATGTTTCGGTGTCTTTTAACTGTAAATGAAAGCTAATTGGTACAATATTCGAAACCACTTCAGAGCAACGGGTAACATATACAGATGGCGCATTACGGGTTTGGTAATCAGCGCCCTCCATCCTCTCCCGAGCAATTTTAGCAGCAGCTCTGTAATTTAAACTAATCAAACCCATGCTTACACGGATCCAGCAGAACCGGAGCGTCCTTGGGGGGGGTCGTGTTTACGCAGACACATCCGTCCAGTCTAGGGAGTGTTGTGGAGCGGAAGCGAAGCTCGAGAGGAGAGCCACCCGGGCCCCGGGTCTGCGTCAGAGGGGAGCAGCGCGTGCATGGAGTGAGGAGTACGGAATCACGCTATTTGAAGACACACCTAAAGATATCGAACGATAAAAGTATGTCATTAGGCAGCAAAGACAAGTTAAAATAGGTTAATGGTTTTGTATAATACCTGGCAGCATTGAGCAAATAGTCACATGTAGCTTAACGTATTTAAGGATTCAAAAGAAATAGCAGACTTACTCAGTAATCAGAATTTGTTAGCCAAAATGCACATTAACTAAAAGGTTGCATGTCGTCGTGCAGAGGGAAGCAAAGCCACACTTACCATGCACTCCTACATTTCCAATGTGGGCTACAGGCAACGGACATGCATTTTGAGATGTGTAAGCTACCATGACTAGTCCCCTGTGTTTTGCATTAGCTGCTGAAACCCACGAACTAGACAGTAGCCTTCACTTCAATTAGTAGTATTTCAAATGTTCTTATCATTTATTAAAGGAATGGAAACCCAATCATGTGTAAGCCATTGCGTTTAGGCATAGGTAAGAGTACATGGGTGCAAAATTGGGCATTGCCTCTGGTTTATAAATACTATTTAATATTTTCCTCAAACTGCTTGGAACCACTAGACGTTTTGGTTGACGGAGTAATGTGAAACTTGCATATGCTTTCCCCCTGTTAAATACCCGCAGGTTTAACCTTAAATTTAATGAAGAGGGGTGGGGGGATATTAAACGCACCCGAAAATTACCAGATGCTGTACATGCCACCCAACTCATACTTCTGATCCCCGCACTACCAGGGGTCAGAAAACACCCACCCATTTGTAATAAGGGCCCAGTTTTTTTGCCAGGTAATGTAAGGGTGTTCCCCTCTGAGTCTGGCCTTCTTTCTTCTAATGGAAACTTGTAAACGATGTTTGCACTAGGTACAGCCTGATTGTGTTCTACTACAAGTATATATTTAAAAAGCAGTTTTTAAACTTAAACTCTGAAAGTTTTTGCACATTTTGAGCCAGCCTATGTTATAACGTGTGTAATACAATTAAAACACAAGCATTTGCAATGCAATAGGTCTCGCATTTACACTAGTTTATGCTATTGGCATTGTAAATGACAATGCTTTTTATTTATGTTTTGGTTTTAAAACATAAAAGGCATTGTCATTTACAATGCCAATGGCTTAAACTTGCGTAAACGCGAGACCGATTGCATTGCAAATGCTTGTTTTAAATGTATAGAAAATGGATCCAGACATTTTAAATAAGTGAATTTTGGGAAGCGTGCAATTTAAGGGCAGCCAAACATAGCTAGAGAGAGGAATATAAACAAGGGGGGAAATATTGTCCTGTGGCCGCGGACGCTGTACATGGAGGAGGCCCCCCTCCAATTGAATGAAATTGCATGTTATAAACAAAGTAACATCAATGTGGTTACGCTTCTTTGAATGATTATTATGGTAAATTAATTGCTTGGAAAAGTGGGGGGTTAATATGTGAAGAGGAATATCGTTTTTTAAGAATTGATCATCCAATAATTCCTTCACTATATTTCATTCCAAAAATACATAAAAATTAAAAACTAAACCCCCGGGCTGGCCAATTATCTCTGCTATAGGTAGCATTATGGAAAACACCACAAAATATATAGACAACTTTCTTCAAGAATGGGTCAAGAATTTATCATCCTACCTCCAAGACACTTCTGATTTCCTTAGAAAAATTCAGGGAATACAATGGAGGGATGATTTAATTTTAATAACTATGGATGTAACTACATTATACACATCTATACGTCATCAAGATGGTATACAGGCAATTCAACACTACTTAAATCGTAGACCGGCATACCTCTCATTGCACAACAAAATGCTAGTCAACATGGTCACCACATGCTTAGAGCATAATTTCTTCAAATTCAACAACCATATCTATCAACAAATCAGGGGAGTTGCGATGGGGGCCTGCTTCTCGCCCAGCTATGCTTGTTTGCATATGGGGCTGTGGGGGGAGCAGGTCCTCATGGGGCACTTTAAACATATCATAGACCAACATGTACCCCTTTGGTTAAGATATATCGATGACCTTTTTTTAATCTGGAAGGGTCCCGAGTCACTGGCCATAGATTTTGTTGATCAGATAAATAGAAACCATCTCAATTGTGAGTTTACCGCAAACATGAGTAAATCCTCAGTGGTCTTTCTAGATGTGGAGGTATTTATAAAGGACAATGTTATCTCCACAAAAATGTACCGTAAACCCACTGCAGGTAACTCTTTGCTGCACGCCACAATCCATCACCCGCAACATTTAATTCAGAGCATCCCCTATGGGGAGATGCTGTGGGTACGACGTATATGCAGCAATGAATCAGACTGCCATATAGCTAAAAAAAACAGCAAACAAAGGTTTCTAGCACGTGGATATGCCCCATTGGTTGTGGAAAGAGCGATTAATAAAACACAATTGCTCACTAGGGACCAAGCACTTGCCACAAAGAATGATACACAGACTCCACTTAAAAAGTTGGAACTAATCAGCAGGGTTATACTCACATATAATAAACAACACAAGGCAATCAGGAAAATCCTAAAGAAAAACTGGAACCTGGTATTAAATGACTCTGTCATTGGTGCAGATCTGTCGAAACAAAGTCATACACCTCAATTGACTTTTAGAAAAGCCAGATCTATGGGCAATTGTCTAGTAAAAAACAGCCCGGAAATAAAAGCGCCTCAAACTGGTTAGCAACACAGAAGGGCTTTTTCAAGTGCATATCATGTAAGGCATGTAATTTCGCTAAAAACAGAAAGGATTACACAACACCTTTCAAGCCACATCCAGTATGTATTAATAAAAGACTCAATTGTAAACAGATCATGCCGTGTATGTGTTGGAGTGTTCCTGTGCATTGAGGTACGTAGGTAGTAATAAACTTCCGGTATATAAAAGAATACTCCAACACATATGTTCCATAGCTAACAAAGATAAGGCATATCCTGTAGTGAGGCATATAGAGGTGGCCCATGCAAGTAACCCAATACATCTTAGTTACTTTGCAATTGATTGTGTTCCGCCACTTCGTAGGGGTGGTAACCGTGAAGGCGCCCTTCGTCTTTTAGAAGCACGCTACATACTGAAATTAAACACCAAGTCACCAATAGGGCTTAACGCTAGCGAAGATTTATATACTTGCCTTTAAGAACTTTAGGTATGTCCCATGATTTTAGCTTTGAGTGTTTAGACATCCATATTTATATTGAATTTGTTAAGATGTAATGTATATGACGATGAGTACTCCATGATCTTTATCTATTTATTATATTTTTGTAAAAATCTTTTTAATCATGTAATTTTCAGGTTACGGTGCACTAAACTTTATCACATTTTTTCACATACCAGTACACTCCTTTTACCGGCTGGTTCAGGGACTATACATGGTTGATTTGTTTTCTTTTGGAAAAATCAGCAGTACAATACCATCACAAAACACATTTATATATGCCCACATAGGCTATATGTCTATGGATGAAATGATAGATCATTCTTTCTTTGTTTGTATACAAAATATGTACATGTTTACTCCATTTGCTATTTTGCATTCAACACTGCTTTATAAATGGACATCTGGGGTACAACAACTTCATTTATACTATTATGGTATTTAATCAGGCATTTTTAGCATTTTTACATTTTTTCAAATGTTTTTATCGATTTTAAATGCCTGTGTTTTACCCTGTCTTATTGCATATTATATATATATATATTTATTATTGTACAGTATCATGTCCTTGTTATATATATTTATGCATTTATGCGGTTATTTATGAGTGCTCTAAATACCGGAGTTTGTTTGCCTGTGTATTAAGCCGGCATTTGGGTAAAGAAAGTCTTTCTTCCATACCTGTTGTTGTACAGATCAGCTGATTATCACTTGTTGCACTGGCAATTTAAATGTTCCTTTCCACAATCGCAACACGTCATGCGATCAAGGCCCAGGTGGGGCTGAAACGCGTCGTGGCGGCGATGCAGGGTGCTTGAAAATAAAAATACCTGGCACAAAGAACTTTGGGTCCGCGTTTCATCTTTCCTACATAATTGGATCGATTTTGGATGAAAAGAGTGTGAATATATATATATATATATATATATATATATATATATATATATATATATATATATCTTACCTACTGGCGGTCGCCAGTAGGTATATATAGTTAAGACCTAGTTACCATAGGAAATCCCCAACATTCTATTGAGAATAACGTTGGCGCCGATTGAGGAATCTGCGTGTAATTTTCCTTAAATTTGCTCATCTACGCTCCGCTCCTTCCCTGAAAATTTCGGGGGGATTCGTCAAGCGGGGGCCGAGAAAAAAGGGGGTCCCAAAACGTGTTTTCCCCATGTTAATTTCCATAGGGACCTTTAGACACGGCTACAGCCCGAACGGCTGAATGGAATTACACCAAACTTGGCAAAATGGTAGGGCCTGGTATGCAGGTGTGCCTTTGCTATGTTTGGTGAAAATCCCTCCAGTAGTTCTTAAGAAAATTGAATTTGAAATTTTTCAAATGGCATTTTCTATGGGACCTTTAGACACGGCTACAGCCCGAACGGCTGAACGGAATTACACCAAACTTGGCAAAATGGTAGGGACAGGTATGCAGTAGTGTCTTTTCTTTATTTGGTGAAAATCCCTCCAGTAGTTGTTCAGAAAATTGAATTTGAGCAAATTATATATCTATATGCGCTCAACATTCTATTGGGAATAACTTTGGCGCGGATTGAGGAATCTGCGTGTAATTTTCCAGAATTTTGGCCAGCTCCGCTCCGCTCCTTCCCTGAAAATTTCGGGGGGATTCGTCAAACGGGGGCCGAAAGGGGGGTCCCAAAACGTGTTTTCCCCATGTTAATTTCCATAGGGACCTTTAGACACGGCTACAGCCCGAACGGCTGAATGGAATTACACCAAACTTGGCAAAATGGTAGGGCCTGGTATGCACATGTGCCTTTGCTATGTTTGGTGGAAATCCCTCCAGTAGTTCTTACGAAAATTGAATTTGAAATTTTTCAAATGGCATTTTCTATGGGACCTTTAGACACGGCTACAGCCCGTACGGCTGAACGGAATTACACCAAACTTGGCAAAATGGTGGGGACAGGTATGCAGTAGTAACTTTTCTATATTTGGTGAAAACCCCTCCAGTAGTTGTTGAGAAAATTGAATTTGAGCAAATTATATATCTATATGCGCTCACCGTACGCGTACGTGCGCGTACCCTTACGTGCGCGAGCGAGTTTCTGATTGGCTGGCAGTCGTCTGTCAACATTCCAAACTGTCCAAGCCAGGAAGTGTTGGCCACCATCTTGTTTTTCAGGAGAACTGAGGCACAAGAGAGCCCAAAACAAGAGTGGAAAACACGAAAAGGGGGCAGGGTAGAGAACCCCCAACCCTCTAGCCCTTCTCAGGGGGTCCCAGAAGGACCCCCAAGGGCAAAAAAAAAAAATAATCGAGGGGTACGCACACCCGTACGGTGCGCGTAGCCCGCGATTTACAAAAAAAAAAAAGAATTTTTTTTTGCACTTGGTGGTCCTTCTGGGACCCCCTGAAAAGGGCTAAGGGGTCAGGGGGTCTCTACCCTGCCCCCTTTTTGCGTTTTCCACTCTTGTTTTGTGCTCTCTTGTGCCTCACTTCTCCTGAGAAACAAGATGGCTGCTCAGGTGGTCCCAGAAGGATAATAACATATATAAACCTTATCCGCGAATAGAATTAGCATTTACAAAACCTTTGAAATTTATTGAAAAAAAATATAGGTTTCACGCCTGATATAGTTAGGAATTAGCATTTAAAAAACCTTGCAAGTTCACTGAAAAAAACCATAGGTTTCAGGCCTTATATAGTTAGGAATTAGCATTTAAAAAACCTTGTAAATTCACTTAAAAAAACATAGGTTTCAGGCCTTTATATAGTATTATAGTTAGGTATTGGCATTTAAAAAACCTTGCAAATTCACTGAAAAAACCATAGGTTTCAGGCCTTATATAGTTAGGAATTAGCATTTAAAAAAACCATTGAAATTGCTCCTAAATAGTTAGTTGTACTAACTATATTTCGCGCACCCGCAATCCACTGCTGATGATGTCACATATTACATCATTCATGACATGGTCAGTGACATCACTGATGACATCACTGATAACATTTCAAATGACATCACTGATGACATCTCATTTGACATCACTGATCACATCACTGATGATATCATTCATGTGATAATACGATGCACCTCCTCACACTTAAATATAACCTTTGATACACCCAGTGTTAAATACAGACTACCATTCTTGAAACCATTGACACACCAATACCAGTTACTACATACGCACTCACTGATTCCTAGGTCTGAACTCACTGATTCCTAGGTCTACACACACATTCACTCATTCACCCATAGAATCACTCATACATACAGTCACTCATCAATACAACACTATCATATGCACTCATACACCTATACAGACACTCACACACTGCCACTCATCCATGGAGTTACTCACACACCTAGTCAGTCATGCAAAGAATCAATCACACTTCCATTTCTTCAACTATACAGTTATACACACAACACCTTACTTATTCAAACATATACTAACACATACTTACTCTCTTATACAATCACTGATACAAGTACACAATGATCCATACAGCCACTCGCACATTCACTGGCTCTCATGTATAGTCATTTATATATGCCAACTCTCACATGCACTGTGTTTTACATATGTACTTACTTGGACATGTAGCACTGAGATATCCATTCACTCACCAACACACCCATGCACACAGTCAACCTCCCATATAGCTGTTTCCACATGCACTCTTGAACTCATACACCTAGTGAATTGAATGCTCACACATCTATGCACAGAGTCACACACCTCCCAGCCACCCACACACACACCCAGTCTCCCATTCAAATACTTGGGCAACCAATCAATAACCCATATAGCCACTCATATAGCTACTGATCAACACATGCAGCAGCGTACACAACAACAGACATACTGATGCACACATTCAGACAGTTTAGTCACTAACCCATGCATTTAGTAAGACACATTTATTCACTCACTCATACAGTCAGTCATGCACCTACTAAATCCTTCATCCAGACACTTATACATCCACTCATTCTTCAATATGTAAAACATATTTAAACTTTACAGAAACACACAGTCACTGGATGATGTCATCAGTGATGTCATCAGTGATGTCAAATGAGATGTCATCAGTGATGTCATTTGAGATGTCATCAGTGATGTCATCAGTGATGTCACTGACCATGTCATGAATGATGTAATATGTGACATCATCAGCAGTGGATTGCGGGTGCGCGAAATATAGTTAGTAAAACTAACTATATAGGAGCAATTTCAATAGTTTTTTAACCCCTTCTGTGCTGCGCGAATTTTGCTGCGGTGCTGAACGTTCCATTGGGCCTATGGAACCATGACGGAACGGTTCCGTCATAAGCACAGGCCAACTTACGCTCATGACGGAACCATTCCGTCATGAGCATGGAAGGGGTTAAATGCTAATTCCTAACTATATAAGGCCTGAAACCTATGGTTTTTTAAGTGAATTGGCAAGGTTTTTAAAATGCTAATTCCTAACTATATAAGGCCTGAAACCTATGGTTTTTTAAGTGGAAATATCTATATCTATATATATCTATATCTATATATATATATATATATATATATATATATATATATATATATATATATATATATATATATATATATATATTCCAACAACGTATTCCACAGAAGACAACGTATTCCACAAACCTTTTGTTTGTGCTGTGAATCTGCTGTCAATGGAATAAAGAATAAATTAAGTGTGTCTCAACAAACTCGAGTGACTGGAGTGGCGGCTTTATTGTCTTCTGTGGAATACCTTGTCTTCTGTGGAATACGTTGTTGGAATAAAGAGCGGTGTGGTTCAACCGCAAAAAGCTTCGCACCTACAAGCAGCGCCATATGGAAGGCACCAGGAACCAAATCGCAAATCGTTGAATATATATATATATATATATATATATATATATATATATTGAGTTCCTGGCGCAATCTCCATTTCTTGAAACACCAGAGTCGAAGCCCAAATACAGTTTAAGTGCTCAGGTTTATTTGGCGGAAAAAAAAGCCCTGCGCGTTTCGAGGTAAGCCTACCTCTTGCTCATGGGTGGAGTACAGGTAAACGCGCCAAACTTTTAAAAAGAAAGACACAGTGTTTACACAAACCACGTGGTCATAGACATTGAAGACATACTGGCAATGCTACAATGTTACAACTTCACCGCATTTTAAATACACACTTAATGATAAATGATAAGTGTTGCATCAAGCATTAATTGTGATCATTACTGTGTAACAAGAAATTATATAAAGAAAATTTATATAAAATGGCTTTCTTGAAAATGCAGTGTAACCAATCTGAAAGCGATCAGTTTTTAGATCAAAATTAGAAATATCATCACCTTGCGTTACAGTGTTGTTAACATAATACATGAAACCAACGTATGTTATGCGGTAATAGTCTTGGTAAATACCACAAACAAAAATGAAAAAGTCACACAATATTGAAACCATATTGCGTATATTCCAAGCAATAGGAGATAAAGCCCCAGTGGGCATACACCATCTGATGTGCTGTAGAATACGTGTTTGACTGTATCACCATTCAGCCCAAGTGGGCGCGAGTCCAACATCTGCAACAAGAGACAACAGTATATTTTTCAGCTTGTATGTCCTCAACATCAACATCTATTATACTGTGCATGTGCATGTAAAAGTAATTAAATTTTGTTAAAAGTTAGCAGTGAACACCAAGGAGGCGGTACCAGGATATAAAAACAATTTTTCAGTCAATGTGGGCACTACAAACGATTACAGTCATATCAAAAAAAGTTCAATCTCGAAGGTGGACTGCCAATTCTTCCCCGAGGTTATGACCAACAGGTTGAATCGTTTTATATATTTGATTATGTATCTAGACTCTAACTTTCTTAAATCCAGCCACCGATTGCCACTCTCTCCTTATTTTCCACACAGTCCAGTACCACAAAGTTTAACAAATTAGGGTTTTGATTGTGTTCTAAGGCAAAATGCCTGCCCACCGGGTACTGCTGGTTAAGATTTTTTATAGCCCTAAGGTGTTCTAGGACTCTGAGTTTGGCTTGTTTGGTAGTACAACCGATGTAGAATTTGTCACAGGGACATTGTAATGCATAAATGGCATATTCGGTAGTGCAGCTAAGATGTTTGGTGATTTTGTGTTCCTCCTGATCTGGTGACATTTTGATGGATTTACAATTTTTGCTAAATCTACATGCCTTACATCTTTTACAAGGAAAAAATCCTTGTATCGCATTGTGTTTCGGGCGATCTTTAATGAGTGTAGTGCTTAACATGTCTCTCAGTGATTTCGCTTTTTTATATGTAACTGACGGGGTATCCTGTATTATTTCCTGCAGATCTTTGTCTAATCTAAGGACATCCCAGAATTTTTTTAAACTACGTCTTACTTCCCAGGATTGACAGTCGTAGGTAGTTATGAAACAAATAGTTTCATCTTTCTGGCGCTGTTTAGGTATCAGGAGATCCCCCCTTTCCATCTGGGCTACCTTAACTTCCGCCTGTTTAATGGTTTTTTGGGAGTAACCCCTGTCAGAGAACCTCTTCCTCATTAATTCTTTTTCTTTCTCATAGCTATCAGTTGTGCTGCAATTCCGTTTGGCCCTGATGAGTTCTCCCAACGGTATACTCCGTATAAGTGTGGCTGGATGGCAGCTATCAGCATTGAGGAGACTATTTCCCGCAGTTTTCTTGCGAAATAGTGAGCTAGTGAGAGCCCCATTCTTAACTACCAGGCTCACATCTAAGAACTCAAGTTGTGTTTGGCTCATTTGACTAGTGTATATATATATATATATATAACCTCGCAACTTGCCTCGTCGCAGGGGTAGCACTCAGGAGCTGGTGCCATCGCCGGGATCAAGGCAGTATCCCGTTTCAATATCCACAGGCAAATTCGAAATTGATGGCACTCCACTCAGGGATTTTTAACAGAGTTTTATTTCACAACTGTGATCGCCTACGCGTTTCGAACGTAGCGTTCTTGATCACGGCAAATTTCCAGACAGTGAGTCCCTCTTCACTTTTTCATTATATACACATGTAACACACAATGCATTGTGGGCATTGTAGTTAAATTCATTTCATTTAACCAAAGTGCATTTTTTAAAACATTTTATGTGGTGTGCAGTGTTGTATATCGATTGTGTCGACATAATTGCATCATTTCAATTTAAGATCATTGAAGATCGGTGATTTTCGGACTAAGTGCCCTTTTGTTGCCATGCATCTAGTGTCTATGTCATAGTAATATGTGTCGGTGAGATCCATTACTTCCAGTTTTATTGTGGTAATGCAGTGGTGAGTGTACCCTATGCGCTTATTTGTTTGTGTGCAATGTTGTACTATGAACAATGGTTCAATGTTTGAGACATAACTATTGCAGTGTTACGCTAATGGGTGTGGCTCTATGGTTCCTGGGCTGAGTGCTCTTGCCACCGCAATCAGTTACCACAGATGGCTGGAAATGTGTTGCTGTGTGTACTTTGAGTCATATCCCTAGTGCAGGCAGAGATGTGTGTTTATTTACAGACAAATCAAAAATTACAGATAATTCAATCAGTTCAATTATAGATGCACATGTATATCAGCATCTGTATTGAGTCCCATCGGTTGTATCGTTTTAAATCTCATGATTAGTTTCGACTCAAGTCGTCTCAATTTCAATTTCCTATCCCCCCCACGCTCATGTGGCGGTATGGCGGCCAAACCTGAGTATGACATGTTCGTCCATGTGTATTCCGGGTGGCTTGACATGTGTTTTGCCATGGCATAAGAGAAGTCTTTCTTCTGTATGGCACGTGTGTGTTCAAGGATACGTTTTTTCAATGGGAACGTCGTGCTCCCAATATATCTTTTGCCACATTGGCATTGGAGTATATACACGACAAATGGAGTTTCACACGTTATTTGTTGCTTTATTTCAAATTTCTTCCCAGATGGATCAGACATGTTTTTTAGGTTCTTTCCGATTTTGCATGCCTTACATACTAAGCATTTGGTGAATCCTGTTTGTTTTGTTTCTAACCACGATGCGTTCTTTCTCAGTTCGAAGTGGCTATGTACCAGATGGTCTGACAAGTTGGGAGCTCTTTTATAAGTAATCGATGGTCTCTCTCCTATCTCATTTCCAATGTCAATATCTGTTTTTCAGGACATGCCAGTATTTCGTCATGATTTTTTGTATTTTATAACTTTCCTTCGTATATCTGATTATCATTCTGGGACGTTCCTCCATTATTGTTTCTTCCATCACACCTGTGCTAGGAGTCATTTGTTCATTTGTGTTCTTTCTCTTGCCAAGTAGAGACTTTTTGTTTGAGGTTAACATTTCATGTCTGTTTCTGTTTCTTGCTGCTTTCTCCCCTCTTATTATATCAGTCTTTTTGTATCCTCTCTGTTCGAAACGGGTTTTGGTATCTTCAAACTTCCGTTCCATTTCGCTTGCTTCAGAACAGTTCCTCTTCATCCTGAGTAGCTCTCCGTAGGGTATGCTTTTCTTCAGACTTTTTGGATGAACGCTTTGTCCGTGAAGCAGACTGTTAGTTGCTGTCTTTTTGCGATGAACCATTGTCTCTAGTTTGTTATTTTTCACGAATACTTTGGTATCCAGGAATTCAATTTCTCTTGGGCTGATGTTGTAAGTGAATTTCAGTCCCACTGTGTTGTTATTTAAAATTTCAAAAAAGGTTTTGAATTCTTGTTCTGTACCTTTCCAAAGTAAGAAGAGGTCGTCTATGAAGCAGAGCCATAACGCTATGTTAGCCATATGTTGGTCGTTTTCTTCTCCCCAGGCTACACACCTCTCCCACCACCCCATCATGAGATTAGCGTAGCTTGGGGAGAAGGAAACTCCCATGGCAGTTCCGCAGCGCTGTACATATATCTTCTTGTTGAAGATGAAGATGATGTTATACAGACAGAGTGTTATCATCTGTGTCAACATTTTAGAGTGTTCATATATTTTGTCCAACTCTCTATCCTGGCAACAAGATAGACATCTTCCAGGACTTAGTATTGGGGGAATTAGACAAAATGACAAACGTGAATCAAAATCACGGACAAAGCTTTAATCCAAAAAGTCTGAAGAAAAGCATACCCTACGGAGAGCTACTCAGGATGAAGAGGAACTGTTCTGAAGCGAGCGAAATGGAACAGAAGTTTGAAGATACCAAAACCCGTTTCGAACAGAGAGGATACAAAAAGACTGACATAATAAGAGGGGAGAAAGCAGCAAGAAACAGAAACAGACATGGAATGTTAACCTCAAACAAAAAGTCTCTACTTGGCGAGAGAAAGAACACAAATGAACAAATGACTCCTAGCACAGGTGTGATGGAAGAAACAATAATGGAGGAACATCCCAGAATGATAATCAGACATACGAAGGAAAGTTATAAAATACAAAAAATCATGACGAAATACTGGCATGTCCTGAAAAAAGATATTGACATTGGAAATGAGATACCATCGATTACTTATAAAAGAGCTCCCAACTTGTCAGACCATCTGGTACATAGCCACTTCGAACTGAGAAAGAACGCATCGTGGTTAGAAACAAAACAAACAGGATTCACCAAATGCCTAGTATGTAAGGCATGCAAAATCGGAAAGAACCTAAAAAACATGTCTGATCCATCTGGGAAGAAATTTGAAATAAAGCAACAAATAACGTGTGAAACTCCATTTGTTGTGTATATACTCCAATGCCAATGTGGCAAAAGATATATTGGGAGCACGACGTGCCCATTGAAAAAACGTATCCTTGAACACACACGTGCCATACAGAAGAAAGACTTCTCTTATGCTATGGCAAAATACATGTCAAGCCACCCAGGATACACATGGACGGACATGTCATACTCAGGTTTGGCCGCCATACCTCCACATGAGCGTGGGGGGGATAGGAAATTGAAATTGAGACGACTTGAGTCGAAACTAATCATGAGATTTAAAACGATACAGCCGATGGGACTCAATGCAGATGCTGAATTACATGTGCATCTACAATTGAACTGATTGAATTATCTGTAATTTTTTATTTGTCTGTAAATAAACACACATCTCTGCCTGCACTAGGGATATGACTCAAAGTACACACAGCAACACACTTCCAGCCATCTGTGGTAACTGATTGCGGTGGCAAGGGCACTCAGCCCAGGAACCATAGAGCCACACCCATTAGCGTAACACTGCAATAGTATGTCTCAAACATTGAACCATTGTTCATAGTACAACATTGCACACAAACAAATAAGCACATAGGGTACGCTCACCACCGCATTACCACAATAAAACTGGAAGTAATGGATCTCACCGACACATATTACTATGACATAGACACTACATGCATGGCAACAAAAGGGCACTTAGTCCGAAAATCACCAATCTTCAATGATCTTAAATTGAAATGATGCATTTATGTCGACACAATCGATATACAACACTGCACACCACATAAAATGTTTAAAAAAATGCACTTTGGTTAAATGAAATGAATTTAACTACAATGCCCACAATGCAATGTGTGTCACATGTGTATATAATGAAAAAGTGAAGAGGGACTCACTGTCTGGAAATTTGCCGTGATCAAGAACGCTACGTTCGAAATGCGTAGGCGATCACAGTTGTGAAATAAAACTGTGTTAAAAATCCCCGAGTGGAGTGCCATCAATTTCGAATTTGCGTGTGGATATGTATATATATATATATATATTAGATAAAAAAATGCTCCAGCCCGACCTGTTGTGTGTTGCCTCTACTTTAACATCCTCCACCCCATTGTGTCAGGGCTGATGTTTCTGTGGTCAGAATGTGTGAGTTCATGCACAGTAAAGACTGCATCGTCTTCTTTCGTTACTTTATTTTAATGTAATAATGGTCCTCTAATAACTTCACTTTTAAATGAAGTTCTATTTTGTTTTTTTAATTTTTAAGGATATTTGTGTAGTATGTGGAGTCAGCAGAATAGCAGCTGAACGCTTAATAGCGAACTAGGATGGAGGAGACAGTAAAAGGCAGATACACAGTTACCTCAGTTGGGTGGGATGTTGAAAGTTACCTCAGTTGGGTGGGATGTTGAAAAGTTCTAACAAGGTATTTTTGTTGTGTTTGTTCAATGGAATATCGTCATTGTGTATTAATCTATGTTCTAGAGGCTCAACACAACATTAAAAGTTTGCTCTTTTCTTTTGATACAAACTTTGTGCGTGTAAACATGTCATCTTTGTCATTCCCCATTTATACTGAGGGCTTTGCCTGCACCTGTCACGGTTAGTTACATCCTGATGCGGAATGGTAAATTTATTTATTTTCTTAGAATTTTTTAATCGACACCTTCTGATCACAAAGACCAGAAATGTGCGTTGTTAGACATCACTGCTAGTGCACGTCCAAACATAAAACATTAGAACTGTGAATAAAAAACGAACAGAATTCAAACGCTAAACCCATGTTGAAAGGAGGAGCTGAAAAGTGTAATTCCGTCGCATTTTATGTTTCCATATTTACCTTTGTAGCATGGGTCTAACTAAGCATGGCATTGCATGGTTATATTGTGCTGTAAACTAGCGTTCTGTCAGGACACAATAAATGACCCTGGCAGGAGTAAAAGGAGGGGCAGCAATCCGGGACACCACAGCCCTGTGATGCAAAAAATGTAAAGACTTAAGCGGAATCACCGAGGAGCTTGCCGGGGGCCTCCTTGTTGTCATCAGGAATGGTGGACTCAGGCAGCGGCTCGCTTAGCTCTCTGTCTGAAGTGGCCGCCGGGGCGTAATCTGCATGGGGGCCCCTCATCACAAAACTCAGGCAAGAGAGCTCCACTCTGAGTCCTGAAACTCCAAGATCTTTGCAACCTAGTGGATACACCTGCTGTCTGAGCACTGGGAATGTTTCTGGGCAGGATAGCCCTGCTGTCAGCAGCCTGCGTCTTTTAAATGTGCATTATCTGAGGGGTGCTCTGACGTCCGATACCGCTACTGTGTAGATTGTAATCTGAAGGATAGCAATGCTCTTTTAAACCGGAGCCTATAAAATCTGTGTAACCTCTGCTCTCCTGATGCCTGCTACTGTGAGGTCTGGTTAACTTGATGGACAGCTCTGCTGCCTTCGGCCAGACAGCTCTGCTGTATGACGCATCTGTGTTACCCGAGGGATGGCTCTGCTTTAGAGCCACAGATCGTGAGATCCGTGTACCAGAAAGATAGCTCCGCTCTATGAGACGAGAGAAAATGAGATCTGTGTAACATCAAGGACAGCTCTCCTGTCTGAGGCCTGAGCGTTTGAGAATTTGTAACTGTAGGAAAAGAGGGAAAGCCCAGCTGCCTATGGCCGGAGCCCGTGTAACAGTTGCTCTTGGACATGTGCTGATACATGCCTGGCTTTCATGCGAGGAGGCCATGTGCAGCTCCTTCTCAGGTCTCTGGAATACATAAAGAAATCGGGCTTTGGTAATGCAACCACGTGAGTTCTTCTAGTAAAGCATTGCTGTATTGTGTTGCAGGCCTCCTCTTCTCCCCTCCCCCAACCCCAGGACTCAGGCGCTGGAGCTCCGCTTTTCAAAATGGTAACCTCCAAGGCAGTGAGGGGTGGGCCTATGGGGAGGGCTCCTGGGAGAGAACAGTAACCCACCTCTACTCCCGGTTATGTGTAATGGGCAGCAGAAGAAAGGGGTGACACATTGGGGCGGAAATTGGGGATTATTGGAGGTAACATGACAGAGGTGGGGAGTAGGGGGGAGACATGTGCAATGAATGACGGAGAGGGGGAGATACAGTGGTGAGAGGATAGTGAGGTAAAGCAGTGGGGGGTAAATGAGGTGAGTGCGAGGAGATAAATGTGCGTAATGGGGAAATGGATGAATGGGTGAGTATTTGCATGGTAATGGAGTGGGCGGAGTTAGTATCGTCAGTGCCAGTCGCGCATTGCTCTTGGGGCTAAAAGGAATTTAATGCTCCCCCCCACCCCTCGCATAGCGTAACAAAGGCCCCGCAGTGCAGTGGGAGGGCCACGCTCTAGGGGGCCCCCTTCGCACAGCACCCTGGCCGGACAGCTCCTGGGTGAGTTTGAAAGGGGCCCCTCCATGAACTTTGCAGGGGGGCCCCCTCAAGCTTCGTTACGCCTGCGCGGCTGCCTCCTCGCTTCCCGCCTCTGGCTTCATCTCACTTCACAGAGACAGCAGCGGGGGCTTGCTTACTTGTCTAGCTATCATTGGATTCTAGGAGTTGGTGGGGGGAGAGAACTAGATGCAAGGGCAGGGGAGGCCTGGGGTGCATCAGCAGAGCGCGATTGTCTCACTACTTCAAGAGCAAGTGCCGCTTGCCAAGCAGGACTGATGTGCAGACGCATTACCGGAATATCAGGGGCTGTTTTAGGACAGAAAGGAGGTGCATCGGCAGAGCCGAGACGCATGAACCCCAGTACGGAACAGCAAAGGCTGCTCTCTCACAGGACCGAGGTGCGTGAGCGAGTATGGCATGGCACGTGCAGCTGCAGGGGTGCACTGAGGTGCATTGAAAGAGCTGTGTCGGTCATCTTCTACCACTGATTCGTAGTCTGAATATCGACGTGCACAAAATCATATACACAATGAGTTCCTGGTGTGTATATGCAGAGAAGATTTCTGGAGGCAAGTACTGGAATAACAAGCAAAACAGTAAGCAACTTGACATCCGGCCTGGGGAGGAGACCTGGGACGGTGAGGGCTGCTGGCGCATGCGATGTTCTGCAACTTTTGCGTGCCCAGGCGACAAAGAGAAAGTGCGGGGCCTGAAGTCCCGGGACCCGGGTGAAGAGCAGGACATAGCAGTGCGGGGCTCCCATGCCTATGGAGAGAGCCCCGCATTGTGCAGACAGAACTGTAGAAGAGCTGGAGTGCTCCGGCTGCAGCCAGCTACCGTTTAGGAGCACCCCCCCCCCCCCGGACCGGGTGAGTCGATGGCCCGTAAGTTCTTGTGTTTGAGTGTCCTCCATTTATTGCAGTATTATACCTCTATGTGTACCCTTTTTTAACCTGCACACGTCACTTTTTCCTCCTGTAATGCACTGTTTGCTACCTCGTGTATTTTGTTTGCTCACTTTTGCCTCATGTAACTTAGCGTTTGCTTTTGTAATTTGTTCACCTGTAATGTTCTCATGTATCAGTTCTGTTCCTATTGTAAAGTGCTCTGACACCTTCGGGTAAAGTCCGCGCTATAGAAAAACAAATAAATAAATAAAAACACTGTAGTGGCTAAACGCGAAAGTGAAACTGTATGCTGCATTTCAATGGGGGTGGGGCACGCTGCGGACATGCACAACGGAATTACCTGTATGCTGGCTTGCCTGCGAAAGCGGGACAGGCGATGTGCGCGTGGCTGTACGTGCGCATCCGCAGGCCCCAATCGCCGATCGTGCCCCGGTCTGTCTCCCTTGAGAGGCATGGCGCTGACAATAAGTCTCGCTGGCGACAGCGCTTTCGCGCTGCAACGCCAGGCGAGACCTAAAAATTACATTTTCAAAGTGCTTTCTGTTGTAGGCTGAGACTTTATGGCACTATAAATATACGTGACAATTCCCCACTGGTAACCAGGATTCAATTCTGTGACCCTTTAGTTACACACAATATACATATGCAATGTTTGCATTACCCACCTCAACCTTCATAACATAAAAGAGTGCCTTTTGCACCAGTTTAACTTGCGTTTATTTTTCTTTTAAGGTATCTGTGTTATATTTTATATGTAGTTACCTAAATTTCAAAAGATAGCGAAATAGTTGCTGAATATTTAGTTCTTCTAGTAATATATGTAACCCACTTCCCCTGCCCCCATTGCATTCAGGTTCACAGTTCTTATTCTGTTTCTAATGCACTTCAACTACTGGGAGGGACAGAGTGAGTTCTCACGGGTGACGGTTGACTTGAACCTCGGGCATTATCATCAGCTGAAGAGAGTGGTGTTTAAATTATGGACAAATACTGTCTGTTAAACTATTGTTCTCAGACATCAGACTTTGGCCCCAAATAACGGACAGTCCGTGTAAATTACGGAGAGGTGGTCATCCTAAAAATGGATATATAGCAAAGATGCATGTGAATTTTATATATGAAGTATGCAATATAAAAAATAATGCCTAGTAAAGTGCCTGATGTACTATTATTCCATTTACAAAAAAGGGGTGGCAAATTGGATAATGACTTTTTGCAAATTGAATAATATTTAGCAAACCAACCTATGTACTAATGAGTCGGTTCACAAAATACCAAATCACAGGAGGTCGGAAAACTATCTGGCTTATATCAGTGCTTTAAATGGGCTGATATTGTCAGGTACTGCGTACCTGTACTTCTTTATTTTGAGACAGAGAGTACTAGCAATTATCAGCAGAGTTGCAATACTTTTAATCAGAGAGTACTGGTGCTTCTTAGAAGCAAGTAGGTACTCTGGTATAGAGTACCTGCACTTCTATTTTTCCATTTCAAACAGTAGCATTATTAATCTTCATAGGCAGGTTGAAGTGTGTGACCCCCTTTGGTTGACTACAATCACGCGGGTGGTGACCTTCAAAGGACAGAAGACAGCCATCCTTGTGATTGTATTCCAAAACAGAAAATGCTTTAAAAAAAAAATCTGTGTTCCTTAAAATAATTAGTGCTGCTTTTAAAAAAAATGTATGGAGGAGTTTTCAGTTTTGGAAAACTTCAAGGGGAGCAATCAGTTATCCCTCAGGCACCCTCCTAAGGCTGCCAGTATGATCCAGAAAGGGAAAGGGGTGCTTAGGGGACTTCTTCTCCTTTGCGAATCAGTTACCACCCCAATTTGGAGATTAGTAATTCATGAATGGTTTGCAACCGCAAACCTTCTTTATTCATTCCCTATTGGCATATAGAAAAACCTACAATAGGGAAAGCTAGTCATTGCTCTGGTCTGATTGCCCCTCTTGCTTCCCTCCTGGTCACTGCGTCTGCGTCACCCTCATATGTCTGCAAGCCCCTCTTCAGGAAGTGGTGTCCAGCGACCACCACTGATTAGAGCTTCATTCAGGTGTTCTCACAATCCCAGCACCCTGCGTTGTGCACATCTCTGTGAGAAGTTGGCCTGATATATGATGCTCACTAGTTCTAGTGATCACCTTGTATCACTCGGAATCGGTAAAATTACCGATTCGGTAAAATTACCGAAAATGCATGTTTTTTATCCCCCTACATCTCCATGGCCATTTACCGGTTGGTAACGGCCGAATTCGGCCGTTACCGGACGGTAAATGGCCAAAATCTCCCACCTACATCTGGCCCCTGATGATGTCGTCGCGATCAGGTGAAGAGGTGACGCTTGACTCTGCAGCCACGTGAACCAGGAGGTGTCTTCGATGACCAGGATGGAGGCACGAGCTGTCCCACGCAGGCTCTCGCTGTCGGCGGTGTCTGTTCCGAGATCGGAGTCAGCAGGCCTTGGCAAAGGCAACCCACGCGGTGAGTGAAGATGGCGTCTGGTGCGGACCAGGAGGGTCCGGGGTACTTCTCTTTTGGAAGGAAGCAAGGGCCAGTCTGGAGCAACCAAACCAGCAGTGTAGATTTCAAAGTTCGTCGTCTAGGAGGCCACAAGCCAGCCGGCAAGTGACCAGACAACGCGTTGAGCAGCAACCAGGCAGAAGGGCCCCACGCAGATCTCGTGGAGGCTGGAGGGCTGATCTCGTGGAGGCTGGAGGGCTGATCTTCGGTGCAGGAGCTGTTCGGGCTGGGGCTTCTCAATCCCCAAAGCACTTTCTCGAGGGTGCCTCAGAGGTCGTGCTGGAAGCGTAGTCAGTTTCTTCAAGATGACCGGTCCCACGTGTCTCGTCGCACCCACGGATCTCAGCTGTGCTGAAGATGTGAGTTGAGGTCGGAGAGGTCTGGAAGTCCGGGTCTCGTCGGGCTCTGAAGTCTGGTTCCCCCAGGAAGGACGACAAAGTGAACCGCTAGGACGCTTGATGGTGCCTGCAGATGCAGGGTGGTCACTCCTTGGCCACAAGGGAGATTTCTTCAGTCTTCTGTGGAGTAGAACGTCGAAGTCCAGAGTTTCTTCTTTGTAGAGTCGTTCAGGATAATCTAATTTGGAATGGGACCAGCTCCTACCTTTATTCTGCTAAAGGGGGCTGTACTAGTGACTAGGTCCCTCCCATGGGTGGGACCAGGAAGGGGGGTGGTTACACCCCCTATCCTTTGTCCGGTTTCGCGCCAGAGCTGGGGCTGGAGTGCCCCAGCAACTGGTTTGAACCGGGGTATGCACAGGGACACCTTGTGTGCCCCAGGCAAGTCTCATTCCTTTCAGCCCTGCCTATCTGGATACACAAAGTCCTGTCTGGGGTGGTGCTGGCACCTCCTCAGGCAGGAAACCCTTTGTCCAGGCCTCCGTTGCTGGAAGGACTCCCAGCAGCAGGAGGTCAGACTTGTGTCTGTGGCAGCAGCATCCATTTTGTGATGCTGAGGCTCGGGTTAACTTTAACCGGGGTTCTAGTTACATACATGTGTTATCCCTCTAGAAGGGTGGAATGCTACCCCCGTTGCCAGAACTGGCGAGGGGGTAGTATTCCAAAGAGTATGACACCTTATACGATGTGTTTTGATAATGCTATGCCAAAGTAAGCAATAACCTCGAGGATTATAATGCACTTAAGAGTATATGGTATAGCGTTATCATGGAACAGCTTTAAGGACATGGTTCCGAAAGCTGCAGAAAGGCTCAGCTCATGCTAGAGCACCATCTCACATAATTCCAAGGACTCTGCCGTCAGGATTGATAAGGCCTACCATAGGAGTGACTCATAGGAGTATATGTGTCCATTTTAGTTTAGATATAGGTATACTATATCTAAAGCAAAGGGTGATTACACCACCTTGCCCCAGCTGAGTGATCAGCCAGTTGTGTCAAATAGTAAGGCCAGGCCAGGGGTGGCACAATACGTGCTGCAGCCCCTGGTAGGCCTTGGATGCACCTATGCCCTGGGTACCTAGGGTACACTGTACAGGGGCTTACAAGGTGATCCATGTTCCAATTGATATGTACCTAGCGTACATGGAGTCCATTTGAACGGAGAGAGCAGAGGGCCTGGGGTCCTGAATAGCAGGGCCCCAGGCCAACTAAGTCGAAAACCAGCTAAACACTAGGCAAAAAGTTGAGGGTAACCATAGTCAGATATCCACCTTCCTACACAACCCCCCCCCCCCCCAAACGAAAGGAGATAAGGCTATCCTTGACCAGGTAAGCCTATATTGCCTGAGTGGCCATATGAGGAGGTGCATGCACTGACATGGTTACCCCCTTTCTCATGGTCCACTAAGCAATCCCTCACCCTAAGGGTATCTGAGGGTCTCCACCATAAGGAATCTCTACCTGTGGTGTGTTTTGGCAAAGTAAAAGGCTGGTGTTGGGATGGAGTACTGAAGTGAGGCTCCACTAATGTTGGGCTGAACTTCCTCCAATCACTATCCACCATATATGCCTTTCTTTCCAGGACTGAGTTGCACTGTGCTCTCAGGGTCAACCTCTGGCTACCTAAAGCTGGAGGCTGGGTCCCTCTGTTTGGCTTACTGGAGGGACAGGTCAGGTTTGGGGCCCCTAGGTCGCAGGTTTGGCTGTGCTCAACAGTGTCCATCTGTGGGAGGTCCCTAACTAAGTTTAAGGGGGGATCCCTCAGGAGTTTCTTTTATTTTCACCTGGCTGGGACTACTAGCTTCAGTGCCCTTAATCTGCTGATTGGGGGGTTCTTTGGACAAGGGGCCCTTTGGGGTCCACTGGCCTCCCTGACCTCTACAGCCCTGGGCTGACTGAGGCAGGGTAGAGAGGGGCAGGTTACCTGCTCCGGACTGGGTCCCACCTTGGAAGGGTCCACTGACATCAGAGGCTCTGCCAGGCTAGGCCTGACTACCTCTGGGGCAGTTTCTTCACAAGGGGTAAGATCAGTTCCCTGAGGAGGCTGATCCTTTCCTAAAGTCTGGTGGGAGGGAGATTTCTCTTCCTCCTCAATGCTCTCTGTTTGTGTGGAGTGATCCATAGTTTCAGGCTTCACAACACATGAATCTGTTTGAGTTTGGGCTGTGGCCATCACAGCCCCACCAACCTTTTCAGGAAGGGACTCAGTTTGAGTATGGGCTGTTACCATCACAGCCCTGCCAACCTGTTCAGGGAGGGAATCTGTTTGAGATTGGGCTGAGACTGGCACAGCCCTCCTGACCTGTTCAGGGAGGACATCTTGGACTGGGGCTGTGGCCATCACAGCCCCACTAACCTTTCCATGGAGATTTACCATTTTAGAATGGGTTTCTTGCTCTACCTCAGCCCAGACTGAGATCTCTAAATCATTCCCCAGTAGACAATCTACAAGCAAGTTTGATGGCACTGCCACTCTCTTGGGACCAGTGACACCTCCCCAGCTGAGATTTACCACTGCCATGGGATGATCTTTCTGCACTCCATCAATGTTGGTCACCTGGTATGTGGCTCCAGGTAAAAGTTGCCTTGAGGGGACTAGACTCTCAGTCACCATAGTGATGCTAGCCCCTGTGTCTCTATAGGCCTCAGCTTTCAGACCATTGATGAGGGGCTCCTGTCTGTACTTGTCCAAAGTGTTGGGACAAGCAGTGAAGTTGGCAAACCCCATGCCATTTTCACAGACAAGAGTAGCTGTGGTAGGGGACCTGGTTAGGCCAGAGTCCACCTGAATTCCCCAAGTATACCCAACCAAATTCTTGGGGGCACTCCCACCACCAGTACAGGGGCTCACAAGGTGATCCATGTTCCAATTGATATGTACCTAGAGTACATGGAGTCCATTTATATTAACAGAGAGAGCAGAGGGCCTGGGGTCCTGAATAGCAGGGCCCCAGGTCAACTAAGTCGAAAACCAGCTAAACACTAGGCAAAAAGTTGGGGGTAACCATAGTCAGATATCCACCTTCCTACAATCTCTGCCATTTTTTGCTACAAAAGAGAAATATCTTTGAGACTGCTGACAAAACTCCTATATTTGAAGGACAAAAGATGAATCGAGGAACAGAGCATGGTACCTCCACAGACCAAGAGAAAAGAATAAAGGAGAAAGAGATAAAAGAAAAACAAAGGAATGAAAAAACTACATGTGATCCTTAATCCAAGTGCGTTCAGGCTGTCAAATTTCCTCAGTGAGCCACTAGGTTTTCCTGATGGTGTATACTGGACGCTGGCTGTTTCTAGAACCAGGATGATGGTGTGTTTTGTCAGGTACAAATGCGATCTAGTGTTTACTCACATGGAGAAGGATGGCTGCAGTCTCCTTCATTTCCTTCTTTTCAAGCATCTGAATATGTTCTGTTTGCTGTTCTGGGTCGTCTCAGCTTCTCTTATGAGGTAAAAGCGCTCATCACTTCCCTATTCTAGGGATGAGTCAGAGGAGGTTTCCTGACTTTGTGTCAATCTGTCCAACAGTGCAAGTACGTTTCGTCTGGACCTTTTGGGTCACCTGTTTTCATTTTACAAAGATCCTTCTTTGCAGACGCCTACAAAGCAGTTGTCTTCACCATTGACGACAGGCACAGACTAAATGTCACGCTCAAAGAGGTCCAAAAATGGCCCTCATTGAACCACCTTAAACTTAATCAAGAGAAAACAGAAGTTCTACTCATCTCCAACAGAGACGAAACCCCCAAATCAAAGAATGGCTTTACAAAATAAAACCCTTCCTTCCCCCGAAAGACCTTCAACAGGCCACCCAGGCACAGGTGCTCTCCAGAATTGATTATGGAATCGCAGCCTTGACCAGGACAGCTAAATCTCACCTATGTCCCATGAAAACCACCCTCAATGCCGCAGCAAGAATGGTCACAGGAACCAAGAAATTCGATCACATCTCTCCTGCACTCAAGGAGCTGAAATGGCTCCCAATTGAACAACGAGCCAGCTTCCGAACAGCATGCCTTACGCACAAAGCCCGTCACACAGGCAAACCAGAATACCTGGCCGCCAAACTTAAAATGGCCGGCCAGTCCAGGAATCTCAGAAGTTCCAACATGCTCCTTCTTATTCCATTGAAATCTCGGAAACACAAAACCGCAACTAAATCCTTTGCGGGAAATGCACCTAAGATCTGGAACTCCATCCCCCCACCCCCCACATCAGAACGACCACCTCTTTCCCGAAATCCAAGACCCTACTCAAAGCCCTCTTCCTAGAGCGCTCTTGAACTTAACGAGAAGAACACAAGATCCCCCGGAAAGAGTTCGACACCGCACCACAACCTCGATGTGGTCGAAAAACAGTTGTCTCAGAACTATAATTGCCAGGATCTCCTGCCACACCTCATCCTGTTTGATAGACACCCATCTCGCTATCAGCAAACTAACTCCTCTGTATCAAACCACTCAGCCGCGACCCTCCTGTCTGACCACAAGGACTGTATGGTAATTATGTATATAATGCTCTTAAGTTTATAGGCTGTGGATTCTGCCTCTGCCGGAAAGGCGCATAATTGTACTTACTGTGAAGCGCTCTGATACCCTCGGGTCCAGCTAGCGCTATACAAAAGTTATAAATAAATAAATAAAATGTTCAACATCTTTGTGCCATAGTTGGTCAGACACTAATGTTTGGATACTGTAGTCCACAGAGGTAGCTGATAATGTCGTTCTTGTTCAATGTCAATGCCTGCCTGTTTTTGGGTTTTCTTCCTCCCATCATTCGGTGGACTTGCTCTAGCTTCCCTGTTCACCCATTTGCCATATTTATAGCATGTGTAATGGCTTTGGCATCTGTCCTTACCCTGGTCAGTATTTTATCAAGTGTGTATGTGTCCTTCAAATTCTTCTAGCGAAACAATGTTGACTACTATCCCTTGATGATTCTTGGACATGTTGCTTCTT
The DNA here is from genome assembly GCF_964263255.1 of Lissotriton vulgaris. Taxonomy (NCBI): domain Eukaryota; kingdom Metazoa; phylum Chordata; class Amphibia; order Caudata; family Salamandridae; genus Lissotriton; species Lissotriton vulgaris. The sequence continues at coordinate 1,724,880,949 of NC_141691.1, read as the reverse complement.
CATTGTTGGATTTATCAAATTCGCAATATGTTACCAGATTTTTGCAGTGTTTGGGCAAAATCATCTGATGATTCATCAGCCCCTTGGCATGTTATGTTAAATGTGCGGTGCTGATTGTTAAGGTTTCACTACAGTAACATTTCTCCTTGAGGCACTTGATCAATCCCCGCATGTCGCAATAGCTTCAGATGGGAACATGTCAATCTGGTTCTCAATTTCATCCCCCATCAAGTTGAGGAAAATCATTTTGGCCTCTATATCTGTGTGGTTCTTGCAAGTAGTTGGTAGTGTTCGAAATGCTGCAACCACTTTTCTCATCATGCCTCTGGGGGTTGTGAATCACTGAGATCAAATATCTACTGGCAGTTAAAAATGGAGCTGTACATGCCCTTCTGACATTGTCACCTGTTTGTGTTTTTTGTTTGTCTACCTCTTGTGCAATTGATTTTTTAAATTAATCTTTTGTCAGTTGGAGGAGGAGCTTCGTGCGCATCCAAGATGGCCGCATGAGCTTAGGGCTCTCGAGACCCCTGTAGCCCCCCGAATATATCCTGTTGTTTATCCTGGTCACTGTGAAGTGATTCTTGCTGCATAACCGAAGGAGTATCGGATACTGAAAACCGCATCCCGAAAGTGCCCCGGAACCCGGAGTTGGAGAGTTGGAAAGTTTGAGGCCTGTCTCTCTCGGATGTCCGGTACTTTGGTTGGCATGGTGCCCGAGGTGAAGTGCGAAAACAACGGCACTGGGTACCGGAAGTGTCCAGCCAGGCCCGCAACTTAATTTGGTTTCACTTTTGATTTCGCTCGGAGCGCTTTGCGACCCCGCTGGGGTGCACTCCAGATTATCGGAGACCCTAGGCGGTGACAGTGGGCCATATTGTGCGGACATTTCAACAAAGTGGAGACCTGTGGAATCGAAACCGAAGATTTTGGGTGTACGTCGCGTCAGTGAGGGCGCTGAGGCCTGGGTTCTTTGCCGATCAATGGGCACAACGGAACCGCAGATGGTTAGCAGACTATCCTACAGAGTCGAAAGCAAAGGATTTGATATTGGTCCAACTACAACGACTATTGAGCACTGCCGCCCGAATTGGAGGACGAACATAGGATTGTCCCAAAATGGCGACCAAGCCGGGGGGGGGGATAAACGGCAATCGAAGACCACTAGGGGGTCAAGGTATACCCAATCTAACATCATGGACCGATATGCGCAAACTAAGGGGTCGCCTAGTGGACTGGGAAGATCACAAGAAGGAGCAAAAGAAACCTATGCCCTGGAAGCTGAGCCGACGCTACAAGACGTGATGGCCGCCATTGATGGGGTCGAGTCCTCTCTCGTGCAGAAGATGGAGACCCTGGCCCATAAATTGGACACTGTGTCTGTTGAGGTTAACTTCATCCGAACAGACCTCACGAAGACGAGTGAGAAAGTGAAATCTCTGGACATTAAGACGGCTAGTCTTGCGTATGCTGTAACAGAATTTCAATCGGAAGTACGGACTCTGAGGGCCTCAAATGAACTGGTTATCCGTCGACTGGAGGATTTTGAAGGGCGGGCCTGAAGAAATAATGTACGTATCATTGGAGTGCCGGAAAAGGCGGAGGGGCAGCCTGCAGATCTCTTCGTCGAAGATATAATACTCAACCATCTTACACCCAAAGGCCTGAGCAATTTCTTGACTGTTGAGAGAGCACATAGAATTCCTGGAGTAAGACCACGTGTTGGTGCCACGTCCTGGCCTTTGATAGCGAGGATATTCAATTTTAGGGACAGAGATGCGATCCTCCAGGCCTCCAGAACTGGGGGCCCTTTGAAGTATGAAAACTCGTCCATCAGTTTTTTTCCAGACGCAGGCTGTCCAGAAGCAGAGAATGAGCTTTATGGAGGTTAAACAGAAGCTTCGTGATAAGGGACTTTAGTACGCCATGATGTACCCGGCCAAGCTGAGAACTGAACACGAAGAGAGGGTTTACTACTTTGATAAGCCGGAGATCGCTGTGGACTGGTTGGACACTATAACTGCTCAGCAAGAGCCCCAGAGACAGAGTGGAGATGAAGAAGGGGGTTAGCAAGAACAAGAATAAGTACTGTTATCATGGGATCTGGGGACATTTAGGGAACGGACTATTGCTGTAATGTTTCCGACAAAATGTTTAGCATAGTAAATATAGGGGGTCAATGGGCTATCGGTGGGTCTCCTTCCTCCTCAGACCTATATTTTTGTAGTTTAGTCTAGATGTTGGGGCGACAGGCACACTGCAAGTTGGGGAGGCTTGATAGTCGTACGCAGGGGTGCAGGGTGGGGGTAGTGTAACGGGAAGTTTGGGGGGGTGTTCATTTTTCATTTTGTTTTTGTGTTTTTTGTGTTTTTGCAAGGCATTGTATTTCAAGATTGCTCATTAATGGTGTGGGGATCAGGGGAGGGTTGGACCTTCTTTATGTTCCGTGATGGGGGTAGGGGGTTGCGGGTATTGAGTTGGAATGTGAATGGGTTTGGGGACAAAATCAAGCGCAGTGTGGTTTTGCAGTTTCTCAAAAGGCATTCCCCGGATGTGATCCTCCTTCAGGAAGCGCACTTGGTAGGGAATGCATGTAAGGCGATGCATAGAAAAGGCTATCGGCTGGTAGCGCATGCAGGATTTACTTTGGGGTCTCGGGGAGTTGGGATCCTCCTTAAAATTTCTCTCCCATTTGTAGCTGACTCTGTCGTTGCAGATGAGAGGGGTCGATATATAGCGATGTCAGGACGTTGGGAGGGATACACTCTCTCCTTGGTCTCGGTTTATGTCCCCCTGGTCTGCAGAATACTACTTATACTGAGTTGGAGAAGATTGTTCTGGGCCTTCCTAGCTGATTGTTGATTCTGGGTGGAGATTTCAATGCCGTGGTCTCCGACACCATGGATAGGTATCTGCCCCGTGACGAGGGACGGGCACAAAGATGGCTACCTGACTTTATGGAGGTTTTGGATCTAGTGGATGGCTGGAGATTGTTTCACCCTAGTCAGCGACAGTATACCTTCCACTCGGGTGCTCATGGTAGTCTTTCTCGAATTGATTATGGTCTAGTGTCGGATGCCCAGGCGTCGTATATTACCGAAGTAAAGCATCTGGCTAGAGGCATTTCTGATCACTCGCCGCTTTGGCTCAGATTTTAAATGACCTTGGGTTCAAGTGGTAGAGTCGCCCCCATCAATCCTTGGTACTTGCAAGGATTTGTTAAAAACGTTGGAGCAATATTTTCAAGAAAATGAGGGTTAGGTTTCCTCGTCGATCTCGTTGTGGGAGGCGTTTAAGACAGTGATTAGAGGTCAAACCTTGTCCCTGATCACAGGAGTAAAAAAGCAGAAAGAGGAAGAAGTGGTGAGAGTTGATTCGGAAATAGCAAACATCGAAATGGAAATAGAACAGGTGGTGTCCCGCGCTAGATTGCATGTTTTACAACTTAAGCAGCTCGAGTACAGTGCTAGAGCCCTGAGCCGGGAACAACAAGGGCATCTATATGACGCGGGGGACAAGGCCGGTAAACTGATTGCCTGGCTGGATGAGAAGGATAGAGCGGATCAGGTAGTTCCTGAGATTGAGACGGAGGAGGGGACTCATATAATTGACCCGCAAGGGATAGTTGTTAGTTTTGCGGATTATTTCCGTAAAGTTTACACTTCCGTCTCAGATAGGCCGGAGGAAGATTCGTGTCTATTGCTGAGGGATATTCAACTTCCATGTCTGACTGAGGAGGATCGCGACTTCATGGATAGCAAGCTCACCGCTGATGAGGTAGCCCTAGCGATACGCTCTTTGAATTCGGGGAAAGCGATGGGTCCCAATGGTCTCCCAATAGAGTTGTACAAGCTTAGACCAGACAAGATTGCCCCCTATTTGAGAGACATGTTTTTGGAAGCCCGGGAATGTGGGCTTCTGCCCCAATACCATAGACTGGCCTCGATAGTGGTGATACATAAGGAGGGGAAGCCGAGATCAATTGCGCTTCGTACAGGCCGATCTCATTGTTGAATTCGGAACCCAAAATATTGGCTAAAGTGTTGTCTAATAGATTAATCAAGGTCATTAGTGAGCTGGTACATCCCGACCAATCTGGATTTATTCCGCACAGAAATACGGCTTTGAACCTAAGGCGGTTACACGGGGTGTTGGCTAAATCGCATGCCTTGCGAGAGCCGGCCATAATAGCATCACCGGACGCAATGATGGCCTTTGACACGGTGGAGTAGCCATATCTATGGGCTGTTTTGGCTAAATTCGGTTTTGGTTCTGAGTTCATTAGCTGGGTGCGTCTATTGTATACCGAGCCTCTTGCGTAGGTTGTTGTGAACAATTGTGTCTCTGAGCCATTTTGTCTTGGGCGGGCACTAGGCAGGGTTGTCCGTTCTCCCCCCATTTGTTCTCGCTGGCTCTCGAGCCTCTGGCGGCTTGGATCCGCTGGGATCCCTAGCTTAAGGGTATTCGTTGGTCTCCACAGTTCGAAGACCGAATCTCTTTATATGCTGATGACATATTACTTTATTTGACCTCACCCAGGAAATCCCTTAACGTTCTCTGTGATGTTTTGGCTTCCTACGGTAGGAATTCGAGATTGATAATAAACTGGGCGAAATCTTATCTTTACGTATTATGTGGTGACGCCCCCATCCTGCCTCGGAATTGTCCTATTCAGATCGCTTAGGAAAGGTTAAAATATCTCGGGATTTATATTTCAATGGATCCCACAATTCGATATGACAAAAATCTTCTCCCTCCGCTAGCTCGGCTGAAAAGCGATGTGGCTGGCTGGAAGAAACATCCGCTCTCGCTGTTGGGACGGGCAGCTCTTTTTAAAATTATGTCCCTACCCTGTTTTCTTTATGCCCTCCAGAACACTTTAGATGTGGTACCAGCTAGCTATTTCAGAGAAGTGGAAGAAATGCAGCGTAGCCTACTTTGGGAAGGCAGACCACGTATAGCATTAGCTAAGTTGACGCTCCCATGTTATGACGGAGGAATTGCCCTCCCTGATATCAAGAGATACTGTTGGGCATCGCAGTTGGGAGCTATAAATAATGGTACCTACGGGTCCAATACGGATCCGGGATACGCAATGGATAAATGGCTTCTCTCTGGTGGTAATTATAATAGAGCATTGTATACCAATAAAGAAAAGTCTGATGGGACCTACCAGAGTGGCGGTACGTATATGGCATGATGTTACTAGCTCACTGGGATGGAAAAACCGCCTGACTTTGGCTACCTCATTATTTGGATCTGATAGGTTGGGCAGGCTATGGAACATGAAGGTTTTTGACAAATGAGACTTGATAGGGATTAATACTGTGGGCGATATTTGGGCAAAGGGGAGGGCTAAGTCATTTGCTGAATCACAAACTGAATACGAGCTAAGTGGGACTGAGTATTTTTGTTATGTGCAAGTGAGACATGCACTGATGTCGGTATTCCTTGAAGGGCAAGAGATACCAGAGGCATCCCCATTGGAAGATAGAATACTAGATGGGCATCTGCCTGATAGCACCATTTCTCTCATCAATAAAAAACGAATAAATCACAGAGCGGATCTTTTAGGAGATTTGAGGGACAAGTGGTATTGAAATTGATGACGAAGATTGTATTGAAGATGGTACTGAAATTGATGACGAAGATTAGCAATCTGCAGTTTCTTCCCCTAAAGAAGTTGCGATTCCGGCGAGACTGAGGCTTGTCCAGTTGAAAATACTACACAGAGTTTATGTCAATGGGTTTTAACGGAGGAAGGTCTGTGTAAGCGTGGATGTGGTCAATTGGGAACGTTTCTTCATATCCTGTGGGAATGTCGATATATGGTAGACTACTGGGGTACTGTCCATGATGTTATGCAGGAAGTAACGGGCGTGGCTCTCTTGCCGGAAGCAAGGAGATGTCTATTGAATATTTGGGAACCGACGGACCTGAACACTGCACAAACTCAGTGGGTTACTCTAGGGGCCATGATAGCTAAGCGAAATATAGCACAGCATTGGGGATCTAAAAGGCCGCCTACGATAGAGGGGTGGAAGGAAAGTATGGATTGGTATATGTTCCATGAAAAAACTGTTTATCGGGCAAGAAATCGTCCCCGGAAGTGGAATAATGTCTGGGGTCCATGGAATCAGTACAGAGGAAATATTTGTGTACCACCTGCAACTGTTGTCTTTGATGCCCCGCTTTCCCCATGACACCTACAAGTTAATATGTTTTATATCTGTGCTCCCTCCCCCACCTCTCGCCAATATTTATTGTATCACATTTTGAATATGTGAGCGACTCTCTTCTGTACTAAGCACCTATGTATTTATTGATGCCTTGTTTTAATAAAAAGAAATATAAAAAATAAAAAAAATCTTTTGTCAGTTGTGTTGATGTTTTAGATTGTGTTACATCACTGGGCGCTATGTGAGATTCAAGCCCTTCTATTTATTTTCCATGGCTCTACTTTGGCTGCCTCCATGGTTTTCTATAGGCCCATCCTGACCCCAAGATGTTGCCTTGTTCTTGTGAGATCTCTTGTGTGAGATCTCGCTTTCTTATTCTTGCTGTCTGGTTGCCTGGCCTTTCCAAATGGCCAATTTTGCTCTCTGGTACATGCGCCGTGCACAACTGTAGGGTCAACTCACTTTGTTTGTAGTGAGGAGGGTAGACCCATAAGTTGTAGCGTCGCTTGCTTCTCTCACGCTCAAGCTGCCTGGCCTTCTAGGGTGCTTTGTTTTACTGTTTTGCTGGAAGCGGGACCTATGGTTTCTGGGGGTTTTCACTCCAGGAGTGGGTAAAGTGGCTTTTGAGGTAAGATGCCTTGTTCTGTATCATTGAGCGTGCAAGAAGTTCAAATAAAATGGCTGTGGTGATTTCTGCAGTGCACTCGCTGCTGTGCTTGCTGGGAAGCACATGGATCATGCAACTGCTGGAGGGGTGGCTATGTACTGGGGTACATGCACGCTCTACTCCCACTTATCAGTGTTATGTATATCAATATTTTATCAATATTTTATTCTGATTGTAAATATTTGTATATTATTTTGATTGTACATATTTTAGGAGCATGTTGTATTGTTAGTAGAGGAATTTTTAAGTTCTTTTTAAAGAATCATTTGATTGTTTTTTGTTTAAATTATAAATGTTATGTATTTATTTGTTTGGTGTATATATTAAATAAAATATTTGTTAGTACTAATAATGAATTGTTATTTTCTAATGACTTTAATTTGCAACATTCAGTTATTTTAGTTAGATTTTTTAAGTATTGGTTTTTAATTAATCCATGAATAGTTTTGAAAAACAACAGTAAAAAAAGTTTTAAGTTTGAAATTAGTTTTTGAAGTCACATTTTGGAACAGTTTTACATTTTACTTTTACCATTTTAGAATATTTAAATTGCTACTCTTGTGGATTTATTTTAGAATATTAAAACTGCAATCAAGCTTTATATTTTATTGTTAATTATTTTGTTTTAATACATTTGTTTTTTTTGTAATTTGTTTTTTGCTTTAGTGTCTTAGATGTTCCTAATAGTAAGAGATAGGGTTAGTTTTTAGTGTAAACCTTAACTTAAACTTTCTTTAAAATCCTTCACTTTAGACAATGTGGTAAGTTTGAGGTGTCAATAGTAAATCTAACCCCCAAGTCCAACACCTTCCCCAATCAGTTAAGTTTGGAGTGGGAATAGTGAATTTAGCTCTCTTCCTCAGAGTCTAACACAGGGGTCTCCTACCTTTCCACTACTAAGAGCTACTTCTAATCACCACACTGAGATACTCTCCAATATAGCGATTTAATATTAGTATGCAAAGGGCAAATAACTTGAACACCACCTCTGGATTACCACAATTATGCTACAGTGTGCATACATCACTGGCGGTACAAGAACTGATTTCCAGAAGATTTACATGTGAGGTTCCCGAATGTCAATTTTGTTTCTTTGATGTTGTGTATGAATCCCCTCTAAGGCCCCAATTGCGAGTCTGGTGGTCCACAGACTGCAAGACTCGCGGGGTCGGTCTCTCGACCGCCCCATTACGATATGGGCGGTGGGACCACCAGAGCCCTGCCGCAGGTGCCAGGGAACTGACGTTCCTTGGTGGTATTGCAGTGGTCAGGAGACAGTAATATGCTTGGCAGGATCACCGCGGTCCCACCAAGCATATTACAAGTTTCCTCTCCACCACAGTTCTAATGGTGGTTCCACCGCCATGTATACCATTGAGGAGAGGAAACAGAGAGGGCCTTCAAGACCTCCTGGTGCCTCAAGCCCTGTGGATGCACACATCAGGGGCACAACATGTGACCCCCTTGATGCATTTACACCAGTTCCTGCACGGCATGGACTTTTTAGTCCATGCTGTGCAGGAACTGTTTTCGGCGATCCCATTGCGGTGCCCATTTTCAGGGCAACACTGTGGGAATGTCAAAAATAATTCCCACCAGAAAAAAGGAAACTAGTATTCTGGCATGATGTCCAAACACAGTTTTCGCCATGCGGAGCGGCACGCCAAAGTCGTAATCGGGCCCTAAGAGGTGAGTGTTCCACTGGAGCATATAGCATCATTGCCATGCAATATGTAAGGGGACACTGCTCTCCTTTTGCGAGCTAGAGCCCAAACCTCTTCCTGGATCTGGCTAATTACCCTGAAGGCCATTCGTTGATTTCAAAAAGCAGCAAATCAGAGCGCTCTTTTTTTTTAACATATACATTGCATCCTTAACTAGGACTATTAGCAAAGATATCAATAAACAGCAATCTACCCCCACCTCACATACTCACACATGGTATACCTGTCAGTTAATCATGGCACACACATTATTGCATGAATAGATTGCTTTAAAAAGCTAAACACCCTTAATGAAAGGAAGGAAATACATACAGGTAGTAAGAAAAGAACAAAAGGCAGGAAGTCATAAAAGAAAGAAAAGAAGAAAAATGTGTAAGGAAGATAAGACAAAAAGAAAGAAAATGTAAGAGGAAGAAAGGGAGAGAGATAAAGAGGGAGAAAAACAAGGGAGGCAAATAGAGAAACTGAGAGAAAGAAAAAAAAGAGTGGGGAAGAGAATGACACAGTAAGAGTTGAGAACAATGACAAAGAGAAATAAAAAAATACAAAAAAGTGGATAAAGAGAGCCAAAGAAAGAAAAGAGGAAGAAAGGAGAGACAAAAAAGAATAGAAAAAGGAGAAAATTACAGAGATAGGTAGAGCAAGAAGGAAAGTCAGGAGAGAACAAAAGGAGAAAAAGAAATAGGCAGATAAAAATTGAAGAAGGGAAATATAGAGAAAGCAGCAAAAAACGAGAAAGAAAAAAGGGAGAAAAAGAAAGAGGAAGACAAAAGAAAAACAGGAACAGAAAAGCAGACAATACAATAAAGAAAATAATAAAAGACATAAGGAAAGAGCAAGCTAGAAAGTAAACGTGGGAAAAAAAGAGGTCAATAATGAGAACACAAAAATAGGAGAGAAACTAAAGAGAAAGGGAGAACAAGTAGAGAAGAGTGAAAAGAAAAACAAATAGAGAAAAAGATTAGAAGAAAAAAAAGAGGGTAAGATAAAAGATAGAAACTGAACAAGATAACAAAAGGAAATTGAAAGAAAGATAATAGGAAAGAAACAAGGAGAAAGAAACAAGAAAGAGGGGAGAACAATGAAATGGAGAAAATAAAGAATGAAAGGATGGAGAGGAAAAAAGAAAAAGAACAAATTTAAAAAAGAAAGACAAGAGGAACTGGAGAAAGAAATGAGGGAAAATGAGACAGATAAAGAACAAAAGAGAAAGAAATAATTTGAAGTACATTTTCCTACAGTGTCAGCTTTTCAGGACTTCCAAAACTACTGGACCCACAGTGTTTAAAGTGTTGCTTAAATAGGTGGGCAGCTGTATTTTTCAATCTGTCAGGGGTTTCATCATGTGTGAGCTGCTAATAGGCAGCCTTTGAGCTGCTAGTATCTCTTGATTGACTTGTTAGAGACTCCTGGTAGAATACTTTCCCAAATGTGATTACCTTTAGTGTGAGGATAGTAAATCTAGCTCCACCCCTTATCCCCTTGTCAAAGTCCAATACTTTCCCTGATGTGGTTAGCTTTACAGTGGTATTAGTAAATGTAACCCCCCAAAGTCCAAACTTGTCTCCAATGTTCTTAAGTTTGGAATGGAAATAGGAAATATAGGCTTCACCCCCCCCGCCCTAAAATCCAACACCTTCCCTAATGTGGTTACGTTTGGAGTGGGAATAGTATATGCAATACCCCCAAGTCTAACACTTGTGCATAGATGTGCGAGTGGGTGTATGGGTTCGAGGGTGCATCTGTGAAGGGCTGTATGGGTGGGTGAGTGTCTGTATAGGTGTGTTGGTGAGTGAATGGATGTCTCAGTGATACATGTGTGAGTAACTACATATGTGAAAGGCAGTATATTTGAGTGTTGCAGTATGTAAATGACTATATGTGAGAGTGAGTGATTGTGAGAGTGGCTATATGGTTGAGTGTGTGCTTGTATCAGTGATTGTATAAGAGAATAGGTATATGTTACTATCTGTTAGAAATGGGATTTCCGGTTGGCTGAGGCTTGCGCCAAAGCCAGGCAGAAACCACCACTCTAGTCAGGGCAAGGGAGTTACACGCCAAAGATAACCCCTGCTCACCCTCTAGGTAAAGTGACGCGAGCAGTAAGGCTTATCTCGGAGGCAATGTAGGTTAAGTGTTTGCGCGCGCACCCAGCAACAACACCCAAGGCCCACCACAAAGGAAACTCCACACAAGGTTATATGTAAAAATAGCCTTTGTATTGTAGCAAACACATTAGATAAAAACACACACTTTACAATGTGCCAACAGGCACGGGCAGAATTTACAGCGGATGTATGTACAGGACAGGGACACATGGACAACTGCCAGGAATAAGCACTTTTAGAACTAGAATACTTGTTAGAAATAGCACTTTGTAGGATTAATAATTCTTGTAGGAATAGCGCTTAGCACAAAGGACAATAATAACTATAGTACCAAATAAAAAATAAAGCACTCAACCAGTAACCACTGGTAAGAGGTAAGTACCACCTACGCAACCCTAACCACCTTAGGAAAATATCACGCAGGGAACCAGGACCTCACTAGCAACACCTGTACTGGGAGGAACAACCACCTAAGCATCATTGGGGCCTCGCTGGGGGAGCGGCCCGCTGCCTGCCGGGGCCGCTCTACCCTCCCAGCCCCCCACAAGCACGTCTACACCTCTGGAGGGGGGCGGGCACCGGCAATGTGCCCCGACGGCCCCCTCTCTCTCTCTAGCTGCGCACTCACCGGGACGCCGGTTGCGGCTGGAGGCCGTCTCGTGGCTTTCTGCACGGCAGGACTCGGGTCTTGGCTGCGGGGCTCTCTCTTCCAGACAGGAGCCTCGCTCCCCTGCAGCACTCCTCCGGTGGCCGCTCTGGTGCCTCGGGCGGGGCTCCTCTCCTCCGGGGCCTCGCTGGAGGCCACACCTCCGCTGGTGCACTCCGGGGCTCTCCCTCGCTCCTGGCAGCCCCGGGGGAACTACGTAGACTTCCTGCGGTCCCGGCCTGCCTGACTTCCTGTTGCGGGCCAGGCGGCGGCGGGGATAATCTCAGGCACTATCCGGGGTAGGCTCCCGGGAGATCGTAATAAAGAAAACCAATACACGGGCACAAAAGTCCCTGGCGGGGCGGGCACCTGCCAGGGGCAATAGAAGGCAGGAACACGGCAATATCTGGCGTGGGCAGCCGCCAAAATGAAAATTAAGCGCTCTGAGCGCTAGGGGCAAATCCTGCGCTCCCAGGCACTGTAAGGCCTCAGAAAGGTAAAAGTAAAGCGCTCTCATGCGCTAATGCCCCCAAAGTCCAGCAACAAGTCCTTCAGGAGGTGGGGGGGGGGGGCAAGGCTGGGCCCAAGGGCCAGCTCACAGGGTCCTCCTAGGCAGGGAGGCAATCCCCAGTGGCGGCCCTCCTGGCACCCAGCAGCAGCAGGCCCCCCTCCAAAATAAGATCAGCAAGGAACATTTTGCAAAGGGACATAGCCCCTTTTCATACAGGTAAATCCTTTGTCCTTAGGTGCAGGGTGGGGGAAAACCAGTCGCAGCTGGTTTTGGAGCACTGTGATGTGCTCAGCCACCCTTCCTATTCACTAGTCAGGCTAGGGTCATCAGTCGCACCACAGGGGGAGGAGCCAGCATTGTGTGGGGAAAGCCCAGCCCTATTCAGGTCCCAGATACACTCCTCCCCGGCCATTAACATGCAGATCTCCCACTCACCACTGGGGCAGACCCATCATGACTCATGGAGCCAGGCTCACCAGCCAGCTCCAGCCAATCACACGCCAGACATAAATTACACAGGTATGTCAACTTCTAGAAGTGGCATTTCCACACTAGACACATTTATGCCGCACTCATTATAGTTAACCAACGAAAAAGGAATGCCAGTACTGATATATGTGATTTAGCAAGACCAAATCCCCACCAGAAACCCGAGCAATAAATCAGGAATGGGAATTACTACTTAATAGTATTTTTATTCACATTATTTGCGACATTTAAACTCAACATTTAATTCATAGTACAAAAAAGGGTAAAATTTAGTGGACACAGGGGAAAATGAGATATTAACCAACCATTCACTCATTTAATCAAAATACAGGCATATCACAAACAACCATTTCATATATACATGTAGGAGGGAAACCAAGAAAAGTTAGAAAAACGATGCAATAGAGAAACAAATACCACGGTCTACAGGTTTTTTCAAAAGCATTTAAACAAAATGTTTTCTAAGTACATTCCTATATATCTACAAAGTCAGTAAAAAATGATTAGAATCACTATTCAGTGGTAATGTACAACATTCAGCACTGGGTTTGGCTAATTCAATCCCCAGATGCTATAGTAGACCAGTAGGATGGGGCCTACGCGTTTCGAATCCCGCTTGGATTGTAGGGGATTCTCTTCAGGGCCATTGGGTTCCTCTGTTTAGGAGACAGGCGTGTGTCCTAGTAACAATAATCCCTGTGTGTCTGAACGCTGGAGCATAGTCGGCTGCCCTTAACTTCTATATCAGATGAATAAAGAAGCTTCTCAAAAAATGGCCTTAGCTGGAGGATGCAGCCAGAAGAAATAGCGATCTCGAGACCTGAAAGAAGACCACGATTTATTCGATGTGGGAAGCCACGTGGTTGGGACCTGGAGTTTGCATTCCGATATTAAATCTCGTTCTTCGGAAGGTGCAACGTCAATCAATAACTATAGACGGGTGAAGTTGCTGGTTTGACGAATAAAAAGAAATGCGTCTAGTATTTCATTCCTGGAACTGTTCAATTTAAACGGACTTGGCTGGTTTATATTCGTAATTGTGGCTCCGTGTTAGAATTAAGGCAATTGTCAACGTCCTCTCAATGAGAGTCGGGGATAATAGAAGTTCGGAAAAGCCGGGCAGGAACCGACAGCGTGCGCCAGGGAGCAGTGCGGACGGTTGGAGCGTTATCAGGGATGAAAATGCAGCAACTCGAATGGATCACCTTACATACACCACCTCTATCTGCAAGAACAACGTCTAAAACCATACGGTTTTGCAACGTCATAAGCCTGTCCGCCTGAAGCTCTGCTGTCAGATTACCAAGGGCACTTGCAGTTATATTAGCAGTCGATTCCACCACTCGAGTCAACTGTCTCAGGTTCCTACTATTGATCATAGGTCCCCAAAACGGCAAGAAACCCTTTTAGAAGTCTCCTGCTTCTTGACCGGCAGTGTCTTCTTCGCTAGTAACACCTCTCACAACTCTAGTCTTGTAATAGTCTGACCCAACTGTGAAAGTCGGTGGCAACAGATTCGCAATATAACAGGTGCCCGAGAAGTCACGAGGCAACCATGTATATGCGCGGTCGTAACATACAAAGTATGTACCCTTGGCAGTCAAAAGAACAGGGGAAGAGGACGTTGGTAAAACATACGTTTCAGTACAGGCACTCCTCCCGAGCTGAGCTCGCGGGCTTCAGCCAAGACCTTTCAAGCAGAAATTACCGAGATGGGGTACGATCCAGATTGGAGATGAGCTTTTAAGCTGTCTATCACCCACTGACATGCTATACTCAGCCTCACTCAGATCTCTGTATGCTCGCACCTCTTCCTCTGGAATAAGCGATGCGTCAAAAATATCTCTATCTAAGTCAGCAATCGCTCTTGCCAAAGGCTTGTGGTACGGGCCAGGACCATGATCTGCAGTGCGTGGCTCTCGATGGGGGTAGGAATCTAGTGCGAAACATAGTTTGGAATGCTCGAGCTGACCCCTGGGAACTGCAAGGAAGAATCAAATACGGAATTCCCCTATCCATGGTATGTGGCATTAACCCACACACCCAACAGTTGGTAGTATTCATCACCAACTGATGTTGATGAAGAAGCTGCACAAAGGAGTTATTCATGAATTCCGCACGTCTAACCTGTTCGTGTTGGGGTAGAGGGTGAAAGGAATGTGGAGAAACAGTGGGAGTAGATTTTGGTTCAGAAGAAGAAGTAGGTAGGGCAGAAGGCAATAACGACTGTAATCCAAAATATACTCCACCCACCAATAACATGGAAACAGTCAAAAACAGCAGGAACACCTGAAACAGAAAGCATTTAGTTCATACAACCCTGTGTAGTGTTGATCTTTGAGCTAGAGTCTTCTCCACTTCCGACAACTTTGAGAATTCCATCCTCTAAAAACCGTCCGCAACGTTCTTGACGCACTTCGTTCTGAGTAGCTATTATCAATTCCCAGGAGTTCCTAGGAATCGACAAAACTACCGACCTAGTGTCAGGAACCTGCTAAACAGAAGGAAGTACCCGCACGGCCCTACGGTCAACCCGGATGTAAGGTTCTTTAATCAAACATTCAAGTGTAATACAAAATCTCCTAGCTGCGGAAAAACACACGTGGAAAAGAACTCAAAAATTAATAGACGCTACAATTGTTCATAATGTTCAAAATGACAATAAGGGGGAATATGAATTTCAAAAAGGGGAAAAAGGCAAAAAGTGTTTTATTAGTCTTTGTTGTGGGAACGAAGAAAATATCTGCTTCTTCCAGGACGAGTCTGCTCTTCGAATAATTGTTCGGGTTGCGGAACAGAGTCCTGTCGATCAGATGAAGGTTCAAGTCTCGAGTTCTCCAATGACAAAGGTTCAACAAGTGTGTCTGACTGCAATGAAGTATCTTCTACCAGCTGAGCATCATTGAACGGCACAAATTTTACTGGAGTTTCTGTTTCCGTTGCGGCGATGCCAGTCCTCACCCACGAATCCGCTGGTAAAGGTATAGACACCTTTTTAGTGTGGGTGGCATGCACCCAATTTTTCCGGCCTTCCAAACGAACTGCAGTTCTTGTGGCAAGGAGGACCTGAAACGGGCCCACGAATCTCGGCTCCAAATTGCGCTTCCTGCCAAAATTACGGGTAACCACCCAGTCACCCGGTTGGAGCCGATGTCCAGGACCCTCTGTCTGTGCCGGCAGTGCTTCAAAGACCTGTTGATGAATTAACCTCAGTTTAGCAGTCAGATCATGCAGATAATCAATTAACATTGGGTATTCAAGACTATCGAAGGCCTTAGGCCTAGGGACTCCCCAAACATTCGCAGGACGGCCGAACACAATCTCATATGGGCTAAGCCCTACTCGAGAGTGTACAGTCCCCCTAGTCGACAAGAGAGCCAGAGGCAAGGCATCAGGCCATGACAAACCAGTCGTAGCTTGGATTTTAGCAAGTTTCAGTTTCAGAGTGCCATTGTACCCTTCAACTAAACCTGCTGACTGGGGATGGTTGGCACTATGGAATTTTTGTCTAATTCCAAGGCCCTTACACACACTCTTCATCACACTCCCCACAAACTCACTTCCGTTATCTGACCATACAATCCGTGGCATTCCATACCGAGGAAAGTATTCCTTCAGTAGGACTTTCGCTGTGGACAGGGCAGTATTGTCTTTGAGAGGGTAGGCTTCGATCCATCTGGAGAACGCGCAAACCACAACTAAAACGTACTTCAAGTTATTACATCTCTCCATATGGTTGAAGTCTACTTGGATAACCTCAAAGGGACATGTAGGAGGAGCAAAATGGCCAGGTGGTGTGAGGGTGCCCTTGCCGGGATTGTACATCATGCATACCATACAGTTCTTAACCACTCTCTCAGCACACTTAGCGATACCAGCATTCTTCCATACAGGGGACAGTAACTTGCATATACCTTTCGCGCTAATATGTGACAAACCGTGTGCCATAGTCACAACGGCTAGCACATATGCATCCGGCAACATCCACTTCTGACTTTCCGACAAATCAATCCAACATCCGTGCGCATCTAACTTTCCTGTGCTTTCTTTCCACTTAGTTTTTTCAGTTGCGGTAGCCTCATTCTGAATCGCTTTCACGCTCTCAACAGTGTCCTCACACATACCAGTCTCTGCAGGCCACCTTACTGAACTCGTCACGTACATTCGGGTTGCAAGGTTTCTAGCTGTCTCTTTAGCAATCTCATCCGCAAACGCGTTACCACGACCAACATCATCCGTCACTTTTCGGTGCGCACTACATTTAATAATCGCCACCTGCTTAGGCAATGTAAGTGCGTCCAAAAGATCGTTCACGAGCTGTCCGTGTTGGATCTTCGTGCCATGCGATGTCATAAAGCCTCTTTCTCTCCACAATCGACCAAAGCTATGTGCAACGCCAAATGCGTACTGGCTATCAGTAAACACATTCACTCGCTTTCCCTTCGACAAAACACATGCTCTCGTCAACGCAATCAACTCTGCCGCCTGCGCAGAATTCTGATTCAATCTAGCAGTTTCCACAACCGTACTCAACGTCACCACAGCATACGCAGTCGTCACATCACCATTCGGCAACTTAAAACACGAACCATCAACATACAAGGTACCATCGGGATCTGCCAATGGAGTGTTTTTTAGGTCAAAACGACCCTTCGTTTCTTCCTCAGTTCGCAAATAACAATCATGTGGTGGTACATCATCTGATTCCATATTAGTCGGCAACAACGTCGCCGGGTTTAAGACATTACAGCGCTTTATTTGTATATGACTTGCCAAAAGCGTCAACTCGTAACCGGACAACCTTGCGCTCGTCAAGTGTTGGGTCTTTGTACGATTTAAGAGAGTGTCAACTGCATGCGGAACCATTACCGTAAGCATATTATCCATGACCAATCCTGCAGATTGTCGAATGGACACCGCAGCCGCCGCTGTCGCTCTTAGACAACTCGGCAACGCTCTGGCTACTGGGTCCAAGGTCGAGGAAAAATATGCACATGGACGCTGCTTACCACCAAATTGCTGCGTCAAAACACTCAACGCACAACCCTCTCTCTCGTGAACGTATAGTGTAAACGGCTTACTGTAGTCAGGAGTACCTAACACAGGAGCCGAACACAACGCATCACGCAATTCAGAAAAACTTTTCTGACACTCTTCAGTCCATGGCAAAGGAGTTGGAACATCCTTGCACGTGAGGGCTACCAATGGCTTCGCTAGCAATGAAAAGTTTGGAATCCATTGCCTGCAGTATGACGTGATACCTAGGAAGGCACGCACATCTCTCTGAGTTGTTGGCACAGTCATTCGAGCGATCGCTGCAATTCTCTCTGGGGTCAACCTTCTTCCCTCCTTTGACAATAAGTGACCTAGATAGGTTACTTCTTGACAACAATATTGCAGTTTAGAAGGTGACACCTTGTGACGTAAATCACAGAGATGCTGTAACAGCGATACCGTAGCGGTTTTGCAGATCTCTTTTGTGTCGGCAGCCACCAGCAAATCATCAACATATTGGATCAAGGCCGCACCAGCCGGTAACACAAACGCATCAAGTTGACTCTTTAGGGCTTGGCTGTATATCGATGGACTCTCACAGTAGCCCTGAGGAGCCTGTTTAAACCTAAAGCTGCGACCACCTAATGAGAAACCGAATAGATCTCTGCTTTCCTCAGCAATCGGAATGCTAAAGAAAGCATTCTTCAGATCGATCACTGAGAACCAAGAAGCAGAGGGTGGAATCAGAGTCAGTAAGGCCGTAATGTCAGGCACCACAGGAAATTGTGGAATCACAATTTTGTTCACCTCCCGTAAATCAATAACAAAACGGTAAACAGGAGGCTTGGATGGATCAGTACGTTTCAAGATAGGTAACACAGGACTATTACACACGTTTCCCCGAGTTTCCTCAATAACATCTTTCTTGATCAAATCATAGATGATCGCTAACAACGCTCGTTCACCATCAAGAGAGATACGATACTGGGGAATACGTGGCAACCGCACATTCGATTTCAATTGGACAACATATGGTGAGATGTCAAGCAGGCCCACGTCATTGGGAACTGTTGCCCACAAAGATGTAGGAAGAGAACTCAATTCCGGTGGGAGCTTATCAGTTGAAAAATACATAGGAGAGATCACTCTCTGACCCAAAGTAAGCTCCACTCCCGCAGGAGAACAATACAAGGTCGCATATAACCGTTTCAGCAAATCCAGACCCAAAAGATTCTCACCACAACCAGTAGTCAAAATCAAAGGAGCTTCCAGCTCACGAGGCCCAATTGTAAGGGGCAAAAGGCTAGAAACCGGATTGCTAACAGGGGCGCCAGAGAATCCAACGGAAACATTCGTTAAGCCAGACAAAGGTGCGCCAGGGAGTTTCGAATGCATGATGGAACTTTTCGCTGCACCAGTGTCCAACAGAAAAGGCTCAACTACGCCCGATGTGGCAACTGCGACGTAAGGCCCTCTCTGATCAACCGGAACTGATACTACTCCCTCTCTCTGTCTGTGGCTGTCCTAGTAATTACCGTCATCAATATCATGCTCGACGTAACAGTCATCCACATGATACTGTGCGGATATACCTGACGATGAACCACGCTGTTGAATCTGATGAGTTATTAGAACGCTCATTTTGATTCTGAGTAACACCACGACCTCTACCAAGCGAAGCCTGTTGAGGACCACTACGACCTCCTCTAGCCGAGCCACCACTATTTCGGTCGCGTAAAACCGGACAATCAAACTTTAAATGGCCCTCACCTCTCCAGTATGCGCATTGATTATATCCGAGCATAGATCTGGGCGTGGAAGAGTCATTACGCGCCTGCGACCTAAAAGATTGCGATTGCGATCTATTCTGTTGTTGAGAGGCATTTTGATTTGAGCGCGGAGGATACGCTTGCTGTAACAGAACTTTGGTTTTGAGATCCTTTGTTTTCTTATCCGCACGATCATTTTCCTCCTTCTCCCTGTTTTCATAATATTGAGCCGTGGCTAATATCTGAGCAGAGGTAGAAACAACCCACGAACTCTCAGAATTTTTCAATTTGTTGCTAAGGTCAGGCAACAAACTCGATACAAATTTATCTACGAACAACCGCTGACCTCCCTCAGTGCTCATATCCTGACCACTGTGATCGATGAATGCCTCCTCAAATCTCGTAAAGAAATCGGAGACACTCTCGTCCTTCTTTTGATTGCACGCAGACAGTTTATCCCAATTAACTCTCATTGCTGGCATAAGTGTCTTCATTAACGTAATAATTCTTTGAGGCAGAGCCGTAATTAACTGCTCAGGCTTAGCCCCACCAACCTGTAATGCGTCAGCCGCTACAAGTGCAGCCCAATCACCGCCTAACTCAGCTGCGTGATTCTCTTGACGTATTTTCGCCCAAACCGGTTGAGGTACTACGTTGCCGAACAACATGTCGATATCGGCAAGATTCATGATAGTAGCATCCACTAATTGGGACAACTCTTTGTAATAACCTGCAGGATTTTTGCGGGGGTCAGGCAAAGATTGTTTCACCTGCAAAACTTCCGATCGCTTCCATGGGAGGTGTATCCAAACTCTCTGGAAGTGTGGCAAAATGATGGGATTAGCTTGCGCATCACCTGGCATCCACACCGGGGGAACTTCACGCATGGGATACTGCCCAGGTGTTGCCATCCACTCCTCAGTTTCGTCCTTAAACAATGCTCGAGGTATTACAGTAGGACGAAAAGATAGAAGATGTTCCACAGCACGTCGAACATTACTACCCACAATCATACCACTCGAAAACTGATGCTGAAGTTCAGTCACTTCGGGCGGCACATTATCTACCTCATCATTATCCATCACTTCTCGTAAACATTTACACATTTCTTCAAACACAAATCTCTGTGTGGGCTCATTGAATTGAGAGAAGGTCTCAAAAATTATGCGCTGGGTGTTTTTAACGGGATACCTAATCCAATTACGCGCCATTTTAATTAACGTATCACTCTCCCTACCACCAGGAATCTGACTTCGTCGTTGAGGGACATCGGAAACATCGGACCCAAGGATCGGTCCAAAAGGAGAGTAGAAATTAGCAACAGCATTAGGTATGCGGCTACGGACAGACGGAGAAGAGGAGAGAAGTACAGGGGCAACAACATGGGGACTAAACACAGGAGCAGTAGGAGCAGTAGGAGTAGCCAAAAGAGCAGAAGTAGCGGGAACAGCAGACTGAGAAGGTATAGGCAGTGGAGCAGTTGGAACAGGAGCAGGTAAAGGAATAGGAACGACTTGAGGAACAAGAGGATTTGGAAGGACAGGACCAGCGACAGGCTGACCAGCAGCTGCCGGAACAACAGGTTGAGGAACAGGGGGAACCACAGGAGCGGTAGTATCCTGTGCATATGGAGGTGATGATTTCAGTAGGTAGGACAGCAACGGGTCCTCTACTGCTTCCGCTCCCTTCTTATCAGTATTCGACGGTAAAACGGGATAACACTTATCCACCGCCATACGTTGTAGTCTATCAAAAACTTCCTTTTCCTTCTCTTCTTTGTCTCGCTGAAACTGCTCTGCATTTCTCATCGTCGTAACGATACCTTCTCTCTTATTTCTTTTGAGCTGTTTGATTTCTTTCTGCTTGGCCTCCTTATGCCATAACCGAAAGGAATCAAACATGGCCGGCCTAGATTTCTTTTTGAACAATTTTGCTTCAAGATTATCCAAAATTGCTGTTTCGAAACTACCATGAGGTGGCCAACTAAGGACACCGTCATCTTTAGTGTAGCGGATCCAGCAATCATTATATGCGATAGGACCCACTCCATGGCGACTATATAGCTCATAGACCGGAGTTCCAACTGGAGGTATCGGACATGAGTCCTCCAATCGGGAATCCGCACCGCAACTTTTAAAGCAACTAAACAAAGTACTACGGCCAGGCATCGTGCACACTAACCGAGTTTCACAAACTTCAAGGGTTATCGATTTACGATATCCTTGCAAAAATGCAAGACCCTTGGTTTTTGGCAATTGCAATCGTCAAATAAAACCCAACAACTAAGAACCAAATACTAAGAACCACAAATGCAATGGAACCATGCAAACAACCAAGCACCAAAAACAACCAAGGACTCTGGGAGCGACCCACAAATACTTAACTGAAAGAGCAATGGCGTCACCAGGAAGGCCCGTCAATCGTCTCGCTGTACCAAAGACTACGCCAGGCTCCAAAACAGGTCGACAGTCAGGGCATCAGTCCGTCGCAGCCGTCAGGAGGCGGGGATCTTCGCGGGAAAAGTCTTCGGGCCACTTGTTTCGACAACAGGATCGATGAAGCGGGGTGCACCTTCCCTCGGAGATTTCACACGAAGTTCCTCACGATCGTCGGGCTTTGGACCGGTACCGCTGATGTCGCACTACGTTGGGCGCCAACTGAAGGACTGGGCTATTCTAAGGCCCAGCGGTGCCAGGGGACAACACCTGAAACCTTCGTGGGTTACCTGTTCCGGCGTACAAATGACAGAGACACGGGACACTTCCTTCGGCGTCAAAGATCAAGGTTTATTTACTGCAGGGAACACAGAAGTCACAAGAAGTACAACGCATGTAGGTTCTAGGAGACTGCTTCAAATTGCAACTGTGGATCGCTCCTTTTATACATATTTCTGTCATAGCACAAAATGGCGAACAAAAGGTTACAACTCAGTTCCCACAGTAAACTTCAAAAGGGTTGCTTTCATGTATTCAGGGTCCCGGAACATAATGACAGTAGCATCGCCGGTTCCCAACTGTAAAAGTACGTTATCCCACCATTAAGTACATTCCGTTCCAACTGTAAACGAGTTAAGGCAGAGAGTCAGAAACAGGTGCAAGGGAAGACAAAGATAGTTAACAGATTGAAAAGAGTGTAAGGGGGGGTGATATCGGAAACACGATTGCAGGATCAAAGGAGACATGCCTAATGAATGCACGGCTGAAACAATAGACCGGCACGGCAAGATGAGCCTCAAGCGGGGCCATCTGCCTTTGCAGTGTCATCCCCCTCGTCATAAAGACACCCTCAAAGGAACACGTGTCTTCCGCAAGAGCTTAGGAATCCCAGGGTCACGAAGCGGACAGTGTCCGTTCGCTGGCTACTTGAGGGCAAGAGACAAAATGGCTGCTGTATCTAAAATGGAACCCGTGGGTTCAGATGAAGAAACCCACGAATAAGACAAACGGTTCAGGTCAGCGTAGCGAAAACGCGTACACCCACTAAACTCGTCATTTGCGGTTCATAGATACCAAACTCGTCCATATTCGAACGAGTCAAAAAACACCACTTTCATTATCACAGAACCTCAAAGAGAACTGCAGAAAATAGCAAGAGATGTGCAGAAAGAGGCAGGAGAGGTGCACAAAGGTGGAAAGGGGTACATAAAGAGGCAAAAGGGGTGCAGAAAGAAGCAAGAGAAGAACAGAAAGAAGCAACAGAGGTGATTAAAGAGGTAAGAGTGGTGCGGAAAGAAGCAAGAGAAGTACAGAAAGAAGCAACAGAGTTGCCGAAAGAGGCAAAAGAGGTGCAGAAACAGGCAAGAAATGTACAGAAAGAGGGATCATGGGTGCAGAAAGAGGTAAGAGAGATACAGAAATTTGAAAGAGAGGTAAAGAAAGAAGCAAGAGCAGTAAAGAAAGAAGAAATAGAAGTGCAGAAAGAATTAAGAGAGGTGGAAAAAGAAGCAGGAGAGGTGCACAAAGACACAAAAGGGATACAGAAAGAGGCAAGAATGTTATGTTTTGTTATTTAATTTTATAAGGCACTCAGCTAACCAAGGGTTTCCCGGCGCCGCCTGAAGAGGTCGAAAGCAGGTAAGGATGGAAGCCTATTGATTAAAAAAACAGGTTTTCAACATCCTACGAAAGTGCACAAAATTAGACTCATTCCTTAAAGACAGAGCAAGAGAATTCCACAAAGTAGGCCCTAGGTAGGACAAGGAACGACCGCCTACTCTAGATAATCTATACCTTGGGACCACAAATCTTTTCTGGTTGGCTGAACGAAGAGAACAAGGAGGAACATACAGTTGAGCAATAGATCTCATATATTGGGGGGCCTTGCCATTTTAATCCTATACATATAGGTTAAAGTCTTAAATTGAATGCGATTCTCCACTTTCAACCAGTGGAGGTCGCGCAAGGAACTGGACACAGAAGAAAATTTGGGAATCTGGCAAAGCAAGCGGGCAGACGCATTTTGAACAATTTGTAAATTATGAATGACCTCCTTATTAGCTCCAAGAAAAATTATTTTGCCATAGTCCAGGCGAGAAGTGATCAAAGCCTGGACTACCGATCTTTTTGTAGATTCGGGCAGCATCCATAAAATCTTTTTGAGCCATCTAAGAATGGAGAAACATGTTGCAGCCACCATTATGGCTTGAGGCCTCATTGAAAGCTGATCGTCTATTACAAAACCCAAATTACAGGCTTGTTTAGTAGGCTGAGGGGTAACACCCAATTCAGGAGGCCAGTGTTGGGGGCTCCAAAGTTCTTTCTTTTTCCCTAGGATGAGCACCTCTGTCTTTTCTCCATTAAGCTTAAGCGAATTGACTTGCATCCATTGCATGATTTTACTCAATACTGCTTGAAGAGAAGAGAGCCCGAAGGCTCCTTTAGCAGAAAGGGAGAAGACTATTTGGGTTTCATCAGCATAGGAAAAAATTGAAAGCCCTGCCTCCTCCGCAATTTCAGCCAATGGTTTAACATCAGTGTTAAACAATAGAGGGATTAGAATCGCACCCAGATGCACTCCATAAGGGGAAGCATGAACTTTGGAAACTGCTTTAGAGGAAGAAACCTGAAATGTGCGGCCAGACAGAAAGTTTACTATCCATTCCAAAGCTACTCCCATCACACCAATGGATCTAAGTGTTTGCAAGAACATAGTGTGGGACACCAACTCAAATGCGGCGCTCAGGTATAACAATATGAGCGCCACAGTGTTCCCATTATCCAAACGGCTATGCAACATTTTACTCACTCCCAAAAGTATGGTTTCTGTCGAGTAACCTTCTTTAAACCCTGATTGAGATGAGTGTAAGAGCTTATGAGACTCCACATAGTGAGTTAGTTGCGAGTTCACATGTTTCTCCAATAACTTGGAGAAGACTGGGAGCAGGGAAATAGGTCAAAATTGGAGAGCTAGGCTCAGCATTAGGTTTCTTTAACAATGGAAGAACCATCGCATGCTTCCTTTCAGGAGGAATCAGGGCTTCACGTAGGGAGGCGGTAAGGAGCTGCTTAATCTGATCTAGAATAAAAGGGTCCATTTTTTGCAATATAGTAATGGGAAGCGGGTCCCGAGGAAAACCTGATTTAACGCTATTTAAGACATGATTCAAAGAAATTGTGTCAAACAATGTCCATTGTTCAAGTTGATTCATACTGTTCTCATCCTGAGCCACTAACTGAGTTCCAGGATTTAATAAACCAGTAGTGGCCATGCATTGTTGTGGAGTGGAAATTTTAGGGATAGTTAATCTGGAATAGATCTGCTCCACTTTATCAAGGAAAAATGTAGTAAGCTCCTCACATTATGATTCTGATAGAGTAGGTTGTGGAGCTTGACAGACCGTACCAGAAAGTTCCTTAACCAAATTAAACAGGATTTTAGGGCAATTTTGAGCGTTTGAAATAGTAGTACTTACATACTCAGCCCGAGCAATGCTACAGAGAGAATGATACTCTCTGATTGATTGTTTATATCTCACTTTAGATTCTGGGGCGTAATCTATCCTCCAGTGCCTCCATTGCTTTGCACTTGCTTCTCACTTTTTGTAAAGTAGGTGAGTACCAGGGGGCCGGGGGACGGTGATTGTTCACCTTCTGAGGGGACAGAGGGAGACAGATATCCACTGAATTAGATATCCAGTTCATAATAGTTCCTAAGTCGGTCATCGAGGTTTGACTAATAGAGGGCATGGTTTCCATTAATTGATGGTTAAAATGATCCATATCAAATTTGCTCCAATTTCTAGACTCAAATTTATCCCCCAAATTGGGAAAAGATTGATTGGTCTGCTCCACCGAGAGTCAAAAGGTGACTATAAAATGATCGAACCAGATGACAGGGAGGGGCGAAACACATTGCCAGCTAGGTAGATTGGAAAAAACTGGATCTAATAAATGACCTGCTGTATGAGTTGGTCCTGAGGTAATCAGCACACAATTCATAGCTGCTAAATCAGAAGTTAAAGATATGTTAGCGGGGCAGGACAGATCATCAAAATGAATGTTTAAGTCACCTAAAATAGTGAAATTAGCTGCACTAAGTAAATGGGGAGTGACCAGGTTAGAAAGAGTAGAGGCCCACAAACCAGCAAAGCCAGTTGGACGATAAAGTAATATTCCTGAGAAGGTAAACTGAGGGCTAAGGGCAAGTTTAAATAACATAGCCTGACTATCTTTCCAATCAAGGTTTTCAAATTTGCACTTATACACATTTTTTAAAATTATAGCCAACCCACCACCTATTTGCCTTCACGTTCTCTTCTAACTATAGAATAGCCATCTGGAAGTGCAGCTGCTACATCAGGGCCTGAACTTTCATGAAGCCATGTTTCAGTTAAGAAAATGGCGTCAGGATGTTCATTATTTAAGAGATCAAATATATCAGCTTTACGTTTTGGGAGTTAACAACAGTTCACACTGAAAAAAGTAAATTCTCCATCCTTAGGAAAAGTGTTTTTTAAAATACAATTAGTCTCACATCTGTTGATATGAGAAGGGCTGCTAGAGTCGAACTGACCTTTAGTGGTAGGAGGAAGCAATATGAAGCCACATTTCTTGCAGTTTCCAAGCACATTATCCATAAAAACAGGGTACAACAAAGTACAATCTGTATGAGAGTCAGCCCGCAAATCCCCCAGTTGTTTAGATGAATAAGTATAAGGGGCAGGTAGAATTTGAGCAGGACTTATGGCTCCTGGACCCGTACTGGCACGAACGGGTGCATATAGGCTTGCCTTTGGCGCGCCATCGGTGCGCCCGCTGCGCACGTTCGCCCCGAGTCCATTAAATAGATTAATGGGCATGCGGCGTGCAAGAGGCGTACAAAAAACTGGAGCGCTAACCGCTCACGACGCGAGTCTCCAACAGTGGCGTTAGAAGTGTAGGAGCACAGGGTTTAACACACTCCAACCAAGTGTCCAAAATTCTTAAAAGAAAACTCTCAAGTAGCCCCCAAATTCCCCAAGGGTGCAGAAAGAAGCAAGAGAAGTGCAGAAAGAAGCAACAGAGGTGCTTAAAGAGACAAAAGGGGTGCAGAAAGAGGCAAGAGAAGTGCAGGAAGCAGCAACAGAGAAGACGAAAGAGCCAAGAGTGGTGCAGAAAGAACTAACAGAGGTGCAAAAAGAGGCAAGAGGGGTGCAGACAGAAGCAGCAGAGGTGTCGAAAGGGGGAAGAGAGGTGTAGGAACAAGCAAGAAAGGTACAGAAAGAGGGAACAGGGTTGCAGAAAGCGGTACGAGGATACAGAAATTTGCAAGAGAAGTGCAGAAAGAAGCAAGAGAAGTGCATAAAGAGGCAAGAGAGGTGGAGAAATAGGGAAAAGGGGTGCAGAAAGAGGCATGAGCGATGCACAAATTTGCAAAAGAGGTGCAGAAAGAAGCAAGAGCAGTGCAGAAAGAACTAACAGGTGCAAAAAGAGACAAGAGGGGTACAGAAAGAGGTAAGAGAGATACACAAATTGGCAAGAGAGGTACAGAAAGAAGCAGGTGGGGTGCAGAAAGAAGGAAGAGACGTGTAGAAAGAAGCAACAGAGGTGCAAAAAGAGGCTTGATGGGTACACAAAGAGGCAAGAGAAGTGCAGAAAAAAACAACAGAGATACAGAAAGAGGCAAGAGAGGTGCAAACACATGCAGGAAAAGTGCAGAAAGAGGGAACAGGTACAAAAAGAGGCAAGAGAGGTGCAGAAAGAAGCAATTGAGGTGCAAAAAGAGGCAACAGAAGTACAGAAGCAAGCAAGAGAGGTACAGAAACAAGCACGAAAAGTGCAGAAAGAGGCAAGAGAGGTGCAGAAAGAGGCAAGAGAGATGCAGGAAATGGCAAGATAACTGTAGAAAGAGGCAAGAGGAGTGCAAAAAGAGAAGAAGGGTGCATAAAGAAGCAAGAGAGGTACAGAAGGAAGCAAGAGAAGTGCAGAAAGAAGCAAGAGAGGTGCAGAAAGAGGGAAGACGAGTGTAGAAAGAGACAATTGTGTGCAGAAAGAAGAGAGGTGCAGAAAGAGGCAAAAGAAGTGCAGAAAGAAGCAACAGAGGTACAGAAAGAGGCAAGAGAGGTGCAGAAAGAAGGAGGCGGGGTGCAAAAAGAAGAAAGATGGGTGCAGAAAGAAGGAAGAGAGGTACAGAAAGAAGCAAGAAAAGTGCAGAAAAAAGCAACAGGGGTGCAGAAAGAAGCAACAGATGTGCAGAAAGAAGGAACAGAGGTGCAGACTGTAGGTAAAAGAACTGCAGAAATAGGCAAGAGAGTTGCATAAACAGGCAAAAGGGGTGCAGAAAGAGGGAACAGGTGTGAAGACAAAGGCAAGAGAGGTTTAGAAAGACGGAAGAGGCATGCTGAAAGAGGGAAGAGGAATACATACATACAATTGGCAGAAA
This sequence comes from Lissotriton vulgaris, assembly GCF_964263255.1. Lineage (NCBI taxonomy): Eukaryota > Metazoa > Chordata > Amphibia > Caudata > Salamandridae > Lissotriton > Lissotriton vulgaris. The sequence goes on along the minus strand of NC_141691.1, from coordinate 1,724,853,002 downwards.
TAAGCAAGAGCAGTGCAGAATGAACCAACAGAGGTGCAGAAAGAGGCAAGAGAGATACAGAAAGAGGCAAGAGAGGTGCAGAAAGAAGCAACAGAGGTACAGAAAGGGACAAGGGAGGTGCAGAAAAAGGAAGGAAAGGTGCAGAAACAGGGAACAGGGTGTAGAAAGAGGCAGGGGGGATACAGAAGTTTGCAAAAGAGACGCAGAAAGAAGCAAGAACAATGCAGAAAGAACCAACAGAGGCGCGGAAAGAGGCAAGATGGGTGCAGAAAGAGGTAGGAGAGGTGCACAAAGAGGCAGGAGGGATACAAAAAGAGGCAAGAGGAGTGTAGAAAGAAGGAAGAGAAGTGCAGAAAGAAGCAACAGAGGTGCTGAAAGAGACAAGAAGGGTGCAGAAAGAAGCAATAGAAGTGCAGAAAGAAGCATCAGAGTTGTAGAAAGAGGTAACATAGGTGCAGAAAGAGTCAAAAGAGATTCAGAAACAAGCAAGTGAGGTGCAGAAAGAGACAAGAGAGGTATAGAAAGAGGCAAGATAAGTGTAGATAGAGGCAAGAGAAGTACAGAAAGAGGCACTTGAGGCACAGAAATAGGCAAGAGAGGTACAGAAAGAGGCTCAAGAAGTGCAGAAAGAGGCAAGAGAGGTGCAGAAGCAAGAGTGAGGTGCAGAAAGAGGCAAGTGAGGTACAGAAAGAGGTAAGAGAGGTACAGAAAGAGGCAAGGGAAGTGCAGAAACACACAGGAGAAATGCACAGAGGCAAGAGAGGAGCAGAGAGAGGCAAGAGAAGTAGAAAGAAGCAAGAGAAGTGCAGAAAGAGGCAAGAGATCTGCAGAAAAAAGCAACAGAGGTGTGAGGTGCAGAAAGGGGCAAGAGAAGTGCTGAAAGAGGCAAGTGCAGTGCAGAAAGAAGATAGTGAGGTGCAGAAAGAAGAAGAAAGGTGCAGAAAGAAGCAAAACAAATGCAGAAATAGGCAAGAGAGGCACAGAAAGAAGAGAGATTTCTGCACCAATAGTATAAATTTAACACCCACATTTAGCAATAACTAACACATGACCATTCCAGCTTTGCAACGGGCCTTCCACCATGGCATGACACGCATGCATTTTTGGGAACATTTGAGCTGTTTGAGCTAGAAACAAGGCATTTTTTTGTTCAAACCTGCAGAATAGGCAGAAGATGATGGAATATTTGGAAAATGCAGAAAATGTTTAATTATGTGAAAATTGGTGCAGCCGAACAGTCACATAATTCCAGTGGCACTGCTCATACCTCCGACATGGTCCAGAAGGGCTCCTCAGTGGCTCTTTTTTTTGTGTCTCTTTGAGTTTATCGTTTAGCTTCTATGGAAAGGAGGAAGACTAAACCTGAGGTTACCACTCCACAACAAAGACTACAATACCACATAATTATTCTCCAAAACACATAATCCCACTCCACATAAATCCTATACACTAAATACCACATACTTTCTATTCACATAATTTCACTGCACAACATACCACATAATTCCACTACACACAACGTACATCCACTCTACAACAAAAATCATTAATAAAAATCTTTAAAATTTTTAATAGCAATAGCTCTAACTCTCGCAAATGCGAGACCTATTACGTTACAAATACTTCTTGAACTGGCAGTCCCGTTTCCAGAGTGGTGCAGAAAAGGGGCTGGGCCTCCGACCAGAGCTCTGGAATTCCGCTGTGCAGGAATTACAGGAGGTACCAGGAGGACTTCTTGGCACCCAAAGTCCCTCAGGTGTAAAGTGGACTTCATCCCCCTTACTGTGCTAGGAGGCTCGTTTTCAGAGTGGTAGAGAAAAGGGCGCATGGCCTCTGAAGACCTCTTAGCAATCCCACTGTGTGGGACTTAGTGGAGTTAATAGGAGAGGTAGTTGGCCCTCAAGGACAACCTTGGGGCCACCAACCCCTCCTAATACCTCAAGCAAAGTCCCACACAGCAGGATTGGTAAGTTGTGATAGCAGTCCATGCCCACTTTCCACACCATCCCGCTAACATGCAGCTCCCCTTGCCCAAAAGAAATTCTGCTTTGCTTCTTGGAAGCGAGAGCAGGTTTCCTCGCATATTAATGGCCTGCTAATCAGACCCACAGCCCAGCTGTTCTCTCTCTAAATTCATACCATGTACTTTAGGTACATACCTAATTGTATTGGGTCACCTTTGTGAGCCCCTGTATAGTGTACCATAGGTACCCAGGGCATAGGTGCATCCAAGGCCTACCAGGGGCTGCAGCATGTATTATGCCACCCCTGGCTGGCCATCCACATTGACACAACTGGCTGATCACTCAGCTGGGGCAAGGTTGTGTAAGCACCCCTTGCTTAGGTATAGTATCCCTATACCTACCATTACATATAGACACATATATACCTATAAGTCACTCCTTGCCTACAGGCCTTGACAATCCTGAAGGCAGAGTGCTTGGTTTTATGTGAGATGGTGCTCTAGCATGAGCTGGCCTGTCTGCAGCTTTCGGAACCATGTCCTTATAGCTGTTCTATGATATAGCCATACCATATACTCTTAAGTGCATTATAATCCTTGCGGTTAGTGCTAACTTTGGTTTGGCTTTATCGAAACATGTGGTGTAAGGTGTCATACGCTTTGGAATACTACTCCCTCTCCAGTTCTGGTGACGGGGGTAGCATTCCACCCTTCTAGAGGGAGAAGACATGTAGTTGTAGCTTTACCCTGTTAAAGTTAAACAGAGCCTCAGGATCACAAAATGGATGCTGCTGCCACAGACACAAGTCTGACCTCCTGCAGCTGGGAGCCCTTCCAGTGAGGGAGGCCTGGACAATAGATTTCCTGCCTTGGGAGGTGCTAGCAAGATAGTGTTAGGACACAACAATGATGAAGAAATGGAAGTATATTTAGGTTGAATAGCCAAAACTGAGTATTTATGAATAATGAATTTGACCTGTTCTCCCCTTTGGAGCCCCACGTTTTGTTCCTACTTTGTGAATCCTAATCTGATACAAATAGATGTACCCATATGAAATCTCTTTTAACTCTGTATAAATATCAAGTTTGTGTGTTTTTAATGTAATTTGGGAATGAACTATGTGATTTACAAATATTATTTTGGTTTTATTTCAGGGAACGTGCCTCTAACACAATTCTGCACTACTGTTCCATAGAATAATCGAGAGAATAATATTGAAATTAACGCATACTAGGGCTGGATTGTTGGTGATGCTTATGATCAAGAAGGCTTTCAATGTTTGGTAGCAGTAATTTGAGCAATAATTGTTTTCTTTCGAAATACCCTATGATTTGTAAACAAGATGCCCTTGGGCCGCATTAGATTATTGATCCTTGGATCGTTTCTTTGTTAAGCGCTTCCTGCCCACTTGGGGAACAATCGAGCTGAGTGAAAAAACTGTGAAAACAAAACTTTATTAACACCGCTACCTCAGAAACAAAATGTATATATATCAATTGCTGAAATCAACTTTCAATGTAATTTGATTTTTTTGTTTCTCTCATATCAGTTTATTTTGTTAAAAATTACATGCAGAACTAAATGTTAAAATCATATGCAGAAACTGAATTATACAGGCACTTCCCGACTACTTGGCGCGTTGGAAGCGCGCAAAGTAGTCTGTTGTTTATGTTTATGGATGCACGGTGATCACATGTTTTTGTTATTTAAACGAATCAAATGTTCACAACTTGACTCGTGACCAAGGGTGTTTCCCGAAACGCGTCGAGTATTTACTTTGTTGCCTTGAAGTCCGTCAAATAAAACTTATTTGATGCAGTTTGGAGTTCGTGTTCTCATACTTTCCTTGTGAATTAATGCAAGGTTTAGAGTGTGGATTTGATTTGATATACGGATTCGTCATCCAGCACGAACCGCTGTCGACTTGTGGAAGAGTCATGGCGTCGGTCGGCGTCTGCCGAGCTTCACGATTTATATATATATATATATGTCTCCCAACCAGTTCCATTCACCGCTATAGCAGTGCTCAATCCGGGCACATTACCCTGCAGCTGAACCACGCTGCTAATAAATTCCACACAATCCCTCTAGCCAGAGGGACAAACGGGTCACACTCCTGAGGTCGGTTTTGCACTTTTTTCTTTATTTTCTTACATTTCTTTATGCAGCTTCGGGCAAAGGATCTACGCGTTTCAGTATAACATATACATTACTCACGATCAACTTTGCGCTTGTTACCAACTTTGAAATATAGTCAGTTGCACATTACATCATTTCCTGTCAGGTGTTACAAGCGCCTCAGTGCATTTTGGGAGTTGTAGTTTTTTAATTTATTTATTATTTTATATATAAAAACTTTATTGTCCTGTTTGTTTTTAACTCCATTGTCATTATATTCATCCCACTTTAGTAGAATATCAATATTGCCATCCGTTCAGTGGGGCTTCGTCACATATTTTCCATATTGCGCAATACTCATCGCACTTATTGCGGGGTACACTGACTCTTATCTCTTTATAACCCTCTAGTGGGTAAATTACATCAATCATTTCACATGGTCAGTTAACAAAACTTATTAGGACATCTTTTTAACAGTCTTTTTACCGGTTCAATTCACCGCTATAGCAGCGCTGCATAAAGAAATGTAAGAAAATAAAGAAAAAAATAGCAAAACCGACCTCAGGAGCGCGACCCGTTTGCAGGGGCGGCTCTAGGCTCATGGTGGCCCTGGGCAAGGAGCGTAGGTAGGGGGCCCCGGAAGTGGGGGTCCGGGCGGGGTGGAGCGCGGAGGCCAGTGAAGTGGGGGGTTGTTCAAGGTGTTTGGAAGTGGAACATAGCTGGAGGCCGCCAAATCCCTGCCAGGGGTCGCCACGCAAATATGTATCCATCCTCAGAGGATTATTATTTTAAGGATATATATTGGTGTGGTGGCCCCTGGGGTTTGGTGGCCCTGTGCAGGTGCACAGCTTGCACATGCCTAAGGCCGCCCCTGCCGTTTGTCCCTCTGGCTAGAGGGATTGTGTGGAATTTAATAGCAGCGTGGTCCAGCTTCAGGGTAACGTGCCCGGATTGAGCGCTGCTATAGCGGTGAATGGAACCGATTGGGAGAGATTGAATAAACCGAAAAGCAGTGAACACTGGCATATCGAAACAAAGCCTCAACACGGAAGAATACACACCACTCTAGAGCAGGAGCTCGAGGTAAGCGTGTGTTTGGCAATTACAAAAGTTGAGTGAAGAGAAAGAGTCTGCACGAAAGCAGAAGCCAGTTTTCTGTTTAAAACAAACAATTGTAGCAATAAGTAACCGCAATGAAGTTTGAATGAAGAAACGGGCGGTAAATAAGCTATTGAAAAATTGTTTGGAGTTAGGCTGTGGTGGTCGGTATAGATTAAATGAAAATGTGTTGACTTCAGCAGCATAAAATTGATTACTTTAAAGGGGCAATAAGATGGAGAAGAGAGAAGCAAAACGTAATGAATTGCTACCGCAAATGTTTGAAAAAAGCCATGTGGAAAAAGAAGTGAGTGCCACCAATGTACCTGTTAAATCGGATGCTAAATCCAAATTGAGAACATGGGAAAGACTGAGCCGAAAGGAGATAAATAAATCGTGGGAGTTGATAACTCTCCAAAAATACCTGGAAGTACAGCGAGTCCCGAGAGGGCTCAGGATAATGCTAATGCAAAGTCAACAAGACACCTCCAATGAATTATTACAGGAGTGGGGTGAATTCATACTGAACTCGTCGTTGGGATTAATTGCGATCTTGGTGAAACATATTGAAATAGGGCTGGCAAAAATTAAGTAACAGTTACAGGAAACCGAAAAAGAGATTGCTACAACAAAATTAACAACAGAATTGGTAAAATTCAAGGAAGAGCTAGAAACCTCAGTGGAAAAACATGAAGATGTGGTAAGAGAACGTAAACATCAACAGTTCATCAGGGATGCGATGGATTATGCGGAAGGACGCATATTTACGTTCTCTAAAAAATATGACACACTGAAATATCAAACAGCAACAAAAAGCTCGCTGAGTATATGATGCAGTGCATCCTCTTTTGTATCGACTGAGTTAAGCGAAGAAGAACAAGGAACATTAACTGATATGAGTATGAGTAAACGTTCTTTTTTAGGCCACATGCATCTTCTCTTGCAACAGAGAGAATGGGAACAAAACAAAATGTTCCTCCTGCAACAGAGAGGAAGGGGGAGGGGACGCAAATGGGCCCCAAGAAACAGAAACGAAGGCGAAAAAGGCGCAAGCACCAGCGAGGAAAAAATAGGAACAGAAACCAGGAGCATGCGCCAGAGGAAGAACAAATAAAGGACGAACTTCAGGTAGTGAATCTATCCAAAAGAGTAATATCGGAAGCAGAAACAACACTTTTGAAGAAGGGAATTAATTTTTGTCCCACCAAAAGAATGGATTTGGCTCAAGTGCGGATAGACCTCTACCTATACATACGGAAAATCAAATTAGCTAAGTTCTTTGCAGATAAAAAAGATAGGCCAAAAAATACCAATTAAAATGAGGAAATGCCAACATTATTGGCAAAAGACACTGAAAGTCTCTTGACTCTGATAAATTTGAATGTAGAAGGAAGCCAAGAAATCCCCCTAGAAACAGCTTGTAGACAAGAGGGGGTGAGCCTAAGTGGCAAGAAGCCAAAATCAAAATTCTATCCACAATTAATGCCAGGGAATAAGATTGATCTATTTCAAGAAGCGGTAACCCAAGACCTGTATAAACTGAAAGATTCAAAATATAGAGACAATCTGACGAGAGCGGAAAGAGAAGCATTAATGGAGTTGACCTCGCATAACAAAATTGAAATCAAAATAGCCGATAAAGGCGGGAATATCGGGAAATTGGAAAAGACATCATACATCACTGAAGCTCACCGCCAGTTAAGGGATACAGCCTATTATGATAGGCAAAAGAAAAATCCAACAATGGAAATAAAGGAAATGTTGGATGAGAAACTTCTAGAATGGACAAACAATGGCTTGATTGATGAAGAGGAAAGGAAATATTTAACAGTAACACATCCAGTCACAGCAACTATATACTTCCTGCCAAAACTCCATAAAGATCAAAAATTACCCCAGGACGGCCAATTCTATCGGCAAAGGGTTCTCTTTTAGAATCAGTAGCAAATTACATTGACTACTTTCTAAACCCATTTGTAAAATGCTTAGACTCATACATACAGGACACAAGTACTTTATTAAGAAAGATAGAAAATACCCCTTGGCAGGAGTCATACCAATTAATAACTATGGATGTCATATCCCTTTACACCACCATAGGGAATGACATACTACTAAATGCATGCACGTTTTTCTTACAAGGGAGAAAAATACAATTTGGAAACCATAATCAAATGCTTCTCGACATGATTTCAATGTGTCCGACCAAAAACATTTTTGTGTTTGGAGACTAGGTGCACCGACAGAACAGTGGGACGGCTATGGGTTTTTCTTTTAGCCCAAGTTACGCCTGCTTAGCCATGGGATGGTGGGAGATGGAAGTGGCATGGAATAGCAAAAATGAACATGCTATGAATAAAGTTATCAGTTGGACAAGATTTATCGATGACTTATTCATCATTTGGGATGGGAGCAGAGATGAATTTGTGGAATACTTTGAAATAATGAACAATAGTGTTCCAAACTTGAAGTTCAATTATGAAATCAGTAAAGAACGGATAGTATTCCTTGATACTGAGATATATATAAAGCATAATCAAATTCATACAATGCTGCACCGGAAATGTACTGCCACAAATTCTACCTTAGAAGCGACAAGCTTTCATCAACAATCTTTAATCTCCAGCATCCCATATGGGGAATTCCTACGAATTAGGCGAATTTGCAGCAGTGAAGATGAATGGTTAAAACATAGTGCTGCAACTTCAGAGAGATTAAAAAGAAGGAAATACAATAAAGGTAAAATAAATAAATGTTGGACTCAAGCTAATGAAAAGACAAGAGATGATTGTCTAACAAAGAAAAACAAAGAATCAACAAAAGACTCAGAACCAGTTAGACTAATAATAGATTACTCCAATGAAAGTAAGGAAATCGTTAACATTTTGAAGCGAAATTGGAAAATGTTACAGTTGGATGAGCAACGAAGAAAATCATGGGACAACATCCAACAGTCCCGTATAGAAGGGCGAAAAATCTAAAAGATCAACTAATTCACAGCCACTTCAGAAAAACAAAAAAGGAGATGACGTGGTCAAAAACAACGGGATTCGTAAAATGTTATGCATGCAAGGCGTGTCAAATTGCAAAGCCAATGAAGGAGGTAGAATTTGCAAACAAAAAAATTTGGAATATCCGAGAACTAATCACTGCAAAACGCAATATGTGATATATGTGGTTGAATGCCCATGCCCGCTGAGATATGTGGGAAGTGCTGTATGTGCATTAAAGAAGAGGATAATGGAGCACATCCGAGCAACGATACATCTGGATAGGTCTAATGCTGTGGCGAAACACATGGAACAGTGCCACAAAAGTGACTGGGAACAGCTCAAATTCTTTGGAATCGAAACAGTGGCAAAAAACGAGAGAGGTGGAGACAGAGAAAAACTCTTGAGACAAAAAGAATCCCGCCACATTTTGAACTTACGAACATTAACCCCGTATGGGTTAAACCAATCGGAAGAATTGTATATTCATTTATAAAAAGGCTTCTCTGAATCTATTGTTAAAAAGACTGTTGAAAAGGTGTCCTAAAAAGTTTTGTTAACTGACCATGTGAAATGATTGATGTCATTTACCGACTAGAGGGTTATAAAGAGATAAGAGTCAGTGTACCCCGCAATAAGTGCGATGAGTATTGCACAATATGGAAAATATGTGACGAAGCCCCACTGGAGGATGGAAATATTGATATTCTACTAAAGCGGGATGAATATAATGACAATGGAGTTCAAAACAAACAGGACAATAAAGTTTTTATATATAAAATAATTTAAAAAACAACATCTCCCAAAATGCACTGAGGCGCTTGTAACACCTGACAGGAAATTATGTAATGTGTAACTGACTATATTTCAAAGTTGGTAACCAGCAAAAATTTGATCGTGAGCAAGGTATATGTTATAGTGAAACGCGTAGATCCTTTGCCCCAAGCTGCATAAAGAAATGTAAGAAAATAAAGAAAAACATTGCAAAACCGACCTCAGGAGTGCGACCCGTTTGTCCCTCTGGCTAGAGGGATTGTGTGGAATATATATATATATATATATATATATATATATATATATATATATATATATATATATATATATATATATATATATATATATATATATATATATATTACCTACTGGCGGTCGCCAGTAGGTAGTTATAGTTAGGATTGGCTACCATAGGAAATTCCGAACATTCTATTGGGAATAACTTTGGCGCCGATTGAGAGATCTGCCTGTAATTTTCCTTAAAATGGTCTCGCTGCGCTCTGCTCCTTCCCTGAAAAGTTTCGGGGGTATTCGTGAAGTGGGGGCTGAGAAAAAAGGGGGGTCCCAAAACGTGTTTTCTCCATGTTAATTTCCATATGACGGTCTGACAAGTCTACAGCCCAAACCGCTGAACAGAATTACGCCAAACTTGGCAAAATTGTAGGGACTGGTACGCAGATGTGCCTTTGCTATGTTTGGTGAAAATTGCTCCAGTGGTTTTTATGAAAATTAAGTTCAAAAACACATATATATCGATAGGCGCACTGCCGGCGCTCCCCGGTGCGCGTACCAGGGAGCGCACCCGGCGAGCTACGGGAGTGCGCGAGCGAAAGCTGATTGGCTGTCGGGTGTCTGTCAACATTCTAAACAGTCCGGAGAGTCCGCCATCTTGTATCTCAGTAGAATCGAGACACAAGAGGTGAAAAAAGAAAGGGGGATATAATTAAAAGGGGGCAGAGTAGACACCCCCTGACCCCCTAGGTTTTCTGAGGGGGGCCTAGAAGGACCATGAAGGGCTAAAAAACTTTTTTTTTTTAAATTTTCGCGGGTGAGCGCTGGCGGCGCTCTCTGGTACGCTCTCCGGTAGGCGGCCCCTGAGTGCACCACGGGGAAAAAGAGTATAAAAAAAATAGAGAAAAAAAAAATGTTGAGTGTTTAGAGGAAAGTGATACATTGCTGGAGTGTGACAAAAAAATTATGCAACTCCAGCAATGCTTCCTTTCAAATCAGGCCAGGCCTATGTGAAAGGGCCTGCATCAGTCTTACGCCTGCTGTGAAACAGGCGCAAGATTTGGACGCAACAGCGTCATAAAAGTGACGCAGTGATATCTCATGGATTTCACTGCGTCACCTCTACGACCCTTTCTTGCGTCAATACACCCCTTTTGTATACATTACACCTGACGTAGGCATAATATGGCGCAGAGGTTTACAAAGTGACGCATCTACCTAGATGCGTCACTTTGTAAATATGACTCAATAAGGTGCATTTTTAACAGCACTGGTGCGTCACAAAAAGTGACGTACCGGTGGCGTAAAAGTGACGCATGGCCTCATAAATGAGGCCTTCAGTCTTCTACTCATGCGTCATATTAAATATATGATGCATTATGTCACAAGTACTTACAGATACGTCAGTTATTCAGACGTATCTGTAAGCGCAAAAGTGATGCATTGCTGGAGAGTGTCACAAAAATGATGCAACTCCAGCAATGCATCCTTTCACATGGGGAAAGTCCCATGTGAAAGGGCCTGCATCAGTCTTACGCCTGCTGTGAGGCAGGCCCAAGATTTTGACACAATGGCGTCCTAAAAGTGACGCAGTGAAATCTCATAGATTTCACTGCGTCAACTCTATGACCCTTTCTTGCGTCAATACACCCCTTTTGCATACATTACACCTGACGTAGGTATAATGTGGCGCAGGGGTTTACAAAGTGACGCATCTACCTAGATGCGTCACTTTGTAAATATGACTCAATAAGGTGCATTTTTAACAGCACTGGTGCGTCACAAAAAGTGACATACCGGTGGCGTAAAAGTGACGCATGGCCTCATAAATGAGGCCTTCAGTCTTCTACTCATGCGTCATATTAAATATATGACGCATTATGTCGCAAGTACTTACAGATACGTCAATATTTCATACGTATCTGTAAGCGCAAAAATTATGCATTGCTGGAGTGTGTCACAAAATGATGCAACTCCAGCAATGCATCCTTTCACATGGGGCCAGGCCCATGTGAAAGGGCCTGCATCAGTCTTACGCCTGCTGTGAAACAGGCGCAAGATTTGGACGCAACAGCGTCATAAAAGAGACACAGTGATATCTCAAAGATTTCACTGCGTCACCTCTATGACCCTTTCTTGCGTCAATACATCCCTTTTGCATACATTACACCTGACTTAGGTATAATGTGGCGCAGGGGTTTACAAAGTGACGCATCTACCTAGATGCGTCACTTTGTAAATATGACTCAATAAGGTGCATTTTTACAGCACTGGTGCGTCACAAAAAGTGACGCACCGGTGCCGTAAAAGTGACGCATGGCCTCATAAATGAGGTCTTCAGTCTTCTACTCATGCGTCATATTAAATATATGACGTATTATGTCGCAAGTACTTACAGATACGTCAGTATTTCAGACGTATCTGTAAGCGCAAAAGTGATGCATTGCTAGAGTATGTTACAAAAATGATGCAACTCCAGCAATGCATCTTTTCTTACGCTTCCACACCCCCGTTCCTTTTCTACATTTTCTTTGAATATCCACATTCCCCATGTTCACTCTCCTTCTCCTTACTTTCCTTCCCCACACTCACCTTCTTTCAGTCCCCCTACTTCACTTCCTTTCTCCTCTCATACCTTTCTGTTCTTTCTTACTCATTTTCCTTTCCTTTATAAATGCACTCCACTTCACTTACTCTTTTTCATTTTTTTAAGAATATAGCTCTTTGATGAGAATCGGAGGTAGTTCTGAAAAAAACTTTTTTTTTTCTTCTGTTTTTTAGAACAGAAACAAAAGCAGGGAATGGAAACTGCTCAACAGGAGCAAAAAAATAAAATAAATATAGGGCTGGGAACGGCAGCGATGGTTCTCCAATGCTCGAACCATGAGCAGAACACTTTGCTCCCCATAGCAAAGTAGCTGGTCACAGTCTCTGCATTTAAGGACGCCTTTGTTAAATGCAGGCTGAATGTTTGGAACCAGCTCTTGTGATCTCCCCCTCACCGATGTTGTTCATCCTCCGGTTGATGTAGAGGCCCCATCACTGGGAACCTCTTGTGCCAGAGCCCTGACACTTTCCCGGGCAAAATTCTGGGGGTGCCTCATCTCCACATGACGGATCATTGTGGAGTTCCCAAAAGAATATTTTTTAGTGGGGTCCCCCCGTGACAGGACTGTGTGACAGATCCTGCACTCCACTTTTGGAGCATTTACCTTCTTCTGGTCATCAGGAATTGAAAAAAACTTCCAGATGAAATGTTCTTTCACCTTCGGCTGAGGAGGCTCTTCATCAAGGAATTCATTGGTGTCATCTTCACTGCTGGATGGTCTGGCAGCCATGATAATCCAAGATATCCAACAAAGAACCGAGAGCAAAAAGGCAGGTCTTGCAGTCACAAAAGTGAAAGAAGAAGTGAAGGAAATGGGTGGGGATTTCATTCTTTGTAAAAAAAACTGTTAGCAAGCAATGAAAAGTGTTATTTTAAGGTCACATGACTTGACGCGCTTACGCTGCGCGCACCGATGCGCTTCCGGGGGCGCTTACGCGGCGCGAACAGAGGCGCTTCCGGGGGCACTTACGCGGCGCGCCTAAGTGACGTTTCGATAGTTTCACGGAAATGCAAAATCATTTTCATTTCGTAATACTGCTTTTATATGTATGGTACTAAATGTCTTGCGTTATTATTTACTTTTCATTCATATTTTTTTACACGAACGCAGAAGTAGCGCTCTGGGTGCGCTCTCCGGAGAGCTTACCGGTGCGCGCACCCAGAGCGCCCCAGGAAAAAATTATAAAAAATAAATAAATTAAAAAATATTATTATAAATTTTTTTTTAATAATTAATACTTACACAAAACAGCAAATAAAAAAAATAAAAAAATCGTAGGTTACAAAATCGATATAGATAGGAATTGGCTTTTAAAAAACCTTTGAAATTCAGTGAAAAAACCAGAGGTTTCGCAATCGTTATAGTTAGGAATTAGCATTTAAAAAACCTATTTAATTCACTGAAAAAACCATAGGTTTCACACCAGTTATAGTTAGCTGGAAATTTTACTGACATAAAACCATTGAAATTCCCACGTTATAGTTAGTTGGACTCACTATAACTTGCGCGTGCAATGCACTGCTGATGACGTCACATACTACGTCACTCATGACATGGTCAGTGACATCACTCATGACATCACTGATGACACCATCCAGTGAATGTGTGTCTTTCTGAAAAATAAATATTAGTGTTTACATTTTTAAATATATGTATTAGTGTTTCACTTTGTGTATAAGTAGCTGCATGGGTTGGTGAGTAGCTACATGTGTATGTACATGGGTTATTAGATGTTTTTCTTAGTATCAGTATGAGTGTCTATATGGTTTGGTGGGGTATTACTTAGCACATAGATGCATGATTGACTGACTCTCTGTTTGTATGTGTTTTGAAGACAGCATATGTGCAGGACTGTATGGGTGAATGAGTGTGTATATGTGTATGTTAGTGAGTGAATGACTGTCTCACTAGTGTGTTTATCAGTAACTACATATGTTTTAATCTAGTATCTGTGAATATTTATGTATATAAGTGAGTATATGTGAGAGTAAGAGATTGTAAGTGTTCCTGTTTAAATAAGTATGTGTTTCTATAAGGGATTGTTTAAGAGAATAAATATGTTTAAATTTCAATAGAAGTAAGGTGGTAGTGTGTGTATAGCTCTATATGCAACTAAATGGATGTTCAATTGTTTATTTGCATGTGTGAGTATGTGTGTGAGTAACTTTTGGATGACTGTCGGTGTGTAACAGGATGTATAGGTGTATCACTACATATGATGAGTGAGTATATGTATGAGTGAGTATATTGAACTGTTTGTGAATGAGTAGATGTGTATATAGATGGTGGAATTACTGAATTGGTTGTTGTAACTGATATGGTTATCTCCATTTAAAAAAAAAATTTGTTTCTATTTTTGAATATGTGTTTCAAGGGTTACATTACAGTGAAAGGAGGTCTGTCACTCTGTCACAAGGATGGTGTCATCAGTGATGTCATGAGTGATGTCACTGACCATGTCATGAGTGATGTAATATGTGACGTCATCAGCAGTGCATTGCACGCGCAAGTTATAGTGAGTCCAACTAACTATAACGTGGGAATTACTATGGTTTTATGTCAGTAAAATTTCCAGCTAACTATAACTGGTGTGAAACCTATGGTTTTTTCAGTGAATTTAATATGTTTTTTAAATGCTAATTCCTAACTATAACTGGTGTGAAACCTATGGTTTTTTCAGTGAATTTCAAAGGTTTTTTAAATGCTAATTCCTAACTATAAGTCTCAGTTTATAAGTAAGACTGTTAGCGCTCTAGTTGTTCTTTGGAACACTCTGGGACATTCTGTCATTGGGCTATATTTGGCCTACATCTGGCTATATTTGGGCTACATTTGTTTTTTTTTGTCTCTGGTGGCCATCTTTGGGCTACATTGGGCTACATTGGGCTACATTGGGCTACATTTGGGCTCTAACATATATATAGCCCAATGTAGCCCAATATATATTTTTTCAAAGTTAATTTTCGTAAAAACCACTTGAGCATATATCTTGAGATATAGCAAAGGCACATCGGGCTACCAGTCCCTACAATTTTGCCAATTTTTTTTTTGTATATTGTTATTTTTTTAAAAATGTTTTTTGCCTTGGAGCGCTCCTGGTGCGCACCCCGGTGAGCGCCCCGGAAAGCGTAGTTTTATGAAGCGCCCCGGGGCGCGCACCGTGGAGCGTCCCGTAAGCGCCAATATCGCGAACGAAAACATGATCGTGACGTAACGCGTAGCCGCGTCCGCGTGATACGCACGGCTTAAGCGCACCCGGAAGCACTCGAGCGAATACGATCGCGCAACGTAGGCGTCCGACGTGCTTACGCGACGCGCCCCTGGGCGCACCCCGGGGCGCGTAGCGTAAGCGCGTCGGGTCATGTGACCTGAAAATAACACTTTTCATTGGTTCATAACAGTTTTGGTTTCCTAATGATGAAGCCCCTGGTCATGTGACCTGAAAATAACACTTTTCATTGGTTCAATACATTTTTTTTTCAAAAGGATGAAATACCCCACCTTTTTTCCTTATTCTGACTTTGTCCTTTGACTTAGGAAGACCTGTTTGTACCTCTCTGTACCTTTTTGATCTTTATAATGGCTTCAGTAGCAGCAGCAGCTGGTGCATCTGCACCACCACCACCACCACAACCACCAAGAGGACCACCACAAGATATCATTGGTGGTCAACAAGAGGAGGAAGAGGAGGAGGAGGAGGAGGAAGAGATGAGGAGAAGATGGCTAGAAGAACAAAATACCCCATACCAGCCAAGACCACACATTATATGGGAGTTTTTTTCGATCCCAGAGGGGAAGAACAAAGTAAATGCAGCCAAGGTGACTTGCCTAATCTGTGGCATGGAACTTTCTAGGGGGAACCCTAATAAAAAATATTCATTTGGAAACAACACGATGATTCGCCACATGCAGCGCAAGCATCCAATAAACTATTCTGCTGCAGAGATGAGGGAACTGGCCAGTAACCCTCCCCAATCCACAAGCACCACCTCAAAAAGAAAGCAACCCACTCTGTCGGCACCAGAGGAAAGTGAGACGATGCCTTGCATTCAGCCACGATTTGCAGATTTCCGAATTATCTGTAAATATTGTGGGAAGACCATCTCCTACGGAGAACAGAGCGTAAAGCTCATCGTCCTTGCTGGGGACAACCACAAATGCCCCAATAAACCCTAATTAGTTATTTTCTTTTTTTTTTTTGCTCCAGTTGAGCCATTTTCAATTCCCTGTTTTTTCGTTTCTCCCCATGAAAAATACAAAAAAAATATAAAACTGTTCAGAAAACCCCAAAAAAGTTTAAAATGTTCAAAAAACAATAAAAAAATATAAAACAACAAAAAGAAGAAAAAAACAGTTCTTTTTAGAACTACCTCCAATTTCTAAAAAAAGGCTACATTTTTTAAAAACTCTATTATTCATTTTTCCCCATGGGACGCTCCCCGGTCCGCTCCCCGGTGCGCGTACCGGGCGCTCCCCCCGCGCAAATCAAAAAAAAAATAATTTTTTTTGCCCCCTGGGCCCTTTTATGGCCCCCACATCAAACCTAGGGGTTCAGGGGGGTCTATCCCTGCCCCCTTATGGTCATTTCCCCCTTTGATATTTCCTCCTCTTATGTCTCGATTTTACCGAGACACAAGATGGCAGCCGCTCCGGACTGTTTCAAATGTTTACAGACACCCGAGAGCCAATCAGCTTTCTGTGCGCAAGTCGCGTGGCGCGCCCGGAGCGCTCCCCGGTGCGCATACCGGGGCGCTGCCATAGATATATATATTTTTTTTAACCTAAATAACTCAAAAACCACTGGAGCACATATCTTGAGACATAGCAAAGGCACATCGGGCTACCAGTCCCTACAATTTTGCCAAGTTTGGTGCAAATCCATTCAGCCTTTCGGGCTAAAAGTGAGTTCGACCGCCCTATGGTAATTAACATGGGGAAAACACGTTTTGGGACCCCCCTTTTATCTCAGCCCCCGCTTGACGAATCCCCCCCAAACTTTCAAGGAAGGAGCGGAGCGGGCCATTTTCTTGGAGAAAGTTGCGAAGATTCGTCCACCGGCGACCGCCAGTAGGATATATATATATATATATATATATATATATATATATATATATATAGATATATATATATATATATATATATATATATATATATATATATATATATATATATATATATATATATATATATACACAAAAGGCAGCGGAGTGCTATATATGGTCAAATACCACCATAAAAACAATGAGTTATAGAAGAGGATGCTAGGTTCTGGATGTTTAATGCATTGTCAGTCTTCAACTCTTTCCTAAATTGAAGCAGCATTGGTGTAGTCCCAATAGATACAGGGATGTTGTTCCAGATCCTGGGTGCATAGACGGAAAAGGCAAGCTATATCGCTTTCACACTTCTTGGTCTGCAGTCTTATGGTGTTTTGACTGTGGGTATGCAAGAATCACCAAAATGGTGAGCTTGTCTTCATGATAAGTGGGGGTTCTGGTCATGATGGATTTGTGAATAATGCATCTGGTTTTGAAAATGGTGAGGGCCCGCAAGGGGAGTCAATGGATTTCCATAAGGATGGGGTAATGTAATCATCGTTCTTCTGATGTTGGGTGAGATATGCTGCAGCGTGTAGGATGTACCTAAGGGGTGCCAAGGTAGAGACCAGGAGGCCATGGAATAGGGCATTACAACTATCCAGATGCAAGAGTATGAGGTCTTGAACAGCAGTTCTGAAGTTGTTTTCTGGAAGAGACGGTTTGAGTTTCTTTATAAGAAAGAGATGGTACCAAGCCATCTTTGTGTTTTGTGGCAATGTTTTTCTTGAGGGCAGGGTGGATGTTCATGGTGAATCCATGTGACTTGGCAATCTGGCAAAGTTGGAGTTCAAGCCGTCAGGGTTCACGTCATTCAGCCAGGTTTGTACTGTATTTTGTTTGTTGTTCTTGAAAAGTTACAGGAATTCGGTCTTGGTTAGATTGAGCTTCAGGGAGGCACTGGCAATCTACAGCTTGATGAAGTGCAAGCTATGGTTGAGGCGAAGGAGGTCTGGATGTCTGAAGCAGAAATAACTTTCCTGTAGAGTTGTGTACCATAGCATATTCATTGTTGAATCGTGATGCTGTTATCTGTGAGTAGATCACCAAGCAACCCCATGTAAAAGTTGAGGATGACAAGAGGAATATTGGGGGACTACTCAGATGATAGGGATTAGTTATTCCTTGGAGGTGTCTCTGTGAACAAACTAATATCTGCTAGAAAGGAAGGCGAACCAGTAAAAACATTGCAGGTGAATCCTATTTGAAACTCCTGGGTGTGTAAGAGGGTAGACTGGTCAACTGAGTTGAAAGTAGCAGAAAGATTCAGCAATATCAGGAGGCAGGGGTCATCTTCAAGAGGACATCAACTATGATGCGTAAGGTATTGGTCTCCATGCTGCATCTCCATGCTGCATCACGATCTAAAGCCAGACTGGTATGGGTGCAGGAGATAGTTAGCACTGATGTGATCTTGGATGTGAACATAGGCTGCTTTTTCAATGATCTTGCAGATGAATGGTGAGTAAGTGATGGGCCAGTAGTTGGCAAAGTCATCAGTGCCAAGTGTTGGTTTCTGTAGGAGTGGGAGGATCTGGCGTGTCTTGAGAGCTTCTAGGAATATGTCCTGAGTAAGGGAGGCATTGCCAGTGGTAAGTAGGGGTAAGAGAGCATCCCCAGGGACAGCTTTGATGAAAAATTATTGCAAGACATCATATTCATAAGTGACGTGTGCTTTTTGTGAATGGCAAATTTTTCCCTGCCCTTTTTTTGCACAGACGGTAAATAAAACCTTCCACCTCCTTGGCTCTGCAGTACAGCACTTTTTGTTTCAAACAAAATTTAAGCACACTCCAAATCTAGACAATATTACACAGTAATTTCTATAACCAATTCTAGAACACAATGTTTTTTCCCCACTATATTTCTATATATTTATTTGCTTATATAGCGCAGGACTCGACCCCCGGAGGGGTATCTCCGCGCTTGTGCTTCAGCTAGAGTACCCAAAACACGAATAGAGGTAGGCTGTACTGTTATTTTAAGATGTCGAAAACAGATGGGTTTTGAGAGATTTCCTGAAGGTCTGGAAATTTGTAATTTTTCTCGGAGTGATGGGGAGCGTATTCCAAAGTTTGGGGCCCTTGCAGGATAGTGCTCGGCCTCCTTGTCTAACCTTCCTAACATGAGGGACCTGAAGCAGCATTTGATTGCTAGAACGCGAAGGACGACCAGGACTATAAAGATTGAATTTTTCAGCCAGATATTTTGGGCCCGAGCCAAAAAGGCTCTTATGTATTGTACAGCAAATTTTGAATTTGATACGTTGCCAAACGGGCAACCAGTGGAGTTTGTCAAGAAGAGGGCGCAAGGGGGATCTGGCAGGAGCATTAAGGACCAGTCTTGCCGCGGTGTTCTGGGCCACTTGTAATCTGCTAAGCTGTTCCTCATTGGCAGATATAAAGAGGCCGTTACAGTAGTCCAGCCTACTAACCACAAGGGTCTGGACCAGAGTCTTTCTGTAACTATCGGGCAAGAACGGAAACACACGCCTCAAGAGTCCAATGACCCGGAGACAGGACCCGATTACCTGGTTTGCATGCCTTTTTAGCAACAGTGCCTGATCTAGTCGCACACCAAAGTTCTTTACTGCCTGTTTGGGGGATGGCACCAGCCCCAAATCCAGTGGCCACCATTCACAAAAGAGGGGCCTCCCCAAACAGCATGACCTCCGTTTTGCCCACGTTGCATTGAAGACAATTGGAGGCCATCCAATCAGACACCGCTCTCATACTATCGGCAAAAGATTTTTTAATTGCAGGTGTGAGGGTCTGAAAAGGGAACAAAAGCTGGGTGTCGTCGGCATACGACACCGGGGTGAACCGTACGCTCTCACAATGTCAGCTAAGGGGGCCACATACACATTAAAAAGTGTGGGGCTTAGACATGAGCCTTGTGGCACCCCCTTAGTGAGCTCCCTAGAGATGGAATGGTGGGAGCCCAATCTGACGCCTTGTGAGCGGCCCAAGAGAAAACTCTCAAGCCAGGACAGAGCCAGACCTCCTATCCCCACCTTTCGCAGACGACGGAGAAGAATATCATGTGACACCGTGTCAAAGGCAGCGGATAAATCTAACAGCACCAGAATCATAGACCCCCCTCCGTCCAAAGCCATTCTGATGTTATCGATCACGGAGAGGAGGGCAGATTCAGTGCTGTAATTCGGTCTAAACCCTGATTGAGTATAGTCTAGACCTTCCATTGCCTCGATGTAATTAGACAAGTGGGTGTTCACATGTTTCTCGGTCATCTTGCTTAAGTATGGCAGGAGAGAGATGGGGCGGAGGTTGGAAAGGTCTGTCCATGGCAGCGCTGCGTTTTTCAGGATAGGGTTCCCCACAGCTTTCTTTCACTCTTGGGGCACTCGTCCCTCCTTAAGGGAAAGATGTATTACTAGCTGAATCTCAGGCCAAAGTAAGGTGCATAGAGAGGCAACCATTTTTGCCGACAAGAAATCATCAGGGGACCCTGTTTTAATTTGACTGATTAGGGAGGTGATATCAGAGTAATTAACCTCTGGAAACATCATTAGTGAGTTACCATCTTGCGTAAATGGCATGAGGGGGGCGGTAGTGACGTTACTCATAGGTCCTGTGGCCTTCGTGATTTTTTCATAAATAAGTTCTATTTTGTTTTCGAAAAACAGAGAAATGTCATCACAGAGGGATTGAGAAAAATCATCAGGACTCTCACAGGCTACCGGTTTTACAAAGGTCTGTAAGATCTTGTACAGTTCTTTGGAGGGATTGCCTGCTTCAGCCAATTGCAGAGTAAGGCAGTTTCTCCTGGCTAGCCTGATATTTTTGTGATAACTAGACTGGGCAGCTATCACCAATCCCATACTTAATGCACCTTTTAAAGATGTCATTTACCTGGACCCTCAATACAAGCCAATCTAGACTGAAGCGATCACATACAATTCCACTTGTTTTGCATTCTTTAATACAAACTTGCCCTTATTTCTTTTCTGGGCATGTAAAACTAAACATGTTTTCCCTCTTTTTCACCATTTCATTATTTACTTAATATTTTCACAGCACTTTTAAACAAGCCACCTGGAGTTCCAGATTCACTTCCGCCCCCCGCCCCCACCCCCCCAAATTTCCCCAAACATGCTATTTCAGCATCCACCGTAGCACCTGCAACATTAATTTATTTATACTCACGTTAACCGCATGCGCACTAGCGGTTTTCCCGCTGAGTGCTGAGATTTCAAAAATCCCGCTTTACTTGACAAGGTCAACTCATCACACACACAGCGCAGGTAACGCCCATGATGAGTTGACCTTGTCACACGCATCGAAGGGGTTAAAGAGGTCAGTACTGGCTGATTCTTTTCAACTTCTTAACTGTACTGCTAATTGTGGCACAAAATGACCAGCCAAGTTAATGCAGGTGTATCCGCCAGTTTCTACAGCCTAAACATCCTAAAGAAAAATAATTAAATGACTCCTGATCAACAAACAAAACCATCACTCAGATCTCTTTGGTCCTTACCACCAGCAAACTGGACTAGGGTAATGCACTCTATGTCGGCATCACTGTCCAACTGACCAGATGACATCAGGGCATTTAAAAAGCTGAACCGAAACTGACACTCAGGTTCCGACACTGCACCAATGGTCTAACAATAGCCTCCGTGGTGTGGGGGGAGGGGGCGAGCTAAAGGGGACCCCCTCCAGCACTGTGCACAGGCAATGGGCCCCTGACCTGAAAGCTCCTCACTGGCACTTTGGTGTGGCGTGTCCCCTTTGTGACTTTTGCATGGGGGGCCCCCTCAAGGTTTGTTACTCCACTGCTCTGCACACACATCATCCCTCACCCCAAAGGTCCCCCACTAGTTCCCCGTCCACAAATGCGCATTCTTCTAGCTTTTCATACATACGTGCAAAGCCCTACACAGTCTAGTCTGATATCAATAGCCACATTAATTTCGACACATCAACCAGAAACCCACATCCGCAAAACGAAAGCTGTTGATCGTGCTTTCTCGTACCACGCTCACAAGCGGATGTATGACATTACAACGCATGCTTTTACCACGCATGCCTTTACTATGCGGTTTTTACAACGAAAACCTTTACAACGCATAGCGCTTTGGGGTGCTGGATAGTGAATAGTTTAATTTACTATTCCAACTCCAGTCCCCGTGGACACTAGGGAAGGTGTTGGATAGTAAATTAAACTTATTCCCTATCCTAGAGCGCCCCCCAGCACAATGCGTTGTAATGGTTTGCGTTGTAAAAGTTGTGTCGTAAAGGCACTGCGTGGTAAAAGTTGCGTTGTAAAGGATGTTTCCCCTCACAAGCCTGTAATTACCTCACCTTGCACACCAGAACCGCCTTCTGAGTCCCTGAATTCCACAAGAAACTAAATACATGGCTTGTTACATAGTCTACAGGCTCGGCCAGCACAGGCACCTCCTTATCTAGCACCTCGATACCCTCCTGGGTGAGAGGTGTGCTCTACAAGCAGTCATACCATTATGCTGACCTTACCTCTCAACGTGAAGTTCATGCTCAATTTTATCATTCTAGTTTTATTTTCCTGTTACATGTTAATATTGTTATATTTTGAGCATCGTTGCTTGATTCCTTGAATTACTGCCTTTCACTTGTACTTGTATTGCCAAATCACTATTTTTTGTTAAACAGGATATTTCCCAATATTTTGTTTCTTCACTCGGCCAGTCTAACACAGGAGATTGATGTGCCTTATTCAGCACTATTTTCTCTGACTTTAGTCTTATATGCACCTACAAGTAAGCACTATACACTAAATGGAATCACTTCTTGATAACTATTTTAAACCTCCTCTTTATCGATTCATTTAGCTAGTAACATTGATGAGCACTTGCCTGAATATTTAAACATTTAAACTATGTTCCTCTTTGATATATTTAGGTTATAGTAGCAACTGTTAGCTTAATCATTCATGTTTTCTTCCACCAGGCTACACATACATGTTCCTTTTCTTTGACTCATTTATTTCCGAAGTTTTATTTTATTTTATTTTTACTTGCCTATTTGCGAACTAGTGTTGATGTTTCCAGATCTCAAGCTACCTGTGGCCAATATTCTTCAAAAAGTTTCCTACACAATATCTTTTGAGCTTGCTCATGATCATGTCCATTCAACAAACATCTGCTTTGTTTTTTGAGAAAGTAAATATTTGTGTTATACTTAAAAGACAATCTACATGCATTTAATAGAAACGAATGAAGTTGTGCTACATATAACCTATTTACCACACATGAAGAGGGTCTAGTAGATGGTATATACTGAACATACAGTATGATACTCGTAACCTACAGCATATACTTAATCTTCAGTTTTACCTATGCTTTCTCACTCTTGTTGCACCCAGGTGTTTTAAAAAAATGTATATGTCTGAAGATAAAACAGATAACTGTTATGTGCCAAAAAGTAAACTGAGATTTTTGCTGTCGGGAGAAAGCCAAAATGTTGGGCGAAATGCTTGAATTAATATCATACACTGGCCATACTTAGGCGGAATTCTAGTCCATGTTTTTTAGGTCTCGCGCCTAGCGTTGCAGTGCGCAGCATTGCTCGCGCAGCGCGAGACTTTTTGTAGGGGTTTTTTAAAGCGAGCAGTATTATTTTCAGTGAAACTGTGCTTTTTAGTTGTCTGCATCATGGCTACAATTTTCTTACTTTTAAAGCGTGTCTTCCTCATTCAAAATGTGTGTACAGTTGGCAACGCACCCTTCTTTTATATTGTGAATGCACCATCTGATTTTTCTGAAATTCATGGCGGCTTAAATTGGTACAGCCCTTTTATATTCGTTCCCAATCTCCCCATTTGAAGCCCTCGGAGGACATATAGGTCACAGGACCGCTCAAAATGCTGATTGCAGCTCGTTCCAACATAATTTGCCCTTGAATGTTTCCACCCTGAGCGCTGTGGTGCAGGTGTTAACGACACTCAACATATTTCCATTTGCATCTCCCGTGGCCATTAGAAGAGTATGTGTGTTACATCACTGTAATATTTTCCTTTTATTCACCTTTGAGTGACGTCATGAATTTGTTAATTGTGTGGCTTGTCAGGGCCCTGATTGTGCGCACAGCTGCTCACCGCTACGCTTGTTGTGACTGCCCATGCCTTGGTGGTACCTGTAAAACATGCTCTTTTGTTCATCTGCACGCCCTAGAGAAATGTCAACACTAATTACCCGCAGATTAGAACAATGGAAAGAAATGCCTGTCTATTGTATCTTCGGCAATGTACAGAAACCTACATATCTAGCGAATAAAACCGTGTGCGTCATTGTTGAAAAAAAGCAAAAGGCGTTGAATGTAATTAACATCAGTGGCGGTGCGTCCATTGGGGGCGTTGGGGCGTTGCCCCCCCGCCCGCACCCGCAGCTCCCTCGGCGTAGCTCTGAACTGAAGTAAACTCTCAGTTTACTTAAGTTCATAACGCCGAGAGACATTGCCTGTCAGTCAGCATGATCCAGGACCGCCCACCCCCTTCAGAGTCTGAAGGGGGTGGGCGGACCTGTGTCATGTTGACTGACAGGCATAAGGCATTGTCTGGGGAAGGCAGCAGCACACAGGTGCGCATAAGTGGGGCCGGAGGCACGTTTTTCAGCCTTGCCCACGCATGCGCACTTGTGCCTGGTGCATGCCCATTAGAAGAGCGAAACCTCGCTCTCCTAATGGGCAGGCGGGCAGAAAGCAACTGTGCCCTGTGTCGCCCAGGATTGGCTGAGGACAGAGGTCAGGGTTTCCGGTTTCCGCTCTACTAGTAAAGGCGCCAAGGTCCCAGGATGCGGTGCTGACGGACGGCAGTCAGGTAAATCACCCTATCCTTTTTGTTAGAATATGGGATTAGTTTGGGGTAAAACGTTTTAGTATAATTGCAGCTGGGAGGAAAGACTGCCTGAGGAGGACTGTTTCCCTGTTTTCTAACTACATTTGCGCTATATACATACAACTACCGTACAAACAGGTACATCTACACACCCACGGATATAATATATGTACAGTTGTGCATACATAAATAAGCTAAGCATGTATATGTACATACACACTCATGCCTGTGAACAAACACACTCACACGCATTTATGCATGTACATATAAAATACTAAAGATTTGCGAATGGCCACCTTTGCATGTTATATGAAAGAATGTCACGTATTTTGCAGCGGTTTATCTTGTCATTTGTGGTTTTAACTCATGTGGAACATTTTTTGTTCGTTTTTTGTGGCAATGTATTTATCTTCTCTACTGTCCACGCTCTTCTTGAAAAATGTGATGGGTCCATTAAATGCCACTAAGGCTGGCCACAAATTCAAAGAGCTTTGAGTGATGAAAGCTGTTCCGCCCGCCCAACATCTTCAGAGTTAGACAAAGTACGGCGATTTCCACTCTCTATTTTAGACAGTAAAGGAGTATTCGCCTATCCGTTTTCATTTATCTCCACTGTCCCACTGAAAGCAGAGCCTGTCCTCTCTGGGTTTCATCAGTCTATCTCTCAGGGCATCTGTCCGTCTCAGTCTTTACCTCTTTGGCTGTCTCCTGGTCACGCTGACTGCAGAGCATGTCCTCTCAGGAAGGGTGTCTACCCCTCAGGATACCTGTCTCTTTACTTATATAGCTACCTCCCCTGTCCCACCACTGACTGCAAAGCCTGTCCTCTCAGGAAGGGTGTCTTCCTCTCAGGATACGTGTCGCTTTACCTACCTGTCTCCCTGCAGCCTGTGTCCCCCTCCCCCCCCCCCCCCCTTCCCCGCTTTAGTAGCTGTAGAGTCCGCTGGGTGTCCTTCCTGTCACATTGGTCCTGTTCTTTTCAGGTTCCTCTCACACAGCACTGGCTGCAGTTGTAGTGACGGGTTTGCCTATTAATGCTTTTGACACATCCCCCGAGTACTCAGTACACATTGGGTTACCACTTGTCTGCTGTCTGGGGTGCTCTGCTAGCCCTGAGCGAGGACACGCAGGCGCAGCTGACCTTTCCGTGACAGCCGCTGCTGTCACACTCTTGTGGAGTTTCGGAGGATATTCTCTGTGGGCGCTGAATGAGCTTGGACATGCTTAATCCTGTTCTCAGTGTCCGGTCATGGAGCCACGATTGCCTCTTTAGAACTACTTCACTTTTCTTCAGGGATTGAAAAACAGGCTGTTTGCCGAAGAATGCCGAAGTAAACACTTCTCATGAACTGGCTTGCTTAATGATGTCCCCAGGATGCAGAGCATTGTGCTGGGCTGCGGGGTCTCCGGGATGTAGAATATTGTGCGGGGCTGTGGCTCCGTGGTGTCCCCAGCATGGAGAGCATTATGCTAGGCTGGGACGATGTGGTGTCCCCAGGATGCAGAACATTCTGCTGGGTGTGGGGCTGGGGTGTCCCCAGGATGGAGAGAATTGTGCTGGGCTGTGACGTTATGTCCCAGGATGGAGATAATTTTACCGGGCTGTGATGCTGTGGTGTTACCAGGTCAGACAGAGAGCATTGCGCCACCGGGCTGTGGTGGTGTTGTGTCCCAGGATGGAGAGATTTGTACTGGGCTGTGGCGCTGTGGTGTTACCAGGATAGAGAGCGTTGTGCTGGGCTGTGGCGCTGTAGTGTCCCAGGACGGAGAACTTGTGTGTTAAGTAAGAAACGTTTAGTGCAGTGGTATGGACATTGTTCCTAAGCCGCATAAACCATCCATATGTTTTGGCTACAAAACCACAAAATGTCCCACAAACTGACCTGTGGCTATACAATGCTGTGGCAGTGGTTACTGCTACGTCAATTAGTGTCCCGGGTGAATATATGATGCTACTGTGAGAGGCTGTTCACTGAACAAAATGCAATTATAGTAGCGCTCAGCGCCATTGTTACACATGAAGCAGAACTCCTTAACATGTCCTACAGTACACCTGTCACTAGATGTACCTGTGCTGAGTGCTTCATGAGCGCCTTTCCTTCTGCAATTATCCTCTCATGGATGATGGATGTGATGTGAAAGCTGTCAGTGGTCATATCCCATTCCCACCCATCTCAAAAATAACGCAGACATTGTCATCTTCCTCCTCCCAGATGAAGTGATTACTTGAGACAAGTACCATCCACCCTGGCTTCTGTGATGATACTGTCACATGGAGGATAGCACAGACTCACTGATGGGAGCTGTGGCTTCTTTAAGAGAGAAGCACTCATCAGCAGATGGCCTACATAGAGCAGGGACAGAGGGACACTGCAGGATTAGAGTTGACAAAGGTCACTTGTGTGACATCCAAGCCTCCTATATGTGACTAAAGACTTTACAGTGTTATTAATGGTGGCTTTTGATAAATTAAAGGTGAAGCAGCACTGGTCAGGCTGGGGTATATTTTTAGCTCAATGACATCCCATAGGAAGTATTCAGGCCAAGGGTTGGCAACAACTGGCAGCAGGGATTTGTTTTAGGATTTCCCCCTCCCTACCCCCCACAAAGTGCATTGCCTGTGTTACTCTCACACATTAATTTTTAAGTGTCCTTATTTCACACCAACAGTATCGCAGGAGAGATCACTCATATACCTGCTTAAAGGAGAAGTTTGTTTATAAATCCATTTAATGTGGATAGCAAAAAGGCATTACTTTGAGAATGCCCACGTTTGCGCTTCGGTGGTCAGGGTACCATCTCTGTGCAGTGTTCACCATTGTCACACGGACTTTTTTCAGATATTACACAGCGCAGCGTTTTAATCAGCATCTGAATACTGATAGGCTGGGTTAGTTTAGCTCTCTGGGGATAGTCAGTGTGATTAAAAAAATGGCGAGAAGGATCCCGCAAACCCACCTTATGGCAGTCAGACTCACTCACTAGGCTCACTCGCCACCGAGCACTCACCTCAAACTTTTACGCCCCACTACTTTCAAATGTCACCAGCCGCCACTGATTAACATATTGGCAAATCTGTAATATACTGTATTACATTTCTAGGACAGCATGTGCCTGAGATGGCAGGGAGGTTTTGCAGAAGTACCATAATGTCATGCGGACATTGACTGATGTCGTACTATAATTTAATTAGGTTTTGTGGCACCACCTGCTTGGCAATTTATGCTGTCAAATCGCACCAGTCAACTGACAAGGTGTAACCACTTGGTACCATCCATTCATGACAGACAACAATGGCAGGTACCATCAGGCATCAATTCTGTAGAATATACTGTACTTACCACCTCAACACAAAGGCATTGGAATACCCAACAATAATATAAAAGAAGTATGTCCGTAAGAACCATTAAACAGCAGAAAACTAAAAGTCAATAAAAGGTAAAACCAAGTACTGAGACCTAAAACGTTTCCTTGATTAATGGAGTTCACAGGTCTCACATGATCTGAAACGGAAGGTAATACAGTGTCTGGTGAAGTTTTTAAGCAGGCCTATCCACCGACTGTCCGATGAATACAGAGAGGCCGATTGAGCAGGATCTGCCCTGAGGATCCATGGACTTGGGCCAACAAATTAAGATGACCAATGTACCATAGAGCTTGTTTTCAAAAGGATCAGCTTTAACCTAATGTGAAATTTAACTTGAAGCAATTACAGCAAGATGTGCATCTGAAGCAAAACACACGCCTCACTGACTATTTAAGAAGCATGCTGATGGAGCTTCTGAAGGGAAATGTTGAATTCACATAGTATAAATGCATTGAGGCAAAGATGTGCTAATAAAGCAAGATAATGGAGTGCAAAGAGTGGCAGTACCACATCTGAATTCTAAGAGTCTGCATTAGCACAATGTGACAGCTGTTATCTGAAATCCAGTATCCAGACACTGTTTATTATGTGGGTTTTATAAGGCATACAACTGACAATTACTTGGCTTCCTAGTGCTTTTACCTATAGTCATAAGAGTCTGCAGTTGTGAGACTGCCACAATAACTAGAAGCCGTTTGTGGAGTTGGGCTGTGTTGAATCTTGGGCTTCTTCTGTGGCTGTATTCCCAAGAGGGTCACTGCAACCTGCCACCCAAACACATTTGATGTTTTTAGGTTGAGCCTATAGCAGCGCGCATGCGCTGCTTGCTTGACATTTAGTAAGGGGCTTCAGAAATCACCCCAAGCTCACCACATGCTTGTGCATGTGTTTTTTTACCTTCCTAACAGGTTAATGGCCTTTGCGTGTGTCTTTCAAATAAAGACAGCACGCAATTGGGCAAAGGCGGGTGCATGTCCCTCCATTGCTCTGCCCACGACCTATTGGTGTCGGTTACCCGCACAGGTCACTTCTGGTTTCAATTATCGTGCCCAGACACAAGCGCGATAATTGAAACAGATCGCACGCTGTGGCGCCCGTGCACCACTCGAAGGCTTGTTTGGGCTTGTTTTCTGAAGGTTTCTCAGGTCTCCGCATCCCCTCCCACAAAACCTCTTCTCGACCTCCACCATCCCTCCCAAAGTGCCGCTTACTGCCGCCACCACCACCCTACCCAGGTCTCCGGTTGTCCATACCCATCACCCTTCCTAGTTCAGCGCTTGTTTTTATTCTGCCTAGCTGTGAACACTCACTGTCTCTTCTAGCGGCTGCACCTGTATTTTAAATTCAAGCATTGGGTCAGATTTTTTTCTGACAACCTGGTTTGTATTGTTGTGTTTGCTTGTCGCTTTTCCGACTGCCACTTTCCTCCTGTTCTATTTGCACAACTTTGACTTTTCTTCGGTGTATGGGTCTTCCCCTGGCAATGTCAGTCTGAAGGGAATCTCCCCCCATGCCCCACCACGCCTCAAACTAGCAGACTCCACACATTACAGGGTGGCCTGTTTCTCTGTGACAGATACGGCGGAACTTCAAACAGAGGTTAACTTAACATCCGACAACTCGCCCACATCTCGACTTCTGGGCACCGAGACCAGAGGAAGGAAAACCGCTGCAAAGAAGACTGGAGATGCGGAAGGCACAATTTCACATGATGCATTCATGCCTGACCCGGAAGTAAAAGTGAGATTCTGCCCATGATTGGGGGGGATGGAGGCGAGGAGAACTGAGTGGGTTTGATTTGGGGTCACTGACAGCATCTTGAACCCTAGCAACCGGACACTGCCAAACACACAATGTGGGCACTTTGAGTCTGATTAGAATCAGTGTTTCCAGTGACTGCATGCATGCGTGACCAGCTTCAAAATCATTGTTGTACTCTGCTATGCGACAGTTGTTAATGCCCCTAGGGTGAAAGGTGGGGATCAGGCGTTCTGCCATGAAGGGCAAGACTGGGCTGTATCATGCTAGTGGCTAAATCTTCAGGTCTTCCTGAAAATGGCTTGGAGCAATTAGGCGGCTAATCCAGTGACTATGTATACCACTCAAGCTCACCTTTAAAAAGGGATTCTGTGCCAGGATTTAGGTGTAACTAGAGTTGTGAGCATATCTTTTTTTTTTAACAATCTTCCGGCAAATAACTAATTTCGAAATCATTCAGTCCTATTTATGTTTCATTTACTTAATTAGTCTATCGTGGGGCTTTTTAATCCTTTTGTTTCAAATCTGTTTTTATTTTCAAAAAAAGAGGGAAATCGCATATCACAGGAGCAGAAATACACAGCGTTAAGCCTACAACCCTATCCAGGGCCGGCCGCGTGTTCGAGTATTACATGCAATTTGCTAGTACTCTGTAGAGAAGGCGAGGTGTTACACAGCGTTACGCCTACAACCCACAAGGGGCCAGCCGCGTTCTGTGGTGCATATGATGGCATAGTCTGATCCCTTATGGAAGGAGACCCCTAGTGTCCACCCTGTCAATGGACGGGCAACGCACCCGAAGCCAACAGATGTCCCAACAGGGCCCAGAACCCGCAGAGCAGCGGAGAAAATGAAGAAAAAACGATAGACAATAGAAGATGAACGAAGGAGAAGAGGAGAGACAGTGCAGGGAGAGTAAGAGCAGGAGTAGTGTGCGTTGGTGACGAGAGAGCAGGTCCTGAAGATCATTCCCATGTGGCCATGATAGGATCGCAGCGCAGGAAAGTGGCTAGGACATCAATCTGCTTGGGTCCGAAGGAATAACAGCGTCTGTAAACAGGTGTAGTGTTCTCAGTTTAGTGGGCATGTGCGTGCATGTTCTACCGTGCATAGGTATTTAATTAAAGGTTGTCAAACAGCCTTATAGCATGTATCGCGCGCCTGCAGTCGCGCTGTGAAAAGCTCCATAGTGGCAACATGCCATAAACGCACAAACCAGGCAGCGATTGGAGGTGCCTCGGGTTTTTTCCAATACAGGGCAATAAGCTGTCTGGACGCTCCCAACATTAGGTGCACCAGAATCCAATCGCTCCTGGTGAGTGACTTCAGGCCAGCAGGTTTGATGCCCAGCAAGACTGCACTAGGCAAAGGGAACCCCAGCACCCTGTTGATGTGGCTGAGGATCTCCTTCCAGAGTATAGTCAACAACGGGCAGGCCCACCAGATGTAAATGAGGTCTCCTGTCGCAGATCAGCATCTCCAGTACAAGGGGGAGGATGAAGGGAACATCCTGTGAAGGCGTCGGGCGTGTAATGCCACTGAGTCATGAGCTTATAAGCGTTTTCCCGTTGCGGAATGCTACAGTACACTATCTCGCCACAGCCTGTTCCACTCGGCAGGTGAAATATCCGCGTCTAACATTTCCTGCCAGCGGTGTTGGTAGGGATGTGCGGGTGGCAGCTGTGGATGTTGCAAAATCTGATAGATTCGAGCTATAAGCCCCTTTGACTCAATTGGGTGTCGAGCCAGGCACTCAAAGGGAGTGAATTCCCACGTAGCCGCCTGATGCATGTCCTCCGTAGACACCCAGTGCTTCAGCTGGGCATATTGTAGCCCTGCAGTCGTCGGGACTCGGAATTCTTCCCTGCACTGAGCGAAGTGCACCCCCCTCAAACAGACCCGTTATAACCCGGCAGTCCCCTTGCGACCATTTGGCAAAGGCCCATGTGCGATAAGCCTTGGGAAGGATGGATTCCCCTTTATCGGAGTGTGTGCTGAGGGGAAGGTCGTGAGGCCTCTGCATATGGCTACTTTATCCCAGATGTCCAGGACCGTTTTTGTGGGTACCGCAACATAGGCTTCTTGCCGCCCCATATAAAGTTTGTGAGGTCACGCTGTAGGCAGAATGGGGGTGGGGAGGCATTGAAAAAGATATAAAATTTTGGGAAGGATCAACATTTTGATAGCGTTGAGTCGGCCCAGCCACGACAACAGCAATGGCCGCCACTGCCTCAGATCGTCAAGCTCGGACCTGCGACAGTCTCGCCAGTTAGCTTGCGTCAACGTGTCAAGGGAGGGAGTCACTTGGAAGCCAAGGTAGCGAAGAGAGTGGGCGGTCCATTGGAATGGAACCAGGTTCTCCAAGATGGGGATGGTTAAGTTGAGAGCCCAAGACTTACTGTGGTTAATTTTGAGGCCAGAAGCGCGTTCAAAAAGGCACAGGGCAGCATGGAGGGCTGAAAGGGACTCCCGGGGGCGCGTTAAGGAGAGAATGAGGTCGTCCGCAAACAACGCCACCTTGTTCTCACCGTCAGGTCCCCCCAATTGGATACCATGTATATCGGGCGCCTGGCGAATTATCTCTGCCAGTGATTCCACCACAAGAACAAATAACAGAAGGGAAAGGGGGCACCCCTGTCTGGTACCCCTATAAATGGTGAACGGCTTCGTAAGCCGGCCGTTTACCCGGATCCGAGCCTGTGGAGCAAGATATGGCGCCATGATCCGGGTAATCATGTTCTGCCTCAGTCCAATTTTATTTAAAACCGCCCGAAGGAAGGTCCAATCCACGCGATCGAATGCCTTCTCGGCATCCAACAAAAGAAGGCAAGCCGGGATCTCCCAGTGGCGCACCTTACCCACTAAATGTGCTATTTTGCATACGTTATCAGCCCCCTGCCGATTGCGAATAAAGCCAACCTGGTCTGGATCCACCAGGTCCAGCATATAGGGGTCCAGGCGCTTCACCAGGAGTGCGGTATAGATTTTGAGGTTGGTATTTAGCAAAGCAATGGGTCGGTAGGACGCACACTTCAAAATTAATGCTATCTCCGCCATACCCATATCCCGAGACGGCCCCTCTGTGTCTGTAAAGGAGTTGTACAGCCTCAAGAGATGCGGCCAGAGCTGGGACTGGAACATGCGGTAGAAAGATAAGGGTAAATCATCCGGTCCCGGAGTCTTCCCAAGGGGGAGATCCCTCAAGGCTGCTAATACCTCTTCTTGGTTGATAGGTCCTTCCAGGGTCTCGGCATACTGCGGGTGTAGGGTGGCCCCCGCATAATTATTTAGAACATCCACCACCACCTCTGGAGCCGGCGGCTCCCTCTGATATAGCGCCGAGTAGTAAGCCTCGCGCTTATCCCCCTCCAAGGGGACCTTCGCCCCATCGGGGAGCTTGACTGTTGTTATATGAGCTTTGGCGCAAGCACCCGTAGTCTTCCCGCGAGCAACTTGCCTACCTTGTCCCCCCCCTCATAGTACTTCTGCTTTAGGGCCTGCAGCAATGTCTCTGCTTTGTTAGTGCGTAAAAGTCGTATCTGCCCTCTAAGGTTGGCAAGGTGCCTCCTAGATGCTAACGAGTTACCGCCCT
Source organism: Lissotriton vulgaris (assembly GCF_964263255.1). NCBI lineage: Eukaryota > Metazoa > Chordata > Amphibia > Caudata > Salamandridae > Lissotriton > Lissotriton vulgaris. Next base: position 1,724,819,569 of record NC_141691.1, on the reverse strand, counting down.
GTTCCTTTCTCTCCTCCAATTTTATGTCCTTTGCCAGTCTATCCTCTAGGGCCCGAGCCTCATGCGCCCTGGCAATCGAAAGGGTGGTTATATGGCCTCTCATGGTCGCCTTAAAGGCATCCCACACCACAGGGAAGGGTGTCTCTGGGAGATCATTGGTAGCGAAGTAAGAGTCAATGGCAGTTCTGATGCTGTCTACATCATCTGGATCACGAAGGATACCCGGCGGCAGGTGCCACTTCGACTCGCGGGCAGAGGAAGCGGCCGGGTCCTGAAGGAGCAACTCAACATGCGCATGATCTGAGAGCGAAATATCAGATATGGAGGCTCCCAACATATCGCGCAGCAGGGCGTGGGAGAGAAAGAGGTAGTCAATCCGGGAGTACGAGCGATGGGTGTGGGAATAAAATGAGTAGTCTCTCAAGTCTGGGGAGTGAGAGCACCATGCATCAAACAGTCCCAGTTCCGTTATTTGAGTACGCAATGCGGAATACGGCTCCGACACCACTGAACACGGCATCTCTGCGGTCCACCGTCGGATCCCAAGCTAGGTTAAAATCCCCTCCTAGGATCAGAAAGGGGTCTCCCCGCGGAACATAATCCTTCAGGTGCGACTGAAGATACCGATCCTGCATCTGATTGGGTGCATACACATTACACAGATTGAAGGTACGCCGTCCAATCGCCACACTCACCCTAAGAAAGCGCCCATCCCCACTCCTCAAGGGCCCAGCCCCCCCCCGCCTGATGCCAGCCCTGCAGAGTATTGCTACACCTGCTGTCTTAGTGTCTGCTGCCGCCCAAAATTGGAGGGGACATCTGGCATGAGCCATGCGTCCAGTATCAGCCTGCAAAAGATGGGTTTCCTGCAAAAATATGATGTCTGGGCTCTGCTGCAGGAGATATCGCCATGTCTGGCGCCGCTTATTAGGGGAGTTTAAGCCCTTGACGTTTAGCGTTAATACCTTCAAGGGCCTGGGTATGTTAGCTGTCATATTATGGGCCAGTCAGTACCTATCCCTCCCACCCTTGCACAGCGCAGCCCCGCGGGGTATGCCCCCCTCCCCACTCCACCCCAAGTGTTGATGTCGCATCTCCCCAACCCAACGCACATGAAAGAAGGGAAGGAGAAAGAGAGCTGAAGCAATGGAAAGCAAAATGCGAAGACGCAGAGAGAAGAGAAGAGAGGTAGAAGCGAAAGAGGGAGGAAAGCCAGTTCAAGACAAGAAAAGAGAGAAAAGACCAAAAGTACAAAAAGCGGCCAAACCAGCCACAAAACATGGTGTAACCATAACGGCCAACAGGGCCTCACTTCTCTGGCCCATGTACAGGCCATCCTACACCCAAGGATTTGGATACTCTCAGGGATGTCACTCCCTTAGGTACAGTCCAGGGTGGGTCCGCAGTGGTCCTACAGTCCTATCGTCAGGGAACTCCCGCCACCCCCACCTTCCCATCCAGGAGCTGAGGTACCGGGTTTTTAGGAACCCGGTGGTGCCAGGGGATAACACCCGAAGACCTCTGAGTTCTCCCTGTTCCGGACCACAGAAACCAAGAGTCTTCTAGGTGAAGTCAGAGATCGAGTTTTATTGGCTGCAACCAAGTAACATGTGTCCTAGAATTACAACAGCACGGGTCGTAAGTTCTCAGGAGACTGTTTGTTTTTACAGAACCAGCCTTCTCCTTTTATACAGAAATAACAGCTGCAGGCAAGAATTCTTTAGTTTACAATACGGTCATAGACATATTTTCACAATAGAGCAAAAAGCACAGTCATGTCGGCCAACCCATATTTTAGATGTCCAGTTTGTGATAGATTACCCAGCCAGGCCCAGAACTCCCATCAGATATCGATGAAACCCCAATGAAACAGGGCACCTCCTCGTCGTAAAACTGGCCATAAACAAGGAACATGGACAGGTGTATGTGTGTAGAAAACATGGTCTGTATGTAGTGAATGGTTTATGGCATGTTATGCATTGATGCTATCTTATTCGGCCACTGGGCGAGGAGCTGCCCAAACAGGTTTGGCTGGAGGTAGTGGAGTCAGTTTGGCCAGGTCATGGGGAAGTCAGGTAAGGTGGACGTGTCCTTTCAGATTAAGCTCGGCCTCAATCAATTGACTATATGAGGGCAAGCCATAAGATGGATGCCGTTCACAAAATGGAGTCCGAGGGTTCGGAACGGAAACCATAATTTAAGGGTGTTAGCATCGCTCAATCATGACGCAAATGCATAGGGATAATGTCCTAATCATTACCGGTCTGCCGATACCAAATTCGTCATGGTACGATGATATTTTGTGACACGAGTGTTGGACCTCGGTACCGGTATTACAGCAGGGTCCAGAATTTCAGAACCACAGCCCCTCCTTTTGCCCTCATATTAGGCAATAACTCATGCTAATCTGAGTCCAAATCTGTATTAATGAATTCATGGAGATGCTGCTGTAGCATCATTCTGTTGCTCAATTCGTCCCTTGACACAGGCTTCCTTACACATGAAGTAGCACAGAGGCCACATATTGCAGGAGCGCACTGCACAAACAGGCAGAACATAAACAGAATGGCTAAGATCATCCCAATGAAGATCAGAGTTTTCCATCCCCAGGCAGAGATCAGTTCCCAGAGCCACCCTAGCAGGGACCAATCCCCTTTTTCCACGTGAAGGGAATCAGAGATTTTGTGCAGTTTGGAGATGGCCTGGTACACTGTCAGGCATTATCAGGGATGAAAATGCAGCAACTGGATTGGATCACCCTACATACACCACCACGGTCTGCAAGTATGACATCTAGGGCGACCCTGTTCTGAAGAGTCATAAGTCGGTCCGACTGAAGCTCAGCTGTCAAGTTGCTAAGGGCACCGGCCGTTTCGGTCACGGCGGATTCGACTATCCTCGTTAACTGGCGGATGTTCCTGCTGTTCACCATAGGCCCCCAAAACGGCAGAAAACCCTTTGCGAAGTCCCCAAACTCTTGACCCGCAGTGTCGTCTTGACTCACGATACCCCTAACTGTCCTTGTCCGATGGTAATCTGCCCCGGCCGTGTAGGTGGGTGGCAGCAGAAACGAGATAAAACATGTGCCCGAGAAGTCAGGGGGCAACCATGTGTATGCTTTGTCATGGCAGATGAAGTATGTACCCTTAGCCGCTAAAAATGGAGGGGAGGTTCGAGAGGCAAACACATATGTTTCCGTGCATACGCTCTTCCCCAACTGTGCTTTGGGATCCCTGCCAATACCTTGCAGACATAGGTGACCTCGGTGGGGTACTATCCAAACCGGGGAGGATTTCTTTGTTTTCTGGCTCTTACTAATGGAAATCCCATACTGAGTGATGTTCCATCTACTATACGGGGTAAACTCGTCTTTGGGAATCGTTCGGTACGTGTCGATATCCCTGCTCATATTCCTTATTCCTGCCACTAGTGCCTTGTTGCTGGAATTGCTCCCTGTGGGACGCGGGGGATACGGTTCTATGGCAAACAGGAACATCGTCTGGAAAGCCCACAGAGAACCATAGTAACTGAATGGCAGGACGAAGTAAGGGATGCCTGCCCTTATCTGTTGTGTGTGGCATAAGTCCACAGATCGATGTGTTCATTATAGACTGGTGCTGGTGTAGGAGCTGGATGAAGGAGTTATTTACGAATTCTAGTCTTCTGGCAGACTCGTGTTCAGGGAGAGGGTGGAAGGAGTGTGTAGGAACAGTAGGAGGAGGTGTGGGCTGAGTGTTATTTACAAAGGTAACTTGAAATGTGAATAAAGTATAGCCAATCAGGAACATTGTTATGCTACACAACATTAAAATACATATTATCAAGAATCTTTTTCTGACCATCACAGTGCGTATTTTCTTTTTAAAGTTCGTGGATCTAGCAGGTCTCTCTACCCTTGGAAACTCCATCCTCTAGTTGCTGCCCGCGGTGGGAGTTTGATTCTGCCAAGGAGTGCTTTCTGTTCAGTCCGGGGTAATTCCCTCAGACCAATCAGAACCGTTGACCTAAACGTCCCCAGCTGCACTCCCCAGACTATCAACCGCGACCCTAGCAGCAGAACCGGATGGCGGTTCGAAAATCAAAAATGAGCAAGTTCCCTGGGCGAGAGAGCTGTAAAATCAAAAATAGTTCTTGGAGGAAAGGAGAATCGCATTAATTTGCTTTTATTAGTCCCTTTTTCTCAACCTCAGATTATATCGTTGTTTCCCAGGTACGGTGTGGTCTTCAAACAATGTTTCAGGTTCTGTAGTGTCCAACTGCATTGACGGTGGCACAAATCCTTGCAAAATACGATCACTCTCCTTTTCGGTACCAGTTCCTTTCAATCGCGCATCGCTGAAGGGTGCAAAGCGCGGTACGGACTCGGTCTCAGAGTCAGCAATTCCCTCCTGGACCCACCGGTCATATGGAAGGGGCAGAGGGACCCGTTTACAATGGGTCCCGTGGATCCAGTTCTTCTTTCCTTCCACCCGAACGGCTGATCTTGTGGAAAGAAGGACGAGGTATGGCCCGGTCCACCTGGGCTGTTCGTTGTTCGTGCGCTGAAAATTCCGCACCAGCACCCAGGTGCCTGGTTTAATGGAGTGACCTGGATCATCAGAGGCTGGCGGAGAGTAACTGTGAACCTGTTGGTTTAAAACACGCAATTTAGTTGTCAATTCGTGAAAATAGTCAAGCAGTACAGGGTGCTCTATCTCGCTAAGTTTCCTAGGCCTTGGCACTCCCCATATATTAACTGGGCGGCCGAACACTATCTTGTGAGGGCTAAGTCCTAGTCTAGAATGGACAATCATTCTGGTAGACAGGAGTGCTAAGGGCAGGGAGTCAGGCCATTTAAGACCTGTGCTGGCTTGGATCTTGGCCAGTTTGAGTTTTAGGGTGCCGGTGTAGCACTCTACTAATCCTGCTGATTGGGGGTGATTTGCAGCGTGGAACTTCTGGTGTATGCCTAGACATTCGCACACTCTCTTCATCACTCGTCCCACAAATTCACTTCCGTTATCACTCCAGACCATTTTAGGCATACCGAACCTAGGGAAGAATTCCTTGACAAGGGCTTTGGCAGTTGACAAGGCAGTGTTGTCCTTAAGGGGATACGCTTCCACCAACCTGGAGAAGGCGCAAACAACAACAAGCACGTATTTCAAATTGTTGCACCTCTCCATGTGGATGAAATCGAGCTGCAAAACCTCGAACGGATACGTTTGGAGGTGCAAAATGACCAGCTGGAGTTGGGGTTCCTCTACCGGGATTGTACTTGAAACACACCATACAGTTCCTGACCAAATTCTCCGCGCATTTTGGGATACCACTATTCTGCCATACTGGGGCCAACAGTTTACAGATTCCTTTCACACTGATGTGCGCCATTCCATGGGCCATTGTCACCACTGCAAGCACATATGCATCAGGTAACAGCCATCGCTGATGCTCTGACAATTCGACCCAACAACCATTCGCATCCAATCTACCCTTGCTTTCTCTCCATTCATTCACCTCTTTTTCAGTGGCATCAGATTGTATGGACTTCACACTTTCAATAGTGTCCTCACACATACCCACATCAGCAATCCATCTAGCAGGACCTACAACATACATCCGACTCATTGTGTTCCTTGCAGTCTCTTACTCAACCTCGTCTGCAAATGCATTCCCACGACCAACATCATCTTGAATCTTTCTGTGTGCACTGCATTTCACAATTGCAACTTGTAGGGGCACGGTCAGTGCCTCGAGAAGGTCGTTCACTAGCTGACCATGTTGGATTCTTGCACCATGTGACGTCAGGAACCCACGTTCACGCCACAATCTTCCAAAACTATGGGCCACGCCGAAGGCGTATTGGCTATCAGTATACACATTCACTCGCTTTCCTTTTGCCAACACACACGCTCTTGTAAGTGCAACCAACTCAGCTGCTTGCGCGGAATTGTGGGGAATGCGCGCGCCCTCTACAATCGTGTGCAATGTTGTTACAGCATATGCTGCAGTCGTATCACCATTTGGCAACTTGAAGCATGAACCATCAACCCCTAAAGTGTCATTACATTCAGGAAGGGGAGTGTCCTGCAAGTCTACTCTCCCTTTTGTCTCTTCTTCTGTCCTAAAGCAGCAATCATGTTTTTCAACCTCATCTGTCTCTGCCGGAATGGGCAATAACGTAGCGGGTTGACTGTATCACACCTCTTTATGTGTATGTGACTCGCTAATAGTGTCAGCTCATAGCTGGACAGTCGAGCACTAGTTAAATGCTGTGTTTTCGTTCTGTTTAGTAAAATGTCTACTGCATGTGGGACCATAACGATCAGAGTATTATTCATGACTAACCCAGCAGACTGTCGAATACAGACAGCTGCTGCAGCAGTGGCCCTCAAGCAACTTGGTAATGCCTTAGCTACAGGATCTAGAGTCGCTGAGAAATACTTCTTGTTGACAAAATTGCAGCTTTGAAAGAGAGACTTTGTGTTTCATGTCACATAAATGACGCAATAACGACAATGTAGCTTGCTTGCAAATTTCTTCAGTGTCTGCAGCGATCAGCAGATCGTCTACATACTGAATCAGAGTCGCACCATCATGTAGAACAATCGTGTCAAGTTGTGTTTTCAGAGCCTGACTGAATATCGATGGACTTTCGCAGTAGCCCTGAGGAGCGCGTTTGAAGCGGAAGCTTCGCCCTCCTAAACTGAAGCCAAAAATATCTCTGCTCTCCTCAGCAATCGGGATGCTGAAGAAAGCGTTCTTCAGGTCAATCACCGAAAACCAAGTGGCTGAAGCTGGAACCATTGTCAATAAGGCAGTAATGTCGGGGACAACTGGAAATTGTGGTACAACAATCTTATTCACTTCTCTGAGATCAATCACAAATCTGTACACAGGGGGCTGTGAAGGATCAGTACGCTTTAAGACAGGCAAAATAGGACTGTTACATACGTTGCCTGTTGTCTCTTCAATGACATCTTTCTCGATCAGATCGTAAACGATCGCTAACAAAGCCTTTTCACATTCGCTAGAGATCTTGTATTGGGGAATACGTGGCAACCTAACATTGGCTTTTAATGTTATGACATACGGTGCTATCTCTAAACGACCTACATCATTAGAACCAGTAGCCCAAAGTATATCTGGAAGAGATGACAATTCAGTTGGAATATTTTCCTTTGACAAATACATTGGGGAAACCACTTTCTTACCAAGGGTAAGTTGTACTCCTGAAGGAGAACAGTACAAAGTCGCATATAATCTCTTTAACAAATCCAAACCTAACAAATTTTCGCCACAACCTGTTGTAAGGATGAGGGGTGCTTCTAATTCGCATGGGCCAACAGAAAGGGGCATGGGACTAGAGATCGGGTTTCTAACCGGGGCGCCAGAAAAACCTACTAAAACATTCATTTCGCCAGACAAAGGTGCGCCAGGAAGTTTTGAGTGCATAATAGAACTTTTTGTAGCACCAGTATCCAGCAGAAATGGCTCCGACACTCCTGATGTAATCACCTCGACATAAGGTCCATTCTGATCTACTGGAACTGAAACAACTCCCTCTCTTTGTCCATGGCTGTCCTAGCAATTATTACCCTCATTCTCGTTTTCGGCGTAATAGTCATCAGCATAGTACTGAGCTGACCTAGAAGACGCATTATTCTGTTGATCAAAGCTATTCATAGAATTCTGAGGCGGGAAAGAAGTGGTATTCTGGGGGAAATTTCCACGGCCCCTACCCCTAGGAGCCTATGGAACACCTCTACCCCTTGCACCGGAAACACCATTTAAACGTCGTGCCAGAGCTGGACAATTATTTTTGAAATGACCCTCTTCTTTGCAATAGGCACACTGATTCGGGCCATACGGCAAACGCTGATGGGAAAATTTGTTTCCTTGCGGGTTTCTCGAATACTGCTGTGGTTGTTGATAATTGGGCTGACTAGGAGTGCGAGGCGGATAGGCTTGCTGGAGAAGAACTTTAGTTTTTAAATCTTTAGTCTTTTTGTCTGCCTTATCTAGCTCGTCTTTGCGCCTATTTTCCTAGTACTGGGCTGTGGCTAAAATCTGCGCTGACGTGGAAACAGCCCAAGCACTCTCTGAATCTTTCAATTTATTGCACAGTTCAGGAAGCAAATTATGTACGAATTTGTCTACAAACAATCTTTGGCCACCCTCGGTAGCCATATCCTGACCACTATGATCGACAAAAGTCTCTTCAAACCTTGTGAAAAAGTCAGACACGTTCTCATCTTTCTTCTGCTTGCACGCAGACAACATGTCCCAATTTACACGCAATTCAGGCATTAAAGTCTTCATGTACGTGATAATTCTACCAGGAAGTTCAGCTATTAAAGGCTCAGGTTTAGAACCACCAACTTGTCTAGCATCTGCAGCAGTAATATTAGCCCATGTGTCACCTAGTTCTTGATCATGATCTGCATGACGAATTTTACTCCATAAAGGCTGTGGAACAACGTTCCCAAACAACATGTCTACATCTGCTAAATTCATTATACATGAGCTGGCAGTCTGTGATAACTCCTTATAATACCCTGCAGGATTTTTACGTGGATCAGGTAATGTCTGTTTGAGTGCTAAAACTTCGGATCTTTTCCAGGGGACATGTACCTATACACGCTGGAAATGCGGCAGAACGGGTGGATTTGCATTCGCATCACCTTCCCTCCAAACTGGAGGAACTTCTCTCATAGGGTACTGTCGCGCCTTTTTCCTACCTGACATGTCATCCTCATATAGTGATCTAGAGACGTTTCCTTTACTCCTATAGGACAACAACAAATCTATTGCTTTTTCAACATCGGCACCTACAATCATGCCTTCATAGAACTTAAAACGCATACGGAATAATTCCTTCATTTTGCGTTTTGGATCGTTTGTCTCCAAATCTTCACAAAGATATACACACATCTCTTCGAATACATATCTCTGAGTGGGTGCATCCCATTGTCGGAAGACTTCCATAACAGACTGAACGTCGTACCTAACAGTGTCAGTAACCCATTTGCGTGCTAACTCATTCAGCACTTCTCTTTCCTCATAATCAGGCAGTTGACTACGCAACTGTCTACGTCCTGTTTTAGGGGTCGTTTTAGGCGACCCAAAGAAAGGTGAGAACAGACCAGTGACAGTACTTGCCACTCTCTGTCGAACAGAAGGAGAAGCTTGCGGAGAGGCAGATGCGCCAGAAAAGACAGGCTGATGTAAAGAGGAAGTCGAGGCAATAGCAGAGGAAGTCGAAGCAGTAGCAGTAGTAGTATCAGGATAAACAGTTGGAGCAGTAGGCAAAGTTGTAGAAGAAGTAGATGGAGTATGTAGCAAAGGCGGCGGCCCTTGAGAAGGCTGCGCCGGAGAAGTAGGAACCAGCTGAAGAGGAGCTGGTGCTTGTGCAAGAGCTGCATTTCGTGCGCTGGGGCGCGGTATAACAAAACGCTTCGGGGGTGCAGTAACACTCGATGTATACGGGGGTGGTGAATTCAACAAATGGGACATTAGTGGATCTTTCTCGGATGTTCCCTTTGAATCTTGTCCTTCATGGGGCAACATCGGGTAGCATTTATCTACTGCTAACTTCTTGCTTCGGAGCATTTGTTCACTCTCTTGCTCTTCCTCATTATCTCTGTATGCAACGGCGGCTTGCACCATTGACATACCTCTTTTATTTTTCTTTGCTAATTTTATTTCTTTTTGTTTGGCTTCTTTGCGCCATAAGCGAAAAGAGTCAAACATCGCCGGCCGGGCTTTCTTCTTGAACAATTTGACCTCGAGGTTATCTAAAATTTCGGAGTCAAAGCTACCATATTGGGGCCATTTTAAAACACCATCTTTGCGGGTGTATTTTATCCATACTTCATTATATGTGATAGGACCTACTCCGTGCTTTATATATAACTCATATGTTGGAGTTCCAATCGGAGGAACCGGACACGAATCCTCTAATCGGGAGTCCTTACTACAACCAAGACAAAACAAGTTTCCAAGTCTGGCATCTTCGCTCACTAGTCTAGCTTCAAACTTCAAGGGATTATCTAATTATGATATTCTCGTGAATACACGAATCCCTCGGTTTTGGCGCTTGCAAGTTCCAAACAAGGTGTATCTCAAAGATACCAAAACTAAGAACCACACTAAGGACTGGGAGACGCTCCACTTATACTTAACTGAAGTATTGATGATCGATGACGTCACTAGAAGACTCGTCTATCGTTTCGCTCTACCAAGGATCACTGGGTCCAAAACAGGGTGATAGTCAGGGCAGCAGTCCTTCGTAGCCGTCGGGACGCGGGGAACCTCGCAGCAAAGACCTTCGGAACCACGTCGACATACAGGGGTCGCTGAAGTGGCTGGCCGTCCTCTGGAATTTTCACACGAAGCTCCTCACGAACATCTGGCTTGGACCGTCACCGCTTGATACCGCCCCGAGTTGGGCGCCAAACTGAGGTACCGGGTTTTTAGGAACCCGGTGGTGCCCGGGGATAACACCCGAAGACCTCTGAGTTCTCCCTGTTCCGGACCACAGAAACCAAGAGTCTTCTAGGTGAAGTCAGAGATCGAGTTTTATTGGCTGCAACCAAGTAACATGTGTCCTAGAATTACAACAGCACGGGTCGTAAGTTCTCAGGAGACTGTTCGTTTTTACAGAACCAGCCTTCTCCTTTTATACAGAAATAACAGCTGCAGGCAAGAATTCTTTAGTTTACAATACGGTCATAGACATATTTTCACAATAGAGCAAAAGGCACAGTCATGTCGGCCAACCCATATTTTAGATGTCCAGTTTGTGATAGATTACCCAGCCAGGCCCAGAACTCCCATCAGATATCGATGAAACCCCAATAAAACAGGGCACCTCCTCGTCGTAAAACTGGCCATAAACAAGGAACATGGACAGGTGTATGTGTGTAGAAAACATGGTCTGTATGTAGTGAATGGTTTATGGCATGTTATGCATTGATGCTATCTTATTCGGCCACTGGGCGAGGAGCTGCCCAAACAGGTTTGGCTGGAGGCAGTGGAGTCAGTTTGGCCAGGTCATGGGGAAGTCAGCTAAGGTGGACGTGTCCTTTCAGATTAAGCTCGGCCTCAATCAATTGACTATACGAGGGCAAGCCATAAGATGGATGCCGTTCACAAAATGGAGTCTAAGGGTTCGGAACTGAAACCATGATTTAAGGGTGTTAGCATCGCTCAATCACGACGCAAATGCATAGGGATAATGTCCTAATCATTACCGGTCTGCCGATACCAAATTCGTCATGGTACGATGATATTTTGTGACACGAGTGTTGGACCTCAGTACCGGTATTACAGCAGGGTCCAGAATTTCAGAACCACAGAGCTGGGGCATGCGGTAAGACATACTGCGGAATACTCCTCACCGGGGGTGGGAGGAACCCGCTGGGGAAGCAGGTGATCTGCTGTTCAGCTGGGGGTCATTACTCTGATCATGGCGTCGAAGGACACGAGACAGGTTCTTCCTCATCTCCTTCCAAGAATTTAATGTGGGCTATAATGTCCTGCTTGGCCTGAGAAGTTGACCGGTCATCCAGCGGGGGCGTGCGGTGATGGCGCTGGACAGTGGTTCAAGTCAGTTTGGCGGGCACCCGCTCCTGTCTTCGTGGGTGTGATGGGCTTGCCCGCGGCGATATCGGTACCTGAAGGAGCCGCGCCGCCTCTGTAAAGGTCCGGATCACTCTTCGCCTGCTCTCCCACTGAAAAATGAGGGCAAAAGGGTGGCCCCATTGGTACGAAATGCCCAAGGTTCTGAGTTTCTCTGTCACTGGTTTGAAGGCTCGTCGCCTCTTCAGAGTGTTGGATGCCAGGTCTTGGAATATCTGTTTTTTGTGCCCCTGGTATCGGAGATCTGGTTTGTCACGAGCCGCTCTCCAGACGGCTTCCTTCTCCGTAAAGAAATGGACCCGCACAGTATATCTGGAAGGAGGCCCGATTGCCCCGAAGGTCCAGAGACTCAGTGCGCCCGGTTCAAAGTCGGTGAAGAGGCATTCTCATCACCCCACACCTCATGAAGGAGCTGCGCCACATACGTGAGAATGTACTTCCCCTCTTCTCTGATGGGAATACCCCAGATGCGGAGATTGTTTCAGTGGCTTCTGTTCTCCAGGTCCTCCTGCTTAACTTGCAGCTCTATATTTTGCTCTTCCAGAACCGCCAGGCGCTGCCACAGCTGCTCCTGGTCCTCCGTGTGGGCATCCATCGTTTTTTCCAGCCCATCCACTCGGTCCCCCAAGTCCTGACTTCTCTCTGTAACTCCGTCACACAGGTGTGCACCTCGGATCTAAGGGAGCCGATCTCCATCTTGAGCTCCGTCATAAAAGAGGTCATAAATGCCCGAGTGACCTGCATCGAGTCTCCCACTGCCTGGGAAGAGCCCTCAGGGGCCATCGATGCCCTCACCTTACCCCACATCGCCACAACCGAGTTGTCCCTGGGGGTCGCGCCGGATCCACCCTACCCCCTCTGGAGCGCATCATCGCCAGCCCTGGAGCGGCCCGGAAGCGGGCAGAGAATGCCGACACAGCTCGCCCAGCACCCAGCAATTATAGGGGCTCCTCAACGTGCCGCCGTTTGTCAGGTATGCTCCAGAGTCTCAGTCCCAGAACAGTATGCAGGGAATGGTCCCCAGCTCCCTGACCGTCCGCTCACTGGCACTCAAGCTCCGGGGATCTCTCTTTGTCCCCCCCTCCCCTCCTGTGAGGCTTAAGCAGGTGTGACGCAGCCGCCAACAGTGGCTAATCTACCCCCCGGGGACGTCCACCACAAATGGTCCACAGGCCTCTGTAAAGGTCCGGATCACTCTTCGCCTGCTCGCCCACTGAAAAATGAGGGCAAAAGGGTGGCCCCATTGGTACGAAATGCCCAAGGTTCTGAGTTTGAGACTGCCAGGCAGGGCACAGACGGTACTCACAACTCCCCTCAACAAATAAACCTGGGGTTCAGGAGGCCAAACGGACTCAGATAGCTCAATCAATACAACAGGCCGTTCAGCCACACCTCCCCCATTTAGTCCCCACAGCACCCCATCAAGCACAATGCACCCCACTAAAGGAATTCCAGAGCGCAGTGCAATCACCCCCTGTCGCGCTCAGGAACGATAGTCACGCAAGCCAGGCACACAGAGCCAGGCCCCAGGGTGCAGGCAGAATGTCAATGTCTGAGGGCCACTTCAGGAGGAAACGCTCCAGAATGAGAGGAGAAGCACTCTCCCCACCACGCCCCCCGCCGGTGACAGTATCACCCATCACATGCGAGGTCCCAAGAGTCAAGCCCTCCTGACCCCCAAGGCCGGATCCGGGTATCAGAGGGGGTCAGCCAGCACCCTCAGGCCTCCCCCGGGGACAGTCATAAAATGGTGGCCAAGGGCTCCGCTGCGTAGCTCCCTTCCTGCTTTCTCGCCACAGTCTTGCCGTTTCTGCCCCTTACTTGGGGGGCCTACTAGGCCCCCCAAGCAGCACCACTCCGGAGGATGAGGACCCCAGTCCAGGTCAGGGGTGCAGGGGGGAAGGGGGGGGCAGGACACCCCGGAATCTGAGCCACCAGGCCCTCCAAGACCAGGAGGCAAAATGCTGGGGGAACGCGCCCACCACTGCCGCTCACCTGCAGAGTCCAGTCGCAGGGAGTAGAGGCCTCCGTGCAGCGAGGGATCCCAGCTCCGGGGCCCCCTCCAATCCTCCCTCAGGGTCAACGCAGCCCGGCCACTCCTCCAGCAGCGCCGGCGGCCTAGCCACGAAGCACCAGTGCCCCCACAGCCCACCACCGACTCACCGGATCCACCAGGTAATGACCCCGTCTCCGCTGGGCCGCTCCCCTCCAATCTCTCTCAGGCAGGTGGGAGGCCGTCAACACCGCCCAGCGCCTCCGCTCCCAAGGTCCGCTTTCCGCCTTTCTGAGGGCCCCGGGGCCTCCGCCTGCACCAGGAGAACCGCGGAGGCAGTCTACAGGCTTCCGTCCGCAGAGTCACCGCAGCCTGGCCTCCTCTCTAGTAGCGCCAGCGGCCCAGTCATGAGGCACTGGGGGCCCCCACGGCCAGCCACCGACTCACTAGGACCAGTTCGCCGCAGGTGCCGCCAAGGAGTGTCCCCGCCGTCGCTGGCCCGCTCCTCTCCGATCGCACCCAGGCAAGAGGGAAGAAAGTCGCCAGCACCGCTTGGGGCCTCCGCTCTCTAGGCCCGCCCTCCACTCCCCTGCAGGTCCCTGGGTCCCCGCCTGCACCGGAGGATCCATGGAGGGGGTCCCGTCACTCGCCGTCACCCAGAATCGCCCTGGGCTCTGCAGTCCGCTCTGCCAGCAAGGGACCGCACCACACCACCGGGTCCAGAATTCCCCCCGGGACCAGCAATCTGCAGGACGGGACCCCCTTCAGGATCCACAAGATGGCGGCTCCCGCCTCGGAGCCTCCGCTGTCCCCTCGCCGCCCGGCCTTGTAGTCACCGCAGGCAGCAGGAGCACCGCACGTCAGGTACACCCGGTCACTCTGGTCAGTGTCCACATCTAGGAATGCAGGTGAGGCCCCCAGCTCCGCATATAATTGCTTATGCGGGTGGCGGAGGTCGGGAGCTCCCCGGAGACACGTCTCACCACATCGTTGCTTAGACCACACCCCTTTTTAATCCTTTTAATAATTACACTGAATTTAACTACCCCCAGTGCAAAAGTTGTGTTGCTTTGGTGCTAAGGATTAAAATATAATATCTTCCACAAGCATACAAATTCTCAGTAAATCTGTATTTTATGGAACAGGCTTCTGTGGATTTGTCTATTGTGACAAGTATGGTTAGCTAAAAGAAAACAGATGCTGAATATACTCACATATCTGTACTCTATAAACCCACAATCAACACGCTTCCTTTTTAGAATAATTGTAAAACACACAATTGCCATCACATCCATCCATCCACTACAAAACACGCAAGTAAAAAAGATTTACATTTACAAAGCCAATAGCTCTAACTCTAAAACAAATGGGAGACCTATTGCATTGCAAATGCTTGTTTATTCACTGTTCACTAATCTGAGGGACCAACTTTATAAAATCTTGGTCCTGCCCACAAAGGGCCAGTTCAGCCCACACTGCCAGATTAGGTGCCCTCTTGACCAGAGCCGGTCGGGCGCTACAAAGGGAGGTCTCTTCTGTGGCGTGGGATGCGCTTGCTGAATTGCCATTACCATTACCACAAAGCCTTGAGAGGAGGAAGGAGTGGCTCTTGACCAGTGGCGGTCGGGAACTATAAAGGAAGGTCTTTTTTCCTGTGGCATGGGACGCACGCGGTATGTGCCCTGGCAAGAGCCCGGGCGAAGACAGGGCCAAGAACGGGCCCGTCTGCAACCATTTGGGCCCTGCTGAGACCCGCTATGGCCCCACTTCTTGATGACGTGTTTTTCACCTAATATGGTTACCTCACTTCGCCTGGGCAAAGGGTGAGTGAAATCTCGCTACAGTTGCTGGTGCTGTTAAATGCCCTTGTGGTGGTGCAAACATTATGACGCTGCCTACTTCTGCAGAAGAAATCAACGCAGTAGAGGTTGAGTTAGGGATTGTCCCGCAAGTCTCAGAATCCAATCCCTGTCATAGCTGAGGTTGTGCAAGTAGACGGGGTTGGATCTGGCGAGTAGGCGTATGCCGCTACCTGTATCATGGTCCAATATATGCCTTCTTCATCTGCCATGGAACCTATTACTGATGGCTACTTTTAGAACCTTAAATCTGTTGAAGGTAATGCCCACTCAGGTGGGGTCAGGATGACTTCATCAAGTAATCCAAGAAAGAAAGGGGCCTTTTCCCAAGACAGTTTGCCAGCGTTTTTCTTGTGGCCTTGCTCACTTTTAGTGAATTTTGAAATATCTTACTCAATAGACTTGTGACTTACTGTCATCGAAGCTGGAATGTCTGGTCGCTTCAACTTTTTCCTCTAGTGAATTTAGGCTTACCAAGATCGAAGACACCATCAGCAACTTAAAGGGCTAGCTTGATGTGCAGCTTAACAAGGGTCTGGATGGATGGGGTAAACAGGCTGCCAGCTCCCTTTTGAGCTCTTCTTCGTGGGAGATTGACCCCAAATCTTCGACTGCGCTGGTCGAGAGGAATGGTACCCTTTTCCGGCCTAGACATCTGATGGTGCAACGTTTCTGTACATCAGCAGTTTACAACCTACTTGTGGCACCAGATGGGGTCCTATTGTTGAGAGGGGTACATCCCTCCCTACAATGATATTAGCGGACATCTTACATCCACAAATTTGGGCAGATTGGTCTTCTCCTGGAGCACGTAATTTTACTACAACCCCCCTTCCAACTACTAGCTCTACCAAAGCTGATGTTACGCTGCACAATTTAGAGCTTCCCTCTGCTGCAATGCCTTATGTCATCATTCTGGCCAACGTCCCTGTACTGACATCTGATGCCAGCAAGGGTTTTGAACAGCTTAAAAACAAAGGGATTTATTTATGAAGGTCTTGCGCCGCAAGTGCGTCACTTTTAAAATGGGAAAAAGTGACGCACCAGTGGCGCAAGACCTTCATAAATGAGGCCCAAAGTGATGCTTTGGCTACATACTTGACTGGGCAATAGGCTACCCCTGTCCATGGAAACTATTATGTCCAGGAGAATTTCTTGGATTGGCTCTGGTTGGACGGTGAGTGTGTAGTAGTAAACTTTAATAACCCACGATTAGCCAGCTTTTTGTTATCCCAGTTGTCATTCAGAAAGGAGTCGACAACGGGCATTTTCATGCTCCCTTTAGGTTTCCTTTATAAACCCCCTCATTCTCATCCCACGGGGGCCTAATGTTTGTGTAGTCACCCCTGTGGGCCCTTTAGTCCCTGTCTTAGGTAATGTTTCCACCTTTAGCCGTTTTGCCCCGTTAGGCTCAGTATGTGATAACGAATGACTGCCTAATCCTGATGCTAGCAGTTTAGATAGGTAAACATCGTTTACCAAGAATGTGAAACCACGCATGCCATAACAAGGCGGTTGTTACCACAACCGCATTGTTACAATGCATGCCATTACAACGCAAGTCAGAACAACAACTTGCTGTAGGGGGCAGAAGGTGTTGGCCGTAAGCTCTGCAAAGCGCTTTCAGCTATCGGTAGTCCGGCAAAAGTTCTTCCGTAACGCTATTTTAAATCTTTCTCCCTTTGGTTATTCCGCTCTGGTTCACCAAAAATAAGTACTTTTCGCTGTCAGTTTCTTACATTATCGCTGCGGGAAGAGCTACCCCGCGTTGCCTGCTTCACCTGGCGGCGTCAACCCGCCATCTTGACTCCGCCCCTCCTGAGGCCCTGTTGTTTCAACACCAATCAAGATGCCCAGAAAGAGGAAGCTTCCTCTCTCCTAACGCCCTTTGGTTGCGGGCAGTGCGATCCCTCTACGGCCTGGAACCGCTGCATAACATGTAACCAAAAATGCCCAGAAGCTTGAGGCCGCACATCACTGCAGGTGAGTAACATCTCTATTTAAACCAAGCAGGCAGCTTAACATCCCTTTGAAGTCCATGGCCTGATGCGTTTCGATGCAGCTGTTTGCATCTCCTCAGAGGCTGTGTCAGCGGAGGTGATTAGTGGCTACCTCATCTCCCCTGCGTGTTTCCGTAATAGGGGGCTTTCAGTGCTCCTCCTTTGGTGGCAGTTCATTTTTAAATGCACGCTGGGATTTGAGGTCTCATTTTGCCAATTAACGCCCTCTAGTGGGTTACCTCCGCTGCAGCTAATTATGGACAATTTTTCTCGGCCCTCCATTGAGCCTTGGATGAGACTCTGCCGGCTTCATTAAAGGTTCCCTGCAGCTTCAGAAAGAGGAAGCTTCCTTTTTTAAAAAAAATATTTTTATTATTGCAGGAAGAGCAAAACAAGAAGGTTCACATATAATATATATCTCAAAAAAGAAATTACGGTACAAAATGGAAAAGCAATTTAACGACAAAGAACGTAAGAAACAGAGGTCTGACAAATACAGATCTTGACAAGAGTAATAAATAAAGATTTACAGGTACATGCATCATTGAAAGAAATAGCGATTCCTTATTAGCGATTTTTAAGGAATCGCTAATAAGGAATCGCAAAACGAAATGCATCAAAAAAATAGCGATTTATTAAGGAATCGGTAAAAATCTGCGAAAAAATAGCGATATTGCAATTTGCGATATCGCAAATTGCGATATCGCAATTAGCGAATTCGCAAATTGCGAGGTCGCGCATTGATGCATGTTGATCACATCACAACCAGGAAATGTGCTGTCCAAGCCTCATTTTCACTGCTGTCCAAGCCTCATTTTCACTGCTGAGGCACAGGGAGGAGGAGGGAGCTGGCTCTGGGAGCAGAGGAGATTGAGAGAGAGAGTGAGAAAGACTGTGTTACACCTTGTAAGAACTTCAAAATGGAAGCTGACAAAGAACCACAGGACAGCCAAAGTACAAGGAAGAGAAAAATGAAATTCTCTGAAAAAGAACTGGAGACTTTAATAGAGGGAGTAGTGGACAGCAATGACAAGCTGTTTGGTAAAGCCTCACTCAAGGTTCCAGAGCAGGAAAAGCGCAAAATATGGATCCGGATTCAGAACCAAGTCAATGCCATTGGGGTCACTCACCGTTCTACAGAAGAACTTAAAAAGAGATGGTATGATTTACGCAGTCGTGCCAAGGCGAGCATTGCAGACCGTTTGAAGGCGGCAGAGAAGACAGGAGGGGGCACACCGCCACACACAGGGAACACTCCCATGGAGGATTTGGTGGAGTCTACCATCCAGCCTGAAGCAGTTGTTGGACTCACGCGGCTGGACACCTCCGGTGCTGCACACACCTCAGCAGGTAAGAGATATGCATGTGTCAATAGCCCCAAGTACATAAGTCAGGATGTCTGGAGAGCACAGCATGAGCACACACTGTAAAGCCTGTTTGCTATTAGATTACTGAGGGAAGTGCATCATGGGAGTTGTAGTCTGGCTAAGTACTGACAATGACACACACACAGTAATGGCCAAAATTACAAGAAAAGCAGTAGCAGATGTTCAGAATATGTACAATTTAATTAAATTAGAACAGTGACATGCCCTCACAAGCATACATTCATGCCGTTTTGCACTGTTTTACCTCACAGATGCAGAAGTCAATGAGGGCCAGGACATTGATGCACAGGAAATGCAACACAGCAGCGCTTCAGAACAGGAGGACACACAAGCACTGCCAACTACGCATTCACGTGTGCCTCATTCCCGTAGGGCACCTGTCCCAACACTGCGTCCCATGGCATCCGATGATGAGGGCAATGCTGCACCTGCAGTCCGTGTACGGCAAACAGACATCGCAACACCCACACCAACACAGATCCGGAGAGGCACGTGTAGATCACAAAGGAGAAGACGCAGGGCACACAGACCACAGCAGGTGGAGGCGAGAAATCCTGTCTGGGGTGGCTTGGAGGGACAGATGCTCCGCTCACATCGCCTGCAGAGCAAGAACACTCGGTTAGTAAAGGAGGAAATTGCACAGATGTCAGGCAACATTGCTCTACTGGCCAGTAGTGTACAGGAACTCACAAAGGTCATGCAGGAGGGGGATGCAGCACGCAAAAGACAGCACCGCCAACTGATGCAGCAACTCAAACAACAAGGGAGGAGCAGCAATAGTATGGCCACAGCCACCACACAGCTGGCGCGTAGATCAGTGACTTGGCAGAGGGAAATGTGTCACTGTAGTAGAGATGTTGCCCAAGCACTGCATCAAGTGACCAATGCAGTAGACCTGATGAATGCATCTGGTAGGCAAGTGCACATGACTGCACAGGATGACAGCAGTGAGTGTGCCTCAAGCATGAGCAGTAGCACAGTGCCTATACCAATTGCTGTGAGACGCACTACTCGCAGCTCTACCCCATCCACTGCCAACGAAAGGCAAGAAGATGCTGCGCAAGACAGACGTCTGGGTGTACGGGGTAAAAAACGCTAGTCTCCAAACCTGACATTTATAGCGAAATGGTGAGGTAACCATTGACACGATGTGACCATATCACTGACTTTCAAGTACATTTCATTTAATTTTTCTCTTGCTTTTCCTATTCAAATGAGTATAGTGACATAAGTCACTTATGGCTGTTTGCCAATGTTCACCGGTCACAATATGTTAGACCTGACATCATTGGCTTGAGTCTCTCCTCCATTTTTTCTGTTTGCCTCTACTGTGTTACGATGTTTTGCTGGTATATGCTTTGGGCGCCGTGTCACTGCTGATCAGTGCCATAGCGCAAGTGCTCCCTCTGTTAAAATGATGTGTCTATTGTATCCATGTTTGGCTTATTTGGTTTACTGTCAGTCCCTAGTCTAGTGCACCAGGAGTGCCGGGGCTTGTAAATACAAATGCCGCTCGTGGGCTTGCAGCACGTGTTGTGCCACCCACAGGAGCGGCCTTGTAAAAGAATGTCTACGGGTCGGTCATTGCGAGACCCACGTGCAGTCTTGCACTGTCACGTCGGCTGCGCAGGTATACCTACCTGCCAGCCCCTCCAACCTTCCCTTAACTTCATGTTAGTCACCCCTATGGTAGGCCCATGGGCAGGGTGCATTGTAAGTGTAAGGTAGGACAAGCCTGACCAAGTTGGCATGTCCTGATAGTGAAGTGCCGCCATCTTAGTGCTTCACTATTGCGAGGTAGCCTGCTCTCCGTTGGATAGAATGGGCCGCCGGGATTATTAACGCTATAATCCTAGCTGGCTCGGGGAGCATGGTGCAATGTCGAGTTTGGTATCCCTGAACTCGGGGTTTAATTACGCATCCGTTGGTGTGGATGGTTTTTGGACTCTGGGTTCGAAAATAGCACTTTTAGAAAGTGTCTATTTTCTTGTCTAACCATATCTGGTCTCTGCTGGTCTTGCGTGTGTGTGACAGAAGCTGGGTGGCTCCAAGAGGTCTGGATGAGTCAGTGTGGGATGAGTGGGACATTAAGCTGAGAGTAGGGGGAGAGTAGTTGTTGATAGCCTGCCTTGCCTGATACAATGCTGGCTCCACCCCCTGCCGAGCGACGGATGACTCTGTACCTGCCATGGACGATCCTGGCCCCACCTCCTGCCAGGAGGGCGATAGCTCTGCTCCTGCCAGTGTCAATGCTGGCTCCACCTCCTGCGGGGCGTCTGAGGACCCGGCCCGGCTCAATGAATAGGCCAGGTGCTACTGCCTAGCTCCACCCACCACAGACCCAGGATGTTGGGAAATCCCCGGCATAGACAAAGGGATCAAAGACGAAAAGGGGTATAAGAGGAGGACCCCTGAACCAAGAATTTAGATCACTTCTGACAAGGAACCCTGTAACCAAGGACAAGAAGCCTGCTGATCTAAAGGACTGCGTACCCCTTCTGCCAGTGTGCTGTTGTTGGGGGAATCCTGCAGTGCTTCTTTATTTTTGCCAAGGAACCAGGAGAGAGGAACTTTGTGTGTACTCTCACGCTTGCTAAGAAAATCTCCAAGGACTGGAAGAGTGCCAGTCTCCTGCCGAAGTCACAGGGCCAAAAGACTTCACCCGCTAAAAAGTGCTATCCGCTGGAAGTTGAATCCAGCACCTCTGAAAAGAACAGCATCACGACGACCGGACGCTGGGCCCAACCGACGCCAGCAGCAACGCCAGTGAGTAGGAGTACGGCTCTAACTCCAGAGGACCTCGTGTCTGCCCCGCTGCTGATCGCATCAACCGTGTGCCCTTCGACGCCGTGAGCGCTGCTCACTCTGTGCAACTGCATCATCGACAACGCCTGCTGAGGCCTGATCGACACCGAAGACGCGACGCCGGATTGCCCGACGCCGCTGATCATCGTGTGCTTCATTTTCCTAAGGTACTGTGTTGTTGGGGGTCCGTGTGACTCCAGGCCCGACGCAGCGCTCCTCGCGGTCGACGCCGAACCTGTGGATTACCTTTGCCCCAGCGTTGTGTAGCTCCCGTGTGAGTTACCCTGTTGCTAAAGAACTGTGTTTCCAAGAAGAAGATTTGCTTGATACTAAAGACTTTTGTGCTAAAGAAGAAACTACCTTTGAACTATCCTTTTTCCTTCCTAAACGTATTTATTCCGATTGTGTACAGTTTTGCCGTTATTTTGGTCTTGTGCTAAGCCTTATATAAAAATACTTATTTTTATAATACTACGGTGTCGTGTCCATTTGTAGTGTATTCACTGTATTACTGTATGTGGTCATAATTGCTTAACACACAGCCTCTGAGATAAGCCTGTTCTGCTCTGCCAAGCTACCAAGGGGGTGAGCAGGGGTTATCGAAGGGTGTGATCCCCTTGCCCTGACTAGAAAAGGAGTGTCCCTATTTGTCAGAAGTGTATACCTCTGCCAACTAGAGACAGCCGGTTCTAACACAATACATTTACATAAAGTATACTTTGCATTTCAATGATTGTGTTTGTGTCTTCATTACTGACCTCAGAAGTAATTCTGTGTAATCTCCAATCTGCGCCTGCGGCCTTCTGCTGCGCCAGTGCCCTGTTGGGCAGGGTGGCATGGTACTTGTTGGTTTCCGTCCTCCGAGTCACTGTCAGACAGCTCCACTTCCAAACCTCCCTTTGTTGCTATGTTGTGCAGCATGGCACATGCTGCCACTATCTTGCAGCATTTGACGGGACTGTATTTCATTGCACCTCTGGTCTTATGGAGGCGTCTGAATCGGCTCTTGAGTAGGCCAAAAGTGCGCTCAATCAAGTTCCTGGTAGATATATGTGCTGCATTGTATCTCCTTTGTGCGGCTGTGGCTGGATTTAGGTATGGTGTCAGCAGGTAGTTTCGCAAGGCGTATGTGCTGTCACCTACATGAGGGAATAGAAAGGCTGTCAGTGGTTGTTTGAGTTTTACATGTGTACAAGGTATGGAAAGATGTGTTGCACATAATTACCTAGCAAATGTCCCTCTCCGAACTCTCCCCTTTCTAGACGGGTCTCAATGCCACTTTGCCTGAAGATATAAGAATCATGTGCACTGCCAGGGAATTGAGACACGATGTCCGTTATAATGTTCTTTGCATTGCACACCACCTGAATATTCAGGGAATGGTAACTTTTCCTATTGCGATACATATATTCTTGAGCTGCTGGGGGACATATCGCCACATGGGTGCAATCAATACAACCCAGTACTTGGGGGAATCCAGCAATTTGATAGAACTCCTGCTTGGTCCTAGCTATTTCATGGGCTGTGGTAGGAAAAGTTATGTGGTTGTGTATCCGTACCATCATAGCATCAAGAAAATCAGCCAATATTCGTGACATTGCACTTTGAGACACACCTCCTGCTACTGCTATGACTCCCTGAAAAGTGCCTGACGCCAGTAGATGTAGGCAACATAATACCTGCACATACGTTGGGATTGCATTGGTCCGATGGGTCCAGTTCATGGATCAGATCAAGTATCATTTGCCCATTCAGCCTATACTTGTCATATATTTCATCCTCCTCCTGACCAAGCAGAGTGACGCGTATTCTGAAGATGCGCTCATTGATTTGCCTCCCTCTCTGTTGAGCCGCTTGCAGCCTCATCCTCCTCGCCATCAGGTACAGGGCAGCCATTTTGGATACTGGGGCCTCATTGTGGGTGTGTTTATATATGTTTCTGTTGGTGTTCAGCTGTTTCTGATTTGCACTAATTTTTAACACCTGGTTGTGTCCCTTCTTAAATTGCGATAGCAAAATTGCGATTTTCATCAAAATCGCAATTTGCGATTTTTCATGCATTTGAATTGCGATTCCTTATTTGCGATTCTTTCATTGTGAATCGCAAACGGGGAATAGCAATGGTTTTCGCAGTATTAGCGATTCCTTAATTTTGCGAACATTTTGCGATTTTTGCAAAATTAAGGTTCATGCATTTCTACTCTTCCAATTGCGATCGCAATGGCCTTATTTTTGCGATTCGCTATTTTAGCGAATTCGCAAACGTTTGATGCATGTGGCTGATAGTCTTACAAGTAATATACATATATTTAAACTGGCCTCGTTCTCTTTTGATTCCGATAGATCATAGTTCAAAAAAGTTTAACCAAATTTTTTCTTTCTTTTGCAAAGCCTTAAGACCTCTATGTCATGCTAACGAAAGTTCCATTGTATTTATTTCGTTTATCAAAAGCCACCACTCGAAGACATCTGGAATATCTTTTGATATCCATAGTCTTGATATAACTAGCCTGGGACATGCATAAATGATGGTTATTTGTGAGGGCAATTAATTTCCTGGATGTCTAGTAAAACCAGTTGTGCTGTCAATGGTGGGGTGACGATTTGTTTGCTATTTAAAACATCGGTCAGCCCTTTCCAAAATGGTGAGAGCGCCGGGCACGAAAAGAGCATATGCTCTATACCTGCAGCTTCTAGATCACATTTCGGACACTTTGTTTTCTTATTTGTCTGATTACCCTGTGCCCAACTAGCTATTCTCTGTGGAGTGTAATACAGTTATGTGATGGTTCTGTACGACTGTAGCCTCAAGCTAGTAGACTGGACAATCAGGTTTATATGGCGTAGAGAATATGAGATCTGTGTTGGGTTGATATTCATACCCAGTCTGGAAGACCATTTAGCCGCTATTTTCGTGCAGTCTTCAGTTTTGCCTTGTATTAGGTATCCATACTCCAGACTTATTAATGATTTTACTTTGTTCGAGTATAAGCATATTAGTATGTCTGATTCTACTACTTCCATAATTTTGATCTTAAAGAGCAGATAATCCCTTATTTGAATGTATTTAAAGTACATACTATCCCTTAAATTAAATAGAGTTTTAAGTACGTCAAAATCCATAAAACCATTCTGACCGTATAAATCCCCCAGTGTGTTAATACCGTGTCTCTCCCAGAGAAGACCTGCTCCGTCAGAGAATATATCAGGTAGTCCTGGATTGCCCCATATTCTAAGCT